>NC_090326.1:123022821-124240197 GCF_035084215.1 Heptranchias perlo
TATTACTGATTTGGCCAAATCTTTAAAGTATTCATGCCTGTCTAGTTTCCTTTCTTCTATTACTCTATCATTCTCCCCCAACCCCTCCATTAACGCAGGGATTCCTGAGGGTTTGTTTCTTTCTCCTCTCTAACAGGCAGGCTGTTACTCTTTCATACCACTAACCTCCTCCATTCATTATCCAGTCCTAGTCAATCATTTTCGGGATTGATTCCCCTCTTTAAAAAGAAAAAAAAAGAAAGACTTGAATTTATATTGCACTTTTCACGACCTCAGGACATCCCAAAGCTGCCAATCAATTATTTTTGAAGTGTAGTCACTGTTGTAACATAGGAAATGCGGCAGCCAATTTGTGTACAGCAAACAGCAATTTGATAATGACCAGATAATCTGTTTTAGTGATGGTTGGAAATAAAATATTGGTCAGAACATTGGGGAGAACTCCACTGCTTTTCTTCTAATAATGCCGTGGATCTTTTATGTCCACCTGAGAGGGCAGATGGGACCTCGGTTTAACGTCTCATTTGAAAGACAGCACTTCTGACAGTGCAGCACTCCCTCAGTACTGCACTGGAGTGTCAGCCTAGATTATGTGCTTAAGGTTTGATCAACTTCCTTCAGTTCACATGTCCTCAGTTCACACAACCTCAATTTCTCTCAGTGCAATTCTTGAATTACTCCATGTTCATCTCCTCCATGCCCTTTGATGGGGAAATGATCATCTTTGTTCTTTCAGTTCTACAAAGACACAGTCTCTTTATCACTCTCAAGTCTAACCAAGAACTACCATCTTTGGTGACTCCACCGTAGTCTCCACCGATTTACTGACATTTTTGGCTTCTGGTCACCTAACTCATCCTTCCATGCAAATCTCCCCCTCCCCCAGATCAACATATCCAACTGCCTCTTGAATGACTCTCTGGGCATGATTTAACTCAGAAAAATGGGTGGGTTGGGGGGGGTGGGATGGGGGGCAGTGAAAATTTAAAAATCTAAAACCTGCTTCCAACCTGCCCACTTCTGATTTTAACGGAGCCGGGATGAGGGGCGGGCAACCAACCCGCTCTCGGGAGGAGGGTCAGTCATGAAAAGCTTTCGAGGAGGCTGCTGCCCTCCATTTTAACAGATTTTTTGATTTTAACCCCTGTGGGCCGGGATTCCCAGGCCTTCTACCTCACGCCACGTGAGAGGAGGCGAGGAGGCCCAAAACTGCAGGTTGGTGCCTTTATCGTACAGCTTGAGGGCCTGGAGGAGCAGGCGTGCTTCCCCCCACCCCAGGCCCAACAAGACCTACCTCCCCCCACCGCCCCCCCCCCCCCCACACCTCACTACCTCCGATCCTCCCCTACCCCACACCTCACTACCTCCCGACTTCTCTTGCTCCCCCCCCCCCCCCCCCACCCCAGGCCCAACAAGACTACCTCCCCCCACCGCCCCCCCCCCCCACACCTCACTACCTCCGACCTCCCCACCCCACACCTCACTACCTTCCGACTTCTCTTCCTCCCCCCCCCCCCCCCCCCCCACACCCCAGGCCCAACAAGACTACCTCCCCCCACCGCCCCCACCCCCCCCCCCCCCACACCTCACTACTCCGACCTCCCCACCCCACACCTCACTACCTCCGACTTTCTCCTCCTCCACCCCCCCCAGCCCCCCCCCCCCCCCCACACCTCACGATCTCTGGCCCCAAATCCCAACCCCCTCCCCCATCTAACACTAACCTGTTCACGCCCTCTTCCTTCCTCTTCTCCTGTCCAACTCAGGGCAGTCTGTTAATCAGGTTAGCCTGTCGGGCGGGAAACAGTCAAAAGAAAATAAAAGTCATCCTTACGTCAAAATCATAAGGACGCCTGGGAGACCTGTACTTCCAGGCTTCCCATCAGGAATTCCACGCCCCATTCCCAGCTCCCCGACAAAATCATGCCGCATAACTTTTCCCTTCACTATCCTGCCCTGAACGTCATTGCAGGTGTTCCTGACGTCAGTCCTCAGTATACCTTTTACCAATGTGGGTCTACGTTCCCTTGTCCTGCAGTCATGGTTTAACTTGATAAAATACTCTGGATTAACCTGGATTCTGGTGTGTACTAATGCCACAAAGTATGCATTGTTGGAGGTGTCAGCCTTGGCTCAATTGTAGCACTGTCATCTCTGTGCATAATTATTTTAAAGGAGTTCCATTTGTCTTCCAGTGAAGTATTGTTAAACATCCTCCTCCAATCTATTGGTTTTAAATCTTCGCTCAAACTTTGAATTGCTCATGGTCTTAGGTTTAATTAGGTCTCAGTTCATGTTAACCTTGATCTTTCTGAGGTCACTGTCCCCCAAGGAAGCTATATCTTAGAATCATAGAAATTCATGGCACAGAAGGAGGCCATTTGGCCCATCTTGTCTGTGCCGGCCAAAAAAGAGCTATTCAGGCTAATCCCACTTTCCAGCTCTCGGTCCGTAGCTTTGTGGGTTATAGCATTTCAAGTGCATATTCAAGTACTTTTCAAATGTGATGGGGGTTTCTGCCTCCACCACCTTTTCAGGCAGTGAGTTCCAGACCCCCACCATCATCTGGATGAAAACAATTCTCCTCAACTCCCCTCTAAACCTTCTACCAATTACTTTAAATCTATGCCCCTTGGTTATTGACCTCCCTGCTAAGGGAAATAGGTCCCTCCTATCCACTCCACCTAGGCCCCTCATAATTATGTACACATCAATTAAATTGCCCCTCAGCCTCCTCTGTTCCAAAGAAAACAACCCAAGCCTATCCAATCTTATAGCTAAAATCATAGAAACATAGAAATCATAGAAAGGTTACAGCACGGAAGGAGGCCACTCAGCCCATTGAGTCCGCGCCGGCTCTATCCAAGAGCAATCCAGCTAGTCTCACTCCCCCGCCCTATCCCTGTGGCCATGCAAAATTTTTCCTTTCAAGTGCTTATCCAGTTCCCTTTTGAAGGCCATGATTGAATCTGCCTCCACCACCCCCTGAGGTTGTGCATTCCAGATCCTAACCACTCACTTTTTAAAAAAAAAGTTTTTCCTTATGTCACCTTTGGTTCTTTTGCAAATCACCTTAAATCTATGCTCTCTGGTTCTTGACCCATCCGCCAATGGGAACCGTTTCTCTCTCTCTATTCTGTCTAGACCCTTCATGATTTGGAATACCTCTATCAAATCTTCTCTCTTCCAAGGAGAACAACCCCAACTTCTCCAGTCTATCCACGTAACTAAAGTCCCTCATCCCTGGAATCATTCCAGTAAATCTCTTCTGCACCGTCTCTAAGGCTTTCACATCTGTGTTAAAGTGCGGCGCCCAGAACTGGACACACTGCTCCATTTGTGGCTGAACCAGTGTTTTATAAAGGTTCATCATGACTTCCGTACTTTTGTACTTGGTGCCTCCTATTTATAAAGCCCAGGATCCCATATGTTTTTTAACCGCTTTCTCAACCTGCCCTGCCTCTTTCAACAATTTGTGCACATATGCCCCCAGATCTCTCTGTTCCTGTACCCCTTTGAGTTGTGCTCTCTAGTTTATATTGCCTCTCATTCTTCCTACCAAAGTGAATCACTTTGCATTTTTCTGCTTTAAATTTCATCTGCCACCCATGCCACCAGCCTGTCTATATCCTCTTGAAGTCTATCACTATCCTCTTCACTGTTTACTACCCTTCCAAGTTTTGTGTCATCTGCAAATTTTGAAATTGTGCCCTGTACACCCAAGTCCAAGTCATTAATATATATCAAAAAAAGCAGTGGTCCTAGTACCAACCCCTGGGGAATACCACTGTATACCTTTCTCCAGTCCGAAAAACAACCGTTCACCACTACTCTCTGCTTCCTGTCCCTTAGCCAATTCTGTATCCATGCTGCTATTGCCCCCTTTATTCCATGGGCTTCAATCTTGATGACAAGCCTATTGTGCGGCACTTTATCAAAAGCCTTTTGAAAGTTCATATAAACCACATCAATCGCAATGCCCTCGTCCACCTTCTCTGTTACCTCATCAAAAAACTCTATCGATTTAGTTAAACACGACTTGCCTTTAACAAATCCGTCATGGCTTTCCCTAATCAATCTAAGTCTAAGTGATTGCTAATTCTGTCCCTGATTGTCGTTTCTAAAAGATTTCCCACCACCGAGGTTAAACTGATTGGCCTATAGTTGCAGGGTTTATCCTTGCACCCTTTTTTGAACAAGGGTGTAACATTTGCAATTCTTCAGTCCTCTGGCACCACCCCCGTATCGAAGGATTTTTGGAAGATTATGGCCAGTACGTCTGCAATTTCCCCCCTTAGTTTCCTCAGCAACCTAGGATGCATTCCATCCGGACCGGGTGACTTATCTTTGAGTACAGCCAGCCTTTCTAGTACTTCTTCTTTATCAATTTTTAGCCCATCCAGTATCTCAACTATATCTTCTTTTATTGAGACTGTGGCATCATCATCTTCCTTGGTAAAGACAGATGCAAAGTACTCTTTTAGTACCTCAGCCATCCCCTCTGCCTCCATGAGTAGATCTCCTTTATGGTCCCGAATCGGCCCCACCCGTCCTCTCACTACCTGTTTACTGTTTACATGCCTGTAGAAGACTTTTGGATTCCCTTTTATGTTGGCCACCAGTCTATTCTTTCTCGCTCTTTGCCTCCTCTTATTTCCTTTTTCACTTTCCCTCTGAGCTTTTTATATTCTGCCTGGTTCTCACTTGTGTTATCAACCTGATATCTGTCATAAGCCCCTTTTTTCTGCTTCATCTTACTCTCTATCTCTTGTCATCCAGGAAACTCTGGCTTTATTTGCCCTACCTTTCTCCCTCGTGCAAATGTACCTAGACTGTACCCGAACCGTCTCCTCTTTAAAGGCCGCCTACTGTTCAATTACAGTTTTGTCTGCCAATCTTTGATTCCAATTTACCTGGGCCAGATCTGTTCTCACCCAATGAAATTAGTTCTCCTCCAATTGAATATTTTTACTTTAGAGTGGTCCATGTCCTTTTCCATAGCTATTCTAAACCTTAAGATACTATGATCGCTGCTCCCTAAATGCTCCCCCCCCTGACACTTGCTCCACTTGGCCCGCCTCTTTCCCTAGAGCCAAGTCCAGCAATGCCTCCTTCCTTGTTGGGCCAGAAGCGTACTGGTCAAGAAAGTTATCCCGAACACATTTCAAAAGTTCTTCCCTCTCTTTGCCCCTTAAAATTCTCCAGTCCTGGCAACATCCTCATAAATCTCCTCTGTATCCTCTCTAGTGCAATCACATCTTTCCTGTAATGTGGTGACCAGAACTGTACGCAGTACTCTAGCTGTGATCTAACTCGTGTTTTATACAGTTCTAGCATAACCTCCCTGCTCTTATATTCTATGCCTCTGCTAATAAAGGAAAGTATCCCGTATGCCTTCTTAACTACCTTTTCTACCTGTCCTAGTACCTTCAGGGATCTGTGGACATGCACTCCAAGGTCCCTCTGTTCCTCCACACTTCTCAGTACCCTACCATTTATTGTGTATTCCCTTGCCTTGTTTGCCCTCCCCAAATGCATTACTTCACACTTCTCTGGATTGAATTCCATTTGCCACTTTTCTGCCCACCTGACCAGTCCATTGATATCTTCCTGCAGTCTACAGCTTTCCTCCTCACTATCAACCACACAGCCAATCTTTGCATCATCTGCAAACTTCTTAATCATGCCCCCTACATTTAAATCTAAATCATTGATATATGCCACAAAAAGCAAGGGACCTAGTACTGAGCCTTGTGGGAGCCCAATGGAAACAGCCTTCCAGTCGCAAAAGCATCCGTCACCCTTCGACCTTTGCTTCCTGCCACTGAGTCATTTTTGGATCCAACTTGCCACTTTCCCTTGGATCCCATGGGCTTTTACTTTTCTGACCAGTCTGCCATTGGGACCTTGTCAAAAGCCTTGCTAAAATACACATAGACTACAACAAATGCGCTTCCCCCATCGACCCTCCTTGTTACCTCCTCAAAAAATTCTATCAAGTTAGCCAAAACATTTTCTGTTTTTATTAGCTAGACACGACCTTCCTTTAACAAATCCATGCTGACTGTCCTTGATTAATCCGTGCCTTTCTAAATGATCATCAATACTGTACCTCAGAATTTTTTCCAATAATTTGCCTACCACCAAGGTTAGACCTACTGCCTTATAATTACTCGGTCTATCCCTTTCTCCCTTTTTAAACAGCGATACAACGTTAGTAGTCCTCCAGTCGTCTGGCACCATGCCTGTAGCCAGAGAGGATTGGAAAATGATGGTCAGAGCCTCCCTTGCTTCTCTTAACAGCCTGGGATACATTTCATCCGGGCCTAGCGATTTATCTACTTTCAAAGATGCTAAACCCCTTAATATTTCCTCTCTCACCATTTTTATCCCATCCAATATTTCACACTTCTAGTTAACTACAATGTCTGCATCATCCTCCCTCTTTTGTGAAGACAGACGCAAAGTATTCATTAAGAACCATACCCACGTCTTCCGCCTCCACACACAGGTTACCTTTTTGGTCTTTAATAGGCCCTACTCTTTCCTTAGTTATTCTCTTGCTCTTTAGGTATTTGGAAAACATCTTTGGGCTTTCCTTAATTTTACTTGGCAATATTTTTTCATGCTCTCTCTCTTGCTTTCCTAATTTCCTTTTTATTTCACCCCTGCACTTTCTATATTCCTCTAGGCTTTCTGCAGTATTGAGCTCCTGGTGTCTGACATAAGTTTCCCTTTTTTGCCTTATCCAGGGGGTTCTAGATTTGGGAGCCTTCCATTTCCTGTATGTTGTCTGGGGCATTTTACAAATACCAGGTCAAGATGAGCACTGCCTCTCGTGACCTCCAGTATGCATTGAATCATGAAGCAGTTATGCATTACATTACCAACCCTGACCCTAAACTACTTAGGTTTTCCCAATTTATATTGGGTTGCTTAAAAGCACCCATTAAAATAATTCGCCTCTTCTCACATATCCTTTTTATCTCTTCGTAGAGCAAGCTGTCCTCCTCCTTACATTGACCTGGTGGTTTCTAGCATACCTGCCAACCCCCCTCCATGTTAGGTTGCCCATGTTCGATTGGAGTTTTTCAAATTAGAGATTTCTATCCAGAGTAATTGTATTTGTAGCTTACCTCCTCCATCCAGATCAAATTCAATTTCCTACCAGTTGTCTCTTGACATATATGCCTCCTTTTCTGTTCTTTGTGAACATTCTAAACATCATTCATAGTATACCAGAGAACACGACTTTGCATCCCCTATCTTTGAGGTTTTAGACAATCCTCACGTATGTATGTGCCTTTTAAGGCCCCCAAATTATTTCTCCCTTTATCGTTTTCCATTGTGGACAACCACCACAGGGCCTGGTCCTGAACCCTTCAGTATCCCTTCTCACTTTTTTCCTCAATGTGTACTGCTTGAACTCCACTGTCAGGTTGGCTTTGTCTTTCCAGTACATATGGCTATCTATTTTCCTGAGTAAGGGATCCCCTACAATCGCAGTCTCTCTATGACTTACAGATTTTGTCCTGGTTTGAGCTGTCCCCTCTGGTATTCTAGCTACCTTTTCTTTCAGGACTTTATTACCTCCTACGGCATTGGGCAGTGTCTGGCCTTTATTCGTTATTGACAGCTCATAGGCATCTTTGCAGGATTTCTTACTATTCCAGCTTCTTTTCCCAAACTTTACCTAGTATCTCCGCTTCCTTAGTTTCCTTCTGTGCTAGTCACCAAATTATCACAACCTTGTCCCTGGTTCAACTGGTCTCCAGCCCTACTCCCTAATGGTTCACTCTCAAGGTCTGAAGTTTGCATGGACATCTCACTGTGATTGCTCACTTATCAAATCTAATACTATCCACTCACATTCAGAGATTCCCTCACTATTGTCTGCTGTTTGAGGGACCTTGCTGCAAATTGGCTGCTGTGTTTGACTGCATTATAATAGTGACTACACTTCAAAAGTACTTAATTGGCTGTGAAATGCTTTGGGATATCCTTTAGGGTGTGAAAGGCACTGTATTAATTCAAGTTCTATTCTTCCTTAGTAACTTGTATATCTATATAAGGTCCCCTCTCGTACATCTCCTTTCAAGGAACTATCATGCCAAACATCAGAATTTACTAATCGTCTGTGATGGACAACTGCCTTCAGTGTGGTGGAAGAATCTATGCAGGAGAACTTATGATGTGCAACTTGATTTGATGTTCCAGGTGCCCACATCCAAAGCTGTGTACTAGGCTAACCTGTCACCAGCCTTTTAATCCAGAATGTGAAGAGCTTTGCCAAAAAGACATATTCACTGTGAGGATCTCTTCCCCACTAGGCTGTTCAGTAATGGCGATAGGTCTCCCTGCCTGCAACTATTTCCCCTTTTTGCTACAAATACATCTCACACTTTGGTCCTGGACCTCACACATTATACACACGTTTTTCTGCCTAGCTCCCAAATTCTGCATTTCTGCATTTTAATTTGTAAATATCCAAGAAAAAGCAACTATTAAATATTAAACTTTATTTTTTGAATTTGTACCATATAATGAGTAAAATATAGGAATGAGACTTTCAAAGGAGTCCTTGAGATGTGATCTGTTAATCACTACTTTCAAGCCAGTTACTTAAGTTATTTATCATCTTTTCTTTCAGCTTCTGTTTAAAGGGTGAGAGTTTGGATGGCAATTGTCCTGCTGTCATAGATTATACCCCATATCTGAAGTTCACACAAAGGTAAATTCTTCCTAATTTGTATATTTTTTTTCTCCAATGTGCTACAATTAAATATAGGGTTACAAATCTCAAAAAGCCTGGCTTTATTAAAATTCTCAACCTCAACATATTCATATTACACTAGTATGTCATGGGAAAGATTGTAGGCCAGCTCATACTCAGTAATATTTAATGACTTTTCCCCCCAGAGTGTATGCTGTTGTCTGTCAACTCAGTAATTTGGAAATTAGTTCACTGATAGTTAGAGAAAACTCCTGAATTACTCAGGATATAAATTATTTAGGTGGGAGGTGGGTTATTCATGCGGAGATACACAGGCCATCTATGGACACTTCTACATTTTGTAGAGCTCCAGACCTAGATCTTGGGAGACCAACGTATGTGGGTGCTCTCCCATGTTGCGTGGTTCAGTGGAGCTGGTGTTCTGCAATCAGAGCCGCATTTAATTGTACAAGCGGGCTGTGCTATTTTGAAGAATGCCCACGTGCAAAGTAATGTCTGTGATATCTGCCGTCATTATGTTAGCCCATAGATGTGCTGAATTTGACTCTGCCTCTTTACCGATGAAGCTCGTGAGTTCTAGGAACTGGTGATAGATTGAGAATCAGCTAAAACAAATCTGTACTGTCACCAGATTTACAAAACAGGGGATGTTTATTTTGGTTGTGGCACTAACTGTGGGGTAATGTTGCCCACTATGAACAATGTAAAAACACTTTGGTTTGTTTACATAAATACAGTGACAGCACTTCAAAAGTAATCTATTGATCCTGAGGACATGATAAGGTTCTATATAAATGCAAGTTATTTCTTTCTTTCTTTTTAAGTCTGTTCCCTGAATAAAAAGTTTCCCAAAGGGATGGAACCAGATCTAAGTGTGGATGTTTTACATTGCAGGGTGTAAGACATTGGGGTATAATTTCCTCTGTGTACATGTAAAAGAAAGTATTTTATTAAACTGCCATTGGTTTATAGCAGGACTGTTTCACTTTACACTTGGAGATAAAAAGTTTAAAAACTGTGGATGTCCAAAGGGACTTACGGGTTCAGGTACATAGATCATTGAAGTGTCATGAACAGGTGCAGAAAATAATCAAGAAGGTTAATGGAATGCTGGCCTTTATATCTAGAGGACTAGAGTACAAGGGGGCAGAAGTTATGCTGCAGCTATACAAAACCCTGAGCAGTTCTGGGCACCGCACCTTCGGAAGGACATATTGGCCTTGGAGGGAGTGTAGCATAGGTTTACTAGAATGATACCCGGACTTCAAGGGTTAAGTTACGAGGAGAGATTACACAAATTGGAGTTGTATTCTCTAGAGTTTAGAAGGTTAAGGGGTGATCTGATTGAAGTTTATAAGATATTAAGGGGAACGGATAGGGTGGATAGAGAGAAACTATTTCCGCTGGTTGGGGATTCTAGGAGTAGGGGGCACAGTCTAAAAATTAGAGCCAGACCTTTCAGGAGCGAGATTAGAAAACATTTCTACACACAAAGGGTGGTCGAAGTTTGGAACACTCTTCCGCAAACGGCAATTGATACTAGCTCAATTGTTAAATTTAAATCTGAGATGGATAGCTTTTTGGCAACCAAAGGTATTAAGGGATATGGGCCAAAGGCAGGTATATAGAGCTAGATCACAGATCAGCCATGATCTTATCAAATGGCGGAGCAGGCACGAGGGGCTGAATGGCCTACTCCTGTTCCTATGTTCCTAGATGGATATACCCTCATTTTTCATATTAGTTTTTATAAGAATTGTCTGAACCCAGAACCACAGAAATAAAATCTTGTTTGACAGTAAGTTACTCTCTGCTCCTTTGCTATTGATTCCATTCCCTTGTCTGAACACTTTCTCAGGC
Source organism: Heptranchias perlo (assembly GCF_035084215.1). NCBI lineage: Eukaryota > Metazoa > Chordata > Chondrichthyes > Hexanchiformes > Hexanchidae > Heptranchias > Heptranchias perlo. The sequence continues at coordinate 123,033,416 of NC_090326.1, forward strand.
TGAATCAAACCATGCAAAAACTTAGTCTTCAGTTTGACCCTGAGCTGAACTATATGTATTATCGTTACTTCCACCAATGCAGCTTTGCTTGCCTCCATTACTACCTGAACCCCTCCACTACTAAAACCCTTACCCTGGCTTTTATCACCTCTAGATTTGATTATTTCAGTGTCCACCTTGCTTGCTTTCCACCCTTCACAGACCTTTAATTGCCCATATCCTACCCTGCACTAAGCCCTGGTTGCCCATCACTCCTGTTCCTGTTAACCTACATTGGCTCTCTGTCCCCCAATGCATTAAATTTAAAGTCCTCCATTATCTTCAAAACCCTTCATGGTCTTGGGCTACCCGATCTCTACTTCTACGCAACCTCCTCCAGCCTTATATTCTCTCCGCCTGCCTCCCACCCCCCACCCAGTCCTCTTACTCCAGTGCATATCCTCTACCCTTTGTCCCACCATTGGGGTCACGGCCTTCAGCTGCCCTAGCCCTACTCCCAGGAACTCCCTCCTTAAACCCTTCCAACTCTACACTTCTCTTTACTCTGTAAAACCCTCTCACTTTTTCCCTGCATGGCTCAGCATCCATTTCCTTATCTATTAATATTTGTGAAGCGTTTGGGATTTTTTTTTTTACAGTGATGGAATTACATGTAAATGCAAATTGTTGGAGGGAATTCTTACACACCTTGCCCAGCGGGAATGGGGCGGGCATGCAGTTAAAATAGCTGTGCAAAGGCTTACCATTCCATTCCCGCTCGATTCCTACCCAACGCCATCTTAACTGGGCTTTCTCAGCCAAGGCACCTGCCTGACTCAGGCGGGAGCCTCATTAATATATGCTAATTGTGGTCTTATGTCATTTAGGGCCTCAAATTGATGATGTCAGGCAGGTTTGATACTCACCCTGCCCCCTACCCACCCGAGAATTACAGACCAGTTGGCCTAACATCAGTAGTGGGGAAAATGCTAGAGTCTATTATAAAAGCTGTGATAACAGAACAATTGGAGGGCATTAACGGGATTGAACAAAGTCAGCGTGGGTTTATGGAAGGGAAATCATGCTTAACAAATCTACTGGAGTTTCTTGAGGAAGTAATGAGTTGAATAGATAGGGGAGGACCAGTGCATGTGGTGTACTTGGATTTTCAGAAGGCTTTTAATAAGGTCCCACACGAGGTTAGTGTGCAAAATTAAAGCACATGGGATTGGGGGGAATATACTGGCATGGATTGAGAATTGGTTGAGACAGGAAACAGAGAGTAGGGTCTTTTTCCGGGTGGCAGGCAGTGACTAGTGGGGTACCACAAGGATCAGTGCTTGGGCCCCAGCTATTCACTATATCAATGATTTGGATGAGGGAACTAAATGTAACATTTTCAAGTTTGCAGACGACACAAAGCTGGGGTGGAATGTGAGCTGTGAGGAGGATGCAAAGAGGCTCCAATGTGATTTAGACAAGTTGGGTGAGTGGGCAAGAACATGGCAGATGCAGTATAACATGGATAAATGTGAGGTTAGCCACTTTGGTTGTAAAAACAGAGACAGATTATTATCTGAATGGTGATCGATTGGGAAAAGGGGAGGTGTAACGAGACCTGGGTGTCCTTGTACACCAGTCGCTGAAAGCGAGTATTCAGGTGCAGCAAGCAGTTAGGAAGGCGAATGGTATGTTGGCGTTCATTGCAAGAGGATTTGAGTACAGGAGCAGGGATATCTTACTGCAGTTGTACAGGGCCTTGATGAGACCACATCTGGAGTATTGTGTGCAGTTTTGGTCTCCTTATCTGAGGAAGGATGTCCTTGCCATGGAGGGAGTGCAACGAAGATTTACCAGACTGATTCCTGGGATGGCAGGACTGATGTATGAGGAAACATTGGGTCGACCAGGCCTATATTCACTAGAGTTTAGAAGAATGAGAGGTGATCTCATCGAAACATATAAAATTCTAACAGGACTAGACAGATGCAGGGAGGATGTTCCCGATGGCTGGGGAGTCCAGAACCAGGGGTCACAGTCTCAGGATACGGGGTATGCCATTTCGAACCGAGATGAGGAGAAATTTCTTCACTCAGAGGGTGGTGAACCTGTGGAATTCTCTACCACAGAAGGCAGTGGAGGCCAAGTCATTAGATGTATTCAAGAAGGAGATAGATATATTTCTTCATGCTAAAGGGATCAAAGGAGATGGGGAAAAAGCAGGAACAGGGTACTGAGTTAGACGATCAGCCATGATCATTTTGAATGGCGGAGCAGTCCCGAAGGGCTGAATGGCCTACTCTTGCTCCTATTTTCTATGTTTCTATGAAACCCACTCCCTGTTGTTTTTGTTGTAGAGTCAGTAAAATCATGACCATTCAAATGATTGCTCCAGCTTCCAAACTGAAAACAAAACATTAAAAAAGTCATGGTTTCTATTTTGACCATTTAAACTAAGCAAAATACTGAATGGGTGGCCATGTTTGTTTAATTTTGACTGAGGGCAGCTTGTGGGCAATCTTGCCCATGTCGGGGGGGAAAAATACTTGGGTATCCATACAAACTGTTTAACTGAGAGGCCGTTTCCAGAGAATATCTAGCTTAACACTTAATGAAACATTAAACCTAAGCCACCAAAAATAATTACATGCAATAAAATGACAGACCTCCTGGAGTTCCAGTTTCCCAGTAAATAAGGTCTCATGAAACCAACAGATAATTCTCTGCTGATGTAATGCTCTGTAATTTGATACATGAGTTGTACTGTTTTATGGGAACTCTCCAAGTTAATCTTTTTTCCAATTTTCTGTCTCACTGTGCTGATAGTTGCAGAATTAATTTACTGCTGATGTTTCAGCTAAATCTAATTCATAATATATCATGTTGTTGGCAAAGCTCTGAGAGTATCAGCAGCGATGAGGAGGAGTTGCGGACTTTGGGAAGTAGTGGCAGTGAAGGCAGCACCCCCGAGAACATTGGCCCACCTTTCATTACCGATGAGCACAGTTGGTACAACAAGTGCAAGCGAGTGGAGCAGAAATTCAGGTTGACGTTGGAGCAGAAGGTAATTGTCATGATTGATATGGTGAACTGCACTTTTTATTGGTGGGGTGTAGTCATCATAATTCTCCACTTGATCAGTTCCTGATGTAAACTCTGCCTTTTGGGGGAACAGGCACTTCCCCCTGGCCATGTGGGACAGAGGTAGAATCAGAAGGCACAGCATGAACATGTTACCTCCCACCAGGATAATAGTGTGCACAGGGTCAGTGCAATAGAAAACTACATTGTATTGTCTTCCAGTACAAACGTACATATAATAGCTGTCAGAATAAAATATAGTAGGCCTTAAAATTTACTACTAATCAGAAGCTACTGTACTAAAACAGAAACTGCTAGAAATAGACAGCGCGTGCATCAGCATCTGTAAAGAGAAGAGACAGATTAATCTTTTGGATGCAAGCCATCTTCGGAACTGTAATTAGGAAGATAAGCAAGTCCCTTCGTGGGGTGAAAGAGGGATTTAAAAAAAGGGGAGAGAAGGAAATGAGACAATAGATACTCTGATCACCAAGAGGAAATTAAAGGTCTGAATGACCTACAGACTGCTTAATAGAGAAAGCAAGTCAACACGCCAGGCACAGAACCCGAGCTATGTTCTGACAAAGGCTCCACACTGTAAAAACCAACCCCCTCCCTTCCCCTGGATGATCGACCAACTCCACATGCCCTACAACCCCCTGCTAAAAAGAAAATGGGTGATTATAGCTCAGGTCTGAAGTGACTAAAGTCGAAGTTTAGATGATAGGGTTGCAGAATGTCCAGGTTTCTGAAGGGTGCATTGAGCTTTTATGGAGCAGTGCAGAAGGTCAAAGGTGCAAAGGTCTCCGGCATCATTCTGTTGAGAGAACAGATCTGTTAATGCTACAGATGAAGTTCTCAAGTGGAAAACGAGATGGTGAAATGGATGAAGTGATAGAAACATGAGACAATAGGAGTTGTAATGAGAGAAATTAAGGATACTTATGAGACACACACAACATGTGAATTGCTGAGGCAATTGTGGTGAGGCAATTGTGGTAAAGCAGCTAGAAATAAAAGCATGAACAGGCTCCATTGGTTCACCAACAGATGATAAGAACTTAAAGGCAAACTTGTGTACTGAGAGCAAAAGATAGCTACCCCTTTTATGGCAAAAACTCTGGGTGGAGGGAAAGGGGATCTGCAGATCATTTAGACAGTTGAGTCTCATAAATAATAAGGAACTGTGAATTGTGGTTTCCCTTGTCCCGGTGCATTGTCATTAATGTGTATTAATTATGTTTTGAGTTGTATACTACTTTTTTTGCAATATTATATATTATCAGGCGTCACTTTTTATATCCTTGAAAAATGACTGGATGTGTTGATCTTGAGCTTCCAATGCTGATGTCTTGAGATTCAATCTCTCAATTCAATATCCTCTGAACACCTCTCATCCGGTGATTGGATTACAGTACTTTAATATACACAAGATAGTGGATACCTGGTAACACACTGTTCTTAAAATAAAAAAAAATCTCATCATCTCTACCTTGTACATAATATCCCACTGTGAGGAGCAGGCCCAGACACTAATGAAAACAATAAAGTAGTTTTATTAAAAATAAAATGATTCCAATTGATAAAACAGTAGCAGAATAAACAAAACCAAATGACCAGAATGTTGTTATAGCTGACTTGGATGGTGTATTAAAGACTATACTAAAATGCTGGGGTTCAGATTACTTTATAAACTTTGAATTTCATTCTTGTGGTGTATAGCTTCCTCTTGAGTTGATTTGTTTTACAGCTTTATAGCATTGTCCAAAACAAGCTGCAATTCCACTTAAATGTACAACTAATCTTGAACCAAACCAGAAAAGAAAGGTATTCTTTCCCAGTAAAATCTCTGTCAAATGGAGACTGCAGACTGACTGCTAACATGTTGACAATGCACTTAATGGACACAATAGGAGACTGAAAACAGACTCCAAGATATCCAATGATATCATCGTCTATGCATTATATGAAAGACATTTATTCTTATCTTTGTAAAGAGAAGTGAAATGGAAGTAATTGGAAAGAATAATGGCCCGGATGTAGCTTGTATAATAACGGAGAGCCGAATAGCGCTCACCATTATTTCAGGGAAAATGGAAGAGCCAGTTCCAGAGAGTGCACATGTGCAAACGTGGAAATCTGGAAATTGCTCTACCCGGTTCTCCGAAAGCTTCGCGGGAAAGAGATATAGCCAGCTGCAATGAATGGACCAGTGCGAACTTGCTCTCCTGCTCAGCTGGAAACTAACTAATCTCTCCAGAAGAAAGGTATGCTGAATTATATCAGGTCTAAATTAACTTTTAACGACTTGGTAAGTATTAAAGACTGCCAAGCTACCCCTCTGGCACTGAATATCAACTTTTAAAAATGTGGAGTTTCATTCCTTCTGATATTAATTGGTGTTGGACATTTTTTTAAAAATTAAAATTTTTATTTTTTTACTTTTTCTTTCTGTCTTTTATCTCTTTTAATCTTACCGTCTCTTTATTTCGCTTTCTCTAACTGATTTTACATTTGAATTTACTGTTGTAGCTTTCACTTACTGGTTCTGACTTATTTGAATTCACTGTTGTGGCTTTCACTTCCTGGTTCTGACTGTGCAGCTTCAAGCTGATTGGTTGAGGGGAGAGAACATAAGAACATAAGAAATAGGAGCAGGAGTAGGCCAATCGGCCCCTCGAGCCTGCTCTGCCATTCAATAAGATCATGGCTGATCTGATCCTAACCTCAAATCTAAATTCATGTCCAATTTCCTGCCCGCTCCCCGTAACCCCTAATTCCCTTTACTTCTAGGAAACTGTCTATTTCTGTTTTAAATTTATTTAATGATGTAGCTTCCACAGCTTCCTGGGGCAGCAAATTCCACACACCTACTACCCTCTGAGTGAAGAAGTTTCTCCTCATCTCAGTTTTGAAAGAGCAGCCCCTTATTCTAAGATTATGCCCCCTAGTTCTAGTTTCACCCATCCTTGGGAACATCCTTACCGCATCCACCCGATCAAGCCCCTTCACAATCTTATATGTTTCAATAAGATCGCCTCTCATTCTTCTGAACTCCAATGAGTAGAGTCCCAATCTACTCAACCTCTCCTCATATGTCCACCCCCTCATCCCTGGGATTAACCGAGTGAACCTTCTTTGTACTGCCTCGAGAGCAAGTATGTCTTTTCTTAAGTATGGACACCAAAACTGTATGCAGTATTCCAGGTGCGGTCTCACCAATACCTTATATAACTGCAGCAATACCTCCCTGTTTTTATATTCTATCCCTCCAGCAATAAAAGCCAACATTCCATTGGTCACCTTGATCACCTGCTGCACCTGCATACTAACTTTTTGATTTTCTTGCACTAGGACCCCCAGATCCCTTTGTACTGTAGTACTTTCCAGTTTCTCGCCATTAAGATAATAACTTGCTCTCTGATTTTTCCTGCCAAAGTGCATAACCTCACATTTTCCAATATTGTATTGCATCTGCCAAATCTCCGCCCACTCACCCAGCCTGTCTATATCCCCTTGTAGGTTTTTTATGTCCTCCTCACTCTCTACTTTCCCTCCCATCTTTGTATCATCTGCAAACTTTGATATGTTACACTCTGTCCCCTCCTCCAAATCGTTAATATAGATTGTAAAGAGTTGGGGACCCAGCACCGACCCCTGCGGAACACCACTGGCTACTGGTTGCCAGTCCGAGAATGAACCATTTATCCCAACTCTCTGCTTCCTGTTAGATAACCAATCCTCCACCCATGCCAGAATATTACCCCCAATCCAGTGATTCTTTATCTTGAGCAATAATCTTTTATGTGGCACCTTGTCGAAAGCCTTCTGGAAGTCTAAGTACACTACATCCACTGGTTCCCCTTTATCCACCCTGTACGTTATGTCCTCAAAGAACTCGAGCAAATTTGTCAGACGTGACTTCCCCTTCGTAAAGCCATGCTGACTTTGTCCTATTAAATTATGTTTATCCAAATGTTCCGCTACTGTCTCCTTAATAATAGACTCCAAAATTTTACCCACCACAGATGTTAGGCTAACTGGTCTATAATTTCCAGCCTTCTGCCTACTACCCTTTTTAAATAAGGGTGTTACATTAGCAGTTTTCCAATCTGCCAGGACCTTTGCCGAGTCCAGAGAATTTTGGAAAATTATTACCAAAGCATCCACAATCCCTACTGCCACTTCCCTCAAGACCCTCGGATGTAAGCCATCAGGTCCAGGGGATTTATCCGCCTTGAGTCCCATTAATTTACTGAGTACCAATTCCTTAGTGATTTTAATCGTATTTAGCTCCTCCCCCCCCCCCCCCCCAGAGCCCCCTGTTTGTCCAGTGTTAGGATATTCTTCGTGTCCTCTACCGTAAAGACTGAAACAAAATATTTGTTTAGCATTTTTGCCATCTCCATGTTTCCCACCATTAATTTCCTGGTCTCATCCTCTAAGGGACCTACATTTGCCTTAGCCACCCTTTTTTCTTTTTATAAAACTGTAGAAACTCTTGCTATCTGTTTTTATATTTTTTGCTAATTTATTTTCATAATCTATCTTCCCTTTCTTAATCAATCCTTTAGTTACTTTTTGCTGTCTTTTGAAGACTTCCCAATCTTCTATCCTCCCACTAAGTTTGGCTACCTTTAAATGTCCTTGTTTTTAGTCGGATACTATCCTTAATTTCTTTACTTAGCCACGGATGGCTGTCATTTCTTTTACACCCTTTTTTCCTCAGTGGAATATATTTGTTTTGAAAGTTGTAAAATAACTCATTGAATGCACACCACTGCTCATGTACCGTCTTACCCTTTAATCTATTTTCCCAGTCCACTTTAATCAATTCCGCTCTCATACCATCATAGTCTCCTTTATTCAAGCTCAGTACGCTTGTTTGAGAACCAACCTTCTCACCCTCTAATTGGATATGGAATGTAACCATGTTATGGTCACTCTTTCCAAGGGGATCCTTAACTAGGACATTATTAATTAATCCTGGCTCATTACACAGGACCAGGTCCAAGGTTGCTTGCCCAGAGAGAGCGATCCTTTCCCTTCTCTCACAGCTCAGAAGCCCGGGAAAGCAAGTTGGCGCCCAGAACCCCACGAATAGTTGGTGGATGAGTTTATAACTAACGAGCGGCAGGCGACGTTTGTTTGCTACTCAGCGCAATTAATAGGAAAGTAAAATAATAACCAATTAGACAATTATTAAGGGCAAGCTTGAGGACTATCTATCTGATAATCTAATAAATAACACTGGATTCAGAAGGGAAAGGTTCTGCCTGGCCAACCTCGTTCTCTATTATTGAGGAGGTGACGCATCAAATGGACTGTGGGAAACCTTATAATGCATTGTACCTGAAAGTCTTTGAAAAAGTTACTTACAAAGGTTATGTAGTTCAGCGTTGTGTTTGCTTTATTAATTGCAACTTCACAGTGCCTTGACATGTTCAGTGCTGAGTCTACTAGTCCCTCCCCTGATCACTTTCAATCTTTGGCTAATTCTACACCATTCATGGTGTATGTGGCTCCATTTTTTTTCTTCCAGTATGCAGTTTATTTTATTATATAGAATGACAATTTTCCACTATTCTACCCATTTATAGATTTTATCTATTGTATTTTGTTTGTCTTGGCTGCTTCCCTTGACTCTTCCCCTTCCAAGTTTGATATGAACTGTAAACTTGACCACTTTGCATTGAGTGTTAATCTAAGTGTTGATCTAAATTACAAACAGTTGAGGTACCAGCACCGATTCCTGACGTACACCATTCAGTACTTCTTGGACTTCGTTCTGGGACCTTATTCTGACACCACTTCCCAACAATTACCTACTGTTTCCTTTCCTTCAGCCAGTTTCCTACCCATTTGTAGGTTTTGCCTTGAATTCCTACTTGCACCAACGAGCGGATAAATTGAGTTTCTGGAACAGAGGATCTCTGCTCAGAGAACAATTGGATCAGAGAGGATGAAGGGTTACTGGATCATACTGACACCTTGACTTATCTTTAAGGAAGCTCTAGACTGTTCAGGACACAGTGATAGTATAGAAAGAAAAATGTGGGTCACCATCTGCAGGGCCAGCAGAAGGGGCAACAGGTACAGGGCCCATTGAGTTACAAGAACTGTCCAATAAATATATAGTGGTCACAAGATAATTATGGATGAGGAAGGCCATTTGGCCCATCTTAATTCATCCATTCATTTGACCAGAAACTTAACTGGATCAGCCAAATAAATACTGTGGCTACAAGAGCAGGTCAGAGGCTGGGTATTCTGCGGTGAGTGACTCATCTCCTGACTCCCCAAATCCTTTCCACCATCTACAAGGCACAAGTCAGGAGTGTGATGGAATACTCTCCACTTGCCTGGATGAGTGCAGTTCCAACAACACTCAAGAAGCTCAACACCATCCAGGACAAAGCAGCCTGCTTGATTGGCGCCCCATCCACCACCCTAAACATTCACTCCCTTCACCACCGGTGCACCGTGGCTGCAGTGTGTACCATCCACAGGGTGCACTGCAGCAACTCACCAAGGCTTCTTCGACAGCACCTCCCAAACCCGCGACCTCTACCACCTAGAAGGACAAGGACAAGGGCAGCAGGCACATGGGAACAACACCACCTGCACGTTCCCCTCCAAGTCACACACCATCCCGACTTGGAAATATATTGCCATTCCTTCGTCGTCATTGGGTCAAAATCCTGGAACTCCCTTCCTAAGAGCACTGTGGGAGAACCTTCACCACACGGACTGCAGCAATTCAAGGCAGCGGCTCACCACCACCTTCTCGAGGGCAATTAGGGATGGGCAATAAATGCTGGCTTTGCCAGCGACGCCCACATCCCATGAACAAATTTTTTAAAAATCCATTCGGAAAGACCCCAGTGTAGCATCCAATTGTCTCTTAAATAATTCTAGTGTTTTTGCCTTCACTACTCTTATCTGTAAATCCACTCGTGTGTTGATCGTACTTCGTGTAAAAAAAAAAAAAATTCCTAATATCAGTCCTAAATTTACCTTTTTACTAGTTTGAACCTGTGTCCTCTTGTCCAATGTTTTCAATTTCATTTACAATAATATTCCAGATTTACATTTTCTATTCCCATATCTATCTTATATACCTCCCTAAGATCACCTCTCCGATGCCTTCTTTTCAGGCTGCAAAGCCTGCTTCAATTTTGCCTCATAACTCAGACCTTCAACGCCAAGGAATCAGCCTTGTGGATCTTCTCTGCACTGTTTCCAGTGCTTGAATGTGTCTCGTGTCAATGGCAACTAGAATTGGCCATAATATTCAACCTACAATCTGACTAGAGCACTGTACAGTTTGATCATGACTGCCTCTGACTTATTTTCTACTCTTTTGGCTGTGTAATGAACATTCTAGTTGCTTTGTTAATTGCTGCTCTGCACTGGTAGGACATGAACGTTGAGTCTACTAAGATACCCAAGTCTCTTAGAACTTCATCCTTAACTACTTCAACATCCTTCATTGATTACCTGTGTTGTCCATTTTTCCTTCCTATGTGCAGTACTTTGGGATGAAGGATGGTGAATAAATATTTTTGCACCAATATTTTACAAATGCAGGTGGAAGTGCACTAGAGGACAATGCAGAACAATTGTTAGAGATAACTGTCGAAAAGGAATTGGTTCTTCTAATTGGATAGAAACAGAAACTGCAGATCTGTGCTTTGATCTGAGTGCAGCATTGGGAGAACATGTCTGGCTGTATTATGAACTTAGCGTTGCGTGGCTTTTTTCCATCTTTCCTAGAAAGTGCTGAAATATCTCACTTCTTGGGTTGTGAAATGATGTGCCTGCTTTAATTACAGAACTAAACTGAAAATTTATCCATAAAGAGATAGATAGATAAATATGTCCAGTTTTTGATGTCGTCCAAGGCGGATTTGAGAACCGCCTTCATTTTGCTGCCAGGAACCTGTCACTCGTCTTCGGCCTCCAACTTTTGACTGCAAGTTTGTGCGGTTCCCGGTTCCACCTTAGGACTAGGTAAGTCAGCAATTCCCCAGTTCCCAGCTTGGTCCCTTCTTGCCAAGTCCGCGAAATCTTGAGTTCAAGCTCCCATCTCCCACCCCCGTCAGCCACACCTAGCTCCGCCACTGATTCTATTGGTCTAATTAAAATCAGAAAGCCAGCAGTACCTTCACCCTTCCCCATTTGTCTTGTATTTTTTCCATGCATTAGGATCCTGATTAAGAAAATAGGCATTTTCTAGAACTCACCAATGCTTGTGGGGGTGGGGGAAGGGTACGAGTCAACTCTCTTCTGTTTTTCTCTCCCTCCTTCAAAGCTATCTTATCTACGCTTACACCTGCTGAGACAACTTTGGCTAAGATCAGAAGTGTACTCTGTGGGGGTTTCCTCTTACATTTTCACAGTCTCTTTCACATTTCCTAGAAGTAAAGGGAATTAGTGGTTACGGGGAGCGGGCAGGAAAATGGACATGAATTTAGATTTGAGGTTAGGATCAGATCAGCCATGATCTTATTGAATGGCGGAGCAGGCTCGAGGGGACGATTGGCCTACTCTTGCTCCTATTTCTTATGTTCTTATGTTCCTGCAGTGAAAATATCCAGCTGTACCTTTCGTCGGCCATTTACTACATCTTCCAATTGCTCTAAGCAAATAACTGATCTTCAGAGCCACTATTTTATGGTGACTGAATAAGTTAAATTCTATTTTCATTATATGGGATTCCAGGAATTTCTAACAATGATTTGGGGATTGCATTTGCGATTCTGACCATTTATCGTCATTGGTTTCTGGTGACTGAATAACTCAAATTAAGATCATGGGATTTTTGAGAACAGCATTCTGCAATTACACCTGTCTTTCCACAACAACTGCAAATCAGTGACCTTGCTGATATTCAAAGCACAGTGCTTCAGTGAAGTTCTCTTCTGCTATGTGTGTGCTTCCTTTTCTATTTGGATCCTGCAAACCTCCCAGCAGCTGCTTATATACTTAATACATCCATGTTGATATTGTTGAAATCAAATATTGTTGTTGCAGGGTATTATTACAATTGAGTTTTATTTTAATCTGAGTACCTGTGGCTTCTAAATCTTTTATAGTTATGTGCTCGCTGACCTACATTGGCTCCCAGTCCTGCAACCTCTCAATCTTAAAATTCTCATCCGTTTTCAGATCCCTCCATGGCCTCGCCCCTCCCAATCTCTGTAACCTCCTCCAGCCCTACAACCCTCTGAGATCTCTGTGCTCCTCCAATTCTGGCCTCTTGCACATCCCCGATTTTCTTTGCTCCACCATTGGCAACCGTGCCTTCAGCTGCCTAAGCACTAAACTCTGGAATTTCCTCCTTAATCCTCCTCGCCTCTCTCCCTTTCTCTCTTCCTTTAAGATGCTCCTTAAAAACCTACCTCTTTGACCAAGCTTCCGGCCCTGATGTCTCCTTATGTGGCTCAGTGTCAAATTTTGTTTGATAATTGCTCCTGTGAAGTGCCTTGGGACATTTTACTAGATCATTGTTGATTTTACAGGTCACAAAAATGCAATGCTCTGGTCATTTCAGTAATAATCTCTAATTTCTATAAGCACTTTGAATTGTTTGTTTTCAACACAGACCTATCATGCCTTTGTCTATAGACAAATATTTAATGAGTGAAGAGAGTTTGTAGTAAAATAACCTTGCACTGAGGAGATGTACTTTCAAAGTTACGTTCATGTGTATCTGCTCAACTCATTTACAAAATTGGTTTTCACTGTTCACACTGGATGAAGGATGTGAACACTGCATCATTCAGAAGCTAAAAGTGCTGTGGAGTTGAGCATGATTCCACGAGCATGTGAGGACGGGTACGGCTTGCCTCTCTCAAACAGCAGTCTGTATCGAATAATATGTGGGTAGAGTTTGAGTTTGGCTTATTATTTTCAGTATCTGCAGAGTGAGAAAATATTTTGATAAACTTGGACTGCCAATAGGAGTGGAATGCTGTATCTGTGTGCTTTTTTAAAAAAAAAAATCTCTTCAATTGTCATTGTTTAATTGTTCCTAGGGCTACCTGGAAGAGTTGGTACGTTTGCGAGAAGCTCAGCTTGCAGAGTCAGTTGCTCAAAACAAACTTGTTCTACAGAGAATGGAGGAGACTGACCTGAACCACAAATTGGAGAAAGAGCAACTGGAGTTCATCATCCTGGAACTGCAGGATCAGCTGTAAGGAATACAATTGTGCACCAGTGCTCGAGCCATATTGAGGCAACTCAACTCTTCACAACCTCTTTTAATGCAGCATTTATCAGAAGCACTGGAGGCAGTGCAGGGAGGAGCCATAAGGCTGATCCCCAGAGCATGACTTTTTTTCCTGAAGGTGGGAACTCAGCGGGTGGGTAGATTTCCGTGTGGGGAAACCCGGAAATCAAGTGAGTGCTTCGGAGTTTGCGATTGCAACTCAAATGAAGGCAATTATTTTTATTTCCGGGTTTCCTGAGCGACAACTAGCCAGATTAACAGGACTGACTGGCTGGCTGCCTGTCGGGAGGGAAAGCAGACAGGGAGCAGATGCCAGGTAAGTGGGGGCCGTCGGAGACTTCGCGGGGTGGGGGTGGGATGGTTGGAGCCATTGGTGGGGAGAGGTCTCTGCCATCGGGAGGGGAGGGGGTCTAGACTATCTGCAGCGGGTGATGGGGGGGGCGGGGATCCTCGGCTATGGGGCCATGGAGGGGGTGAGGGGGGTGGGGGAGTCTCGGGGTCAATGTTGGTTCAAATTGTAACCAGAAATTTTTGGGATGGGGAGTGGTTGGGTGGGAATGAGAGTTTGTGATCCTATGTCAGAATTTCTGCTCAGTGGTGGGGAGGAGAAGGTTTGTTGTCCTATCCTGGAATTTCTGCTATGTGTTTTTGGTCCTATGCTGTGGTGATGCATTTGGACTTATGGGGCTCGATTTTTGGACGTCCGAGCTGGCCGGTTCGTGGCGGAGGGGGGCTCTGAAAATCGGGGATTTCCGGGGCGGGTCCGGAGCCTGGCTCCAACCCACCCACTTCCGGGTTTTCCAGTGACGCGCTTAAATGCACGCGCAGCCCCCACGTGCGGGACTCCTGCCGGTGGGATCCCACTTAAGGCAATTAATTAGATAACTCAGGTCATTTGCAGGCCTGATTTGTAGGATATTTTAGGAGGGGTGGGATTTTCAACTCAACTAAGACTGTTTCCCGTACTGGGGGAAACACTCCCAGTTGAAATGGACGTGTTGCAGCCACCAGCCTGTGGAAGCTGCAAAGGTCCATTTGACAGGTGGGGGGTCGGGGGGGGGGGGGGGGGGGGTTGGAGACGGCCACTCTGTCACTTTGGCCTCCACCACTCTCCTCCTAACAATAAAATTCACCAACTTGCACACTTACCCCAGTGTCCAGACACATGTACCTACCTTGCGGACCCCCTCAGATGTACATCTTCCGGATGGGGGCCGCCGTAGCTGCAGTCATGACCTCCTCAGAGGGCGAACAGCATCACCAGACTCACCATCCACGCCATCCACCTCTGACACGTGGAGCTCTACAACACAGTGCTGTGACACATCCACCTGCACAGCAGGAGGGAGGGCAACGGCAGAGAGAGATACGTCGCAGAGGGCACTACCCTCGCCACAGGGTCCACAGACCGAGGCTCAGCTTCCTGGACCTCTCTGAGCAGCAGTGCACACGGAGGCTCAGAGTCACTCGACATGTAGTCGTGGATATCTGCAGCCTCCTTCATGCCGAGCTGCTCCCAGCTGGCCTGAGCACCATCTTTTTACCTGTCGCTGTCAAAGTCACCACTGCCCTCAACAACTTCTCCGCATCCTTTCAGTGTGCCACCGGGGACATTGCCGGCATCTCAGTCGTCTGCACAGAAAAGCCCTGCAAATACACCTACACCCACTCTGCAGTGACACAATGGGTGGCATCAGTTGTGGGTCTTCATAGTGATCCTCAGGAAAGGGCATTATTGCGCAAACCAGACAAGATTTGCGAAGACGTGGCAGTACTGGTGATAACAAATTTTTATAATTTTTTCCAAAACAAAGGAAAATAAATCAAAAACATGACATTTCATCTTTCACCCTTGTGCATCACCTTTGTGCTCACAAATCCTTAGCCTTACGTTTACGGGAACCCCTATGTGGTGCTACCCCTGTGGCTTCAGCAGAGGTAGTGGCAGGTTGCTCTTGTTCATGCCCTGACCGATGAGATGCTTTGCGCGGACACCCTCTGGGTTTCGGTGCCCGTGAGGGCCCCTCCATCTGCACCTGTGCAGGGGCAGACTCGGCCACCTGGAGAGGGGGCAGCATTGCAGGTACAGGTTGAGAGGGGGGCAACAGGTGAGACGTGGGAGCGCTTTGAGTGGCATCCCCACTTCCATGTCCCCTTTCACCATCATCCCTCTCCTGGCCCAGGCCCACATCACTCCTTCCACCCTGCTGGACGACAGTTTGGAGGACTTGTGTGAAGCCTTGGAAGGCCAGTTGTGTCCGCGTGTTTAAGGCGGCAGAATGTTGCTCACCCTGAATCCGAACGGCCGTTGTCAGGGCCTGAATGGACTCATTGTTGAGCCGTGCTTGACGCTCGATGGAGGCTAGCCTTTCCTCCATCGCAGACATTCCCGCACCTACCTGCGACACTATCTCAGAGATACCTTCACGTCCCTGTGACCGTATTCCACCCATGCAGGAGTTGGAAGACTCCATCCTCTGTGCGATTGTGGAGAGTGCACGTGGCAACTGTTCCAGTACCTCGGCAATGTGCTGCTGACCCTCGATGACTCTCCTTTTAACGGCTGGTCCCCAGGGTTCAGCATCTGGGTCCAGTTGAGCAGAGCCTGGAGAAGAGTGCTCCAACTGACGTGGACTCTCCACGGCTGCCCCTGCCACCAGGGTCTGCTCATGCTCACGTGCGTGGTGACTCACCATGTGCAAGCCCAACTAAGTGAGGACGGGGACCCACCGAGGTGTGTGTATCTGCGCTGGTGGATGGATGGCTCAGATGTGACGATGCTCCATCAGAGGCCGGCAGGTCCTCCTGAGGAATCGCCCTCCGCAGTCACAGCGGTCGCAGATGGCCCTGCAAGAGAACAGAAAGCAATATGAAGCATGTGGACAGATGTTGAGGTGCTGCAGATGCCAAGTGATGCTAAGATCATTTGCCATCATGAGTGCTGAGTGTTAGATTTCTGTCACCAGCCGCTTGTGCACTCCCAGTCTCGGCGTCCGTCACGGACGGGCACTCCAGCATCCGGCTTATTTCGAGTGCCTGCTGCTCCGCATCTGTTAATGCCACCTGGTGTGGCGGGGCCCCTCTGGTCCTTGCCCTCTCCCGAGCATTCTGGCATCTCTTCTCCTATCAAGGCAAAATACAGAGGCATGATTGAGTGATGGTTGCACGGTGACCCGCTGCATGTATTGTTGTGGGTGGGGGTGAGTGTGAGAGACATAGCCATGAGATTGTATGAAGATTGGGTTGCGTGGTAGTGTTTGAATGGGAACTGGGGCGGTGAGTACGTGCAGGCAAGGTGAGGATGATAGTTGAGTGGATGTGAGGAGTGATGCGAGAGCGTTGTGGTGGCAGTGCAGAAGGAGTTGTGTGGGAGAATGCGTAAGTATACCCACTTTGGTTGACCTGGTTAGGTCATTAAATCTTTTCCTGCACTGCACCCAGGTTCTGGACACATTGCCGGTGTTGGTGACCTCCTCGGCCATCTCCAGCCAGGCCCTCTTGGTGGTAGAGGGAGGACACTTATGAAAAATTTCCCTTCTACTCCTCATCCCATTGAGCAGCACCTGGAGTGAGGAGTCAGAGAACCTTGGAGCAGCCTTGCTTCTGGCCTGCTCCATGCTTCTAAATTGGTTGTTTGCTGCAGCAGGAGCTTCGGAGGACTGCCCCTTTAAATAGGGCTTCTCCTGCTGACAGCCTGTGATGCGGGTGCGCAGTCCGCCCGCTGCGCAGCTTTCCAGCGCGAAACCCGGAAGCCAAGGTAAGTGCCTTCAATTAGGCTGCGATTGCGTGTAGAGCACCCCGAATTCACTGGCCGCGTTCCCCACGAGCCCAGTCAAACCCCCCCCCCCCCCCACTGCCAACCCGCCTCCCTCCTAATATCGACCCCATGGTAATTTTTCTGGCGGAGGAGTTGTTCTCAGATATATGCTCCTTGGCTTGGTTGCCAATTTTTTCTCATTGGGTGGGGTTTGATTTTTTTTTCGCTCAGTTGAGTGCGGGCCACGTTTATTATTCTCTCTGGGGATGTAGAAAGTGATGCAATGGTGCTGTGGTGGAGAGATTTCTTTTCACTGCTTGCAGTTTTTGCTAGTTGACCTCCCATGGCATTGTACATGAAGAATCAAAACCAATGCTACTTCTCAGGTCAACCAAGCAAGATAATTGAACCAAGACAGGGAGGGAAGGGATGAGGGAGAGAGTAAGAACAGTGAAGGCAGATTGAGTGAGGGGGATGGGAAGGGAAAGGAATGTGGAGGGGAGAGAAGGCATGAAGAACTGCCTCCAGATTCAGGCCAGGAATAAGGAACATATATCAGGGTGAGCAGGAGAGAAGTGATTTGATGATCAGTGCAATATAAATTTTGAACTTCCTAACAGCACCAGCACTAGCATAAGCATTAAAAGTTGAAAAGCATAACTGATGTCCCTGGCAATTATTTTCTGCTGCATATGGGAAATGTGCTGGATTCAATCAAAGGGCCTGGCAACCACTGCTGAGGGAAGACTCAACTGAGGAAAAAGAAGGACCTTTATGAACTCCAGTGTGGAAAGTAGGTTTATTGGAACAGATATGACAGAGAAGGAGAAAATTAGAGAAAGGGATGAAATATTTACTGGAAGTGTGGTGCGAAGAAACACAATCCAAATAGTTGTAGGAGTCTGAACTTGTGATAAAAATCTGTGGAAAGCCTATTGCCAAAGATGGAGAGAAAGAAAGCCAGAAAAAGAAGAGATGGACCGCACAAAGGTAAAGAATGGAAGAGAATTGGAAAAATATTTGAAGTGCTATAATTTGGATTAGCAAAATAGCCAAGTTCTTATAAAATTTTATGATTGTGTCAAGTAACTTGACTGCAGAATATTCCAATATTTCAAATTTTGTCATCATTCTTGAAAATATAAGCTTGTGCACATACTCAAGATTGATTCAGGGTGTTAACAATTGATTATTTTCTGATTCTTGAATTTAATTGAATGATAGCTAGAAGAATGAATAGAGACCCAACACAAAGAACTCTCAGGCAAACGTTCGCTGGAGAGAACTGAGACCAGCTGCAATATTTGAGCTTTTATTGATATGTCAATCACAGGTTTAAACGGCCAAATCAACATCGGTTGCATCTCGCCACTGTTTCAATGGTGAGATTCAGAAGCCAAGGGAAACCCGTGCAGGTGAAGTAAAATTCATTTCACATTCAGAATCAATTAAAAAAATTACTTACCTCGAATATTTCAACTAGGTAAATTGCCCCGTTAATGATCCGCACCCGCAAAATCGAGCCCGTGGAGTCTCACTAACAAAATGGAATCCATTCTAATTCTAATTCTAATTCTAATTGATCTGGGGACTTGTCTAAGCACAATTAGCCTTTAATCGAACTAGAAAGGCACAGCAATTACACTTTGTGGCCATAAAAGGATATGAAAGTGAATTTTAGTAGCAAAATAATGTTATGTGCATTATGTGCATCATTGGTTAGGCATTAACTGGAGTATTATGTCTAATTCTGGGTGCCACACTTTAGGAAAGATGTCAAGGCCTTTAGGGGAATGCAGAGGAGTTTTACTAGAATGGTACCAGGGATGAGGGACCTCAGTTATGTGGAGAGACTAGAGAAGCTGGGATTGTTCTCCTTAAAGCACAGAAGGTTAAGGGGAGATTTAATAGAGGTGCTCAAAATTCTGAGGGGGCTTTGATATAGTTAATAAGGAGAAACTGGTTCCACCGGCTTGTGGGTCAGTAACCAGAAGACACAGATTTACGGATAATTGGCAAAATAACCAGAGGGAAGATGAGACATTTTTTTAATGCATCGAGTTGTTATGATCTGGAATGCACTGCCTGAAAGGGTGGTGGAAGCAGATTCAATAGTAACTTTCAAAAGGGAATAGGATATATACTTGAAAAGGAAAAAATTGCAGGACTATGGGGAAATGCGGGGGAGTGGGACTAATTGGATAGCTCTTTCAAAGAGTTGGCACAGGCACGATGGGCCAAATGGCCTCCTTCTGTGCTGTATGATTCTATGTTGTGTAATGTTCCTGTCCTTATAAACCAGTGTATCCTCTGACTTATCGTGAACAGTGCCACAGGAAATCCACTGGCAGTGTCATAACCATGAAATTTGTGCTGCCATAACATTGATTCAGCCATTGTTGGGTTTTGTGAAGATAAGCATAACAAGGAACAGAAAAAAAAATTGAAATGCAGCCTATAGAGTTGCTTGTCATGTACACTTCTCCGCTGGTGTGACAGCTGGTTTTAAGCATCACTGAAATGAAACTATTGCAATTAAAAATGCCATAACCTACTTAAGTTCGTTCTTCTTTATGATCCACTGACTTATGTAAAACAGACACACTGAATATTGCAGTGTGACATATTCACTGCAATGGCAATTGTTTTTATATTCTGCAACCCTTTTTAGTACCTATGTTTTTAAAAGCATGTTTTATTAAGTGTGGTGTGTGTGTGTATATATATAGGAGAGGGTTACAGGTTGCTTTTAAAATGTATAAATTCAATCTGTACCGCCAGAAAAACAGTTCTATCCGCACCTAATTCACTAATTTCTTGTCTGTCCAGGTAATTGATCACTAGAACTAACCTTATCTTTACTGTATAGTAGATGCAGCCGGTTTTAACGTAACCATTTCTAAAGTCCCACTTCTCCCCCTATACTTCCAATAAGTATATTTGCTTTATTGCAGTTTCATTTATTGCAATTCTCAATTATGTGCAAGTGTGGCATGCAGAAATCCCACTTTAATGAGATTTGTCGCCTTTGAACCTGAGGCTTTCACCTCTCAATCTGATTGGGTTCAGTGGTCAACGTCCATAAGTACTGGCTTGTCCTGACTTCCACCTGTTTGTTGGTGTCTGGGTGAGCGAGGAATGGAAGTTGTTTTTCCAGGTTGCTGAACACAAAAAGCAGTGTGACTTGTTGCTGCCCGAGTAAGAAGCTGTTTTGAACAGTTTGAAGGAATTGAAGATTCAAAAGCTAGTCTCTCAGAAACCTAGCATTTCTGAATCTCAGGTCTCTTAAATTCTCAAAAGAAAAGCGGACGCCTTGAAGGACTGGGAAAGAAATGTGAACCGGGCTAGGAAATGGAAGCGTGAAAGTAAGATTGCCGATGTTGATGAAAATCAGAAAATCCCACCCGACCGATGCTTGTTGAAAACTAATGGTAATGAGCTTCCCAAAGAACTCGGCGTGGAAAGCTTTGAAGCATCGAAGGAATCCCTGTGCCACTGGAAAGTGAGACACAACCTTGTCTACAAAAAGCTGTGTGGTGGGAAAAAGTGATAAACCTGTTACGGATGCATGAACTGACT
This sequence comes from Heptranchias perlo, assembly GCF_035084215.1. Taxonomy (NCBI): domain Eukaryota; kingdom Metazoa; phylum Chordata; class Chondrichthyes; order Hexanchiformes; family Hexanchidae; genus Heptranchias; species Heptranchias perlo. The sequence continues at coordinate 123,054,046 of NC_090326.1, forward strand.
GGTTTATTAACAGAGTATTCTTGACTGCATTTACAATTGCAACAAGACCGGACTATTCTATTGCACCCTGCCTGATCAAACGTACCCAAAAAAAAGAGATGAACGATGGCAAAATGAAAAAAGAACACCGTGCATTGTTGTCGTGTTCTAACCAAACTGGATCAGGCAAGGTGAAACTGTCTCCACCCCTACCTCAGCTCATCTGCTGCTGAAACCATCATTCATATCTTTGTTACCTCTAGACTCGACTATTCCAATGCCTTCCTGGCCGGCCTCCCACCTTGCACCCTCTGTAAACTTGAGCTCATCCAAAACACTGCCTGTATCATAACTCACACCAAGTCCCGTTCACCATCACCCCATGCTCGCTGACCTACACTGGCTCCCGGTCCGGCAAAGCCTCAATTTTAAAATTCTCATCCTTGTTTTCAAATCCCTCCATGGCCTTGCCCCTCCCTATCTCTGTAACCTCTCCCAGCTCTACAATCCTCCAAGACCTCTACACTCCTCCAATTCTGGTCTCTTGCGCATCCCTGATTTTCATCACCTCACCATTGGCGGCCGTGCCTTCAGCTGCCTAGGCCCTAAGGTCTGGCATTCACTCCCTAAACCTCTCCACCTCTCTCTCCTTTTAAGGTGCTCCTTAAAATCTTACCTCTTTGACCAAGCTTTTGGTCGCCTGTCCTAATATATCCTTATGTGGCTTGGTGTCAAATTTTGTTTGATAATGCTCCTGTGAGGCACCTTGGGACGTTTTACTAAGTTAAATGCAAGTTGTTGTGATCAGGAAAAGCAAGAACCCCCATTGCTTTAAAACTGTGAAAATCTTTTCAACTGATTATGAAGGCAGCACTAATGCTTGGATGACACAAACAATTTTTGGAAAGTGGATGCCAGGATGAGAAAGTGGCACAAGAAGATAGTACCTTTGATGGATATTACCACTTGCCATGATGTGGCTCCTAATCTCACACGTAGGAAAGCCCACTTTTGCCATCTAACACCACTTTCATCATCCAAACCCTGGACCAAGGCATGAAGCAACACTACAAGAAACAATTCCTGCACAAGGTGTTTTCTGTTTTAAATTCCATTGAGTAAACTGGCATTTCACAGGTTATTAAAAACTATAGCGTGTTGGATGCTCTGCACTTATTCAGAAGAGCTTGGAATGCAGTGACTCCCAGCTGCATCAGTAACTGCTTTAGAAACTGTGGTGTGGTTTGGTTTCTAGTGAGGAAACCAATGACCCAATCGAAGTTGAGGTTGATGAAGGGATTCTCGGCAGTTTGATTGAGGCAGAGTTTAATCTTTTTGTTTCGTTGAATGATGACCTTGACATCTGCCGAGAGATAACTGATGCAGAAATCATTCCTTCTCTGAAAGACTCAGCAACAGAAGCTGCAGAAAATGTAACTGAAGATGTGCCACAGCTGGAAATTCCCGAAGTTGGAGAGGGAGCTTCTGCACTGTGCGTTCTGCGTTTGATTCATTGAGTCAAAAGACAGTGAAGCGTTTGATGAATCTTACGCACTGGTGGTTGACTATTTCCAATCTCTGCCAAAAAACATCACAGAATTCTTTGCAGCATAAAAATATCTTCTGAAACATGAGCATTTCCTTTAATTTTTAAGATGTTATACTGTATTCACCTTCTTAAGATGTTGTAATAATTTGTTGCATAAAAAACAAGATTTGAGCATTTTTATTTTTATAAAAATGTTTTACTGTATTAACCCTTGTTGTAAGATATTGTACAAAATTTAGGCAAATAAAGGTTGAAGTGCACCAGTCCATCCTTGACTTTTGTTGATTCCTGCTTTATAGAAATGTTATCCCAATTTGAGGTTGTCCCTACTGGTCGCAATTAAGTGGGTTCCACGGTATTTTAAAACCAATCAATAAAGCCTACCCCAGGTGCTTACCTGTGACTGGTGCCTCCTTTCTTTAACAGAACCACTATAAATAGGAGCAGTTTTGTAATATGCTGGGGCTCCCAGTGCTGTGCCATATCTTTAGATTTAGACTGTGGGGGCAGATTTTTACAGCACAGGTGCCAATGCAGTCTTCCACATGTAGAGTCATTTCTGGTCGTGGTCCTTTCCTGATGTTGGGGGAGGGGAGTTAGCAGAGTAGTAACTTAGCTAGTAAGTGAAATCTGCATCATCTGGCCTACACAGGCATTCCAATCACATAGCCTATCCGTTGCCAGAAAAAATGGCATTTAGCACCACCAATGGTAGCTTTTTTATTTGGTACCAATGGTGTTACTGATTCTGGAGCAGCTCAGGAAAGCTCTTCTCTGGAGGCAGCTGCATTGCCTCACTTACTTTACAAGCAAATACCACCAAGGTTGAGGCTGCTACCAATGGCTGTGGTGTAATTTATAGGAGCCAGGAGAGTTCCATTGTGTATACTACAATGCTTCTAATAATGTAAGAGTATTACTTGCTGTTGTTTGTTTACTGATTTAAGATTGAAGATATTGTCAGATATCTAAATCATGAATTAAAAATAGAAGGTAAAATGATTGCATTACTGGAAATTAATTGCTGTGTCAATGGGACTGGCAATTAGAGCTGTATATTACAACCTAAAAAATGTAGTGTTTTTTCCTCATCGAGTTGCAAAAATATCAAAAAACAGTCACACTTTGGAAGGTGAATAAATATTTAATGTTGAAAAGTAGTAGCACTAAATATAATACACTGTGGGTGCTAGCTACTACTGCAAGTAATTTTGGGCAATCTTAGGGATCCATTTTCTTATCAAAATCATATTGAACACCTTTTCTTACAGGGCAGTTTTAAAAAATAATGATTTGAGATCAAGACAAGAATTAACCGCGCACCTTACCAATCAGTGGCCCTCCCCAGGAGCCCTAGATGCGGATGCTGTCGCTTTGGATACACTTCTGTACAGAAAACAGTGTGGACAATGGGATGAGTATGTTCAAATATTATTTTTACAATTCAACTTTTTTTTTAAGTCATGGTTATTCTGTTATCTCAACTTCAAGATGATTTAACCATCAGCCTACCTTGCTCTGGTTAACTTGATGTTTTTATTTGTGAATATAAGGATGATTTTTTTTGACGACAGATTATTGTCCTGTAACATTAACCCCACTTCCTTTCTGCACCAATGCTGCCTGACTTGCTGAGTGTTTCCAGTATTTTCTGTTTGTATTTCAGATTTGCAGTATTTTGCTTTTTGACTTTTTCATTGTTGTCTTGTGTGTGATTCAGTTTAACAGACTTGTACTTTCTGGGCAGTTTTTCTCTTTTAATATGTAGGTCGTCATGGTTTTTTTTTAAAAGAGGATATCTCCTCTAATTCTTTTTCCTCTTTTTGCTCACCCTTCTGTTTTCAGACCACATACTTACCTGTAGCTAAGAGAGCTCTACCAATGCTGCTTTGAACTAGCCACCAGACTACAACAGTGTGTCGAACACACAACACTTTTCATTTTTATCATTGGCTCCTTTGATATGAAATTGATGTATTTTAGTTCATTAGTTAGAACGTAGTTGACAAAAAATGCTATTCTAGATCTGTAATATGGAGTCAAAATACATATGATTGGTGGAAATGTGAAAATTTAACGACTAATATTTGCCCTCTTCCAAATATAGTGAGTTAGTTTATGTGACTAATGTGTTGTCAGTGTCTTGTAGTCGCAAACAGCCATTTTCTATCCACAACTGATCAACACTTTTATTCACCGTTTTTCAGAATTTGTTGGTAATCGATGACTCTTCAATCTTGATGATTACACAATGAATAAAGCACACTCTGCAATCACGTTGCATAGTTTAGTGAATTAGTTACACTAGAAAAATAAACTGACAGATTTTTTCACGACACAACTGTGTAAAAGAGGGTCACAGGCAAAGCCAGCAAATGAAAGTAAACCCAAACTAATACAAATATATTAGGAGGGGACTAACTTTTTTTTTAAAAAAGTGTTACTGTTTCTAGGTGCATCTTACCCAGTCATCAGTCATGTAGTATTTGAAATCTAGAATTTTTTTGTGTGAAATATTTTGTTACAGTTTATGAGATAAGTAGTCTTCAGTGCTTGTAATTTAAAGACTTGACTATTTGTTTAACATTACTTTCACACAGAGTCTTGGCGAGCTTCCAAGGTGTTGCTGTGATTTGTCTTTGCAGGCACAGTTTTCAAAGTTTGGAGCAGCTCTCAGCAGAGATCAGTCTTTCTTCAACCTCACTAGATCCATTGCACCCACAGAAAGAGGGGGAGGGAAGGCATGGAAACTCAAAAAGTGACGGTAACATTTAGGAAATAATTGATAGTGGCTTTGATGCCCTGACCTATGATCAGCACAGTTATCCTATTGTGTATTAAATACTTTCGGGTGCAATATTGGTGTGGACAAAAGCCTACTAGTATTCTGTATGAACAAGGTGTTCTCTGTCCACAATGTATGTCCCAAGGTGCACAGTATAAAGTATTGAACTTAGCATAGCCCCAATAAGCCAAGCACAAACTGAAGCATGTATATTTATGAATAACTGAAGCTAGACTAGCTGATTTGTTGGGACCATTCTGTGACATTCCCTTATTTTCCTCACCATTTCTTCCTCAATGACTTTAGTTACTGTTTTCATGGAGAGTATACCCACTGTTACCATCCCATAGAAATACTGGTAGACTGATAGCACAGTAAATGAGAGTATTGGAAGAATGTAGCGTTACATCCACAATCTTGTAGGTGTTCCCACTATCTGTTAAGCACAAGTCAAGCATTTCCTCCTGGGGGTAGGGTTGCCAACTCTGGTTGGGCATATCCCTGGTGGTTTCACCACATGACCTCCCACCTCCAGCCGCCCTGCTCAGTCAAACAGTCTTTTTTCCCACGTCCAATATTTTTATAACGAATAGAATCATAGAATGGTTACAGCACAGAAGGAGGCCAAATGAAAGTGTTCAAAGAAAGTTAAAAGAAGATACAATTTTTTTTTTTGATAAACCAATGTTTTTTCTCCAGGGTTGCTCGCAGCAGTCCTGGAAGCTCCAGGACAATCCTGGAGAGTTGGCAGCCCTACCTTGAGGGGGGGGGCAGAAGAATCCGAGCGAGAGCTAACTGGGCTGCTGTCATGCAGTTCCAAGAGGGCAGTTTTGTAATGTTAGTGAAAATTTCAGAGGAAGTCAGCCACTAAACTTCGTGGTCAGGGATTCTGAATGGCGTGTAAGCCCCATTGAAGGAAAAGCAAAGTAAATATCTGCGGCTTTTCCCACCTCTGCTCCCAAAACAGAAATTTGTAGCTCATTCTGTGTTTTTTTTTTTAATTCATTCTCTGGATGTAGGCATCACTGGCAAGGCCAAAATTTATTGTATTTTTGCCCATCCCTAGTTGCCCTGAGAGGTGGTGGTGGGCTGCCTTCTTGAACCACTGCAGTCCGTGTGGTAAAGGTGCTCTGACGATGCTGTTAGGTAGGAAGTTCCAGGATTTTGACCCGGTGACAATGAAGGAACAATGAGTGCAAAGGGTACAATAGTGTAGTGGTTATGTTACTGGACTAGTAATTCAGAGGCTTATATCAAGTAAATTGCTTTGAATAGTGGGGTTCAGCAGTAAGGTTGAATGCAAACAACAAAAAAATAAACATCCAAGCCAAAGATATGAGCAATGGTGCAATACCAAGAAACCGAAAACAGCATAAAATGAGGACTAATCTTATTAAAAGGCCAGTCAGGATTGTTTTAAAACTACTTCCAGTAGCTGTGGTTTGTTCTAACTTTAAAAGTGCACAGAGCTGACTTGGATCCAAAGGTGCAACTTATCAGTACTTCTGGGGCAGCACGGAAATGGCCTAAATGTGCCATGGAGCAGCACCAACTTCTTGTACCCTTGGAAATCCTGGGGAAGGTGCAAATCAGGCTCTGATCCCAATTTTCTCTCCCTCTGTGGCCCCTGCTTGCGTCACCAGCACACAGGAGAAGAATTTTAACCCTTTACTGTCTTTGAATATTTCTGTATTGCTATCCAAACATGTTTAAATTAAATTCACCTAGATTTTCTAATTGGCATGGATAAAGGGGAACCAGTGGACGTAGTGTATTTAGACTTTCAGAAGGCATTCGACAAGGTGCCACATAAAAGATTATTGCTCAAGATAAAGAATCACTGGATTGGGGGTAATATTCTGGCATGGGTGGAGGATTGGTTATCTAAGAGGAAGTAGAAAGTTGGGATAAATGGTTCATTCTCGGACTGGCAACCAGTAGCCAGTGGTGTTCCGCAGGGGTCGGTGCTGGGTCCCCAACTCTTTACAATCTATATTAACGATTTGGAGGAGGGGACCGAGTGTAACATATCAAAGTTTGCAGATGATACAAAGATGGGAGGGAAAGTAGAGAGTGAGGAGGACATAAAAAACCTACAAGGGGATATAGACAGGCTGGGTGAGTGGGCGGAGATTTGGCAGATGCAATACAATATTGGAAAATGTGAGGTAATGCACTTTGGCAGGAAAAATCAGAGAGCAAGTTATTATCTTAATGGCGAGAAACTGGAAAGTACTACAGTACAAAGGGATCTGGGGGGTCCTAGTGCAAGAAAATCAAAAAGTTAGTATGCAGGTGCAGCAGGTGATCAAGAAGGCCAACGGAATGTTGGCTTTTATTGCTAGGGGGATAGAATATAAAAACAGGGAGGTATTGCTGCAGTTATATAAGGTATTGGTGAGACCGCACCTGGAATACTGCATACAGTTTTGGTCTCCATACTTAAGAAAAGACATACTTGCTCTCGAGGCAGTACAAAGAAGGTTCACTCGGTTAATCCCGGGGATGAGGGGGCGGACTTATGAGGAGAGGTTGAGTAGATTGGGACTCTACTCATTGGAGTTCAGAAGAATGAGAGGCGATCTTATTGAAACATATAAGATTGTGAAGGGGCTTGATCGGGTGGATGCGGTAAGGATGTTCCCAAGGATGGGTGAAACTAAAACCAGGGGGCATAATCTTAGAATAAGGGGCTGCTCTTTCAAAACTGAGACGAGGAGAAACTTCTTCACTCAGAGGGTAGTAGGTGTGTGGAATTTGCTGCCCCAGGAAGCTGTGGAAGCTACATCATTAAATAAATTTAAAACAGAAATAGACAGTTTCCTAGAAGTAAAGGGAATTAGGGGTTATGGGGAGCGGGCAGGAAATTGGACATGAATTTAGATTTGAGGTTAGGATCAGATCAGCCATGATCTTATTGAATGGCGGAGCAGGCTCGAGGGGCTGATTGGCCTACTCCTCCTATTTCTTATCTTCTTATATTCTTATCCCATATATTTTAAATAGGTTGATGTCAGCATTTAAAATAACACCAGTTGAAAAATTAAAGCCTAAAAGCTGTAGTTGGAAAAATCATTTTCCTGCCTAAACACTAACCATTTTTCATTTGTGCATGTGTTAAATGGTGCTGTGGATGACAAAATAATGAGTAGGAAAAGAAACCAGGAATAAAAGTTTTGAAATGACTTTGTTGTATTTGATTGACATATAACTTTGTAGTTGTTTTCCTTTATCTGTAGATGGGTAATGTATACATTCAGGTTTATAAGAGAATTGGTCAGGAGAATTCTTCAGAGTTGAATTATTTCCATTAACTCCAGTGTTATTTTAGTGAGCGCAGAATAACCTTGTTTATAGGAATTCATTTTAAGCAATAGAAGCTTTGTGGTTAATGGGTACTACACAATAATTTGAATTTATATAGTACCTTTAACACAGAAAAAAAAATCCCAAGGCCTATAACAGTGGGGAGATAAATAGATAGATCAAAGGAGCAGGCGCCAAGCCATGGTGTGAAAGTTAGGAGAGGTAATCGAAGCTTGGGCGAAAAGAGAGGTTTTGAGAAGGCTTTTAAAGGTGAAGTGGAGAGGCAGAGGTTTAAGTGGAGAGTAGGGTAGAGACAACCGAAGGCTCTGCCTCTAATAATGGGATGAACGGAGGGGGAACACAAAAGGCGATTGAAGGCTAGGGGTGGGAATGTAATGTTGGAGGAAGTTGCAGAGGTAGGGTGGGCTGAGGCCAGATTTGAAGACAAGGGTGAGAATTTTAAATTTAATATAGTGGGAAATAGGGGGGCAATGTAGGTCAGTGAGGATGGGTCGACAGAAAAGGTAGGTAAGTCACCTCTATGTAGAATCATAGAAGTTTACAACATGGAAACAGGCCCTTCGGCCCAACATGTCCATGTCGCCCAGTTTATACCACTAAGCTAGTCCCAATTTCCTGCACTTGGCCCATATCCCTCTATACCCATCTTACCCATGTAACTGTCCAAATGCTTTTTAAAAGACAAAATTGTACCCGCCTCTACTACTGCCTCTGGCAGCTCGTTCCAGACACTCACCACCCTTTGAGTGAAAAAATTGCCCCTCTGGACCCTTTTGTATCTCTCCCCTCTCACCTTAAATCTATGCCCCCTCGTTATAGACTCCCCTACCTTTGGGAAAAGATTTTGACTATCTACCTTATCTATGCCCCTCATTATTTTATAGACTTCTATAAGATCACCCCTAAACCTCCTACTCTCTAGGGGAAAAAGTCTCAGTCTACCCAACCTCTCCCTATAAGTCAAACCATCAAGTCCCGGTAGCATCCTAGTAAATCTTTTCTGCACTCTTTCTAGTTTAATAATATCCTTTCTATAATAGGGTGACCAGAACTGCACACAGTATTCCAAGTGTGGCCTTACTAATGTCTTGTACAACTTCAACAAGACATCCCAACTCCTGTATTCAATGTTCTGACCAATGAAACCAAGCATGCTGAATGCCTTCTTCACCACCCTATCCACCTGTGACTCCACTTTCAAGGAGCTATGAACCTGTACTCCTAGATCTCTTTGTTCGATAACTCTCCCCAACGCCCTACCATTAACAGAGTAGGTCCTGGCCCGATTCGATCTACCAAAATGCATCACCTCACATTTATCTAAATTAAACTCCATCTGCCATTCATCGGCCCACTGGCCCAATTTATCAAGATCCCGTTGCAATCCTAGATAACCTTCTTCACTGTCCACAATGCCACCAATCTTGGTGTCATCTGCAAACTTACTAACCATGCCTCCTAAATTATCATCCAAATCATTAATATAAATAACAAATAACAGCGGACCCAGCACCGATCCCTGAGGCACACCGCTGGTCACAGGCCTCCAGTTTGAAAAACAACCCTCTACAACCACCCTCTGTCTTCTGTCGTCAATCCAATTTTGTATCCAATTGGCTACCTCACCTTGGATCCCGTGAGATTTAACCTTATGTAACAACCTACCATGTGGTACCTTGTCAAAAAACTCAATCAAATTCGTGAGACATGATTTTCCTCTCACAAAACCATGTTGACTGTTCCTAATCAGTCCCTGCCTCTCCAAATGCCTGTAGATCCTATCTCTCAGAATACCCTCTAACAACTTACCCACTACAGATGTAGTTCCCAGGCTTTTCCCTGCTGCCCTTCTTAAACAAAGGCACAACATTTGCTACCCTCCAATCTTCAGGCACCTCACCTGTAGCGGTGGATGATTCAAATATCTCTGCTAGGGGACCCGCAATTTCCTCCCTAACCTCCCATAACGTCCTGGGATACATTTAATCAGGTCCCGGAGATTTATCTACCTTGATGCGTGTTAAGACTTCCAGCACCTCCCTCTCTGTAATATGTACACTCCTCAAGACATCACTATTTATTTCCCCAAGTTCCCTAACATCCATGCCTTTCACAACCGTAAATACCGATGTGAAATATTCATTTAGGATCTCACCCATCTCTTGTGGTTCCGCACATAGATGACCTTGTTGATCCTTAAGAGGCCCTACTCTCTCCCTAGTTACCCTTTTGCCCTTTATGTATTTGTAGAAGCTCTTTGGATTCTCCTTTGCCTTATCTGCCAAAGCAATCTCATGTCCCCTTTTTGCCCTCCTGATTTCTCTCTTGCATGCAGGACTTAGTGCCATCAATCCTTTAATAAAGTGAGTTTTATAACCAATTCCATTCGGTAATATTGTGATTTGTCTATTTTACACAGAGAAGGAAAGTGGTTAAATTTGCTCCACAGCTAATCAGAATGATGTGCTTGAGTTTTATACCAATTGAAAGTAAAGATTTTGTTTCATTTATAGGGAAGGAGGACACTCCCTCATTACTTGGTCTATGTGGATCTCTGACTTCCATGACGAGCTACAAGTCTCTTACAAGCCTGAAGTCAAGTGAATGTCTTGCAAGTCCCAATGCTGAGATTACAAGCCCAGGGCTCACCCCATCTTAGGCATCTATGTGATTAGCAAAGCCGGAACGAAGCTGGCATCTTGTGTGCACAAAAGTGACATTCCAATCATTCGACAAATCCTGAGAACTGTGGAGACTTGATTAATAGGTCCAACTTGATTTTATTTAAGCAGAAAACCAACTGAGAATGCACTTGCTACTGTGCTTTGTGGTACCTTCAGCATCTGCAGATGGCTTTGGCCATTCGTGCAGGGTGCTTTACTTGAATGCGTTTGCTTTGGGAATTATTCCAGATATGCAAAACGTCAGACGTCTCTGCTTGTGTTGAGATTTTTTTTTTCATAAAATGTCTGCTTTAAGCTGTCTTTCCTCTTGTAAAAGAAAGCGTTACAAGTCTCTCTGCTTATTTGCTGCTGGAGTTACTTTGCAGAAGCCTGAAACACTGGGTTTGTAAATTTATGGATCAAAGAGGATGTTTAAATGTGCAATTAATTCCATTGCTTGCTTAAAAAAAAAGAAAAGCTGCTACTTTTACTGGAGATTTTAAAGTGAAAGTGTTCCCTGTTACTTGTTCTAGCTAAGGTTGCAGACTTCTAGATGTATTTCATTAGCTATTGTATTTACATTTTTTTTTAAAAAGAGAATTTTCATCTAGCTTCTTACATTCTGACTGCTCGGATCAAAGCCATTTTCCATGGACCTGCAAGTGAAGGTGATGCCTAGTTTCTGTTTTGAATTATTTGACTAACTTGATATAAGATGCCTTTAACATTCTGACAGGGTTTAGGTATATGAAGGTGTGGGCTGGATTGATCACCAATAAGTGAAAATTTTAAGTACCTATCTGTTCCAAGAGAATGTAAATGACAGCAAGCACATTTGGTGGTATTACCAATTTTTATGCAGTTGCCAGGAGGCTTTGTGTGCTCACAATGTGGGAGTGGCTGTCTGTTGATGCCAATTAGGAACAAGTACTGGTAACCCAGCCAGTCCTGTACTGGTTCTATCACTGTTTCATGGTGTAATTGTTTAATTCCAGTGTGACTACATCAGCAAAATTGTATCATTTCTAACACATTTTCCTGCCCTTATGAAGGAAAATTAACCAGAATTTGACTTCACCTCAGTAATGACTGAATGAATGTTTTGCAACAAACAATAACAAATCACTGATTAAAATACATTAAGAAATGGTGGGTGCCGATTTTGTTAAATAAAGCCAGTATAATAATGATGCATTTAAACAAGGTGCAAAGAGAACCTTGTCACAGATGTAAGGCACATTGTTGAAATGATAAAATGTGAAAACAATTAAATAGTTCTGTTAATTGTAACTAACTAGGTATGAATTTTTCTAAGACTTAAATTTAAAATTGAAAGTTGCATCTCAGTCTTTGACCTTGTGTTACATGTATGTTCATCACTGTCGATATTTGTGATGTTTTACTCTAAATGGCCTAAAGTCACAGCGATTTCTCACAATTTTTCTTGCTGTTACTTTGAACTGTTTATACACAAGACTAATTAATCACAGGGGGTCATATTAGACGGGATCTTTTGTGACATTTTATTTTAAAAAAATTTGTTGGCATAATTAACCCTATTTTTAATGTTTACTTTTAAATACAATCCCACTGCATCAGTAAGCATTTTATTCTGTATTGAACTAGTGTTTAGCTGCTGGTACTATGTAAATAATGCATATTTAGGTTTTCTTTCAGCACCAATGTTTGTTCACAGGGTCTTTGCCATTTTCTCATTTAGATAAGACTGAACAAAGTAATGTCAAACTTATCTTGTGTGTCTTCTTAATTTTTGTCTTGATAGTCTTAATAATTGCATGTATAATAAAGTAAAACCAATAGCTTCTGCAGTTTGGCTATTTATATATAATTTGTAAACCTTGGGGCTTCAGCTGTAACATGACTATTATCCATCTCTCGCACTGATTTTATTATCTCAAGTAGTGCATGAACTGAATGAGTTTGTTGGACTGTGTTGAGAGTGGTTTGTACATGCAGCCCAAATTCAAACAGCATAGTTACTTCACCTGCTTTGTTGAGTACTGACTGTTGAAAGAAGGAATGTAGCCTTTGTTTTCTCACAACACAATGAGCAAGAGGTATGGACTTTGTAATTGTACTTTTTTTAAAAAAAAGTTTTGTGATGCAACAGTTCCTGTTCAATTGACACATAGTTGGAATGCACAATGTTAATCCACACAAAGAACAAACCAAACTCAAGAACCATCAATTTCTATAGTGCTTCTTGTGTAAAAGAACATCTGCAGGAGGGGGATGCTTCACCAGTGGCATATAACCTTGGTATTCCCTTCAACCCTAAGCTAAGCTTGCTACTCCACATCTAATCAATTGCCAAGGTTCCCTTTTGTCACCTCTAGAACACTGCCCACTCAGCCCATCTGGTGCTGAAACCATCATGGACTGCTTCACCATCTCTAGGATCAACTTCTCAAATATTGTACTTGTTGAGTTCCCCTCTTCCATCTTTGTCAATTCAGAAATCTACAGCCTGAGTTCTCTTCTTTACAAAGCTCAGCACCCCCATCTCTCGCACCACAGCAAATAAACTTCAAGATCTTAATCCTCATTTTCAAATCTCTCACCCTTTATGGGTAATATTCTTCCACCATATATCCCAACCAAGGCCCTATGTTCCACCATCAGACTCATCTTTATACCATTACAGCTCTGCACTATAGAACCACTTTGCCTTTGGAAGCATCCTTGGTCCAACTCTTGGACCATACATTTGATCTCTTAACCCCGTCCCAAATACGTTGCTTCCCTCATTTTCTCATGCATCTCTCTACTGTAAGTGTATCAAGTTCTCATTAATTACCAATATTTAGATTCTAAGCCCATGTAAACTATGATGGATTAACAGATTGCAAAAGTGGTAGAGAGGTAATCATCAAGAGGGTGTGGTCCTGCCAGTCATAGCCAGCAACTTCAATGTTTTACAAAGCCTATAATCTCCTCCCTGATGAAGATGTAGTACTTTTCAACATGATCTTGAATTGAGAATGTGAATTGCCTAGTTCAATAATGGAGTGTCAGAAAATTCACTTGGCTAGCAGGGAGTTTATATATTGATATAGTTTAACAAATTGTTTATGTTTTAGATTAAAGATTCACATGGAAACCATCGGCCAAACTTTCAAATTCAGCAGGGTTGTAAAATGGGCGCTATTGGATCAGCTGCCTGTTAAATGCCCCACCCAAATGGTACAGATAAACATAGTATCACAGTATGTTACAGCGCATGAGGCCATTCGGCCCATCGTGCCCGTGCTGGCTCTTTGAAAGAGCTAGCCAACGAGTCCCACTCCCCTGCTCTTTCCCCATAGCCCTGTAAATTTTTTCCCTTCAAGTATTTATTCAATTCCTTTTTGAATCTGCTTCCACCACTCTTTCAGGCAGTGCATTCCAGATTACAACAACTTGCTGCGTTAAAAAAAAAAGTTTCCTCATGTCACCTCTGGCAAAAGAACCAATCACCTTAAATCATAGAAAGTTATGGACAGAAGGAGGCCATTCGGCCCATCGTGTCCATGCCATTGAAAAAGAGCTATCCAGCTTAATTCCACTTTCCAGCATTTGGTCCGTAGCCCTGTAGGTAATTGCATTTCAAGAGCATAGCCAAGTACTTTTTAAATGAGTTGAGGGTTTCTGCCTTTCAGGCAATGAGTTCCAGACCCCCACCACCCTCTGGGTGAAAAAATTTCTCCTCAGCTCCCTTCTAATCCTTTTACCAATTACTTTAAATCTATGCCCCATGGTCATTGGCCCCTCTGCTAAGGGAAATAGGTCCTCCCTTTCCACTATATCTCCTCTGTACCCTCACTAGTGCAATCACATCTTTCCAGTAACGTGGTGACCAGAACTGCACGCAGTACTTAAGCTGTGGCCTAGCCAATGTTTTATATAGTTCGAACATAACCTCCCTGCTCTTATATTCTATGCCTCGGTTAATAAAAGAAAGTATCCCGTAAGCCTTTTTAACCACCTTATCTACCTATTCAACACCTTCAGCGATCTGTGGACATGCACTCCAAGGTCCCTTTGTTCCTCTACACCTCTCGGAATCCTCCCATTTATTGTGTATTCGTTTGCTCTCCCCAAATGCAATACGTCACTCACCTGACGAAGGAGAAAGCCTCCGAAAGCTTGTGATTTTCAAATAAAACAGTTGGACTATAACCTGGTGTTGTAAGATTCCTTAGAAATGCAATACCTCACACTTGTCTGGATTGAATTCCATTTGCCACTTTTCTGCCCACCTGACCAGTCCATTGATATTTTCCTGCAGTCTGCAGCTTTCCTCCTCACTATCAACCACACGGCCAATTTTTGTATCATCTGCAAACTTCTTGATCAAGCCCCCCACATTCAAGTCCAAATCATCAATATATACCACAAAAAGCAAGGGCCATAGTACTGAGCCTTGCGGGACCCCACTGAAAACAGCCTTCCAGTCACAAAATCACCCGTCAACCATTACCCTTTGCTTTCTGCCACTGAGCCAATTTTGGATCCAACTAGCCACTTTCCCTTGGATCCCATGGGCTTTTACTTTTTGACCAGTCTGCCATGTGGTACCTTGTCCAAAGCCTTGCTAAAATCCATGTACACTACATCAAATGCGTTACCCTCATCGACCCTTCCTAGTCACCGGCTCAAAAAATTCAATCAAGTTAGTCAGACACGACCTTCCCTTAACAAATTCATGCTAACTGTCCTTGATTAATCTGTGCCTTTCCAAATGACTCTTTGTGCTGTCCCCCAGAATCGATTCCAATAATTTGCCCACCACCGAGGTTAGGCTGACTGGCCTATGATTACTCGGTCTATCTCTTTCTCCCTTTTTAAACAACGGTACAACGTTAGCAGTCCTCCAATCCTCCTGCCCCATGCCTGCAGCCAGGGAGGATTGGAAAATGATGGTCAGAGCATCCGCTATTTCCTCCCTTGCTTCTCTTAGCAGCCTGGGATACATTTTGTCCGGGCCTGCCGATTAGTCTACTTTCAAAGATGCTAAACCCCTTAATACTTCCCCTCATTATATTTATCCCATCCAATATTTCACACTCCTCCTCCTTAACTACAGCGTCTGCATCATCCCCCTCTTTTGTGAAGACAGACGCAAAGTATTCAATAAGAAACATACCCACGTCTTCTGCCTCCACACATAGGTTACCTTTTTGGTCTCTAATAGGCCCTACTCTTTCCTTAGTTATCCTCTTGATCTATATGTATTTATAAAACATTATTGGGTTTTTCCTTAATTTTCCTTGCCACTTTTTTTCATTCCTCTCTTTGCTTTCTTAATTTCCTTCTTAATTTCACCCCTGCACTTTCTATACTCTAGGCTTTCTGCAGTATTGAGCTCTTGGTGTCTGACATAAGCTTCCCTTTTTTGCCTTATCTTTCCCTGTATGCTCTTTATCATCCTTAAATCTGTGCCCTCTGGTTACCAACCCTTCTGCCACTGGAAACAGTTTTTCCTTATTTACTCTATCAAAACCATTCATGATTTTGAACACCTCTATCAAATCTCCTCTTAACCGTTTCTGCCTGAAGGCGAACAACCCCAGCTTCTCCAATCTCGCCACATAACTGAAGTCCTTCATCCCTGGGGGTGGGGGTGGGAGAAGAGGGAGAGTGAGATGTCATCCGGCGCTGGAACGGAAGATCGAGGTGGGGGAGAGGGGAAGATCAGGGAGACATCGGGGGCTGAGACGGACAGCGGAGGGGGAGACTCAGACATCGGACCAGGGTGGAAAGGTAGGTTGATTTTGTGTTTTAACTTTGTGCAATAGTTTTTTATTTAATTTATTTAGTTTATTTTTTGCCTGACCTGGCCCTTCACGCCTGGTTTCACCAGGTGTGAATCGGAAGCCGTGGGGAAGTCCTGGGAAAGCCTCCCAGGTAAGTTTAAAAATCGTTCTAACTACCTAATATGTCACAGGGAAAGTGCCTTAAGTACCTCAAAGAGGTACATTTGGTTCTTTAATTACCTTGCCGGTGGGTCTTCCGCATTCGGGACGCCCGTGCACACACAGGCGCGTCTGCATTTTTGCCAATTTCGCAGCCCCAACGCACCAGCAATTTAAATTTAAAATTGAGCCCAATATTCCAGCTCAGGCCTAACCAGTGTTTTATAAAGGTTTAGCATAACTTCCTTGCTTTTGTACTCCTGTGCCATTATTAATAAAGCCCAGGATCCCATATGCTTTAACAGCCTTCTCACCTTGTCCTGCCACCTTCAAAGATTTGTGTGCATACACCCCCAGGTCTCTCTGTTCTTGTACCCCGTTTAAAATTGTACCATTTGGTTTATATTGTGTCTCCTCATTCTTCCTACCGAAATGTATCACTTCATACTTCTCTGTTAAATTTCATCTGCCACGTGTCTACCTATTTCACCAGTCAGTCTATGTCCTCATGAAGTCTGTTACTATCCTCCACATTGTTTACTACATTTCTGAGTTTCATTTACAAACTTTGAAATTATACCCTCTATACCCAAGTCCAGGTTATTAATATATATCAAAAAGAGCAATGGCCCTTGTACCGACCCTGGGGAACACCACTGTATACTTCCATCCAGTCTGAAAAACAGCCATTCACCACTGCTCTCTATTTTCTGTCCCTTAGCCAATTTTGTATCCACGCTGCCACTGTCCCTTTAATCCCATGGGCTTTAATGTTGCTTACAAGTCTATTGTGTAGTACTTTATCAAATCCCTTTTTGAAAGTCAATATGCATATCAACCGCATTACCCTCATCAACCCTCTCCGTTACCTCATCATAGAACTCAATCAAGTTAGTCAAACAGGATTTTGCATTAACAAATCCATGCTGACTTTCATTTATTAGCCCATACTTTTCCAAGTGCCAATTAATTTTGTCCCATTATTATTGACTCAAAGTTTCCCCACCACTGATGTTAGGTTGACTGGCCTGTATTACTGGGTTTATCTCCCTCACCTTTTTTGAATAGGGGTGTAACTTTTGCAATCCTCCAGTCCTCTCGCACTGCCCACATATCTAACGAGGATTGGAAGATTGTGGCCAAAGCCTCTGCAATATCTACCTTTACTTCCCTCAGTAACCTAAGATGCATCCCATCTGGACCGGGTGACTTTTCTACTTTGAGTACTGCCAATCTTTTAAGTACCTCCTCTTTATCTATTTTTATCCTATCCAGTATCACTACTACCTCCTCCTTTACATCTCTTAATGGAACACAAGCCTACAGTTAACCCACACTATGTGGAGGAAAACTCAAGAAGGGAGAACATTACCAGATTTCAAGAGCAGTCATAGTTAATCTAGTTGATCTGCATATTTAAAGCAGGACACTGGTGTCTTCCGGCAGGTGGCCTGCACGCAGCCTGTTAAAAACAAGTTAAAATTATATCCCATGGGAAAGCAGCGGGATCAGAGGGGGCCTGGTAGGATGGGGGTGGGCAGGGAACTAGCTGTATTATTGTTCCAAATCCAAATAGCATTATAGGGATCAGACAATAGCCAAGCAAATTAAAATTCAACTTTAGAACATTTATATATCCTTTGCATCCTTTTGCCTTCACTATGTTATATTTCACATTAAGAAACTTTTTATTTGAAAAGTGAGAGTGGTGTCCTCAACTGTCGACAAAGCCTTGATAATATAACGATGGCCATTCTTAAATTCAGAAAAGAGTGAAAAACCAATGATTCTATAGTTTCTTTTGATCTTGGGTCTGTGCTTAGCTAGCTTATTTCAGCAGGGTGGTGGTAGTTAAGAGTTTCTGCAATTATTCTCAGTGCTCCGGGAGAAAATAAACAGTCATAGAGTCATAGAATGGTTACAACGCGGAAGAGGGCCATTTGTCCCATCGAGTCCGAGCTGGCGCTCTGCAAGAGCAATCCAGCTGTTCCCACTCCCCCGCCTTATCCTCGTAGTGCTGCAAATTGGTTTTCTTCAGTGTTTTTTAAAAAAAAAAATTCATTCACTGGATGTGGGTTTCACTGGCAAGGCCAGCATTTATTGCCCATCCCTAATTGCCCTTGACCCGCTGCAGTCCATGTGATGAAGGTTCTCCCACAGTGCAGTTAGGTAGGGATTTTGACCCAGCGGATGATGAATGAATGGCGATATATTTCCAAGTCAGGATGGTGTATGACTTGGAGGGGAACGTGCAGGTGATGGTGTTCCCATGCGCCTGCTGCTCTTGTCCTTCTAGGTGGTATCGAAGAAGCTGTCGAAGAAGCCTTGGCGGGTTGCTGCAGTGCACCTTGTGGATGGTACACACTGCTGCCACTGTGTGCCGGTGATGAAGAGAGTGAATGTTTAGGGTGGTAGATGGGGTGCCAATGAAGTGTGCTGCTTTGTCCTGGATGGTGTCAAGCTTCTTGAGTGTTGTTGGAGCTGCACTCATCCAGGCAAGTGGAGAGTATTCCATCACACTCCTGACTTGTGCTTTGTAGATGGTGGAAAGGCTTTGACCCGTCAGGAGGTGAGTCACTTGCCGCATAATACTCAGCTTCTGACCTGCTCTTGTAGCCACAGTATTTATAAGGTTGGCCCAGTTAAGTTTCTGGTCAATGGTGACTTCCCCCCCCCCCCCCCCCGCCCCCCAGGATGTTAATGGTGGAGGATTCAGTGATGGTAATACCATTGACTGTCAAGGGGAGGTGGTTAGACTCTCTCTTGTTGGAGATGGTCATTGCCTGGTATTTGGCTGGCGCAAATATTACTTGCCACTTATCAGCCCAAGCCTGGATGTTGTCCAGGTCTTGCTGCATAGGGCATGAACTGCTTAGTTATCGGGGGGGGTTGCGAATGGAACTGAACACTGTGTAATCATCAGTGAACAAACTCATTTCTGACCTTGTGAGGGAGGGAAGGTCATTGATGAAGCAGCTGAAGATGGTTGGGCCTAGGACACTGCCCTGAAGAACTTCGATGTGGAGATGCCGGTTATGGACTGGGGTTGACAATTGTAAACAATTTTACAACATCAAGTTATAGTCCAGCAATTTTATTTTAAATTCACAAGCTTTCGGAGGCTTCCTCCTTCCTCAGGTGAACGAAATGAAATCATTTCGTTCGTTCACCTGAGGAAGGAGGAAGCCTCCGAAAGCTTGTGAATTTAAAATAAAATTGCTGGACTATAACTTGGTGTTGTAAAATTGTTTACAACTGAAGAACTTCTGCAGCGATTTCCTGGGGCTGAGATGATTAGCCTTCAACAACCACTACTACCTTCCTTTGTGCTAGATGTGACTCCAGCCACTGGAGGGTTTTCCCCCTAATTCCATTGACTTCAATTTTACTAGGGCTCCTTGATGCCACGCTCGGTCAAATGCTGTCTTGATGTCAAGGGCAGTCACTCTCATTTCACCTCTGGAATTCAGCTCTTCTGTCCCTGTTTGAACCAAGGCTGTAATGAGATCTGGAGCCGAGTGGTCCTGGCGGAACCCGAACTGAGCATTGTTCAGCAGGTTATTGGTGAGTAAGTGCCACTTGATAGCACTGTTGATAACACCTTTCATGCTGATGACAGAGTAGACTGATGGGGGCGGTAATTGGCCGAATTAGATTTGTCCTACCTTTTGTGACCAGGACATACCTGGCAATTTTTCACTTTGTCGGGTAGATGCCAGTGTTATAGCTGTACTGGAACAGCTTGGCTAGAAGCTAGTTCTTGATTAGCAGCCAGCAACCTCTGCTCAAAGTCTAAGTTTGCAGGCATCTTCAGAGGATAGAGTCAGT
The DNA here is from genome assembly GCF_035084215.1 of Heptranchias perlo. Lineage (NCBI taxonomy): Eukaryota > Metazoa > Chordata > Chondrichthyes > Hexanchiformes > Hexanchidae > Heptranchias > Heptranchias perlo. The sequence goes on from NC_090326.1 coordinate 123,074,092, forward strand.
GTTGGCTGTGATGGACCCTTGTAGATGTATAGTCTGCCATACTGACTGTCAAAGCTCACACATGAAAGCCACTTAGCTGTAGTAGAGGGTAATGAAGCCAGGTGGAACTGTATTGCATCAATGTGCCAATATTTTCAGAAGAGGAAAGGAAAAGAATTACATGTGCCTCCAGGATACTTGCTGTCACAGTTGAAAGATCAGAGTTTAAACTGCATCCTATACATTCACATTCCTTCTCAACCACGTATTTGGACGCAGACACAAGTTGCATAACAAACATGGGGACAAACTGTCAGGCCTTTTATGTACTAGCTACCAAAAAGTGTGTTTGCTGTGAAGACGTTCAGAGCCATCTGCTTACATCTTCAACAGCAATTCTGGATACTATGCTGTAAGACTACTAAAGGAAGCTGGCAACATTAGGATAGAGTACTTAAGAATTTTGTGAAGTTGGCACTTCAGAAGTTTTTAACAGGATCTCAGCATGCCAGTCTTCGCTGCCTTCTACAGTGGCTTCAGAATGCTTGTCACTACTACTGAAAGCAGTATTTTACTTCATATATATATGAAGTACATTTTTCCTTTTTAATATGGCAGTTTGCACCAAGATAATGCTTTAACTGAGTTGTCAGGCAAAATGCACTATGACTCACAAGTTTGTTCACTGCAGGCAGCTGTCTTACCCCTAGAAAAAGAACAAATCCTATGCACCAATAATTGTTCTTTTAGCTAGAATGACCTGCTTTTCAGAAGAGGAAAGGAAAAGAATTAGCAAGAAAAAGTTTAATGTAGCCTGGATGCACATGTTGTGTCACAGTTGAAAGATCAGAGTTCAAACTGTACCCCAGACTTTCACATTCCAACTGCTTTTGGGGAGAGGGGAGAAGATAAATTACTTAATTCTGAGGAGGGGCAAGAAAGGATAAAAATTAGCAAATAACCCTCAGATAAATACTTTCACTCAGTACACCACAGTACATCAATGGAACCAAAAAGGCTGTTAATAAGTTGTGCAGTGTTTGTTTATTTAAAAAAAAATAAAGGCAGATATTTATCTGACAACAAATCAAATTTTCTCAACATAAAAACAAAATTCCACAAACTAAGATTTACTGAAGTCTGGTTTCAGGAAATAATCTTCATTGCAATAAACTGACTGTTCAGGTAAACAAATTACAACGAACTGACCAGCTCATTTCTGTCTCTCGTCTGCAGATTTCATTTTTTTGTCTATGTATATCTAGTAGTAGGATAGGTAATTTTGTATGTTAGCCTTGTATTTTAAATTTCTACAGCTGCATTTAAACATCTAATAATGACGTGACACAACTTCAATATCCATTTCTTAGCTCCTTAGGTTTTGAACCTTTGTTGGTATAGTCCTACTAACGTTACAATACTAAATAGGCAAATTGTTCCTCCTCTTCTTTCACCACATGAATCTCATTATTTCTATACCTTTCACATCATTATGACTGGACCTTGGAATCTGTGCCACAATAGCAAACATATTTTACAGTGAGTTTAAGCACTGGAAACAGAGCTTGGAAAGGTATCTTACTCGTAATATTTGTGTCCGTTCGCTAGATGCCTTAAGTTCCAAAGGTCTCCCCTTTGTGCAATAATGGGTAGGCCATGTTTGAAGTTTTGTGTCTATAGTTTAAGTATAAAATTTGGCAAGAAAAGAGTCTCCACGTTTGGTGGTTTCTTCAAACTCCATCTGTGTGGATTTCTTCAGTTGATGTCTGACTTTCAGCCTTTTTTAGCTGCTCCTGCTCTTGGTTTATTTTACGAAAGAAAGATTTGCCATATTCATAGGAACTGATCATAATAGCACAAGCTGGTGCTACCTTCATTAATCGAGGCAACAAACCTGGGGGATAAGGCAGGAACAGAATTTAGATCCAGAAGACAGATAATGCTCTCAATTATCTACTATTTGAAATTGTAGCAGCATATACTTATTATTTAATCAGGGTAATAAAAGTTCTAAAAATAAAAGATCAAATTTACAACTCTGCATGAGTGAAGAGAGAAACTTGAAGGTACTGATGATTCAAAAATACAAGTGGCAGCTGTTTCAATTGATCATTCTTATCAGTACACGTGGGTTCGAGTGGATGCCAGTTTTAGCTTGGACAGAGTCTTTTGGCACTGCACTAAAAAACAAAGGAGACTCTGCTCTCTTGTATTTCTCAATGACAGCAAGTTAAACTTGTGTTATATAAGGCACATGTCCAAGCATCCTCCTTCATGGTTTGGAACTCTTACAGATGTAATAAAAGGGCTTCCTTCAGTCCATCTACAAAATGTAGGACCAAGTTGTGGGGTTAATCTGTGACAAAAAAGGGGATGTTGCAACAAGGAGAGAAGGCTCCAGCCAAGATCAACGTGTTGATTAGCACCTGGAGGAGCAGCCAGCTTCATGGTGGGTATGTCTCTGTCAAAGCCCCTTACATGAGGACTTGGATTAGTGGTTAGTAATGAGTAAGCCTGGTTTGTGGCAATTGGCCTTGAATGCTTGGAACATCAATGCGGCCGACACATTGCAAACTGCATAGGCTTTTCCACTATGCCGAAGGCAGATGTCCGTCCATACTATAGCTGATGAGGGCACTGAGGTGTGGGGAAACTGCTGCTCGAAGATGTTACCTAGAGGTTGAATATGCAAACTTGCAAATATCGAGAGTTTAGTGCCTATTTTGATTGGGTTGCAGAGAGGCAAGAGTTGCTACTGGACTCTATTTTATATTAGGAATTGCACAGATGTCAGATGTTAAATGAGACTAGTTCAAGTTCTTGCGCTGAATTTGACCATGGACAGACTACAAAAAAAAAATAAAAATGACAGCTCGAATAAAAACAAAATACTGAAAATTAGAAAATCACTTTCCTGTAACAGCCAAAATTAAAATACATGACAGGAATTTATTTCCCAATGCTAAAATGTACTACAAAGTCAAACTGCAAGTTGATACTTCATTGACATAAAATTCTAGTTTGTTTTGTGCTAGATTCATAGATGGTCTTACTTACCAACAAATAAACCTCCATATCCAGATTCATTAACAACTCTTGCCATTATTTTCCAGGTGGAGGACAATTTACTTTGTGACTCTGGAAAAGAAAATTAATAATCACAGAGGCTCTTGATGATTGTACTGCATCAATTTGAAAATTATTTCCTCCTGTTGCAAGATACAGATTTGCTATTTTATAGATTGGAAAATAAGTATGTTCCAGTTATAAGACAATAGAAATCCCAGAACATTGGGTTCTTTGAAAGCCATTGTAGTGGTACTGGTAGTGGAGTCTCTATATATGAGGTTGAAGGGTCTAGCCAATAAGCACATCAGCCTGACTCAGTTGGTAGCACTCCTGAAGGTTAGACGGCTGAGATTTTAAACCTCATTATACAACTTGAGCCTATCATCTAGAATGACACAAATGTAGTACTGAGGGAGAGCTACATGGTCAAGTGATGTCATTCAGATGCGATGTTAAGCTAAGATCTTATCTGGCTGCTCTTGTGATTCAGGTTCCATGGGACTATTTTGAAGAAGAATTGGAGTTCTCCTGGTGTCCTAGCCAACATTCCTCTCTAACCAGTTGGTCTATTTTTGATGGTTTTCAGTCAGTCATTCACCTCATTGGTATTTGTGGGATCTTGTACACAAAATGTCTGCTGTGTTTGCAATTTCTTGAGCAAGATTTCCATCCCTAGCTTTTCAGTTCCCCTCAAGTAGCTACTACCTCAAGTTGCACCACCATCTTCTGGTAGAAATGGTGCAATATTTCTTGGCGTTGCTGTCCAGCACTAGTTTGTTGCTCTCCTCTTTCGATCTTCCAATTCATAGGTGGAACAGCAATGGACAAAGGTAACATCAATTCTCAGTGCTGCACTCTTACTGGTGGATTTTGTGCTATTGGAACTATCAAATTCAAACAGATGAACCTAGCAACATAATGGCACTATTGGGAGTTGGAAAGGAGAGCATGGCTTTGTTGGGTAAGGGTAGCAGCAAGCAGTCCACCTTCAGTGTAAATAGACCTGTCTCTGATCTCTCCAAGATCAATTAGAAAGAGTGGAATAACCAGAGGACTGCCCATTTTCTGAACTTTGGTTGCAACTCTGAAAAAGCCAGAGATGCAAGGACATTTTTTTTAAATGGGAAAAAATAAAAGCAACACATAATGGAGAAAAAAACAATACCAAAAGCAGAAATCCAAGAATCTCAACTGTAGCTCCAAACACTGGCATGCAACTTTATGGGCACAGGCTCTAAAAGGGAATCAGGGGGAAAACTCTCCAGTGGCTGGAGTCATACCTAGCACAAAGGAAGATGGTAATGGTTGTTGGAGGCCAATCATCTCAGCCCCAGGACACTGCTGCAGGAGTTCCTCAGGGCAATGTCCTAGGCCCAACCATCTTCAGCTGCTTCATCAATGACCTTCCCTCCATCATAAGGTCAGAAATGGGATGTTCGCCGATGATTGCACAGTGTTCCGTTTCATTCGCAACCCCTCAGATAATGAAGTAGTCCGCATGCAGAAACACCTGGACAACATCCAGACTTGGGCTGATAAGTGGCAAGTAACATTTGCGCTAGACAAGTGCCTGGCAATGACCATCTCCAACAAGAGAGAGTCTAACCACCTCCCACTGACATTCAGTGGCACTACCATCGCCGAATCTCCCACCATCAACATCCTGGGAGTCACCATTGACCAGAAACTTAACTGGACCAGCCACATAAATGCTGTGACTACAAGAGCAGGTCAGAAGCTGGGTATTCTGTGGCGAGTGACTCACCTCCTGACTCCCCAAAGCCTTTCCACAATCTACAAAGCACAAGTCAGGAGTGTGATAGAATACTCTCCACTTGCCTCGATGAGTGCAGCTCTGACAACACTCAAGAAGCTTGACACCATCCAGGACAAAGCAGCCCGCTTGACTGGCACCCCATTCACCACCCTAAACATTCACTCCCTTCACCAACAGTGCACCGCGGATGCAGTGTGTACCATCCACAGGATGCACTGCATCAACTCAGCAAGGCTTCTTCGACAGCACCTCCCAAACCCACGACCTCTACCACCTAGAAGGACAAGGGCAGCAGGCACATGGGAACAACACCACCTGCAAGTTCCCCTACAAGTCACACACCATTCTGACTTGGAAATATATTGCCGTTCCTTCATCGTCGCTGGCTCAAAATCTTGAAACTCCCTACCTAACAGCACTGTGGGAGAACCTTCACCACACGGCCTGCAGCGGTTCAAGGCAGTGGCTCACCACCACCTTCTCAAGGGCAATTAGGGATGGGCAATAAATGCTGGCCTTGCCAGCGACGCCCACATCCCATGAATGAATAATAATAAAAAAAAGAGAATGTGGCTCTTGCAAATTCATGCACTCCAAAAATTTCCCAGTCCAGAAGGTAACGGGAAATAGGAATCACACAAGAAGCAAGCCTAAGGGGTATTTGCCCAATATCCTGCCTTGTCTCCACAATTCTCAACTTCATAACTGGTGAAGATTGTGAAATATAGGTGAGTACTTAAAACACACATTTATAAATATGGGCCACTGCATAGTTTCAAACAAAAGTCTAAAAATTACATACTCCCTAACACGTCCAGCTCTCCAAGTTCAATTTGTCTGCGAGTTTTCACGACATCAAATGGCAAAGTCAATACAGCTGCAATCTGAAAGAGATGGTCATTAATGGAAACATATAATTTCACTCACTTCTATTTTCACACAGGTTAATAAGCAATATTTAAATTATTTTGAAGAGAAAAAGACATCAGGTTGTGATTGGATGCCACTCATTATTCTTACTCACAGATGATAAATAAAATGCGCTGAGTGATGCACCTCCATCTGCAAGGAGTATGCTCCCATCCCTCTACATACACCACTCGGGCTAGCTGCTAGGAGGTGCACCCATTGGCTCAGTAATGGCTTTCCTCTGATCTTTTCTGCCCTTCAGGAGGAAGGCTTCGTGCAGCAGTGCCGCTGAGATTAGAAAAAAAAGTGGCATGGGGATCTAACTTGTATCTCACTACCATTGTGGAACAGTGTATTGTTGTTCTGCTATATTGTGCCACCACTTTCTAACAAATGTAAGTGTAGATCTTCCACTTCCTTGTGCCTAGAGAATGCTCAGTTCCAGGGTGCACCATTGCATCAGGTGTCCTTCCCCTCTACGCTACACCAGGATTTCCTTGGCATTCCCAGATGGGTAGAGTTGGACCGGTGCCTGTAGTAGATGCAGGATCAGCATTATCATTAAAAGAAGAAAGCAGCAACCAGAAGATCCTGATATTGGTGACCAGGAGTGTAGCTGCAGCCTGTCATGGGGCAGGCCTGAGTAGAAGTGCACCTGGGCCATGCAAAATTCAAAGGCATCTCTTTCCTCACGTGTGTATCCCATCTCAGGTATGCTTTACCTAAGACACACCCAGAGGAAAATCTACCCTGTGTTCTTAAATACCATAGGTGCCATACAGCATAGATTGTATACCAAACTATATAGGCAGTCCAATCTTAGACATCTAATGGCAATCTTTAATTGCTTCACCTTCCCCCTTCCTATTTATGACTATCCCATAACTTTCTGCTTCACTGTACAAATTATATTAGGCGTGGGATTTATGCAACTTTTGATACGCAGCAAGAGATACAATGGCAGCTCTTGTTTTATTGTGATATAAGCAAGGAGCCATATTTTTACCCTGCTGTGAAGTTATAGAAGTTAAGACAAAGCATGCATACCTAAATCTACAGAATACTGCTCACTGTACAGTACTTTGACTTTTAAAGATTGAAATTTGGTCAGCAGTTTTTAAAATCATACTGCACTTTCTAATGTCAGATTGGTGTCTAGGAAAATGGCACAGGTATCAAGAATGCAACATAAACCAAGTAAACTCCAGCCTCATTAGGGTTAATTAAATGGCAAAATATGATGTGAGCATACATGTTCTGCATGTCAAGGGCATTTGATTAGAAGTAGAATCACTATTTTTAGATCTTGTATTGTACAGATGGTGAGGCCACGTTTGTAATAGAGTACAATTTTGGACATAATGGGATAGAATTTCCCTAGGGTTCCTCGATCTGCTGCCACAACTTCAGCAGAAACCCTGGAGAAACAGTGTAAAAGGCCGCTTCTGTCATTTCTCCAGGGTTTCCGCCGATGTTAAGGCAGAACTTACATGAAAATTCCAGATGCCTGTCATTAATGCATTTGTGAGGGTCAGATAAGAGTGAGAAGTACGTTTTTGAGACCTTGCGTTATGGAGCAAGACATACAAAACCAAAACATTTTCACCAGAGATAAGATCAAGATGAAATATGACACAGGTCTTTTAAATACTGAAATGCTTGGATGATATAAACGTAAGCAGGGCACTTAATTTAACCATGAATGCAGAACTATACAACACAAGTGCAAAATTAAGATTGAGGAACGGGAGAAATGACCGTTTAGAATAGGATTGAAGGTTATGTTATTTACACAAACATGAGTAAATACTCTATTGGACATTACATTGATGGAACAACAGCAATTTTATCTGTGGAAAGCTACCAGTTATGATTGAATAATGGATATTTGTGGAGTTTCTCTCAAGCACCTTAGGTGGTCAGAGAAATTTTGTATAACCTTCCTTCAGGATATCCCAGGCTTTCAATATTCTTGGACAACATGAAAAGTTAATAAAACTCCTAAGTATTTTAATACTAAACCAAACTGTAAATATGTAAGTACTATTAATGAGAATCTTAACTAAAGACGTGTAAAATGTTTTAAAGGATCAGTTATAATTTGTTGTAGTTATCTAAGATTTTGGCTTGTACATAAATATTTGAGCAAGACCAAGATTATTAAATTAAGATTAACCACTTCCAGAAAAATTCATAATTACTACTCAGCACATTTTTTTTCTAAAAATAATTCTGGATTCACAAAAATGACATTAAATTTATTGTGAAAAACATTTAGTTTCAATGCGCTACCTAAAAGCACCTATTATACCCAGCACAAATGTTTACATAACTATAGTCAGACTTACTGCGCCTGATGCTGCTCCTGAGAAAAAACTGATCATTAACGTAGGTTCACTGACACTGTACTTCTTGCATAACTGTCTCTTCATCAGTTCATAGTTAAACCAGTATATTGCTGTGGGGACAGATAGTTGAATTAAAACTCTGTTGCATACCTCTCTAATTCCAGCCAACACACCTTCTCATTATAAACCAATAATGCCTCTAAACAAAAGTACAAGTAGAACAATGTGCAAGTGCACCTGTTACCTTTAATTCAGCAACTGTGTTTCTGTGCACAGAAACAGTACATTTTCAGGCAACTGTTCAATATGATTTAATTGCTGAGGAAAAACTAATAATAAATGTTTGTGCACTTAAAATTTTTGTAAATGATTAACATTTGATTACCTTTTTACTGATCTGTTCCACAGCCGTAACTTAGTCGGGGGGAGGGTTAAGCACTGCCTAGAGTGGGATTGGGGGTATGAGGTAGGGCAACTTGTGTCACAATGGCAAATAGGTGGGGGAAAAAAATGTACCAAAAAGACAGAAACCCTGCTGTATTTAGCCCACTGCTCAGACTGTTTTGACCATACCCCATAATAAGTGTCATTTTCACGCTGAGAACCATCAAAAAAGGATGTTGCCATTAAGGTTTCATTTAAACAATTACACTATACAAACTTTAAAATAAGTTCCTGACCCAGAAATGATCATTTTAGAAGGCGAGTAAAACATGTCATTAGTTAATAAACAAAACCTCCTTCTCCTTTAATTTTGTCTTTTCTTTCAGTGGCTAATGTTGAGTATTTCCACCTCCCATTATGACATAACTTCCAGATACAGGCCCACATTTACAAAAATGTTAGGACTGTATAACAACAACCAAATGAAAATGCCTAGCATATTTTATAATTAACAGGCAGAAAGAAGGGATTTAATTTTTAAAATTTTGTTCATTGGGAGGGAGTGGACACTGAAAAAATTAAGCATTTTTGTCCTCAAGATAAATATTAGTTTCTGCAAGCTATAGAAATATAAATTACATCTGGGACACAAAAGCATCACTTGAAATGCATGGTTTCTAAGAAGCACTTCTTGTTTTTGTGTGGTTCTATTCAATTTACTCAGTTTGAAACTTTGGGTACAGAGAGCTGGAAAGGACTTTATACTTTACTTGTGCGGAAAAACATTCTATATAATTGATAATAATTGGCTGTTGATCTAATGTAATAGTTATCTACTTTGTTTCAGCATATCATAAAAGCTTGTTGAATGATATATCTATGTTTGACTTCATACTAGTCAGCAGTCAGTCTAAAGCCAGCGGAGCATTTGAGCTAAATCTGGCTCTATGGTTGTGTTTTGCCACATAAGTAAGCGACTACGTCTCAAGGATTAATTTTATGTTGAAAGGTCCAGTAGGCGAGGCAAGTTTTTTGTTTTGACATTTTGAGGATAGCAATGTTAGTAAATTACTGCAATTAAACTGAAAGTGATGACTATTATTAATTTACCTGTTTAAAATTAAATAAATATGCCTGTCGAGCAGCGGTCTGATAGGAACGTATATTCATCTGCCTACTGAAGATGAGGAGATTGTGTAGCAGCGCATAATATTTTCCAGTAAGATAGAACAAAATGACAAAGGTTCTCTGTTTAATCCCTGCATCTCGTTACATTTACCTAAATTTTGGGTTCCTAGAAGTACTGGTTTGTGGGGGGTGTGAGGTCAGCTCACAGGAAAAGCCATTGATGCTGAATCCAAGTAGCATATCTAGTGTAAAAACCAAAAGCAGGACAGGCATATCATTTGTGTTGTATTGCACACACGGCCACTTTGTCCCTAACAGCCCTCCGGACTTCTGCGTTATCTGTATGAAAACATACTAAAAAGTTCATGTAAATTAAGATTCAAAAAGTAGCTGGATAAAATATTTGGTTTGCAATGGAATAGGTATGGAACAAGGTAACAAATATTCAATGCTTCGTGTGATGCTTAAGGTTGGGGGGGATGGGGGAAAGAGAAGGCTGTTGTCTGCAGAGGCCACCAGGCCTGGGTTGATTATTGTGAGATGGCGTGAATATTCTGAAGTTCTGCTCGATTACTTTTTTGATCGCGAAGTATTTATGAAGTATTTTCTATTAGGAGATTAAATAAATGTGATAGATTCCATCATAGGGAAGACTATAAACGGTATATAGGAGTAAGCATGATGAACCGATATCCTTTTCTTATCTCATGCTTTCTTACGTTCTCAATGTTTCAGTACTACTTCATGCCATCAATTTTTTTTTATTCGTTCATGGGATGTGGGCGTCGCTGGCGAGGCCAGCATTTATTGCCCATCCCTAATTGCCCTTGAGAAGGTGGTGGTGAGCCACCTTCTTGAACTGCTGCAGTCCGTGTGGTGAAGGTTCTCCCACAGTGCTGTTAGGAAGGGAATTCCAGGATTTTGACCCAGCGATGATGAAGGAACGGCGATATATTTCCAAGTCAGAATGGTGTGTGACTTGTAGGGGAACTTGCAGGTGGTGTTGTTCCCATGTACCTGCTGCTCTTGTCCTTCTAGGTGGTAGAGATCGCGGGTTTGGGAGGTGCTGTCGAAGAAGCCTTGGCGAGTTGCTGCAGTGCATCCAGTGGATGGTACACACTGCAGCCACTGTGTGCCGGTGATGAAGGGAGAGAAAGTTTAGGGTGGTGGATGGGATGCCAATCAAGCGGGTTGCTTTGTCCAGGATGGTGTCGAGCTTCTTGAGTGTTGTTGGAGCTGCACTCATCCAGGCAAGTGGAGAGTATTCCATCACACTCCTGACTTGTGCCTTGTAGATGGTGGAAAGGCTTTGGGGAGTCAGGAGGTGAGTCACTCGCCGTAGAATACCTAGTCTCTGGCCTGCTCTTGTGGCCACAGTATTTATGTGGCTGGTCCAGTTAAGTTTCTGGTCAATGGTGAACCCCAGGATGTTGATGGTGGGGGATTCGGCGATGGTAATGCCGTTGAATGTCAAGGGGAGGTGGTTAGACTCTCTTGTTGGAGATGGTCATTGCCTGGCACTTTTCTGGCGCGAATGTTACTTGCCACTTATCAGCCCAAGCCTGGATGTTGTCTTGCTGCATGCGGGCTCGGACTGCTTCATTATCTGAGGGGTTGCGAATGGAACGGAACACTGTGCAATCATCAGCGAACATCCCCATTTCTGACCTTATGATGGAGGGAAGGTCATTGATGAAGCAGCTCAAGATGGTTGGGCCTAGGACATTGCCTTGAGGAACTCCTGCAGCAATGTCCTGGGGCTGAGATGATTGGCCACCAACAACCACTACCATCTTCCTTTGTGCTAGGTGTGACTCCAGCCACTGGAGAGTTTTCCCCCTGATTCGCATTGTCTTCAATTTTACTAGGGCTCCTTGGTGCCACACTCGGCCTTGATGTCAAGGGCAGTCACTCTCACCTCACCTCTGGAATTCAGATCTTTTGTCTATGTTTGGACAAAGGCCGTAATGAGGCCTGGCGCAGAGAGGTCCTGGCGGAACCCAAACTGAGCATCGGCGAGCAGGTTATTGGTGAGTAAGTGCCGCTTGATAGCGCTGTCGATGACACCTTCCATCACTTTGCTGATGATAGAGAGTAGACTGATGGGGCGGTAATTGGCCGGATTGGATTTGTCCTGCTTTTTGTGGACGGGACATTCCTGGGCAATTTTCCACATTGTCGGGTAGATGCCAGTGTTGTAGCTGTACTGGAACAGCTTGGCTGGAGGCGCAGCTAGTTCTGGAGCACAAGTCTTCAGCACTACAGCCGGGATGTTGTCAGGGTCCATAGCCTTTGCTGTATCCAGTGCACTCAGCCGTTTCTTGATATCACGTGGAGTGAATCGAATTGGCTGAAGACTGGCTTCTATGATGGTGGGGATATCGGGAGGCGGCTGAGATGGATCATCCACTCGGCATTTCTGGCTGAAGATGGTTGCAAAGGCTTCAGACTTGTCTTTTGCACTCACGTGCTGGACTTCGCCATCGTTGAGGATGGGGATGTTTACAGAGCCTTCTCCTCCTGTTAATTGTTTAATTGTCCACCACCATTCACGACTGGATGTGGCAGGACTGCAGAGCTTTGATCTGATCCGTTGGTTGTGGAATCGCTTAGCTCTGGCTATAGCATGTTGCTTCCGCTGTTCAGCATGCATGTTGTCCTGAGTTGTAGCTTCACCAGGTTGGCACCTCATTTTTAGGTACACCTGGTGCTGCTCCTGGCATGCTCTTCTACACTCCTCATTGAACCAGGGTTGATCCCCTGGCTTGTTGGTAATGGTAGAGTGAGGAATATGTCGCGCCATGAAGTTACAGATTGTGCTGGAATACAATTCTGCTGTGCTGATGGCCCACAGCGCCTCATGGATGCCCAGTTTTGAGCTGCTAGATCTGTTCTGAATCTATCCCATTTAGCACGGTGGTAGTGCCACACAACACGTTGGATGGTGTCCTCAGTGCGAAGACGGGACTTCATCTCCACGAGGACTGTGCGGTGGTCACTCCTACCAATACCGTCATGGACAGATGCATCTGCGACAGGTGGATTGGTGAGGACGAGATGAAGTAAGTTTCTCCCTCGTGTTGGTTCGCTCACCACCTGCCGCAGGCCCAGTCTAGCAGCTATGTCCTTCAGGACTCTTGGTGATGGACAATGAAGTCCCCCGCCCAGAGTACATTCTGTGCCCTTGCTACCCTCAGTGCTTCCTCCAAGTGGTGTTCAACATGGAGGAGGTCTGATTCATCAGCTGAGGGAGGGCAGTAGGTGGTAATCAGCAGGAGGTTTCCTTGCCCATGTTTGACCTGATGCCAAGAGATTTCATGGGGTCCAGAGTCAATGTTGAGGACTTCCAGGGCCACTTCCTCCTGACTGTATATCACTGTACCGCCACCTCTGGTCGGTCTGTCCTGCCGGTGGGATAGGACATACCCAGGGATGGTGATGGATGAGTCTGGGACGTTGGCTGAAAGGTATGATTCTGTGAGTATGGCTATGTCAGGCTGTTGCTTAACTAGTCTGTGGGACAGCTCTCCCAACTTTGGCACAAGTCCCCAGATGTTAGTGAGGAGGACTTTGCAGGGTCAAGTGGGCTTGGTTTGCCTTTGTCGTGTCCGGTGCCTAGTGGTCCGATGCCGGGTGGTCCGTCCGGTTTTATTCTTATTGTGACTTTCTTTTTTAAGCGAGATTTTACAACTGAGTGGCTTGCTAGACCAGTTCAGAGGGCAATTAAGAATCAACCACATTGCTGTGGGTCTGGATTCACATATAGGCCAGACCGGGTAAGGACGGCAGGTTTCCTTCCCTAAAGGACATTAGTGAACCAGATGTGTTTTTACGACAATCCGGTAGTTTCATGGCCACCATTACTGATACTAGTATTTTAATTCCAGATTTTATTTAATGAATTGAATTTAATTAATTGAATTTAAATTCCCCAGCTGCCTTGGCGGGATTTGAACTCATAACTCCGGATTATTAGTCCAGGCCTCTGCATAACCACTATGCTACCGTACCCTTAGCAGAAAAACAGTTCCTCAGGGCACAGAACATCACTTGTCCTTGAGGATCAGAATACATATCCATTATTCTTAATTCGGCAGTGTTCCATGGTTGTGTGCATTTCTCAAATTCCACTTAGTTTTCTATATATTTCTATTAACAAAAACTGAAGTTAGTTTTTAAAGCAGTAATTTGAAAAATTCTATGTTGAAAGTTCAAAAATGTTTTGAGTACGCAAAAAGAACAGCTTTTGTTGCAGTTTACGGCTGTTGAAAAGACACAGCAAACTTCCTATTGTGTTTCACTTCCTTTATCAGAGGACCAAGAATGTACGATTGGACTGAAAAAGGCTTAAAAAAAATCAGTGGACTGGATAAGGAAACAATTTCTTTTTCCTGCATTTGAACGTTCTGCTAATTAGAGATGTTTCGGATATATCTAGGGAACTACGGGTCTACATAATTTAACAGTTTAAATTGACACACTGTGACCTTGCCTTACCTTTAATTGAAAAATAGTTTTATTGCACAAATCCCTTTTGTGTTTAAACAAGTCTTACTGGAACAAAGAAGTGAGCAGAACAGTGGGATTACTAAAGATTTAAACAGCTGCCAACACAGGGCAACTAGTATGGATTTGGAATTTAACAATGGACAAGTCATGCTCGTTTTTCTTCTGTTGACAATTTTCTCTCCCTCTTAATTGTTCACCTGGTGTTGGCTCTTGCTGGGCAGCAGCTCCATAAGCACCAACCGCCCTAAAGTATCTTCCTAGTCTTTAATCTACCATTAGATAAGCGAACCTAAGTACCATAGCAGTAACTTAGTTCAATTTTAATCTGTTTATTCAGATGAGACATTAAACCAAGGTTCATGATATCATAGTAGGTACAGCACAGAAGGCCATTCGGCCCATCGTGCCTGGGCCGGCTCTTTGAAAGAGCTATCCAATTAGTCCATTCCCTGCTCTTTCCTCATAGCCCTGTAAATTTTTTCCCTTCATGTATTTATCTAATTCCCTTTTGAAAGTTACTATTGAATCTGCTTCCACCATCCTTTCAGGCAGTGCATTCCAGATCACTACAACTCGCTGAGTAAAAAATGTTTCCTCATGTCTCCTCTGACTCTTTTGCCGATCACCTTAAATCTGTGTCCTCTGGTTACTGACCCTTCTGCCACTGGAAACAGTTTCTCCTTATTTACTCTATCAAAACCAATCATGATTCTGAACACCTCTATCAAATCTCCCCTTAATCTTCTCTGTTCTAAGGAGAACAACCCCAGCTTCTCCAGTCTCTCCAAATAACTGAAGTCCCTCATCCCTGGTACATTCTTCTGCACCCTCTCCAAGGCCTTGACATCCTTCCTAAAGTGTGGTGCCTAGAATTGGACACAATACTCCAGCTGAGGCCTAACTATTATTTTATAAAAGGTTTAGCATAACTTCCTTGCTTTTGTACTCCATGCCTCTAGTAATAAAGCCCAGGATCCCATATGCTTTTTTTTTAAAAAAAAACAGCCTTCTCAACTTGTCCTGCCACCTTCAAAGATTTGTATATGTGCACCTCCAGGTCTCTCTGTTCCTGCGCTCCCTTTAAAATTGTAAGAATTAGTTTATATTGCCCCTCCTCATTCTTCCTACCAAAATGTATCACTTCACACTTCTCTGTTAAATTTCATCTGCCATGTGTCTGTCCATTTCACCAGTCTGTCTATGTCTGTTAATATCCTCCACATAGTTTACTACATTTCAGAGTTCCGTGTCATCTGCAAACTTTGAAATTATACCCTCTATACCCAAGTTCAGGTCATTAAAATATAATAAAAAGATGTGGTCCTAATACTGACCCCTGGGGAACTCTACTGTATACTTCCCTCCAATCTGAAAAACATCCGTTCACCACTACTCTCTGCTTTCTGCCCCTTAGCCAATTTTGTATCCACGCTGCCAATGTCCCTTTAATCCCAAGGGCTTTCATTTTGCTAACAAATTTATTATGTGACACTTTATCAAGTGCCTTTTGAAAGTCCATATGCCCAACATCAACCGTACTATCCTCATCAACCCTCTCCCTTACTTCTGTTTATCAGTTCAGGTGGACTTAAAAGATCCCATGGCACTACTCAAAGAACTGTTTTCCTGGTGTCCTAGTCAACATCCATTTCTCAACCAACATCACCGAAAATAGATTTTCTGATAATTTATGTAATTTGCTGTTTGTGGGACCTTGCTGTATATTAATTACTGTTAGAGAAACCACCTTGGAGCCGTTGTCTATGTACCGGGAATTAAGGTTCCAAATGCAGAGTCTTAGTTTTACAAATTTTATTAGAAGTAATGATTCCCACAGACAACACACGCAATGATGTGAGGGCTGTGGGACAACTCATGTCACAGTTGCTGAGTTCCCCCCAGGTCTTCCCTAACTTCCTTACGATGGCCTCACTTTTTATCCTCAGCTAAAAGGGCATTACATCACCTCTTCCATGCCCTTCAATCATGGTTTTACAGCTAACTTACATTACTGTAGCATTCCAGAGAGTGGGGCTTATAAATCATATCGCACCCAAAAACGAGCAAGTGGGGGGGGGAGGTTGCAGGACGACTACCCTCACCAGTTACTATTCATGCAGTATCTGTGCTGCCTGCTAATTACAATCACTTGTGGAGCCAGCCCTGAGCATGCTATTCGCTGGCTGCGCGCCTATCGGGGAGGGGCGGCGGGTGGGGGGGGAAAGAGAGATGCGGGGCGGTGGTCAACGACATTAAAGGCTACTAGTATCTCTGAGAGGGAAGGTGCATTCTGGCTGCAAGGACTGTGGAGCAAGGTTGAGGAAAAAATTAGCTGAAGGAGGGAGCGAGCGAGCGGGCGGGCACCATGGTTCTCTGATGCTGCACAGGAGGCCTTGGTGCAGGCAGTGGAGAGGAGGGGGGACATCCCTTTTCCACCACGGGGCAGAAAGCCAACCAAACATCTACTCAGGAGGCAGTGGGGAGAGATTGCCGAGCACATCACTGCCAGGAGCATCAAGAACATCAATGATTTAACTAAAGTTGTTAAGGTAAGAAAACTCTGAAATACTTTCTGATCACAACTACACCATTCACAGCCTCATTAATTACAACCCTCACAGCATTCACAACACTGCCTTCCCCCACTACTCTGCAATCACTGCACCATACTTCACTATACCTCCTTCTCCTCTTGCTCACCCACTCAATACTATTACAACCCTCACTTACCCATAACTCACATCTCACGCACAGACCATCAGCTATTCAACCATGACAGCCACACTCTCCAAACACCTCACAAGACTCTCACTAACACACTTTTCTCTTTCTTGCAAGAGAAGGTTGTACACAATACAAGGCTACCAGAGGAGGAAGAGCCCATCTGCACACCCTCTTCCCCCTTGGAGAGAGCATCCTGGCCATCATGAGAAGGGGCAGCGCGGAGGCTATAACCACTGAAGGAGATGTCATGCAGGGTTTCTTTATACCTAATCCTCTTTGTCTCTTCTGACTTCTCCCTCACCACACACACTCTGCATGACAAGCTGCAGATGCTTTCAAAATCCACTTCTCTCTCTCTCTCTGTTTTCCCTCACACCACAAGCTAACCATTGTCCCTTTCTTTCATTTCGGCTGCTGAGAATGTAGATGCCCCTCAGCCACCAGAAGAAGAGAAGCAGTGTTCCTGAGGATGCACCGTCACTGGATCAGAGTCTCGCAAGCACCAGCTTAGATACTGACACCATGTGGCCTTCAGAAACTAGGTTAGAGGAGGGATCAGCACGTTGTGACTCACCGGGCTCAAGTGCGCAGGAGCTAGGGAAGGGGAATAGGACACCACAGGTGCCAGCTCACCGGAGGGTAAGGGTGCATACTAGTTCGGCTGGAGAGGATTCCGATGCAGACTTCGAGGGCCCAAGCTACTGAAGAAGGCTCATGGACATACACCAGAAATGCTAGGTGCATTGGGCAGCCTGCCAAAGAACCTATGCACAAATGTCATGGAGCACGGAGTCCATTCTGTCCATCATGGACCAAGTGGTCAGCTCCATTAACACCGCAGTAGTACCCACCATGATGCAGCATCTTGTGGCAGCTCTGTCTGCTTCCATGGTAGCAAACTGCTGCCATGGAAGCTTGTAGTGCTACTGTAACTGCTCACATTGCTGGCATGGAAGCTGAGACAGCTGCCATCTTGGCTTTGGGGGCCATTGTTGAAAGGGGCTTTCAGGGCGTCACATCACTCCTGCACTCAGTGCTCCAGCAGAGCACTATGAGTGCTGAGGGACCGCCCCAGAAGAGTGGCTATGACCCCATTGGAGAGACATCTACTCTCCTCTCTGAGGATGACAGCATGCCTGTTCCTCCGCTCAGACACCCCACCAGTGCTCCTGCAGGTGTCAGTCAGCCAGCTGGCCCAGATTGCTGAAGCCCACCTAGGATGCTGCAGCCTTCAGCCGGGCCCTGAAATCCCAGAGCTGCTTGAGGTCGTCCTCCAAGGTCATCTGAAGTATTGTCAATGAAAGTTCAGCAACCTTCAACCTCCCAAGCTGTAGCCACTTGGAAAGCACCTCGTAGGAGCACCGGGATAGGAAAACGAGCACACAAGGCAGGCACCAAGGGCTTGCACAAAGGTGATTACTCATTTTTTTTGGTCAATGTTGACATTATTTTGTTTGATAAATTTGTTTTTTGATCTGGATTTGGAGTTGGTATTTGTCTTTGTAGTGAAATGAGGTCAAGACCCAGAAGTTTGGAATGAAGGAAGACAATTGGATGGTGGCTGTAAGAAGAGTGGTAAGGATTGTGGAACTATTGGTGAATGGTTAATGGGAGGGCTGATTCAATTGAAGCGCTCCTCAATGAGTTTGTCTTTGAAAGCTCAGGCATTTAGGAGCTCTGGTGATTGCTGGCTCCCCTCCTCCTGTACTGGTTGCTGCCCAGGTGGTGTTAAGAGCTGGTCCCTCATGATAGCAAAATTGTGCAGCATGCAGCAAACTACGACAAATCTGGATACCCGCTCAGGGGTGTACAGCAAAGCTCCTCCGGAACAGTCGAGGCAGCAGAAGCATTGCTTGTGCACGCCAATTTTTCGCTCAATGAAGTGGCAGCATGGCTGTCATTGTAGGCGTGCTCTGCAGCTGTGTGCAGGTTCCTGACTGGAGTCATGAGCCAGATTTGGAGGGGGTGGCCCTTGTTGCCCAATAGCCAGCCCATAACTTGCCAGCTTGGTTGGAATAAAGGTGACACAGGACTGTCGCAGAATGAAAGTCATAATTGCTGTCGAGATAGCGGGCACAGACCTGCATGATGCACTGCCTGTGTCTCAAACACTGAGATGTTGAGAGGGCGGAATCCCTTCGAATGATAAAGATGCCAGGCTGGTGATTGGGGAGGATGCAAAACAATATGTATTCAGTCAATGGCACCTTATGTGTGAAACCTCTCGTCCTGCCAATAGGGAAGAAGATGTAGTTGTTCCTCCTGGTCTAGAGAACCTTGGTGACCTCCCTGATACATCAGTGTACTGCGAACTGTGAGATGTTGCTGATGCCACCAGCTGCAGCCTGAAAGGAGCCCGTGGCACAAAAATTGAGGGCGACGGTGAACTTGACAGCCACAGGCAGTGCTGTTCAAGCCCTGATTTGAGGCTGGAGTTATGGCTGCAGCAGGTGACATAGCTCGGTGTCATGCTTCTTGGTGAAGCTTACAAGGATAATACCAGAACTTAGAGGTTATTACTATCAAGACTGAACAGGCGGAGGGTCTTTTCTCTAGAAAAGAGAAGGCTGAGGGGTAACCTATTTGAAATTATGAAGGGGTTTGATAGGGTAGACAAAGAGAAGATATTTCCATTTGTGGGGGGAGTCCAAAACTAGGGGTCATAAATATAAGAGGGTCACTAATATATCCAATAAGGAATTCAGGACAAACTTCTTTACCCAGAGAGTGGTTAGAATGTGGAATTTGCTACAACAGGGTATAGATGAGGCAAATAGCATAGATGCATTTAAGGGGAAGCTAGATAAGTACATGAGGGAGAAAGGAATAGAAGGGTATGATGTTAGAGTTAGATGAAGTAGGGTGGAAGGAAATTTGCGTGCAGCATAAACACTGGCCTAGACCAGTTGGACCGAATGGCCTGTAACTTCTATGTAATTTTATAAAAGCGCTTCATAAATCGCTCGTCGGTAAAGTTGATGTAGGGGAAGTGCTTCCTGAAGACTTTCTGTCGATATGGCCTCCTGTTCAGTGCCCTCCTCCCTCTTCTGGCAGCTTCTTCTGCTCTGTGGTATCATCCTTGCTGCTCCCTCTCATCATCCAGCCCAAAAGGCAGCCCTATAAGATCACTTATTTCTGCAGCCAGACTATTTGTGAGGCAAAGAGCAACAGTGCAAGAGCAGCAAAACTTCTCTCTGTGCAGATAAAGTGAACTTTCCAGAGTGATACAACACAGCAAAAAACACCTAGAAGTCAAGCAGCCGGGAATAGTAAACCAGCAACTAACCTGCAAGTAGTCTTTAAATAGTGCTAGTGAGGGGGGGGGGTATGTCGGTTAGTGTCACATTGCACTGTGCGAGGTCAGCACGTGGCAAGTGAAATGCTGGAGCGATTGAAATGGAAAACGGGTCCCGCGTTTAAATACATTATGCAGAGCTTAGAATGTTGCCGGTGTGGACTCCTGCCGTCAGCGTGGCCTCCTATACCAATATGGTGGGTGGAGCACTTCCGTCCCGCCATACCGGGGGCTTAATACCCGTAAAACGGGCGCTATGAGGCCTAATTTCTAGGCCTGTATCTCATGACAAAAGCTGTCCTTACAAATACAAATATATATTGTCGTCAAGCAGCTAGATATATCCATTAGAAGATTAGAAACTACCCAAGGCTATTTTGTATGATGATAGTGCAGCCTTGGAGATTTTGCCTTGCTGGTTTGAGCGGTCTTGGAACATTCTCCCGATATCGCCTGTTTCAACAGATTCTGCAAACTGTCTTTTAACCACAAAATGGGGTCCTTAGCATAAAATGGATTCTTTAATAAAACCTTCTGTGCTAGTGTGCCAACTGGCTGCTGTGTTTGTCTTTAAAACAACACTATCTACATTTAATTCTCTGGCTGCAAAGTGCTTTGGCATGTCTTGAGACGTGAAAGATATCCTGTTCTTTACTAAAAAAGACCAACAGGTAAAGTGTAAAAGGAGTCCAATTGAGAATCTTGGGGATACGCTGCAACATGGATACATATTTACTTTGATACTGTTGACTTATTCCGCAAGTAATACATAGGTGATTTTTAATTCTGGGGTAATATGCATAATTTCTATTTGCCCATCAGAGCATTTCTTTTACGATTCCAAAATTTAAGCATCCTATCAACTCCTTTATTACACAGATTTTCCAAAAAACAATAATGCTCTGAGTGCTTTGTTAAAAATGTATATCTTTCACCAGACTAACCTGAGAATGGCACATCTCGAAGCACTGTGGGACCCCAGCCCCTCCAGAGGGACAGCCAGCCATCCTGTACTACTGCAATTCGAAAAACAGTACCCAGCTCCTTATACGTCAGCCGACGAGACTGACTCTTTGTTCTGATTAGTTCCAAGGGGCTTATGACAGTAACTGCACCCACTGAAACACAAGAAAACAATGAAACATAAGATAATGAAATCTACTTGAAGTACAAAACCAGCAGTAGTACCTCAGAAAGTCCATTTCAAGCAGTTAGGTCAATTCTTAATTATTACAGACAATTACCTTAAATATTAAATATTGACTCTACACTGGTTTTTATGTGAATCTGAATTAAATTATACCCCATAACTTTTCAAACCATAAAAGAACTTAGGTACGAGGCAGCATTTCTATATAGGTACACTCAATTCTTGTCAGAATAAAACTTATATGCGCATTTTTATCAGTTCAGCCGTGCGTCCCAATGTTAAAGTCGCAAGAAGTTCAAATAAAAATAGAGACAGTAACATTACTAGATACTACCAAAGTAGTACATCTGTAAAAATTGTATTATTAAAAAAGTACTATTCCCTATTGAAATGAATATAAATCAAAAGATACTACAGGCACCTGAATTTGGCAGCAAAATCACATTGCAACTATAATGGCTCAATAACTCGAAGTTTAGATAGCACTGTAGAGCACAAGGTTTGCTTCTGTAGTTTATGTCAACTGAAATGTGTACTTCATAAAGCAACAGATGCTTTTGATACATCAGTTTGGGTCAACAATCTTCAGCTCGTTTGCATTAAAAATGGTTAATTGTATGACCAGAGCTCTACATTAAAAAAGTCCTACTTCTTGCTCAGAAGGTCTATTAACACATTTATTTCTAATAACCATTAATAACTTCCAAAATATTTATATAAAAGGCAGCAAAAATGAACTTCTCAATTGTAAGGGTAGATCTCAATTTTGTGCAATAGTGTAAAACAGGTGATAGCGAGTCAGCAACCCATTTTACATCAATCTCAATTTTTATTCCCATTGACCACCCGTTTTACATTATCGCACAGTCTATAGAGTACAACATGACTTTATGTAATGATCTAACTTTGCTAATACTGCCACCCTGTGGCATTTTCACTGCCCAATTTCCTATTCACTTCTTTTAAGCTAAACCCTGGTCTCTCTGGATCACACATCTACTGTGTTCGAGAACTGGATGCATGACCTGCTTGTAAGTCTATGCAAACAACATTCCAGCCAGTCCCATGGAAGTATGAAAGTACAACCAAGGGACCACTGTCCCACCAGACTTCCCTTCCTCCATGCTGGGAAGCAAATGATCTCAGCTTGGTATTTTTCCAAAGGAGCATTTGCAGCATGAGGCAGGAATATCACCCGTCCATGACATCACGTATTTGTCAATGGAGTCATCGAGTTACATCCAGTCTACAGCACAGAAACGGGCCATTCGGCCCAACTGGTCTATGCCAGCATTTATGCTCCAAACGAACCTCCTCCCTCCCTTCTTAATCTAACCCTATCAGCTTACGCTTCTATTCCTTTCTCCCTCGTGTGCTTATCTAGCTTCCCTTTAAATGCATCTATGTTATTTGCCTCAACTACTCCTTGTGGTAGCACGTTCCACATTCTTACCACTCTTTGGGTAAAGAAGTTTCTTCTGAATTCCCTATTGGATTTATTAGCGACTATCTTATATTTATGACCTCTAGTTTCGGACTCCCCCACAAGTGGAAACATTTTCTCCACGTCTACCCTATAAAACCCTTTCATTATTGTAAAGACCTCTATCAGGTCACCCTTCAAGCCTTCTCTTTTCTCGAGAAAAGAGCCCCAGCATGTTCAGCTTTTCCTGATAAGTATATCCTCTCAGTCCTGGTATCATCCTTGTGAATCTTTATTGCACCTTCTCCAATGCCTCTATATCCTTTTTATAATATGGAGACCAGAACTGTGCACAGTACTCCAAGTGTGGTCTAACCAAGGTTCTATACAAGTTTAATATAACTTCTCTGCTTTTCAATTCTATTCCTCTAGAAATGAACCTCAGTGCTTGGATTGCCTTTTTTATGGCCTTATTAACCTGCATCGCTACTTTTAGTGATTTATGTATCTGTACCCCCAGGTCCCTTTGCTCCTCTACCCCGTTTAGACTTAGTATCCAAGCGGTATGTGGCCTCCTTATTTTTCCTACCAAAATGCACCACCTCACACATATCTATATTGAAATTCATTTGCCAATTACATGCCCATTCTGCAAGTTTATTAATGTTAATTGTTAGTGTAAATTGTGAGTAACAGCAGTGCCAGCACCAATCCCTATGGAACACCACTTCCCACCTTTAGCTAGTCCGAGTAGCTACCCTTAACCCCTATTCTCTGTTTTCTGTTTTGTAGCCAGCTTGCTATCCATTCTGCTACCTGTCCCTCGACTCCACATGCTCTGACCTTAGTCATGAGTCTACAATGCAGTACCTTATCGAAGGCCTTTTGAAAATCCAAATATATTACAACTACTGCATTACCCTTGTCTACCCATTCTGTTACTTCTACAAAAGAATTCAATCAGCATGACTTTCCCTTCTGAAATCCATGCTGACTACTCGATCATATTTTTGTTTTCTAGATTTTTTTTATTACATCTTTGAGTAAAGATTCCATTATCTTTCCTACCATCGACATTAAGCTAAATGGTCTACAGTTCCCTGGACTTGTATTTCTCTTTTTAAATATAGGAATCACATTAGCTGTCCGGCAGTCCTCTGGCACTATTCCCTTTTCTAATGATTTTTTTATATACATGTAATAGTGCCTCTGCTATCTCTTTTCTAACTTCTTTTATTATGCACGGATGCAGTCCATCTGGACCAGGGGTTTTATCCTCTCCAAGTTTGATTAGTTTTATCAATTATCTATCTTAATGTCTTTATATCTTTTTGGTCTCTTCTTCTAATGTCATGCCCATCTTGTTAGTCTCCCTGGTAAATTTATTCAATGTCATTTAAGTTAGCTGACATACTCAACATCCTTGGTTTTCATTTAAAAACATGTGTAAAGAGCAAGGGACATACACAGTAACAAAGTTACTGCCT
Source organism: Heptranchias perlo (assembly GCF_035084215.1). Classification (NCBI taxonomy): domain Eukaryota; kingdom Metazoa; phylum Chordata; class Chondrichthyes; order Hexanchiformes; family Hexanchidae; genus Heptranchias; species Heptranchias perlo. Next base: position 123,098,274 of record NC_090326.1, read on the forward strand.
ACCAACTGTCCTTTCCAAGTTATGATACACAATGGTATGAATCATAATTGGATTCCATAACATTCTGACAAAATGCCAAAATACCAGGGGGCAGATTCTAACTATCAGTGGGCCGACTGGCAGAAAACACGGTAGCCATCCGATAGCTGTGAAAGGCCAAGTCCATTTCGAGGGCCAGGCTTCATTAGTGTATATGAGAAGGTTATACGGCAAACAGGTGTCCCGACACAGCTCGTTGGCTCTAGGCTGGGAAAATGGGGAAGAGTTACACGTGCTCCTGCTGGGCACACAAAAATAGTTTTAACACTTACATTTTCAGGCTTCTTCTGCTGTTACACTATTACTGAGCAAAACATCCACAGCAGACGCTCTGCCCAGTGGTAAGTTAAATTGGCATTAGGGTCATAGAAACATGATTTGCATAGGTTAATGAGGCTCCCACCTGATTCGGCCACCCAGCGGAAGGCGAAGCGCAAATATGGTGGGGGAGCAGGCACGGGGTAGGAAGTCTACCACCTCCACTTTATCTCTGCCTATGGAACTTGGAGAATGACCCAGTGATGTTGGCACCATACTTTAATTGCCCTTTTCAGAGCCATAATGTAGTAAGTAATCCAAGGATTTCAAAATTAACAACTGCCAGAGGCATGGTCTGCAATATACTTGATCTAAGATTAATCTAATGTCATGAAGGTGCTGTCTCTTGCTGGGGTACAGTTCCACAGATGCCAGCATCCCTCCAGTGTCTTGCTCAAGTTTCCATTCTTTATGCATAAGCCTAGATAGAGAATGTCAATAGACAACTTGTAGAGGACATTACAGCTAACTCTGACTCTATCTTCATGTCAGGGGGAGGAGGCAAGTCATTGGCTAGAATCCCTGGCTCATTTTCCCTTTCCAAGGTTGTTAACACAAAGTGTAGTTTCCCCACTAGAGTTTGGGCAGAGGTAAGCTAACTTAAAGACCAGGGGCTCAATTGTCAAATGGAGCCGGGGATGGGGCGGGGGGGGGTCAATTTGAGGTCGGGAAACCCATTAATACGTGTTTCCCGGATGTTCTTATGATTTTGATTGACAGGCTGGTCTCAGTCAGATGGGAGACCAGCCGGTGAGAGGACGTCTGCAGATAAGTCTTTGTTTGCAATGGGGGGGGGGGGGGAGGGGGCATGGGTGGGCAAGGGGCACGGGTGACGTGAGTCATGGGGGTCAGTCACGGGGGTCAATGCGGGGGTCTGCGATTGTTGAGAGGGAGGGTTGGGGGTCCGTGATTGTTGGGGGGGTGGGGGAAGTCGGTGCAGGTAGGTTTGTTGGGCCTAGGGGAAGCATGCCTGCTCCTCCGGGCCCACAATTTGTGCCTTTCTAGGCACTTTCCTGCAGTCTTGGGCCTTCTTGCCTCCTTTCACGAGGCGTAAAACAGAAGGCCCGGGAATCCCGGCCCCCCAGGATTGAAATGGGGAATTAGTTAAAAATGGAGGCCTGAAGCCTCCTTGAAAGGTTTTAAGGCCAACCTGCCTCCTGGGAGCGGGTTGACCGTCCACCCTTCGTCCCTCGTCCCGCCCTGTGCAAACCAGAAATGGGCGGTTTAGAGGCGGGTCTTAAATGGTGGCAGTTTTCAATGCCCCCAACCTACCCGTGTTTTACTTTTAAAATGGAGCCCCAGGTATTGAACCTGCAACCTGCTGATTCATTTGGGATAGTGCTGCACCGTGTAATGCCTTTACCCACTGGGACATTGGAAGAACTAGCCTCATAGATGTAATAAATCTTTCAAAAGTCATAGGTGCGGATCTTGCATTCTATTTGTCAGGTTGCAAGTTTGAAGGTCATGTTTATCTGGTTTCATCTGAGCTGGAAGCATTTGTTACAATCCCTCTCCAAATTGAGGACCACTACAAGGGCACAGTTTGCATCAGAAAAGGCGATAAAGGCAAAATGGGTAGGTGGCATTCACAACACATAGAGGACGAAATCAGACCTCGGACCTGGATGTAAAACAAGGACAGAGGTCCAACCTCTGCGCCAGAACAGTGTCCGAAACATGTACGATGCCATATTGCTTCAGACGCTCTAGAGGCGTCCCTGGCACCATGCAAGCTCTGACTAGTTTTTCCAGTTCTGCACTGGTCTTCAAGGGACCACTGGAGACCGCTGAAGACCAGGGAAGCTTCAACTTTTAAACTTCTTAAAGCATAACTTATTCTGGAGCCAGGTGGAATAGAATCAGCTCCGCCCCCCCCCACCCCCACCCCACCGATCACCTTCCCCCAGGACTTACCCGAGGGCCACTGCAGGCATTGCAGCAGCCTGAAATTCATCTGCGTTTCGCTGGCGAGCTGCCTGGTGAAGCGCAGCAGGCATCCGCAGCTCAACGGACTTACTTAAGTGAGGCCAAATGCCCACTACTGATCGGGCCTTGGGCCTACCTGTTTTGGTGTAGAGATCGTTCCATGCATCCATTTCACCCTAGCCTAGTGGAGTGAATGGATTTTTATCCAATGACATTTCTGACAAGAGACAATGCATAAATGATGTGACTTCTGGACAAGTAGCTTTGGTTTGTCCAGTAGAAGTAATCCTGCTGCCAGCTGATCCACAAAGCAACATAGATGCTGGAAGCAATGCTAGAGTCAGACCTATGCCGGTCACTGTCCTGTTATCTTTTGTACAAAATTGATAGAGGTGAACAACAAAGGTTCAGTAACATTTACATTCAATCCGAACTTACCTCGAGCTGAGGCTCCAGCTATCAATGGAACATAGATGCCATCGTATTCTAGCTTGTACTTCATAAAGGCCCGTAACTGATCATAACAAGTGAAATAAATAACTGTCGCAGGCACCGCCATTATTCTGCAAGATAATTATATATTGTAAGGAAAGAATTAATCAGACTGATTTAAAGTGTGCTAATGTAATACTGCTTTTGATTTTTCTTTATATTGTGGTATTGTTAACTTTTAGCCTTTATTAAATAGGGAAGTATGATTCTTAAATTGTAATATCTTGAAATAGCTATAAGCGTCCAACAATTCCAAGGTAGTGACCATTCAACTTATGAATTGAGATTGACCCTTACAGCACCTGCAGATTCTAATATTAAGTAACCACCTGCTTAATGAGCAAAGTTAATAACAACATCAACTTGCATTTATATAGCGCCTTTAATGTAGTAAAACGTCCTAAGGTGCTTCACAGGAACGTTATTAAACAAAATTTGACACTGAGCTACAAAAGGAGATATAAGGACAGGTGATCAACATCTTGGTCAAAGAGGTAGGTTTTAAGGAGCGTCTTAAAAGGAGGAGAGAGAGGTAGAGAGGTTTAGGGAGGGACTTCCAGAGCTTAGGGCCTAGGCAGCTGAAGGCACGGCTGCCAATGGTGGAGCGATTAAAATCGGGCATGTGCAAGAAGCAAGAACTGGAGGGGTGCAGAGATTTTGGAGGATTGTAGGGCTGGAGGAGATTATAGAGATAGGGAGGGGCAAAGCCTTAGAGGAATTTGAAAACAAGGATGAGAATTTTAAAATGGAAGGGTTGCCGGACTGGGAGCCAATGTAGGTCAGCAAGCACAGGGGTGATGGGGCTTGGTGCGAGTTAGGATACGAGCAGTAGAGTTTTGGATGAGCTCAAGTTTATGTAGGGCGGAAGATGGGAGGCCGGTCAGTAGAACATTGGAAGAGTCAAGTCTAGAGGTAACAGAGGCATGAATGAGGGTTTCAGCAGCATATGAGCTGAGACAGGGGCGGATATGGGCGTTGTTACGGAGGTGGAATGGGTTAAAAAAGTCAACACACAGTGTATCACAGGCAGAAAGGTTCTCTCTTTGCCAAAGCACTAAAGAGAAAGAGACTTTTTGGTTCTGGTGACCTTGAATGGGAAGACAGGTAGAATGTTATGTGCCTACTTTAGCCAGGTTAAGGGTGTTAGAAACAAAGATGTTTGAAGGATGAGTTATTTTCACCCGTGTCAATCATCCTATCACGGATCTGTAGCTGCAAGCGCAGAACATCGGTGTAAAACGTAATTTTTTAATTAGAGTTTAGAATCAGACCAGTGAATGATACATAATCAAAGACAGACTTTAATGAAACTCATGGTGAAACTTCAACCAAATGTAACAGGAAATGAATATGGATAACAGAGATAGGGAGTTATACAGATCCTTTTCGTTCAATGGAAAAAAAGAGCTTTTTAAGTAAGGAAACATAAGGTTATAGGTGATTAGTTTCTCCTTACATGGAGTTGTTTTTAACCTTTTGATTTAACAATGTAATGTGGAGTCATGCTGAAGTTCACATGGTAGAGGTAAGAGAAAGATATTAAAGTGGCAAATTCTAATAAGAAATTGGAGTTCGATGGGTTTGATTAACCTGAATACTGAGCTCAGAACTATAATGCATTTGAGCCTCAGGTATGATTGTATGCCCAACTACTATTGCATGTACTGCAAGCTTAATAAAATTATGAACACTTGACCTCAATGTTTCAAGAACCTTATTGATTTTAAGGAATAGATAGAGCATCTAATCATAAATAAAAACCATCCACTAACAGTATAATTTTAAAAAATGTAAGCATTCAAGAAACACAGTAAATATATTAAAAAGGTAACAGAAATTCCTCGACAGCTCAAACAACCCTAAATGTTCATACTTCTCAGGACTAGTAATGAATCAATTGCACATATAGAATCATAGAAGTTACAACATGGAAACAGGCCCTTCGGCCCAACATGTCCATGTCGCCCAGTTTATACCACTAAGCTAGTCCCAATTGCCTGCACTTGGCCCATATCCCTCTATACCCATCTTACCCATGTAACTGTCCAAATGCTTTTTAAAAGACAAAATTGTACCCGCCTCTACTACTGCCTCTGGCAGCTCGTTCCAGACACTCACCACCCTTTGAGTGAAAAAATTGCCCCTCTGGACCCTTTTGTATCTCTCCCCTCTCACCTTAAATCTATGCCATGCACATTCCACACCACACATTAGTAAATTAGAGTTACCTTTAAAAATCCCCATTATTAAATACCACTTTTTATTCTAAACATCAAATTATTAGTCATTAATACTGGAGGTATAAAATTAATTTTCACAATTCATTGCAAATTTAAAGTAGGTCACGAAAGATTTTTAAAAATTTGAAATCATTAAGATAATTGGCAAAGATTTATACTGGTTGTAAAGAATCAAAAAAACTCAGATCAAGGCTTACAAAAATTTCACTGTAGAAAGTATTTTCAAAGACCAGGAAGTTGTTGAAGTCATTAGAATATGATAAAAAGAAAAGCACATACAGACAAGCAATAAATCCTTTTCAGTTTAAAACCCATGAGTTTGAATTGCTGAAGGTTGTTTTAATTGATTCTTAGAATACACAGTAAATAAAGCATTTTGTCTGTCAGGCAGATGGCCAAAAAAATGAAAAAGGACTTAAACGAGAGTCATCTGAGTTGGAGGTTGTTACCAGGGTCATGTAAAGGCCAGGCTACCTGGAAGGTGATGGAACTTACCCAAGTAACAGAGAGGCTGCACACCGATTGGAAGGAAGCAAGAGGTAGTGGGGCCTGGGATTGGTGTGCAAAGTGAGGGTAGAATGAAGAAATGACAAGTGGAGTGGAAGAGGCTGGGGTATGGGTTCTGTCATTACCTCATGGGAAGGGGCTGCTGATGTTTAGGGGCGTGGGGGAAGGTGGTGGAGTAGGGTGTGGGAGAACTATAGGGAACGTGGGGGAAAGAGGAGCATTTGGGAATACTGGGAATGTCTGGGGTTTGGCAGCAGTTAGAGGTTGACACCACCAGCTGAGGAGCTCTGGGATGAGGCAACCATCTGGGAGCAGAAACAGTGCCCGAAGCCATACGAGGGTAATCATAATAGCTGCCTAGGAGCAAATAATGGTTGCATCACAAACGTTGACAACTATATCTTTCTATAGGAGGATCAGAGTGGGTGACAGAACAGGTGTAGTGGGATCTCTGAACAATGTGCCAGGAAAGTAGCAAAACTTTGAAGGCAAAACTTATAGGATGGATTTCTAAAAGAACTTAGATAATTTAAGAGTTTTTATGTGTTTGTTAATAAACTGTGTTTTTGTAAAACCTAAATATAGCTGGCTAGCTGAACTAACAATATGGTAGCTGAAAGAAAGCTTTTTAAAAACTGGGAAAATAATATTGGTTGGTTTTGCTGGTTTCGGATTGGTAGATTGGGGAAAATAAACTATGTGACTTGATTAGTTGGTTTTGTGGGTTGGTGGTTTGTGACTAATAGCAAATCAGTAGAGAGGGAGAGTGTGGGGTAGATTTTGCTACCTGTTTACCAGGTAGTGTCACCAGATAGACATTCTGGAGATTTAGGCCCAGAAATTCCAGAGCCTATATGAGCGCCTTGGGGGAGGGGTAGCGCAGAATACAATCCCTGTGCCAGAAAAGAGGTGTAAGGAACGCCCGATATTGGGCTTCAGACCTAATTAACAAGCCGATATGATGGGAAGGGGAGAGCCTTCCAGCGAAGTCTGAAGCGAGATCGGGCCGCTGCTAGTGCCACAGCAGTTTTCAGGTAAGTAAAGGCCAGGGGGGATGGTGTGTGTGTGTGTGTGTGTGTGTGTGTGAGAAAAAGAAAATCGCAGGACTTGTGGGGGAAGATGGTGTGAAGAAATCGTGGGCATCAGGTGAGGTGGGTAGCGGCAGCCTGCAGGATCGGAGCCTGTAGCATGGATTGTGGGTTCGGCCTAGATGCAATTTCTAGGCCTTAGAGTTGTTGAGGGAGGAAGAGTGTTCAGCATAAAAAGGAATGCAAGTTTCTTTGGCAATAGAGGACATTTGTGAGTACTTTTTGAGTTCAGAGAAGATAGCCAAGAATATCAATAGATGAAGAAAGACTAAGGATATGTATTGGTTAAGGCTTGTGAGACATGAAAAAACTGTTCTTGAAGAATTACAAGAAACAAAAGTTTAATTTTCCCAAAGGGCATGGAGATCAAGATGTGGTAATTCAGCCATTGCTCTGTGATATATAGAGGTGGAATGCATTGACAGCATGAGATCTGAAAGATGATGAACGTAGAGTGGAATCATTATCAAGTATGGATAGAGTTGGATGATGAGTGGAGGAAGTCATTGATATGTAGAAGAGAGTGGGAGAGAAGGCAGATCCCTGGGGAACTCCTGAGTTAAATGGGGAAAAGAATCAGAGGATGATTCATCAATTACAGGCCAGATGGACCTACTTGTGAGGAAACTAGTTAGCATTATCGTAGCTTTCATGGGAAATAATACAATGGTTGTTTAGAACACAAAGTTTCAGCCTCCAAAGGTTTTGGAGATGATAGAATTCATCAGATGTTCAAGAGTGGAATTTCTGAAGTGCATATCACAGACAACAAGATTGCCAGTGAAACAACCGTATCAGAAACTGCACTGGCAATCATGAATTAAACCAGAACTTTCAATGTGTTACCAGTAGCTTCCAAACTTTTAGAAAAGATGTGAATGTGCAATTTAAGAGGCATGAGGGTTCATCTTTCTTAGGAGATAGGATGAACACATGTAAGTTTTAAAAGAGAAAGAAAGGTAAGCAGAGAACAAGAGAGATTAAAAGAGACAACATAGATGAAGTGTAAATTTGGAGGCATCTCGAGAATGATGGAAGGAATATCAATTAGGATTAGAGGTCTTACTGGAATCCAGAGAATAAAGCATCCAACAGACATGACAGGGATAAAAATGGCTGATTAGAATGAAGCAACAGAAGGAGGTTCTTTATCAAGATCATTGAGATTACAATGGGAAGAGAAACACCATCCAAAAATATCACCTTTGTCTTTAAGATAATTGGCAATTGTATCGGCAGGTTAGAAGAAGGTTAGATAGATGGAAGTTAAAAGACGGTTTTGGCTAGGGATCAAAAATGTCTGTTGGGGGAGAGGAAGACGGCTTTTTCTCAATAAAGTTACTTTTGCCAGCTCTAAAGGTAGATTTATAAAGGTTATGAGAGAAGACAAAGTTAGCTCAGATCTTTAGACTGATTGAGGCAGCTGGTTTGATCAGCAGAATTTTTGAGCTAGCAGGATCAGATGCAGTAAGTTTTCTCTGTTCAAATTGCAACCAAATTGCTAACAAACTAAGTCAACCAAAATTGATTTCTCAAGTATCTGCATGCTAGCTAGATCTATCATAGCTTTATTTTTGAAAATATAGCCATTTAAAATGGGTAGGGGTAAGATAGGTTATAGTATTCTGGATGGAGAACCCTCCATTAGAATACAATGCTGCAATCTCCCAGCTGACCTGTTCTTTCCCTTTTTGCAGCTGGTGGACCTGCTATACTTTACTGGCATTGTTTAGGCGGAACTTTCAACCTCGGCAGGGGCCGGCTGTTCATTACACACAGCGCTCGATTTTCCTTTTCATTGAAGTTGGACGGGGTGCATAACGGGCGGCTGATCCGATATTGTCCCTTTTATATCCCCACCGAAGTTGAAATTTCCAATGTATATTTCTTTTTCATGATTGTTCAATTATATATTTAATCCCCAGGTTTGCCATGCTTCCATCTCTCCTATTTTCTTGCATTTTTCTTAGGCATCTCAATATCTTATTGTTCACATATCCTTTATTTCTTTATGTCTTTTATTTCTTCAATGTTTCTGTCTATTACTTGATTGAAATGATCTGTTCCGCTGATGCTTTATATATCTTTCTGATCGTATAATGTGTCTGTCTCTTATTTTTCAGTTTTAATGAAGGGTACCCACTTGATGCATAGACTGTCCGTTCTCTCCAAAGATACTAATTATACATACAAACATACGAAACTGACGGGCTGGAAAAGATCAGCTGGTCCATCGAGTCTGCCCCACACCATGATGGCCGGACCATCATGTCTAAACCATCCTTCCCTCCCCTGACCTCCCCCCGACCCCCGCATAGAAGTTACAACACGGAAACAGGCTGTACAGCCCAACTAGTCCCTGTTGGCGTTTACCCTCCATGTGAACAAATAATACTAATCAGTTAGCCACCCTGTTCCCATATTTCTTCAACCCTTTCTCCTTCATCCACTTATCCAATCTAATCTTAAATGTTGACACAGTTTCTGCCTCAACCATTAACTCTGGAAATGAATTCCACAGCCTCACAACTCTCAGTGTAATGAAGTTTCTCCTGCCCTCTGTTCTAAATCTCTAACATTTAATCTTGTATCTATGGCCCCTTGTTCTTGACTCCTCAACTACCAGAAACAGTCTGCTTCTATCTACCCAGTCCAATCCTTTCAAAATTTTAAACACTCCTATTATATCACCCCATAACCTGCGTTGTTCTAATGAACAAAGACCCAATTTTTGAAATCTTTCTTCATTTTTGCATTTCCTCAAAGCAGGTAACATCCTAGTCAATCTGCACTGTACCCTCTCTGAAGCCTCAATATCCTTACTATAGTGTGGAGCCCAATACTGCACACAGTACTCTAACTGAGGTCATACTAAGGTTTTATATGGGCTCATCATTACCTCCTAGCCTTTATATTCTATAACTTGAGATAAAACCTAGAATTTAATTAGATTTTTCATAGCCTTATCAACCTGAGTTGTGCTGTGTGTTCTGTGAACCTGTACCTGCTGTATGTTTCTAGCTTTTTCTGTTTTTGTTTTTAGCTATTTTAAATGTTTGTCTTTTAAAACAGACATCCACTAAAGGTTTCCAAGATATGATACAATTTAGTTCCTCATTAACTGTGACCTTTTACAACACAGCTGAAGCACACTTAAAGGCATGTTTAAATAATCTATTGCTTTTTAAATGCAGCTTTGAAGGTCAAGATTGAAAGTTCCTAATCTCATGACAGCATTATTTAAATAATCTTACAATGTTGGAGGAAGTCCACTCCAGAGTGACTTTAGTCCCTCATTACGAACAATTTGAACAAATGCATCCTGGAACACAGAAACGGAAAAATCCTTGCGTTACGCCAAACAGTGATTTAAAACAAACACATTCAAAGGAAGATTTGTCACAATTTTTGGTAAAGTATGTTGACTGTTTTTCCCTTCCAAAAATGAAAAGTATCTTTCAACAGATGTGTTCACAACTCAAACAATGCCTGGTTTACATAATTTAAAGTAAAACAAATACCTGATATACAAATGAACAGTATAAATAATCTTAGAAATACTCAAATTCCTTCTGACATTTGTACTGTTTCATAAATATGTGTAATAAATCCAAAGCGTTACAAGATATATGGTAATTCAGGACATCGCAAAGCACTTTACAACCAATAGCTTACTTTTGAAGTGCAGTAATTGTTATGTAGGCAAGCATAGCAGCCAATGTGCATACAGCAAGGTCACACAAACAGCAAATGAATGACCAGATAATATGTTTTTGGTGGTGTTGGTTGCGGAGAAAGACGCTGCCCCTGAAATAATAGGAGACCTTCCTGCTGTTCTCAAATAATGCTATAGGATCTCTTACGGCCACCTGGGCAGGCAGACACGGGCTTGATTTAACATCTCATCGAAAGGTTGGCATCGCCAACAATACAGCACTCCCACAGTACTGCACTGAACTGTCAGCCTAGAATATGTGCTCAAAATTTGAAACTACAACTAGGACTCAGGCTTGGCTACCACCATTGCGACAAGCTGACATTTGGTTCAGGTGGTAAGTATAAGTAATGCAGTAGCTAGGAGGTCTGAATCAGTACTGCATTTGAAATGTAACAGCAACAGCATGAATGAATGAAGTGTTACATGAAGTGTCAATCTGTTAATAAATGCATACATATGCAAAACTTTAATATATTATCGATATGATATAATGTGTACATATTTTTGTATAATGTGTGTATTCAATATAATTCATAGAGTATTTTGTACATAAATAATAAAGCATTCATAGAATGTTATATTTGTGAGTGTGTCAGTTTGAGTGTGTGGAGTAGAAAGGTTGTGTTTATGTTGGTGAGTGGCAAATAATGGGTGTGTCATCAGCCTGAAGCAACTTCTAATATATTAAAAGTAAAAACTGTAAAAGCATCTGTAGGTATGTAAAAAGGAAAAGACTGGCGAAGGCAAATGTGGGTCCCTTACAGACAGGGACGGGAGAATTCATAATGGGGAACAAGGAAATGGCAGAAAAGTTTAAACAAATACTTTGGGCTCAATTTTGAAATGGTGGCGGGTTGGCAGCGGGGGGGGGGGGTGAAGGCGTGCGTGGCAAACCCAAATAACAAATACTTACAGTTTCCAACGCGATTGCAATATAATTGATGGTGATTAAAGTTCTGTCTGGGTTTCGCCAGGCGTGAATCAGAAGCAGTGGGAAAGCCGCCCAGGTAAGTTAAAAATCGTTCTAACTACCTAATAGGTCACAAGTAAAGTGCTGAAAGTACCTCAGAGGTACATTTGGTTCTTTAACTATCATTAAAGCCGGCGGGACTTTCGGATTCGGGACACCCGCACGCACACTGGTGCGTCTGTGGGAAACTCGGAAGTTGGCTGGTTGGAGCCGGCTTACGATCCTGCTCTGCATTTCTGCGATTTTCGTAGCCTCCCTGTATCCGCAATTTAAAATTGAGTCCTTTGTGTCTGTCTTCGCGGAAGAAGACACCAAAAACCTCCCAGAAATACTAGAGAACCAAGGGTCTGGTGAGAATGAGGAACTGAAGGAAATTAGTATTAATAAGAATAAATAGTACTAGAGAAATTAATGGGACTGAAAGTTGATAAATCCCAAGGACCTGATGATCTACATCTCAGCATTTTGAAAGGGGTGGATATAGAAATAGTGGATGCATTGGTTGTCATCTTCCAAAATTCTATTCTGAAATGATTCCTGCAGATTGGAGGGTAGCAAATGTAACCCCACTATTTAAGAAAGGAGGGGGAGAGAAAACAGGGAACTACAGATCTGTTAGCCTGACATCACTAGCAGGGAAAATGCTAGAATCCATCATAAAGGGTGTGATAACAGGACACTTAGAAAATAATAATAGGATTTGGCAGAGTCAACATGGATTTATGAAAGCGAAATCATGTTTGACAAACCTATCGGAGTTCTTTGAGGATGTAACTAGTAGAATAGATAAGGGGGAACCAGTGAATGTGGTACATTTGGATTTTCAGAAGGCTTTCGATAAGGTCCCACACAGGAGGTTGGAGAACAAAGTTAGAGCACATGGAATTGGGGGTAATATAGTGGCATGGATTGAGAATTGGTTAACAGACAGAAAACAGAGAGTAAGAATAAACAGGTCTTTTTCAGGTTGGCAGACTATGACTAGTGGGGTACCGCAGGGATCGGTACTTGGGCCCCAGCTATTCTCAATCTATATCAATGATTTGGATGAGGGGACCAAATGTAATATTTCCAAGTTTGCCGATGACACAAAACTAGATGGGAATGTGAGTTGTGAGGAGGATGCAAAGAGGCGTCAAGGGGATATAGACAGGCTAAGTGAGTGGACAACAACATGGCAGATGGAATATAATGTGGAAAAATGTGAACTTATCCACTTTGGTAGGAAAAACAGAAATGCAGAGTATTTTCTAAATGGTGAGAGATTGGGAAATGTTGATGTTCAAAGGGATCTGGGTGTCCTTGTACATGAGTCACTGAAAGCTAACATGCAGGTGCAGCAAGCAATTAGGAAGGCAAATGGTATGTTGACCTTTATTACAAGAGGATTTGAGTACAGGAGGAAAGATGTCTTGCTGCAATTATATAGGGCCTTGGTGAGGCCACACCTGGAGTATTGTATATAATTTTGGTCTCCTAAGAAAGGATATACTTGCCATAGGGGGAGTACAACGAAGGTTCACCAGACTGATTCATGGGATGGCGGGATTGTCGTATGAGGAGAGATTTAGTAGACTAGGCCTGTATTCTCTAGAGTTTAGAAGAATGAGAGGTGATCTCATTGAAACATACAAAATTCTTACAGGGCTCGACAGGGTAGATGCAGGGAGGATGTTTCCCCTGGCTGGGGAGTCTAGAACCAGGGGTCACAATCTCAGAATAAGGGGTAGGCCATTTAGGACTGAGATGGGGAGAAATTTCTTCACTCAGAGGGTGGTGAATCTTTGGAATTCTCTACCCCAGAGGACTGTGGAGGCTCAGTCATTGAGTACATTCAAAACAGAGATCGATAGATTTCTAGACATTAAAGGCATCAAGGGATATGGGGATGGTGCAGGAAAATGGCGTTGAGGTAGAAGATCAGCCACGATCTTGTTGAATGGCAGAGCAGGCTCGAGGAGCCTGATGGCTTATTCCTGATCCTATTTCTTATGTTCTTATATTACTAACAGCTCTTCCATATTGTAGTTTATGATTAATCAGAGGATGTGTTTTATGATAGAAGTGTTACCAACAAAGCGTGACAGGGAAGCACTGGAGGAACTGTGATATTTGCAAAGTAGGGGAGAACATAAAAAGAAAGTAGATGCTAGAAGTTACAGGGTGCAGGCATAAAGTTATATGGGTGGGGGAAGGAAGGAGTACAAATGAAAAAGTCAGGATTAATGTAGCAGGGGATTATTCTGAACATGAAAACTGTCTTCACACATGCAAAATGAATTAAATAAATAAGTGGGCTTGATTATTTGAAAGCAGCGTCACAGAATGAGGAGCAACAGGAGCAAATAAATTTATTCAATTCATTATACAATTTGGCATGAAGTTGTGAAAATTAAGTAAATAAATGCATGGGCTTTGTGACTAGAAAGCTGCCTTAGAGAGAATGGGGACAAATGGCAGGAAATAAATTAAAGGTAGCAAAGTGGCAGTCAGGAAATAAATTAAATAAATAGGCAATGGGGCACAGAAGTTGGAAAAATGAATTAAATAAACAGCAGCAGCAAATAAGTTTGTTGTATGTCTGCCTTATGACAGCAATGCGGGGAAATAATGAAATAAATATGTAGGGAGAAATGGCAGAAAGTAAATTAATGAAACAAATTCTGCAAGACAAGGGAAAAACAGACTTCCACAGAATATGGAGATGTGAAATAAATACATACACAAGCTTCATGAATTGAAAGGGATCTTACATAGATAAATGAAGTTGGAAAAGAGATACAAAGTCAGGAAGGTGAATAAAAAAAAGTCGACTGCAAATAAATTAATTGAATGAAGTTGGAAGTTTGGCATAAATCAAGGAAATTAACTTTCATGAATGAAAAGCAGCCTTACAGAAAATGGGAAGAAACAGCAGGAAATATATTAGGAAGTAAATAAAGTTGACACAAAGTCGGGAAAATGTGCAAATTTAATCCCGGCAACAAATAAATTTATTAAATAAGATCGGCAAGAGCAACTGGCCCACTCCCCTAGAAGATGGATTTCCATACACAACTTTAAGGCAGTTTTAGAGGCGCAACAGTATAACCAGTGGTGGGCCAATTGAAAGGCAACAGCAGGCAAGTTTAACTGTAATTTAACAGGCGTGGCAGCATGCCCCATTAAAAGTAATATATAGAGACGTTACTACAGACAGTACCAAATGGTCACAGTATCACAATGTGTGACAAGTATCAGGACACACAAAGTAAGGAAGTGCAACACAGGAAGTGCGCACTGTCTTAAGAAATGTAATAACTTACCAGGAACTTTCCCACAGTGTTGCCCATGAAAGTCAGAGGGTGTTTCTTTCTAAGGAAATGGATGTGTTGTACATTCATTATGGTAGAAGAGATAATGTTGTTTGTGGCAGCAGTTTATTTGGCTGGTAATGATTTCAGAGGGGTGGAGAAGTACTTAAGTGGGTTGGAGAAATGAGGAATTGTGGGAGTCATGAATATCAATAAAGAACACATTGAAGATATTTGGAGGTAGTCAGTAATTGGTATATAATAATGAAAGGGGAGAGTAATGAATATCTCAAAGGGTAGAAGAAGTGAGGGGATACGAGTATTTAAAGGAATTGGAGTAGTGGCACGCATAGGTGTGCAGACAGAAGCAAGTTAGATTTCAGGGGGAAAAAAAAAGAACATTTGGAGATCTCAAAAGCGAATAGCGGAGAACAGCCCTGCGTAGAAAAAAAAGACAGCAGAAAAGAAAGTAAAAAATGATAAATGGGATATTTTTAAATATAAAAAGGAGTCTGGGAAATAAATAGGAAACAGTGTGTTTATTTTAAAATATAGTGGGACTGGGAATAAACAAAAAAGTAGCAGCAGCTAGGTTTAAAAAAAAACAGGAATTGAATTTTTTTTTAAAACCACAATGGGAGGAGTTTGAAGAGCAGACTCAGAAATGAGGAAAGAACAACAGAACATTGTAAATGGTGTCCTGGAAATGAAGAGAAATTACAGAGTCAGAGAAGGAGAGGGCCAGAAGGAGCTGAGGCCTAGTCCAGGGAGAAATCAGGGCCAGGTTTTTATTTGAAACAGCAAAGAATTATTTATTTAATTACAGTGGGGATGATCTTCTGTAGCAAGGGTAGGGCCAGGTTTATTTTAAAATTAATAGAAGAGCCATTCCAGTGGCAAAAAAGCTGGTAGCAGCCAGGGAAGTTTTTGTAAATTACTATGAAGCTGAAGACAGAGGCACAACAGTAGGATCCTACTGGCCTTAATTCTGCTGCAACATTTTTGATAAATTCAGAAACAAATTCCCACAAATGACAAATTATTTTTCTTAAATTTGTTCTCAGGATGTGGGCAATGTGGGCTGCATTTATTGTCCATTTCTAGTTGCACTGAGAAAGTGGTGGGCCATCTCCTTGAACTGCTGAAGTCCCTGTGGTGATGATGCTCCCACAATAGTGTCAGGTAGTGAATTCCAGGGTACTGACCCAGCAATGATGAAGGAACAATAGTGTGTGTCCATGTCAGGATTCTTTGCGACTTGGAGGACTTCGAAGCGATGGTGTTCCAATGAAGTTACTGCTCTCATCCTTCTTGGTGGCAAAGGTCACAGGGTTGGGTGACGCTGTTGAAGTAACCTGCAGTGCATACTGCAGTCACAGTGTGCCAATGGACAGGGTGAATGTTGAAGCTAGTAAGGTGAGGTGCCGATCAAGTGAACTGTTTTGTCCTGGATGGCGAGAAGCTTGTTGTAGCTGCATCCATTCAGGTAAATGATGAGTATTCCATCACACTCCTGACCTGAACCTTTTAGAGGTTTAAAGGGGTCAAGAAGTAAGACGTTTTTCGCAGAGTACCCTGCCTCTGCCCTGCTCTTGTAGCCACAGTGCTGATATGGCTGGTCCAATTAATCTTCTGATCAAATAGTGACCTCCAAGGTATTGATGGTGGGGATCTTGGTGATGGTGGCGTCATTGCAAGTCAAGGGGAGGTGGTTGGACCTCTTGTTGGAGATGGTCATTACCTGGTAATTGTGTGGTGCGAATGTTATCTGCCACTTGTCAACAATGTGGGATTTATCCTTTGTAGGAACTTTTTCCAGATTTAAGATTTTTAGACAACTTCTGAATGGAATGTGCTTTTTAAATTTAACAGTGGAGCCAGATGAAGCAGCATGGAGCCGAATTTTGGCGGCGGCCACAGCAGGGTACCAACACCAACCGTGGGGTGAAGCAGGCAGCAATGGAGGCAGGAAAATAGAGGCAAGAAAATAAAGGCAGCTTGCAGGGGCCAGAAATGGGTGATGAGCTGGAAAATGATGTTTGGGCCAGCACGGGGCATGGGATATCAGGCAGAGGAGTGGTAGTGTCGGGGATAAAAATGGATTTTAAAAGATCCCAGGAGGGAGTGAAAAGATGCCAGAAGAGGAGGCCAGGCCAGTGGCCTGGAATGTTGGGCCAGTGGGTGGAACAGGGTCAGGGATAGGGTCTGCGGATACCAGTCCCGGCTGGAGGTGAAGACAATCTGAAAAAGGAGGGTCAGGGCCAGCCGGAGACCAAATAGACGTCAGATAGCAACAGGGACTGAGACAGAGACAGTGGCTGCAGGCCTTGGAAATGAGTGAAGTGGACCCAGAAAAAAGGGCCAGAAGTAGTGGGGTGAGAAGAGCATTGACCTACAGGAGTTGTAGGATCTGGTAGAGGGACCATGCCTCTGGGCTAGGGTAGAAAGACTAAGGGATCAATTTTGTTGGTTGGTTGGCAGCTGGGGGGGGGGGCTGTGAAGGTGCACGTGGGAAACCCGAATAAATAAAACTTACCATTTCTGACGCGATCGCTTGTAAATGATGGTGATCAATGTGGTCTCCAGGTTTCGTGTTGCAGCTCCCGACAGGCTGGCTGCCGTCAGGAGCTGCAACACTGGGGGGGGTTGCGAGAAAGAGATACAGCGAGACGTCATCCGGCGCTGGAATGGGAGATCAGGGAGCGGGACATGAAGAGGGGAAGATCGGGGGGGGGGGGTGGGGGAGAGAGACATGAGGAGGGGGATATCGGGGGGGACGGACAAAGAGGGGGAGATCAGGGGGAAGAGACAAAGAGGGGGAGATCGGGGGGAAGAGACAAAGAGGGGGAGATCAGGGGGGGGAGACATAGAAGAGGGGGAGATCGGGAGTGGGGGGGGAGACGAAGAAGAGGGGGAGATCGGGAGGGGGGGGGGAGACGAAGAAGAGGGGGAGATCGGGAGGGGAGGGGGGGGGGGGGGGGAGAGACGAAGAAGAGGGGGAGATCAGGGGGGAGGGGGGGAAGAGACGAAGAAGAGGGGGAGATCGGGAGGGGGGGGGGAGAGACGAAGAAGAGGGGGAGATCGGGAGGGGGGGGGGAGATAAAGAAGAGGGGGAGATCGGGAGTGGGGGAAGAGACGAAGAAGATGGGGAGATCGGGAGGGGGGGGGGAGACGAAGAAGAGGGGGAGATCGGGAGGGGAGGGGGGGGGGGGAGAGACGAAGAAGAGGGGGAGATCAGGGGGGGGGGGGGAAGAGACGAAGAAGAGGGGGAGATCGGGAGGGGGGGGGGAGAGACGAAGAAGAGGGGGAGATCGGGAGGGGGGGGGGAGATGAAGAAGAGGGGGAGATCGGGAGGGGGGGGGGAGATAAAGAAGAGGGGGAGATCGGGAGGGGGGGGGGGAAGAGACGAAGAAGATGGGGAGATCGGGAGAGGGGGGGGAGAGACGAAGAAGAGGGGGAGATCGGGAGAGGGGGGGGAGAGACGAAGAAGAGGGGGAGATCGGGAGGGGGGGGGGGGGAAGAGACGAAGAAGAGGGGGAGATCGGGAGGGAGGGGGGGGGAAGAGACGAAGAAGAGGGGGAGATCGACGAAGAAGAGGGAGAGATCGGGAGGAGGGGAGACGGAGAGGGGGAGACCGGACATCGGAGCAGGGTGGAAAGGTAGGTTGATTTTGTGTTTTAACTTCGTGCAATGGTTTGTTCCTTAATATATTTTGTTTCTTTTTGCCTGATCCGGCCCTTCACCAGACATGAATCAGAAGCCGTGGGAAAGCCGCCCAGGTAAGTTAAAAATCGTTCTAACTACCTAGTATGTCACAAGTAAAGTGCCTTAAGTACCTCAATGAGGTACATTTGGCTCTTTAACTATCATCCCACTGGCTTTAATGACTTCCGGATTCGGGACACCCGCACGCACACAGGTGCATCCGTGGGGAACTCGGAAATTGGCGGGTTGCTGCTGGCTTCCGAACCCTAAAGGGATTGCCCCGATTTTCGGAGCCGCCCGCCTCCAACATACCCATGATTTCCTGGAAAAAAAAAATCGAGCCCTGGGAGTAGACAGAAAATAAATCTAGGGTCATCGGGAGAAGACTCAGAAACACACCTTTCGAGGTGTGGATACAGCGAGGGGATAGGGAGGCTCCACCGCACACGGTGGTGTGGTAGGGAAATTGGTACAGGTAAATCTTGACATTTTAACATTGGAATTCCCATTAGAAATGTTTCCATAGAAGTCTACAATGGTGGAATCACCCCACACAAGATTTTTAATAGATAAACATTTTTACTAACAGGAATATGCCATTAAGAACATATAAATCACAGAAAGAATAAAAGATCTGAATTGGTTATTTGCCATTATGTGTTGGTGATCCTAACGCCTGTATATAACTCTTGAGAAAACAGGTAGCATTTATGTGATCATCCATACAAACGTATTTCTGTATTTTCAAGTTATGTTGAACTTACATTATAATGATTGGTACATAGTGACATGAATATTTACTTATTGATGTAGTAAGAATATTTTTTCACAAGCATTTGAAGCTCTCTTGGGAGTGCATTCCACAAAGAATCTAAGACGCTTACCATTGTCCCTTTGAATTGCCCCGGTGCTTTATACCAAGCAGTGGCATTTCCATTCTCACAGACACACAAATGGTCCATCAGGCCATTGCAGTACAGAAAGCATTTCCCTACGATTTAAAAAAAAAATTAAAATCAGGATAAATGTACAGACTACTGCCATGCACAAACTGTTGATGTACTACACAAGTAAAATACAGGGATTAGAAACACTGGTAGTACACAGAAGAAAATCAATTTTGCAACAGTTTTAATAGATCTGCAACAAAAAGATGAGCGAAATTCACTTCTATGTACCCATCTCAGTAGCATACATGTTAAACTGCTAGAACCAACTGTAAGTGCTATAGTTTCAAAATACTTGTAACAGTCATGGTAACTTTTTTTGGTATCATTTTCTTCTTCGCAATAAGAGACAGACATTCCCTGAGACGTGGTAACATTCTGCTACTCAATTGGAGAAGACATGTTACTCTAGTTTGTTTCTATTAAATATTTAGCTTGCACTTATTTTAGCAGTTACCTTTAGAAAATGGAGTTCTCTGCGCTTGCAATCGTATTTTTATAACATCAAATGGAGTAACTGAAAAGGAAGGAAAAGTATTTCAAAAAGATTGTTTAGCAGCATATTTAGATGTTAGTGTTCAAAATTAGTCAGTTATCAACAAATCCCAAGCACAATATGACATACAATGTTGTGGCCAGTCCTAATTGTCCAAAGCATTTAAAAAAGGCAGAAAAACAGCCAAATTCAACCAATTATGTAGGAGTGAATCCTGCTTATTCAATACAATTATTTACTTAATATATTACTTTGACATTAGAAACAAATTCTAAAAACTGCAGTCTGTGATACAGATACCATCGCAATTGAATTGGTGCCACTTTACGTGGCTTCTGGGTTTGCCGTCAGAAAGCTGCGCAGTGGGCAGACTGCACACCCCCATCACAGGACCCAGACGTGTCAGTTGGGAACCCGGAAGTCTGCGGGTTGGAGCCGGGTTCCGAACCCGTTCGGGAATTCCATGATTTTCGGAGCCCCCCCCGCCCCCCCTACTTCACTCGAAAATCGAGCCCATGCTGTCTCCAACATCAGCTTGAGAGCAGTGACATTTTCAACTCAGGTCAAGCATAGTTCATAAGAGGAATAAAGGATTGTTGACAATTTACAATGACTATCGGAGCACATTCTCTGAGCCTTTAACCAAGGAAGGGTACATACTGCAAGTTTTCCTGGAAGTGGAAAAGGCTTTCAACAAGGTTTCACATAATATGCTGTGATATACCATCTCCTGCAAACTTTCACAATGTTTGTTATAATCTACCTTTCCTCAATTTGGTGTCACCAGCAAATTTCAATACTGTTTTCTCAATTCCCAAGTCCAAGTTCAAACATACATATATATTATAATTAAACTGAAGTAAGTGTATATACACAAATGCTTCTACCTTAAAAAAAATCCCAAAAATATAAAAAGTAAATGCACGTTCTTACCAATCAACGAAGTCACAAAAGCACCAGAACACGAAGCTATCATTTGCTGGACAGGTGTGATTCCATTTAAACCAACGCCTGACTGACTGCTCGCCATTTTGCTTTATTCTACTGTACAGAAAAAGAAAGCATGACATTAGACAATGATTCCGATGTTAAAAAATAGTAATTCCAGATTTTTACACTACTGTTAAGAATTCTATTTAGTACTGTCATGGTTGTAGTTGAAACTTAAATTTGTTGTTTGGATATTGTTTACATATGACGAGCTTCATTGGTTTTATAGTCATAAAAACATTAGTTTAATAGAAAGGTTGGAGAGAGATTGGGAAACAAATTTTTAATACCCAGGAGGTGTTTTATGCCGATGAAAATGGTAAGCAGTAAACTATAAATTTATATTATACTCATCTATCAAGTTAACTTCATCTACAGTTTATAGTCACTTACCAGTATTAGGAACAGTTTTCTATTCTGAGCTCATACCCACAAGGAACTGGATTAAGAATTTTCAAACTCTTTTCCTATAGGACCATTACAGCCAGCAGGCAGAAGGGAATTTCATCATAACAGTCTGGGCTGGATTTGAACCCTGGTCCCAGAGATAATAAGGCAGTGTCTAATACAATGTACCACCCAGTTCTCCAAATTATCTATATTCTATCATAATTAATCTGGTTGTAAAAAAAAAGAGAAAACTGTAAGTCACAATTAGCCTCATAGAATATAGCATCGTGTCATGTCCACAAAAAGCAGGACAAATCTAACCCAGCCAATTACCGGCCCATCAGCCTACTCTCAATCATCAGCAAAGTAAGGTAAGGAATCATCTACAGTGCTATCAAGTGGCACTTACTCACCAATATAACCTGCTCATCGATGCTCAGTTTGAGTTCTGCCAGAACCACACAGCTCCAGACCTCATTAAAGCCTTGGTCCAAACATGGACACAAGAGCTAATTTCCAGAGGTGAGGTGAGAGTGACTGCCCTTGACATCAAGACAGCATTTGACCGAGTTTGGCACCAAGCAGCCCTCGTAAAACTGACGTCAATGGGGATCAGTGGGAAAACTCTCAAGTGGCTGGAGCCATACCTGGCACAAAGGAGGAGACCAATCATCTCAGCTCCAGGATATCGCTGCAGGAGTTCCTCAGTGCAGCATCCTAGGCTCAACCATCTTCAGCTGCTTCATTAATGAACCTCCCTCCATCAGAAGTGGGGCTGTTCGCTGATGATTGTATAGTGTTCAGCTCCATTCACAATCTCAGATAATGAAGTAGTTCATGTCCTGCATGCAGCAAGACCTGAACATCCAGGCTTAGGCTGATAAGTGACAAGTAACATTCATGCCACACAAGTGCCAGGCAATGAACTCTCCAACAAGAGAGAGTTTAACCACCTCCTCTTGACATTCAATGGCATTATCATCGTCAAGTCTCCCACCATCAACAACCTGGGGGACTCTATTGACCAGAAACTGAACTGGACCAGCCAAATAAATATTGTGGCTACAAGAGCAGGTCAGAGGCTGGGTATTCTGCAGCAGGTGGCTCACCTCCAGACTCTCCAAAGCCTCTCTACCGTCTACAAGGTACAAGGCAAGACTGTGATGGAATACTCTCCACTTGACTGGATGGTTGCTGTTGCAACAACACTCAAGGAAACTTGACACTATCCAGAATAAAGCAGTCCGCTTGAATGGCACCCCATCCACCGGCTTAAACATCCATTCCCTCCACCATCGGTGCACCGTGGCTCCAATGTGTATTATCTACAGGATGTATTGCAGCAACGCACCAAGGTTTCTTCAGCAGCACCTCCCAGACCTGCAACCTCCACCAACTAGAAGGACAAGGGCAGCAGGCGCATGGAAACACCATCACCTCCAAGTCACACACCATCCTAACTTGGACATATATTGTGTGTGGAGGAAGAGACAGGCAGGAGATGGGTAATGTTGCAGAGATGAAGGAAATGACCTTAGTAACGAAGGAGGAAGCTCAGCTTAGGATCAAGCAGTACACCAAGTTTCTGAACCTCCTGACAGAGGCTGAGTTGGCAAGCGAGAAGATTGTTGGAGTCGAGGCCAGAAGCACATAGGTGCTAGCGGGAACCAAAGAGGTGACTTTGGGGAGATTCTGTGATTCAGCACTTCCAATGGGGAGCAGCATTCATTGGAAGTGCATCTTGGGAAACTGTGAGCAGACCATGATTTGCCAAAATCCACTCTTATTGAATGTTGGATCATGGAATCAATCACCCCGTCCCTCCCCCTGACCCTATCTTCTGAAACTCCCTCCCTAGAATTCTATATCTTGTCACATTCCTCACTGATTTCAAAATCCTCCTCAAAACCTTTCCTCTCTAATGCTGTGTCGCTGCATAAGCTGACTTGCTGGCTCCATCCTTCTCGATGATATGGCCAACGAGTGGTACATAAATGAAGAGGAAGGAGCCACGAGGTACACCTTGGGTGAACAGAGGAGAAGCCTTTGGATGAAATACCTACTTTCTGACAGTTAAAAGCCAACCCAGGAGACACTAGTGCAATGGTGGTAGACTGCAGAGGAAAGGTGCTGAGGATGGAATGATTAAGTGTCAAAGGCAGTGGAGAGGTTGAGGAGGATGAGGTAACACAGAGAGGCATGGTCCCAGTCACACAGGGTATCAGTGGCTATTTTGACCAATACAGTGTCGATACTGTGGTCGGGCAGAAGCATTAAAAGAAAAAGAAGAATTTCACCTTCACTATGCAGGCTGATTATATTCCACTCTTGTTATTGAAGCTTGCAGTTATTTAAACAATTAAACCTATCAGAAATCTACAAGTGTCCAACTTTGCAGAAATTATGGAAAGTCTTGATGGAATTTGCAGGAACTACAAATAGATCTGAGAATACAACCACTGTTCACCTATCAGCTGTAGTGCAGCTACAACTCATCGCAGGGACTTTAAGAACCGAAGTGTTCTTTTAAACAAATGTTTATCCCAGGATGAAAGATTTCAATCACTGTTGTGCTTTGCACACTGGGGGGTAAAAACAGAGGGAAGCAGTTTGGCAGATGAAACAATATAAAAACAGAACACAATGATTCAAAGGCACTTCACAATCCTTGCAGTCTGTAATCAGAAAAGTTTAATGGCTGTAACAGACAACATTTGAATCGTATTAATCTAAGTAATAAACTTTCATCAGACTTGGAATAAAGCATTACTTTTGCAACGATAATCCGGGACAAAATTAATAGTCACTTGGACGAGTGTGGATTAATAAAGGAAGGCCAGCACAGATTTGTTAAAGACAAATAGTGCTAAACCAACTTGATTTGAGTTTTTTGATGAGGTAACAGAGAGAGTCGATGAGGGCAATACGGTTAATGCTGTGTATATGAACTTTTAAAAGGCTTTTGATAAAGTGCCACATAATAGGCTTGCCTTCAAAGTTGACTAATAGGGGCAGTGGCAGCATGGATACAAAATTGGCTAAGTGACAGGAAACAGAGAGTAGTGGTGAATGGTTGTTTTTCGGACTGGTGTTCCCCAGGGATTGGTACTGGGACCACTGCTCTTTTTGATATATATTGATGACTTGGACTTGGGTGTACAGGACACAGTTTCAAAATTTGCAGATGACACAAAACTTGGAAGGGAAGTAAACAGTGAGGAGGATAGTGATAAACTTCAAGAGGACATAGACAGGTTGGTGGAATGGGCGGACAGATAGCAGATGAAATTTAAAGCAGAAGTGATACATTTTGTCAGGAAGAACAAGGAGAGGCAATATAAACTAAATGGTGCAATTCTAAAGGGGGCGCAGGAACAGAGAGCTCTGGAGGTAAATGTGCACAACTCGTTGAAAGTGGCAGGACAGGTTGAGAAAGCAGTTTAAAAAGCATTTAGGATCCTGGACTTTATAAAGTTGTAAAATTGTTTACAATTGTCAACCCCAGTCCATCACCAGCATCTCCACATCATTTATAAATAGAGGCATAGAGTAAGGAAGTTATGTTGAACCTTTATAAAACACTGGTTTGGCCACAACTGGAGTATTGTGTCCAATTCTGGGCATCACATTTTAGGAAGGATATGAAGGCCTTAGAGAGGGTGCAGAAAAGATTTACTAGAATAGTTCCAGGGATGAAGGACTTCAGTTACGTGGATAGACTGGAGAAGCTGGGGTTGTTCTCCTTAGAGCAGAGAAGGTTGAGAGGAGATTTGATAGAAGTGTTTAAAATCATGACGAGTTTAGATAAAGTAAATAAAGAGAAACTGTTCCCTTTGGTGGAAGGGTCAAGAACCAGAGGACACAGATTTAAGGTGATTGGCAAAAGAACCAAAGGTGACATGAGGAAAAACCTTTTTACACAGCGAGTAGTTATGATCTGGAATGTGCTGCCAGAAAGGCTGGTGGATGCAGATTCAATTGTGACTTTCAAAAAGGAATTGGATAAATAATTGAACAGAAAAAATTTGCAGGGCTAGGGGAAAGAGCAGGGAATGGGACTAACTGCATTGCTCTTACAAAGAGCCAGCACAGGCTCGATGGGCCAAATGGCCTCCTTCTGTGCTGTAAGGATTCTATGACTCTTGCTTGGTGTCAGAGTCCACATTCTTCTAATAAAGGTATCTGCATTGAAGTAGGCAAACAACTCTGATGAAAACTTGTGGATATTGCTGGTCAAAAATCAACATACTTCTTGCTGAAATGTTCAGATTCTTCACAAACACAAAAGTTGCCATACAGACACCATACGGTGGCTGAGAAAGATAAACGAAGATCTATCTACTCCTCCATGAAAGGCGGTTTTTTTTGTTCAACAGTATGGTGCAGCTCTGAGTTTTATTTTTGCCACTACAAACTATAAAAGGAAACCAAGGTGACCTTGCTGATAGGAAACTGTCTGAACTGTGCCAGGTGCACAATTCTGAAAACCTCTCCATAGACTTAGTGCTGCTGCGGTAATGCTTTACAGAATTGATGGCAGTGTTCCTGTGAACAAAACCAATAAATTTGGCATACATTTCCACTCGTCATAAAATAGATTGCTGAAATTGGACCATGGTTTGCTTATTAGCCATTCCTGGTTCAATAATCTAATGAAAATGGAGCTTAAAGCGTTGGTTTACATCTGTTATCATTTTAAAAAAATTAACACGTTATTAGTTCATTAAGGTGTGCGATTTCAGTATTGAGGAACTGAACACCATGCCACTTTTGGCACCCACTATCCGTATACACTCCCAAGTCAGGCGTAGAACATTCAGGTTTGCAGGTAGTAACTGGTCCCTGCCTTGTTCATACAATACCTTTTCATTCCTGCCCCAAAATTGGTCCCAATGTTGCAAGAATCTGAACCCTTCCCTATACCACATCTCCAGCCATGCATGTGACTCCCTTATCTTACTATTCTTGAACTGACTAATACATGGCACTGGGAGCCATTCTGGGATTATTATACTCGAGGTGCTGCTCATTAATCCATTTCCTAATTGCTTAAACTTCTTTTGCAGGACCCAGTTCTATTTCTTCCTATAAAAAAATCAAAATACTGCAGATGCTGGAAATATGAAATTAAAACAAAAAATCCCAGAAACACTCAGCAGGTCAGGAAGAAAAAAAGTTTTTTGTTAAAGCGCTGTATGAGGTGAAGGATGAAATGGAACTGCGGATCACGACAGCTCTGAAATAGAGTAAGTCAGTGCTGCTGAAGAGACAGGCCGAGAGCGTGCACGTGGCAGCGTGTGCTGCTAAGCGTGGATCTCAGGAAGTGGCAAGAGCAGTGATTCGAGGAACGCTAACTATTTCTTCCT
This sequence comes from Heptranchias perlo, assembly GCF_035084215.1. Taxonomy (NCBI): domain Eukaryota; kingdom Metazoa; phylum Chordata; class Chondrichthyes; order Hexanchiformes; family Hexanchidae; genus Heptranchias; species Heptranchias perlo. The sequence continues at coordinate 123,124,762 of NC_090326.1, forward strand.
ATGATTCAACATGAACAAATTCTGTCTATTGGCTTTCTCTGTTCAAAATATTTGGCACTTGCTCAATGATATCCTTTATTATGCCACCTGGGAAACTACATACTATTTGAGACCCTTGGTTGCAACTGCAAAAGTGTCAGCCTATTTCCTAACTACGAATCCCCATTACATTCCATTTCTGCACTTCATTCCCCTCTCTTTGACAACTACTTGCTTGGCGGTGTTGAATACATGTGCCAGGTTTTGGGATTTTTGATTCACATAAAGGAATTGGGAATGAGCTTCAGTTAAAGGATGGTTTTTATAAAAACAAAATTAATTTAACCAGCTTTATAAAAAGTACCACACACAGTAGGCATTGAAGATATACATTAAAGACAGATCAGCCAGTCCGTGGAATGTTGCAGCTCATCGTGTCTTTCAAGCTGATAGAATGAGGATCAACTGTGTCATCTCAGGCCCATTAAGCCATGATGTCCCTTATTCATTATGAAAATAGCAGAAGATGTTTTCTTTAAACCCTCTCCCAGGGAGAGTGGATAGGTTGCTAGTTTTCACTTTTATTGAGTGATTGGGTAAGGAGTCAGAGGGACAGGCTGACTGGGAATGCAGAGAAAGGGGATAAAGAGACAAATGGACAATTAGCCAGCATGGCCAAGCGAGGGTACATTTGCACTTCATGGCCCAGCCAGTCAGAAACAGAAGGCTGACCAGGAAATGTTAACCGAGCCTAATGGGAATAGTGTGTATTTTTATGTTTTGTTTTTTGTTCTAAGGAGGGTTCTATAATTAGTTATGCCAAAGTGAAATTTGGTTATAGCTGTTTGTCTATAAAACAGCTTTGTGTCTGGCCTTGTCTCATTAAGTATTTCAGTACACCTGCAGAAAGATTGGAGAAGCACATGTGAGGGCATGTTCAAAAGACACAAGATTTCAGTTCAGATCACAAGGGGGTCCTATTGTTCCACCGCCAGGTTAAATTGTTGTACAATTAGATATTATCAGTACAGAATGCAAGATGCTTGAACCGCTTACAGGAGTGACCAACCGCTTATAGGAGTACCTGAGAGAATATCTAAGGAAGACCCAAAACCTGTAACAACTTGTTTGTCAATTCTACATTCAGGTTATTCCTGCACTGCCTCTTGTCTACACTTCCTACGCTGATGGATGGACATTCACGTCCTTTTCTCACTAATTTGCTCTGCCAATAGGGCATCTTCTGGGATGTGCACTCCAGAACCCTTCAGCCTCTTGAATGTCACTAGCTGCTACTCAACTTTGAACCCAAACGCAAGCAGTCAGACACTACCTGCACACGATGGTTATCCTGGACACACAGAGAATCCAGGACTTTCCACATCTTGGGCTTCAACTATCTTTCCCCCCCTCCCCCCTCCATTACTAAACTAAACTAAGGCAAATACTTTTCCAATTGCCAAAATTATTTCGGAAAAGTATGGGCTAATAAATGAAAATCAGCATGGATTTGTTGAAGGGAAATCGTGCTTGACTAACTTAACTGAGTTCTTTGGTGAAGTAACGGAGGGGATTGATGAGGGTAATGTGGTTGATGTTGTGTATATGGACTTTCAAAAGGCATCTGATAAAGTACCACAAAATAGACTTGTTAGCAGAATTAAAGCCCATGGGATTAAAAGGACAGTGGCAGCGTGGATACAAAATTGGCTAAGGGACAGAAAGCAGAGAATAGTGGTGAACGGTTGTTATTTAGACTGGAGGGAAGTATAGTGGTGTTCCACAGGGGTCAGTATTAGGACCACTGCTCTTTTTGATATATATTAATGACCTGGACTTGGGTATAGAGTGTATAATTTCAATGTTTGCAGATGACACAAAATACAGAAATGTAGTAAACAATGTGGAGGATAGTAATAGACTTCAGGAAGACATAGACAGACTGGTGATGTGGACAGACACACGGCAGATGAAATTTAACATACAGAAGTGTGAAGTGATACATTTTGGTAGGTAGAATGAGGAGAGGCAATATAAACCAAATGGTACAATTTTAAAGGGGGTGCAGATACATAAATCTTTGAAGGTGGCAGGACAAGTTGAGAAGGCTGTTAAAAAAGCATATGGGAACTTGGGTTTTATTAATAGAGGCATAGAGTACAAAAGCAAGGAAGTTATGCTAAACCTTTACAAAGCACTGGTTAGGCCTCAGCTGGAGTACTGTATTCAATTCTGGGCACCAAACTTTATGAAGGATGTCAAGGCCTTATGAGAGGGTGCAAAAGAGATTTACTAGAATGGTACCAGGGATGAGGGACTTCAGTTGTGTGGAGAGACTGGAGAAGCTGGGATTGTTCTTCTTAGAACAGAGAAGGTTAAGGGGAGATTTGGTTGAGGTGTTCAAAATCATGAATGGTTTTGATAGAGTAAATAAGGAGAAACTGTTTCATGGGTAAGGCATCAGACGCGTTTAAACACAACAATTGTAACTATACAATGCAATTACTTCCATATAAAACACTGGGATGTCTTGGAGAGAAGTGGTAAAGCACCATATAAATGGAAGTTCTTTCTTTCCAATATTAACATGCTCAAGCTACTGCTGCAGAAAAACTAAGATAGAATCGGTAGCTAGTGTATAGTAAAAAAAAAGCCGCATCAATGAAATAAAAATTTAAAACCTATTCATTACATCTTATGTATACACAAAAATGCTTGCTGAAGGCACCTTTAGAAGCATTCTGTACATGTGGGAGAACAACAAAGCAAACATATTTCATTATCAGAATACATTCACTAATCACAAACCCAATATGACATTGCTCAATATACGGGTCTCTATTTAATAAACCAGGATTAGTTTGAAACCATACTATTAATATAATTACAGATCTATATAATAGATCTATAGAATGAAAATGATCCCAAAACTGAGGAGGAGAGAAATAATATTTAAATATGTGAGGGAGTGAATTTTAATCGGATGGTTTGCTATAGGTTTAAAATGATGTGCATTCATCTATTTATTTACTTAAAATTGCTGTATAGCAAACATTCCTACAGAGCAAGAGGAAATTGTCCCATTTTATATTATTCAGATTCTTGCAATTGGAAAGGGGATTAAAAAACATGTAGATGTGGGATGTCTTTGAACAAAAATAATCTAGTAATCTTAAACTGAAACACCATTCTTTGGTGAATTACATTTGATATATGAGGCAAAATTAACAGTAAGTATTGTATTTCTTTCAACTATGTGAATTTTGCCAAAAGAGCTGTAAGAGTCCATTCAAATGATAGTATAACGTTATCTAAAATGCTGACTCTTGGCAGAACGAGATGGATGATGCAAATGACTAACATGGCATATAGTTTCTTCAATTCGCTGTAAGGAAGACTGCGGTTGGTATATTTGGCAGAGAACTATTTCACCTTGCTTACTTTTAGTTACCGTAACGTTCAACTAGAATTTATAATACACCAATCAGATAATGTATATATAAACAAGGCTTCATCTGATGTGCTGTTAACAGAAGTTATGAAAACGTCAGAAACTTATTCAACGGAGGAGTTCCTTACCCTCCAACGTGATCACCAACTGAGTTTTTAAACGAGTTAACTGATTGCGAAAGACAAGGCTGTTGCGATGCTGCACGCGTCTAAGATGCGCAGTCGGTTGAGCGGACTGTGCAGCCGGCCCCCGCGTGTGGTCGACTGCCGGCCCACCGCCGCTCGCCTGTTCGGTCCAAACCCTTTTAACACCCGCGGTGACAGCAGCGACTCCGCTTCAAACTCCCCTCACTCGCACGTCCCTCGTCGCTCTTGTGCTCAGAACCCGCAACCGCCACAGACGGCCCTTTGTTTTGGTTCATTGTAGCAGCCTGAGGCCGGCCACCTTGTATTTTTTTGTTTTTGTTTTCAAGAAACAACGCGACCCGGGAGTGAAGTTTTATCCGGTCCGACCGCCGAGTGACCGCGTCCCCATCCTCGCCCTCCCCACCGATTCACAACCGAGCGGCTGGAAACAGACCGCTCCCGCTGCTCGGCAGATTCGCTGTCGATGTGGGACAAACAATCTACTCGGCGTTGGCAAGTCTACCAATCTATTATTTATTGGGTTATTTTATTTGGTGGGAAGACGGGCAAATAAAAAAAAAATGCCGTTAATAGATTCTTTTTCGAATCTTACACGCGCGGTGTGGAAAGTGCGGAACTCGGAACGGGGGCTTGGTTTTACCTAAATCTTGCTGCGGATACGCGAGCGGCGGGAAAAAAGAAAAAAAAAAGGGAGAGAGAAAAATAAAACGGTCGGGCCGGAGAGCGAGGGACCGGGGAGTGAGGGGCCGGGGTCGAGGGACCGGAGAGTGAGGGGCCGGCGGGAGGAGGAGGAGGAGGAGGAGGAAGGGAGCAACAGCTTACGGGTGAGTTTGACTGGCATTCGCTGCTTCCTCTCCCCCCAGGCCCAGGCCGGCAGGTCAGTGACTTTATTCAAACAGCGAGAGGCCGTTTAACGTTTAAATGACTGGAGGCGGCGGCGGCGGCGGCGGCCGCCCCCCGTGTGTCTGAGACTCGCGCTCTCTCTCTCTCCTCAAAATACTTCCCCGTTACTCCAGCCCAGCTACACTGACCTCTCCAGCCCTTTCAGATTTAATAGAGGATTTAAAAAAATTATTGGTGGAACTTATTTGCTCAGGTTCGGGGGTGGGTGGAGGAGTCGCTGATTGAGGGGCCGTTAATTTAAATCTGTCATTAATAGAGAGAGAGAAGTTAGCAATGTCTTTACACGGGGTTGTTGGATTTTACCTTGCCAGAGGGAATAATAGGGGTGGAGACCATTGCTTTTTTTTTTAAAAAAAAGAGTAACATTGGCTAAATATTTGAAGCAGAGGAAGATGCAGGGCCATGGGGAGAGAGCAGGCAATGGGGTTAATTTTGGATGATTCTAGCAGAGAGCTGGCACAGATGATATGGGCCTAGTGTCCTCCTGTGCTCTAAACTTCTATGGTTAGATACAAGTTTATGTTTTTGTCAATTTAAAAGATTGCGGGTTCAAGCTCTACTACAAGTCTTGAGTGTACAATCCCGGGTGATCTTCCAGTGCAGCATTGAGATTGTTCTGTATTGTCTGAGGTGCATTACATTGGAAGAGACATAGGAACTGGAGTAGGCCATTCAACTCCGTGAGCCTGTTCTGTCATTCAGTTAGATCATGGCTGATCTGCACCTCAACTCCAATTGCCTGCCTTGGCTCCATATCCCTTGATACCCTTACTTAACAAAAAAATTATCAATCTCAGTTTTGAAAGCTGCTATTGTCTCAGTATATGGGATCCTGGGCTTTATTAATAGAGACATAGAGTACAAAAGCAAGGAAGTTATGCTAAACCTTTATAAAACACTGGTTAGGCCTCAGCAAGAGTATTGTGTCCAATTCTGGGCACCACACTTTAGGAACGATAACATAAAGAATGGGAGCAGGAGTAAGCCATACGGCCCCTCGAGCCTGCTCTGCCATTCAATAAGATCGTGACTGATCATCTACCTTAACTCCATTTTTGCCCTAACCATTGATTCCCTTAGTGCCCAATAATCTATCAATCTCAGTCTTGAATATACTCCGACTGAGCATCCACGGTCCTCTGAGGTAGAGAATTCCAAAGATTCACAACCCGGTCCTTAATGGTCGAACTCTTATCTTCAGACGATGATCCCTAGTTCTAGACATTCCAGCCAGGGGAAACAGCCTCTCAGCAGCTACCCTCTCAAGCCCTTTAAGAAATTTATATGTTTCAAAGAGATCACTTCTCATTTTTCTAAATTCCAGAGAATATAGGCCCATTCTACTCAATCTCTTCTCATAGGACAACCCTCTCATCCCAGGAATCGATCTAGTGAACCTTTTGTTGCACCCCCTGTAAGGCAAGTATATCCTGACTTAGGTAAGGCAACCAAAAGTCTACACAGTACTCCAGGTGTGGTCTCACAAGAGCCCTTTATGATTGCAGCAAGACCTCCTTACTCTTATACTCCAACCTCTTTGCAATAAAGACTAACATACCATTTGCCTTGCTAATTGCTTGCTGTACCTGCATGTTAACATTCTGTGATTTGTGTACAAGGACACCCAAATCACTCTGATTACCAACCTTTCTTAGTGTCTCACTGTTTAAAAAATATTCTGCATTTCTATTCTTGCTACCAAAGTGGATAATTTCATGTTTCTCCACATTATACTCCATCTGCCACCTTCTCGCCCACTCACTTAACCTGTCTATATCCCTTTTCAGCCTCTTTGCATCCTCCTTGCAGCTTACGTTCCCACCTAGCTTTATCGTCTGCAAACTTGGGTACCTTACACTCGGTCCCCTCATCTAAGTCATGGCCTTAAAGAGGCTGCAGAAGCGATTTACCAGGGATGAGGGAATGCAGTTATGTGGTGAAATTGGAGAAGCTGGGGTTGTTCTCCTTAGAGCAGAGAAGGTTAAGAAGAGATTTGATAGAGGTGTTCAAAATCATGAGTTTTGATAGAGTAAATAAGGAGAACCTGCTTCCAGTGGCAGAAGGGTCAGTAACCAGAGGCCACAGATTTAAGGTGATTGGCAAAAGAACCAGAGGCGACATGAGGAAACTTTTTTTTAACGCAGTGTTGTTGTGATCTGGAATGCACTGCCTGAAAGGGTGGTGGAAGCAGATTCAATAGTAACTTTCAAAAGGGAATTGGATAAATACTAGAAGGGAAAAAATTACAGGGCTATGGAAAAAGAGCAGGGGAGTAGGAGTCGGACTCTTTCAAATAGCTGGCACAGGCATGATGGGCTGAATGGTCTCCTTCTGTGCTTGTAACATACTATGATCTACAGTCTTTTGGGGTAGAGAATTCCAGATTACTACGGGCCTTTGTGTGGAAAAAGTGCTTCCTGATTTTCCTTCTGAATGGCCTAGCTCTAATTTTAAGATTTTGTCCCCTAGATCTTGATTCCTTCAACAGAGGAAATAGTTTCTTCGTATCTACCTTATCGAATCTAGGGTTGCCAACTCTGATTTGTCATATTTCTGGAGGCCGGGTCACTTGATATCAGATTGCAGTTTGCAAATGTTATTACATTATTGCTGCACAGTTTTTAATGTAACCTTGACAAGTAGATGATACATACAGTTTGTAAACTTAATCTTTGTTTGATTTCAAAACTCAGACATCAAATACACGAGTAAATTCTTTGGATCTAGCACCTGAGATAATAAAACTATCTTTCATAATTAGACAAACAGTATTGTCAGTTATAAAAACTAGAAATGCTCAGGAAGTCTGGCAGCACCTGTGATGAAAGAAAGAGTTAACATTTCAGGTCGATGACCCTTCATCAGAACTGGAAGATGTTAACGATTGAACAGTTTTTAAGCAAGTACAGAGCCAGGACACGGGGGAGGAAAGAACAAAAGGGAAGGTCTCTGATAGAGTGGAGGGCTGGAGTGATTTAAATGACAAAAGGGATGATGGTGCAAGGCAAGGAGGGTGGTAATGGAACAAGTAAAGAAACAAAAGATGGGTGTAGAGGAGTTGTAAATGGCAACATCGGAACCATTACCAGCACTTGCTGTCTGGAAAAATGGAATGCTGAAAAGGGAGGAGTAGATGTGTTTGGTGGTGGCATTGCACTGGAGGTGGCGGAGGATGATACGTTGAATGTGGAGGCTGGTGGGGTGGAAGGTGAGGACAAGGGGAAACCCTATCATGGTTCTGGGAGGGAGGGGAAGGGGTGAGGGCAGAAGTGCAGGAAACGGGACGGACACTGTCAAGAGCCCTGTCAACTACAGTGGAGAGGAATCCTCGGTGGAGGAAAAGGGAAGACATATCGGAAGCACTGGTGTGGAAGGTGATATCAGAACAGACACGACAGGGAAACTGGGAGAAGTGAATAGAGTCCTTTTATAGAAATCATAATCAAGGTAGCTGTGGGAGTCGGTGGGCTTATAGTAGATTTTGGTTGACAGCCTACCCCCAGAAATGGAGATAGGGAAGTTGAGGAAGGGAAGAGTCGGAGATGGACGATGTGAAGGCGAAGGAAGGGTGGAAATTGGAAGCAAAGTTGATGAAATTTTCCAGTTGGGGGCAAGAACAGGAAACTGCATTGATACAGTCATCAATACACCGGGACAAAGAGGTGAGGAAGGGGACCTGAGTAGGACTGAAATAAACATGAAATGTTCCACGTATCCCAGAAAAAGGCAGGCAGAGCTAGGACCCATAAGGGTTCCCATGGCGACACCTTTTTGGAGGAAGCGAGTGGAGTCAAAGGAGAAGTTGTTCAACTTAAGAACAAGTTCAGCCAGGTGGAGGAGGGTGGTGGTGAATGGCGACTGGTTGGGCCTCTGTTCAAGGAAGAAGTGGAGGGCCCGCAGTGGGGGGTGGAGGTGTAGAGGTACTGGAGGTCCATGGTGAAAAGGATACAGTTAGGACCAGGGAACTGGAAACTGTTAAATTGGCAGAGGATGTTGGAAGAGTTGCGGGTGTAGGTTGGAAGAGACTGGACAAGGAGAGAAAAAATAGTCAAGATAGGAAGAAACAAGTTCTGTGGGGCAAGAACAGGCTGAAACGATGGGTCTACCAGGGCAGTTCTGTTTGTGGATCTTGGAAAGGAGGTAGAAGCAGGCTGTGTGGGGTTGGGGGACAATCTTCCTCAGCCTGTTCTTCTCACCTCCCCAGCCCTTTCAGATTTAATAGAGGATTTGAACTCCTCCCTTCCCACCATCCAGGGCCCCAAACAGGTGAAACAGCAATTTACTTGTACTTCTTTCAATTTAGTATACTGTATTCGCTGCTCACAAGGCAGTCTCCTCTACATTGTAGAGACCAAACACAGAATGGTGATTGCTTTGCTGAACACCTCCACTCAGTCCGCAAGCATGACCCTGACCTGTTGGTCGCTTGCCATTTTAATTCCCCGTCCCACTCCCACTCTGACCTCTGTCCTCGGCCTCTTACATTTTCAATGAAGATCAACGGAAACTCGAGGAACTGCACCTCATCTTTCGATTAGGCACTTTACAACCTTCTGGACTCAACATTGATTTCAGTAACTTCAGATCATAACCACTGCTTCCATTTTTCTGGACAGCAAGTGCTGGTAATGGTTCTGATGTTGCCATTTATAGCTCCTCTAGACCCATATTTTGTTTCTTTACTTGTCCCATTACCATCATCCCTAAAGAAGTTAAGGATTGTATTAGATTAAAAGAAGATGCTTATAATGTTGCCAAGAAGAGTAGTAAGCCCGAGGATTGGGAGAGCTTTAGAAAACACCAACGGATGACCAAAAAATGATAGAGGGAGAAAATAAAATGAGAGTAAACTAGCAAGAAATATAAGAACAGATTGGAAGAGCTTCCACAAGTATGTAAAAAGGAAAAGAATAGTGAAAGTAAACATTGGTCCCTTTAGAGGCTGAGACAGGAGAAATTATAATGGGGAATAAAGAAACGGCAGAGATGTTAAACAAATATTTTGTATCTGTCTTCACAGTAGAAGACAAAAAAATAGTGGGGAACCAATGGTATAATGAGAGTAAAGCACTTAGTGATATCAAGAAATGGCTGAGTGCACTGGATATCACTGGATGGGCCCCAACAACATCCCGGCTGTAGTGCTGAAGACTTGTGCTCCAGAGCTAGCTGCGCCTCTAGCCAAGCTGTTCCAGTGCTGCTACAACACTGGCATCTACCCGACAAATTGGAAAATTGCCCAGGTATGTCCTGTTCACAAATAGCAGGACAAATCCAACCCGGCCAATTACCGCCCCATCAGTCTACTCTCAATTATCAGCAAAGTGATAGAAGGTGTTGTCGACAGTGCTATCAAGCGGCACTTACTCACCAGTAACCTGCTCACCAATGCTCGGTTTGGGTTCCGCCAGGACCACTTGGCTCTAGACCTCATTGGAGCTTTTGTCCAAACATGGAGAAAAGAGCTGAATTCTAGAGGTGAGGTGAGAGTGACCGCCCTTGACATCAAGGCAGCATTTGACTGAGTGTGGCATCAAGGAGTCCTGGTAAAATTGAAGTCACTGGGAATTAGGGAAAATTCTCCATTTGCTGGAGTCATACCTAGCATAAAGGAAGATGGTAGTGGTTGTTGGAGGCCAATCATCTCAGCCCCAGGACATTGCTGCAGGAGTTCTTCAGTGCAGTGTCCTAGGCCCAAACATCTACAGCTGCTTCATCAATGACCTTCCCTCCATCATAAGGTCAGAAGTGGGGGTATTTGCTGATGATTGCACAGTGTTCATTTCCATTCGCGACGCATCAGATAATGAAGCAGTCCGAGCCCACATGCAGCAAGACCTGGACAACATACAGGCTTGGGCTGATAAGTGGCAAGTAACATTCGTGCAATGACCATCTCCAACAAGAGAGAGTTTAACCACCTCCCCTTGACATTTAACAGCATTACCATCGCCGAATCCCCCACCATCAACATCCTGGGGGTCATCATTGACCAGAAACTTAACTGGACCAGCCACATAAATACTGTGGCTACAAGGGCAGGTCAGAGGCTGGTTATTCTGCAGCAAACGACTCACCTCCTGACTCCCCAAGTGTGATGGAACACTCTCCACTTGCCTGGATGAGTGCAGCTCCAACAACACTCAAGAAGCTCAACACCATCCAGGACAAAGCAGCCCGCTTGATTGGCACCCCATTCACCACCTTAAACATTCACTCCATCCGGCGCGCCGTGGCTGCTGTGTGTACCATCTACAAAATGCACTGCAGCAACTCACCAAGGGTTCTTCGACAGCACCTCCCAAACCCGCGACCTCTACCACCTAGAAGGATAAGGGTAGCGGGCGCATGGAAACACTGCCACCTGCGCATTCCACTCTAAGTCACACACCATCCTGACTTGGAAATATATCGCCGTTCCTTCATTGTCGCTGGCTCAAAATCCTGGAACTCCCTACCTAACAGCAATGTGAGAGTATCTTCACCACATGGACTGCAGCAAGGGCAATTAGGGATGGGTAATAAATGCTGGCTTTTTTTAGTGACGCCCTCATCCCACGAACGAACAAATTTTTTTTAAAAATGTAATTAATTTTATTAAAGAGAAAGTACTGGAGACTAAAAGCCGACAAATCCCCTGGACCTGATGGCCTACATCCGAGTGTTCTAAAAGCGGTGGCTGCAGAGATAGTGGATGCATCAGTTGTGATCTTCCAAAATTCTCTAGATTCTGGAATGGTCCCAGTGGATATTAGCATGGCTAGAGGATTGGTCAATGGACAGAAAAGAGAGTGGGGATAAACGGGTCATTTTCAGGTTGGCAGGCTGTAAGTAGCGGGGTGCTGCAAGGATCAGTGCTTAGGCCTCAGCTATTATCTATATTAATGACTTAGATGAAGGGACCGAGTGTAATGTATCCAAGTTTGCTGACGATACAAAGCTAGATGGGAAAGTAAGCTGTGAGGAGGACGCAAAGAGTCTGTAAAAGGATATGGACAGGTTCAGTGAGTGGGCAAGAAGGTGGCAGATGGAGTATAATGTAGGGAAATGTGAGGTTATTAACTTTTTGGTAAGAATAGAAAAACAATATTTTTTCAATGGTGAGAAACTATTAAATGTTGATGTTCAGAGGGATTTGGGTGTCCTTGTACATGAAATACAGAAAGTTAATATGCCAGGTACGGCAAGCAAGAGGGAAGCGGAGGGGGGAGAGGGAAAAGGGAAGCGGGGGGAGGGAGAGGGAAGTTAGTCCATGCCACTATTCAGAGAAGAGTTCTGGTGTCACATCCCACCCTCAACCAGTACCACCAAAAACAGATTAAATGGGCATTTATCTTATTGCTACTGTGAGATCTTGCTGTGTGCAAGGTGGCTGCCACCTTTGTTTACACAAGTCACTACACTTCAAAGTAGTTCATTGTATGTGAAGCACTTTGAGGCCTTTGAGAGATATGATGTGACCTTTTCCAGCTAATGTCAGTTTTGAACACTTGGTTAGTTATAATGTAGCACAGCTAGCTGCAAAGCTAGCAGTTCTTTAAGATACTCTGGAAGCTTTGGGTGTTGTGAATTCACCTTGTTTATACTAAAATTATTTTGTTGTTCAGCAAGATCCTTACAGACCATCAAACAGAGAAGCACATTGCTGGCATACATGGGTGCGTTGATAAGCAAAGAAGATGGTGGTCAGCATGTCAGGAGGCATTGTTTATGTTATCTCTTTTCTAGTGCCTCTGGATGTGTTGGTGAAACCATCTTTACAGATGGATTCACTTTCTGTAGGCATGAGCACTGCCTCGTGTACTTCAGAAAACTACTACAAAAATTGGGTTGCTGTTGCTGGCTACTCAACACCTTAAGGGAGAGGGGAGAAAATTGGTAGGGGGGAAAAACTGCTTTTTTTTTCTCGTGGCTGTATTTTTCTCTTCTTCCAAATTAGATGTATATAATCTTTGATAGGATAACCACAGTCAGCTCAGAATTGGTTAAGGAAAAGTCTGGTCTTGAATCTGACTCTGCTGACCAGTTGCTGTTATCAGGGTTTTTTTAGAAAGCAGTGGATTCTTTTCTGAAATTTCTTGCAAGTTATGATAACTTTACATCCCCTGTATGAGTGTTTTATTTATACAGTATTCAAACTTATGGCCACAAGATCAGTAGCTGACAACCAAAGCTTGTAACAAAAAAAATACGATGAAGCTTATTATACATCTTGCATGCAGGTGGATGTTTGTTGGAGACAATGTTAAATGCTTGCCAGCTTAAGCACAATATGTATATGTGTTTTTTAAAGGTAAGGAAAGTGTTAAGGGGTAAATTTAACAAATTGGTGATACCAGTGCAGAGCTTCATGTGATGGATGCATATCACAAATTTGGGTGCAGGGGTTAAATTTCCCGATTAGTGGCCTGCACGATTTAAATTTTACATGAAACTCTGTTTCAAGATTGCTAAATTGTAAAATTTACCCCTTTACTTTTAGGCTCATCAAGGTGAGGGATATTAGTGCTGCAATTATTTCCGCGAATAGCAGATTTCCCGCGCCATTATGCAAGGAAAGTAAGAATAGATGTATTATACCACGTAATGTATTACTCTATTGCTAGGGTTGGAACTGTGCCCCTTTACTGCATCCAATGAAGGCAGCAAGCACTCCCAGGTCAGGTATAGCACAGACAAATGCAGAGTAAAGGTCCCTCTATTCTGCCCCAACAATGTACCTCAGCCCTGAGCTCAGACACAGTTTTGTGTTGTAGATCTATATGTACTTGGAACTGGATTGACACTGCTCAAACTCGTTTCACTTAAGACATTTAAAGCCTGCATACAGAGGAAACTTTCATTCCACCACCGCCCCCACCCCCCCCCCCCCCCCTGTCTGGACTGGATTGGAATTCAGGGCCAGTTTTCAACACATTACACCAGCCAGTCTTCCCCCATTTCCAATATGTTTTGAAAATTAGAAAAAAAAATCTGTTTTTAAAAAAGAAAACACATCAAATTTCTTACTGCTGTGGAGTAAGCCACTTTGGGCCTCCAGACTACTAAGGTGATGCTGTGTGTATCCTGGAGCACCTCTCTTTGTTGCAGCGGGTTCTATCATTTCGGATTGATCCTGAGCAAATATGCTACTGGCTTGGTATGCAGCATACAAATTTGTTATGATAAACTTCAGTTTTGCATTTATGCAAGGTTCTAATATTGCCTCTTGTATAATACACAAACTATGAAGAATCTTAAAATGTCTTTATTTTTTCTGTAGCAACGTGAATGGTTCAGTGTTCCATTCTCTATATCCATCTGTTCATTATAAAAATTGAATGCGTACTAATCCCAAGAATTATGCATTCTTGTAGGTGTCAGCCTTAGCTCTGTGGTAGCAACTAGGTTCAAGCTCCACTCCAGAAAGTTGAGCACATAACCTAGGCTGCACTTCAGTGCAGCACTGAGGTGCCAATTTTCGGATGAGACGTTAAACTGAGGCTCCATCTGCCCTCTTAGATAGACATAAAAGATATCATGGTACTATTCAAAGAAGAACAAGGAGTTCTTGGTGTACTGGTCGACATTTAACCCTTAACCAACACCAGTAACAAGATTATATGGGACCTCACTGTGTGCCAGTTGAGTGCCACATTTTCCTACATTACAACAGGTTGTGAAATGCACAATATAAATGCACGTTCTTTTTGTAACATCATTCAATATTTGAACCAGTCCTATGCACACCTAACGTTTTGTGGTACAGTATTGTCTAAAATATAGATTTTATTTTAAAAAATGCTGTCAAAAATGGCCCTGAGGTCATCAGATTTTTGAATTTTTCTGTTTGTCTTACTAGCATGTAATTTTCATATACTAATAAAAACATATTTTACAATGATATCTGTTTTCATTTGGGTATCTGACACCATTTTTCGGAAGTTAGGATGATGTCTATAAGGACTCAGTATTTGCAGGGGTTCCCCCACACAGAAAAATTTGAAAACTTAAAAAAAAATTGTACTTGTGGTGTGGGCAGTGCTGGCAAGGCAGTATTTATTGCCTATCCATAGTTGCTCTCTGGGTGGCAGGTTCCCTACCCTAAAAGATTTTTTTGATATTAGCTCACAATTGATTTATTGAATTCAGTTTCACAACGCGCCCTGGTGGGATTTGAACTCCATCTCTGAGTTGCTAGTCCAGTACCGTCCACAGTGTATAGTTTGACATACTTGCTTCTAATCAACTTTGTCAATCCAGCATGGAAATCTGTTCTCTTTACAGTATCTTTTAGGGAATGAATTATGGCCCACAATACCCCTCTAGATTTTACCCAAAGTCTTCTAAATTTATTACCACTCATTCTTTTACAGCCACCAACCACTCTCACCCTAAACTATACAAGCAATCAAGACCAAATTACATTTACCTTATATTAGCTTTGCCACTTTGCCATCTTAAGTTTTGGATGTAGAGACCTGCAACTGAGCAAATAGCTTTCATTTTTTCTCCCCCTAAGCACAGCAGATTTATTTATTTAGCAATTGGCATGATCTGGAAAAATAAACACAGGAGTGTGATGAAATTCACTTTCTCCCCCTTAGCACAGCAGATTTATTTTTAGCTATTGGCTTGATCTCCTGAAAAATAAACATGGGGTGTGATGAAATTCACCCAACCCTAATTGTCCATTAGTTAATTATTAACTTGTATCTTGGTCCTGTGCATACATTGTATTTTAACTAGATATCAAATGCAAGATTTTTAAAATTTCATTCTTGGGATATTGGCATTTATTGCCCATCCTTAGTTGCCCTGAGAAGGTGGTGGTGGGACGTCTTCTTTAACCGATTAGCGGTTTGATATAACTGAGTAACTTGCTAGGTCATGTCAGAGGGCAGTTAAGAGTAACGTTGGTGTGGGACTGAAGTCAGTTGTAGGTGAGACCGGGCAATGGCTTTTTTTCCCTTAAAGGACTTTAGTGAACCTGTTGGGTTTTTACAACTGATAGCTTCATGGTTACTTTCTTACTGATACCAGCTTTTTTGTTTCCAGCTTTTTAAAACTGAATTCATATTCTCAAACTGCCATAGTGGGATTTGAACTAATTCTTTGGATTATTAGTTCAGGGCTCTGGTTATGAGTCTAGTAACATAACCACTATGCAACTGTACCCAATTTGTGTATTATATAACTATTTTTGTCTCATTCTTTGTACTTAACAATCAGTCTTGAAGAAAGCCAGGGCTCAAATGTTCAAAATTTGTTGTGTTTCAGTGATAACTGGCACTGCTGTTATCATCTGGTGACATTCAGCATAGGCGATGGTTGGCTTCCTTTTGCTGAACAGGTCTTGCCTCGTAATCATTTAATCTAGAAAAGCATTATAAATTTTTTTAAGGGCTTTCTTATCATGACTTAAAATTAGTGGTTTAAAAAGTTATATCATCTTATCAGTGGTGTGCATGCTTTGCTAACATTTTGTAAGCAAAGATGGAAGAATTCATTTCTAAGGTTTTAAGTCTCAAATTTTTGCTTTATTTTATAGTCATAACCTCAGTAGTTTTGATAAATATATATTTAATAACCATGACAATGAGTTAAGTGTTCAAAATAATGAAAGGGTTTAACAGTGTAAATTATATTATTTTCACCCATTGGTGAATTGGTAACAATAGGGCATAAATTTTGGATTGATACTAGAACTACAAAGGTGGCGGTTAGAAGAACTTTTTTCACGCAAAGAATTATTAGAATATGGAACGCTTCACCACAAGTGACCCTTGAAGCCAAATCAATCACCATATTTACGAGGGAACTAGATAAACATTTGAAAAAAAACCTGAAAGAGTACAGGGAGATAGCGGAGAAATGAGATTAGAATAGATAGCTTTGGTGCAGGAGCTGCACCAGTACAGGCATAATGGATCAAATGGCTTTTGGTATTAAAATGTCCATGGTTTTGAGACAAGCTTAATTACAGCATTGCAAAGTATCCTACCCAAATTTACAGCTAAAATTGATGATAATGAGGTAGTTGATGATTCACTACGTTGTTTACAAAGTAACTTTTGGCTACAATATGTGTGTTTCACATTGTCTACACTACAATTATAATGAACATCTAATCTCTGTCTAAAATGTCTTCTGAAACCACATTGAAATTACTTCCAGTAAGGGCCATGTAAACGTTTGTTAATCAGGGAACCATGAACAGAGGATACATATTTAAGGCCTGCTGGAAACAAATGGTTAGGGTTAATATGTATTGCCTAGATTGGAGAAGGGTTGGCAATGGTGGATCCACTTTTGTTCTTGGTGTAACTATAGATGATTTAGTCTTGGGAATGAGGATCATAATATTGAAAATTTCTGACAACATTTAAGTAGGAGGTTTAGCAAACAGTGAGAGGACTGTAAAAGACATCAGGAGGATGTAGACAAGTTAGCAGAATTGGCAGATGCAATTTAATATGGAGAAGTTTGAGGTAATGCATTTTGAGAGGGAAGCTAAGGAATGGGCAAATTTTTTTTAATTATTTCGGGATGTGAATGGTGCTGGCAAGGCTGGCATTTATTATCCATTCCCTGTTGCCCTCAAGAAGGTTGTGATGAGCCGCCGCCTTGAACCATTGCAGTTCATGTGATGAAGGTACTCCCACAATGCTGTAAGATGGGGAATTCCAGGATTCTGACAAACAATGAAGGAACAGTGATACATGTCCAAGTCAGAATGGTGTCACTTGGAGGTGATTCTTTTTTCCCATGCACCTGCTGCCGTTGACCTTTTAGGTGGTGGAGGTTGTGGATTTGGGTGGTGCTCAATGGAAAAGCACTGAAGGCTGTGGATGAACAGTGAGACCTAGGGATTCAAATATACAATTCCTCACACGTGCAAGTAGACAAAGCCATAAAAAAGACCAATGGCATTTTGGGTTTTATAAATAGGTGTATAGACTACAAGAGCAAAGGAATAATAATAACTTTGTATAAGGCAATGATTAGGCCACAGTTACTATGCAGCACTGATTCACCAGGATGATGCTCGGGATGTGAAACTGTAGTTCTGAGAAGGGACTTGAGATACTGGGACTATTTCCACTGGAGCTGAGAAGGTTAAGCAGAGATTTAATAAAGGTTTTTAATATAGTAGAGGGTTCTGAAAGTGAATCGGGAAAGACTATTTCCTCGGGTTGAGGAGTCAGTGATAAGATCATCGATGTAATATTATCACTGAGATTGAGTAGAGAGATTACAAGAAATGTCTTTACACAAATGCTTTGCTACACGGAAGAGTTGAGGCAGAGACTATTGCATCTTCACGGGAAGAATAGGCAAATCTTTAAAGCAGGGTAAAGGATAGAGCTATTGAGAGAGTAGGATTGCTCTAGCAAGGAGCTGATAGAGATGATGAGCCAAATGGTGGCCTCCTGTGCTGTAAACTTATGCAGTGCCATCATTTTTTTTTAAGTTTAAAAATCAACCTTAGCTTGTTCTAAAATCGGGCTGTATTTGGATTGGCATGTGAATGACCCAGAGGGATGCTCTCCCTGTGGCCACACTGAAGGGATAACTAATTAAAATATATATTCTAATTATTTATCAGGTTAACCTTCTTCAGGTACTTCATGAACAGAAATGGTATGGAAAGAATGTGACTTTTCTTGAAAATGAAACCTCGCACTAATACTGTAGATAACAAATTACTACCAAACCGTAAGTATATAGTTTTGATATTTTTCATCTGAGCAAAATTATGAAATGATTGTGTAAAGGAATGCATTTTTGATTTTCAGGAAGCCAAGTAAGCAGAAAAAAAACATTGCAACACTGAAATAGGCACTAATATTACACTTAATAGGATGTTCCAGTCACTGTTTGTGCAGTCATCCTTTTTTCCATTCATTCTTTCTCAGTATTCTAGGGTTATTTAGCACACTAATAGAAGCAAATAACAAGAAAAATATTGTTGAAGCTAATACATGTCAATCTTGTGCTAAACGCTTCACCTATGATACTCCTATATATCTTAATACTCTCTCCAGACACAATCCAAGTTTTGAAGGGCAAAATCTGTAATGTGGTGGTAGATGTTTTTTTTAACAGTTCGCAAAGACATAACATTGAAATTTTGCACCTCCACCTAATTCATTGGTGTCAACCGCTCCCATAAATACATCCCCTGTCCCTTTATATGCCAGAGTTGATTCACACTACTCATATGTAAACAACCCCTACCAAGCACACAAGACCGAGGACTTCCCAACAAGTGGGTATGGTGTTTAGAGAATACAGAAACAGGGTAACAAATTGATGGTTTTCAGTCTTTGGGGAAACAACTTGAATGCCTAGCTCATTAGCAATAACTACCTTTCATTTTTTTTGTCCAATGTGCGAGTACACATTGCTTTGAAAACCCAACATTTAAATGTAGCACTTTCCCAATTGTTTCCATGGTAAAATGGCCAAAAAATTCCAAAATATGACATCACCCTTTTGCTTTACTGAAATCCCAATAATTAGAACTGTTTCTCACTATCTGTCCTTTTTAACGTCAGTTATTTTGCTTGTTCTAAACTATCCTATCCTAATCCTGTTTCTAAATAACCGTGTTACACAGGAACAGAAGTATGCTATTCAGCCCCTTGAGCCTGCTCCACCATTCAATTAGATCATGGCTGATCTGTATCTCGGCTCCATTTACTCACCTTTGCTCCTTACCCCTTGATACCCTTACCTAACACCAATCTATCCATCTCAGTCTTGAAAGCTCCAATTGTCCTAGCATCCACATGTTTTGGGGAGAGTTGCAGGTTTCTACTACCCTTTGTGTGAAAAAGAGCTTCCTGATTTCGCTCCTGAATGGCCTAGCTCTAATTTTAAGATTATGCTTGCTTGTTCTTGATTTTCCCCCATCAGAACAAATAGTTTCTCCGTATTCACCCTATCAAATCCTTTTAACAGTTTAAAGACTTCAATCCGATTACCCCTCAATCTTCTATACTCAAAGGAATACAAGCCAAGTTTATGCCACCTGTCCTCCTAATTGAACCCTCTAAGCCCCAGTATCATTCTGGTAAATCTGCACTGCACCCCCTCCAAGGCCAATATATCCATCCTGAGGCGTGGCATATAAAACTGAACGCAGTACTCCAAATGTGGTCTAACACAACTTAATCATAACTTAACCCTTTTAATTCAAGCCCTCTTGAGATAAAGGCCAACACTCCATTAACTTTTTTTGATTGCTTTTTGTACTTGTCTGCTAGCTTTTAGTGATTTGTACTTGGACTCCCAAATCTATTTGCTCCTCTACAGTACCAGGAATTAATTGTATGCAACTAAATGCCCAGAAGGTAAAAGGTGTAAATACCCCTGGTCCAGAAGATTGTTCGTAAGCAAAAAATTGTTCCATGTTAATTATTTTAAATACTTGGTAGGTTGGATATTCAATTAATACATCGCTAACAAATATGTACCGTCCCATTGTTTGTAGTGCAAAGTGGTGACTACGAATGATTGGGGTAATTTCATGAGAGTCCAATGCCAGCATGAAACCTCGCTAGACAAGAGTGTGGGTGGGATGTAGCCCTTTAACACTATAATCCCAATTCTCCAGCCTATGCTCGCTTCTAGCAAGGCTCTGTGCCAGCAATGCAGCCTTGTGAAATTATCCTGCTTATGCCCAACAGAAGTATTTCACCTTCCTTAATTCAGAGGCAACAGGCAGGATTGTTTCAATGAAAGTTTTTAATTTTAAAAAAAGTCACTACGCTAAATTTTTTTAATATTAGGATGATGAACGTGGGTAAAAAAACGTGTCTCTCTTTTAAAGCTCCAGCTTGTTTCAGATTTTAGTATTATGTCTCCTTGTCCTAGATTCCCCTCTAAGAGGGAAGAGTCATTCCTGTCCATTCCCTTCAGTATTTTAAATGCTTTATTCAAATCATTGCTCATCTCCAGGAAATAATAATATAGTCACCCAGTCTCTCATTATGACTCAAGTCTCTTCACCCATACTTATTGTGATGATATTCAGTACCCCATTAGTCTTTTTGACCACTTTTTTTTTCTTCTGCAAGCTAACAATTAATGCGCTTTGTATCTGAATCCTCTAAATCACTTTGTTCATCTATCACCCCTCCCCCAATGCTTCCCCGTTTAGACTATTCCCATTGGCCATTCTTGTATCCAGATTGCACTACCTCACATTTTGTTACATTAAACTGCATCTGCTATAATTTCACCGACTTGCTTTCTCTGTCCTTTTGCAATTTTCTGCTCTCTTCCACACAGTTCACTATATCACCTTCAAACTTGGACATACTCCACTCTGCAGTCTACTGTTAATTAAAGGTTACTTAATTCAAATTCTGATGATTCAATTTTTTTTGCATTAAATTCACACTTTACAGTTATTTGCCTTGCTTACGGTTGGTGAAGATTTGTCCACATTCTACCCAATTAGTTTATCCATTGCAATTTTCTGTTTATACTAATGTTTGCAGCTTTCTCAACTTCACTAATCTCTAATCCCTGATGATAACGTTGGTTTAGGGGTATGGGCTGCTTTAAACCTTAGAGTTCTTACCTAGCACAATTTCCAGATGTCGCCTGCAGCAAGAAATTGCAATTCCAGCTGTTGCCTGTGGATAAATTAGAATTATAGATGAAACATTTTTGTAAGCATGTGTTTATTTGCAAATTTAGTAGTTCATTAATTGAAATTGGTTGTACTGAAACTAAGGAACACCTTTTGTCACTGCATAATGAAAATCTTTTTACTTTTAGTAGAGTCATGACATATAGTAATACACAATTGTCAGTTCAAAATGGGATAAGCAGAACTAATGCAAAGCTAGGATTCTCATGAGTTGTGCAGTCATCCTCTGTTGTCACTTAATACTGACTTGTGATTTTGTAACTTATTTGTATGTTTTGGGGAAAAAAATAAAGTCCAATGAATCATTTATCTATAAACTTTGAGTAAACCATAATAATTACCTTTAGTTATGGGATCATATGGGTGGAATTTTATTCCTTCCAATCTCATTTTTTAAGTTATCTTTCGCCATATGCCACTTCCTGAATTAGACCCCAAGCAAGTGAACTGTTCCTCCGCCTCCAAGTTGTGCTTGGTACACGGCACTATGAAAGACACGAGTGCCCATTCTTCCATTATAAATTCTTTCTTCATGTGTCATAGGAACAGGAGTAGGCCATTCAGCCCTTCGAGCCTGTTCAGCCACTAAATTAGATCACGGCTGATATGTATCACAACTCCATCTACCCGCCTTGGTTCCACAACCCTTAATACCCTTGCCTAAGAAAAATCTATCAATCTCAATTTTGAAATTTTTAATTGACCTAGCCTCAACAGCTTTTTGGGGGAAGAGTGTTCCAGACCTCCACTACCCTTTACGTGAAGAAGTGCGTTCTGACAGCACCCCTGAACGGCCTAGCTGTAATTTTAAGTTTATGCCCCCTCGTTCTTGACTCCACCAGAGGAAATAGTTTCTCTCTATCTACCCTATTAAATCCTTTAATCATCTTAAATACCTCAATTAGATTAAATTAGAGGACCCTGCCCCATCTCTGTGACCTACAACCCTCCGAGATCTCTGTGCTCCTCCTCCAATTCTGGTCTCTTGCACATCCCCGATTTTAATTACTCCACTATTGGCGGCCGTGCCTTCAGGTGCCTAGGCCCTAAGCTCTGGAATTCCCTCCCTAAACCCCTTTACCTCTCTCTTCCTTTTAAGACACTCCTTAAAACCTACCTCTTTGACCAAGCTTTTGACCCAATATCTCCTTTTGTGGCTCATTGTCAAATTTTATTTGATAATGTTCTCGTGAAGTGCCTTGGGACCTTTTACTACATTAAAGGCACTATATACATGCAAGTTGTTGTTGCTCACCCCTTAATTTTCCATATTCAAGGGAATACAAGCCTTGTTTATGCAACCTGCCCTCATAACATAACCCTTTTAACCCTGTATGATTCTGGTGAATCTGTGCTGCACCCCCTCTAAGGCCAATATATCCATTCTGATGTCTTGTTTTGGTTGACGTCTAATGTAGGGAATCACGGCATAGACTTGCATCCTGTCACTCTCTCCTGATTCAATTTAATTGTTTACGGTATTTTTAAAGCTGTACATTTTCTACTAGAGTGGTTTAATTGTAGAATCTTTATTATAGGATTAACAGTACATGGAAAATCAGGAAGAAGTAAAGGAACACTAAAGACATTACAGCGAGAAGCTAACAAAGCAGCAAACATCAAATTAAAGCCTTTCACTGGAAAAATCTTTTACCTTGACCTGCCTTCCAATAAACATATTGAAAACTTAGAAAAGGATCTACAGGATCTAGGAGGAGTAAGTTCATAATTTCAAGAATAATCAACTTTGGAGTACCAATTATAATCGTTAACAAACTGAGGAATACAATCTCCCAGTTTGTATTGTAAATTATTAACCTATCTTTTTTAAAGTGCCAGTTTTGATATTTACATATTAATAACTCAGCAGTTAATCAACCTTTATTTTAAATTGTAAAATCCAATTTTTTAATGCTTCTTAGTTAGTTTTGCAATTAAATTGGTGATTACTTGGTTGGGGGAGGGGGACAACAGTGCGGCATGTGCATAACTCAATAGCTGGATACTTGAGTTATGCAGGCCTGACTAGTTTTTTTGGTAAAGCACCAAGTCTTTTTGTGCATTTTGTTTGTATTACATAAACTGGTCTTATGAGAAACTGTTCTTAAATGTTAAATTGACATGAATGGCTTTCTTGTGGGGACGTAATTAAGGACTGGTAGGTGATATACTCAGGTGGGCAATTAGTAGTTCTATGTGAGGGCTGGCTGCTGCACATATGAAACAGTAGATAATAACACTCAGATTTCAGTGCTGACCAAATATTAATTTCTACTGCAACAGTTTACTAGTCTCCAAATGGTCAGTCCCCCATTACACTAAAAAGGGCACAATGACAAATGTAGCAGTGTGACAGCCTGTGCCCAATCTGCGCTGGCATTCAGGCCACTGCTACATTTGTCAGGACCTTTTTTAGGCATCCCTGGCAGCCACCTAAAACTGGTCCTTTACGTATGTTTATGCGAGGTCTAACATCTGTTTTAAGTGCCCTCTGCCAAATTGGGCTACCCTGAGCAGACCAGGTGTCTGGATGCGGCCTAGCAAGCGGCCACCACCAAAAAGGTAAATCACTTTCTTTAATGGCTTGCTACTAAATTATCTCTGCTACTTCGTGTTTCTACTGCACACCTCTCTATCCAAGAGCGCAGGGCAGTCACCTACTTCCAGGTCTTTAGCAATACCACACTGAAGAGTCCAATATCATCCTGCAACCCTCCACCTCCCCTTCTGTGAAAAGGAACTTGGACTCATTGCTGTCACCTTATAGCAGCTGAGATCATGAATGCAGTGTATGCGGGATTATGGGCATCAGCTTGCATCCTGCTATTCTATGGTGCGGTGTACTGAACCTCCGACAGCCAGCCCTGCCAAAACAAATTTCATTTTAGGACTCGTATTAAAATATTAGATGCCATTTGTGAGACAGTTAAGGTTTTTGGTGAGTGAATGCTTCCAAATGTTTCAGTGAAAGCCCAGGCTGTTGTATAATTTTCTGGATGCCTTTACTGAAAATTATCACATGCAACATTCACCATTTTTCATTATCAAAATGTAACTAGGAACCAGGTGCTCATTATACAGTGATTTATGTACAGCTGGAGATTATTGTGTTGTCCACATTAAGAGTCCTTTCTAATCAATCTTTCTCTTGTGTTTTATTTTAATACAGACAATCGAAAAGTTTCTTAGCAAAGATATTAATTACATAATTTCAAATAGAAGTGAGGCTAAATTTGCCCAGACTACAGGGAAAAACTCCCCTGTACCAAGCCCAGATTCTATTCAGAATGCTGGTAACACGTCTCCTCATCCAAGTAGTCGGAGAGAAAGCCATGAAGGGAGCTCACATAGAACTTTGGAGATGGTATGTTTCAGGTTGTATGACCGTACAAATATTGCTAATATTTACTAAACGTGATATCAGAAACTGGAAATGTTTGCTCAAAATAACTTTAGATAACTTTGTACTACTACTTGTGTTTTTTTGAATACTAATGTGTAGAGTGTAATTCTACTTTAATAATTTATTTATGTGGTAAACCAATTGAGGAATGTCATGATCCTAGAATTGTATGCCAAATAACAAAACTTGGAGTAGTTAAAATGGAATTATGCTCTGGTTCATAAAAGGGGGAAGGAAAGTCTAAGCAATATCTTTCAAAATACTCCTGCATTATAGACTAAAATGGTAGTCTCACATTAAATTTTTCTTTGACAAGAAAATTGACTTTTAAAATGTGGAGACCCTGTAGTTGGGTCTTCCTCCTTGCTAGCCTGCTTGTTAACACTAATTATGGGGGTTTTGCATGCCTGTTCCAGAGCAACGCCATTGAAAACAGCAGGTGTGAGATTTTGAACGAGATTTTGAACTGGCCTTAGAACTCCTTGAGCTGGAGGAAACGCCATGTTACATACTAGGAATGCAGATTTTTTTGCCTATTGCATAATTTCCACGGGTCAGATGGAACTCGTGCACCTTGCCGTTTGTATTGGAATCGCCCCAGGATACCAGTCACTTATGTCACCATGAGGGACCTAGCTGGGAGGGAGACCCACTCTAGGATCTCTCCCGTCTATGGTTAAATTGACTCTTCAAAAAAAAATTAGGTGGTGATTTTATTCAAATTATTTATATATATATATATTTATTTAAAAAAGTACTCGCACTAAACTATTTGCTTTGAACAAAAGTAGCTTTTGCAGACTACAAACCCCATTTAAGAACCAGAAAACCCTTCCACAGTGTTTCTAATGTGCAAATTTTCACTGTTTCAAATTATAATTAGAAATTTATAAAACATTTGTCATAATGCATGGTACATTATTGAAATTAGTAATTGTTTAAACTATTAAAATTCTGTTCTCTTAGCACTCACTCCATTTCTCTCCCTGGTCATCTGATCAGGCTGAACTGTAGCTTTCTGTTTGACCCAGAGCTGAGCTTCAAACTCCACATTCTATCTATCACCAAGAGCACTTACTTCCACCTCCTAGTATTATGTCCCTCTGTCACCAATTCTTCCATGGTCGTTTGTCATCCAATCTCTTAAATTTCCACAAGCATTATACACCACCCACCCCCCCTCCCCCTTCCGGATCTCTCAGCAGCCTCAGTCCTTTTCCATGGAACTTTCACCCTAAATCCCTCTGCCTCTAGTGCGTGCCTTTTAAAAACTTTCTCAAAACCCATCCTTTTGACTGCTTTGGGTCACCTCGCAATGGCTTGATGCCTACTCCTTTTATTTCTATTGTCTATTTTTCCTTACTCTACACGGGGGGCGGGGAGGGAGTCTTGGGACATTGCCCATGTCAAAGGAACTACATAAATGCGCATTGTTCATATTTTCATGCAGAAATGCTCTTGAATTAGTCAATGCATTGAAGCTGAATTAGTCTGAATTTAAACCAGCCATCAAATTAATTAATGGTTTTAATCTAATTAATGGTTTTAATCCAATTAATGGTTTTAATTATTTGCAATTGAAGTTAAGTGTTTCTTACTGGATCATCGAAAATGCAAACTGTCCATCCATTGCCTCCAAAAATGTTGATTTCATGTTTTTTAATTGACAGATAAGCAGAGGAAAAAGTTTAGTCAAAAAGGTTATTAAGGAACAGGTAAGTGGTTAATCAAGAAGACACATACAAATCAAAGAGAACATTTTTAATTATATTCTTTTAATGCTAGAACAGCATTTGAAAATAAATGTTAAAACAAGTAGTGAGTTTTGAATGGTCACAATTTTTATCTTATTTCAGACAACTAATCACACTAGGTTAATTTTAACTAATAGTTTACAGACACTGCCGCTGATCTTGTTTTTTAAATGTACTCCCATAATTCAGCTCTGCAGTACTGTGTACAACACTAGAGAACAAAGTGCAACCTCATGAAAGGAAGCCAGTCTTTTGTTTGTCAAGCGATGTGCTAAAACAGACAAGAAAATGGCTAGAATTCATTTGAACGATGAATGCAAACAATCATTGATCACAAATACCTCAAGTTGGAAGAAATGAAGTTTAATATAAAGTTGAAACAGTAATGGAGAACAATTAAAATTTAAATAACCGTAACCAAAACCGGCTACATGCATGCTATTAAAGCTGAAAGGTTGGGCGTAGGCCCCCAAAAGCTCAAGAACGGGCTTGATTATAAGCCGATGACCTAAGAAAACAAGTAGAGTTTCCCCCGCTTATAGGGGACGCATTCGTGTGAACGCAAGTTGCTCGCTATGCATGGTGGCTGGTATAACGTTGTAGCAAGAGAGGACAGTTAAAATGTTTGCAGACGGGAGCAGGATTCATACCGTAAGTAATACTTTCCCTTGGCATTTTTTTTTTTATTCGTTCACTGGATGTGGGCGTCGCTGGCAAGGCCGGCATTTATTGCCCATCCCTAATTGCCTTCGAGAAGGTGGTGGTGAGCCGCCTTCTCGAACCGCTGCAGTCCGTGTGGTGACGGTTCTCCCACAGTGCTGTTAGGAAGGGAGTTCCAGGATTTTGACCCAGCGACGATGAAGGAACGGCGATATATTTCCAAGTCGGGATGGTGTGTGACTTGGAGGGGAACGTGCAGGTGGTGTTGTTCCCATGCGCCTGCTGCCCTTGTCCTTCTAGGTGGTAGAGGTCGCGGGTTTGGGAGGTGCTGTCGAAGAAGCCTTGGCGAGTTGCTGCAGTGCATCCTGTGGAGGGAGTGAATGTTTAGGGTGGTGGATGGGGTGCCAATCAAGCGGGCTGCTTTATCTTGGATGGTGTCGAGCTTCTTGAGTGTTGTTGGAGCTGCACTCATCCAGGCAAGTGGAGAGTATTCAATCGCACTCCTGACTTGTGCCTTGTAGATGGTGGAAAGGCTTTGGGGAGTCAGGAGGTGAGTCACTCGCCGCAGAATACCCAGCCTCTGACCTGCTCTCGTAGCCACAGTATTTATATGGCTGGTCCAGTTAAGTTTCTGGTCAATGGTGACCCCCAGGATGTTGATGGTGGGGGATTCGGCGATGGTAATACCGTTGAATGTCAAGGGGAGGTGGTTAGACTCTCTCTTGTTGGAGATGGTCATTGCCTGGCACTTATCTGGCGCGAATGTTACTTGCCACTTATGAGCCCAAGCCTGGATGTTGTCCAGGTCTTGCTGCATGCAGGCTCGGACTGCTTCATTATCTGAGGGGTTGCGAATGGAACTGAACACTGTGCAGTCATCCGCGAACATCCCCATTTCTGACCTTATGATGGAGGGAAGGTCATTGATGAAGCAGCTGAAGATGGTTGGGCCTAGGACACTGCCCTGAGAGTTACATAATAGATCAGAAAAGAGTTACAATCTTAGTTTGATTAGATGTCTGTGATTGACAGGTTTTACATCAGATTATATACTCATGGAGTACTCTGCTAACCCTAGACCTGACCATGGACCCCCGAGCTCCACAGGGCCAACCTCGTGAAAGTGATTAGATTACGTTATGCAAGTTGCTAAATTATTTTGCTGTAAATGCCTTTGATCCAGGGACCAAGACAACAGTTCAAGGTATTCTGTTGTTCATGACCCTGAAAACTTGTGTAATTCTCAAGAATGTAACAAGAATGTTGTAGATCAAGACTGCGAGATGTGAACTAGTGAGTGAGCATTTTGGTAGTAGTGATCATAATTCAGTTAGATTTCGCACAGTTATGGAAAAGGACAAAGGTAGAACAGGAGTAAAAGTTCTAAATTGGGGAAAGGCCAATTTTATTAAGCTGAGAAGTGATTTAGCAAAAGTGGACTGGAAACAGCTACTTGAAGATAAATCAATGTCAGAGCAGTAGGAGGCATTCAAGGGGGAGATTCAAGGGGTTCAGACTAAACATGTTCCCGCAAAAAAAAAGGGTGGGACTGCCAAATTTAGAGCCCCCTGGATGACTAGGAGCATACAAGGTAAGAAAAGGAAATCTTATGTCAGACACCGGGAGCTCAGTAATGCAGAAAACCTAGGGGAGTATAGAAAGTGCAGGGGTGAAATTAAAAAGGAAATTAGGAAAGCAAAGAGAGGGCATGAAAAAATACTGGCAAGTAAAATTAAGGAAAACCCAAAAATCTTATATTAATATATAAAGAGCCAAGAGGATAACTAAGGAAAGAGTAGGGCCTATTAGAGACCAAAAAGGTAACCTATGTGTGGAGGCGAAAGATATGGGTATAGTTCTTAATGAATTCTTTGCATCTATCTTCACAAAAGAGGGGGATGATGCAGAGATTGTAATTAAGGAGTGTGAAGTACCGGATGGGATAAACATAGTGAGAGAGGAAGTATTAAGGGGTTTAGCATCTTTGAAAGCAGATAAATCACCAGGCCCGGATGAAATGTATCCCAGGCTGTTTTTTTAAAAAAAATGCAAGAGATGAAATAGCGGAGGCTCTGACCATCATTTTCCGATCTTCCCTGGCTACAGGCATGGTGCCGGGGGATTGGAGGACTGCTAACGTTGTACTGTTGCTTAAAAAGGGAGAAAAGGATAGATCTAGTAATTTCAGGCCAGTCAGTCTAACCATCAATTCTGAGGGACAGTACAAACAGTTATTTAGAAAGGCGTGGATTAATCAAGGACAGTCAACATGGATTTGTTAAGGGATGGTCATGTCTGACTAACTTGATTGAATTTTTTGAGGAGGTAACAAGGAGGGTCGATGGGGGTAGTGCGTTTGATGCAGTCTACATGGATTTTAGCATGGCTTTTGACAAGGTCCCACATGGCAGACTGGTTAATAAAGTAAAAAGCCCATGGGATCCAAGAGAAAGTGGCAAATTGGATCCAAAATTGGCTCTGGCAGGAAGCAAAGGGTAATGGTCGGGTGTTTTTGTGACAAGAAGGCTGGTTCCAGTGGGGTCCTGCAGAGCTAAGTACTCGGTCCCTTGATTTTTGTGGTATATATTAATGATTTAGACTTAAATGTAGGGGCCATGATTAAGAGGTTTACAGACGATACGAAAATTGGCGTGATTGATAGTGAGAAGGAAAGCTGTAGACAGCAGGAAGATATCAATGGACTGGTCAGGTGGGCACAAAAGTGGCAAATGGAATTCAATCCAGAGAAGTGCGAGGTAATGCATTTGGGGAGGTCAAACAAGGTAAGGGAGTACACAGTAAATGGGAGGATGCTGAGAGGTGTAGAGGAAGAGAGAGGGACCTTGAAATGCATGTCCACAGATCCCTGAATGTAGCAGGACAGGTAGATAAAGTGGTTAAGAAGGCAAATGGGATACTTTCCTTTATTAACTGAGGCATAGAATATAAGAGCAGGGAGGTTATGCTAGAACTGGATAAAACTCTAGTTAGGCCACAACTTGAGTACTGCATACAGTTCTGGTCACATTACAGGAAAGATATGATTGCACGAGAGAGAGTACAGAGGAGATTTATGAGAACGTTGCCAGTACTGGAAAATTTTAGCTATGAGGAAAGATTGGATAGACTGGGGTTGTTTTCTTTGGAACAGAGGAGGCTGAGGGGTGATTTAATTGAGGTGTATAAAATTATGAGGGGTCTAGATAGAGTGGACACGAAGGACCTATTTCCCTCAGCAAAGAGGTCAATAACCAGGGGGCATAGATTTAAAGTAATTAATTAGAGGGGAGCTGAGGAAAATTTTTTTCACCCAAAGGATGATGGGGGTCTGGAACTCACTGCCTGAAAGGGGGGGTAGAGGCAGAAATCCTCATTGCATTTAAAAGGTACTTGGATATACACTTGAAGTGACATATCCTACAAGGCTACGGACCAAGTGCTGGAAAGCGGGATTAGGCTGGGTAGCTCTATTTTGACCGGCACAGACATGATGGGCCAAATGGCCTCCTTCTGTGCCATAAATTTTCTACGTTTCTAACTATTTCTGCCCGAAAAAAATGGAGCAATTGAGACACTGACCGGCAATTTTGAAATTGACGCGAATGCAAATGGCTAGTGACTATCACTTTTTGGCCGATAAAAGCAACTGCCCCTTTTAAATGTGGTCGTTTTAAGCGGTGGGGACTCTAGTTATACTGGCTTTGTTACTTGAGCTGTAGGTATTCCCAACGCCCATTCACATCTATTGGGGGAGGGGAAACATAAGTACATGAAAGCATGAAGGAAAGAATTGGAGATGTTAAAGGAACAAAATTAGTGGTGCACTTGTGTTTCATGGCGTGCTCCTGTGGAAAATTGAATATTTACATTGGAAATAATGCATTCTGGTTAATTTTAAGTACTTTTATATTTCAAAATTAATAGATTTTGAATCTTTAAAGGAAAAACATTTGGATTTTTAACAGTCCAATCACTTCCTGAAAAGTTCTCAATAGTCACTCCCACAAAAAAAACTACTAACCAATTCAGAAGCACTCTACAAGCTCCGGACCCAGTTCACAGACACTGTAACCCATCCAGCTCCCCATCTCTTCAGAAATGCTCTCTCTTCAAACCTTCCCAGTTTGCACTGGCACTATTCTTCTCGCTCATTTTAATCTGGCAGTCTTTCGACTTCCCCAACCCCCTCAGTTAATGCAAGCATTCTCCCTCCCCACTCCTTATCAGTTAAAGACAAAAAAAAGAAAAACTTCCATTTATATAACTCCTTTCATGTCCTTAGGACATCTCAAAGTGCTTTACAGCAAATGAAGCACTTTTTGAAGCGTAGTCACTGTTGTAATGTAGGAAATGTGGCAATCAATTTTTGAGCTCAACAAGGTCCCACAAACAGCAATGAGGTAATGACCAGAAAATCTGTTTGTGATGTTGGTTGAGGGCACTGGAGAGAATTCCTCTGCTCTTCGTATAGTGCCATGGTATCGTTTATGTCCACCTGAGAGGGCAGACGGGGCCTTGGTTTTATCCGAAAGACAGCACTTCTGACAGTGCAGCACTCCCTCAGTGCTGCACTGATGTGTCAGTCTAGATTATGTGCTCAAGTCTGGAATGGGTCTTGAACCCACGACCTTCTGACTCCGAGGTGAGAGTGCTATCACTGAGCCACGACTGACATGGTTAGTACTAGCACTGTCAAGGGTCATGTTGAAAAATAAGTGATTATAGTATTCACTCGTACTGTTACTGTTTTATGAAATATCTTTGATTGCCAACGTTACTTATTTTCAAGGAAGTTTGATGCACTTTTTTTCTTCCAAATCCACTCCTTGCCTCCCCCCACCACGCTACATTAGGAATTTATTCCTGGAAACAACATCCTGTCGAATGCTCTGGCTTGGGGAGTACGAATACTTTACATAGATGGTATCCTTTCATTATTTTTTCCACTGTTTGAATTTAAAGTTTCAACCCACATACCAACAATGTGAAATGGTTGTTAAAGATATGGGTACTGGCAGGATAAAGCCATTCCCTGGTCTGAGAGTTTATCTAACAACCATCAATGTTTTTAAATGCTCAATGCCATGTAATGAATTTGGAACTAGAAATATTTTAAAACATGAAGTATCCATTTCTAAAAGTGGAAAAATATTGTGGTGTCATTAGTGACCATTCGCTGAGAGTTTTCAGTCGATTTGATCCATTTGTCAACAACTTTTATCAACAACTGGCATTTCGATAGCATTTTCTTGTGTTGAAATAAATTGGTCTGACATTGTACAGATCATTGCTGAGGCTATGTTTGGAATATTGTGTACAATTTTGGACATTGATGCTTTGGAGAAGGTTCAGAGAAGAATAAGAACGATTTAGTGATGTAGGATCCTTAAATTATAAAGAGAGGTTCACAAAGCTAAACTTATTTTCACTGTAGAAAGTAAACTGAGTCGGAATATAATTCAAGCCTTTAAAACTACTAACATAAAACTACACAGCACAAGTGCAAAATGAAGTACCCTGAAGTGAAAACAAGGGTTAAAAGTCTTTGGCTAACTCTCCTAATGCAGAAAATATATGCAATAGACTCCCAAGAAAATCAATTAATGTTATATCAATAGGCTCCTTCAAGAAAGAAATTAATAACTATTAGGTTACGAATGGATTTGGCGATCATAGGAATAAATGAGAAGATAACCAAATATTCAGTGGTTTATCTGCTGGGATCAACAAGTGTCATTTATGGAAAGCCAATCAGCCAGGGTTAAATAGTAGATATGTCATGATGGATCGAAATGCACACTTTTGCTTTGGAGGGGGGAAAATTATGATATTAGGTGGAATAGGATCCGTTTAAAGGGTTGTTGCATATTATTGTGGAAAGAGCTGGGTTGATTTTCTGATTCTTTCTTCTATCAAATATTAATCCAGCTGTTTTAAAAGGCATTCTCCATATAGTATTAACTACTTTGGTGGGAGTCCATTCTGCAGATCTATTCTATGTTGGTAAAAGAATTTATTATTGAAATACTTTGGGACCAATTGGAATCTCTTGCTATTTACATAATCTGTCAGTGGGCCACTCTTAAACCCTAGGTTGATGCAGCACTGAGATTATGGATTTGACATGTACTGTTGAGATGTGTAGGGCTTTTTTTTGTAGATGTATGGCTTTTTTAATAGAAAAACTGTATAGTAACTAATAGACACCACAAATAATTAGGAGAACAATATGAGAATGAAAACAGAACTGAAGCAGGAAAATAGATGAAAATTACCCTTTGTATAATATACTACAAGGGAGGTAAAAAAAATACTGCACATTTTAGGGAAGATCCTCTTTATATTGTCAATATATATGTATAATTTTGGCAGCCTTTTAAAACACTGTTTTCCCCCAGAGGGAGGGTACTTGAGTCTAAGGTACAATTTAAGGTAATTTTGGATGCTTTTTTGAAAAAGTGCTCACGTTATAGATGGCTCGTTTTCTTTTGAGAACATTGATAAAATGCAGAGTAATTGCAACAGCAGCACAAAATGCTGCTGTGGCAGCTGGTGGAAACTTGATCAGTATCATTTTCTGAATATGGGCTTAAATGCACTTTAATTTTCCAGTATCTGCGTTACTATGCTTGAACGTAAGTTTATGTATGTATGTGGGCTTTTAAGATCACTGAATTGTTCTGTGGTTGATTTTGAGGGTTAAACAATGCTGTTTTGCGGATAGTGTGACTAGATACAAGCATCAAGCCTTTTTAAATGTTGAGGATGCTGTTATCCATTATATGCTATGCACAACTCAAGCAATTGTATTGCTTATTCAGTTTTGAGATGAAAATACATGAAGCTGTTGCAAATATGAGGAAATCTGCATATATTTTTTAATTGCTTTGATGCTGAAAATTTGCTGCAGTATTCATTAAAGCAGATTAAAATTGGTTTGTTCAGCGGGGTTATGTTAAATAAACATTTTATGGCACTAATTTAAACTTTTACTTATTGTTAGTTATACTGCCACCAGTGTGAAGCCAAGCTGGGATGCTTTGAAGTTTCTAATGTTAGATGAGTGCTGATTATCCTGTCAGCTCTTTTCTAACATTAAAAATTTCATCAGAGTTGGGAGCTGATGTATTTAAGTATGCATGCACCGAGCTACCCTTTCCCCGTTTTAAGAGTGAAACAACTTTATGCTCTCCACTTAACCCACTTTTAAACCAGGTACATGAAGTGTAAGTTCTGCATATGGAAAACTACAATATTTTTGTTACAGCTTACCAGTATTCTGCCCAAAGTTCATATATTAAACAAAATGGAATTGGTTTTATACGATGGGACCTTTTTTACGTACCTTGATCACAAATATTTCTATCTCCTATCAATCTTGCCATTGAGATTTTTTGTAGTGCTCTTTATCTAGTTAAAAATTAATTTGGAACTTTTATGCAACCTTAATTTTATTTTTAGATATAAAAGCTTATATTGCAAGAAGGAAGGAGACATTCGTAACCACAAAATGTGTTGGTGCTGTCAAAGGGGTAACAGTAATTTTTATTAAACTGTACAATAATACTTTACATTCTTGTTAATTAGAAAATTTTCTGTTCTTTTTCTCAATTCATAATGATACCACAGGCATTAAAAGTGACAGTTCTTAAAGAAAAAAATGCTGTGGGTTAAGATAGTTGCAGTCCAAACTGCAACTCCAACCACAGGCATCTTAGTCCTATTTACCCATGTATGTATTTATAGTTTGCACTGTTGAATTTTGTAAGTTTGAAAAGGCTGTTTTCAATAGTGTTGCTTCATTGGTGGATAAATCCAAAATTAGAACACCAAGATTTGTTAGTATCAACAGCTTGAGATATATGCAAATTAATTGGAACATGCATTTAATCTTTATAATGCAAACCCAAGGCTCTATGGTATTCACCTATGCAGCTTGCAAAGATGAGCAGCTTGGAAATCCCTGTGCTGGTGCACTGTCCTTTCACCTCTGAGATCTGAGCTGTAATCCCACCCAGATAGGATGAAAATCTCTGCTGATTTTAAGGGTCCTATGTGAAATGAGTTTGGGAAATCTCAACCCAGTTATATTAGTCATGAACTCACCACAAAACAGACCACACGTAGGCAATGAAATTACATTCTTTTCCTCTGGGAGACCACAAGGGTGGCTATCAAGAGAAATAGAAAAATTCAGACTGGTATCATTTTTTAATGAAAAAGGGAAAGGAGCAAAATGTTTTTTATACTATGTTTCTTGGCATAATTCTACCAAAAAAACATATTAAAATCATCTGCTGTTGCGTTTCATATTCAACACAGCTGTAGATAAAGCCCTCCCTCTGCTCAGTTTTAAAAAAAAAATGTTTTGACTGAAGTACACTTTCATAACGTACAGCATCCAATATGAAATAATGTTCTAAATGAGGCTGCTGTAGAGAGCTGAACGGGGCTGAAATATGCAGCGGTCTGGTCAGTTTCTCCTTTGGCTTAGGATTAAAACAATCGCAGGAGGTCTAGAGAACCACGGAGGCTGATTGAAGGCAGCAAAGCTGCCATAAAGGAATTAATGACAGATAATCGCACTTTAATGAGATGCGAACAGCTGCTTGAACTGCCCGCAAAAGTCGGCGCGGTTTAAGCAGCGCCTTTGTAATTGACGCCTTTGAGAACGGCAAATGGTTAACGCCATTTGCCCGTTATAGGCGGCTGTCCCAGATAAGCGGGGATGGTGTAAGTGGTGGGAACTGTATGTTGGTTACTTAACTTTTTGGTTTTACTGCCCACTGCATAAAGCGGACAAACCACGTTAACATCAACATGCCCAATATAGTTGGTGGGGACTGTACTTGAATTGCTGCCTTGTTTTGAAGAACAATATTTATCAAATATTTTGTTTTTGTTTAGGAGAAAAGTAATCGAACTGTCCAATCTAATAGTCATAGAACAAAAGGTAGGTATTTTACACTGTAAATATTTCTTGCATGAGTATACAGGGTAATTTATCAGGAGGGAGAGAGGAGGAAACTGAGAACCCTGTTGAAAAGGCAGTTTGAGACAGGATTATTGGGCTGAAAGGGGTGTCCCCTATAATGGAATAGGAGGCAAGCAGTAGTGCAGTGGAGCAGGTGGTGAAAGCTGGGCCAGACAATTACAGTGCTAAGATAGGATGGGACAATACTGTGGACAGATTTAAAAACATGGGTGAAGAACGTGAGGACATCAGGGAGCCAGTGGAGTTTGTCGAGAACAGGGTGATGGTGGTGTGCAAAAGAACTCTGGTCAAGGACTTCTGGATTACGAAGGGTGGAGGAGAGGAGGTACTGTAGCTAAATCTCAATCAGCTCTCCCCTTCCCTGTCCCTGGAATGCTTAATACCAGGTATCTATCTCCAAGTAGTTAATCTTGCTTTGTAACCTCAGCTTTAATAATGGTAATCGATAACAATTAAATGGGTGAAGGAATATTTATGAAAATAAAGGCCACTCATTTACAGTTTTCACAGAATAATGGACAGAGTTGTGAAATTCAATCCCCAAAATACCAGTAAGAATACCATATAATGAAAACTGAATTGTGATTTATTCAGTCACTGTTAATCAATGGCTCTCCATGCCATAACACCTTTATTTATATAATACCGTGCATCCTCCAACTCTGTTGAGTAGTACTATGGGTGATCTGCTGATCATGTATTAAAAGCTAACATGTACTACTTATCCTCTGTTACACTGGCATCATACCTGCATTGTGCAGATTTCTCTTTCTTACTTTGTGGCTGAGATTATGCATTCATATACGATTGCTGCTGATCCATTGACCTGTTTGCTAACTTTTCTGCTCCATTAATTTGGGCCAGAGCCCTTTTTATCTTGCTGAACTCTGCTTTCTTCCAGCCTAGCACACAGACTTATCCTTTTTCTCTCTTCACATTGAACCTAACCATATTGTGATCAATATTCCCCCCCCCACTCCCCAATTGTTCCCATCAATTATTTATTCCCCTTGATTTCCCAAAACTAACTCCTAAGCAATACAAACATACTGATCAGGGAATCAGTCTTGGATACATTCTGAAAAGCATTTAACCACTCTAACTAAAATCAGTAAATTAAAATGGGTAATTAAAATCACGCATGCATTACATGGTATGACGCCTGACCTAGAACAATTTCTCATCTGACTTACCAGGAGAAACAACACAGGAGATCCGCTAGTGTTTGAAAACCTTGTGATTGAATAACAAATGAGGAATTATTTTCTACACTTTAAGTGGGTTGTAGAGTACAGCATAGTTCAATGTATATAGATTTCTTAATGGGTGGAAGTTACTGATAAGTTGAGATTTGATTCGATAGTGCTTATATTGGAAAAAACAACATACAAGCAAAATTATAGAGACACAATGTGGAAAAATATATGGTATCTAGTCTGATTAGTTTTGCTATGAGTACTCAAATTTTAAACTCCTTTAGAGGACAATGTCTGACATTTTTGGTTCTCTGTTGTTGCTCATCCAAAATGTGTTTAATTAAAAGCAGGGAGACTGAAGAAACCTTTTATCAAAGTTGAAGCAATAAGCCGGTAAGCTAATTGTATCTAGATTAAAATATGTTCTTAATGCACTAACTATTCTCAGCAGCTGGTTGGCATACCAGGGTAGCTAAAAAATATAGTTCACTTTGGAGAAGGTTTTTACTAAGTCAATTGAATTTAAGAATCAAATGATTTTCTATTTTGTGTTAACTAGTTCTAACAGAAATATTTCACTTAAAGGCAGATTACAGGTTGTTACTAACAGATCTGTAGATCCATGATAAATGCAATATATACAAAATGCACTTGTTGAAAGAAATTGTGTATTCCCAAACTAAGCCATCTCATAATGTCACTAAACCTGGAGCCATCTAGAATCGTAGGCCTTGACTTTTATGCTGGTGGTGGGGGGTGGGGGGGTTGCGAAGGGTGTGCAGTAACCCGATATTGGGCGGTACACCCAGATGAGAGAGGGACGTGGAGACCCTGCCAATCTTAACAGCAGGCCTCGTTTGAATAGAACTTCCTAGACTCCTGCCCGACACCGGGCGGAAGCGGAAATATGGTCGCAGCTGGCAACCCATGGGAACAGTTCCCGGCAGTCAGCGGGTGAAGGGGTAGAAGTGCAATCGCATTTGGACCAGGGAGAAGCCTGGGGATTCCCTTTGTGCAGTCGGACATTGGGGAAGCCTGAGGATTCCCTTTTTGCGTTGCGATCTGGGCCAGGGGGTTGGGGGTGGAGGGATGACGGGGCTAGGAATTGTTCAAAGATCGGGGGGATGTCCAAGGACTCCTTGTGGGACGGGGAGTGGAGCACTCCTGGCCCACTTGGAGCTCAGAGAGTCTGCTGCTCCCACCATGTTTCTGATGCCAGGTAGCAGACAGCATGAAACTCCCTGAGTGGGCCTTAAGATTACGTCGTGGTGCTAATGACATAATCGGGCCGCAACATTTGAATCTTTAGTAGGCCCCTGCCTCCTTTTCACGGCAGCCTCATCGAGGGCCTGAATCGTCACCATTAATATTATGGTGGGAACATGGCAGTTGGGGGTCTGGTAAATCTCCCCTGCACCCTCTCCAAGGCCTTGAGCCCTAAATTGGCATTTAAGTCTAGGAGTCTGACCCATGGACTTTTGGGAAGTCTGTGCTGTAATCACTTGGTTATTGTGTTAAAAAGGATTTTAAAGCTTCATGAATTGTATAACTGCTGAGTTGCTAATTGTGAAGGCATTTTCTGAATCTTGAAAATCAATAAATATTAATAAAATTCTGCTTTATGCAGCCATTACAGACCACTGTACATACAGTTGGACTGCTACCCAGAGATCAACTACCATGGTCCAAATCCCTGCAGTCCTTTTGATAGTGACAAGAAAAGCAAGGGCAGCGACAAGCAAAATAAAGGAAAAGCTAGGTATGTAGTTACTTAGCTTTCACTTTAAATTAATTTAATGCAAAAAGATGCAGTAATATAACATGATTTCAACTTGATTTTAATATATAATCAGGGATGCTTGGTATTACAATTTTGGGCTTTTACACCATATATTTTCCTTGGGTTCATCAGAGACCACCCATGACTTAGAGTGTGTCTTTACTTAATATCTGGGTAAATGTAGTGAGCCCTGAAGTCCGAGATCCTGTGCATTTCGGCTTATGGATATTTCACACATTCAGACCGTTGCTTAGACTATAAACTACTACAAAGATTTATTGAATGTTAAGCAGATAACTGAACAGTATTCAATAAACAGATTTCCAGTAATTACAGATTAACCTATTTGTAATCTTGAAAACAAGAAAGATGCTTCTCCTGCACTGACCATGTGGCAGTTCGCTACCATGGAGTTTCTGGCCGCCCTATCATCAGCTTTAGAATGACTGATGAACTGGGTGAAGGCTACCAAATATAAACCCATCATTGGCAGCTCCTGGCTACAGAGTTGACTCAAACAGACTACTAGAGTGTGCCCCATTCACAGATGTGACTCAGGTCTTCCCTTGATTCTCAGGGCAAAGCAAACAAAAATTATATTTGCCAATACAAATGCAGCTGCCACTTACAATAGGGTTCAAAAATGTCTCTCAGCCTGTCTGTGTACTTAATTGTGAAAAAAAAATAGATTTTTGGATTTTTGTGTTTGAATTTTTAACCTTTTTATTTCCGGAAAATGCACGAGTTAAATCTCAAGTTTATGCAGGATATTGGATCAAAGGAAAATCCATGAGCTCAAGGCACCAGATAGGCTGGCTAAGGCAGGCTTCATAAGATTCAGATTGCTAATAGGTAGTCTAAGGTGTCATACATTTAATATTGAAAAGGGAAATATAGCCTTTATTTCAATATGCCTTCAAAGAGAGTTGAATGATATAACTGCGCTGACTTTATGCTAGTAAGCACTTCGTTTCAGCTTTCAGCAGAGAAATTCTGTGTTGAAGATTGTGTCTGCCAGCAGAGAAACTAGGCTAGCTTTGAAACAGTAGTGTTCCACTGCTTTAGAACTGGTCTTCTGTTTTAGAGCCTGTACATAGATAGAAAGTGAGTAGCATCTTCATTTTATGTATGGAGGAGAATAGTGAAATGTACAACAGTTTTATATTGTATACTGTTCACTTACCTGTTTTATTCAAATAAACCGTTTAGAGCCTGATTCTCAGGGTTCTCTTTTGGGATCTCTGGGTTTCACTGCCACTTACTACTTACCTAGATAATGGACAGGAAAAGAGACTTTGATAGGAGACACGAGATCTGCTTACAGGAGTGGCTGATGACACTGAACCCAAGAAAATATCTAGCGTAAAAACCCAAAAATGTGACACTGACAGTGATGTGAAATTAACCAAATTGAATAGAATGGCACCTAAGCAGATAGATGTCAGGAAGTGCTTCTTGGAAGCAATATCTTTGAAGTGACTTTGTATATCAGATCATACAGTGTAATCTGTGGCTTAAAGAAGCAGTTAGAAATACCTAACCTCTGTACAAAAATATAAAAATACATTGACTTTTTTATTGTTGAAAATATGACTAAAACGCCTTACCTGTCTGTCACATTTGGTTCTTTTCTATTCCTCTGTACGCGAACAGAAGTAAAGGCCACAAAATGGCATGCAGTGAAAAAAACTGCAAAATGGATACAAAAATCATGGAAACTTTAAAAGAGAAGAAAAAGAAGGGTTACTGTGAATGCTGCATGATGAAGTATGAAGATTTAAAAATTGTAAGTGTTAACTCCAAACCATTTTTGCATAACTTGCACTATTTGAAGTGTTATAATAGAATGGTGTCACCTGGTTAAACACTGATTAAAGAATGACTTGAAAAGGGGGAATGAATATTGCAAAGTTGAGTGAAAGGGAAAAAAATTGTTCAAACTGTTTCAGGCACCTTCTTTGTAAATGTCAAATCTAGTGTGGCAAGTTAAATAATAGCAAAAAAGCAGATCTGCTATAATGGCAACCAGTGAAATGGATAATACATCCCTTAAGATATATTTCTTGGTTATATGATACGTAAAATTACCACATGCCTGTTCAAAACCAGTGATCTGTTCCTATTCAACTTGGCTACTGAAGGGAACCAAAAAGTTGAGTAGGTTAAATTTAATCTTTGATTTATATATTGTGTTAAAGTTGTACTATTAATCTAAATATGAAAACTCAGCACAATTCTAAACAATCAGCACACCCATAGTCTGACACATACCGATTTGCCACAGAACCAGCAAGGCATGGGAAGTTGTTCCTAAATTTAACATGATTGGATATAGAAAAAAAGCCTATTTTTTTTTAAAGAGGAAATATTGGAATAAAAGTTCTTTTAAAAGAAGATATTTGAACGTTTAATCCAAATAACTTATTTGAAATTAATTCTATAAATGAACAAAATTAACTTTTTTGATCTCGATAATTTAATCAGTGGGGTAGGTAAAACCATAATGTTATAAGGATCAAGATCAGCAAAAAAGAAAATACAGAATTGGATATGCAGAAATCTATTCATACTGCTTGCAGGGTGACAAGTTATTTTGCTTTTCAACTCTTCCGAACTTTTAGTTTTAATGCCAGTTAGGAATAGGAGTAGGCTATTTATACTTGAGCCTGTTTCTCCATTGACTTAGATCATGGCTGTTCTGTACCTCATCTCCATTTAC
The DNA here is from genome assembly GCF_035084215.1 of Heptranchias perlo. Taxonomy (NCBI): domain Eukaryota; kingdom Metazoa; phylum Chordata; class Chondrichthyes; order Hexanchiformes; family Hexanchidae; genus Heptranchias; species Heptranchias perlo. The sequence continues at coordinate 123,166,393 of NC_090326.1, forward strand.
CTGCTCTAGTTCCGTATCCCTTGATATGCTTGCTTGCTAATAAAAATCTATCGATGTGTTGTGAAAATTTCAATTGACCCAGCAGCTGCATCTGTGATGTCATTAGGACACCGATGTAATTTTAATATGCAAGAACTGAGGTCCAGCTCAGCACTAAACCAGCTGAGTAAAACCTAAAGGGACTGGTTTCCAAAGGGCCATTGGAAGCAGTATTTAAAGGGGCACTCACCTCCAAGCATTCAGATCATAGGTATTTGCTATTTCGTTCCTTGGATTTCCACAGGAGAGTTTGTCTTGGAGATTGCTTTTTTTTTCTACATTTATTCTGCTTACACACAGTTAATAAATACACAGCTTATGATGGGTGCCATTGTTGGTACTTTGATTTGGTTGCATAAAAGGGGGAGGAGCAGCAGCAGCAGACTGCCCTGCCGCAAGGAGCAGCAGTTGGGCCTCTTATGAGACAACAGGTGAAGAGGGCTGCATGAAGACAGCCTAACTCACAGGTCCAGACTGAGTTTCCTATATCTGTCTGAGGAGCAGTGCATGAGGATACTGCACTTCTCCAGACAGGCTGTCTCAAACCTCTGCAGCCTCCTGCAACAAAGCCTGCTGGGCCAGGTGGCCATGCTTTACCTGTAGCAGTGAAAGTCATCGCTGCCTTTAGCTGCTTTGCCTCAGGCTCTTTCCAGGGTGCTACAGGGGATGTTTCCTCCACGTCTCAGACTGCTATTCATGAATGCATCAAGCAAGTCACCTTTTGCCTAGGCCAATGCCTGCATAGTCTGCCCTGTGGACGCCAGGAGTCAGAATGAAACGGCTCTAGGATTTGCTGCAGTGACTGACTTCCCTCGTGTGCAAGGAGTCATAGACTGCACATGTAGCCAACAAGGCACCAGAAAACAAGCCAGCAACACTCATTAACAGGAAAGGATTTCATTCGATCATTGTGCTGCTGGAAAGTGATCCCACCTACAGAATAATGCAGGTTTATGCCAGGTTTCCAGGCAACTGTCACAGTTCCTTCATCCTGCACTAGTCAGTCATTTCCCCACTATTCCACCCGTCAAGGAAAGTCAGAGGACGGCTGCTCGGGGACAAGGCCTATCCCCTCTATACGTGGCTTGTTACAACCTTCTGTAACTACAATGCCCAGGCAGATGAGGTACAGCCAATGCCACTGGACCAGCAGGACGATCATGCACACAAAAGCTAATGACACGCATTCCTGGGTGTGAAGGTCCCGGCTGCAGCATCCATAGTGGACTGCAGAGTGCTGATTCTTTGCGACAGAACACTGGTAGAAGTCTCTTCCAAACACTCATGGTAAGGCAGTATATTGTACAACTGCAAGTGTGCTGAAGGAGTTTCCTTTTGAAGGCTGACCCTCAAAGTCAGTCTTCCTCAGCAGAGCTTGGAGCTTAGAGCTGAACTTGCCCTCTGACGAGCCATCTCCGGGGCTGTCTTTTCCACTAGTCCCTGCTGCTGCTCACTCATGCTGGGAGCTTCACCAAGCACAGACCTCTAACTCGCTCTCTAACCCAACCAGGGTGCCAGTCTCTGTGCTGGTGCTTAGGAGGTATGGAAGATGTGACTATACTTTTTCCAAAGGACTGAATCCTCTTCCACGGGGTCTAGGTGCTGAGGTGGACCTAGATAAAGGAGAAAGGGACAAGAGTTAACATGGTGCTGACAGGCTACATAATAGCAGTTGACAGGCTTCACTATGCAGCATGAAGTTGTCAAGCTGGTTGAACATATATGAATGCTTGAGGTTAGAGGGGTACGAGTGAACGCAGACACTGTGTCTGTGTCACCCCCAGCCTTGCCATCTCCGATGCTTTTTGCTCACAATGGGCCTATGATGTCTAGGGCTGCAGGCTCCATCTTGCTAAGGGTCTGGATGCTAGCTGGTTCTCCCCTGGTCTTGCTCCTCTCCCTTGTGTTATGAGCCATTTTTTCTTGCAGAAAGAGAGGTAAAGATTTAATGAGTGACTATTGCACAGGGATTTGGGACTTCTTCATATAGTGTGTATGCTAAGAGGGAGACAAAGCAAGTTGCAAGTAGGATGGGGAAGTGTTCGATGGAAAGAAAGTGGCTGAGCTATGAAGTTAGAGGTGTCCTCGGAGGAGTTCATTGTTTTGCAATTGCTACCATGTGTGAACAGAATGCTGTTGGAGGCTGTGAAGGTAGCAAGCAAAGGGGTGAGTGTGTAAGTGGATTGAGGAAGAGAGATGCTACATATATGAATTGGTGGAGAAGGTTGTGGTGCAGGGGAGGGAAGTGTTCAGAGTGCTGGGAAAGGGGATGGGGAAGTGCTGTTGCCAGGTGTAATGCAGAAAAATGGTGATATGAAGGCCTTTTGGAAGTCCATATACACGTCAACCGCATTACCCTCATCAACCCTCTCTGTTACCTCATCAAAAACCTCAATCAAGTTAGTTAAACACGATTTGCCTTTAACAAATCCATGCTGGCTTTCCTGTATTAATCCACATTTGTCCAAGTAACTATTAATTTTCTCCCAGATTATCGTTTCTCAAAGCTTCCCCACCACCAATGTTAAACTGATTGGCCTGTAGTTGCCGGGTTTATCCTTACACCCATTTTTGAACACGGGTGTAAAATTTGTAGTTCTCCAGTCCTCTGGCACCACCCCCATATCTAAGGAGGATTGAAAGATTATGGCCAGCACCTCTGCAATTTCCACTCTTACTTCCCTCAGCAATGTAGGATGCATCCCATCCGGACCGGGTGACTTATCTACTTTCAATCCCTGGATAGATCCCCAGGACCTGATGATCTACATCCTGGAGTACTAAAAGGGGTAGACATGGAAATAGTGGATGCATTAATTGTCATCTTCCAAAATTCTATAGATTATGGAACAGTTCCTGCAGATTGGAGGGTGGCAAATGTTACCCCACTATTTAAAAAAGGAAGGAGAGAGAAAACAGGGAACTACAGACCGGTTAGCCTAACATCAGTAGTAGGGAAAATGCTAGAGTCTATTATAAACATAGAAAATAGGAGCAAGAGTAGGCCATTTGGCCCTTTAGGCCTGCTCTGCCATTCAAAATGATCGTGGCTGATCGTCTAACTCGGTACCCTGTTCCCGCTTTTTCCCCATATCCCTTTAGCATTAAGAAACTTATCTATCTCCTTCTTGAATACTTCTAATGACTTGGCCTCCATTGCCTTATGTGGTAGAGAATTCCACAGGTTCACCACCCTCTGAGTGAAGAATTTTCTCCTCATCTTGGTTCTAAATAACATACCCCGTATCCTGGAGACTGTGACCCCTGGTTCTGGACTCCCCAGCCATCGGGGACATCCTCCCTGCATCTGTCGAGTCCTGTTAGAATTTTATATGTTTTGATGAGATCACCTCTCATTCTTCTAAACTCTAGTGAATATAGGCCTAATCGACCCAATCTCTCTTCATACGTCAGTCCTGCCATCCCAGGAATCAGTCTGGTAAACCTTCATTGCACTCCCTCCATGGCAAGGACATCCTTCCTTAGATAAGGAGAACAAAACTGCACACAATACTCCAGATGTGGTCTTACCAAGGCCCTGTACAACTGCAGTAAGACATCCCTGTTCCTGTACTCAAATCCTCTTGCAATGAACGCCGATGTACCATTCGCCTTCCTAACTGCTTGCTGCACCTGAATGCTCGCTTTCAGCGACTGGTGTACAAGGACACCCAGGTCTCGTTGCACCTCCCCTTTTCCCAATCTATCACCATTCAAATAATAAAGGATGTGATAACAGGGCACTTAGAAAATATCAATGGGATTAGACAAAGTCAACATGGATTTATGAAAGGGAAATCATGTTTGACAAACCTACTGGAGTTTTTTGAGGATGTAACTGGTAGAATAGATAAGGGACAACCAGTGGACATGGTTTATTTGGATTTTCAGAATAAAGTCCCACATAAGAGGTTAGTGTGCAAAATTAAAGCACGTGGGATTGGGGGTAATACACTGGCATGGATTGAAAATTGGTAAACAGAGTAGGAATGAATGGGTCTTTTTTGGGATTGCAGGCAGTGACTAGTGGGGTACTGCAGGGATCAGTGCTTGGGCCCCAGCTATTCGCAATCTATATCAATGATTTGGATGAGGGAACCAAATGTAATATTTGCAATTTTGCCGATGACACAAAACTAGGTGGGATCGTGAGTTGTGAGGAGGATGCAAAGAGGCTTCAAGGCGATTTAGACAAGTTGAGTGAGTGGGCAAATACATGGCAGATGCAGTATCATGTGGATAAATGTGAAGTTATCTACTTTGGAAGGAGAAACAGAAAGGCAGAGTATTATTTAAATGGTGATAGATTGGGAAATGTTGATGTACAAAGGGACCTGGGTGTCCTTGTACACCAGTCACTGAAAGCAAACATGCAGGTGCAGCAAGCAGTTAGGAAGGCAAATGGTATGTTGGCCTTCATTGCAAGAGGATTTGAGTATAGGAGCAAGGATGTCTTACTGTAGTTATACAAGGCCTTGGTGAGACCACACCTGGAGTATTGTGTACCGTTTTGGTTTCCTTACCTAAAGAAAGGAGACACTTGCCATAGAGGGAATGCAGCGAAGGTTCACCAGACTGATTTCTGGGATGGCAGGACTGTCATATGAGGAGAGATTGGGTTGACTCGGCCTGTATTCACTCGATTTTAGAAGAATGAGAGGGGATTTCATTGAAACATATAAAATTCTGACAGGGCTTGACAGACTGGATGCAGGGAGGATGTTTCCCCTGGCTGGGGGGCTCCAGAACAAGGGGTCACAGTCTCAGGATACGGGGTAGGACATTTAGGACTGAGATGAGGAGAAATTTCTTCACTGAGGGTGGTGAACCTGTGGAATTCTCTACCACAGAAGGCCGTGGAGGCCAAGTCACTGAATTTATTTAAGAAGGAGCTGGATAGATTTCTAGACACAAAAGGCATCAAGGGGTATGGGGAGAGCGCGAGAATATCGTATTGAGATAGAGGATCAGCCGCGATCATATTGAATGGCGGAGCTGGCTCGAAGGGCCAAATGGCCTACTCATCCTCCTATTTTCTATATTTCAGTAAAGCCAGCCTTTCTAGTACCTCCTTTATCGATTTTTAGCTCATCCAGTATCTCAACTACTTCCTCTTTTACTATAACTTTGGCAGCATCTGCTGAACTGAACACTTCAGAAATTTCTCTCCCTCTTTGCCCTTTACATTATTACTATTCCCAGTCTATATTAGGATAGTTGAAATCCTCCTTTATCACTACTCTATAGTTCTTTCACCTCTCTGTAATTTCCCTGTAAATTTGCTCCTCTATATCCTTCCCATTAGTTGGTGGCCTATAGAATTCACCCAGTAATGTAATGGCGCCTCTATTGTTTCTTAACTCTAACTAAATAGATTCTGTCCTTGACCCCTCTCTCTCCAGCACTGCAATATTCTCCTTAATCAATACTGCCACCCCCACCTTTTTTCCATCCCTATCTTTCCTGAACATTGTATAGAGGAATATTTAGTACCCAATTCTGCCCTTGTTTAAACCAGGTCTCCGTTGTCACCACTGCAACATATTTCCATGTAGTTATTTGCACCTGCAGCTCATCAACCTTATTTACCACGCTTCGTGTGTTTACACACATGCAATCTAAACCTATCTTAGACCTTCTTCTCGTATTCTCTTATTCTGATCCCACCTAATACTGTACTATTATTCTAGTGCTATCTGTCTCTCCCAATCATTTGTGTACCTTGTGAATGCCACCTCCCTTTTAAGAGGTGCAGTTATGCTTTAAATAGCCCTCTGCAGGCTTGCTGGAAATCCTGCCCTGCAAGTGGGCAGACTGCCCGTCACTGATGCAATTGGACGGGCAGACTGCCAATCATATATTAATGAGGTCTGATAATTAAAATCCACTGGGCCTCAGAATAATGACATTGGGCAGGTGCACTGCCTACTCCACCCACCTGAAACCCGGTGCCAGTTAAAATTCCTGCTGTAATCTTTATCATACCAGCAAATTTCATTAACTTTGGAAAAAGTTGACAAAGAATTTGATTAATTGTGCTTCACTGATCTAAATATGTGCTGATGTACATTTAAAAGTTGTTAACTGAGATTAAGAACATACATCATCTAAGTGATTTAGTAGTCAATGTTGCTGGGAGTTGTTTCAGAAGCTTGATAATTTGGTGTGACATTTTAGGGCAGTATAATTCTGCTGCTGTTGCATTATTTTTGTCTGCTGCAGTATCTTGACTCATCTGGTTTTTTTTTAGCATCTGAAAAGTGAACATCATAAAAAGTTTTCGGAGAGCTCAGAATTTAATGTTGTGGATAAAATAATTTCCCAGTTTGATTGTGACTTTGTAGAACTCCAGAGAGAGAAGGTAAAAAGGTAAGAAATATTGTTTCTGCATTACATAAAAGTATGGTATCAACCTCTGATTCTAGGTCAATTCTCATTTTTCAAATGCATCCAATTTTTAATTTTTTTTAAAGAGGACTGTTGTAAATGTGTTCTTACTGCTGCCTTGTAGGATTCAAATAATCTGTTTTGATTTGTAATCATACGCTTTCCAGTGTTTGATCCTGTTAACCTTGCAGGGACTGTATTTTCAAATGAGCGGTCAGTGATCAGACCCAAATCTTCCTCTTCTACTTTTGCTGATATACATCCAGCCATCATTTGCCTATTACAATATACATCCCTTCACATGCATCCCCATTAAAATCAATTTGCTGATTGTTCATCCTTTACTTAATATGTGCAGATTGTTTTGAATGCTGCTGAGCATTTTTGTAAAATTGCAAGAAGTGTCCTACCTATTAAAGAAATTTATATAAAAAGACAACCCATAACAATTTCCTGTGGGGCACTACAAGTCTCTATACCCCTAACAGACTTTTCCCATTTTTTTTTTGCATTACTGTCTGCTTTCCATTGCTAAGTTATGGATAACAAATTTACCATTAATACCGTGATCCTTCATCAAGTTTAATAGCCTCAAGTTTGGAGCTTTTATGAAATTCTTTCAAAAAATCAGAGTAAATTAAACCCGCTAGATAGCCTTTCAGACTTAACTTGAGTCTATGACTGTGGCGTACTATCGTTCCTTTATGCTCCCTTGACTTCTTCGTGGCACAACGTGGTTAATCTCAGCACCCTTCTACACTGCCTCTCCGTGGGCCTGCCCCGTGGTTGCATTCCTACCTGTCCCAATGCAACCAGCATATCTCCAGCACTGGCTTTTCCTCCAGCCTGAAAGGTCACAACTTGTATTTATATAGTGCCTTTAACGTAGAAAATATCCCAAGGCACTTTACAGAAAGTAAAGGAACAAATGCTGACCCATCATGGATCTCATTGAGGAACGGGTGGGGTGGTGAGGGGCTTAATGGGAGACAAACTGCAGAGTAATGAAATATTAGGACTAAAATGGGAGGGAGACTGGGGAGGGGAGATTAGGAGGAACAGTGAGAGTAAACAGTTAAAGGAGATACTTTACTCCAAGACTAGGTGATTACTTCAACCATTCTCTGCCTCTTCCTCATTTATGTGTTACCCCTTTTAACATTATCAGTGGGCATGGGGTCAATTTCCATATGTATGCCAACATTGCCCAACTCCCTCTCCAATAGCTTCCTCAGCTCCATGATCAACTCTCTTGTCAGATTGCTTGTCAGACGTCAGTTGTGGATGAGTCAGAAAATTGGCAAGACTGATTGCATTGTATTCAGCTCCTGTCAAAACGTCATACCCTTGCCATCGACTCCCTCTCCAGACATTCACTTAGCTAAGCTAGACAATACAGTCTCTGCATCCTATTCAACCCACACCTGAGCTTCAAACCACATGTCCTAACCCTTGCCAAGACTGCAATATTGTTCACCTTTGCTGTTACTTTACTCTCACTACCATTGCATTCTTTATCCACAGCTTTGTTACCTCCAGACTTTCTGCATTGTCCTCATTTATATTGCCTCCATGGTATCTTTAAAAATTCATTCTTGGGATGTGGACGTTGCTGGCAAAGCCGGCATTTATTGCTCATCCCTAGTTGCCCAGAGAAGGTGGTGGTGGGCCACCGCCTTGGACCACTGTAGCGGTTTGATACAAGCAGATGAAATTTAAGGCAGAAAAATGCAATTTCGGTAGGAAGAACGAGGAGAGGCAATATAAACTAAAAGGCACAGTTCTAAAGGGGGTACAGGAACAGAGATCTGGGGGTATATGTGCACAAATCGTTGAAGGTGGCAGGGCAGGTTGAGAAAGCGCTTAAAAAAGCATGCAGGATCCTGGGCTTTATAAATAGAGGCATAGAGTACAAAAGTATGGAAGTCATGATGAACCTTTATAAAACACTGATTCGGCCACAACTGGAGTATTGTGTCCAGTTCTGGACACCGCACATTAGGAAAGATGTGAAAGCCTTAGAGAGGGTCCGGAAGGGATTTACTAGTTTGATTCCAGTGATGAGGGACTTTAGTAATGGTGGATAGACTGGAGAAGCTGGGATTGTTCTCCTTGGAACAGAGAAGATTGAGGGGAGATTTGATAGAGGTATTTAAAATCATGAAGGGCCTAGACAGAGTGGATAGAGAGAAATTGTTCCCATTGGCGGAAGGGTCAAGAACCAGAGGACATAGATTTAAGGTGATTGGCAAAAGAACGAAAGGTGACATGAGGAAAATCTTTTTTACACAACGAGTGATTAGGATCTGGAATGCACTGGTGGAGGCAGATTCAATCGTGGCTTTCAAAAGGGAACTGGATACATACTTGAAAGGAAAAAATTTGCAGGGCTACGGGGAAAGGGCAAGGGAGTGGGACTAGCTGGATTGCTCTTGCATAGAGCCAGCACGGACTCGATGGGCCGAATGGCCTCCTTCGGTGCTGTAACCTTTCTATGATTCTAACTGATTGCCTTGCTAAACTACTTCATGGCAATTAAGTGTCAACTGTGTTGGTGTGGGTCTTGACCCATCCTATTTTTGCAATCTTCTCTGACCTTCAGTTCAAGCCCATGTTGTTTAACCCTCTGACTCTGGCCTCCTTTGTATCTCCCTTCACTTCTGCTCTGTCGTCAGTGGTAGAGACTATAGGAATCTTAGCTCAACTGTCTGGAAGTTCCTCCCTAAACCCCACCACTTCACTACTTCTCTGCCTGTGTTTTTAAAAACTCCTTTTCGACCCTGTTTTCAGTCATCTCTCCTAATCCTTTAACTATTGCTCGGTGTCAGTTTCTCCTCTATGAAGAGCATTAAAATTACATTTAAAGGTGCTGTATAAATGTCATTTTTGATTCTGGGGAATGTTCTGTTTGGTCCAACTGCCTCGTATCCATTTTAATTTCTTGAGATTCTTCATAAAGCAGAATTTACTGACCTGTATTGGGGGGTAATTTTACAAAACTGAGCCTCAAGCAGGAAGCCTCTTTCTCTGGTAGTATGGACTCAAAGCTAATGTGGTATAGACGCCAGTGCTAAAGTGATTGCCGTTGTAATTTGTCCACAGTCTTCATTTGTGAAGACTGATGTGAAATATTAATTTTTAACACATCTTTCAATCATATCGAACTTAATTCTTAAAAGACCTTACTGATCTTTAACACTCTATACACTTAATACATAGCTTTGATCTCTTACTACTATCTACAATGTGTCTTTCTGTACTTCCGTTGCCCCTTCTAAGACTGGTTTTGATTGCCAAAAAACAAAATGCTGGAACTATACAGATTTATCACCATCTGAAGAGAAGAACTAGGTTGTTTTGGCTGCCATTAACTGATTTTGCATTTATCAAAGTAGAACTTATTGGTGGTACTTAATAAAACCATTTCAGCCAGAAGTGCCGAGTGGATGATCCATCTCTGCCTCTTCCCGATATCCCCACCATCACAGAAGCCAGTCTTCAGCCAATTCGATTCACTCCACGTGATATCAAGAAACGGCTGAGTGCACTGGATACAGCAAAGCCTATGGGCCCCGACAACATCCCGGCTGTAGTGCTGAAGACTTGTGCTCCAGAACTAGCTGCGCCTCTAGCCAAGCTGTTCCAGTACAGCTACAACACTGGCATCTACCCGACAATGTGGAAAATTGCCCAGGTATGTCCTGTCCACAAAAAGCAGGACAAATCCAATCCAGCCAATTACTGCCCCATCAGTCTACTCTCAATCATCAGCAAAGTGATGGAAGGTGTCGTCGACAGTGCTATCAAGCGGCACTTACTCACCAATAACCTAGTCACCGATGCTCAGTTTGGGTTCTGCCAGGACCACTCGGCTCCAGACCTCATTACAGCCTTGGTCCAAACATGGACAAAAGAGCTGAATTCCAGAGATGAGGTGAGAGTGACTGCCCTTGGCATCAAGGCAGCATTTGACCGAGTGTGGCACCAAGGAGCCCTAGTAAAATTTAAATCCATGGGAATCGGGGAAAACTCTCCAGTGGCTGGAGTCATACCTAGCACAAAGGAAGATGGTAGTGGTTGTTGGAGGCCTATCATCTCAGCCCCAGGACATTGCTGCAGGAGTTCCTCAGGGCAGTGTCCTAGGTCCAACCATCTTCAGCTGCTTCATCAATGACCTTCCCTCCATCATAAGGTCAGAAATGGGGATGTTCGCTGATGATTGCACAGTGTTCAGTTCCATTCGCAACCCCTCAAATAACGAAGCAGTCCGAGCCCGCATGCAGCAAGACCTGGACAACATCCAGGCTTCGGCTCATAAGTGACAAGTAACATTCACACCAGAGAAGTGCCAGGCAATGACAATCTCCAACAAGAGAGAGTCTAACCACCTCCCCTTGACATTCAACGGCATTACCATCGCCGAATCCCCCACCATCAACATCCTGGGGTTCACCATTGACCAGAAACTTAACTGGACCAGCCATATAAATACTGTGGCTACGAGAGCAGGTCAGAGGCTGGGTATTCTGCGGCAAGTGACTCACCACCTGACTCCCCAAAGCCTTTCCACCATCTACAAGGCACAAGTCAGGAGTGTGATGGAATACTCTCCACTTGCCTGGATGAGTGCAGCTCCAACAACACTCAAGAAGCTCGACACCATCCAAGATAAAGCAGCCCACTTGATTGGCACCCCATCCACCACCCTAAACATTCACTCCCTTCACCACCGGCGCACCGCGGCTGCAGTGTGTACCATCCACAGGATGCACTGCAGCAACTCGCCAAAGCTCCTTCGACAGCACCTCCCAAACCCGCGACCTCTGCCACCTAGAAGGACAAGAGCAGCAGGCACATGGGAACAACACCACCTGCACGTTCCCCTCCAAGTCACATACCATCCCGACTTGGAAATATATTGCCGTTCCTTCATCGTCGCTGGGTCAAAATTCTGGAACTCCCTTCCTAACAGCACTGTGGGAGAACCTGCACCACACGGACTGCAGCGGTTCAAGAAGGCGGCTCACCACCACCTTCTCGAGGGCAATTAGGGATGGGCAATAAATGCCGGCCTCGCCAGCGACGCCCACATCCCATGAACGAATAAAAAAAATGTTCAGTGATATTGTAAATATTTAAAATATCAAATTCATATTTGCTACCCGAGTAGTCCAATAAAAGAGAAAGTTGAATGTGGAAACTTCAGCCGCTATTTATCTGAAAACATACCTAGCTTTTTTGTGAATTTATGTACTTCATAAATTGTAAAGCCAATAACATTATCAAAAGTAGCTTTTTGTAAATTGTAATATCCAATGCTTTTTTAAAATTGGCCTTTTTCATCTAACCTCTTTATAGCTAACAGACTAAGTGGGCATCTTCCCCACCCCCCCTTCTCCCCAGTTTGAATCTATTACTCTGAAACTAGGCTGACGCACCTTCCTCCTTTCACTGGTTTTCCCCTCCCTCCCATAAGTAGTGAAATACCTAACCTCCTCTGCTTGCCTTTCAGAGTGGCAGAGCAGAGATCAGCAACTCAGGATGTCGATTTATAACAAAATCCCCCAATCACTTTCTATGAATATTTAACTTGCTGCTAAATAATTAGTGAATTGGAAAATTGAAATCTGATTTTAATGAACGGATTTTGTTTATGTTTAGGACAAAGTGTTATATTGGTGTAAACACCCAAGCTTTCACCAAGATAAGTATTGCAGAAAAGCATGCAGAATTTCGAAGACCACATAAAGAGCATGTGGAAGAAAATAGATCTGCAGTAACATGGCGCACGAAGAATAATGAACGTGTCAGTGGATGGGAAAATAAACTAAGCAGTTTGTCTTTCCAAGGAAAAGAAATTGTATCTTCAGGTACCCTGAATTCACCTAGCCAGATGTTGCCTTTGTCTACACCATGTCATGTTAGCATTTCTGAAACGGGGGATAAGTCCACTTTTGTTAATAGCAAGTCCTGCGGAGAAAGCATGGTTAATTCTGAAAACCAGAAAAAAGACACAACTCTGCATAGTTCATTTTTGTGCCAAGGACAGGAAGGTAGTTCCATAATTTCAAAGGTGTGTATATCAGAACAATTGCATCACATTGGAGGTCTGCCAGACAAGAAGAGATCTCTGTCTGTTGCTGGAGAATCACTACATAAACATCCATTTGATGAAGACATGTGTGGAAGTAGGCCAAAGCCAGATATCACTGTATGTTCTGACGGTGATGAAAGCAAAACTAGACTACAGAAATCAGCAAAGAATTTACAGCAAAAGCGCAAGGAACAGGAAAATGCAATCCTTCATGTTTCCAAGTATTCTAGGGTAACTGATCATAGTTCAGCAGATATTGCAGCAGCTCCTGTTGAAAATCCATGCGGCTCTCTGCAGACGCAACTGGTTTTTGGCATAGACAGGAGTGAAGAACCAAGAGAAGGATTAATGCATGAAATAACACCTCTGTTTAATACCACTGCAGATAAAAACACTGAAGTGAGCGTGATTCCTTATACAGTAGACTCTTCTTCACCCTGTATGAAACTGCAAAGGAAAGTGAGATTTTCTGCAGTTTATGGAAGAAATAAGAAGGTGGCTCAGAATCACAAAATGGAAATAAGTACACTTGCAAAGGAAAGGTGTTTGGTAGAGGAAGGTGAGGCTCCCAGTTTGCTGGAATTATTTCAAACCAGTGAAGATAGTGATTCAGAGTTTTTGGGTTTTACAGATCATTCATCACAGAAAATGTCAGAGTTGGAAAGAGACCTATGGGATAAAGATCAGCCAGAGAACATCCTCTCACTGTTTGCCCATTCATCATCTTTGTCATCTTTTCTTGGTTTCTAGTGCATTGCAGAATTTTATTCCTGTTCCGGTTTTGCCAAAAGTCCAGTCTGGTTACAGTTTTTTTTCATTTGATCACTTTAATGTGCCTATTAGGTTTGAGAATGAAAAATAAATGCTGTATACCGACTGCTTTAACAACAATTAGATCAAATAGAATTTCTTCCAATTTTGTATTTAACCCAAAGCATTTCAGTATGATGAATTTGACCTAAAATTTCCCTACAAAGTACCAGACTTTGTCAGTAAAATCCAACAGTAATTCCTAAATGTTGCATTTTGCCACGCATAATATTTGGTTGCAACTGTTTTTAAAAAGTATGTAACCATTACTGAATTCATTTAAATTTCTTTCACTACACACAACTCATAAAGCCAAACACAGTATAGTTATCAAGCTTCATTGCATAAAAGTATGTCATTGTAGTGAAATGCCGTGGTAATCAGTAATTCATACAAAACTATCTCCTTCGGGGGCAGAGGATGGTAAAGTGGGTTAGCTTATTGTCCTTTCATGTCTGGGACAGGGGTCCAGATCTAGCCCAGACCTGAAGGGATGAAGTCCTCTCCAACTATATGGAGCTCGTTTGGGTAGTGTCAGCCACAATCTTGGTAGACAGCACAAAACTTGGCACTCACTCTGGCGAAGAGCATGGCGCGTATGGGAAATTGAAAATGTCACATTGATGTTGTATGACATGCTCTTTTAAGATTGAGCTGAGTGACATAGTTGGAGTAGAGGCACTTGTGCCATAGCTGACCTTGGAATGTTAATAGTGAAACTGGATCCTGAAATGTGGAATGCTCCATTTCCCATCACTAATATTCCTGATCAGTGAACATTTAAAATAAATAGCAAGAACATTGCCATCTAACCCCTTTTAAAAGAGATTTGCTCCACAAATGGCATAAAAAGCAACACCAGTTAACAACTTGCATTTATATAGCGCCTTTAACGTAGTGAAACGTCCCAAGGAGCTTCACAGGAGCGATACCAAACAAAATTTGACAGAGCCACATAAGGAGCTATTAGGACAGGTGACCGCAAGCTTGGTCAAAGAGGTAGGTTTTAAGGAGCGTTTCAGAGGAGAGAGGCGGAGTTTAGGGAGGGAATTCCAGGGCTTAGCACCTAGACGGCACTAGTCAAGCACTGTACAGGCTAGAAGGTTCCTGGTTCAGTTCCTAGTCTGGGTTACCTGATCTTACCTAGGGCATTAATTTGCCTCAGTGTGCTGGGGATAGGGAGTGGTCAATCAGCCAGGGTCCCTCCTGATTACTATTCAGAGACCTTACTGGTAAGTGTGTGAGAACAGTATCTGAATTGGCCGTGGAGCCCTTTACAGGCCAACAGCCTGCTAACACTTGCAGTTTAATCACGCACATGATAAATAACGATGTGAGTGAATTAACTGAGTCGCCAGAGCGCATGGAACTGTATCCTAGCAAGAGTAGAGTGATAAGGGGAGTAAAAAGGAGAAAAAAGACAAAAGGATTAGATGGTGGCAAATTGCTGTATATAACTGAATTCTTAAAATGGTCATATTAAACATGTTCTTCAATACCTTCTAAATTAGAGTAAAATATTAGAGCCTTTTACAGCTGTGATGCTAAAAGTTTTCAATTTCTTTGAGCAATTAAATAAATAGGTATGTGACCAGTAGAACTCTTGCCTATATTTGCATATTTCTTTAAAGCATTGGATATCTATTTTAAAAATTGATTTCTTATCTGTTTGCAGAATGCCTAGTATCATCATCCACCTTGTTGGCCATTTACATCACATATTTCCCTAGATCAATAGAGACTTAAATTAAGTATTGATTCTATGGAATCTTATGCAAATAGACAGTGATAGAGAAAATATGGACTTAACATTGCAGATCAGCCTTGTATAACAGTAAAACTTGAATAGTAAGTGCAAGTATAGGTCTCTTAGTAAGAGGAGTATGTGTTATTCAGCACTTCAACTATGATGAGGATTGTATTCATGCAATATCTCTAATTTGCTGTTAAAATCACCAGCAAGCATCTTCTATGAAGACTAGGTTTAAAAACCTTTATCTCCTTTGCATATATTATTTTGTCCTAAACAGTGGCTATCAGTATTCTGATTTGTCTTCCTATTTGTAAATTTGTAGGTTAATGCTGTATCCAAGAAGCTAAAGGCACCTACTTTGCTCTTCATGCAGAAGGATTATTTCTGTTATAAAACTGAATCGGTATTTATGTTGTGAATTTTTTGCAACTTTTTGATGAAGGCTCCTGGTTTGATTTATACCTTTAGAAAATGTTTTAAAATATACATGTTTTGAGTTGGAAAAAGTACAAGAAAAGATACTTTTTAAATAAATATATTTGGTATTTAAAACAAAAACAACTGTATCCCATTTCTTTAGGCATTGGCTGTTGATTTGAAAACCTAAGTGTGTAAAGGCATTGCTATTTTTATAGGAATTCTTGCTGTATGTGTTGAAAGTTTTGTACATGAAAGCTTTAGTGTCAGAATTTAAAAAGAAGGAAAAATAAACATGAGGTGGACTCTGTCTCAAATGAACAGGAATTTTTATCTGACACAACTGTGAAAAATTATTTGTTCTGTGCTGAAGGTAACAATATCTTTTCCTGAACCAGCTGGATGATCTCCAAGTATTGATTCAATTGGGAATGTGTGGAATAAACAACAGTTTGCATTTATAAAGCACCTTTATCATAATAAAACATCCCAAGGTGCTTCACAGGAGAGTTTTCAAACAAAATTTGACACCAAGCCACATGAGATATTAGGACAGGTGAGGTAGGTTTTAAGGAGCATCTTAATGGAGAATAGAGAGGCGAAGAGGTTTAGGGATGGAATAGTGGAGCACTTAAAATCGGGGATGCGCAAGAGGCCAGAATTGGAGGAACGCAGAGATCTCGTGGGTTGTAGGGCTGGAGGAAGTTATAGAGCAAGGGAGGGGTGAGGCCATGGAGGGATTTGAAAACAAGGATGACAATTTTAAAATTGAGGTGTTCACGGATCAGGAGCCAATGTAGGTCAGCAAGCACAGGGGTGCTGGATGAACAGGACTTGGTGCAAGTTAGGGCAGCAGAGTTTTGGATGAGCTCAAGTTTATGGCGGGTGGAAGATGAGAGGCCATCCAGGAGAGCATTGGAATAGTCGAGTCTGAATGTAACAAAGCATGGATGAGGGTTTCAGCAGCAGATGAGCTGAGGCAGGGTCGGAGATGGGCGATGTTATGTAGGCGGTCTTGGTGATGGAGCGGATGTATGGTCAGAAGCTCATCTCGGGGTCAAATAGGACGCCATGGTTGCAAACGGTCTGGTTCATCCTCACAGTGGCCAGGGAGAAGGTGAGTCAGTGGCTGGGAACGGTGTTTGTTGCAGGGACCGAAGACAATAGCTTCAGTCTTCCCAATATTTAGTTGGAGGAAATTTTTGCTCATCCAGTCGGGCAAGCAGTGTGACAAATCAGATACCAAGGAGGGGCCGAGAGAGGTGGTGTCGTCAGCATACATATGGAACCTGACGTGTTTTCAGATGATGTCGCTGAGGGGCAGCATGTAGATGAGAAATAAGAGCGGGCCACGGTGCTGTTGTGATTGAGCCCTTTTCTAACCACATGCTGAAGTTCCATTATATTCAGCAAACGAGCTTTAAGATTTCTTTTTTTTAGTAAGATTCAGCTACATATCAGCCACTTTTTTTCTTCCTCCTTCCACCCCTACCCCTTTGGAAATCAATAACCTTAAAACTATCTGATGTTTCAACTTTTGAACCAATTGCTAATGCTGGAATTCTTGAAGCTGTAATATTTATGAATGCAGCAAGAATTTGTTTTATGAAGTAATGTAGTAGAAGCATTAAGGGAGGAATTTCCCAGTGAAGTTTGGAAACTCCTTTCCCCCACCCCCAAGACATATGGACATGCCCCTTTGACAGAGGGGAAGGGTGCAGCCCATTCCCTCATCCTCCCCCCCCCCCCCCCCCCCCCACCCCCGGCATAAGCAACTGTGTATCTCCTTAACCAATCAGATTGATGGATTGTGAAATTAGCAGTGCAAGTGTAAATTAGAGTGGGTGAGTTCAATGTCAATCAGGTACAGAAAGGGAAAGAAAGATTATTGAGAGAAAAAAAGAGACAAAGGAAAACATTTTTTTAATTTGCTATTTTAAAAAATCTTCAAAAGCAATTAAAACCTGAAGGAATGAGACTCCATTACTTGTAATAGTTAATTTTCAGTGACAGAGAGGTTGACTGGCAGTAATTAATACATCATGTCATTAAAAGGGTACTTAGACTGTAATGCCACCTTCTGTGGCAAGTTTAATTCCTAGCTACTACGCAAATACAGCAACTTGACGCCGTGCATTTCAATGGTGAGACAGACAGCGAGATGCCATTTTTGGGAAGCTAACGGCGGAGCAGCGCATCTTGGAGAACAACTTTTGGATTTCTGCGTTTAACCACGCATCTGCCCCTCGCCTGAAGATCCTGTAGCATTTGTGCATAAATAACGGCCAGCGCCATTAGCCTCACCGTTATTTTGACAGCAAATTATGGCCCCACATAGAATTACATATATGGGTATTTCTAGTTTAACTTCCCACTAATTATCATTTCACTGAGCTTTGTGAATACTACCTACTTATTAATTTGTAGGGACATATCTCCAAATGAACATTAAATACAATTCAAGTGAATTTCCACGGTGTTCCTAATTGCCGAAATTTTGGCGGAGAGTTATGGAAAGGGAAGAGGGCATGGTAAATCAAGAAATGATTGGCTAATTCCAAACTTCTATTTTAAGTACTATGAATTGTAGGACGAAGGGTTGGCTGGATGCAGATTGCTGGGGCGGTGGTGGGGCGGTCAGCCAGAGAGGGATGATAAGGGGGTCAGTCACAGCAGGGTATATGGGGTTGGTCAGCTACTCACGTTTTTTTTAATCCTGCTCGTATTGGGATGGATTTTGCTGTAAAAATAACGGTGAGGCTAACAGCGCTCGTCGTTATTCATGTGCAAATTGGACAGTAACTTCCGGCAACCACACACGCACAATTAAACTTGGAAATCTGGAAGTTGCTGGCCAAGATGCGATGCTCCTCCAAAAGCTGCGTGAAAGTGGCATCTCGCTGTTTGGCTCCCCATTCAAATGTGAAGTTCCTGTACTGACCAGATAAATACGGACTAAACTCGCCAAAAAAAAGTTAGGGCTTGTCTATGCAAGTATCATTTTAATGGCATACTAAATCTTAATTACTGCCAAACAACCTCTCTGGCACGAAAATTAACTTTTACAGGTGTGGAGTCTAATTCCTTCAGCCAATTGTTGGACATTTTTTTTTTAAAAGTCAATAGAAAAGTTTTATTTTTCTTTCTTTTTCCTTTAACTCTCTTAATTCAATCTTTCTTTCCCTCTCTCTTTATTTTGCTTACTGTACCTGATTTGACATTGAATTCACTAATTTAACTTACACTTCCTGGTTCAGTCTCTGCGTTGCTCATTAACGATTCTTCAATCTTTTAAGGAGATACATGGCTGTTGACACAGGTCCCAGATGCCTGGTAGAGGGCGCCACACTTAGATTTTTAATTTATAGGAGCTTGCCGAGCAAAAGCTCATAGACTTGCACATGCCCATAGATTTTCTAACGAACCACTAGTGCTTTCCGTTCACCACTCGGAGCAAAATCAGTCCCAGTGTGCTTTTTCTTTAGTTATACTTGGACTTGTGTACTTTTTTAGTATTTACTTAATAGTTCTGTTTTTAAGTTCAGCTCTGATGTTTCCTTTTCATTCCTGTTTCCAGTGTGTTTTTTTTTTTAAGTATATGCTCTACTTTTCATTTTCAGTTCCATTCTTATTTTTAGTTTGTCCATGTATTTACATTTTTAAGTCCTTGTTTGAGTATTTCTTTTTCCTTTGCTCTCACTCTCACTCTGGTGGTTGTTTTTACTCCCACTCCCAGTATTTTTATTTTTCAGTCCAACTACCGGGTTTTTATTTTTTTCAGTTTGTACACTTTTGCTCCTTTTAGTCCCCTCTCTCCTCAGGGTTCCAGGCTGACATCAGTGTTTTCCCTGCCCCCAGCCTGTAACCATGGGCTATCTTCCTCCTCACCCCTGTTCTACCTTCCTGCTTCCAACCCTATAAACTGTTCTACCATCCCCAGGCCCAACCCCCAGTCTATAAACCTCTTCTATCTTCCAGCATTTACCCCCAATCTACATTCCCCCACACCTACCCCCTCATTGTCTGCCTTCCCCTTAACCCTCACCTCACCTCTAACTGTGCTTCACCTGTCCCCATAAACCCTCTGAGCTTCTAACCACCTTCTGCCTTCCCCACAGCCTCTAATCCCTCTCTACCTTCCCCCTCTGTCCTCCAGCATCGCAGTCCTCCCTTGGCTTCGATCCACTTATCCTCCCGCTCCCTCTCGCTCAATCTGAAGGCTACAATTAATCTTTATTCCCCATGTGCAATGTCACAGGCGATCCATTAGTAATTCATTAATAAGCAGTAGCATTTAATAATTTCAATCTAAAGTGTGACTATTATTTCAAAGGAAGATATTTCACATTCTTTATGAGCCTTACACTCCACCTTGTTTCTTGATCGTAAATCTAGAGCAGGAGGTATATGGGTAGGGGTAGTGTACAAAAAATAAATCATCTAATGCCATTAAGACTACCAATTTGTAATGTGTCATCTGCTATATTTTCCCAATTCTGTCAACTACTCAGTGTACAGGAGTTTTAATTATAATTTTATCTCTCAAAATTGGTATGCAGACTCCATCTGGTGGTCATTTTGTGTGTGGAATGGTTTTACTTTTCCTGCATTATAATGCCAAAAAATAGTTTGAAGTGATGCAATGTATATGGATTAAAGTACTTTGTCTCTTGAAATATGCAGACAGCATGAGTACAGTTAAGAATAGCAAAGCATTTCACAGGTAGTATTTGGTAAAAATGCAGAGTTGAAAAGTAAAAATGGTTCTTGACCTCCTCATTACTCTGGCACATAAGCATATATAATTTTGAGGTGGTGTTCAATTCATTCATCAGTCCTGCTCACTGATCCAGATACACAGATCTTGGAATTGTATTGTGCATTCCATAATTCATTTTCACATTTGAAATAAAGAGCATCCCTATTGACTAACTGAAGAGGTTCTCTTTAGATTAGTTTAATTAGGCATTGCCCAGTATCATAAAACAGAAACTGGTTGCCTGTGTATTTTTCCAGCGGACAATTAAGACTCATTTTTAGAAATGGTAAGAGCTGATATGGGAATGGGGGTAAGCTTTAGCCACTAATTATAGAAAAAAAGCATTTCCACAGACTTGGTTCCATGAAATGGCTGAAAGCTCACACCTATGTATTTAGATTCATAAGCCATTCACAGCATGGGTAAAACAATACAGAAATTGACTGTTTTTCTTTACTTTAAAAGATGTAGAACATCATTCTAACAATGCAGCAATTGCATTCTCATCCAGTGAAACTCCTTGTGAAACAGTACTTAGTGAATTATGCTAGTCTTTACAAAAATTACTGCACTCCAAAACTGAATCACTGTATGATAACATTTTGAAGCATTTAAATGATAAAGTGCTACATAAATGCAAGAAATATGTATCAAATCATATTTATTTAACTGTTACCATCATGCACGTGTATCTTTGCCTTCTCTACAAAATCACCCCTTTAACTGTGAAATTGTGTTTTTTCGCACCAAGCATAATTGGAGGGGGATACTGGTGGAGACGCAGCTTCAGGTAATCGGAGGGGGATACTGGTGGAGACGCAGCTTCAGGTAATCGGAGGGGGATACTGGTGGAGACGCAGCTTCAGGTAATCGGGGGGGGATACTGGTGGAGACGCAGCTTCTGATAATCGGAGGGGGATACTGGTGGAGACGCAGCTTCAGGTAATCGGAGGGGGATACTGGTGGAGACGCAGCTTCAGGTAATCGGAGGGGGATACTGGTGGAGACGCAGCTTCTGATAATCGGAGGGGGATACTGGTGGAGACGCAGCTTCAGGTAATCGGAGGTGGATACTGGTGGAGACGCAGCTTCAGGTAATCGGAGGGGGATACTGGTGGAGACACAGCTTCAGCCTTTAGTTTTTGTGTACATCTGTATTTTAAGTTTTGACAGCATCATCAAACACCAAGTCACAACTGAACAATCTTTAATAAAAATATATATAAACAAAAATATATACATTTCATATTGAGATCAATCATGATATTTGCTATGATGTGGAGATGCCAGTGATGGACTGGGGTTGACAATTGTAAACAATTTTACAACACCAAGTTATAGTCCAACGATTTTTATTTGAAATCTACAAGCTTTCGGAGGCTTCCTCCTTCCTCAGGTAAACATTTACCTGAGGAAGGAGGAAGCCTCATTTACCTGAGGAAGGAGGAAGCCTCATTTACCTGAGGAAGGAGGAAGCCTCCGAAAGCTTGTAGATTTCAAATAAAAATCGTTGGACTATAACTTGGTGTTGTAAAATTGTTTACAATGATATTTGCTGTTTGTATAGAAGTTTGCAGATTGACCTGGAGTCAGAAATTTACAAGTACTGAGCAATCTGCAAACTTCCCTCAGTAACAGTAAAAAAAATCTCTAATTGACCTCTGGTTTCTGCTTATTTACAGCATTTAGACTTTAACACAGTTCACAGTAGTAGTAAAATAATACATTATGGGCTCGGTTTCAAAACGGAAGTGCGGGTGCGTTGGGGGCGGGGGGGGGATAAAGAAAATCACGATTTCCAGGAGCGGGCAGAAATCCTGGCTCCAACATGCCTAAGAAGGTGCACTACCCAGAGTCATCTGGGTGCACGCACCGTTCCCGAACCCTGAAGTCCCACTGGCAATTAAAGCATCAATTGAACTAGTTAGCCTAGTTGAAAAATCCAAAAATACAATTAGGTATGAAAGTGGGCGATTTCAACTCTGCCTCAGCCTGTTTCCTGCGCTGCATGAAACACGCCATGGGGAACAAGTCGTGTTTCAGCTGGTAGCCATTTGGCCATTTAAATCCCTGCTTGATAGATGGGGATAAAAGGTAAGTTATTGCAGAGGGGCACTCAGTTCTCTCAGATAAACTTTTGGCTGGGAGATCTTTGTGTTTAGACTGAAAATTCTTGGTTTCCGCTCAGAATTGTTCTGTTTACACATATTTGCCAACTTTTCGGACCCCCTCAAACTGACGCCATCAGGATGGGGGGCGTCATGTCTGCATTCACCAGTATATCCGAGGACGAGGAACATCACCATCCTCTCCAGGCACGACGTGCAATTCCGCCACTTGTAGCTCCACAAGGCAGTGCTGTGCCACAGGCTCTGTAAGATTGTACTCTTCTTGCCCAATAGTATAGTGGGCAAGTAGAGTTACTATAATGATGTCTGTGTGTGTATCTTGTGTGTGTGTGTGTATATATGACCTTTTATATAATTTTCTGTGACTAAATGCTATGGTGCTGGATGTATAAACCACATGGGACTGATATCAGAGCAGGGAGCTCTTAAAACTATCAACTTGCAAGAAAGGCCTGGTTACACGGACAAATTAAAAGACAAAACAATATTCACATCCTGACTTAGTTAGGACTGAGACCCTTATCAGATGCTGGGTGGTCATAAATAATGGAACCTTACAGGCTAGTCCAAGAGTCCTGGCCTGGAATCTGAGGGAGTCAGGTGAGGTCGGGGCAACCATGGATTCCCAGCCTTGACACAGAGGCAAGACCAGATAAGGTGAGGCAAAAACAGTCTTAAGCCACTGTGTGAAGTCATGATTGGTTAAGACCAGAGATGGGACACAATCTGTTTTTGCAGACCCATGAAAGGTGGAAGATAACACGGGATGTTGACCCCTTTTTCTTGAAGAAACGAAGAACTAAAGGCACCATTGGGCACCTCACCCTTTTGGGAGACCCCAACAGGGCAAGGGTCCATGTCAATAGCTAATCCTGGGTCCACCCCCAAAAGTGGCATTCTGCACTGGTGGCAGGTTGTAGACACCTAGCAGGAGTAACGTAACTACGGCTGACTTTAGAGGCCCACCCAACAGCTATTTACGAACGACCCGGATCAACAGAAGTAGGATTGAGGACAAGGAGTCCAAGAGGTCACTCCAGGCGGGGCAGAAGACATGAGAGACAAACCAATCAACAAAGGGACCCCAAGCAGGGTGGAAAGCGCTTTTCTCAAAGCTCCTGAGACAGACACAACTCTACCCAGTGCAGAATGGGTGATGTAATCTCTTGCGCTGCATTGTAAACCACTGCCCCACCACTGCGTGTGTTGATCCTTTTGTGAATTTCAATAAAGGACCTTTTTACCAAATTAGAGTCAGGTCAATTACCGGCAACTGAGAGTAAAATCTCTCAGCACCTGCACAAGAGCAGAGGGAGCAACATTGCAGGAGACATTACCCTCGACAGAGGTTCTACAGACCGAGGCTCAGCTTCCTGGACCTCTCTGAGGAACAGTGCATGCGGAGGCTGAGAGTGAGCTACCAGGTGGCTGCAGACATCTGCAGCCTCCTTCATGCCGAGCTGCTCCTGGCTGGACCTGGTGGCATCTTTTTACCCGTTGCTGTTAAAGTGACCACTACCCTCAACTTCTTCGCCTCTGGATCGTTCCAGGGTGACAGCGGTGATATCGACATCTGCACAAAAGTGCATAAGGCAGGTCACCGATGGCTTGTTTCGTAGAGCCTCACAGTACATCAATGACCCCATGGACAACCTCAGCCAGACGGAGAGGGCAATGGGATTCCACTCTGTTGCTGGCTTCACACGAGTACAGGGTACAATCAATTGCATGCATATAGCAATCACAGCACCTCCACACGAGCCAGGACTGCTCATCAACAGAAAGGGCTATCACTCCATCAACGTTCAGCTAGTTTGTGACCACCACAAAAGGTTTCTTCATGTGTGCTCCAGATTCCCTGGCAGCTGCCACGATTCGTTCATTCTGAGGCAATCCAACATAGAAACATAGAAAATAGGAGAAGGAGTAGGCCATTCGGCCCTTTGGGCCTGCTCCGCCATTCAAAATGATCATGGCTGATCGTCTAACTCAGTACCCTGTTCCCACTTTTTCCCCATATCCCTTGATCCCTTTAGCATTAAGAAATATATCTATCTCCTTCTTGAATACATCTAATGACTTGGCCTCCACTGCCTTCTGTGGTAGAGAATTCCACAGGTTCACCACCCTCTGAGTGAAGAAATTTCTCCTCATCTCGGTTCTAAATGGCATACCCCGTATCCTGAGACTGTGACCCCTGGTACTGGACTCCCCAGCCATCGGGAACATCCTCCCTGCATCTAGTCTGTCTAGTCCTGTTAGAATTTTATATGTTTCGATGAGATCATCTCTCATTCTTCTAAACTCTAGTGAATACAGGCCGAGTCGACCCAATCTCTCCTCATACGTCAGTCCTGCCATCCCAGGAATCAGTCTGGTAAACCTTCGTTGCACTCCCTCCATGGCAAAGACATCCTTCCTCAGATAAGGAATCCAAAACTGCACACAATACTCCAGATGTGGTCTCATCAAGGCCCTGTACAACTGCAGTAAGACATCCCTGTTCCTATACTCAAATCCTCTTGCAACGAAGGCCAACATACCATTCGCCTTCCTAACTGCTTGCTGCACCTGAATGCTCACTTTCAGCGACTGGTGTACAAGGACACCCAGGTCTCGTTGCACCTCCCCTTTTCCCAATCTATCACCATTCAGATAATAATCTGTCTTTCTGTTTTTACAACCAAAGTGGATAACCTCACATTTATCCACGTTATACTGCATCTGACATGTTCTTGCCCACTCACCCAACTTGTCTAATTCACATTGGAGCCTCTTTGCATCCTCCTCACAGCTCACATTCCACCCCAGCTTTGTGTCGTCTGCAAACTTGGAAATGTTACATTTAGTTCCCTCATCCAAATCATTGATATATATTGTGAATAGCTGGGGCCCAAGCACTGATCCCTGCGGTACCCCACTAGTCACTGCCTGCCACCCGGAAAAAGACCCGTTTATTCCTACTCTGTTTCCTGTCTTGTCAACCAATTCTCAATCCATGCCAGTATATTCTCCCCAATCGCATGTGCTTTAATTTTGCACATTAACCTCTTGTGTGGGACCTTATTAAAAGCCTTCTGAAAATCCAAGTACACCACATCCACTGGTTCTCCCCTATCTATTCAACTAGTTACCTCCAGTAGATTTGTTAAGTATGATTTCCCTTGCATAAACCCATGCTGACTTTGTCCAATCCCATTAATGCCTTCCAAGTGTTCTGTTATCACATCTTTTATAATAGAGTCGAGCATTTTCCCCACTACTGATGTTAGGCTATTGGTCTGTAATTCCCTGTTTTTTCCCTCCCTCCATTTTTAAATAGTGGGGTTACATTTGCCACTCTCCAATCTGTAGGAACTGTTCCAGAGTCTATAGAATTTTGGAAGATGATCACCAATGCATCCACTATTTCCAGAATCACTTCCTTTAGTACTCTGGGATGTAGATTATCAGGCCCTGGGGATTTGTCAGCCTTTAGCCCCATTAATTTCCCCAGCACTATTTTTTTACTGATACTGATTTCCTTCAGTTCCTCCCTCTCACTAGACCCTTGGTTCCCTAAAATTTCCGGGAGGTTATTTGTGTCCTCCTTTCTGAATTCAGAACCAAAGTATGTGTTTAATTGTTCTGCCATTTCTTTGTTCCCCATTATAATTTCCTCCATTTCTGACTGTAAGGGACCTACATTTGTCTTCACTAATCTTTTTTTCATGACATATTTATAGAAACTTTTACAGTCAGTTTTTATGTTCCCTGTTAGTTTACTCTCATACTCTATTTTTCCCCTCTCAATCAACCTCTTTGTTCTCCTTTGCTGAATTCTGAACTGCTCCCAATCCTCAGGCTTGCTGCTTTTTCTGGCAATTTTATATGTCTCTTCTTTGCATCTAATACTATCCCTAATTTCTTTTGTAAGCCACGGTTGAGCCACCTTTCCTGTTTTATTTTTGTGCCACATCCCACCCCTCTTCCACACACCGAACACCCTTAAGGGCTGGCTCCTCGGGTACAAGGGATTCCCTCTGCACACTAAAAGTAAAGTTGAAGTCAATGTGAATCAAGGGGAAAACTCTCCAGTAGCTGGAGTCATATTCAGCACAAAGGAAGATGGGAGAGGTTGTTGGAGGCCAATCATCTCAGCCCCAGGACATTGCTGCAGGAGTTCCTCAGGGCAGTGTCCCAGGTCCAACCATCTTCAACTGCTTCATCAATGACCTTCCCTCCATCATAAGGTCAGAAATGGGGATGTTCGCTGATGATTGCACAGTGTTCAGTTCCATTCGCAACCCCTCAGATAATGAAACAGTCCATGCACGCATGCAGCAAGACCTAGACAACATCCAGGCTTGGGCTCATAAGTGGCAAGTAACATTCGCACCAGACAAGTGCATGGCAATGACCATCTCCAACAAGAGAGAGTCTAACCATCTCCCCTTGACATTCAACGGCATTACCATCGCCGAATCCCCCACCATCAACACCCTGGGGGTCACCATTGACCAGAAACCTAACTGGACCAGCCACATAAATACTGTGGCTACAAGAGCAGGTCAGAGGCTGGGTATTCTGCAGCGAGTCACTCACCTCCTGACTCCCCAAAGCCTTTCCACCATCTACAAGGCACAAGTCAGGAGTGTGATGGAATACTCTCCACTTGCCTGGATGAGTGCAGCTCCAACAACACTCATGAAGCTCGACACCATTCGGGACAAATAAGCCCACTTGATTGGCACCCCATCCACCACCCTAAGCATTCACTCCCTTCACCACCGGCGCACCGTGGCTGCAGTGTACCATCCACAGGATGCACTGCAGCAACTCGCCAAGGCTTCCTCGACAGCACCTCCCAAACCTGCGACCTCTACCACCTAGAAGGACAAGAGCAGCAGGCACATGGGAATAACACCACCTGCACATTCCCCTCCAAGTCACATACCATCCCGACTTGGAAATATATCGCCGTTCCTTCATCGTCGCTGGGTCAAAATCCTGGAACTCCCTTCCTAACAGCACTGTGGGAGAACCTTCACCACACGGACTGCAGCGGTTCAAGAAGGCGGCTCACCACCACCTTCTCAAGGGTAATTAGGGATGGGCAATAAATGCCAGCTTCGTCAGCGACGCCCACATCCCATGAACGAATAAATAAAAACGTGACTCATGACACCTCTAAGGAACCCCATCAGCAAGCAACAGCGTTGATACAACGACGGCCACATTGCCACCAGGTCTATAATTGAACATGCGATAGGACTGCTGAAGATGCGATTTCAGTGCTTCGATCATTCTGGGGGAGCGCTTCAATACGCACCAGTGAGAGTGGGTTGCATTATAGTAGTATATTGTGTCCTACACAATGTGGCTCAACATAGAGGGGTACCGGTTGACGAGGCCCCATCCCCTCATCCAGCATCCACATCTGCAATCAATATTGAGGAACAGCAGGAGGAGGAGGGGAAGGAGGAGCAGGAAGAGGAGGAGGATGAACCCATGGGCAGAGCAACGGCTCACCTGGCTGCTTGTGAGGCCCAGGGAGTCACTCATATGTGAACGGTTCTCGTATGATCAGTAAGTGAGAAGAGTCCAGTCCTCAAACTACCTGGAAAGAGCACCACCAACACCAGCATCCCCCCCCCCCCCCCCAACCCCCTGCACAAAATAGTCCTGCAACTATACATACACCCACCATAAAGTGACCCACTGGGCGGCATCAAGTGTCGCTCTTCATGATGAAGCACATGAAAGGGCCCTATCACAACAGCCAGTCAAGAATGGGCAAGACGTGGCATTACTGGTGAGAATGATAACATTTAATGTGACTTTAACAAAAAACAAATATAAATGAAAAACATGACAGTTTGTCAGACACCCTTATGCATATCCTTCATGATCACAAAACCTTAGCCTTTCTCTTCCTATCGCTTTTACGTGGTGCATCCCCTGTGGCTGCAGCAGAGGTAGTGGCAGGTTGCTCATGTCCAGGGCCAGACAGCTTAGATGCTTTTGGCTTATGCCCTCTGGGTTTTGGAGCCCATGAGGGCCCCTCCAAAGACTGCTCCACCTGCACCTGTGACTCGGCCACCTGGAGAGGAGGCAGCATTGCGTGTGAGCGCTTTGAGTGGCGTCCCCACTTCCATTCCCCTTTCACCATCATCCCTCTCCTGGACCAGACCCCCATCACTCCTACCACCCTGCTGGACAACAGTTTGGAGGACATATGCGATGCCTTGGAAGCCCAGTTGTAAAGTTTCTGTCTGCCTGTTTACGGCGACAGAATGTTGTTCACCGTGAGTCCGAACGGCCATTGTCAGGGCCTGAATGGACTCATTTGTGAGCCGTGCTTGAAGCTCAATGGAGGCTAGACTTCCCTCCATCTGCGACACTATCTCAGACATTTCCACAGTTACCTGCGACACTATCTCAGACATTTCCACAGTTACCTGCGACACTATCTCAGACATTTCGGCAATGACCTGCAACATTATTTCAGACAGTTCCTCACTTACCAATGCCATCATTCCACTAATGCAGGAGTTGGACTCCTCCATCCTCTGCACGATTGTGGAGAGTGTGCGTGGCACATGTTCCAGTACCTCGCAAATGTGCTGCTGCCCCTCGATCATTCTCCCTTTAAATGATGGCCCACGGGGTTCAGCATCTGCGTCCAACTGAGCAGAGCCTGGAGGGGAGTGCGCCCACCAACGCAGACTCTCCACAGCTGCCCCTGCCACCAGTGTCTGCTCGTGCTCACTTGTGTGTGGTGATTCACCAGGTGTCAACCCAACTAATTGACTACTAGGACCCACTGACGTGTGAGTATCTGTGCTGGTGGATGAGTCACTAAGATGTGATGGTGCGCCCTCAGAGGCTGGGAACTCCTCTGAGGAATCGGCCTCTCCCGTCACTGCAGTCACTGAATGGTCTATAAGAGAACAGAAAGCAATATTAAGCATCATCACAGATGTGTCATGTTGCGATGAGCATACTGAGGTGTTCAACTTGCCAAGCATTGTTAACATCAATTCATGCGTGTGATGAATATTAAAGTTGTGTCACCAGACGTTTGTGGGGTGCCAGTCTCGGCGTCCCTGACGGACAAGCACTTGAGGGTACGGCTGATCTGCAGGGCCTCCTCCTCTGCCTCTGTGAGGACAACTATTTGTTATAGCCCTCCCCCAGTCCTTGCCCTCTCGTGTGCATTTTGTGCTCCCTTCTCCTAGAAGGGGAGAAAGTATAGACGTATGAGTGAGTGATGGTGAAGTGGTCAGCCGATAAATGCATTGCTTTGGGTGAGGCTGACCGTGAAAGAGGTGCATCAGAGGGTGAGCATCAGACAGGGACATCACATTGGATCAGGATTGGGGTGAGTGGTAGTGGTGGGGTCACAAATGGGGAGGTGAGGAAGTGCTCAGGAAGTGAAGGTAAGTTGAGGATGAGCCTTTAATGGGTGTGAGGAGTGATGTGATGGAGTAGTCTTGGCAGTGCAGAATGAGTTGGGGGGGTGGGGGGTTGATGTGCAACACTGAATGCAGGAGTATCATTAAGTGTACTCACTTTTGCTGACCTAGTTGGGCCATTGAAACGCATCCTGCACTGGACACAAGTACGGCAGATGTTGCTCCTGCTGGTGACCTCCTCTGCCAACTCGAGCCAGGCCTTCTTGGTGGCAGAGGCAGGGCACTTCCTCCTGTCGGCCGGGTAAAATAGTTCCCTCCTCCTCCTTACCCCGGCCAGTAGCAGCTGAAGTGAGGCATCGCTGAATCTTGGAGCAGCCTTGCCCTGTGCTGCTCCATTGGGTCTTCTTGCTCTTTGCTCCAGCAAAATTTATTGGTGCAATGGCCCTTTAAATCTAGATGCTCCAGCTGACAGCCTGTCATGTGGTGTGCAGTCCACCCACTCTGCAGCTTTCGGACGGCAAACTCAGAAACAAGGTTAAGGGGCACCAATTAAGTCACGATCGCATGGGGAATGGTAAGTTTTTATTATTCGGGTTTGTTGCGCGCCCAATGAATCCCCCCTGCCATCCCATCACCCTTTTAAAATCAAGCCCTATATCTTACATGGTATAATATTGTAATTCTAGGAGAATAACATGACACAAAGGAAGATGGCCATGGTTGAAGTACGTCAAAAATTGCAGCTCAAGTACATTGCTGCAGGAGTTCCTCAGGGCAGCATCCTCAGCCCAACCACCTCAGTTGCTCCATCAATGACGTCCCTGCTATCATATGGTCAGGAGTAGAACTACAACAGTAGAGCCTGGACAACATTCAAGCTTGGGCTAAAAAATGGCAGGTAACATCAGCACCATGTAAATGCCAGGCAATGACCATCTCAAACCACAAAAGGCCCAACCACCTCCCCCGACATTTAACGGCACCACCATTGCCAAATCCCCCACCATCAACATCTTAGGAGGGGGTCATCATTGATTAGAAGCTTCAGTGGAGCAGCCGTATCAACACTGGTTACAAGAGCAGGGCAGAGGCTGGGTATTCTGTGATGAGTGGCTCATCTTCTGACCTCTCAATGCCTCGCACCATCTACAAGGCTCAAGCCAGGAGTGTGATGGAATACTCGTAACTTGCCTGGAAGAATGCAGCTGTAACAATACTCAAGAGGCTTGAGAACCATCAAGGATAGAACAGTCCACTTGATTGACATCCCTACAACTGGACTCATTAGCCACCCCATCCACCAATGGCACACTGTGGCTGCAGGATGTACCATCTACAAGAAGCATGGCAGCACTGAAAACACCCTCCCAGCCCCGTGACCTCCACCACCAAGAAGGACAAGAGCAGCAAGACTATGGGCACACTATCACCTCCACATTCCCCTCCAAGTCACACACCATGCTGTCTTGAACATATATTGCCATTCCTTCATAATCGCAGGGTCAAAATCCCTTTATTCCCGACCTAATACCAATGTAGACACGCCATTAGCACAAATATTACAGTTCTTCAAGGAGAAGATTCACCATCGTCTCCTCAGAGCAACTAGGGATAGGCAATAAATGTGGCCTTGCCAGTGTTGTCCACAAACGAACATACGAACATATGAATTAAGAGCA
Source organism: Heptranchias perlo (assembly GCF_035084215.1). Taxonomy (NCBI): domain Eukaryota; kingdom Metazoa; phylum Chordata; class Chondrichthyes; order Hexanchiformes; family Hexanchidae; genus Heptranchias; species Heptranchias perlo. The sequence goes on from NC_090326.1 coordinate 123,197,857, forward strand.
GGAGTAGACCATTCGGCCCCTGGAGCCTGCTCTGACATTTGATAAGATCATGGCTGAACTGATTGTGACCTCAATTCTACTTTCCCATCTACCTACTATAAACTTTGACTCCCTTGTTAATCAGGAATCTATCGAACTCAGCCTTAAAATTCAATATACAACAACTCAAGAACAAATAAAAAAAACACATCCAACTTACTATGAGCAACATCATGACAGATCTACTAGACTAAAATAAAATAAACTTTCTCTTGATGACATCCCCAGAAATCAGCTTTGATGTACAGGCCACAATAGACTGGATGGGGTGGGCGGGGGGACGGGAACGGGCAGCAAAAGGAAATGTTATGGACAGCAGGATTTATTACCCTTTTTATTGCCATATTGTTTGCATTATAATATAAATATAAAGCAGCATAACACCCTGCTGGAGTTTGTGGGGTCAGGTGGGCACAAGCACCTCTTCAGGAATATTTGTAGCATCTCCAACCCTGGCTATGGTCCAATTGTTCTCCTGAACAAGAGCACCAATCTGCAGATATTTTTTAAAAATTAAATTGCTTGGGGGTGCAGGCCATTTGCCTGGCCTGGACCCTATGTGTGGAGGCTATGTATGTTATTGTGGAGGCCAATATATATTACTCACTCAGCGTACCGAATCCCATTACTACATTGGTTCCCTTTCCAGGTTCAGGAGCAGGAATTCCTGGCTTCTGCCCCTTGCAATGTAAAGAGCAAACTCCGAAAATGGTGGAGATCCCGCATAACTGGATCGCCACCATTTTCCTGGGGATTCTGCCAGTCTCCTGCTGGAGTTACCGTGGGCAATGGGTGGAACTCCTGTAGGAATTCAACATCTTTTTCTATCTCCCACTTTATATAGCATTGGTTTTTTTATCAAGCCTAGCAAAAGGTTGCACCTTCAACTTTCTTCTGTTACAACTTTTTTTGCCTTTTTTTTATATTATCAATGCAATTATGGTCAGTGCTCTTTCGAACTTTTCTTTTTCCTTCTAAGCTCCAAATGACTGCCCTGAATGCTCTTCCGTTTCGTTACATCCCCAATGAGCTGAGGTCAAGACTCATCATAGAATTTTTTACTCTCTCATTTTTTTCCTTCAAACTAGCAGGGCTTCATTCCTCCTTAAGTCCATCCTTCCTCCAGCAGGTTTTTAAAACCGAATCTTGACTTGACCTAATCACTACTTCTTGATGTACCTCATCTTTTACTCTTTTGGACCTCAGTGTGCTCCACTATGGGAATTGGCCCTTCACATAGGTTTCTCAATTTTAAAAAAAGCATCATTAATTTCCACAGGGGTTCTCCTGAGCATCCGCCATAACTTTGGTTGAAACTGAGTCCTTAAGTTCTTTTAAAATCAAATTAGCTGTCTGAAAAGGATTTACTAGGATGATACCAGCACTGAGAGGTTATACCTATCAGGAAAGACTGAACAAGCTGGGGCTCTATTCCCTAGAAAAGAGAAGACTGAGGCGTGACCGGATAGAGGTCTTTAAGATTATGAAAGGGTTTGATAGGGTAGACGTAGAGAAGATGTTTCCCCTTGCGGGGAGACCAGAACTAGGGGCCATAAATATAAGATAGTCACTAATAAATCCAATAGGGGATGCAGGAGAAACTTCTTTACCCAGAGAGCGGTTAGAATGTGGAACTCACTACCACAAGGAGTAGTTAAGGCGACTGGAATAGATGCATTTAAGGGGAAGCAAATAAACACATGAGGGAGAAAGGAATAGAAGGATATGTTGATGGGGTTAGATGAAGAGGTGGGGAGGAGACTCATGTGGAGCATAAGCACTGACATGGACCTGTTGGCCTGTTTCTGTGCTGTACATTCTATGTAAGAAAAGGAATATTAAAGGCTATGAGGAATGAGAAGGAGATTGGGATTAAACTAGGTGGCTCGTGTGTAGAAAGAAATCAATGCATCTTCATAGGCCAAATGGCTTGTTTTCTTGCTGTGACATTTTATGATTCTATACTGGAAAAGAGTCAATGCTATTGTTGACCGGAAGTCACCGGTTAACGGTTTTGGCTTAGTACACAGAGGAAGAGTCAATTCTCTCTTAATTCTCAATTCGCTTTATTAACGTTATTAGATCATGTACATACCGCTTATACGTCTAGTTAGATATAGGCATGCAGTTTACAGCAGGTTATACAGTTTTATACTCAAACTAGGATTTAAACGCACACCCACTAGGTTTCCCTGACTAACACTCCCTGAGTATTAAGATTTAAACGCACACCCACTAGGTTTCTCTGACTAACACTCCCTGAGTGGTCACAGAATAGAAAGGATATTATATTACCCGGAAAGGAGAGATAATACTGGCCAGGCAATTCATTCTCTCTCTCTCGACGTCGTCTCTACGTCCCTGACGTAGGGTCCCTACTTCCACGATGGTTAGTCTCCGGAGTCTCCCTCAAAAACACTCACTCACACTGGCACCAAGCCTGCAATGCTTCAGTTTTAACTCCAAGTCTGTCTTTCCGAATGATGCTGTCTTCTCCGGTTGGCTTAAAATTCCTTGAGTGGTCTGTGTCATCCCCTGATTGGCTCCGTTCCAAGGGGCTAGGTAGCATCACCTCAATACTCCTTTTCTAAATAAGGCCTGGTGTCTCATCAAAGCTCCTTTGTCCCTCTAAGAAGCGAAACGAATTCAAACCGGTTCTGGCCAGTTCAGACCAGTGACTGAACTCCAGGTCACCTCAGTTCAAAAGTCAGTGTCTTTGTTAGCACTTCGAATTAACCTCAGTAGTTTTCTGCAGCCCCGGGCCAACACTATGACAACAATTTGAATTGTATTTTCTGATTTATGATTTCCTATTCCTCACAAGCTAAAAATTTAATGTGTATTTCTGGTCCTTCTAGGAAGTGGACTCAGTATTGTTGCAATAAAATATAGTCAGATTTCAATACCAAAAGGCCAGATGTGCCAAGCAATTTTTCCCATATTTTATTACATATTCAATTTGAGATTTTCATGTAGAATTTGAGCAGAATCAAAAAAGAGCAACAAACAACCAAAACATTGTAGCAGTTATTTCAGTTTGTTAGAACTCAAATACAATATCTTCCTGGGAATGGAAATTTCATTCGGAATTTCTCCTTAATACACACAGTATATCTGGATCGTGGTTTAGCTAATGGGAGTGCTTTTCAATCCACAAATCTTTACACTCAAACCCATTTATACATGTGTGAACAATTAATGACACCTGTGCAGGAAAACTATGCAGATGAGCAACTACATCTTTGACTGAATATTAATTATAGACATTGGTCCAGACATGTTTATTTCACAAATGAGACACTGATGAATCATTGGGCAATCTAATCCAATCTGGCTTGAACTAAAACCAGGTTGAGATTTTTACAGATTGCCAAATTGTTCACCCTAATTGGAATAAATGTGTGTTGATGAAGACACAAACTGACCCTTTTGAAATATTAGCCTGTACTCCTATAAGTATATATAAACTATGTTTTGTTTTTTGTTAGGCTTTATTTAAATTATTGCCAGATGTATAAAACAGTCCAGTAAGTTGTTAAATGCTTCTTCAAAATATGCTAAAAGATAAATGTAGTTTCTGATTGAATCTTAGTATGAACATCAGTAATTCTTATTGTTATATTTGTAGACTATTTGAAAAATCTGTACACAGTTCCTTATCTACGTTAGTGTGTTATTACTAGAGCTTTAACTTTATATAAATTATGTTCTTGATCTGATACTATTGGAGTCTGACATTTTTTTTCCATTTTGGTATATTATATGTAATGGTAATTTTAAAAAAAATAATTTTCATTTTAAACTTATATATATAACAAATTGAGATATTAATTTTACTATCAGAAATTCATATACAGACTGCACCAGCTGCCTCCACCTCAGCATCTCAGAAAGAACAAAGTGGGAAAATGACATTCAGCCCATCAAACATAGTGCTTCTCCAGACCATGTAAAACCTACCCGATCGATAGACTCTGTGGCACTTATTTAATTGCCTGAGGGGCAAGATCTGCATAAATTCTTATTGACGCCAAAGGTAATCATGCAAAAGTCTAGATTAATTATCCATCCCCACAACTCCGCTATTCAATCCCGACTGATTGTTTTCCACAGATGACACCTCCTTAGTTCCAGCAACCCAGGAACCATCATGCTCCATGAAGTAAATGATTATTTGTACTTGTCTCCACAATTTACTATACCTTTTCCAATCAATTATTCAGGGAATTAATTGACATAGCATTCACTGTTTTTCCTGGGTGTTGGTTCAACATATTCACTACTCTGTGGGGGTAAAGTGGGTATAAGAACTTCTTGGGCTGAATTTTAACCCCCAAGAACGGGTGAGTTGGGGATGGGTGTGTAGTAAAAATACTCCATTTTTGGAGTGGGACTGCATCCCGGCTCCAATGTGCCTACTTCTGGGTTTGACCCAGATGCGTTTGGCTCCGTGCACACTTCTGAAACCCAGAAGTCCCGCCAGCACTTAAAGCCAGCGAGACGATATTTAAAGGGCCAATTTAGGTCTTTAAAGTACTTAATCCTGTTAACTTTTTGTGTAATGAGTTACACAAACCATTTTAACTTCTCCTGAATGTGTCATCCGTGGCCTCTGAAACACGCCATGGAAACGGAGGCGAGTTGCAGCCAACCCTCATTTGGACCTTTAAACCAGTGATTGACACATGTGAAGAAAAGGTGAGTTTTTGCAGCAGGGCAATCAGTTCTCTCAGACAAGCCTTTGACTGGGAGTTCTTTGTGTTTAGACTGAGATTTCTTTGTTCACATTCAGAATTCTTGTATTCAGACATATTTACCTACTTTTTGGACCCCCCCAAATTAACAACATCAGAATGGGGGGGGTGCAATGGACTTATTCTACAGTGTGCCACAAGGACCTGCAGAGAAGCAGAGAGGGGACCAATGGAGGGGCAGAGGTCACAGGAGGCACTACCCACGTGAGAGGTTCTACAAATAGATGCTGAGCTTCCTGGATCTCTCCGAGGAGCAGTGCCTACACAGGCTCAGATTGAGTCGCCAGGTGGTCGCAGACATCTGCATGCTTGTTCATGCAGAGCTGCTCCCGGCTGGGCCTGGTGGTTATGCATTGCCTGTCACAGTTAAAGTCACCACTGCCCGGAATTTCTTCGCCTCCAGATCTTTCCAGGGCGCCACCAGTGACATCACCAGGGTCTCTCAGTTGTTTGCACATAAGTGTATATGACAGGTCACGGATGGCTTGTTTGCCAGGGCAAACTTCCCCTGCGACGGCATCAGCCAGACTGAGAGGACAGTGGGTTTCCACTCTCTGGCTGGCTTCCCAAGGGTGCAGGATGCAATTGATTGCACACATGTAGCAATCCGAGGACCTGCACATGAGCCAGGACTGTTCATCAACTGAAAGGGATATCACTCCATCAATGTGCAGCCAGTTTGCAACCACCGGAAGAGGTTTCTGCAGGTGTGTGCCAAGTTCCCTGGTAGCTGCCATGATTCTTTCATTTTGTGCGAGTTCAACATCCCGGCCCTCTTCCACGCACAAGACAGACTTAACGGCTGGCTCCTTGGAGACAAGGGATAACCCCGGCCGAAGTTGCTCATGATACCTCTGAGAAACCCCACCAACGAGGCACAGCAGCGGTACAACAACAGTCACATCACCAGGTCTGTCATTGAACAAGCCATTGGAATGCTGAAGATGCGCTTCAGGTGCCTGGATCGATCTGGGGATCCCTTCAGTACTCACCAGTGAGGGTGTGCAGAGTAATAGTCGTGTGTTATGTCCTGCACAACATCACTCAACAGAGAGGGCTACAGGTGGAGGAGCTCTAATGCGCTCATGAAGCATCCGCATCTGCCGGCAACATTGAAGAAGACGATGATGAGGAGGACGATGACGAAGATGGGTAACACTTCGGCAGAGCAGCGGTACACATGGCTGCTCGTGATGCCAGGGAGTCACTCATGTCTAATAAGTTCTCATAAGGAGATCTGCAAAATGAAGATAGTGAACTACTCAGACCGCCTGGAACAACAACCACCAACACCAGCAGCCCCCCATCCACTTGCACAAAACAGTCCTTCAACCACATACACCCATTGTAAGCGCGCCCAATGGGTGGCATCAAGACTTGGCATTGATGATGAAACACATGAAAGGGCGTTTTCACAAAAGGGACTCAAGAATGGACAAGACGTGGCAGTGGTGGTGACAATTATAACATTTAATGTGCATGTAAGAAAAAACAAAGAGAAATGAAAAACATGACATTTAGTCAGACACCTTTTGCATACCCTTGGTGATCACAAAACCTTCACCTTTCTATTCCTACCACTTCTACGTGGTGAATCCCTTGTGGCTTCAGCAGAGGTAGTTGCAGGTTGCTTAGGTCCCTGCCCTGACTGTTGAGATGCTCTCAGCCTACGCCCTCTGGGTTTTGGAGCCCATGAGGGCCCCGCCAAAGGCTGCTCCACCTGCACCTGTGCAGGGGCACACTTGACCATCTGGAGAGGAGGTAGCATTGCGGGTACTGGTTGTGGGGGGTCGTAACAGATGAGACGTGGGAGCACTTTGAGTCAAGTCCCCACTTCCATGTCCCCTTTCACCATCATCCCTCCAGGGCCATGGCCACACCACTCCTACCACTCTGCTGGACAACAGGTTGGAGCATATCCGTGATGTGTTCTAAGGCCCCTGCTAAAGTATCTGTGGCAGAAAAGTTGGCATCCTGAGTCCGCGCAGCTGTTATTATGGCCTGAATGGGCTCATTTGTGAGCCGTGCTTGAAGCTCAATGGAGGTCGCCATTCTCTCCACCGCAGACATTCCCGCACTTACCTGTGCCACCAGTCCACTAATGCTGGAGTTGGACTCCTCCATCGTTTCCGCTATTGTGGAGAGTGTGTGTGGCACGTTTGCCAGTACCTCGCAAAGGTGCAGCTATAACTCTATTATTCTCAATCTCAACGATGGCCCCCGGGGTTCAGCATCTGCGTCCAGCTGAGCAGAGCTTGGCCCTGCCATCAGTGTCTGCTTGTGCTCACGTGTGAGTGGTGAATCACCAGGTGACAATCCAACTATCTGCCTAACAGGACCCACCGAAGTGCGAGTATCTGCGCTGGTGGATGGCTGGATATGATATGACGGTGCACCTTCACAGGAATGGAGCTCCTCTGAGGAATCGCCCTCTTCCATGGCGCCTGCCTCTTCATCAATCCTTGAAAGCCTTGGAAGAGAACATAAAGCAATATTAAGAATCGTCACAGAAGTTATTTTGCAATGAGCATACTGAGGTGTGCAACAGGTCAATCATTGATAACATCAATTCATGATGTGTGTGAAGGATGTTAAAGTTCTGTCACCAGACCTTTGTGGGGTGCCAGTCTCGGCATCTCCGACGGCCAGGCATTCGACTAAATGGCTGAGCTCCAAGGCTTCCTCCTCCCTCTCTGTCAGGGCCACTCCAGTCCGACTCCTCTCTCGTGCATTTTGCACTCTCTTCTACAAGGGGAGAAAGAACAGACGTGTGAGTGATTGAGTGTGATGGGGTCACCTGATGGAAGCATTGCTCTGGATCAGGCTGCCATTGAAATAGATGCATCAGAGGATAAATATCAGACAGATTCATGACATTGCATCAGGATTGGGGTGAGTGGGAGTGGTGGGTTCACAAATGGGGAGGTGAGGAAGTGCACAGAAAGTGATAATGAGACTTAAGTGGGTGTGAGGAGTGATGTGGAGTCGGCTTGGCAGGACAGAGTGGGGGGGGGGGGGCGGTGGGTAATGTGCACCACAGGATTAGGAGAATCAGTAACTGTACTCACTTTTCCTGACCTGGTTAGGTTATTAAAGTGCATTGAACCTGTGTCCTTGCCACAGTGGTCCTGCTGCTCAGCTCCTCTGACACCTCGAGCCAGGCTTCCTTGGTGGCAGAGGCAGGGCGCTTCCTCCTATCAGCCAGGTACAATGTATCCCTCCTGAACCTCGCACTGGCCAGTAGCAACTCCAATGAAGAGTCACTGAACCGGCATGCTGTCCTCGTCCTTTGCTGCTCCATTTCTTCAAATTCCTCCTTTCTCCCTCAAAATCCATGGTTGCAATGGCTGTTTAAATACTCCAGCTCCCAGCACGTCATTCAGGTGCGCAGTATACCAGCTGCGCAGCTTGGAGACACGAAACCTAGTCGCGATCGCTCGAGCCAACACGTGCAAAAATTTTCCGGGTTTCCCACGCGACTATTCACCCTCCCACTGAATTCCCGCCGCCATGTTAAAATTTACCCCCTAATCTCTGGTCTCACTCAAGGGTAGTTAATTTCCAAACTTTGTCCTCTAGTTCACTGGTCACGGTTTAAGTTAAAAAGCTTGCTTAGTATTTTAAAGACTTGGATTATATCTCTCTTCAGCCGTCTTTACCATACTGAAAATAAGTTCAATTCTATGAGTCACTGTTCACAATTCAGAGCTCCAAGTTTTTTCTCTTGGCACTTTTCAATGCATCAGTGCATTTTTGAAGTTAGGTTACCAATAGCTGTCCACACAATATTCCAAATGTTCCTCACTAGTGAGCTGTAGAAGGTTAGATTGACGTCTTTTAATTTGCTATTGTGACAAAAATGAAGTGTTATTTGTTTAGTTTTAGTTTGGTAGTTGGCTTTTAAATCCAATTGTTATGTTTAACAGCCAGCTAGGCCAAAATCTTTTACAAAGCCTAACTTGATAGTATTGCAATTTCAGGCTAGAGAGAAGAATGATTCAAACTTAAAAAATAATATGTAATTGGTTCAGCTTGAAAATGACTGACAGTTCCTTTTTAAATTTCAATGGTCAGATAGTAATAATGCAAGAAGTCCAGGTAACACTTTTCTGAGATATAAACAAGTTGTTCTGTTTAAATGCAAGAGTCTGTTTGAAAATCTCAGAGAAAGAAATCTATAAGGATAAGAAGAATAAAACTGGACAGACTACTCCACTGCGACCTAGGCATCAAATTCAGACACGACGAAGGCACATCCAGCCCAGTTGACCATCTTCACTAACATCTGGGGACTGGTGATGAAGTTGGTAGAGCTGTCCCACAGACTAGTCAAGCAACAGACTGACATAGTCATACTCACAGAATCGCATCTATCAGCCAACATCCCAGACTCCTCCATCACCATCCCTGGATATGTTCTGCCTCACCAGCAGGCCAGACACACCTGAGGTGGGTCGACAGTGGTATACAGTCAGATAGGGAGTGGTCCTGGGAGTCCTCAACATTGACTCCGGACCCCATGAAGTCTCATGTTTTCAGGTCATACATGCGTAAGGAAACCTCCTTCTGATTACCACCTGCCACCCTCCTTTAGCTGATGAATCAGTACTCCTCCATGTTGAACATTGCTTGGAGGAAGCACTCAGGGTAGCAAGGGCACAGAATATATTCTGGGTGGGGGACTTCAATGTCCATTCACTAAAAGTGACTCGGTAGTACCACCACTGACCAAGCTGGCTGAGTCATGAAAGACATAGCTGCCAGACTGGACTTGCGGCAGGTGATGAGAGAACCAACACGAGGGAATTTTTTTTTCAAAAAATATACTTTATTGATAAAATTTGCAGCAATACATACAATACAGTTGTCATATCACATTCCAAACGTACACAATACAGATCATACAATTTGCAGGTTACATCAATTACAGTTCAATGAACACATTGTACATAATTACAGTTCATGACATTCTAGGGTGCCTCATTGCATTACACTCAGTACAGATTATTGATTACAGATTCATTACGGGTGCATTACAGGTTCATTACAGGTACATTACATCAATTTGAATTTTAGATTCTGCCCGAAGGGTTTTTCCCTGATTGCAGCTCCTCGGTATACAATGGTGGGAAGGCTCTAAACAGTTGCCTTTCCCCACAGAGCCTTTGCAGCGGCCACACCCAGCTTCAGTGCATCCCTGAGCACGTAGTCCTTGATATGGAATGTGCCAGTCTGCAAAACTTGGTCGAGGACAGCTCCTTGCACTGGAAGACCAGCAAGTTTCGGGCAGACCAAAGGGCGTCTTTCACTGAGTTGATGGTCTTCCAGCAGCAGTTGATGTCTGTCTCGGTGTGCGTCCCCAGGAACAGAGTCCTGTGTTACGGAACTGCTCGGGACGAACCTGGACGGATACCACTGCATCTCTCTCCAGACCTTCTTTGCAAAGGCACATTCCAGAAGGAGATGGATGATGGTCTCGACTCCACCGCAGCCTCCTCGGGGACAGCGCATGGTGGCGCTGAGACTCCGGGAGTGCATGAAGGATCTGACGGGAAGGGCCCTTCTCACCACCAGCCAAGCTAGGTCTTGGTGCTTGTTTGAAAACTCTGGCGATGAGGCGTTCTGCTAAATGACATTGACAGTCTGCTCGGGGAACCAACTGACAGGATCCACCATCTCCTTTTCCCGCAGGGTCTCGAGGACGTTACGTGCGGACCACTCGCTGATCGCCTTGTGGTCAAAGGTGTTTTTCTGCATAAACTTTTCCACGAAGGACAGGTGGGGCAGAACGGTCCAACTGGATGGAGTGTTCCGTGGCAGCGTGGCCAGGCCCATCCTTCTCAACACCGGGGACAGGTAGAACCTCAGCACGTAGTGACACTTTGTGTTTACGTACCGAGGGTCCACGCACAGCTTGATGCAGCCGCACACAAAGGTGGCCATCAGGATGAGGACCACGTTGGGCATGCCTTTCCCCCCTTTCTCTGGAGATTTGTACATCATGTCCCTGCGGACACAGTGCATTTTTGATCTCCAGATAAAGTGGAAGATGACTCGGGTGACTGTCACGGAGCAGGAGCGAGGTATGGGCCAGACCTGCGCCACGTACAGCAACACCGAGAGCACCTCACACCTGATGACCAGGTTCTTGCCCACGATCGAGAGGGATTGTCGATCCCACAGTCCCAGTTTTCGCTTCACCTTGGCAATACGCTCCTCCCAGTTTTGGTGCATGCCCCGGCCCCCCCGAACCAGATCCCTAGCACCTTCAGGTAATCCGACCTGACGGTGAAGGGGACAAAGGATTGGTCGGTCCAGTTCCCAAAGAACATGGCCTCACTCTTGGTACGAGGCCAGTTCGAACTGGTCGCAGATGCTCATCAGTCTGGGAATAGACTACTTAATCTCGTCCTCACCAATCTATCTGTCGCAGATGCAACTGTCTATGACAGTATTGGTCGGATTGACCACCACACAGTCATTGTGGAGACCAGGTCCTGTCTTCACACTGAGGAAACCCTCCATCGTGTCATGTGGCACTACCACCGTGCAAAGTGGGATACATTAAGAACAGATCTAGCAGCTCAAACTGGGCATCCATGAGGCACTGTGGGCCATCAGCAGCAGTAGAATTGTATTCCACCACAATTCCACTACACCATGGTGGCCTGGCCTATCCCTCGTTCCTCCATCACCATCAAGCCAGATGACCAACCTTGGCTAAATAAGGAGTGTAGAAGAGCATACCAGGAACAGCACCTGGCATACCTGAAAATGAGATGCCAAACTAGTGAAGCTAAACAGCAAAAGCAACATGCTATAGACAGAGCTAAGCAATTCCACAACCAACGGATCAGATCAAAGCTCTGCAGTCCTGCCACATCCAGTCATGAATGGTGATGGACAATTAAGCAACTAACAGTAGGAGGAGGCTCCATAAACATCCCCATCCTCAATGATGGTGGAGCCCAGCACGTGAGTGCAAAAGACAGGGCTGGAGCGTTCACAACCATCTGCAGCCAGAAATACTGAGTGGATGATCCTTCTCGACCTCCTCCTGAGGTCCCCCCATCACAGATGCCAGTCTCCAGCCAATTCAATTCACTCCGTGTGATGTCAAGAAACTGCTGAGTGCACTGGATACAGCAAAGGCTTTGGGCCACGACAACATCACGGCTGTAGTGCTGAAGCCCTGTGCTCCAGAACTAGCCGTGCCTCTAGCCAACCTGTTCCAGAATAGCTACAACACTGGCATCTACCTGACAATGTGGAAAATTCTCCAGCTATTTCCTGTCCACTGAAAGCAGGACAAATCCAACCCGGCAATTTCTGTCCAAACAGCCAACTCCCAATCATCAGCAAAGTGATGGAAGGAGTCACCTAGTGGCACTTACTAACCAATAACCTGCTCAATGATGCTCAGTTTGGGATCTGCCAGAATCACTCGCCTCCAAACCTCATTACGCCTTGGTCCAAACATGGACACAAGAGCTGAATTCTGGAGGAGAGATTAGAACGATTGCCCTTAATATCAAGGCAGCATTTGACCGAGTGTGGCACCAGGGAGCCCTCGTAAAACTGAAGTCAATGCAGATTGGGGGAAAACTCTCCAGTGGCTGGAGTTATACCTAGCACAAAGGAAGATGGTTGTGGTCTTTGGAGGCCAATCATCTCTACAGGTGTTCCTCCGGGCAGCATCCGAGGCCCAAGTATCTTCAGCAGCTTCATCAATGACCTTCCCTCCATCATAAGGTTAGAAGTGGGGCTGTTCGCTGATAATTGCAGTGTTTAGTTCCATTCGCAATTCCTCAAATAATGAAGCAGTCCATGCCCACATGCAACAAGACCTAGACAACATCAAGGCTTGTGCTGATAAAGGGTAAGTAACATTCACACCACACAAGTGGCAGACAATGACCATCTCCAAAAAGAGAGAGTCTAACCGCCTCCCCATGACATTCAATGGCATTACCATCACTGAAACCCCCACCATCAACATCCTGGGGGTCAGCATTGATCAGAAACTCAACTGGACCAGCCACGTAAATGCCATGGCTACTAGAGCAGGTCAGAAGCCGGGTGTTCTGCAGTGCGTGGTTCACCTCCTGACTCCCCAAAGCCTCTCTACCATCTACAAGGCACAAATCAGGACTGTGATACAATGCTCTCTACTTGCATGGATGCGTTCAGCTGGAACAGCACTCAAGAAGCTCGACTCCATCCAGGGCAAAGCAATCCGCTTGATCGGCACCTCACCCACTAGCCTAAACATCCACTCTCTTCATACGATGCACTGCAGCAAGTCACCAAGGCTTCTTCGGCAGCACCTCCTAAACCCGCGACCTCTACCACCTAGAAGGACAAGGCCAGCAGGCGCATGGAGACAACACCACCTCCAAGTTCCCCTCCAAGTCATCACCATCCTGATTTGGAAATATATCGCCGTTCCTTCCTGGTCACTGGGTCAAAATCCTGGAATTCCTTACCTAACAGCACTGTGGGAGAACCTTCACCACACGGACTGCAGCGGTTCAAGAAGAAGGCTCACCACCACCTTCTCAAGGGCAACTAGGGATGGGCAATGAATGCTAGCCTTGTTAGTGACTCCCATATCTCAAGAATGAATTTTAAATTTACAAATAATCTTTATTGTGTTTGACTGAGTCTTGACACACTCAATGTCTTAAGCAATAGTCATACAGAGAAATAAACAATATTACCCGCTTTCACTCTGGATAGAGAACGTACCCTTTGTTGATTTTTTCATTCTTGTCTCTCTCTACGAATTGAGAAGGAAAGTTTAAGATCTTTATAGAGCTCTAGTCATGCACAACCATCCCTTAAAAGGAATTTTTCAGTTTCCTAACTGATCATTGTTTTCTTTGTTTGTGATATAGGTATCCTCTTATCTGGGAGACCAGTGACCCCTTATTCCGCATTCCTTGCTAACAAAAGACCTTCTCCTTGCTGACAAAGCTTTTTCTTGCTAAATGTCACCCATACCCTGAAGAATTCTGGGAATGAACAACTTGACCATTTTATTATTTCTAGCTACAGTACAAGGCTACAAGCTATTATAAGTGAAAAGAAAGCAAAAACCGTAATCATATGAGATTAAACCAAATCCTAATCCCATGTATCTATCTATATAAGAATAGGGTATTTTACACCATAGCACTTCACAACCATGAAGTACTTTTGAAGTGCTGTCACTGTTGTAATGCAGAGAAACGCGACAGCCAATTTTCAGAGATGTTAGTTGAAGGATAAATGTTGGCCTGGACTAATTTTAAGGTTAAGCCCTTTTGTTCTGGACTCCCCCACCAGAGGAAATAGTTTCTATCTACCCTATCAAATCTTTTAATCATCTTAAACATGTCAATTAGATCACCCCTTACTCTTCTATACTCAAAGGAATTCTATGCAACCTGACCTCATAATTTAACCCTTTTAGCCCCAGTATAATTCTGGTTAACCTGCACTGTATCCCCCCACACCCACCCCCCCAAGGCCAATATATCCTTCCTGAGGTGTGGTGCCCAGTACTGATATTGGTCTACTTTGACAGGAATTATTTTAGTAACAGTAGCTGAATGTGTTGGTTGGAGAGTCAACCATCTGTTATTATGGTTCCATATATATTATTTATATAATCACAATGCGTTGTCATCACTGATATTCTTTCAGTACAGATGAGATCGATTTTAATACTTAGGTGGTGCCAAGAAGGAAAATTATCTTTCACTAAACTATACTAAAGATATTACAGAATCTTATTCCATGAATTACATATTGCTTACAATCAGATTTGCGTGTAACATGAATAGGTAAATCTTTCCAAATCAGAAAAAAATGAGACTTGTTAAGAATCTGTTCATCTTAGGGTGTGTTTGTACAAATCAGAACTGGAGATACAGTATTAAATGTCTGCAATGCACTGCAAGTAACAAATTTGGCCTTGGAAGTGAATTCACTTTCTCAGAAATGATCTTTGAAAGGTTTCAATGGATTAAAATATTAATACTGGCATGTGATCTCCTGTTATAGCAGAATTATCTCTTGCTGCAGTCTCCGCACTTTGTGGAGTGTATCTCCCAGAGATCGTTACGATGCTGCCGCCCATGCTCAGTGTCGGCCCCGCACTCTGCAGCCGGCGAGGGGATTGACGTGAACGTGGACCAGAAATGAGGAGATCTGGCTGACTGGGAAACGATGAGGTGCAAGAGAAAGGGGAGAGGAGGCGCTCAGACGCTCTAAGCCTGTCACTGTCATCCAGTGCTGCAGCCTGCACTCTACAGGAAGCAGAGCAAAAGAAAAACAGGAAACAATACGAACGAAACCTTAGACACCCCGTAGGATCCAGCCAAGAAATATTAATTATTGGGAGAAAAAAGATTTTTTTAAAAAAAATTCTCCTGCAGAGTCATAAAGAATATGAAATATGAAGCCTTTACCGCGTCAGATTGCCTTGGTATCTCTATGTGGACTAGTCTACCTCGTTCAATATAACAGCGCCAATAGAAACCCCGGTAAGGTTATCAGCGAAAATCAGCACCTTCTTAATCTTTGCATGGGTGGATTTTTTTTATTGAAAGAAAGAAAGCTGAATAATGGTTTAAATGTGGAATTATTAGAGGTGTTTGCGAGAGAGTTGCGGACCTCGAGCTGCATGATTAGTGTTTTTAACTTTAGAACAGTGATGGGATGAGATAGAAGGTTAAAAAATGATGCCAACAAATGAATGGGACTGACAGCAGTGTATCCACGAACCGTGCACATTGCAGGTTCGGCTGAAGGTGACGACGCCTTGAGGAGAAAGGAGGAGGAGGAGGCGGCGGTGAGCTGGGGGGAGAGCGGCTTCGAGCGGCCCCAGACAACCAGCCCGCTTCGGCTCGTCTACCGCGGCCAGCTTGGCCTGGACACCCGAGTGAGGACACGAACGCGGGCAGACCCACACCCGGTAAGCGTCACTGAGTTGTATTGTATTTATTTGCTGTTTTAAAATGTGCAAATACAAACAGCGCTTTCTGCATTTCCTTCTAGTGCCCCTGGAGACGTTGGCTGCATTTTTAAAAAAAAAGCAAGCAAACAAAAACAAAACACTGCATCAAAAAATGGGAGAGCTGGTTTGCACAATGCAATAAATCAAACGGATTTGTAAGCATTTAATTCTCAAACACAGGGTGCAAATTATTTGCATTCATTACGGTTTATTAATTTTTTATGTATACTGAGACCGCAGGGCGAGTGCTGGGTTTGCACAAAATTTCGTTGCGCTTTTAATTCTGCACAATTGATTTGCTGACGGTTATCTATTAGATACAAGGGCCAGGTTACTAATTGCTACTGTCTTTTGATTTTTTTTGCAGTCCGCACACATTGCCCAGGCTACCTTCCAGGTTGATGCTTTCGACTCATCGTTCATTCTTGACGTTGAACTAAACCAGTAAGTATGCGTGAGATGAAAAAACCCAGAATTAACAGCAGCCCACACTGCAGGGACTTTGCGTTGCTTTGGTTTGCACATTTCAGGCTCGATATACGTATTTCTAAATCGCTGTACGAATTAATTACTTTGGGTGAAAGCTTGGTTCAAAGGTTTCGGTTTGTTCTCGCTGTTAGTTTTGCGATTTTCCTACACAGATTCCGTTTTCTGTATTAACGACGATTTATTGATTGGCGAAGTTTCAGAATGACTCACTGCTTGTTTTTGTGGAATTGTCAAGTTAGTAGTGCACTACATTGTACACTTGAAACCACACAATGCGATAGAAAATACATGGGAATCTGGGCGACAACTTACACTGTGTAATTTAGGGGGTTGAACATCACAAATGTGTTGCAAAAGCCGCTGTAGAACAAGCAGGTCTTAAACAAAAACCTCGTGTGAACTTTAGTGAATATTTTTTTCATGTTAAGATAGCATTTATTCTATTAATCATTTCAAAAGCCTATGAGGTGGCCACATATTAAAATTGTAAACAATTTTACAACACCAAGTTATAGTCCAGCAATTTTATTTTAAATTCACAAGCTTTCGGAGGCTTCCCCCTTCGTCAGGTGAACAATGTGAAAATGTGAAAATGAAAATTTCATTTTCACATCGTTCACCTGACGAAGGGGGAAGCCTCCGAAAGCTTGTGAATTTAAAATAAAATTGCTGGACTATAACTTGGTGTTGTAAAATTGTTTACAATTGTCAACCCCAGTCCATCACCGGCATCTCCACATATTAAAATGATAATGTTTCAGCAACCATTGTGAAGAGGTGGCCTAGGGACCACCAAAATCCAAAAGAGCACAATACGAATCAGGGAAAAGTGTGTGAAGAGCATTAAATGAAAAACTTCAAGAAGTAGCTGTAATGAATTTAGTGTAATAGGTGTGAAATGCAGGGTGCATTTGACACAGGGTGTAATACAATACGAGTGTTTTCATCCTAGTTACAGGGTAGTTGTACTCATGATCTTTCATTCAGGGTGCTGACAACCAAGAACTGACCTATAATCTTCAAGATGTAGGCAGAAACATAATGAAATTCAAGAATAAAACTGGCGCGCCCTCTTCCTCTATGGCAGTGATTTTCATACATCCCCATGCAAATCTTGACCCATTCCCAGGGACCCCCTGTCCCAAATTCTGAAAGGCAGCTACCCAAAGTAGAACTGTGTTACCATTGCATAAAATATTCAATTATTATATGGTAGCAGAAGTGTGCTATATATTAATATATAATAATGTAGAATACACTGTTCTCAAGACACGCTGTGCAAGGTATGCATAGACCCAGATGGACAGAAATCTGATGAGCTTCCTACCTGCCCTCCCCTAGGTCTAATTTGAAAACTTGTGATTGATGTAGTCCTAACACAAGTACTTTTCCGAAGACGAAATACAGATTGCTGTCTACATTTGAGACAATTAAAACAGCACCAAATTGTAGTTTGCTAGAAAGTAATCTCTCTAAACTTGAAATATATGCCATCCATATGTTTTTGAACTTGTTTCAAGTAACTACTATGCCTTTCAATGAGCTTACATTTTAGATATCGTGGCTGAAATTGCACGAGAAAGATTAAGACATTGGATTCTTTTTATTACAGACTCAGTTTGTTTGCTAAATGGCAATAAGTGGGAAGTGATAATAACCGGGTTTCACTCCTGTGTTGCTGTCGTTTACTTCAAAAGAGTAATCCAGAGGAATCATATTACAGTAAAATCGACATAACGACAGTCACGTTTTGCTGTGAATGTGGCTGCAATTTTGTGCAGACTTTTATTATTTTGTCTGTTCGAGGGAGCTGAGGGACACTTCTATCAGATTAGTGTGACATGGAAATTATAACACAATATATATGTGCATGAACATTTTATGGCAAAAAATAGCCATGAATTGATATTAAATGGTGATAGCAGACTTAAAGGGAACAAGTGAGGATCTAGATCATTTGGAAATAACCTAGGATTTTAAATGGGAATAAAAATAACAAAAAGAATGGTGGAAATTGTAGGAATAATGGTTTGAAATGTACAATTTGCCTAGGGTGTTGTTGTGATACCAATTTGAGTCATCCTGCATAACCTAGAATCCATCTAAATCTTGACATTTCCAATTTGGTGTGTAACAAATAACCATTTTATTAAGCTACTTCTCCATAGTTAAGGATAAGATAATTATTAACTTAATCACTGTGAGTAGAAGAGTAATTCAGTTGAGGCGTTACAATAAGAAAATATTAATTGTATATTATTTAACATAGCATAATTCAGTTCAGAATTGCAGTATTACAACTTTAACTGGGTCCAGCCGTTAAGATTATGGCATGTGCTTGACAAAGTTCATGTAATGAATTAACAGTAGCTGTCATGCTTTTCCTGTTCAATGTCTTAGTTGAAGTTAATATAACAATAACAATATATACCTTTTTGACTAGGTAGCAGTTTAACTCCTATATGGAAAATAATTCTTTCTCCACTAAGTGGTGGTTCTGTTTGTCTCTAAAATGTGCTGGTTTAATCTTTCTCTGTGGTGCGCCTAGTGATCAGGGAGTCAAGCCTATGAAATCTTGTCAGCAAAATATTGATAAAGAAGATAGCCCTAGAGTGGTGGATTGGCAACAGTATTTTTCCTGCACAATGTACACCAGCTCAGTCATCATCTTAATGAGAAAGATATTGAGGATAACGTTAACCTAACCCACCCGGCGGGAATGCGGCGGGTTCGAGTTGGACACCCATTTTAGACCCCTCCCGATTTTACTCTCCATTACTCCCAGTACTGTTTCAGGTGTAACCCTTAATCAGAGCAAACAAAAATTGAAAGTGTCTTGAGTTTCAACACAATGGGTGGCAAAAACTAAAGAAAGATTTTATTAGTTGTGATGACCGAATGAACAAATTTCAGTAAGTGTGCCTCCAACAATGAAACAGATCACTGTGAAATGATTACTTTAAGCTCTTGTGTTATTTTTAGTACATCAATAGTCCCTTTGATTCTTAACTGCCTATAGAATACCTGCTTGCATAATTGGCCTTGTTTATTTGCGGATCTCCCATTAACATTTTAAACATACAATGTGCATTGAAAATGTCTAAATTCTCATATCCTTTAAGTATTTTACTACCTCTACCATTTGTGAAATTATACCTCGATCTCCTAACTCTGAAGAGATCACAGTGGCTGCCTTTAAGTCAGCTTGTTACACTTTTGTAGCGAAGGTTGTAGGAGCAGTATCCCTTATCAGTGATAGCTTAGCTGAAGGATGGTACTCATGGATTGATTGTGAAATGAAGGGTTATAGTCATATACTGGAATGTTTAAAAATGTTTTATATCCTTTCACCATTTCAAATTTTCTCCTAATTTTCACTCTCCCCCCCCCCTTTTTAGGATTCTCCTGTGCCAAGCACTATTCCCTGAGCGAGAGGGAGTCACATGACCTTCACCCAGGCTTTTGCGTACATGCCTGTAATCAGTGGGTAGGAGGTGTTGACTTGCTCACTAATTTCCTTCTTTCACTGTGAGTAAGCACCTGGTCTTCCCTGATAACTTGGCTGCATTGTCAACATATGGGGTATCACAAGATGCCCTTCCATGCTGTGGTGCAGCATATTGGTAAACAAACCCACTAAAGCACTGGGCCACTACAATCTTGGATTGCTTGCATTCTGTTTTTGTTTTCCTGAAATACAATAACAATTTGTTTTATTTTTTACTTAAGGTAAATCTAGTTTTGTTGTCAGTCTTTGTTTTGTGGGCTTCAGCCCCAAATCAGTGCTGCATGGTAACAGATGGCAAGTCTGCTACTCTTTTCTCTGATCATCTTTTTGAAAAAACATTGCCAAATATATATATTACGGTTGATTTGATATGTATTATCATGTAGTGATGCAACTCACTGTTAATGTTTATCTGACATGACATCAAAATTAAGATAATCATTAACACATGCAAGTCTAGAATAGCAGACAAAGTAAGTACTATCTTATAATTTTGTCTTTGTCTCATTTAAAAACAAAGTTTCCCTTTTACTATTTCCCCTCTCTACGTAGTCTTTCTTTGCCAAGAACATAAAAGTTAGGGATGTGAAAAAACCATTTGACCCAACAAAGCTTATCCCTCCTGTACCATAACTCTCCAACTTGCTTTTAGGCTCCTGCCAACTTTGAGGCTGAGTTGACAACACAATAGCCTACCTGCTGACCTTTACCTTCTGTGAGGAGGTGTCTTATTTATGCTTGATTTCTGTGCTGTGATGGCACAGCAGAAATTAGAATTCACCTTAGGGGAAGATTTTGTTTTAAGTGCTATGTGTAACAAAATTGTTAACCAGCTTATAAAGAATGCTTTTACACACAGAGCACAGAGGAAATCTTCCTTCTCATGAAGAACCACAGGTGTGAATTCATGATCCACCACAGTATACTGGAATTAATGTGCTCCATCATCATTAACTGATCTGTAGGAATTGCAACTAAAGTTGCAGTATAGGACAGTGCCCTGAACTTCCTGTTGGTTGACAGACCACGATATAAATTTGCTGTTATAGAGGTTGTGGGTTCCAGTCACCATGAGACTGTCTGATCCAATTTCAATATGTTGGGATGCCAGATGGAGAAAGCCATTACACAGGGTGTCACTGCCCTCATTGCTGCCCAGAGGTCTGCTTTTAGGCAGATCAGAGATCATGCTAAGGGACTACCGAACTACAGGGACATGGCTGCAGTAGTATGCACTTCTTGTCCGCCATATTGGATGTTTAGGCACCCGTTTTGCACTTGCAAAACGGGCGCAGCACCATCAAATTTATAGACCATATTGCCTATATTTTGATATGTTTAGAGACATTTAACCATGTATCATCAAATCTCAAATACTAATTATTTTAAGTTTTGATTTAATTCATTCATCAAATACCAGCTCCCATTTTTGTACATTCAATGGAAGTCAGCAACATTGAAACTAATGGGAGTGAGGAGCTGGGTAATATTTCTGATGTGGCGTCTGATCCACTAGGAATTGAGTCAGCAGACAGGAGAGACTTTCATCTCATCAGTTTGTGCTGAACTCAAACCAGGTCGCAGAGATGGCTTGGAGTGCTGCTAAAGCTGCTGTATACCAGTACTGTTTCAGTTTGGATTTAAGGGGACTAGTATTTATGAGCCAACTCCTGGCAGTTACACTGCTAAATTCAGCTCCTTTATCTTGGCGGCAGACTCAGGGACCCATTGTGTTTGCCGTTGGAATAACAGATGCAGATTTAGTAGTGTTAATGTCAGAAGCTGGCTCGTGGGTGTCGGATTTCTGGAATCCAAGTTAAAACAACAGCAGTGTAAAAGTAGCTTAAGACTCTCTGATTCTTACAGTGTTAAGCACCTATGTAATTTTTGCCCAAAGTGGCACACAATTACTCTGGTCAGATGCTGAGAGGCTGTTTCCCCTGGCTGTAGAGTCTAGAACTAGGGGGCATAGTCTCAGGATAAGGGGTCGGCCATTTAGGACTGAGATGAGAATGTGAATCTTTGGAATTCTCTACCCCAGAGGGCTGTGGATGCTCAGTCATTGAGTATATTCAAGACTTGAGATAGACAGATTTTTGGACTCTAAGGGAATCAAGGGATATGGGGATAGGGCGGGAAAGTAGAGTTGAGGACGAAGATCAGCCGTGATCTTATTGAACAGCGGAGCAGGCTTGAGGGGCCGAATGGCCTATTCCTGCTCCTATTTCTTATGCTCTTATGTTCTTATGATGCTTTCACCAAATAAATGTCATGAAATCAGTTCCATATTCCTCCACCTAAATATTGTACAATATAAGCAAGACTTTGATTTTTGTTTGGATTCATAAATATCAAAGAGTTTTCTGCATGTAAGATAAATTGCAAAGTACAATACTGAAATTTGGATAAGTGTCTAAATTTGGTTGACCTAAATGTTTTAATGTGTGCCAGATATGAAATACTACAGTGGTCTCCTAATCTCAAAGAAAACCTAACCAGGTTCCATGTATTATACAGAGAACCATAGTTACCTGGACGGTAATTACAAGACAATAATCCAATTTTGAAGTTCTGCAAAAGCAAAGCTGAAGTGGTTTACCAATATTTTATAAACCCAGAGATTGGATTACTGGCTTTAATTCACTTAAGACATATAAATTATAGATATGTAAAAAAACCACAATTTTTATACATTATATAAGATACTAATGACCAGTGGTACTATTGTTGCTGGCTACCTAACTTAGGCAGTCTGTGCTATGTGGGAGTTTGGATTCTGAGCGACCATGGACTGACAGTGTGGAGAATTCAGGCGATTTAGAGTTTGTGTGGGGTTGCACACTGTATAGACAATACATATTTTAGCCAGTTATAACTGTGTTGTGAGTGTTTGATGCTGTTGCCCAATACAAAGGGGAAAATGTGTGATTATCCAGTAATCATTGGCCCAGATAAGAATAGGAAGTATTAAAACCATACATTTTACTGGATTGGTCTCATTCTGTTCTAAATGTCAAGGATCTTCGTCTAGTATATTTTGATAATTTTTGTTTATTTCAGAACCATAAATGTATATACTGTATTATAAATGTTTAATGTACATAAATTATTGCTTAAATTTGTTCAGTTTTTGAATTCAAATTTCAACTATCTTCAAATGCATATATTGGATATGGAATGAGAAGCTTGGATTCATTGTCCCACTGGAGGCCTCGGCTGAGACCAGGGAAAAGTATTGGGAGCTAGATTTGAGGGAGAGGAAGCCATTAATTGTCTCTCTCCCTCCACAGGGGGACCTCAGGGCTCTTACTAGTGCTTCCTGGGGTCTACTGCCATCTTCCCCAAGGCAACCCCCGGAAGCTATTTACATCTGGTAGGCAAGAAAGGAGAGGCTAGCAGTTTTCCTGGCAGGGGCATTGGATGGAAATACTGGTCACATGACAGTTGGCCTCACCACCTGCATTTTGCTTCATTCTTTGCCGCTATCCCGCCTGGCATCTATGAAGGTAAGAACCCTGGAAAGAGGCCAAGTAGGATCTTAAATTTAAACAAAGTCAATTATGTAGGTAAGAGGGGTGAGAAGGCTACGGTAGATTGGGAAATTAGATTAAAAGATATGATGATAGATAAGCAATGGTGAACATTTAAAGAAATAATTCATAATTCTCAACAAATATACATTCCCTTTAGGAATAAAAGTGCCACAGGAAAAGTGAGCCAACCATGGCTAACTAGAGAAGTTAAGGATAGTATTAGATTAAAAGAAGAGGCTTAAAATGTTGCCAAAAAGTATAGTAAGCCTGAGGATTGGGAGGGTTTTAGAAATCAGCAAAGGACGATTAAGAAATTGATAAAGAGGGCAAAAATTGAAAATGAGAGCAAACTAGCAAGAAATATAAAAACAGATTGTAAGAAGGAAGAGATGATCGAAAGTAAATGTGGGTCCTTTAGAGGCTGAGACAGGAGAAATTATAATGGGGAATAAGGAAATGGCAGAGATGTTAAACAAATATTTTGTATCTGTCTTCACAGTAGAAGACCCAAAAAAGATATTGGAAATAGTGGGGAACCAAGGGACAAATGAGACCGAGGAACTTAAAGTAATTAAGATTAGTAAAGAAAAAGTACTGGAGAAATTAATGGGACTAAAAGCCGATAAATCCCCTGGACCTGATGGTCTACATCCTAGGGTTGTAGAAGAGGTGGCTGCAGAGATAGTGGATGCACTGGTTTTGATCTTCCAAAATTCCCTAGATTCTAGAATGGTTCCCATGGATTGGAAGATAGCAAATGTAACCCTGCAATTCAAGAAAGAGAGAAAACAGGGAACTATAGGCCAGTTAGCCTGACATCAGTAGTAGGGAAAATGCTAGAATCTATTATTAAGGACGTAGTAAAACAGCACTTAGAAAATCATAATATGATTAGGCAGAGGCAACACGGTTTTATGAAAGGGAAATTGTGTTTGTTAAATCTATTAGAGTTTTTTGAGGGTGTAACTAGCAGGGTAGATAAGGGAGAACCAGTGGATGTAGTATATTTGGATTTTCAAAAGGCATTCGATAAGGTGCCACACAAGAGGTTGTTACACAAGTTTAGGGCTCATGACATTGGGGTAATCTATTAGCATGGATTGAGGATTCGTTTACAGACAGAAAGCAGAGAGTAGGAATAAACGGGTCATTTTTGTGTTGGCAGGTTGTAACTAGTGGGGTGCCGCAAGGATCAGTGCATGGGCCTCAGCTAGTTACAATCTATCAATGACTTAGATGAAGGGACTAAATGAAATGTATCCAAGTTTGCTGATGATACAAAGCTAGATAGGAAAGTAATCTGTGAGGAGGACGCAAAGAGTCTGCAAAGAAATATAGACAGGTTAAGTGATTGGGCAAGGTGGCAGATGGAGTATAATGTGGGGAAATGTGAGGTTATTCACTTTGGTAGGAAGAATAGAAAAGCAGAATATGTTTTAAAAGATGAGAGACTAAGAAATGTTGGTATTCAGAGGGATTTGGGTGTCCTTGTCCACGAATCACAGAAAGTTAACATGCAGTTACAGCAAGCAATTAGGAAGGCAAATGGTATGTTGGCCTTTATTGCAAGAGGTTTGGAGTATATGAGTAAGGAGGTCTTGTTGCAATTGTACAGGGCTCTGGTGAGTCCACACCTGGAGTACTGTGTACAGTTTTGGTCTCCTTATCTAAAGAATGATATACTTGCCTTAGAGGTGGTGCAACAAAGGTTTATTAGATTAATTCCTGGGATGAGAGGGTTGTCCTATGAACACAGATAGAGTACAGTGGGCCTATATTCTCTGTAGATTAGAAGAATGAGAGGTGATCTCATTGAAACATATAAAATTCTTGACAGGGTAGATGCTGAGAGGCTGTTTCCTCTGGCTGGAGAGCCTAGAACTAGAGGTCATAGTCTCAAGATAAGGGGTCGGCCATTAAGGACTAAGATGAGGAAAAAAGTCTTCACTCAGAGGGTTGTGAACCTTTGGAATTCTCTACCTCAGAGGGCTGTGGCTGCTCAGTCATTGAGTATATTCAAGACTGAGATTGACAGATTTTTGGACACTAAGGGAATCAAGGAATATGGGGATAGGGCGGGAAAGTGGAGTTGACGTAGAAGATCAGCCATGATCTTATTGAATGGTGGAGCAGGCTCGAAGGGCCGTATGGCCTATTCCTGCTCCTATTTCTTATGTTCTTATCCACTCAGAACTTTTGCTGAAGAGGCTTGCAAACACTTCAGCCTGATCTCTTGCATTTACATGCTGGGCTCTGCCATGGTTGGGGATGGGGATGTTCATGGAACCTCCTTCTCCTATAATCCACCACAATTCTTGACTTGATGTGGCGGAGCTGCAGAGCTTTGGTTCATCCATTTGTTGTGGGACCACTTAGCACTGTTTATAGCCTGCTGCCTTTGGTATTTACTAGGTTATGATTTCATTCAAAGACATTGCTGGTGCTGCTCCTGGCATGCTTTTCTATGCTCCCCATTGAACCAGGATTGGCCTCCCATCTTGATAGTGATGAAGGAATGAGGATTATGCTGGGTCATATGTTTATAGATTGTGGTGGTATGCAATTCTGCTGCTGCAGATGGCTCACAGTGTCTCATGGATGCCCAGTTTTGGGCTGCTAGATCTATCCTCGGTCTGTCCCACTTAGTACAGTCATAGTGCCATCCTCAAGGACTATGCGGTGGCCGCTCCTACCGGTGCTATTGTGGTCAGATGTGTCTGGGATAGGTAGTTAGTTGAGAATGAGGTCAAGTAGATTATTCCCTTGCATTGATTCCCTTACCAACTGACACAGGTCTAGTCTAGCAGCTATGTCTGTCAGGACTCGGTCAGCTCGGTCAGGGGTGGCACTACTGAGTCACTCTTAGTGGTGGACATTGAATCCCTCCCACCCAGAGTACATTCTATCTTTGCTTCCCTCATTGCTTTCTCCAAATGATGTTCAACATGGATGATTACCAATTTGTCAATTTGGGAGGGGCGGGGGGTGTAACAGAAGGTGGTGATCAAGAGGGAATTTCTTGACCTTGTTTGTCTAGAAGCCA
The DNA here is from genome assembly GCF_035084215.1 of Heptranchias perlo. Lineage (NCBI taxonomy): Eukaryota > Metazoa > Chordata > Chondrichthyes > Hexanchiformes > Hexanchidae > Heptranchias > Heptranchias perlo. Next base: position 123,224,225 of record NC_090326.1, read on the forward strand.
TGGAGTCTGGAGTCAATTCTAAGGAGTCCCAGGGTCACTCACACCCTACTACCTACTAACGTGTCCCCCAGACTCAGATAATTTCAGCCCAATCAATCCTGCAAAGTCATCTTCACTAATATCTGGGGCTGGTGCTCAAGTTGGGAGAAGTATCCCACAGGCTAGTCAAGCAATATCCCGACATAGTCTGACTCATAGAGTCATGTCTATCAGCCAACATATTTCAGCTTTCTGATTAATTCAGTGTTTCTATTCTATATTTTTTCTTTTTTCTGACCGGTTGCAGTTATATTTCACAAAAAGAACTTACCAGATACGAAGAAAAATATTTTCAGCCACCATGCTAGTTCTCCTTACTCTGACTTAAATCCCAGACTCATCTGCCATGTTACCGCCTTCCAGTAGCTTCCTGCTTTCTCACAGAGCTCAAATCCATTCTCTGGCCTTGCTCTTGCACATTTGAGACTTGTAAAGTCACTTTGGTCCCACTAATCATATTATTTGTACTGAGTAGGAACATAGGAACAGGAGTAGGCCATTCAGCCCCTCGTGCCTGCTTCTCCATTTGATAAGATCATGATGTGGAGATGCCGGTGATGGACTGGGGATGACAATTGTAAACAATTTTACAACACCAAGTTATAGTCCAACAATTTTATTTTGAAATCCACAAGCTTTCGGAGGCTTCCTCCTTCCTCAGGTGAATGTGGAACTGAAATCCTCGAACCTATCGCATTTATAAATCACAGAACAATGCCTGGTGATTACAGAGAGCCTTTTCAACTGCCCGTTGCCAAGGCAACCAAAGTGTTCAGACAGATAGGTGTTACCTACAGGCCCACCGAATATACAAATGGCCAGAACTAAAAAAACAGATGATTTGGAGATGCCAATTAAAAAAAAACAGAGCGAAAGAGGTAGAAACATAGAAACATCCGGAAGGAAAAGACAGCAATTGACCCGTTATATTAAAAACAGATAACATTTGTTCGCTGGTGGGGTAACGTGTAGCGTGACATGAACCCAAGATCCCGGTTGAGGCCGTCCTCATGGGTGCGGAACTTGGCTATCAATTTCTGCTCGACGATTTTGCGTTGTCGAGTGTCTCGAAGGCCGCCTTGGAGTACGCTTACCCGAAGGTCGGTGGCTGAATGTCCTTGACTGCTGAAGTGTTCTCCGACTGGGAGGGAACCCTCCTGTCTGGCGATTGTTGCGCGGTGTCTGTTCATCCGTTGTCGCAGCGTTTGCATGGTCTCGCCAATGTACCATGCTCTGGGGCATCCTTTCCTGCAACGTATGAGGTAGACAACATTGGCCGAGTCACAGGAGTATGAACCATGCACCTGGTGGGTGGTGTCCTCTCGTGTGATGGTGGTATCTGTGTCGATGATCTGGCATGTTTTGCAGAGGTTACCGTGGCAGGGTTGTGTGGTGTCGTGGACGCTGTTCTCCTGAAAGCTGGGTAATTTGCTGCGAACGATGGTCTGTTTGAGGTTTGGTGGCTGTTTAAAGGCGAGTAGTGGAGGTGTGGGGATGGCCATAGCGAGGTGTTCGTCGTCATTGATGACATGTTGAAGGCTGCGGAGAACATGGCGTAGTTTCTCCGCTCCGGGGAAGTACTGGACGACGAAGGGTACTCTGTTGGTTGTGTCCCGTGTTAGTCTTCTGAGGAGGTCTATGCGATTTTTCGCTGTGGCCCGTCGGAACTGTCGATCGATGAGTCGAGCGTCATATCCCGTTCTTACGAGGGCGTCTTTCAGCGTCTGTAGGTGTCCATCACGTTCCTCCTCATCTGAGCAGATCCTGTGTATTCGCAGGGCCTGTCCATAGGGGATGGCCTCTCTGACGTGGTTAGGGTGGAAGCTGGAAAAGTGGAGCATCGTGAGGTTGTCCGTGGGCTTGCGGTAGAATGAGGTGCTGAGGTGCCCGTCATTTGTAAAGCAGCCATGATAAGATCATGGCTGCTTTACAAATCATGACAATAGAAAGTCATACAAAAATTTTAGTTGAATTGCTTCTAGAACATGTTTGTTGTACGTTTTTGACTCTATCTTTGTCTCTTCTTCTTTGTGGCCCTTTTGCTACTGTATCTCCTCCATCTGAAGTGGATGGCATGCTGAATTGCAAACTTTTCCATGATCACCACCAGTTCCATTTAGTAGCAGATTGCTGTTAAGAGGCATGATTTGTGAACTGTGACAGGCAGTGCCAGCTTTTCCTTTTTAGAGATGCAGTGTCCCAGTTTTAGCAGCCAGGAACTGACAATACTCACACAACTGAGATGTGCAAGTTTGAGACTCGGCAACCTGGGATGAACTCATGATCTAATTAGAAGTAAAGGACTTAAATGCAGGGGCCACTGGGGTAGGGTGGTATTATTTTATTTATGAAACAATGGTGTATTGTGTTGCCAAATTGAAGTACAAGAATGAAGGTTGAATTTATTAATCTTTCCTGCTTCTCATCTTTAGTTTGATTTTTAAAAAAATTTGTAAAGTGTACGGGCTCGATGTTAGCAGGGCTGCGGGTTCGCGGCGGGGGGGGCTATTGGGCGCGTGGGTAACGCGCCCGGTGAAATTAGTCTGCCCCCCGCGCGATCGCAGCCTAATTGGATCCACTTACCTGGTCTTCCAGGTTCCCCACTGCTGATCTGCGCGTCGGGCGGGCTGCGCATGCGCAGTAAGATCTGTCAGCTGGAGGAGCTCTATTTAAAGGGGCAATCCTCCACTGACAGATGCTGCAACAAATAGAAAAAAAAACAGCCTGGAGCAGCCCAGGGGGAAGGCTGCTCCCAGTTTAATGATGCCTCCCTCCAGGTATCATTAGATGGGGTGAGGAGGAGGGGGAGGACAGAGATCTTCCCCCTGGCGGGCGGGAGGAAGCGGCCTGCCTCTGCCACCAGGAAGGCCTGGCTCGAGGTGGCAGAGGAGGTCACCTGCACCACCAACATATCGCCCACCTGCATACAGTGCAGGAGGTGCTCCAATGACCTAAGTAGGTCAGCCAAAGTGAGTACACTTACTCATTTCCCTACACGCCATCTGCCACATCACTGCCCCCACCCCACATCTCCTTCTACACTGCCAACACTACTCTGTCACATCACCCCTCATACCCACTCAAAGCTCATCCTCATCTTACCTGCACTTACTCACCTCGCCAGTACTCATCCCGCCACTACTACTCAACCCAATCCTCATATAATCTCATGGCTCTATCTCATACTCACCCTCTGATGCATCTCTTTCACAGTCAGCCTCACTTAACCTGCCACTACCTGTGCTGCAGCCACAGGGCATGCATCACATATGTGCAGGAGGCAGCGTAAGGCAAACGTGTCTTGAGCGTGAAGGGGATGCACAAGGGTGTTTGAGGGTTTGTCATGGTTGTTACTTATATTGAATTTCTGACCAACTCACATTACATATTATATTGGCACCACTACTGCCACGTCTTTGCGAATCTTGTCTGGTTTGTGCAATAATGCCCTTTCCTGAGGATCACAATGAAGACCCACATCTGATGCCACCCATTGTGTCACTGCAGAGTGAGTGTAGGTGTATTTGCACGGCTCTTTTGTGCAGACGACTGAGAGACGTCGGCGATGTCCCCGGTGGCACCCTGGAAGGATGCGGAGGAGAAGTTGTTGAGGGCAGTGGTGACTTTGACAGCGACAGGTAAGAAGATGGTGCTCGGGACAACTGGGAGCAGCTCGGCATGAAGGAGGCTGCAGATGTCCACGACTACATGTCGAGTGACTCTGAGCCTCCGTGTGCACTGCTGCTCAGAGAGGTCCAGGAAACTGAGCCTCGGTCTGTGGACCCTGTGGCGAGGGTAGTTCCCTCTGCGACGCATCTCTCTCTGCGGTTGCCCTCCCTCCTGCTGTACAGGTGGATGTGTCACAGCACTGTGTTGTGGAGCTCCACGTGTCAGAGGTGGACGGCATGGACGGCGAGGCTGGTGATGCTGTTCACCCTCCGAGGAGGTCATGACTGCAGCTACGGTGGCCCCCATCCAGAAGGTGTACATCTGAGGGGGTCCGCAAGGTAGGTACATGTCTCTGGACCCCGGGGTAAGTGTGCAAGTTGGTGAATTTTCTTATCAGGAGGAGGGTGGTGGAGGCCAAACTTTGTCCCAAGTGATAGAGTGGCCTCCTGCAATGAGTGAGGGTCTCCTCCCCCCACCTGTCAAATGGACCTTCGCAGCTGCCACAGGCTGATAGCTGCAACACGTCCATTTCAATTGGGAGTGTTTCCCCCAGTGTGGGAAACAGTCCCAGTTGTCAATAAAATCCCACCCCTCCTCACATATTCACTTAATCAGGTCAGTTAATGACCTGAAATACCAAGGTAAATACTGTTAAGTGGAATCTCGCTGGCTTTAATTGCCTGCGGGATTCCCACATGCGGGGGCTGCGCGCGCACGCCGGCGCATCTGTGGGGAACCCGGAAGTGGGTGGGTTGGAGCCGGGCTCCGAACCCGCTCCGGCGTTCCCCGATTTTCGGAGCCCCCCCGCCAGGAACGCACCCGATAGCGGGTGCTAAAATGAAGCCCTATAGGTATTGCTATGTTCTCAAATATTTTTGCATTTCAGTTCTATATTTTGTTGTATTTAATTTCCTCTTAGCAAAGGCTGTAGTCTATACATCCCCTCACTTGCTTTTAATAAAAGTCAATACAACCTCATATTACCAATATGGTATTAGAAAGGCATTTTCAATCCAAGTCTATCTTCACTTGGCCTTTCAGCTCACAGTGGCTCAGCAGCTACAGTACTAGAATATTGAACTCTCAACTGGGAAACCAAAGTTTGAATGTCAGTCTTAACGGACTCGCTTCTACTCTGGTCTAATGTGATTTTAATTTCAACTGAGTTGTGTGGGGAATGAAAGGAAAACATATAGGGCAGGATTTTAACTGTGAAAAACGGGTGGGTTGGGGGCGGGTGGGGGGCATTGAAAATTGCAATAATTTCAGCTCCCCCCCAACCTGCCTCCAACCTGCCCATTTCCGTTTTTCACCGGGGTGGGACGAGGGGCGGACAACCAACTCGCTCCCAGGAGGTGGGTCGGTCACTAAAACCTTTAAAGGAAGCTGCGGGCCTCCATTTTGAAAGGTTCTGCGATTTCAACCCCTGGGGGCCAGGATCCCTGGGCCTTCTCCTTCACGCCGTGTGAGAGGAGGCGGGAAGGCCCGAAACTGCAGGTAAGTGCCTTTCTGGCACAGCTTGTGGGCCTGGAGGAGCAGGAGTGCTTCCCCCAGGCCCAACAAGTCCATCTGCAGCACTCCCCCCCAAAAGATTGTGCCCCCCCCCAACAATCGTGGACTACCATGATGTCCCTCGATTCTCCCCCCCCCCCCACCCCAGTGACTGACCCCCCCACCCCCCCCCCCCCGTGACTGACACCCGATTCCCCCCCACCATGACTGACTACCCCGGTGACTGACCTCCGATGACTCTCCCCCCCCCCCGCACCCCCCTCCGGTGCTCCCATGCTCATCCGTGCCCCCATGCCCATCGGTGCCCCCATGTCCCCCCCGTGCCAACGCCATCCATACAATCTAAGACTTACCTGAAGACTTACCTTTTCACGTTCTCTTCCTTGCTCTGCTTCCATCCGACTGAGGCCAGCCTGTCAATAAGGCCGGCTTGTTGGACAGGAAACGGACAAAAAAAGTCGTCCTTACGTCAAAATCGTAAGGACGTCCGGGAAACCCGTACTTCCGAGTTTCCCATCTGCGATTCAGTCACCCCGCCCCCATCCTGGCTCTGGGTCAAATTCCTGGCCCTGGAGAGGCCCAATTCCTTATTGTGAAAGCCACCTTCATAGAGTGGACTCGTTTCTAGAGTTGACCTTGATTCTACTTATGAAAATATCTGTGAGCTCTTCTTATCCGCTTCCTTAGGCAAGGAGAATAGCATAGGTGTAAGAGACTAAGACCCCAAAAGTATGTAGCTGTTCCCGTGAATTCCTGCTATAGATGCAGTGGGAGTCCACCAGAACAGCCACAAACCTGGCTGAGACCCAAACATGCCATGTCTCGGTCTTAAATTGGGGATTCTGGGATGGTCTTGTAGGGGCAGTGTCTCTGCCCACCCCTACAAAGCCTTAGACTTTGATAGGGAGCCTCCAGCAGAAAAAGAACTCTACATTGAAAGGAGGGATTCAGGACAAGGTTGAAATCCTTGGAAAGAGGATTAGGGGTGTCAAAACTTTACAAAGTATGGGTATGAAGAAAGAACAGAAAAGTAGGTAGAGAGGTGAATGTGGAAACACAGAAAGGTTTCAAAATCATTTGGGTACCAAAGCTGTATTGTATTTTGTTAGAAATATTATAATTTCTGTAACTAATCCTTCAGTTTTCAGAAATTAGGTATCTATTGCAAAGAATAGAATCATAGAAAGGTTACAGCATGGAAGGAGGCCATTCGGCCCATCGAGTTTGCGTCGGCTCTATGCAAGAGCAATCCAGCTAGTCCCACTCCCTTGCCCTATCCCCGTAGCCCTGCAAATTTTTTCCTTTCAAGTACTTATCCACTTCTCTTTTGAAGGCCATGATTGAATCTGCCTCCACCATCCCCTCAGGCAGTGCATTCCAGATCCTAACCACTCGCTGTGTAAAAAAAGTTTTTCCACATGTCACTTTTGGTTCTTTTGCCAATCACCTTAAATCTAAGTCCTCTGGTCCTTGACCCTTCCACCAATGGGAACAATTTCTCTCTATCTACTCTGTCTAGACCCTTCATGATTTTGAATACCTCTATCAAATCTCCTCACAACCGTCTCTGTTCCAAGGAGAACAAACCCAGCTTCTCCAGTTTATCCACGTCACTAAAGTCCCTCATCTCTGGAATCATTCTAGTAAATCCCTTCCGGACTCTCTCTAAGGCTTTCACATCTTTCCTAATGTGCGGTGTCCAGAACTGGACACAATACTCCAGCTGTGGCCAAACCAGTGTTTTATAAAAGTTCATCATGATTTCCATATTTTTGTACTCTGTGCCTGTATTTATAAAGCCCAGGATCCTGTATGCTTTTTTAACCGCTTTCTCAACCTGCCCTGTCACCTTCAATGATTTGTGCACGTATACCCCCAGATCTCTTTGTTCCTGTACCCCTTTTAGAATTGTGTCCTCTAGTTGCCTTTCCTTGTTCTTCCTACTGAAATGTATCACTTCACATTTTTCTGGGTTAAGTTTCATCTGCCACGTGTCCGCCCATGTCACCAGCCTGTCTATATCCTCTTGAAGTCTATCACTATCCTCCTCACTGTTTACTACCCTTCCAAGTTTTTTGTCATTAGCAAATTTTGAAATTGAGCCCTGTACACCCAAGTCCAAGTCATTAATATATATCAAGAAAAGCAGTGGTCCCAGTACCGACCCCTGGGGAACACCACTGTATACCTCCCTCCAGTCTGAAAAACAACCATTCATCACTACTCTCTGTTTTCTGTCCTTTAGCCAATTCGGTATCCATGTTGCTACTGCCCCCTTTATTCCATGGGCTGCCATCTTGATGATAAGCTTACCATGCGGCACTTTATCAAATGCCTTTTGAAAGTCCATATACACATCAACGGCATTGTCCTCATCTACCCTATCTGTTACCTCATCAAAAAACTGCATCAGGTTAGTTAAACACGATTTGCCTTTAACAAATCCCTGCTGGCTTTCCCTAATCAATCCACACTTGTCCAAGTGACTGTTAATTCTGTCCCGGATTATTGTTTCTAAAAGTTTCCCTCCACTGAGGTTAAACTGACTGGTCTATATTGTCAAACATGATTTCCCTTTCATAAATCCATGTTGACTCTGCCAAATCCTATTATTATTTTCTAAGTGTCCTGTTATCCCATCCTTTATAATAGATTCTAGCATTTTCCCTACTACTGATGTCAGGCTAACAGGTCTGCAGTTTCCTGTTTTCTCTCACCCTCCTTTCTTAAATAGTGGGGTTACATTTGCTACCCTCCAATCTGCAGGAACCGTTCCAGAATCTATTGAACTTTGGAAGATGACAACCAATGCATCCAATATCTCTATAGCCACCTCTTTCAAAACCCTGGGATGTAGATCATCAAGTTCTTGGGATCTTGGCTCAGAAGATCAAGATGTAGAATCAGTTTGGGTGGAGCTAAGAAACAGCAAGGGGCAGAAAACATTGGTGGGAGTTGTTTATAGGCCACCAAACAGTAGTGGTAATGTAGGGCATGGTATAAAGCAGGAAATTAGAAGTGCATGTAACAAGGGTAATGCAGTAATCATGGGGCTCTTTAATCTACATATAGATTGGGCAAACCAAACTAGCACAAATACTGTGGAGGATGAATTCCTGGAATATATACGAGATGGTTTTCTGGATCAGTATGTTGAGGAACCAACTAGGGAACAGGCTATTTTCGATCTAGTAATGTGCAATGAGAAAGAGTTAATTAATAATCTTGTTGTAAAGGAGCCCTTAGCAAAGAGTGACCATAATATGATAGAATTCTCCATTAAGTTTGAAAGTGATGTAGTTCAATCTGAAACTAGGGTCTAAAATCTAAACAAACGAAACGACAAAGGTCTGAGACGCAAGTTGGCTATGGTTGTTTGGGGAATTACATTAAAAGGTATGATGGTAGACAGGCAATGGCTAGCATTTAAAGAATTAATACATAATTTGCAACAAATATATATTCCTTTAAGGCACAAAAGCCCAACAGGAAAAGTGGTCCAACCGTGACTAACAAGAGAAATTAAAGATAGTATTAAATCAAAGAAAGAGACATAGAAGGTTGTCAGAAAATGCAGTAAGCCTGAGGATTGGGAGCATTTTAAGAATTCAGCAAAGGAAGACCAAGAAATTGAAAAAGGGAAAATAGAATAGGAGAGTAAATTAGCGAGAATCATGAAAACGGACAGTAAAAGCTTCTATAGGTACGTAAAAAGGAAAAGACTGGTGAAAGCAAATGTGGATCTCTTACAGACAGAGACGGGAGGATTTATAATGGGGAATAAGGAAATGGCAGAGAAATTAAACAAATACTTTGGGCTCCATTTTAGCACCCGCTATCGGGTGTGTTCCTGGCTGGGGGGCTCCGAAAATCGGGGAATCCCGGCTCCAACCTGCCCACTTCCGGGTTCACCACAGATGCGCTGACGTGCGCGCGCATGTGTGACTCCCGCAGGCAATTAAAGCCGGCGGGGGGCCACTTAACAGTACTTATTCAGGTATTTCAGGTCGTTAACAGACCTGATTAAGGGAATATTTCAGGAGGGGTGGGATTTTACAAACAACTGGGACTGTTTCCCACACTGGGGGAAACACTCCCAGTTGAAATGGACGTGTTGCAGCTATCAGCCTGTGGCAGCTGCAAAGGTCCATTTGACAGGTGGGGGGGGGGGGGGGAGACCCTCACTCATTGCAGGAGGCCACTCTGTCACTTTGGACAAAGTTTAGCCTCCACCACCCTCCTCCTAACAATCAAATTCACCAACCTGCAAAATTACCCTGGGGTCCAGAGACATGTACCTACCTTGCGGACCCCCTCAGATGTACATCTTCCGGATGGGGGCCGCCGTAGCTGCAGTCATGACCTCCTCGGAGGGCGAACAGCATCACCAGCCTCGCCGGCCACGCCGTCTACCTCTGACACGTGGAGCTCCACAACACTGTGCTGTGACACATCCACCTGCACAGCAGGAGGGAGGGCAACCGCAGAGAGAGATGCGTCGCAGAGGGCACTATCCTCGCCACAGGGTCCACAGACTGAGGCTCAGCTTCCTGGACCTCTCTGAGCAGCAGTGCACACGGAGGCTCAGAGTCACTCGACATGTAGTCGTGGATATCTGCAGCCTCCTTCATGCCGAGCTACTCCCGACTGGCCCGAGCACCATCTTCTTACCTGTCGCTGTCAAAGTCACGACTGCCCTCAACAACTTCTCCTCCGCATCCTTCCAGGGTGCCACTGGGGACATCGCCGACGTCTCTCAGTCGTCTGCACAAAAGAGCCCTGCAAATACACCTACACCCACTTTGCAGTGACACAATGGGTGGCATCAGGTGTGGGTCTTCATTGTGATCCTCAGGAAAGAGCATTATTGCACAAACCAGACAAGATTCGCAAAGACGTGGCAGTAGTGGTGCCAATATAATATGTGATGTGAGTTGGTCAGAAATCAAATATAAGTAAAAACCATGACAAACCCTCAAACACCCTTGTGCATCCCCTTCATGCTCACAACACATTTGCCTTACGCTGCCTACTGCACATATGTGATGCATGCCCTATGGCTGCAGCACAGGTAGTTGCAGGTTGAGTGAGGTTGACTGTGAAAGAGATGCATGAGAGGGTGAGTATGAGATAGAACCATGAGATTGTATGAGGATTGGGTTGAGTGGTAGTGGCGGGATGAGTACTGGCGAGGTGAGTAAGTGCAGGTAAGATGAGGATGAGGTTTGAGTGGGTGTGAGGGGTGATGTGACGGAGTAGTGTTGGCAGTGCAGAAGGAGATGTGGGGTGGGGGCGGTGATGTGGCAGATGGAGTGTAGGGGAATGAGTAAGTGTACTCACTTTGGCTGACCTACTTAGGTCATTGAAGCGCCTCCTGCACTGTATGCAGGTGGGCGATATGTTGGTGGTGCAGGTGACCTCTTCTGCCACCTCGAGCCAGGCCATCGTGGTGGCAGAGGCAGGCCGCTTCCTCCCGCCCGCCAGGGGGATGATTTCTGTCCTCCTCCTCCTCACCCCATCTAATGATACCTGGAGTGAGGCATCATTCAACCTGGGAGCAGCCTTCCCCCTGGGCTGCTCCATGCTGTACTTTTTCCTATTTCTTGCAGCATCAGCCTGTGGAGGACTGCCCCTTTAAATAGAGCTCCTCCAGCTGACAGAGCTTACTGCGCATGCGCAGTCCGCCCGCCGCGCAGATCAGCAGTGGGGAACCCGGAAGACCAGGTAAGTGGATCCAATCAGCCTGCGATCGCGCGCGGGGCAGACTGATTTCACCGGGCGCGTTACCCATGCTCCCAATAGACCCCCCGCTGCGAACCCACCGCCCTGGTAATATCGAGCTCTTTGTGTCTATCTTCATGGAAGAAGACACAAAAACCTCCCAGAAATATTAGAGAACCAAGGGTCTGGCGAGAATGAGGAACTGAAGGAAATTAGTATTCGTAAAAAAATACAACTGGAGAAATTAATGGGACGGAAAGCTGATAAATCCCCAGGACCTGATGATCTACATCCCAGGGTTTTGAAAGAGGTGGCTATAGAGATAGTGGATGCATTGGTTGTCATCTTCCAAAGCTCAATAGATTCTGGAACGGTTCCTGCAGACTGGAGGGTAGCAAATGTAACCCCACTGTTTAAGAAAAGAGGGAGAGAGAAAACAGGAAACTACAGACCTGTTAGCCTGACATCAGTAGTAGGGAAAATGCTAGAATCTATTATAAAGGATGGGATAACAGGACACTTAGAAAATAATAATAGGATTTGGCAGAGTCAACATGGATTTATGAAAGGGAAATCATGTTTGACAAACCTATTGGAGTTCTTTGAGGTTGTAACTAGTAGAATAGATAAGGGGGAACCAGTGGACGTGGTGTATTTGGATTTTCAGAAGGCTTTCGATAAGATCCCCCACAGGAGGTTGGTGAACAAAATTAGAGCACATGGAATTGGGGCTAATATACTGGCATGGATTGAGAATTGGTTAACAGACAGAAAACAGAGAGGAGGAATAAATTCAGGTTGGCAGACTGTGACTAGTGGGTTCTGCAGGGATCGGTGCTTGTGCCCCAGCTATTTACAATCTATATCAATAATTTGGATGAGGGGACCAAATGTAATATTTCCAAGTTTGCTGATGACACAAAACTAGATGGGAATGTGAGTTGTGAGGAGGATGCAAAGAGCCTTCAAGGGGATATAGACAGGCTAAGTGAATGGGCAAGAACATGGCAGATGGAATATAATGTGGAAAAAATGTGAAGTTATCCACTTTGGTAGGAAAAACAGGAATGCAGGTTTTTTTTAAATGGTAAGAGATTGGAAAATGTTGATGTTCAAAGGGACCTGGGTGTCTTTGTACATGAGTCACTGAAGCTAACATGCAGGTGCAGCAAGCAATTAGGAAGGCAAATGGTATGTTGACCTTTATTACAAGAGGATTTGAGTACAGGAGTAAAGATGTCTTACTGCAATTATATAGGGCCTTGGTGAGACCGCACTGGAGTATTGTGTACAATTTTAGTCTCCTTACCTAAGAGGAGAGATTGAGTAGACTAGAGTTTAGAAGAATGAAAGGTGATCTCATTGAAACATATAAAATTCTTACAGTACTCAACAGGGTAGATGCAAGGAGAATGTTTCCCCTGGCTGGGGAATCTAGAACCAGAGATTGCAGGTTCAGAATAAAGGGTAGGCCATTTAGGACTGAGATGAGGAGAAATTTCTTCACTCAGACAGTGGTGAATCTTTGGAATTCTGTACCCCCGAGGACTGTGGAGGCTCAGTCATTGAGTACATTCAAAACAGAGATCGAAAGATTTCCAGATATTAAAGGCATCAAGGGATATGGGAATGGTGCAGGAAAATGGCATTGAGGTAGAAGATCAGCCATGATCTTGTTGAATGGCAGAGCAGGCTCCAGGGGCCGGATGGCCTACTCCTGCTCCTATTTCTTATGTTCTTATGTTCTTAATTTACCCCGGCCAGATCTTTTCTCATCCCATTTAAAATGGCCCTCCTCCAATTGAGTATTTTTAGTTTAGAGTGGTCCGTGTCCGTTTCCATAACTATCCTAAACCTTATGATACTATGATCGCTGCTCCCTAAATGCTCCCCCACTGACACTTGCTCCACTTGGCCCACCTCATTCCCTAGAACCAAGTCCAGCAATGCCTCCTTCCTCATTGGGCCGGAAACGTAGTGGTTAAGAAAGTTCTCCTGAACACATTTCAAAAATTCCTCCCCCTCTTTACCCCTTATTATTATTGTTATCCCAGTCTATATTAGGATAGTTGAAGTCCCCACTACTCTATAGCTTTTGCACCTCTCTGTAATTTTCCTGCAAATTTGCTCCTGTATATCCTTCCCACTAGTTGGTGGCCTATAGAATATATCCAGTAGTGTAATGGCACCTCTTTTATTTCTTAACTCTAACCAAATAGATTCTGTCCTTGACCCCTCTGGGACATCCTCTCTCTTCAGTACTGCAACATTCTCCTTAATCAATACTGCCATCCCCCTCCTTTCTTTCCTCCCCTATCTTTCCTGAACACCTTGTATGCAGGAATATTTAGTACCCAGTCCTGCCCATTTTTGAGCCAGGTCTCCATTATTGCCACGATATCGTATTCCCACGTGGCTATTTGCACCTGCAGCTCACCAACCTTTTTTACCACGCTTCGTGCGTTTACACACATGCACTGTAAACCAGTCTTAGACTTCCATGTATTCTCTCTTAGTCTGATCCCACCTAATACTGTTCTATTACTTGCTCTAGTGCTATCTTTCTCCCCTGATCCTTTGTGCCCCTTGTTTCTCCTTTCCATCGCTACATCCTGGAGCCCACTCCCCTGCCAAATTAATTTAACCCCCCCCCCCCCCACAGCACTAGCGAACCTCCCCGTGAGGACATTGGTCCCAGCTCCGTCTGGCCTGTACAGGTCTCACCTCCCCCAGAACAGGTCCCAATGCCCCATGAATAGAAAGCCCTCCCTCCTGCACCATCTCTCTAGCCACGCATTCATCTGCTCTATCCTCCTATTTCTATGCTCACCAGCGTGTGGCACCATGAGTAATCTGGAGATTACCAGCTTTGAGGGCCTGACTCCTTAAAATCTGCCTGCAGGACCTCATCCCTCTTTCTACCTATGTCGTTGGTACCGATATGGACCACGACCTCTGGCTGTTCACCCTTCCCCTCCATAACCTTCTGCAGCTGCTCAGTGACATCCTTGACCCTGGCACCAGGGAGGCAACATACCATCCTGGAATCACATCTGCAGCCGCAGAAACGCCTGTCTACTCCCCTAACTATAGAATCCCCTATCACTATTGCTCCCCTGACCTTTCTCCTCCACCCCTGTACAGCTGAGCCATCCATGGTGCTGTGGACTTGGCTCTGGCTGCACTCCCCAGAGGAACCCTCCCTCACCAGTATTCAGAACTTAATACCAGTTAGAGAGTGAGATGCACTCAGGGGACACCTACATCAGCTGCCTGCTCCTCCTTGTCTGTCTGGCGGTCACCCAGTCCCTCTCTGCCTGCATTTTCTTAATCTGCGGGGTGACCACCTCCTGAAACGCGCTATCCACGTAGCTCTCAATCTCATGGATGCACTGCAGTGACGCCAGCTGCTTCAGTTGACGACACTTCCTGCACCTGTGGTTGTCCAGGACACGGGAAGCGTCCTGGAGTTCCCACATGTCAAAGGCCGTGCATTCGATGGGTGTGAGCTGCCCTGTCAGGCCTCGATTTATTAGAGTGTTTACTAAACTTAACAAGAATAAAACACCCAACAGAAAAAGAAACGCTCACCATCTACCAGTCAATCAGCTCCTTCCCCTGTTTATTTATCGTTTTATTAGTCTACTTAATAAACTAATTTATGTAACTAAATTTAATAAACTAACAGCAGTTTTACGCTCCCAGCTCTTAATTTGATTTTACCCTATTCCCTAACTCAGAGGGAAAAAAGAAGCTGTAACACTTACCAGCCAATCACCTACTGCTGTCCTGTGATGTCACACCTTGGTTTTTTTCTTGATTCCGACTGACAGTCTCTGCGAGATCCACCGGTCCCCCCTCCTCTCCCCCCCCCTCCTCTCCCTCCGCCTCCTCTCCCCCCCCCTCCTCTCCCCCCCCCTCCTCTCCCCCCCCCTCCTCTCCCTCCCCCTCCTCTCCCCCCCCCTCCTCTCCCCCCCCATCCTCTCCCTCCCCCTCCTCTCCCCCCCCCTCCTCTCCCCCCCTCCTCTCCACCCCCCTCCTCTCCCTCCCCCTCCTCTCCCCCCCCTCCTCTACCCCCCCTCCTCTCCCTCCGCCTCCTCTCCCCCCCCTCCTCTCCCTCCGCCTCCTCTCCCCCCCCTCCTCTCCCCCCCCCTCCTCTCCCCCCCCCTCCTCTCCCCCCCCTCCTCTCCCTCCCCCTCCTCTCCCCCCCCCCTCCTCTCCCCCCCCCATCCTCTCCCTCCCCCTCCTCTCCCCCCCCCTCCTCTCCCCCCCTCCTCTCCACCCCCCTCCTCTCCCTCCCCCTCCTCTCCCCCCCCTCCTCTACCCCCCCTCCTCTCCCTCCGCCTCCTCTCCCCCCCCTCCTCTCCCTCCGCCTCCTCTCCCCCCCCTCCTCTCCCTCCGCCTCCTCTCCCTCCCCCTCCTCTCCCTCCGCCTCCGCTCCCTCCCCCTCCTCTCCCTCCGCCTCCGCTCCCCCCCCCTCCTCTCCCCCCCCCTTCTCTCCCCCCCCTCCTCTCCCCCCCCCTCCTCTCCCCCCCCCTCCTCTCCCCCCCCTCCTCTCCCCCCGCCTCTGCTCTCCCACCGCCTCCTCTCCCACCGCCTCCTCTCCCTCCGCCTCCTCTCCCTCCGCCTCCGCCCCCTCCGCCTCCGCCCTCTCCGCCTCCTCTCCCTCCGCCTCCTCTCCCTCCGCCTCTGCCCCCTCCGCCTCCTCTCCCTCCGCCTCCTCTCCCTCCGCCTCCTCTCCCTCCGCCTCCGCCCTCTCCGCCTCCTCTCCCTCCGCCTCCGCTCCCCGTGCCTCCGCTCCCTCCGCCTCCTCTCCCCGTGCCTCCGCTCCCTCCGCTCCCTCCGCCTCCTCTCCCCCTACCTCCGCTCCCTCCGCCTCCGCTCTCCCTACCTCTGCTCCCTCCGCCTCCTCTCCCCCTGCCTCCGCTCCCTCCGCCTCCGTTCCCTCCGCCTCCTCTCCCCGTGCCTCCGCTCCCTCCGCCTCCGCTCCCTCCGCCTCCTCTCCCCGTGCCTCTGCTCCCTCCGCTTCCTCTCCCCCGACCTCCGCTCCCTCCGCCTCCGCTCCCTCCGCCTCCGCTCCCTCCGCCTCCGCTCCCCCTACCTCCGCTCCCTCCGCCTCCGCTCCCTCCGCCTCCTCTCCCCGTGCCTCCGCTCCCTCCGCCTCCGCTCCCTCCGCATCCGCTCCCTCCGCCTCCTCTCCCTCCAACTCCGCTTCCCCGCCTCCTCTCCCCCGCGCCTCCTCTCCCCCCGCCTCCGCTCCTTCCGCCTCCGCTCCCTCCGCCTCCGCTCCCCCGCCTCCTCTCCCCCGCCTCCTCTCCCCCCGCCTCTGCTCTCCCACTGCCTCCTCTCCCCCCGCCTCTGCTCTCCCACTGCCTCCTCTCCCCCCGCCTCTGCTCTCCCACTGCCTCCTCTCCCCCCGCCTCCGCTCCCCCGCCTCCTCTCCCCCGCCTCCTCTCCCCCCGCCTCCGCTCTCCCACCCGCCTCCTCTCCCCCCAGCCTCCTCTCCCCCCGCCTCCGCTACCCCGCCTCCTCTCACCCCGCCTCCGCTCCCTCACCTCCTCTCCCCCCCGCCTCCTCTCCTCCCGCCTCCGCACCCTCTGCCTCCCCCCCGCCTCCTCTCGCCCCGCCTCCGCTCTCCCACCCGCCTCCTCTCCCTTAGCCTCCTCTTCCCCCGCCTCCGCTCTCCTACCGCCTCCTCTTCCCCTGCCTCCTCTTCCCCCGCCTCCGCTCTCCCACCTCCTCTCCCCCCCACCTCCACTCTCCTACCGCCTCCTCCCCCCCGCCTCTGCACCCCCCGCCTCCGCTCCCTCCGCCTCTGCTCCCGCCGCCTCCTCTCCCCCCGCCTCCTCTCCCCCCGCCTCCGCACCCCCAGCCTCCTCTCCCCCCGCCTCCGCTCCCCCCGCCTCCGCTCCCCCCGCCTCTGCTCTCCCACCGCCTCCTCTCCCCCCGCCTCCTCTCCATCCGCCTCCACTCCCTCCGCCTCCTCTCCCTCCACCCCCGCTCCCCCGCCTCCGCTCCCTCCACCTCCGCTCCATCCGCCTCCTCTCCCCCCCTCCTTCGCTCGCTCCGCCTCCTCTCCCCCCTCCTCCGCTCCCCCACCTCCTCTGCCCCCGCCTCTGCAACCCCCGCCTCCAAACCCCCCCGCCTCCTCTCCTCCCGCCTCTGCTCCCCCGCCTCCTCTCCCCCCGCCTCCGCTCCCCCCGCCTCCTCTCCCCCCGCCTCCGCTCCCCCGCCTCCTCTCCCCCCACCTCCTCTCCCCCCGCCTCCGCTCGCACCTCCTCCGCTCGCACCTCCTCTCTCCCCGCCTCCGCTCCCCCGCCTCCTCTTTCCGCGCCTCCGCTCCCAACGCCTCCGCTCCCCCTGCCTCCTCTCCCCCCCGCCTCCTCTCCCCCCTGCCTCCTCTCCCCCTGCCTCCTCTCCCCCCGCCTCCGCTACCCCGCCTCCTCTTTCCGCGCCTCCGCTCCCAACGCCTCCGCTCCCCCCGCCTCCACTCCCCCCTGCCTCCTCTCCCCCTGCCTCCTCTCCCCCTGCCTCCTCTCCCCCCCGCCTCCTCTCCCCCCGCCTCCTCTCCCCCCCGACTCCTCTCCCTCCGCCTCCTCTCCCTCCGCCTCTGCCCCCTCCGCCTCCTCTCCCTCCGCCTCCTCTCCCTCCGCCTCCTCTCCCTCCGCCTCCTCTCCCTCCGCCTCCGCCCCCTCCGCCTCCTCTCCCTCCGCCTCCTCTCTCTCCGCCTCCTCTCCCTCCGCCTCCGCTCCCCGTGCCTCCGCTCCCTCCGCCTCCTCTCCCCGTGCCTCCGCTCCCTCCGCTCCCTCCGCCTCCTCTCCCCCTACCTCCGCTCCCTCCGCCTCCGCTCTCCCTACCTCTGCTCCCTCCGCTTCCTCTCCCCCGACCTCCGGTCCCTCCGCCTCCGCTCCCTCCGCCTCCGCTCCCTCTGCCTCCTCTCCCCCTACCTCCGCTCCCTCCGCCTCCGCTCCCTCCGCCTCCTCTCCCCGTGCCTCCGCTCCCTCCGCCTCCGCTCCCTCCGCATCCGCTCCCTCCGCCTCCTCTCCCTCCAACTCCGCTTCCCCGCCTCCTCTCCCCCGCGCCTCCTCTCCCCCCGCCTCCGCTCCTTCCGCCTCCGCTCCCTCCGCCTCCGCTCCCCCGCCTCCTCTCCCCCGCCTCCTCTCCCCCCGCCTCTGCTCTCCCACTGCCTCCTCTCCCCCCGCCTCTGCTCTCCCACTGCCTCCTCTCCCCCCGCCTCCGCTCTCCCACCGCCTCCGCTCTCCCACCCGCCTCCTCTCCCCCCAGCCTCCTCTCCCCCCGCCTCCTCTCCCCCCGCCTCCGCTACCCCGCCTCCTCTCACCCCGCCTCCGCTCCCTCGCCTCCTCTCCCCCCGCCTCCTCTCCTCCCGCCTCCGCACCCTCTGCCTCCCCCCCCGCCTCCTCTCGCCCCGCCTCCGCTCTCCCACCCGCCTCCTCTCCCTTCGCCTCCTCTTCCCCCGCCTCCGCTCTCCCACCGCCTCCTCTTCCCCTGCCTCTGCACCCCCCGCCTCCGCTCCCTCTGCCTCCTCTCCCTCCGCCTCCTCTCCCTCCGCCTCCGCCCTCTCCGCCTCCTCTCCCTCCGCCTCCGCTCCCCGTGCCTCCGCTCCCTCCGCCTCCTCTACCCGTGCCTCCGCTCCCTCCGCCTCCTCTCCCCCTACCTCCGCTCCCTCCGCCTCCGCTCTCCCTACCTCTGCTCCCTCCGCCTCCTCTCCCCCTGCCTCCGCTCCCTCCGCCTCCGTTCCCTCCGCCTCCTCTCCCCGTGCCTCCGCTCCCTCCGCCTCCGCTCCCTCCGCCTCCTCTCCCCGTGCCTCTGCTCCCTCCGCTTCCTCTCCCCCGACCTCCGCTCCCCTCCGCCTCCGCTCCCTCCGCCTCCGCTCCCCCTACCTCCGCTCCCTCCGCCTCCGCTCCCTCCGCCTCCTCTCCCCGTGCCTCCGCTCCCTCCGCCTCCGCTCCCTCCGCATCCGCTCCCTCCGCCTCCTCTCCCTCCAACTCCGCTTCCCCGCCTCCTCTCCCCCGCGCCTCCTCTCCCCCCGCCTTCGCTCCTTCCGCCTCCGCTCCGTCCGCCTCCGCTCCCCCGCCTCCTCTCCCCCGCCTCCTCTCCCCCCGCCTCTGCTCTCCCACTGCCTCCTCTCCCCCCGCCTCTGCTCTCCCACTGCCTCCTCTCCCCCCGCCTCTGCTCTCCCACTGCCTCCTCTCCCCCCGCCTCTGCTCTCCCACTGCCTCCTCTCCCCCCGCCTCCGCTCTCCCACCGCCTCCTCTCCCCCGCCTCCTCTCCCCCCGCCTCTGCTCTCCCACTGCCTCCTCTCCCCCCGCCTCTGCTCTCCCACTGCCTCCTCTCCCCCCGCCTCCGCTCTCCCCCCGCCTCCGCTCTCCCACCCGCCTCCTCTCCCCCCAGCCTCCTCTCCCCCCGCCTCCGCTACCCCGCCTCCTCTCACCCCGCCTCCGCTCCCTCACCTCCTCTCCCCCCGCCTCCTCTCCTCCCGCCTCCGCACCCTCTGCCTCCCCCCCCCGCCTCCTCTCGCCCCGCCTCCGCTCTCCCACCCGCCTCCTCTCCCTTCGCCTCCTCTTCCCCCGCCTCCGCTCTCCCACCTCCTCTCCCCCCCACCTCCACTCTCCTACCGCCTCCTCCCCCCCGCCTCTGCACCCCCCGCCTCCGCTCCCTCCGCCTCTGCTCCCGCCGCCTCCTCTCACCCCGCCTCCACTCCCCCCGCCTCCACTCCCCCCGCCTCCTCTCCCCCCGCCTCCGCTCCCCCCGCCTCCTCTCCCCCCGCCTCCGCTCCCCCCGCCTCCGCTCCCCCCGCCTCTGCTCTCCCACCGCCTCCTCTCCCCCCGCCTCCGCTCCTTCCGCCTCCGCTCCCTCCGCCTCCTCCCCCCCGCCTCCTCTCCCCCCGCCTCCGCTCCCCCCGCCTCCGCTCCCCCCGCCTCCGCTCCCCCCGCCTCTGCTCTCCCACCGCCTCCTCTCCCCCCGCCTCCTCTCCATCCGCCTCCACTCCCTCCGCCTCCTCTCCCTCCACCCCCGCTCCCCCGCCTCCGCTCCCTCCACCTCCGCTCCATCCGCCTCCTCTCCCCCCCTCCTTCGCTCGCTCCGCCTCCTCTCCCCCCTCCTCCGCTCCCCCACCTCCTCTGCCCCCGCCTCCAAACCCCCGCCTCCAAACCCCCCCGCCTCCTCTCCTCCCGCCTCTGCTCCCCCGCCTCCTCTCCCCCCGCCTCCGCTCCCCCCGCCTCCGCTCCCTCCGCCTCCGCTCCCCCGCCTCCTCTCCCCCCACCTCCTCTCCCCCCGCCTCTGCTCTCCCACTGCCTCCTCTCCCCCCGCCTCTGCTCTCCCACTGCCTCCTCTCCCCCCGCCTCCGCTCTCCCACCGCCTCCGCTCTCCCACCCGCCTCCTCTCCCCCCAGCCTCCTCTCCCCCCGCCTCCTTTCCCCCCGCCTCCGCTACCCCGCCTCCTCTCACCCCGCCTCCGCTCCCTCGCCTCCTCTCCCCCCGCCTCCTCTCCTCCCGCCTCCGCACCCTCTGCCTCCCCCCCCGCCTCCTCTCGCCCCGCCTCCGCTCTCCCACCCGCCTCCTCTCCCTTCGCCTCCTCTTCCCCCGCCTCCGCTCTCCCACCGCCTCCTCTTCCCCTGCCTCTGCACCCCCCGCCTCCGCTCCCTCCGCCTCCTCTCCCTCCGCCTCCTCTCCCTCCGCCTCCGCCCTCTCCGCCTCCTCTCCCTCCGCCTCCGCTCCCCGTGCCTCCGCTCCCTCCGCCTCCTCTCCCCGTGCCTCCGCTCCCTCCGCCTCCTCTCCCCCTACCTCCGCTCCCTCCGCCTCCGCTCTCCCTACCTCTGCTCCCTCCGCCTCCTCTCCCCCTGCCTCCGCTCCCTCCGCCTCCGTTCCCTCCGCCTCCTCTCCCCGTGCCTCCGCTCCCTCCGCCTCCGCTCCCTCCGCCTCCTCTCCCCGTGCCTCTGCTCCCTCCGCTTCCTCTCCCCCGACCTCCGCTCCCCTCCGCCTCCGCTCCCTCCGCCTCCGCTCCCCCTACCTCCGCTCCCTCCGCCTCCGCTCCCTCCGCCTCCTCTCCCCGTGCCTCCGCTCCCTCCGCCTCCGCTCCCTCCGCATCCGCTCCCTCCGCCTCCTCTCCCTCCAACTCCGCTTCCCCGCCTCCTCTCCCCCGCGCCCCCTCTCCCCCCGCCTTCGCTCCTTCCGCCTCCGCTCCGTCCGCCTCCGCTCCCCCGCCTCCTCTCCCCCGCCTCCTCTCCCCCCGCCTCTGCTCTCCCACTGCCTCCTCTCCCCCCGCCTCTGCTCTCCCACTGCCTCCTCTCCCCCCGCCTCCGCTCTCCCACCGCCTCCTCTCCCCCGCCTCCTCTCCCCCCGCCTCTGCTCTCCCACTGCCTCCTCTCCCCCCGCCTCTGCTCTCCCACTGCCTCCTCTCCCCCCGCCTCTGCTCTCCCACTGCCTCCTCTCCCCCCGCCTCCGCTCTCCCACCGCCTCCTCTCCCCCGCCTCCTCTCCCCCCGCCTCTGCTCTCCCACTGCCTCCTCTCCCCCCGCCTCTGCTCTCCCACTGCCTCCTCTCCCCCCGCCTCCGCTCTCCCCCCGCCTCCGCTCTCCCACCCGCCTCCTCTCCCCCCAGCCTCCTCTCCCCCCGCCTCCGCTACCCCGCCTCCTCTCACCCCGCCTCCGCTCCCTCACCTCCTCTCCCCCCGCCTCCTCTCCTCCCGCCTCCGCACCCTCTGCCTCCCCCCCCGCCTCCTCTCGCCCCGCCTCCGCTCTCCCACCCGCCTCCTCTCCCTTCGCCTCCTCTTCCCCCGCCTCCGCTCTCCCACCTCCTCTCCCCCCCACCTCCACTCTCCTACCGCCTCCTCCCCCCCGCCTCTGCACCCCCCGCCTCCGCTCCCTCCGCCTCTGCTCCCGCCGCCTCCTCTCCCCCCGCCTCCACTCCCCCCGCCTCCTCTCCCCCCGCCTCCGCTCCCCCCGCCTCCTCTCCCCCCGCCTCCGCTCCCCCCGCCTCCGCTCCCCCCGCCTCTGCTCTCCCACCGCCTCCTCTCCCCCCGCCTCCGCTCCTTCCGCCTCCGCTCCCTCCGCCTCCTCCCCCCCGCCTCCTCTCCCCCCGCCTCCGCTCCCCCCGCCTCCGCTCCCCCCGCCTCCGCTCCCCCCGCCTCTGCTCTCCCACCGCCTCCTCTCCCCCCGCCTCCTCTCCATCCGCCTCCACTCCCACCGCCTCCTCTCCCTCCACCCCCGCTCCCCCGCCTCCGCTCCCTCCACCTCCGCTCCATCCGCCTCCTCTCCCCCCCTCCTTCGCTCGCTCCGCCTCCTCTCCCCCCTCCTCCGCTCCCCCACCTCCTCTGCCCCCGCCTCTGCAACCCCCGCCTCCAAACCCCCCCGCCTCCTCTCCTCCCGCCTCTGCTCCCCCGCCTCCTCTCCCCCCGCCTCCGCTCCCCCCGCCTCCTCTCCCCCCGCCTCCGCTCCCCCGCCTCCTCTCCCCCCACCTCCTCTCCCCCCGCCTCCGCTCGCACCTCCTCCGCTCGCACCTCCTCTCTCCCCGCCTCCGCTCCCCCGCCTCCTCTTTCCTCGCCTCCGCTCCCAACGCCTCCGCTCCCCCTGCCTCCTCTCCCCCCCGCCTCCTCTCCCCCCTGCCTCCTCTCCCCCTGCCTCCTCTCCCCCCGCCTCCGCTACCCCGCCTCCTCTTTCCGCGCCTCCGCTCCCAACGCCTCCGCTCCCCCCGCCTCCACTCCCCCCTGCCTCCTCTCCCCCTGCCTCCTCTCCCCCTGCCTCCTCTCCCCCCCGCCTCCTCTCCCCCCGCCTCCTCTCCCCCTGCCTCCTCTCCCCCCCGCCTCCTCTCCCTCCGCCTCCTCTCCCTCCGCCTCTGCCCCCTCCGCCTCCTCTCCCTCCGCCTCCTCTCCCTCCGCCTCCTCTCCCTCCGCCTCCTCTCCCTCCGCCTCCGCCCCCTCCGCCTCCTCTCCCTCCGCCTCCTTTCCCTCCGCCTCCTCTCCCTCCGCCTCCGCTCCCCGTGCCTCCGCTCCCTCCGCCTCCTCTCCCCGTGCCTCCGCTCCCTCCGCTCCCTCCGCCTCCTCTCCCCCTACCTCCGCTCCCTCCGCCTCCGCTCTCCCTACCTCCGCTCCCTCCGCCTCCTCTCCCCCTGCCTCCGCTCCCTCCGCCTCCGTTCCCTCCGCCTCCTCTCCCCGTGCCTCCGCTCCCTCCGCCTCCGCTCCCTCCGCCTCCTCTCCCCGTGCCTCTGCTCCCTCCGCTTCCTCTCCCCCGACCTCCGCTCCCTCCGCCTCCGCTCCCTCCGCCTCCGCTCCCTCCGCCTCCTCTCCCCCTACCTCCGCTCCCTCCGCCTCCGCTCCCTCCGCCTCCTCTCCCCGTGCCTCCGCTCCCTCCGCCTCCGCTCCCTCCGCATCCGCTCCCTCCGCCTCCTCTCCCTCCAACTCCGCTTCCCCGCCTCCTCTCCCCCGCGCCTCCTCTCCCCCCGCCTCCGCTCCTTCCGCCTCCGCTCCCTCCGCCTCCGCTCCCCCGCCTCCTCTCCCCCGCCTCCTCTCCCCCCGCCTCTGCTCTCCCACTGCCTCCTCTCCCCCCGCCTCTGCTCTCCCACTGCCTCCTCTCCCCCCGCCTCCGCTCTCCCACCGCCTCCGCTCTCCCACCCGCCTCCTCTCCCCCCAGCCTCCTCTCCCCCCGCCTCCTCTCCCCCCGCCTCCGCTACCCCGCCTCCTCTCCCCCTGCCTCCTCTCCTCCCGCCTCCGCACCCTCTGCCTCCCCCCCCGCCTCCTCTCGCCCCGCCTCCGCTCTCCCACCCGCCTCCTCTCCCTTCGCCTCCTCTTCCCCCGCCTCCGCTCTCCCACCGCCTCCTCTTCCCCACCTCCACTCTCCTACCGCCTCCTCCCCCCCGCCTCTGCACCCCCCGCCTCCGCTCCCGCCGCCTTCTCTCCCCCCGCCTCCGCTCCCCCCGCCTCCTCTCCCCCCGCCTCCGCTCCCCCCGCCTCCTCTCCCCCCGCCTCCGCTCCCCCCGCCTCTGCTCTCCCACCGCCTCCTCTCCCCCCGCCTCCTCTCCATCCGCCTCCACTCCCTCCGCCTCCTCTCCCTCCAACCCCGCTCCCCCGCCTCCGCTCCCTCCACCTCCGCTCCATCCGCCTCCTCTCCCCCCCTCCTTCGCTCGCTCCGCCTCCTCTCCCCCCTCCTCCGCTCCCCCACCTCCTCTGCCCCCGCCTCTGCAACCCCCGCCTCCAAACCCCCCCGCCTCCTCTCCTCCCGCCTCTGCTCCCCCGCCTCCTCTCCCCCCGCCTCCGCTCCCCCCGCCTCCTCTCCCCCCGCCTCCGCTCCCCCGCCTCCTCTCCCCCACCTCCTCTCCCCCCGCCTCCGCTCGCACCTCCTCTCTCCCCGCCTCCGCTCCCCCGCCTCCTCTTTCCGCGCCTCCTCTCCCCCCTGCCTCCTCTCCCCCTGCCTCCTCTCCCCCCGCCTCCGCTCCCCCGCCTCCTCTTTCCGCGCCTCCGCTCCCAACGCCTCCGCTCCCCCTGCCTCCTCTCCCCCTGCCTCCTCTCCCCCTGCCTCCTCTCCCCCCCGCCTCCTCTCCCCCCGCCTCCTCTCCCCCTGCCTCCTCTCCCCCCCGCCTCCTCTCCCCCCGCCTCCTCTCCCCCTGCCTCCTCTCCCCCCTGCCTCCTCTCCCACCGCCTCCGCTCTCCCACCGCCTCCTCTCCCCTCGTCTCCGCTCTCCCACCGCCTCCTCTCCCCTCGTCTCCGCTCTCCCACCGCCTCCTCTGCCCCCGCCTCCGCTCTCCCACCGCCTCCGCTCTCCCACCGCCTCCTCCCCCCCGCCTCCTCTCCCCCTGCCTCCTCTCCCCCTGCCTCCTCTCCCCCCGCCTCCTCTCCCCCTGCCTCCTCTCCCCCCTGCCTCCTCTCCCCCCTGCCTCCTCTCCCCCCGCCTCCTCTCCCCCCTGCCTCCTCTGCCCCCGCCTCCGCTCTCCCACCGCCTCCTCCCCCCCGCCTCCTCTCCCCCCTGCCTCCTCTCCCCCCGCCTCCGCTCTCCCACCGCCTCCTCTCCCCTCGCCTCCGCTCTCCCACCGCCTCCTCCCCCCCGCCTCCGCTCTACCACCGCCTCCTCTCCCACTGCCTCCGCTCTCCCCCCGCCTCCGCTCTCCCCCCGCCTCCTCTCCCCCACCTCCTCCTCTCCCACTGCCTCCTCTCCCACCGCCTCCACTCCCCCCGCCTCCTCTCCCCCCGCCTCCTCTCCCACCGCCTCCGCTCCTGCCAACCCCGCTCCCCCCATCTCCTCTCCCCCCTGCCTCCGCTCCCACCGCCTCCTCCTCTCCCACCGCCTCCTCTCCCCCCACCTCCGCTCCACCCGGCTCCTCTCCCACCGCCTCCTCTCCCCCCGCCTCCGCTCCACCCGTCTCCTCTCCCACCGCCTCCGCTCCTTCCTGGTTGTAGGATCCATCTTTTATTTTTATAAAATGATTTTTCCAATTTGACCCTTGATCACAAAAATTGGATTCTTCACTTTGAAATCAATATGAATTGAAAGGAATGACAGCAGTTGAAGGAACAAAATGTAATCAACTGTTTGTAATCCCACATGTGACGTCCAAAAATGGGCTGCCCCCATTTCTGGATGATAATTGTTTCAGTGGGAGTAATTTTAATGGCATTATTAATCAAAATTTTATTTTTAATTTAAGTTTTCTAAACCTTCCAGCCCTTGACTCTATGTCAGTTTCATTCATTTATTTTGATGAATCCTAGTGGAAATATATCTGCAGCAAGAATGGGATTATCTGAATGAAAGGTTTCAGTGAGATTTTGACCATGGTCTGTCAGCATTAAAAATGAGTTTGCACAACAACAGCTGGTTAAGGCTAGTTGAGCCACACGCACCAGGTTTGATCCCTGATCTGTGCTAAAATAGCTGACTTCTGCTCGGTGCAGTGGGGCACTTAAGTAAGTCAAAGTGCCTCTGGCGTAGGGTTATGAGACCTGGCCAGGTTTTCCATTCCTGATTGTTAAAAGTGCAGCGAATAAATCCCTGTGTTTAGTTAATGCTTCATCACTGCAGAACAGCATGCACCATTTCAATCAATTAATTATTGGAGTGCACTGATTTCTAGACAAACACTGCAGATTCTCCACACCAGAAACAGCAATAAGATGAATGACCAGTTAATTTGTTTAGCTGGTGCTGGTTGAAAGAGGAATGTTGCCAGGGCACCAGGAGAACTCCCTGTGTGTCATGGAGTCTTGTATCCACCTGAACAGGCAGAACGGGGCATCAATTTAATGTTGTACCCAAAAGATTGCATCGTTAAGAAAGCATCAGTCCCTCAGTACTGCATTGAAATGTCAGCCTAGATTATGGGCTCAAGTCCTGGTATGGAATTTGAACCACAACTTTCTGAGGTGAGAGTGCACGCAAAAGCAGATTAACATATTGTGTGTTGATTCCTGGGAATCAGTTTGATTAAACGGGACTGAGGGTGCAGTGAGATTTGAATGATTTACACGGCCAAAACTCTAATTCCTGGGATACGCAGTGAACTGATTATTTACATAGAATTACACAGAATTTACAGCACAGAAACAGGTCATTCAGCCCAACTGGTCTATGCCGGTGTTTATGCTCTACATGAGCCTCCACCCTACTTCATCATCTCCCCCTATCAGCATAACCTTCTATTCCTTTCTCCCTCATGTGTTTATCTGTCTTTCCCTTAAATGCATTTGCTCTCCTGAAAGCCCTGACTCTTGCTGGGGTACAGATCCAGGTGTGCCCAGATGGTGAGTACTGGGTGATTTTTAAAATTATTTGTGGGGTGATGCTGGCAAGGGAATATTTTTGCACAATCCCAAGGGACCTCAGCAGATCAGGAATCTCCTGTGTTTAATATGGTGTTCAGCTACGTTGAATCTCAAACAAACATAAACATGAATTACAATGAGTTCGACATCTTTCTGTTGCTGTTATCTAGCAGCTGCTGTTGGAAGTGCCTGTGTCTGGATGCCAAATGAGGATAAGATGAGGCTCGGCTGTGATGCCCCAGCACTTGAATATTTTGAGGATCCTCACTAGCTATGCTTGCACAGACAGAATTGTCACTCAAGTGAGGTACCAGAAGCTGTCTGACACAAATGGTACAGTACCCTAGCAAAGATTCAACAACTTCAAGAAGTGAAGAGAGGAGGGGACAAAGTTGATGTAGAAAAGAGTTTGCTGAGTGTCTAACTTCACTTTTATCCCAAATGATCTTTATTTTTCCACTTTCAAGACAATGCCTTATGAGTTAAAGTTGGGAGGATGGGCAAATGAGCCACAGACTCTGTGGGGTAAATTTTCCCCCAAGCAGTGCTCGGGTGGCCAGCCCGGTGATTGTCCCAATGGAAGGCTGGGTCCATTTTGAGCACCTCATAGACATATGGCTCGTGGGCTGTGGGCAGAAAGCGAGTGCCCCAGACAGCCGGGCTGGCCTCCTGGTCTGGAAAAGGCTGATCAAGGGGAGGAGGTCCATTCCCGAGAGGGTGGGGGACCCAGTGCGGCAGCGGCCCATTTCATATTTTTGGTGCCTGGAGGAGCACTCTTGCTCCTCCCAGCCCTATCAAAGTAAATTAAAACTTACCTTCTGGGATCCTCTTCGGCTGGACTGCCAGCTAACAAGCACGGTGCAATCTCTGCCCAGTTGAGTCCTAAAATGGCATTCATTTGTCTATGTATGTCATGACCCCAGTTTGCATATTTAAAGGGCCTACTGCCTGATTCAGATGGGCACGCCTGCTGCCCAGCAGTAGGCCCTTGGAAATATAATGTTGACCACACCGTTGGCAGGATTGGGGCGGTAAAATATCCCACCATTTTCAGGATGCTACTGCCCCATTTCCACTGGTCAAGAGGCCTCAGAATCTCCCCCGGTGATTTCTGGTATCAGTTTTTGGATGTGTGGTTTTGTCCAGGTAGGTTTGGTGGTGGCAGTTTTTTCTTAGGAGATGCTTCTTCCTTCTAAGCCACAGTATTTCAGTTGAGAAGTAATAAAATGCCTCACATGTGCAGTGTATTAGGTGACATGAAACAAGCTTATAACTGTCTCTGGGGCACTATTCGTTTAACAAAGCTATAGTAATTTCACTCGGACTTGCGTAACAAGACTTTTAACAGAACCATGTGTTTGATATTCCCAGAACTGAAACATTGGGCTCAATTTTAAAATGTCTGTGTGGGTGAGTTGTTGGTGGGGGCTCCAAAAATCGCGAAGTGAGGAGCGGGAAAGGAACCCCGCTCCAACACGCCGACTTCCGCGTCTCACAACGACGCATCTGTGTGCGTGTGCCGTTCCCGAGCCCGGAAGTCCCGCCGGCTTTAACTGCCGGCGGGATGATAGTTAAAGAACCAAATGCACCTCATTGAGGTACTTAAGGTAGTTTATTTCTGACATAGTAGGTAGTTAAACCGATTTTGCACTTATCTGTGTGGCTTTCCCACGGCTTCCGATTCACGCCTGGAGAGGGCCAGATCAGGCAAAAATAAAGCAAAGAAATTAAATAAAAAAACATTTCACAAGTTAAAAAACAAAATAAACCTACCTTTCAAACAATGTCACCTGCATCCCCCTGCTCCGATGTCCGATATCTCCTCTCTGATGTCTCAGCCCCCGATGCTCTCTCAGCCCCCGACAATGTCCCCCCCCCCCCCCCCCCGATCTTTGTCCCCCCCCCAATCTTTGATCCCCCCTCCCGATCTTTGTCCAACCCTAGGCTGGCTGCCGGGCGCGAATCCTGGAAACAACATTAATCATCATCAATTACCTCGTGATCGCATCGGAAAAGGTACGTTTTTTTTATTCGGGTTACCCGTGCGCCCATTGACTTCCCCCCCCCACTGCCATCCAGCCATCCTTTTAAAATCGAGCCCATTGTATTTCATCTTTATAATATCTTTATCCTCCAGGGAATATAATATGCCGATCCGATATCACCTTTTTACACCCTCGTTGAAGTTAAAAGTTCCGACAAGAATATTTTAAAAAGGAATATTTTAGAAGACTACCTACTATTATGTGGCAGTGGATGAAGCATTAGCAGTTAGTCAAATGTAATGGAAGTTTGAGAACCTGCATATAAGGACCAGAGAAAGCATGGAATAAGAAAGCAAAATTAAGTCTGCCAAACTCAGTCTTTTGACAGACTCTGTACAATCTGTCATACTCATTTAATTTTCTGAGGGGAGTTTCTCCTTGACCACCAAATCGAGCAAAACTTTTAAATATCTATCCATCCTTACATCTCCATTATTCAGCATTGGTTCATACTTTCCACAGAAGACATTTCCATGTGCCCATCAGCATAGAAGCCATCTTGTCCCTTGGAGGATTTATTCGTCTCCAGATCTATACATTTATCCCAAACCCTGTCTTAACTGAATATCATATCCACTTCTTATCATTGGCATTAGTGTGAGTGGTTTGTGTTAATATCAGCTATGTGCCACCTTTTTTTGCATATCAACCTTTGCTGAAAATATTTAGGCACAACTGAAAGAAATAATTTAACCCCAAGTGTACCGCTGATGAGGTAACTTGTTTCAGTGGTGATTTGTTTTCTGTGCTTGGGTCAGTTCAGACTGTTTATGTAATAGTCTCACCTACACATTCAGTGATGTGACCAGGTTAAACTACAATGTTCAGTCTCTTGATTGGCCTAACAACTGGATTTTAATGCCAGGTTTAGCTAATCAAGAGCTGTATAGGTTCCATTTGGTTTGAAACAACGAGGATGGAGGAGACAGAGAAAACTAGGCAGGAAATTATTTAAACTTTAAAAAAAAGTAAAATAAAAGTTATAATAGTGAATTATAAGAAGGAAAGGGGGGAAAAGAGAGGATGGGGAAAATATTCTCATCAGAACTTTTAACTTTGAGGGTGTAAAAAGGCGATATTGGATCGGCTGCCTGTTACATGCCCTGCCTGATCTTTCTTTCCATCGTGGGAAACAAAATTGGGTGGAGTGTAACATCCAGCTGGTCTGATATTGCCCGTATTACACCCCTGCCAAAGTTGAAAGTTCCATTCTCTACTTTTATTTAAGAATATTAAAATAATTTATTTTAGTAGTACAAGATTAATATTACAGTAATAATGTAATATTGATATCCGAGAAGCAACAAATTAAGCTTTGTTTCAAGGTTTGGGAGCTGCCCCCCCCCCCTTGGAACTGTGTGTATATTGTCTGAATATCTGCCAGCTTTAAATGATTATTCATCAAGACAATAAGAATTGATTGTTGGCAACATGATAAAGCTTTTTGATAAAGTAAATCTGTGATTTTTCCTGCTGACTTAGTCCTTTCTTAAGTGCATTGTAAACCTTCATTCATTTTTTAAAAGTCTTAAATACCAGGTACTGCTTATAACCTAGGATGATCTGTGATCATACTTAAATAGTCCCAACCAACACTCAGTGGTGTTGAGTTCCTTAACACCACTGTAGCTACGCCGCACTGGATAATTCAACAGTCAAAACTGTATAAGCAATTGGTAGTGACATCTGACAACTGGATTTTGGAGCAAATTTTTATGCCATCTAGGACAGTTTTAAACACACGAGGGTTCTAATCAGTTTGAAAGCATCTTCAATTTGGAAAGTCAGGATTGACAGTATAATTTTGCTGATTCATACACACCAGATGGTTGACTGGAACTGACTGGAACTCATTAAACGTGTTTGAATCTTATTGACAGCGCTAATCCAGTCTGCGGACCTTGAAGGTTAGTTTGAAGTTAATTGTACCAGTGTGCTATTGAGTTAAATGAAAACTGTTACAAATTAAAACATATTTATTCAGCTATTTGTGTTTTCTGAAAATGATACTCTTGCTTCCAGTCCGTGACATACATATTAATTAGTTAACAATATTTTAATTTATTCATTTAGAAAAAGAAGGGGAAACATTGCGTACTGCATTTATATTGGCAGCCATTGTGCGCAGTCACCTTAGCATACTTATTAAAATTAAATCCTAACTAGTTATGGAAATAAAGGCGCATAACACTAAAGATGCCAGGCTGAGTCGAATAAACAGTAACATTGCAGGCAATTTTAACCTATCTTGCCTGGTGGGAAACCCATGAAATTGGGTGGAATGCTGGTTTTACACCCCAGATACTACTCTCTGTTGATTTCAATGGAGAGTAAAATCAGGCCGGGTGTAAAACCAGTGTTCCACCCGATCCCATCAGTTTCCCGACTGGCAAGTTAGGTTAAAATTGCCCCCATCGTATGGGGTCAGAAGTGATCAGAAATACTTTGTTATTAGTGAGAACATGCTAAGCATCATTCAGAACTTCAAATTACAACTTACACTGTGAAACTAAACTGGTAAAAGGGATTATTGCTTTTATTGATCCTTGAGTTTGAGTTAGAATAGTTAGATCTCTTGGGTATTCGTGGTCCAAAAGGGACCCTAGTTCAGATTAACATTGTTTAAAAATGGACTAAATCCCATTCATGTTGTTCTGAAGGGGGGCTGGATGATTTGCTGAATGTCAAATAATTTCTGGCATTGGCAAATTTTTCCACTATTGTTAATTGAAACTCTTAAGCTTCTTTGTTAGAGAACAATCCTTTCACATGACATTGTGATAAGCAGCTCATGGAACCATTCGTCTATGACGGTTATTGCTTTACTTTTCTAGCTTTTTTGTGTGTATTAATTGACATATCAGAGTCCCACTGAGACAACTGTAACAAGAACAGAAGTTTCATGAATTTGACTTTCTGGTTTTAGAATTAAACCAATTAATTATCCCCTGAAAGCTCAATCCCAAAATTAGGGTTAAAGCTGGACCAGTCAGTGTTGACATACTGCCGTTCTGATGCTCACAGCCACTTTTTCTGTTTGGCACCACTAGCACTTCATCTTCCTTCCACATCCATGGGCAGCATCAACATTGACTGCAGTTACAGAAAGCTGTACAAAGTTTTTGGGATGAGGGTCACTCTGGCCCTCACTCTCCTCTGCCAAAACCACCTACCATTGTAGGATGATCCTGGAGAGAAAAGATAACTTCTGGCTTCTTTTTTCCATTATTAACCACATCCTTAAACTCATCTTAAAAGAGCCCTCCATCCTCACCTTTAACCACAAGTGTAAGGAGCTCATGGATTTTTTTTATCACCAAGGTAGAGATCCATCCATTCAGCTGCCGCTGCTGCTTACCCCCTTCCCTTGCTCACCAAGCCAAGCCTCCCACAGGCTCCCCTTACCCTAGCCATGAACTCCCACATCTCTAGTTTAATTCCCATGTTACCTTATGACCTCTCTGAGCTCATTTAGTCCATGAGCCCTAATACCTGCTCTCTTGATCTCTTTCTCACTAAATTGCTAACCATCCAACTTCCCTTTCTAGCCCCTTACTAGCTGACTGTAACTGTTTCTCTCTACCCTCAGGCACTTGTCCCCCTCTTCTTTCAAAACTTCCCTCATTAACCCCCTCAAAAAAACTCACCCTTGTCCTTTCTGTCCTGGCAAACTATCGCTCCTACCTCACTTTCCTCTCCAAAGTCCTTCAGTATGTTCTCACCTGCCAAAACTGTGCCCATCTCTCTCACAATTTCATTTGAATTCATCCAATCAGGCTTCCGTCCCTTTCAAAGCACCAAGATGTCCCTAACCAAACTCATGAACATCGTTCTCTGTGACTGTGGTGTATTATCCCTCGTTGCCTTCCTTAACTTTTCTGCAGCCTCTGACATGGTGACCATGCTATCCTTCTCCAATGTCTTTCCTCCATTGTCCATGTTTGTACGACTGCCCTATCCAATAGCAGCTACAATATCTCTACCACCCTTAGCTCCCTCCTCTTCCCTATTCACATGCTGCCCCTTAGTGACATCATCTGTAGATACGAGGTCAACTTCCTCAAGTACTCTGATGATATCCAACTCTACCTCTCTCAACATTTCCACTGCCCCTGTGCTGTCAGACTATTTTTCTGATATCCACTGTTGGAAGAGCTGCAATTTCCTTGAGGTAATCACCAGGAAGACCGAAGCTGTCATCTTCAGCCCCCACCACAAACTCTGTACCCTCACCATTGACTCCATCACACTTCCCAGCCACTGTCTCGGGCTGAGCCAGATTGTTTGCAACCTCAGTGTCCTATTTGTCCCAGAGCTGGGCTTTGAACCATACATCCACTTTATCATAAAGATCACCTACTTATATCTCCATAACATCACCTGCCTTTGCCTCTACCTCAGCCCACGTGCAGCTGAAACCTTCATCCATGCCTTTCTCACCTCCAGCATCAACTATTACAATGCACTCTCATCCTCTACCCCTTGTAAATTTTAGCTCATCCAAAACTCTGATGCCCCTATTCGCTAACCTACATTAGCTCTGAGTCCCCCAATACCTCAAATTAAAAATTCTCATCCTTGAATTTAATATCCTCCATGGCCTTGCTCTTACTGTCTCTGTAAAAGCCTCCTGCACTACAACTGTGCTCCCTCGAAACTCTCCATTCCTCCTGGCCTCTGGCCTCTTGTGCAACTTCCCTCTCCTCCCCACCATTGATGGCCATGCCTTCAGGAGCCTACGTCTGTCTCTCTGACATACCGTCCATTCAACAGACAGTTGAAAGAATCTATTGTTTAATTAAAGTATTTAATTGAATTTTACAAAATTAAAATGAAACCCAAAGTATTCTGATTACTGATATTATGGGGTCAATTTTCGGATGGCCGAGCGGGTGCGTTCATGGCGGGGGGGCCCCCTAAAATTGGGGATTCCGGAGCAGGTCCGGAGCCCGGCTCCAACCTGCCCACTTCCGGGTTCCCCAATGATGTGAATCGGTGCGCGCGCAGCCCCCACATGAGGGACTCCCACCGGCAATCAAAGCCGGCGGGACCCCACTTAAGTTCATTATCTGGGTACTTGAGGTCGTTTTATAGACCTCATTAGTTGGAGATTTTAGGAGGATTCGGATTTTGGACGACCCAGAGCATGTTTCCCATGCTGGGGGAAACACTCCCTGTTTAAACAGACATGTTGCAGCCAGTGGCAGCTGCAAAGGACCATTTAACAGGTGCGGGGTAAACCCTCATTCATTGCAGCAGGGCACTCGGTCACCTCAGACAAAGTTTTGCCTGCCACACCGTTGAATCCACACTCTAAATTATTAAACCATAACCTAAACTCTGCTGTCCAAACATATTTACCTACTTTGTGGACCCCCTCACACTCACACCATCAGGATGGCGGGGGGGGGGGGGGGGTTCCATTGTTGCATTCATCACTCCATTGGAGGACGACCAACATCGCCAGCCTCACCAGGCATGCCGTCCACCTCCGCCACGTGGAGCTACACAACACAGTGTTGCGCAACAGGCACTTGCACAAAGTAGTCGTGCAACTACACATACACCCACTGTAGGGTGAACCAATGGGTGGCATCAAGGGTGTTCATGGAGAACCTCAGGAAAGGGCATTATTGCACAAGCCAGTCAAGAATGGCCAAGACGTGGCAGTAGTGGTGACAATATAATATGTAATGTGAGTTGATCAGAAATAAAATAAGTAAAAACCATGACAAACCCTCAAACACCCTTGTGCATCCCCTTCATGCTCACGACATGTTTGCCTTATGCTTCCTACTACACATATGTGATGCATGCCCTGTGGCTGCAGCACAGATAGTGGCAGGTTGGATGAGGCTGACTGTGAAAGAGATGCATCAGAGGGTGAGTATGAGACAGAGCCATGAAACTGTGTGAGGATTGGGTTGAGTGGTAGTGGTGGGATGAGTACTGGCGAGGTGAGTAAGTACAGGTAAGATGAGGATGAGGTTTGAGTGGGTGTGAGGGGTGATGTGACAGAGTAGTGTTGGCAGTGCAGAAGGAGATGTGGGGTGGGGGCGGTGATGTGGCAGACGGAGTGTAGGGGAATGAGTAAGTGTACTCACTTCAGCTGACCTACTTAGGTCATTGAAGCGCCTCCTGCACTGTATGCAGGTGCGTGATATGTTGGTGGTGCAGGTGACCTCTTCTGCCACCTTGAGCCAGACCTTCGTGGTGGCAGAGGCAGGCCACATCCTCCTGTCCGCCGGGGAGAAGATCTCTGTCCTCCCCTTCATCCTCACCCCATCCAGTAGGACCTGGAGTGAGGCATCATTAAACCTGGGAGCAGCCGTCCCCCTGGGCTGCTCCATACTGTAATTTTGGCTGCTTTCTGCAGCATCAGTCAGTGGAGGACTGCCCCTTTAAATAGGGCTCCTTCAGCTGACAGCCTATGATGTGGGTGCGCAGTCCGCCCGCTGCGCAGCTTTCCAGCGCGAAACGCGGAAGCCAAGGTAAATGCCTTCAATTTACTTACGATCGCGTGGGGAACCCACCAATTTTACTGGGCAGGTTACCCACGCGCCCAGTCAACTCCCCGCTGGCCACCCGCCTCCCTCTTAATATTGGGCCCTATGTGTTATTTTTACCCACAAATTTTCTCCCATCTGACTTGATTTTTTTTTGACCCCACATAGGAAAGAAAATAAGAGAAAACTCTGAAGTCTTAGTTATGTAGAAACATAGAAACATTTTCAGAAATTTTGGTGGGGTACAACCATACAAGTCCAAAAGACCACGCAGTGGTCTAGGAAATCAGTTGAGGATAATTTCTCAAGCCATGAATAGAGGTATTTTCCATTAGGTAAACTTATAGCACAAGGACCTGCCCAATACATCCATACCAAGAGTGGAACAATGGTCCCGAAGTATCTCAGCCCCAGTGATCATATAGAATGGCTTGAAGACTAGGAGCTGGATTATTCTCCCAGCAGTGTTATTCTGGTGAAGCAGGACTTCTGCCCACCCCACTGGGATCATAGAATCATAGAAGTTTACAACATGGAAACAGGCCCTTCGGCCCAACATGTCCATGTCGCCCAGTTTATACCACTAAGCTAGTCCCAGTTGCCTGCACTTGGCCCATATCCCTCTATACCCATCTTACCCATGTAACTGTCCAAATGCTTTTTAAAAGACAAAATTGTACCCGCCTCTACTACTGCCTCTGGCAGCTCGTTCCAGACACTCACCACCCTTTGAGTGAAAAAATTGCCCCTCTGGACCCTTTTGTATCTCTCCCCTCTCACCTTAAATCTATGCCCCCTCGTTATAGACTCCCCTACCTTTGGGAAAAGATTTTGACTATCTACCTTATCTATGCCCCTCATTATTTTATAGACTTCTATAAGATCACCCCTAAACCTCCTACTCTCCAGGGAAAAAAGTCTCAGTCTATCCAACCTCTCCCTATAAGTCAAACCATCAAGTCCCGGTAGCATCCTAGTAAATCTTTTCTGCACTCTTTCTAGTTTAATAATATCCTTTCTATAATAGGGTGACCAGAACTGTACACAGTATTCCAAGTGTGGCCTTACTAATGTCTTGTACAACTTCAACAAGACATCCCAACTCCTGTATTCAATGTTCTGACCAATGAAACCAAGCATGCCGAATGCCTTCTTCACCACCCTATCCACCTGTGACTCCACTTTCAAGGAGCTATGAACCTGTACTCCTAGATCTCTTTGTTCTATAACTCTCCCCAACGCCCTACCATTAACGGAGTAGGTCCTAACCCGATTCGATCTACCAAAATGCATCACCTCACATTTATCTAAATTAAACTCCATCTGCCATTCATCGGCCCACTGGCCCAATTTATTAAGATCCCGTTGCAATCCTAGATAACCTTCTTCACTGTCCACAATGCCACCAATCTTGGTGTCATCTGCAAACTTACTAACCATGCCTCCTAAATTCTCATCCAAATCATTAATATAAATAACAAATAACAGCGGACCCAGCACCGATCCCTGAGGCACACCGCTGGACACAGGCATCGAGTTTGAAAAACAACCCTCTACAACCACCCTCTGTCTTCTGCCGTCAATCCAATTTTGTATCCAATTGGCTACCTCACCTTGGATCCTGTGAGATCTAACCTTATGTAACAACCTACCATGCAGTACCTTGTCAAAGGCTTTGCTAAAGTCCATGTAGACCACGTCTACTGCACAGCCCTCATCTATCTTCTTGGTTACCCCTTCAAAAAACTCAATCAAATTTGTGAGACATGATTTTCCTCTCACAAAACCATGCTGACTGTTCCTAATCAGTCCCTGCCTCTCCAAATGCCTGTAGATCCTGTCTCTCAGAATACCCTCTAACAACTTACCCACTACAGATGTCAGGCTCACCGGTCTGTAGTTCCCAGGCTTTTCCCTGCCGCCCTTAAACAAAGGCACAACATTTGCTACCCTCCAATCTTCAGGCACCTCACCTGTAGCTGTCGATGATTCAAATATCTCTGCTAGGGGACCCGCAATTTCCTCCCTAACCTCCCATAACGTCCTGGGATACATTTCATCAGGTCCCGGAGATTTATCTACCTTGATGCGCGTTAAGACTTCCAGCACCTCCCTCTATTTATTTCCCCAAGTTCCCTAACATCCATGCCTTTCTCAACCGTAAATACCGATGCGAAATATTCATTAAGGATCTCACCCATCTCTTGTGGTTCCGCACATAGATCACCTTAAGAGGCCCTACTCTCTCCCTAGTTACTCTTTTGCCCTTTATGTATTTGTAGAAGCTCTTTGGATTCACCTTTGCCTTATCTGCCAAAACAATCTCATGTCCCCTTTTTGCCCTTGTCATTTCTCTCTTAACTCTACTCCGGCAATCACTATACTCTTCAAGGGATCCACTTGATCCCAGCTGCCTATGCATGTCATATGCCTCCTTCTTTCTGACTAGGGCCTCAATCTCCCGAGTCATCCAAGGTTCCCTACTTCTACCAGCCTTGCCCTTCACTTTATAAGGAATGTGCTTACCCTGAACCCTGGTTAACACACTTTTGAAGGCCTCCCACTTACCAGACGTCCCTTTGCCTGCCAACAGACTCTCGCAATCAACTTCTGAAAGTTCCTGTCTAATACCATCAAAATTGGCCTTTCCCCAATTTAGAATTTAAATTTTGGGCCAGACCTATCATTCTCCATAGCTATCTTAAAACTAATGGAATTATGATCACTGGTCCCAAAGTGATCCCTCACTAACACTTCTGTCACCTGCCCTTCCTTATTTCCCAAGAGGAGGTCAAGTTTTGCCCCCTCTCTAGTCGGGCCATCCACATACTGAATGAGAAATTCCTCCTGAATTCACTCAACAAATTTCTCTCCATCCAAGCCCCTAATGCTATGGCTGTCCCAGTCAATGTTGGGAAAGTTAAAGTCCCCTACTATTACCACCCTATTTTTCTTGCAGCTGTCTGTAATCTCCTTACATATTTGCTCCTCAGTTTCCCGTTGACTATTTGGGGGTCTGTAGTACAATCCTATCAAAGTGATCTCTCCCTTCTTATTTTTCAGTTCTACCCATATAGACTCCGTGGGCGAACCCTCGGATATATCCTCTCTCACTACTGCCGTGATGTTCTCCCTAATCAAGAACGCAACTCCCCCTCCTCTCTTACCTCCTGCTCTATCTTTCCTATAGCATCTGTACCCTGGAACATTGAGCTGCCAGTCCTGCCCCTCCCTTAGCCATGTTTCAGTAATAGCTATAACATCCCAGTCCCATGTACCCATCCATGCCCTGAGTTCATCTACCTTGCCCATCAGACTTCTTGCATTCACCACTGCAAGTTCAGAAGAGGTGACCGAGCAATTAAAGAAGCTTCCCAAAAGTCTCCACAGTGTCCACCTTGTAGGCCTAGGCAGAAACCGAGGCCTACAAAGTAGGGCATGTAGGGTCAGAAAGGAGGGAGAGGAGGCTGCTGCAAGTCCCTTTCCCTCTATGGTGGGACCTCAGGGCTGTTACCACCACTGTCTGTGGTCCTACCATCTCCATCCATCCTGTGGCCATGGAAAGTAGTGGTAATTGGGCAAACCCCAGGAAAATCTACCAGGGACTTGGTGCCATTTGTGGTTTACACTGTGGGACATTTTATTGTGAAGGCCATAATATTTCTGTCTTTCCTTCTTTACTAAATATCTTTGCAATAGTACTTTGTGTTACCAAAAGATTTTACTTAAATAAAATCAATAAATATTGAAATTCTGAATTCCAAACTTGAATAATTGTATCATCCTCTCAGAATTTGTTACTGTATATCATGGTTGTTTTTGAATTTTGAGATAAATAAAAGATACATGTATTGCAGATACATTACAAAATGTGAGGACTTGCTTCAAGTCATCCCTCGCTGGTTTTCTCCTCAGCTGTATCTGTGTTCCTTTCTCTTTACTGTACTTGTCAACTGTAGTTGTGGGAGATCTGCTGACGTGGGAGATACTTCATTTTTGCTTTGATGCTTCATAGAAAAAATATCCTAGTTATTTTCACTACTCCTAAAAATGGTTTCTCTGGAGGTTTTCATGTGCAGTAAATTTCCATTGAAACGCAGGACTGCAGGAGGGGTTGGGGCTTTCAAATAATAAGTCCTGGTAAATTCTGTGAGTGGCCAATCCTGCTGTTAATTATCATAAAATTTCTAGAAATTGTAGGTACAAATGTGTGCCAGTAACTGTCGTCCTCAACCTGATGATTCTCTTCAGCTGTAACGGCTCTGGGAACTTCCCTGACTCCAAACATAGCCTTCTCACATATGTATTGGCCACTGGTCGAAAACATTGTTACAGGCATTTCAAATACAGAAAATGATATTGTATAGGTAAATTTGATCATTTTCTTGTAGATTTTGTAATTTTTTAATGTTTTTTTTACTGGAAACTTCATTTTTCATGCAGCCCCCATCACTGAGACCCCCCATATATAAATTGGGCATTTGTTTAAATGGCCCAAAAAGTGCTAACCATTTTCCATTTCCGTTATCATCAATTGCAAATTGCAAATATCGTCAATGAATAAGTAATTTTTTTTATACATAGTTATCGACATTTTAGCATTAAATCTATTTCATTGATATTTCAGTTCTTCTGTACATCAAGCAGTAGATCTTGACTTTGTGTGATAGTGTAAAACGGATGATGAGCAGCTGACAGCCCCTTTTACACCTCTCCCGATCAGGAAAGATGTCAAATGGGCTGCCAACTCGCTTTCACCCATTTTACGCTATCACACAAAGCCGATCCACCCCGTGAGTATTGCAGATGGAGGGGATAAACTATCCAATGCGTATAGCAGGCAAATTGCGTTAGCACCAATGCATCCACTATAAGCTGTGGGGACTGTACTAAATTCTCAGCTTCGTGCAGCACCCAAGATGGTGTTGAAAAGGATTTTCAAAAAAATGTTTTCATTGGTTTACCCTCTTTTTTATTGGTAACCATTGCTGCTGCCCAGTTTTGATTTATAGCTTTTTGATCTTAATGATTGGCGGTTTTCATTCCTGCTTGCTACTTGCCAATTGGTAGGGTCCCTAGCTGTTCAGTTGTGTTTGTTACTGTTTTGTCAATATGAAACTTGAGCCACTTACATGCAAGTGTGATGAAGAAGTTTGCACATGATGCCAGAGTTTGAGAAATAAGACAATGTATTGCTTAGCTCTTAGCAGCAGAATAAATGTGGAATTCAGAACAGCTGTTCCATATCTTTCAGAAAAAGTTGGACTTAAATTTGAGTCAAAATTCAGCAGATCAGTAAGCGATAGATCACCCTAGTTTAAATCTCCTTGTCTTGTTCCTCAACTCGCAAAGCAGTTCCTTTTGTTAAACTTTATTTTCCATGGGCAATCCACAACTAGCCTTCATACCTACTATTACAACTGGTCAACGAACAAAGATTTGTGAGTGATGTAGTTCAGGGGAAACTTAATCCATGTGGTAACTTAATTCAACAGGTGTTGCAGTTACCATGCATCCATCACTCTTAAGACATCATAAGGGTGAAATTGGTCTGCGCCAGTAGCCCGAAACAAGCTCATAGTGAATTGGCAGCCCATTGACTTCAATAGAAAAGAAAATTGGGCGCAGTGTAACAGATTCGGAGGTGACACCAATTGGTAATCAATGTCTCATTTATTAATAATCAAATCAAACATGTAAAGGTATCAAATATTTAGACCACAAAGGTCAAAACAATATTACCCTGTTTGATCTCTGGGCAGAGGCGGTAATTAAGTTGACGACGTGGTTGTTTCAAGTTTTCCCACAGTGAGATGGTCTTCTGATAGTCAGGTGTTCTTCTGACTGCGGTGTCGTCTTCAGACAGCTAAGTGTTCTTTCACCAGCTGGTGGTCTTTGCTGATTTCTCTGCCCTGAGCTCAAAAGGCATTGAATTTTTATGTCCCCCTTCGCAGGAAACTCACACCATATATGGAACAATATTCATAAAACTCACACCATATATGGATCAATATTCATAGATTAACAAAGTTGTTTGTCAAAGAATTCAAGATGGTCCGTTTGTTTTAACATTACTCATTTAACC
The DNA here is from genome assembly GCF_035084215.1 of Heptranchias perlo. Lineage (NCBI taxonomy): Eukaryota > Metazoa > Chordata > Chondrichthyes > Hexanchiformes > Hexanchidae > Heptranchias > Heptranchias perlo. Next base: position 123,265,570 of record NC_090326.1, read on the forward strand.
ACAAGACCCTTTTCAGATTAGTTTTTCAAGGTGGCCAGTTTGTTCGACCGCATTGTCTCATGATCCTGGTCTTATTGCTATCTTTTGATTATTGTTCTGCTTTTTGAGTCATTGTTCCTCTTTTATCACTTAGCTGCCTTGCTTCACAATGAGGGTAACCAGGATCAGTCACTAGTCAAAAGTTAATAGTTTACAGATCAGCAAAATAAGCTGCACACTGAGCAAAATACGCAGCACAGCCTGCAGAGCTTGAAGGTTAGTAGCTTTAAGAAAAAGATGTCAGTTTTTCCCTATTTCCAATATTCTTACAGCAGTATGAAACGGGCTGCCGATTTGCTGTGAGCCCAATTCACACTACTGGCGAAGACCAGTTTCACCCCAAAAGTATAAATATGTGTAAATGGGTCCCTGCCCCACTTTCGATAAAGTTACATGACCGGAGCAGCAGCAGCTTTGAGGAAATACCGGGCCAGTCATTTCTTGCTGGCTTTTCTGACCTTGATAATCTGGCTTCTCCCCAAGGGAACTGTCAATGATTTACAAACAGCTGCCACACTCCAAAAACGTCCCTCAGCCATTAGCTTCTAACTGACCTCAAAATTCACTTTTAGACCTGCTCAGCAGGAGCCGGCCAGATCACATAGAGTTGCATGTTAACAGCTAAACATTACAACTCTGCTCAGGCTGTGAGCAATGGCATTGGAGTTCAGCTTGTTATTTTTAACTATGATTTTAAAAGTATAGGATCTCAGTGGCAATTTTCAACAAGTTTAATGAACTTACGAGTTCTATTCAGTATTTAATGGCTGATTGGTAGCCCTTTATTTTCACTGTACTTTTAACTCTTGCTAATTGAGGCTGTCAATACTGCGTTGATCGATTCCTGATTAAAACTGGGAAGTCAAGACTACCAGGAGGTGTCTAATAGCATTCAACTCTTAACTACTGAAAGACATTTGTTAAAGCCAGCAGTTCCTATACATATATATGTGTTGGTGTGCATGTGTTAAGTGATGCAAATGAAAATAATTAAAACACTTCTAGTTTTCATTCCAGTGCCTACATGTGGGCTTTGACAAGATTTCTATTTCATAAAAATATACAGTAATAATTACACTGCTGGTGCAAAATCTGCAGGAGCTTTGAGATCCCTTTGACAATTATTCAGTTGTGTGAATTCTGTAGCTGCCTCAAATCATTACCGAGAAGAAAGAGAATGCTTTATAAAAAGGTATCTTCCAGCAACTGCTTTGGCTCAGCCTGATGATTGAATCACCTGTGCTGGAGATCCATGAAATACTATTAGTGAATTTCAGATCTTTAGCTAAGCCTCGATGTATACACTGACAAGAAAGAAAGGTGTTTAATTATTTATGCCAAGCAAATTTTTTATGCATCACATAATGCATATAAGTATAGCAACTGCCTTTAACACATGACTTCCAGCAGTTAGGACATCAGTTATTTTAGACAAAGATAGTCTTGGTTTGCTAGTTTCTTTTAAGAATAAAAATACCAGTAGACGTGGTTTAATATGCAAATTATATTTGTACTTGTTAAGAAAGAAAATAGCACAAAATATGATGCCTTTTTATACAAAATTAAATCAGGAATCTCAATGATTTTTATTTATTAGTTCATGGGATGTGGGCGTCGCAGGCGAGGCCAGCATTTATTGCCCATCCCTAATTGCCCTTGAGAAGGTGGTGGTGAGCCGCCTTCTTTAACCGCTGCAGTCCGTGTGGTGCAGGTTCTCCCACAGTGCTGTTAGGAAGGGAGTTCCAGGATTTTGACCCAGCGACAATAAAGGAACGGCGATATATTTCCAATTCGGGATGGTGTGTGACTTGGAGGGGAACGTGCAGGTGGTGTTGTTCCCATGTGCCTGCTGCCCTTGTCCTTTTAGGTGGTAGAGGTCGCGGGTTTGGGAGATGCTGTCGAAGAAGCCTTGGCGAGTTGCTGCAGTGCATCCTGTGGATGGTACACACTGCAGCCACATTGCGCCGGTGGGGGAGGGAGTGAATGATTCGGGTGGTGGATGGGGTGCCAATCAAGTGGGCTGCTTTGTCATGGATGGTGTCAAACCTCTTGAGTGTTGTTGGAGCTGCACTCATCCAGGCAAGTGTAACGGATTCCATCACACTCCTGACTTGTGCCTTGTAGATGGTGGAAAGGCTTTGTGGAGTCAGGAGGTGAGTCACTCGCTGCAGAATACCCAGCCTCTGACCTGCTCTTGTAGCCACAGTATTTATGTGGCTGGTCCAGCTAAGTTTCTGGTCAATGGTGACCCCGAGGATGTTGATGGTGGGGGATTCGGCGATGGTAATGCTGTTGAATGTCAAGGGGAGGTGATTAGACTCTCTCTTGTTGGAGATGGTCATTGCCTGCCACTTATCAGCCCAAGCCTGGATGTTGTCCAGTACATGCTGCATGCGAGCGTGGACTGCTTCATTATCTGAAGGGTTGCGAATGGAACAACACTGTGCAATCATCAGCGAACATCCACATTCCTGACCTTATGATGGAGGGAAGGTCATTGATGAAGCAGCTGAAGATGTTTAGGCCTAGGACACTGCCCTGAGGAACTCCTGCAGCAATATCCTGGGGCTGAGATGATTGGCCTCCAACAACCTCTACCATCTTCCTTTGTGCTAGGTACGACTCCAGCTACTGGAGAGCTTTCCCCCTAATTCCCATTGATTTCAATTTTACCAGGGCTCCTTGGTGCCACACTTGGTCAAATGCTGCCTTGATGTCAAGGGCAGTCACTCTGACCTCACCTCTGGAATTCAGCTCTTTTGTCCATGTTTGGACCAAGGCTGTAATGAGGTCTGGAGCCGAGTGGTCCTGGCGGAACCCAAACTAAGCATCGTTGAGCAGGTTATTGGTGAGTAAGTGCCGCTTGATAGCACTGTTGACCGCAACCCAGCTTTATTTCCGGATTTAACGTCGGCGTATAAAAGTACAGGCTTCCCACTGGGAATGCCGAGTCCAAAAAGTTTGCGATTGCGACCCAAAAAAACAACTATTTTCAAATCCCACCTGTCCCTCAACCCACCCGTTTTTGGGGTTTAAAATCATCCCCAAGGAGACTGCAAAGGGATATAGATGGGTTAAGTGAGTGGCAGAATTTGGCAGATGGAGTATCATGTGGGAAAATGTGAACTTGTCCACTTTGGCAAGAGGAATAGGAAAGCAGTATATTATTTAAATGGAGAGAGAATTCTGAGGTACAGAGGGAGCTGGGTGACCTAGTACATGAATCACAAAAAGTTAGTATGCAGGTACAGCAACTGATTAGGAAGGCAAATGGAATGTTGTCATTTATTGCAAGGGGAATGGAATATAAAAGTAGAGATGTTTTACACAGTTGTACAGGGCATTGGTGAGACCACATCTAGAATACTGTGAGCAGTTTTGGTCTCCTTATTTAAGAAAGGACATAATTGCTTTGGAGGTGGTTCAGAGAAAGTTCACTCAACTGATTCCTGGGATGAGGGGGTTATCTTATGAGGAAAGGTTGGACAAGTTGGGCCTGTATACACTGGAGTTTAGAAGAATGAGAGGTGATCTTATTGAAACATATAAGATCCTGAGGGGACTAGAAGGGGTAGATGCTGAGAGGATGTTTCCCCTTGTGGGAAAGACTCGAACTAGGGGCCGCAGTTTAAAAATAAGGGGTCTCCCATTTAAGATGGAGATGAGGAGAAGTGTTTTCTCTCAGAGGGTCATGAGCTTGTGGAACTCCCTTCCCCAGAGAGCGGTAGAGGCAGGGTCATTGAATATTGTTAAGGCTGAGTTAGATAGATTGCTGATTAACAAGGGAGTCAAAGGTTATAGTAGGTAGACGGGAAAGTAGGGTTGAGGTTGCAGTCAGATCAGCCATGATCTTATCAAATGGCAGAGCAGGCTCGAGGGGTCGAATGGCCTACTTTTGCTCTTAATTCGTATGTTCGCATATACAAGCTAGCAAGATTGTGGTTTGAGGGTAGTTGGAGTTTAGTGTAAAATGGAATTAAAATTGCACGATTACAGGCAGGGCAATTGCCACGTGCTGGCTAAATGGGGCTAATTTCTTTGCAGGCTCATATTCAGGAGGGAGACTGTCTGAGTTGTATAACAGGAGCACCTTCAGTCGAACAGCAGGTCAGGAATGGTAATCTAATGTAAATATTTTATACATGAAACATGAGGGTAAATTATATGAGGTTCCGCCAACGGTGTGAAGCCTCGCTGGGGCAGGCAGAGGTCAGAAAATCAGGCTCCTGATTTGCGTCGTGCCCAATTTTCTAATATCTAACTTTGAGAAAAGAGGCCACGCTGCAGGAATGCACGCGCCTCATTTCAATGAAATATTTATGCGAATCAGGCCTATGTAAAATGCCATAACTTTGGGTGAGGCTCTACAATACGCATACAAAATGGATGCGTGACTGACCAATCAGTGGGCCTGGCCTGTGTCCGAGTGATTCTTAAGAGTAAGGTTGCTGTTATTTGTTGTTGCAGTCCAGTTTTTGCCATTGAGCTTTTATCGAATTGTTCACTAAACGAAACAGAATCCATTATCAGGAATAAATTTGAGGGCTATCTGTACAATAGTAACCTAATTAACAGTAGTCAACAAGGATCCAGAAGGGAAGATCTTACCTGACCTACCTCTTTGACTGTGGGAAAACCTACAAAATGAAAGGCATTTGACAAAGATCCAAAGGCTATTAGTTAGATTCAATGCATTAGGGATTCAGGGTAAACTCTGGGAATGGATAAAAATATTGTCTGAAGATTAGAAAACAATGAGTATTTGTTAGCCGAGTCATGGCGGGGGGTGGGGGGGGGAAGTACTGAGTGGGGTACCTCCGGGCTTGGTGCTGTGATGATTACTGTTTCTGATTCACATAAATGATCTGGATTCAGATAGTCAATGCAAAGTGGTCAAACATGCAGATCATACCAAACTAGCAGGGCAGTGGAATCGGAGAAGGCAGCTCTGAAATTACATAATGAGTTGGATAAAATTTCTAAGTGGGCAGAACAACGGCAGATAAAATTTAATACAGACAAGTGTAAAGTGGGATAAAAATGGGTTTAAATAGTGAAAGATAACATTGAAAGGGACCCAGGAGTCTTATTAGACTTGGCACTAGACACATCCAACGAATGCAGAGCAGCAATCAACAAAGCCAATAGAATGGTGAACTACATAGTTAAAAGAACAGAATGCAAAACAAAGGAATTCATGACCAAAGTGTAGAGTGCTCTAGCCAGACTGCATCTTGAGTGCGGCATCCAGTTCTGGTCTCCGCGACACAGAAAGACATTCAAGCACTCGAGGCAGTGCAGAGAAGAGCCAGAAGGCCAATCTCTAATGTCAGTGAATATGGATGAAAGACTGGAGAAACTTGGGTTTGTCAGCTGGAAAGGACAGGTCTGAGAGGTGATCTTATAGAGCAAATAGAAAAAGTAAATCTGGAATATTACTTAAGTTAAATTACGATACTGATTGAGCGATGCCATTTGCTGTAGGCTGACTTCTTAACAACCTCAATGACTAGAGTAAGTCTTCCTGTAGCTGTGAAGGTCATAGTGATATTCAGCTTCTATGCAACAAGATTATTAGATGTAAATGGGTCAAGAAGACGTATTACAAGTTATGCAATGACAATATTTTGTCCAAATTGCACCTGTATCTAATATTTGAACACTAAGGTTTGTAAGTAAAGATGGATTTATGATTTCCTCATTTAAACTTTGATATTGAAAATGAAATGTGATTTATTAAAATAATTGCTAAAATAGTCAGCTTTAATGAATCAAAACTTCCCAAAATTATGAGTGTTTAGTTTCTGAAAGCAAACTGTTTGTTGTTTATATGGTGAGATAAAGTGATTATGATTCTCACAAACTTTTAAGTTTTTCTCCATATCGCAGAAGGAACACGATAAAACAAAATTGAGAAATTTGCAAAATACCATAAACTAGAAGAGTAAATTTGGCGGTTTCTGCACATCATATGAGCCCACACGATCGTATTAAAGCAGTCTAATTCCCCACTACTTGTTTGGTATTTTAATAATTACATTTATCAGTTTAATTTTTATTGACTGAACTTGCAAGTTTCTAGTAACTTAACTGTATACAGAATTTTCCCAGTTATTTAGATTATACATTGTGGTGTAGTTAGAGGTTTGTCATTCAGCTGCGGACAGAAAAGTACTGCTAGTTGATGCTGCTACTCGTTTATGTACATTCTCTTAACCGGTAAGGACCCCAGTAATTCATTCTTTTGTTATTTGTATAATTTACATACAGGTTAGTTTTTTTCTCATCTTGGTTCATATGGTTACCATCAGATCAGGATTAGTGGACCATTTAGGTGAGTTACCACTTGCTATTGAAAATCATCAGTATTAATTTCTGCGGGGGATGATCGGGAGAAACCTCGTGCAAATTCTACCCCCGTGTTTTTTATATTAGGTGGCATAAACACGGAATGTGGAGGTAATTAAAATGATGGTACAGATGCCTCAAGAAGCTCAACCTATTGACTGCTAATCACAAAAAGTGTGCAGTGCTTCAGGCAAGTTGGGCCTAATGCACACTCCAGCGGGATTAAGACGGATTTAAAACCAAAAGGTATGCCAGGATTGTAAAAAAAAAGCATCAGAATGGCAAAGAAACATTTTGAATTGAATATGGCAAGAGAAGTGAAGGATAATATGTTTTTTAGTTATATTGGGCCCGATGTTACCAGGGCTGCGGGTTCTCGGCAGGGGGGGGTGCTATTGGGCGCGTGGGTAACGTGCCCGGCGAAATCAGTCAGCCACCTGCGCGATCGTAGCCCAATTGGATCCACTTACCTGGTCCTCCGGGTTCCCCACTGCTGATCTGCGCGTCGGGCGGGCTGCGCATGCGCAGTAAGCTCGGTCAGCTGGAGGAGATCTATTTAAAGGGGCAGTCCTCCACTGACTGATGCTGCAACAAATAGAAAAAATTACAGCATGGAGCAGCCCAGGGGGAAGGCTGCTCCCAGTTTAATGATGCCTCACTCCAGGTATCAATACATGGGGTGAGGAGGAGGGGGAGGACAGAGATCTTCCCCCCAGCGGGCGGGAGGAAGCGCCCTGCCTCTGCCACCAGGAAGGCCTGGCTCGAGGTGGCAGAGGAGGTCACCTGCACCACCATCATAGCGCCCACCTGCATACAGTGCAGGAGGCGCTCCAATGACCTCAGTAGGTCCGCCGAAGTGAGTACACTTACTCTTTCCCCTACACTCCGTCTGCCACATCACCGCCCCCAACCCACATCTCCTTCTGCACTGCCAACACTACTCTGTCACATCACCCCTCATACCCACTCAAACCTCATCCTCATCTTACCTGCACCTACTCACCTCGCCAGTACTCATCCCGCCACTACCACTCAACCCAATCCTCATACAATCTCATGGCTCTATCTCATACTCACCCTCTCATGCATCTCTTTCACAGTCAGCCTCACTCAACATGCCACTACCTGTGCTGCAGCCACAGGGCATGCATCACATATGTGCAGTAGGCAGCGTAAGGCAAACGTGTCGTGAGCATGAAGGGGATGCACAAGGGTGTCTGAGGGTTAGTCATGGTTTTTACTTATATTGAATTTCTGACCAACTCACATCACATATTATATTGGCACCACTACTGCCACGTCTTTGCGAATCTTGTCTGGTTTGTGCAATAATGCCCTTTCCTGAGGATTACTATGAAGACCCACAACTGATGCCACCCATTGTGTCACTGCAGAGTGGGTGTAGGTGTATTTGCAGGGCTCTTTTGTGCAGACGACTGAGAGACGTCGGCGATGTCCCCGGTTGCACCCTGGAAGGATGCGGAGAAGAAGTTGTTGAGGGCAGTCGTGACTTTGACAGCGACAGGTAAGAAGATGGTGCTCGGGCCAGCCAGGAGCAGCTCGGCATGAAGCAGGCTGCAGATGTCCACGACTATATGTCGAGTGACTGTGAGCCTCCGTGTGCACTGCTGCTCAGAGAGGTCCAGGAAGCTGAGCCTCGGTCTGTGGACCCTGTGGCGAGGGTAGTGCCCTCTGCGACGCATCTCTCTCTGCGGTTGCCCTCCCTCCTGCTGTACAGGTGGATGTGTCACAGCACTCTGTTGTGGAGCTTCACGTGTCAGAGGTGGACGGCGTGGCCGGCGAGGCTGGTGATGCTGTTCGCCCTCCGAGGAGGTCATGACTGCAGCTACGGCAGCCCCCATCCGGAAGATGTACATCTGAGGGGGTCCGCAAGGTAGGTACATGTCTCTGGACCCCGGGGTAAGTGTGCATGTTGGTGAATTTCATTGTTAGGAGGAGGGTGGTGGAGGCCAAACTTTGTCCCAAATGACAGAGTGGCCTCCTGCAATGAGTGAGGGTCTCCCCCCCCACCACCTGTCAAATGTTCCTTTGCAGCTGCCACAGGCTGACAGCTGCAACAGGTCCATTTGAACTGGGAGTGTTTCTCCCAGTGTGGGAAACAGTCCCAGTTTGCTTTAAAATCCCACCCCTCCTCACATAATCCCTTAACCAGGTCAGTTAATGACCTGAACAAGCAAAGTAAATAGCTTCAAGTGGCATCCCGCTGGCTTTAATTGCGGGATTCCCACCAGCGTGGGCTGCGCGCGCACGCCGGCGCGTCAGTGGGGAACCTGGAAGTGGCCGGGTTGGAGTCAGGCTCCCGACCCACTCCGGAATTCTCCGATTTTCAGAGCCCCCCGCCAGGAACGCACCCGATAGCGGGTGCTAAAATGACGCCCATTAAGAGAAAAAGAAAAATGGGGACGGAATGGGGCCACTGAAAGTGGCAATGGCTGAGGGCATAACAACTGATGCTACGCAGGCTACAGAAGTGCTAAATAAGTTTTTTGCTTCCATTTTTACCAAGGCGGATACAGGTGACTTATCTGATCTGGCAAGGGAACTAAAGGGTGTTGCATAGGTAAGTTGTGACATTATTCACATTACCACCAGCATGGTTGCCGTACAGCTGTGCAAACTTAAGGTCAGTAAATCTCGGGAGCCGGATAATATGCAAACGAGGATTCTTAAGGAATTAAGAAAGGAAATTGCAGGAACTCTAGCACAAATCTTCCAGAAATCGCTGAATACTGGAGAGTGCCTGTGGAGAAAGGCAGATGTTACTCCTATCTTTAAAAGAGGTAGCAAAAGTGACCCAGGTAACTACAGAGCAGTGAGTTTGACGTCCATTATGGGTAAAGTTATGCAAATGCTTATTAAAGATGAGATCATGGAGCATCTGGATAGAACTAAAATCTTAAAAGAAAGCCAATATGGTTCTTGTCAATCTAAATTACTGTTTTTTTTAGGGTGTGACAAAGGAGCTTGATAGGGGTAAAGCAGTGGATGTGGTGTACTTGAATTTCAGTAAGGCCTTTGATACAGTTCCTCTGGACAGGCTGGTACTGAAAATAAAGAAAACGGGAATTGTGGAAATATTTTAAAATTGGTTGATCTAGAACCCAGAGGGTGGTGGTACAGGGATTGACATCAGCCTTGGTGAATGTTACCAGTGGGGTCCCACAGGGGTCTGTTTTGGGACTGCTTCTGTTTAATACCTTCAGAAATGATCTGGAACTAGGAGTCACAAGCACAGTGGCTAAATTTGCAGATGATACAAAGCTAATGCAAAGCTGAACAGGATAAGCTACAGGAGGATGTGAATATACTTGGGAATTGGGCAGGTAGCAGATAAAATTCAGTGCAGAGAAAATGCAAAGTGCTTCACATGGGGACGAAAAGTCCATGAAGGATCTATTACTTAAATGGAAAGAAAGTAATGTGTATGGAAAATAAAAGAGATCTGGGGTCTTAATTTGTTGTCAGTCAAGCTATCGCAACAATGCTCGGTGGCAGTGAGTAAAACGAAACAGATGTTGGCTATGTTAAAAGGTCAATATTGAGACAAAATAGCGAGGTAATCCTGCCACTTTATAAATCATTGGTAAGATCACACTTAAAATACTGTGTACTGTTCTGGTCGCCACAGTACATAAATGATATTGCAGCTATTTATAGAATCATAGAAATCATAGAAAATTTACAGCACAGAAGGAGGCCATTTGGCCCATCATGTCTGCGCCAGCCGACAATGAGCCACCCAGCCTAACCCCACTTTCCAGCACTTGGTCCGTAGCCTTGTAGGTCACGGCACTTCAAGTGCATATCCAAGTACTTTTTAAATGAGATGAGGGTTTCTGCCTCTACCCCCCTTTCAGGCAGTGAGTTCCAGACTCCCACCACCCTTTGGGTGAAAACATTTTCCTCAGCTCCCCTCTAATCCTTCTACCAATTACTTTAAATCTATGCCCCCTCGTTATTGCCCTCTCTGCTAAGGGAAATAGGTCCTTCTTATCCACTCTATCCAGGCCCTTTATAATTTTGTGCACCTCAATTAAATCACCCCTCAGCCTCCTCTGTTCCAAAGAAAACAACCCCAGCATATCCAGTCTTTCCTCATAGCTAAACTTCTCCAGTCCTGGCAACATCCTTGTAAATCTCCTCTGTACCCTATCTAGCGCAATCACATCTTTCCTATAATGTGGTGACCAGAACTGTATGCAGTACTCTAGTTGTGGCCTAACTAGTGTTTTATACAGTTCCAGCATAACCTCCCTGCTCTTTTATTCTGTGTCTTGGCTCATAAAGGAAAGTATCCCGTATGCCTTCTTAACCACCTTATCTACCTGTCCTGCTATCTTCAGGGATCTGTGGACATGCACTCCAAGGTCCCTCACTTCCTCTACACCTCTCATTATCCTTCCATTTATTGTGTATTCCCTTGCCTTGTTCGCCCTCCTCAAATGCATTACCTCACACTTCTCCAGATTGAATTCCATTTGCCACTTTTCTGCCCACCTGACCAGTCCATTGATATCTTCCTGCAGTCTACAGCTTTTCCCCTCACTATCAACCATACGGCCAATTTTTGTATCATCTGCAAACTTCTTAATCATGCCCCTACATTTAAATCCAAATCATTAATATATACTACAATAGCAAGGAACCTGTGGAACCCCACTGGAAACAGCCATCCAGTCACAGAAGCACCTGTTGACCATTACCCTTTGCTTCCTGCCACTGAGCCAATTTTGGATCCAACTTGCCACATTCCCTTGGATCCCATGGGCTTTCACTTTTTGACCAGTCTGCCATGTGGGACCTTGTCAAAAGCCTTGCTAAAATCCATGTAGATTACATCAAATGCACTATCCTCATCAACCCTCCTTGTTACCTCCTCAAAAAAATGAATTCAAGCTAGTCAGACACGTCCTTCCTTAACAAATCCATGCTGACTGTCCTTGATTAATCCGTGCCTTTCTAAATGATGGTTTATCCATTTTTTTTATTTGTTCATGGGATGTGGGCGTCGCTGGCAAGGCCAGCATTTATTGCCCAACCCTAATTGCCCTTGATTAGGTGGTGGTGAGCCACCTTCTTGAACCGCTGCAGTCCGTGTGGTGAAGGTTCTCCCACTGTGCTGTTAGGCAGGGAGTTCCAGGATTTTGACACAGCTACGATGAAGGAACGGCGATATATTTCCAAGTCGGGATGGTGTGTGAATTGGAGGGGAACGTGCAGGTGGTGTTGTTCTCATGTGCCTGCCCTTGTCCTTCTAGGTGGTAGAGGTCGTGGGTTTGGGAGGTACTGTTGAAGAAGCCTTGGTGAGTTGCTGCATTGCATCCTATAGATGGTACACACTACAGCAACTGTGCGCCGGTGGTGGAGGGAGTGAATGTTTAGGGTGGTGGATGGGGTGCCAATCAAGCGGGCTGCTTTGTCCTGGATGGTGTTGAGCTTCTTGAGTGTTGTTGGAGCTGCATTCATCCAGGAAGTGGAGAGTATTCCATCACCCTCCTGACTTGTGCCTTGTAGATGGTGGAAAGGCTTTGGGGAGTCAGGAGGTGAGTCACTCACCGCAGAATACCCAGCCTCTGACCTGCTCTTGTAGCCACAGTATTTATGTGGCTGGTCCAGTTAAGTTTCTGGTCAATGGTGACCCCCAGGATGTTGATGGTGGGGGATTCGGCGATGGTATTGCCATTGAATGTCAAGGGGAGGTGGTTAGACTCTCTCTTGTTGGAGATGGTCATTGCCTGGCACTTGTCTGGTGCGAATGATGGAGGGAAGGTCATTGATGAAGCAGCTGAAGATGGTTGGGCCATGGACACTGCCCTGAGGAACTCCTGCAGCAATGTCCTGGGGCTGAGATGATTGGCCTCCGACAATTACTACCACCATCCTTTGTGCTAGGTATGACTCGAGCTACTGGAGAGTTTTCCCCCTAATTCCCATTGACTTCAATTTTACTAGGGCTCCTTGGTGCCACACTCGGTCAAATGCTGCCTTGATGTCAAGGGCAGTCACTCTGACCTCACCTCTGGAATTCAGCTCTTTTGTCCATATTTGGACCAAGGCTGTAATGAGGTCTGGAGCCGAGTGGTCCTGGCGGAACCCAAACTGAGCATCGGTGAGCAGGTTATTGGTGAGTAAGTGCCGCTTGATAGCACTGTCGGCGACACCTTCCATCACTTTGCTGATGATTGAGAATGGACAGATGGGGCGGAAATTCCTCCTCTTCCTCTTCCTCCTCCTCCTCCCCCCGCCCCCCCCCCCCCCCCCCCCCCCGGCCTTGTCGTCAATGTTGCCGGCAGACGCGGATGCTTCATGAGCGCGTGGGACCTCCTCCACCTGTAACCCTCTCTGCTGAGCGATGTTGTGCAGGACGCAACATACGACTATTATTCTAACAGGCTCCCCCAGATCGATCCAGGCCCCTGAAGCGCATCTTGAGCATTCCAATGGCTTGTTCAATGACAGACAATGGTGATGTGACTGTTGTTCTACTGCTGCTGTGCCTCGTTGGTGGGGTTTCTCAGAGGTGTCATGAAAAATAGAAATTAAGAAAATTTACGGCACTGAAGGAGGCCATTGGGGCCCTTCGTGCTCGTGCCGGAGCCACGTCTGCAGGGCCGTCCCTGGTCTCCAAGGAGCCAGCTCTTAAATCTGTCCTGTGTGTGGAAGAGGGCTGGGATGTTAGACTCGCACAAAATGAAGGAATCATGGCAGCTGCCAGGGAATTTGGCACACACCTGCAGAAACTTCTTCTGGTGGTCGCAAACCAGCTGCGCATTGATGGAGTGATATCCCTCTCGGTTGATGAACGGTCCTGGCTCGTGCAGGTCCTCGGATTGCTACGTGTGCGCAATCAATTGCACCCTGCTCCCTGTACCTCGTTGGAAGCCAGCCAGAGAATGGAAACCCACTGCCCTTTCAGCCTGGCTAATGTCGTCGCAGGGGAAGTTGACGTAGTCGGATGCCCTGGCAAACAAGCCATCCGTGACATGTCATATACACTTATGTGCAGACGACTGCGAGACCCTGGTGATGTCACTGGTGGTGTCCTGGAAGGATCTGGAGGCGAAGAAATTGAGGGCAGTGGTGACTTTAATTGCAACAGGTAATGCGTGTCCACCAGGCCCTTCCGGGAGCAGCTCTGCATGAATTAGCGTGCAGATGCCTGCGACCACCTGGCGACTCAATCTGAGCCTTCATAGGCACTGATTCTCAGAGAGGTCCAGGAAGCTCAGCCTCTGACTGTAGGCCCTTTCACGTGGGTAGTGCCTCCTGCAATGTTGGCCCCTCCGTTGGCCCCCTTTCTGCTGTTCTGCAGATCCTTGTGGTACACCTCTGACTTGTGCACTTACAATTCCCAGAATTGCACGTCTTGCCTGCCTGCGGATGGTGATGTGCCTCCTCCTCAGGTGTACCGTAGAATAAATCCATTGCACCCCCATCCTGATGTTGTCAGTTTGAGGGGGTCCAAAATGTAGGTAAATATATGTGAACACAAGAATTCTGAGTGTGAACCAAGAAACCTCAGTCTAGACACGAAGAAATCCTGGCCAAAGTTTGTCCAACAGAACTGATTGTACTACTGCAAAAACTCATCTTTTCTTTACATGTGGCAATCACTGGTTTAAAGGTCCAAATGAGGGCCTTTCAGAAGCCGTTGGAGACACGTTCAGAAGCAGTTAAAATGGCTTGTGTAGGTCAAACCACAAAAATTTAACATCTTTAAGTACTTTAAGTACCTCAATTGGCCCTCTAAATATCATCGTGCTGGTGGGACTTCTGGGTTTCAGGAGCGCGCACGCACTCAATTGCGTCTGGGTGAAACTGGAAGTCGGCTTGTTGGAGCCGGGATGCGGTCCCGATCCAAAATCAGAGAATTTTCACTGCCCACTCGCCCCCAATCCTCGGGGTTAAAATTTACCCCATACTCTCAGTGGAACAGGAATTAGCTGTAGAACAAAATCCTGAGGATAAAAAACCCTGTAATTAGAAGTCTTATCTCTCGGTTTTGTATTGTGTAATACAATAAACGTAAAGAAAGAGTTAACAAATCAGTTGGCAAGGATGGCCAGCTCTGTTCAGTCAGTCAGCTCCTTCCCCTAAGCTTCTTGGCATTTGAAGAATAATTATTAGACAAAAATCAGATTTTGTGCTTGTGCTCAGACATTGAAAAAATAATTTTGACCTTCGGTTTCTAGAATCATAGAATGGTTACAGCACAGAAGGAGGCCATTCGGCCCATTGAACCTGTGCCGGCTCTTTGTAAGAGCAATCCAGTTATACCCATTCCCCCGTTCTTTCCCCATAGCCCTGCAATTTTTTTCTTTCAAGCATTTATCCAATTCCTTTTTGAAAGCCACGATTGAATCTGCTTCCCCCTATCAGGCAGTGCATTCCAGATCATAACTACTCGCTGCGTAGAAGAGTTTTTCCTCATGTCTAGTTGAATAGTTATATGAATCTTTTACAGGGAATTAAGATATTTGATGTAAGAATTTGTGTCTGTAATAGCTGCTGTTTATTTTTTGGTTGAAAGTGTTTTTTTTAATCATTCAGATTAAGGAGTAGTGGTAGTCTGATAAAGCAATTGTCTGGCCAAAATGTTTTGCATACTTCTGAGTCTTTTTAAATGTTCTTCATTCTTTTTATGGTTTCGCTACAACATGTAGAGTTCCCTATGAGACTGGATAGGCAGTTTGCCCCTATACTGCCTCTACAGTTCACAAGAGTGGGCTGGGGTAGCTCGTTTGTTTCCTTGTAGAGAAGCCCCTCTGCTTGACAGCCTTGCCGCAATTGGAAACTTACTGTGGGCATGAACCCCCACTAATTCATGACACAGTATTGTATTGGCTGCCAGTCTACATAATCTTTGAATTTTAATAAGCCTTTATTAATTGAAGTTGATAATACATTTTTGTTGAACTGAGGATGAATTTAAAACTTAAATGTGCAGTTTTATCTTCTTATCTTAAGCATTTCATGCAGTTCATCTTAATGCTAGTGTAAATAAATTCATTGTGAAAATAGCCACAATATTAAAAATTTTATACCCTGTTTGTTTTTCACAGATTTCTAATGCTTTGTTATATATGAATTCTAAACCCTTGAAATGCATCCATGTCGCCAAGACCAATGGCAGTTTATTCTGTCAGCTCCTGTCAGAAACTTAACGTCTCGTGCTGAATCCATCTCCCTTCCCAGTTTTTTTTTATTCGTTCATGGGATGTGGGCTTCGCTGGCAAGGCCAGCGTTTATTGTCCATCCCTAATTGCCCTTGAGAAGGTGGTGGTGAGCCGCGTTCTTGAACCGCTGCAGTCCGTGTGGTGAAGGTTCTCCCACAGTGCTGTTAGGAAGGGAGTTCCAGGATTTTGACTCAGCGACAATGAAGGAATGGCGCTTTATTTCCAAGTCGGGATGGTGTGTGACTTGGAGGGGAATATGCAGGTGATGTTGTTCCCATGTGCCTGCTGCCCTTGTCCTTCTAGGTGGTAGAGGTCGCTGGTTTGGGAGGTGCTGTCGCAGAAGCCTTGCCGAGTTGCTGCAGTGCATGTTGTAGATGGTACACACTGCAGCCACGGTGCGCTGGTGGTGAAGGGAGTGAATGTTTAGGGTGATGGATGGGGTGCCAATCAAGCGGGCTGCTTTGTCCTGGATGGTGTCGAACTTCTTGAGTGTTGTTGGAGTTGCACTCATGCAGGCAAGTGGAGAGCATTCCATCACACTCCTGACTTGTGCCTTGTAGATGGTGAAAGGCTTTGGGGAGTCAGGAGGTGAGTCACCCGCTGCAGAATACCCAGTCCTTGACCTGCTCTTGTAGCCACTGTATTTATGTGGCTGGTCCAGTTAAGTTTCTGGTTAATGGTGACCCCCAGGATGTTGATGGTGGGGGATTCGGCGATGGTAATGCCATTTGATGTCAAGTGGACGTGGTTAGACTCTCTCTTGTTGGAGATGGTCATTTCCTGGCACTTGTCTGGCGCAAATGTTACTTGCCCCTTATCAGCCCAAGCCTGGATGTTGTCCAGGTCTTGCTGCATACAGGCACGGACTGCTTCATTATCTGAGGGTTTGCGAATGAAACTGAACACTGTGCAATCATCAGCGAACATCTCCATTTCTGACCTTACGATGGAGGGAATGTCATTGCTGAAGCAGCTGAAGATGGTTGGGCCAAGGACACTGCCCTGAGGAACTCCTGCAGCGATGTCAGTTGCTCCTTCAGACTAAACCCAAAGCTGTGCAGACAGTATCCTGTTCAATTAAGAGGCGAACTTCAAACCAGTCCATCGCTAAGATCATTTACTTTCACGTCTGTAACATTACCTGCCTACATCATAACCTTGCTCCCACTGGTGATGAAACCATCTTCCACACCTTCATCATCTACATTAACCTTGCCAACCTTTCTCACTCTACCATATACAAGTTCCATGGCCCAATATCTGGGGCTCCGCAGACCTTACCATTTGTGCGAAGCATAATCGTTCTGATTGGGAGGCGGAGCCCAAGAATTTCTCCTGCAACATATGCCTGTGTATAGAATATATTTCTAACTCATTCCCCTTTACTGTATTTCACATTATGGTTTTCTGCTAGGCTCTAAGATCAATTATATCAAGGTGCATGGCGGTAGGTTTCGCAATTCAGGAATTTTTCTGTGGTTTTTGGAATGTGAAATAGCTGTGCTAACTTTCCTTTCCATACTTAGGACAATTTGTAAGGGCAATGACTACATGGACTCATCTCCACCTTTTCTTCTTGGGTGGAGGGAGTGCTTTAAAAATGAATATCGTTCCCTTTCTACTTTTTTTTAATGAGTTCTGTCCATATTGCTCGTCCCACGTTTTTGGAATGCATCAGTAGGTTATGCAGCTCATATACATTGGTAGGCCTGTAATGTTGGGTCTCTACTCCGTTGGTGGTTAATGCGCATTTCCTGTGGGTATCTTTGAGTGTGCTGGACGTTCCTGTCTGAAACAGCTGGGGGCGTATCAATTGGATGTAAATGACGCAGGAGTGATGTAATGACATTTCCGAGTCATTTTCTGTGCCTAACGCTGAGCAGATGCTCGAGGAATGGAGCATCCACGGGAATTGACTAACATTTTCCCATCTTCCTACTCCCTAGCAAAGAGCAAGCACTTATCCCATGCAGTAGCTTTAACTGGCACTCACCCAGCATATTTAAAAACGCTGAACCTGGAAATATGAGCAGATTCAGCTAAGTTCAAATTGGGCACAGTGAAATCCATATCACCTGACTTACACTGGAGCGATGGGTGTTGGGGGGTGGGGCAGGAAAATGGCACACCAGGTGTCTCTGTGACACTGCTAATAATGAGAGTAACCTATCAAAGCACCAACGATTTATGAGTTTCATTGATGAAAATTGTTTCGGAGGATTCACACATCCTTCTTGATCCACTGTTACACTGAAGCATGAATTGAGGTCATTATCAGCTCCTGGATCAACTCTGTAAAAAAAATGCAGAAAATAAAGGCTGAGAGGTTGACAATGCAGCATTTGGGTCCCTTCCAATCACTGGCGCAGATCTATTTTAAAGAGCTAACTTGATGCTTCATTCTCCTTTGTAATTGTTCCCATTAATTTATCGTTCTCCGGATTAATGTTAGTTCAGCAGAATATTGCTTTGATGCAAATGTTTGTTGCAGCAAATACAACAATTGTATATCATTAAAATCGACCAACAAAGCTCAACTTACAAGTAATTACTGACAAGGAGTCCTGTAATTCGTCCTGAACATTTGTCACATTTTACATTTAACAGTGTCAAAATCAGCTCATTTGCTTTTGAGAACAGATCAGATTTCTGACAACATATCAAATTTCAAACTCTTACAATTCAAATTCACTGAAACCATAACCTAGTGGGAACGAGAACAGACCAGGCCATGGGGAGTAAGGAGGAATGGGATAGATCCAGGCCATGGGGAGTAAGGAGGACTGGGATAGATCCAGGCCATGGGGAGTAAGGAGGACTGGGATAGATCCAGGCCATGGGGAGTAAGGAGGACTGGGATAGATCCAGGCCATGGGGAGTAAGGAGGACTGGGATAGATCCAGGCCATGGGGAGTAAGGAGGACTGGGACAGGACCAGGCCATGGGGTGTAAGGAGGACTGGGACAGGACCAGGCCATGGGGTGTAAGGAGGACTGGGACAGGACCAGGCCATGGGGAGTAAGGAGAACTGGGATAGGACCAGGCCATGGGGTGTAAGGAGGACTGGGACAGGACCAGGCCATGGGGAGTAAGGTGGACTGGGATAGGACCAGGCCATGGGGAGTTGGTGGACTGGGACAGGACCAGGCCATGGGGAGTAAGGAGAACTGGGATAGGACCAGGCCATGGGGAGTGAGGAGGACTGGGATAGGACCAGGCCATGGGGAGTTGGTGGACTGGGACAGGACCAGGCCATGGGGAGTAAGGAGAACTGGGATAGGACCAGGCCATGGGGAGTGAGGAGGACTGGGATAGGACCAGGCCATGGGGAGTGAGGAGGACTGGGACAGATTCAGGCCACGGGGAGTAAGGAGGACTGGGACAGATCCAGGCCATGGGGAGTAAGGAGTGGGACCAGGACCAGGCCATGGGGAGTGAGGAGGACTGGGACAGATCCAGGCCATGGGGAGTAAGGAGTGGGACCAGGACCAGGCCATGGGGAGTAAGGAGGACTGGGACAGATCCAGGCCACGGGGAGTAAGGAGGACTGGGACAGGACCAGGCCATGGGGAGTAAGGAGGACTGGGACAGGACCAGGCCATGGGGAGTAAGGAGGACTGGGACAGATCCAGGCCATGGGGAGTAAGGAGTGGGACCAGGACCAGGCCATGGGGAGTAAGGAGGACTGGGACAGATCCAGGCCATGGGGAGTAAGGAGGACTGGGACAGATCCAGGCCACGGGGAGTAAGGAGGACTGGGACAGGACCAGGCCATGGGGAGTTGGTGGACTGGGACAGGACCAGGCCATGGGGAGTTGGTGGACTGGGACAGGACCAGGCCATGGGGAGTTGGTGGACTGGGACAGGACCAGGCCATGGGGAGTAAGGTGGACTGGGACAGGACCAGGCCATGGGGAGTAAGGTGGACTGGGACAGGACCAGACCATGGGGAGTAAGGTGGACTGGGACAGGACCAGACCATGGGGAGTGAGGAGTGGGACCAGGACCAGACCATGGGGAGTGAGGACGACTGGGATAAGACCAGACCAGGGGGAGTGAGGATGGGACCAGGAGAGTAAGAAGGGGACCTATGAGGAGTAAGAAGAACTGGGACAGGACTAGCTCATGGGCAGCAATGAGGAGGGAGACCAGATAGACCAAGAGCAGGCCGTGGACAGCGAGGAGAAGCAAGATCAGGCAATGGGGAGTAAGGAGGACTCGGATAGATCCAGGCCATGGGGAGTAAGGAGGACTGGGACAGGACCAGGCCATGGGGAGTAAGGAGTGGGACAGGACCAGGCCATGGGGAGTAAGGAGGACTGGGATAGATCCAGGCCATGGGGAGTAAGGAGGACTGGGACAAGACCAAGCCTTGGGCAGCCAGGGGGAACTAGACCAGCACCAGGCCATGGGGGGCAAAGGGGAGGACTGAAACCAGGTCATGGTCTGGCAGCAACTGGGAGATACAAAACTGAGGGGGGAGCGGGTGGCTAAGGGCAGCTGACCCTGAGTGAAGGGGGCTGGGAGCTGACAGCATTCAGGTAGAATTGGGTCTAACAGAAATGAAAAAAAGTCCAGATATCAGTTTATGCACCTTTTTCATCCAGTTTCACTGTTTATATCAGCAAACAGTAGAATTCTTTCACTATCCTATTCAGATTTTCTTCAGAGCCTTCGAAATGTGGAGGAGGGAGACCCACTTGAGTGCAGTCTGGATGAATTTTGCCACTTCTGCTGGTCAAAGTGAAATCACACATCTTGCATTGCAAATTGGAATTATACTGAGAGTCAGCTCAGCAACTCGCATTATTTTTTTGAAATTTAGCAATGCCGTGCAACGGGAGAGTCAGGGCCCAGGAGAGGAAGGCAGAGAGTGCATGTGGTAGTGCAGTTTGGGCATTGTCTGGGCACAGGATACATTGGCACAGTCTAGGCCTGGCAACAATAGCTGGAGTAAAGCATGAAAGAAATCTTGAGTTACTGATTTGGAATCCAGCCCTTAGGTAGGGTGATGGGCACATGTGCAAAGGTCCCAAATGAAGGACACAAATCTTTTGCATGCACGGAGCCCAGGAAACGTTGGTAGGGAAAGGCCAGAAAAAATCTGGAAGCACTGGCAATGGAGAACACAGAGAGAGAAGTATGCCTGCGAGGAGAAAAGTTGTCAGGATATTTCTAAAATTAAATGGCTAATTTAATGAGTAAATGTAATCATATTTATCAAAATTGTGTCATTTTGTGTGTTTGCTCTATCATAAATGTTACTTTCAGCTTTATGCCGAGTGAAGTGAATAGGAAAATGGCTGCACAACACAGTTGCAGTTGTTTTTTCCAATGATTTAATTGTCTTTTTTTTGTGGTAGTTGATGGTAGTGGACTGGCAGTTGTACCGATTTGCTATTTTGCCTGCTTAATGTTACTCCTGCAGGTGGTGCTGTGATAGGTATTCTCACTGTTAAAGGTGTCGCATTATCTATTTTATAGTTAGAGTATAGTGCAGTCTGGTGACTGAGTTCGCAAAAATCACTCAGAATGCTTTCTGATAAGTCTTTCAGCCATCATTGTTTTCTCAGTAACTGAAAATTGTAATGCCCAAATTAAGGGTTTAAACAAAATTTTAAAATTTAAAATGACTTATTTTATAAATTTATCCACTGACTTATCTTTTGTACCTTTTAATGCCATCATTAAAAGCCTGGGCTTTGATTGATATTTTTGCCCAGACTGGGCTGAATTTAAATTTAACATGTGTGGTGTACTTAATTTCGCAGGATACATCAGAATAATTCAGTTAGTTCTACTAGTGGAATAATTTCCTGATCTCCCAGCACTTTCTGACCAGTAGTTTTTCCGCAAATAATTTTAAAAAGAAGAGGACAAATTTCAAAAGCTTTTCTGAGGTAATATTTATGTTCAATGTTTTGTTTTTACTGTGTGTGCGATGATAGTGTTCTGTTAACACACCGTTTATAGCTTCTACTTTGTGCTTGATAAACTTTAAAAAGTGTATTAAGCTAAGGGAGAGAGAGATAGGGTATGAAAAATGAATCAGATGGAGGGGATGGTGAAGAGGGAGTATGCTTTCTCCATTTAATGTTACTTCAAATTTTCAAAAAAACCCACAGTTGAAGAGGAAGATGCAGGGTTTAAGTGCGTCATTCAGAGAGGAAGATGCAGGGTTTGAGTGAGTCATTCAGAGAGGAAGATGCAGGGTTTAAGTGGGTCATTCAGAGAGGAAGATGCAGGGTTTAAGTGCGTCATTCAGAGAGGAAGATGCAGGGTTTAAGTGGGTCATTCAGAGAGGAAGATGCGGGGTTTGAGTGCGTCTTTCAGAGAGGAAGATGCAGGGTTTGAGTGGGTCATTCAGAGAGGAAGATGCAGGGTTTGAGTGGGTCATTCAGAGAGGAAGATGCAGGGTTTAAGTGCGTCATTCAGAGAGGAAGATGCAGGGTTTGAGTGGGTCATTCAGAGAGGAAGATGCAGGGTTTAAGTGAGTCATTCAGAGAGGAAGATGCAGGGTTTGAGTGGGTCATTCAGAGAGGAAGATGCAGGGTTTGAGTGGGTCATTCAGGGGGAAGATGCAGGGTTTTAGTGGGTCATTCAGGGGGAAGATGCAGGGTTTGAGTGGGTCATTCAGAGAGGAAGATGCAGGGTTTAAGTGGGTCATTCAGGGGGAAGATGCAGGGTTTGAGTGAGTCATTCAGAGAGGAAGATGCAGGGTTTAAGTGGGTCATTCAGGGGGAAGATGCAGGGTTTGAGTGGGTCATTCAGAGAGGAAGATGCAGGGTTTGAGTGGGTCATTCAGAGAGGAAGATGCAGGGTTTGAGTGAGTCATTCAGAGAGGAAGATGCAGGGTTTAAGTGGGTCATTCAGGGGGAAGATGCAGGGTTTGAGTGTGTTATTCAGAGAGGAAGATGCAGGGTTTAAGTGGGTCATTCAGAGAGGAAGATGCAGGGTTTGAGTGGGTCATTCAGAGAGGAAGATGGAGGGTTTTAGTGCGTCATTCAGAGAGGAAGATGCAGGGTTTGAGAAGGTCATTCAGAGAGGAAGATGGAGGGTTTAAGTGGGTCATTCAGGGGGAAGATGCAGGGTTTGAGTGTGTTATTCAGAGAGGAAGATGCAGGGTTTGAGTGGGTCATTCAGAGAGGAAGATGGAGGGTTTTAGTGCGTCATTCAGAGAGGAAGATGCAGGGTTTGAGTGTGTCATTCAGAGAGGAAGATGCAGGGTTTGAGTGAGTCATTCAGGGGGAAGATGCAGGGTTTGAGTGAGTCATTCAGAGAGGAAGATGCAGGGTTTGAGTGAGTCATTCAGGGGGAAGATGCAGGGTTTGAGTGGGTCATTCAGAGAGGAAGATGCAGGGTTTGAGTGAGTCATTCAGAGAGGAAGATGCAGGGTTTGAGTGGGTCATTCAGAGAGGAAGATGCAGGGTTTGAGTGAGTCATTCAGAGAGGATGATGCAGGGTTTTAGTGCGTCATTCAGAGAGGAAGATGCAGGGTTTGAGTGGGTCATTCAAGGGGAAGATGCAGGGTTTGAGTGGGTCATTCAGAGAGGAAGATGCAGGGTTTGAGTGAGTCATTCAGAGAGGATGATGCAGGGTTTGAGTGGGTCATTCAGAGAGGAAGATGCAGGGTTTGAGTGCGTCATTCAGAGAGGAAGATGCAGGGTTTGAGTGGGTCATTCAGGGGGAAGATGCAGGGTTTAAGTGGGTCATTCAGAGAGGAAGATGCAGGGTTTGAGTGGGTCATTCAGGGGGAAGATGCAGGGTTTAAGTGGGTCATTCAGAGAGGAAGATGCAGGGTTTTAGTGCGTCATTCAGAGAGGAAGATGCAGGGTTTGAGTGGGTCATTCAGAGAGGAAGATGCAGGGTTTGAGTGTGTCATTCAGAGAGGAAGATGCAGGGTTTAAGTGAGTCATTCAGAGAGGAAGATGCAGGGTTTGAGTGGGTCATTCAGGGGGAAGATGCAGGGTTTGAGTGAGTCATTAAGAGAGGATGATGCAGGGTTTGAGTGAGTCATTCAGAGAGGAAGATGCAGGGTTTGAGTGAGTCATTCAGGGGGAAGATGCAGGGTTTGAGTGAGTCATTCAGAGAGGAAGATGCAGGGTTTGAGTGGGTCATTCAGAGTGGATGATGCAGGGTTTGAGTGAGTCATTCAGAGAGGAAGATGCAGGGTTTGAGTGGGTCATTCAGAGAGGAAGATGCAGGGTTTGAGTGGGTCATTCAGAGAGGATGATGCAGGGTTTAAGTGGGTCATTCAGGGGGAAGATGCAGGGTTTGAGTGAGTCATTCAGAGAGGATGATGCAGGGTTTGAGTGAGTCATTCAGAGAGGATGATGCAGGGTTTGAGTGAGTCATTCAGAGAGGAAGATGCAGGGTTTAAGTGGGTCATTCAGGGGGAAGATGCAGGGTTTGAGTGGGTCATTCAGGGGGAAGATGCAGGGTTTGAGTGGGTCATTCAGGGGGAAGATGCAGGGTTTGAGTGAGTCATTCAGAGAGGAAGATGCAGAGTTTGAGAAGGTCATTCAGAGAGGAAGATGCAGGGTTTGAGTGGGTCATTCAGGGGGAAGATGCAGGGTTTGAGAAGGTCATTCAGAGAGGAAGATGCAGGGTTTGAGTGGGTCATTCAGAGAGGAAGATGCAGAGTTTGAGAAGGTCATTCAGAGAGGAAGATGCAGGGTTTGAGTGGGTCATTCAGGGGGAAGATGCAGGGTTTGAGTGGGTCATTCAGGGGGAAGATGCAGGGTTTGAGTGGGTCATTCAGAGAGGAAGATGCAGGGTTTGAGTGAGTCATTCAGAGAGGAAGATGCAGGGTTTAAGTGAGTCATTCAGAGAGGAAGATGCAGGGTTTGAGTGAGTCATTCAGAGAGGAAGATGCAGGGTTTGAGTGGGTCATTCAGGGGGAAGATGCAGGGTTTGAGTGGGTCATTCAGAGAGGAAGATGCAGGGTTTGAGTGAGTCATTCAGAGAGGAAGATGCAGGGTTTGAGTGAGTCATTCAGGGGGAAGTTGCAGGGTTTGAGTGAGTCATTCAGGGGGAAGATGCAGGGTTTGAGTGAGTCATTCAGAGAGGAAGATGCAGGGTTTGAGTGAGTCATTCAGGGGGAAGATGCAGGGTTTGAGTGGGTCATTCAGGGGGAAGATGCAGGGTTTGAGTGGGTCATTCAGAGAGGAAGATGCAGGGTTTGAGTGGGTCATTCAGAGAGGAAGATGCAGAGTTTAAGTGAGTCATTCAGAGAGGAAGGTGCAGGGTTTGAGTGGGTCATTCAGGGGGAAGATGCAGGGTTTGAGTGGGTCATTCAGAGAGGAAGATGCAGGGTTTGAGTGGGTCATTCAGGGGGAAGATGCAGGGTTTGAGTGGGTCATTGAGGGGGAAGATGCAGGGTTTGAGTGAGTCATTCAGAGAGGAAGATGCAGGGTTTGAGTGAGTCATTCAGAGAGGAAGATGCAGGGTTTGAGTGAGTCATTCAGAGAGGAAGATGCAGGGTTTGAGTGAGTCATTCAGAGAGGAAGATGCAGGGTTTGAGTGGGTCATTCAGAGAGGAAGATGCAGGGTTTGAGTGGGTCATTCAGAGAGGAAGATGCAGGGTTTGAGTGGGTCATTCAGAGAGGAAGATGCAGGGTTTGAGTGAGTCATTCAGAGAGGAAGATGCAGGGTTTGAGTGGGTCATTCAGAGAGGAAGATGCAGGGTTTGAGTGGGTCATTCAGAGAGGAAGATGCAGGGTTTGAGTGGGTCATTCAGAGAGGAAGATGCAGGGTTTGAGTGGGTCATTCAGAGAGGAAGATGCAGGGTTTGAGTGTGTCATTCAGAGAGGAAGATGCAGGGTTTGAGTGGGTCATTCAGAGAGGAAGATGCAGGGTTTGAGTGTGTCATTCAGAGAGGAAGATGCAGGGTTTGAGTGTGTCATTCAGGCGGAAGATGCAGAGTTTGAGTGGGTCATTCAGAGAGGAAGATGCAGGGTTTGAGTGGGTCATTCAGAGGGGAAGATGCAGGGTTTGAGTGAGTCATTCAGAGAGGAAGATGCAGGGTTTGAGTGGGTCATTCAGAGAGGAAGATGCAGGGTTTGAGTGGGTCATTCAGGGGGAAGTTGCAGGGTTTGAGTGAGTCATTCAGAGGGGAAGATGCAGGGTTTGAGTGGGTCATTCAGGGGGAAGTTGCAGGGTTTGAGTGGGTCATTCAGAGAGGAAGATGCAGAGTTTGAGTGGGTCATTCAGAGAGGAAGATGCAGGGTTTGAGTGGGTCATTCAGGGGGAAGTTGCAGGGTTTGAGTGATTCATTCAGGGGGAAGATGCAGGGTTTAAGTGAGTCATTCAGAGAGGAAGATGCAGGGTTTGAGTGGGTCATTCAGAGAGGAAGATGCAGGGTTTGAGTGGGTCATTCAGAGAGGAAGATGCAGGGTTTGAGTGGGTCATTCAGGGGGAAGTTGCAGGGTTTGAGTGATTCATTCAGGGGGAAGATGCAGGGTTTAAGTGAGTCATTCAGAGAGGAAGATGCAGGGTTTGAGTGGGTCATTCAGAGAGGAAGATGCAGGGTTTGAGTGGGTCATTCAAGGGGAAGATGCAGGGTTTGAGTGGGTCATTCAGAGAGGAAGATGCAGGGTTTGAGTGTGTCATTCAGAGAGGAAGATGCAGGGTTTGAGTGGGTCATTCAGAGAGGAAGATGCAGGGTTTGAGTGGGTCATTCAGAGAGGAAGATGCAGGGTTTTAGTGGGTCATTCAGAGAGGAAGATGCAGGGTTTGAGTGGGTCATTCAGAGGGGAAGATGCAGGGTTTGAGTGGGTCATTCAGAGAGGAAGATGCAGGGTTTGAGTGAGTCATTCAGAGAGGAAGATGCAGGGTTTGAGTGGGTCATTCAGAGAGGAAGATGCAGGGTTTGAGTGGGTCATTCAGAGAGGAAGATGCAGGGTTTTAGTGCGTCATTCAGAGAGGAAGATGCAGGGTTTGAGTGGGTCATTCAGAGAGGAAGATGCAGGGTTTGAGTGTGTCATTCAGAGAGGAAGATGCAGGGTTTAAGTGAGTCATTCAGAGAGGAAGCTGCAGGGTTTGAGTGGGTCATTCAGAGAGGAAGATGCAGGGTTAGAGTGGGTCATTCAGAGAGGAAGATGCAGGGTTTGAGTGGGTCATTCAGGGGGAAGATGCAGGGTTTGAGTGAGTCATTAAGAGAGGATGATGCAGGGTTTGAGTGAGTCATTCAGAGAGGAAGATGCAGGGTTTGAGTGGGTCATTCAGAGAGGAAGATGCAGGGTTTGAGTGGGTCATTCAGAGAGGAAGATGCAGGGTTTAAGTGAGTCATTCAGAGAGGAAGATGCAGGGTTTGAGTGAGTCATTCAGAGAGGAAGATGCAGGGTTTGAGTGGGTCATTCAGAGAGGAAGATGCAGGGTTTGAGTGGGTCATTCAGGGGGAAGATGCAGGGTTTGAGTGAGTCATTAAGAGAGGATGATGCAGGGTTTGAGTGAGTCATTCAGAGAGGAAGATGCAGGGTTTGAGTCGGTCATTCAGAGTGGATGATGCAGGGTTTGAGTGAGTCATTCAGAGAGGAAGATGCAGGGTTTGAGTGGGTCATTCAGAGAGGAAGATGCAGGGTTTGAGTGGGTCATTCAGAGAGGATGATGCAGGGTTTGAGTGGGTCATTCAGGGGGAAGATGCAGGGTTTGAGTGAGTCATTAAGAGAGGATGATGCAGGGTTTGAGTGAGTCATTCAGAGAGGAAGATGCAGGGTTTGAGTCGGTCATTCAGAGTGGATGATGCAGGGTTTGAGTGAGTCATTCAGAGAGGAAGATGCAGGGTTTGAGTGGGTCATTCAGGGGGAAGATGCAGGGTTTGAGTGGGTCATTCAGAGAGGATGATAGAATCATAGAAGTTACAACATGGAAACAGGCCCTTCGGCCCAACATGTCCATGTCGCCCAGTTTATACCACTAAGCTAGTCCCAATTGCCTGCACTTGGCCCATATCCCTCGATACCCATCTTCCCCATGTAACTGTCCAAATGCTTTTTAAAAGACAAAATTGCACCCGCCTCTACTACTGCCTCTGGCAGCTCGTTCCAGACACTCACCACCCTTTGAGTGAAAAAATTGCCCCTCTGGATCCTTTTGTATCTCTCCCCTCTCACCTTAAATCTGTGCCCCCTCGTTATAGACTCCCCTACCTTTGGGAAAAGATTTTGACTATCGACCTTATCTATGCCCCTCATTATTTTATAGACTTCTATAAGATCACCCCTTAACCTCCTACTCTCCAGGGAATAAAGTCCCAGTCTGTCTAACCTCTCCCTGTAAGTCAAACCATCAAGTCCCGGTAGCATCCTAGTAAATCTTTTCTGCACTCTTTCTAGTTTAATAATATCCTTTCTATAATAGGGTGACCAGAACTGTACACAGTACTCCAAGTGTGGCCTCACCAGTGCCCTGTACAACTTCAACAAGACATCCCAACTCCTGCATTCAATGTTCTGACCAATGAAACCAAGCATGCTGAATGCCTTCTTCACCACCCTATCCACCTGTGACTCCACTTTCAAGGAGCTATGAATCTGTACTCCTAGATCTCTTTGTTCTATAACTCTCCCCAACGCCCTACCATTAACGGAGTAGGTCCTGGCCCGATTCGATCTACCAAAATGCATCACCTCACATTTATCTAAATTAAACTCCATCTGCCATTCATCGGCCCACTGGCCCAATTTATCAAGATCCCGTTGCAATCCTAGATAACCTTCTTCACTGTCCACAATGCCACCAATCTTGGTGTCATCTGCAAACTTACTAACCATGCCTCCTAAATTCTCATCCAAATCATTAATATAAATAACAAATAACAGCGGACCCAGCACCGATCCCTGAGGCACACCGCTGGACACAGGCATCCAGTTTGAAAAACAACCCTCGACAACCACCCTCTGTCTTCTGTCGTCAAGCCAATTTTGTATCCAATTGGCTACCTCACCTTGGATCCCATGAGATTTAACCTTATGTAACAACCTACCATGCGGTACCTTGTCAAATGCTTTGCTGAAGTCCATGTAGACCACGTCTACTGCACAGCCCTCATCTATCTTCTTGGTTACCCCTTCAAAAAACTCAATCAAATTCGTGAGACATGATTTTCCTCTCACAAAACCATGCTGACTGTTCCTAATTAGTCCCTGCCTCTCCAAATGCCTGTAGATTCTGTCCCTCAGAATACCCTCTAACAACTTACCCACTACAGATGTCAGGCTCACTGGTCTGTAGTTCCCAGGCTTTTCCCTGCCGCCCTTCTTAAACAAAGGCACAACATTTGCTACCCTCCAATCTTCAGGCACCTCACCTGTAGCGGTGGATGATTCAAATATCTCTGCTAGGGGACCCGCAATTTCCTCCCTAACCTCCCATAACGTCCTGGGATACATTTCATCAGGTCCCGGAGATTTATCTACCTTGATGCGCGTTAAGACTTCCAGCACCTCCCTCTCTGTAATATGTACACTCCTCAAGACATCACTATTTATTTCCCCAAGTTCCCTAACATCCATGCCTTTCTCAACCGTAAATACCGATGTGAAATATTCATTCAGGATCTCACCCATCTCTTGTGGTTCCGCACATAGATGACCTTGTTGATCCTTAAGAGGCCCTACTCTCTCCCTAGTTACCCTTTTGCCCTTTATGTATTTGTAGAAGCTCTTTGGATTCACCTTTGCCTGATCTGCCAAAGCAATCTCATATCCCCTTTTTGCCCTCCTGATTTCTCTCTTAACTCTACTCCGGCAATCTCTATACTCTTCAAGGGATCCACTTGATCCCAGCTGCCTATGCATGTCATATGCCTCCTTCTTATTTTTGACTAGTGCCTCAATCTCCCGAGTCATCCAAGGTTCCCTACTTCTACCAGCCTTGCCCTTCACTTTATAAGGAATGTGCTTACACTGAACCCTGGTTAACACACTTTTGAAAGCCTCCCACTTACCAGACGTCCCTTTGCCTGCCAACAGACTCTCCCAATCAACTTCTGAAAGTTCCTGTCTAATACCATCAAAATTGGCCTTTCCCCAATTTAGAATTTTAACTTTTGGGCCAGACCTATCCTTCTCCATAGCTATCTTAAAACTAATGGAATTATGATCACTGGTCCCAAAGTGATCCCTCACTAACACTTCTGTCACCTGCCCTTCCTTATTTCCCAAGAGGAGGTCAAGTTTTGCCCCCTCTCTAGTCGGGCCATCCACATACTGAATGAGAAATTCCTCCTGAATACACTCAACAAATTTCTCTCCATCCAAGCCCCTAATGCTATGGCTGTCCCAGTCAATGTTGGGAAAGTTAAAGTCCCCTACTATTACCACCCTATTTTTCTTGCAGCTGTCTGTAATCTCCTTACATATTTGCTCCTCAATTTCCCGTTGACTATTTGGGGGTCTGTAGTACAATCCTATCAAAGTGATCTCTCCCTTCTTATTTTTCAGTTCTACCCATATAGACTCAGTGGGCGAACCCTCGGATATATCCCCTCTCACTACTGCCGTGATGTTCTCCCTAATCAAGAACGCAACTCCCCCTCCTCTCTTACCTCCTGCTCTATCTTTCCTATAGCATCTGTACCCTGGAACATTGAGCTGCCAGTCCTGCCCCTCCCTTAGCCATGTTTCAGTAATAGCTATAACATCCCAGTCCCATGTACCCATCCATGCCCTGAGTTCATCTGCCTTGCCCATCAGACTTCTTGCATTGAAATAAATGCAGTTTAATCTAGTCTTCCCTTGGTCTTTGCCCTGCTTTCTCAGACCATCTGTCCGGTCATGTTCTGTACACTCTCCCTTACTGCCTTTTGTTTCTGTCACCACTTTATTTCCCACTGACTTCCTGCATCAGTTCCCATCCCCCTGCCACATTAGTTTAAACCCTCCCCAACAGCACTAGCAAACACTCCCCCTAGGACATTGGTTCCAGTCCTGCCCAGATGCAGACCGTCCAATTTGTACTGGTCCCACCTCCCCCAGAACCGGTTCCAATGGCCCAGGAATTTGAATCCCTCCCTCTTGCACCATCTCTCAAGCCACGTATTCATCTTAGCTATCCTGTCATTCCTACTCTGACTAGCCCGTGGCACTGGTAGCAATCCTGAGATTACTACCTTTGAGGTCCTACTCTTTAGTTTAACTCCTAACTCCCTAAATTCAGCTTGTAGGACCTCATCCTGTTTTTTACCTATATCGTTGGTGCCTATATGCACCACGACAACTGGCTGTTCACCCTCCCCCTCCAGAATGTCCTGCAGCCGCTCCGAGACATCCTTGACCCTTGCACCAGGGAGGCAACATACCATCCTGGAGTCTCGGTTGCGTCCGCAGAAACGCCTGTCTATTCCCCTTACAATCGAGTCCCCTATCACTATAGCTCTGCCACTCTTTTTCCTGCCCTCCTGTGCAGCAGAGCCAGCCACGGTGCCATGAACCTGGCCACTGCCACCTTCCCCTGGTGAGCCATCTCCGCCAACAGTATCCAAAACGGTATACCTGTTTTGGAGGGAGATGACCGCAGGGGACCCCTGCACTGCCTTCCTACTCTTCCTCTGTCTGTTGGTCACCCATTCACTATCTCCCTCAGTAATTTTTATCTGCGGTGTGACCAACTCACTGAACGTGCTATCCACGACTTTCTCAGCATCGCGGATGCTCCAAAGTGAGTCCATCCGCAGCTCCAGAGCCGTCAAGCGGTCAAACAATAGCTGCAGCTGGACACACTTCCCGCAGGTGAAGGAATCAGGGATACAGGAAGGAGCCCTGAATTCCCACATCCCACAAGAGGAACATGACACGGCGCTGGGATCTCCTGCCATGACTTAACCCTTAAATTAGCTTAAGAACAACTACAATGTCAAGAGAAAAAAAAAGGAAAGAAAAACTACTTACCACTCCCTTTAAGGAGTTTACTCCTTTAAATTGTTCTCAATTTAGAGAATGTTAACTACACTAGGGACCTTGATTCACTAAAAAATAAACGCTACTTCCTATAAGACCTGCAGACCTTCCCTTTCCTTTTACTTCAGTTACTGTCGATAAGGAGAAATACTCACCTGAACCTACTCACCAATCAGGTGCCTCCCCTGTGTCGCGTCCCGATCTGATTCCTGACGTCACTTCGAACTCGGTCGCAGCTCCGCTCGGCTCGGCTCCTCTCAGCGCTCTGAAATCCCGCCTTTTATCGGACGCTCCCTCCGCTCGGCTCGGCTCCTCTCAGCTGTTCTCAGCGCTCTGAAATCCCGCCTTTTATCGGACGCTCCCTCCGCTCGGCTCGGCTCCTCTCAGCGCTCTGAAATCCCGCCTTTTATCGGACGCTCCCTCCGCTCGGCTCGGCTCCTCTCAGCTGTTCTCAGCGCTCTGAAATCCCGCCTTTTATGGGACGCTCCCTCCGCTCAGATCGCCGCTGAATGATGCAGGGTTTAAGTGGGTCATTCAGGGGGAAGATGCAGGGTTTGAGTGGGTCATTCAGAGAGGAAGATGCAGGGTTTGAGTGGGTCATTCAGAGAGGAAGATGCAGGGTTTGAGTGATTCATTCAGAGAGGAAGATGCAGGGTTTGAGTGATTCATTCAGGGGGAAGATGCAGGGTTTGAGTGTGTCATTCAGAGAGGAAGATGCAGGGTTTGAGTGGGTCATTCAGAGAGGAAGATGCAGGGTTTGAGTGGGTCATTCAGAGAGGAAGATGCAGGGTTTGAGTGTGTCATTCAGAGAGGAAGATGCAGGGTTTGAGTGAGTCATTCAGAGAGGAAGATGCAGGGTTTGAGAAGGTCATTCAGAGAGGAAGATGCAGGGTTTGAGTGGGTCATTCAGAGAGGAAGATGCAGGGTTTGAGTGAGTCATTCAGAGAGGAAGATGCAGGGTTTGAGTGAGTCATTCAGGGGGAAGATGCAGAGTTTGAGTGGGTCATTCAGAGAGGAACATGCAGGGTTTGAGTGAGTCATTCAGGGGGAAGATGCAGAGTTTGAGTGGGTCATTCAGAGAGGAACATGCAGGGTTTGAGTGGGTCATTCAGAGAGGAAGATGCAGGGTTTGAGTGAGTCATTCAGAGAGGAAGATGCAGGGTTTGAGTGAGTCATTCAGGGGGAAGATGCAGAGTTTGAGTGGGTCATTCAGAGAGGAACATGCAGGGTTTGAGTGAGTCATTCAGAGAGGAAGATGCAGGGTTTGAGTGAGTCATTCAGGGGGAAGTTGCAGGGTTTGAGTGGGTCATTCAGAGAGGAAGATGCAGGGTTTGAGTGAGTCATTCAGAGAGGAAGATGCAGGGTTTGAGTGAGTCATTCAGGGGGAAGATGCAGGGTTTGAGTGAGTCATTCAGAGAGGAAGATGCAGGGTTTGAGTGGGTCATTCAGAGAGGAAGATGCAGGGTTTGAGTGGGTCATTCAGAGAGGAAGATGCAGGGTTTGAGTGGGTCATTCAGAGAGGAAGATGCAGGGTTTGAGTGAGTCATTCAGGGGGAAGATGCAGGGTTTGAGTGGGTCATTCAGAGAGGAAGATGCAGGGTTTGAGTGGGTCATTCAGGGGGAAGATGCAGGGTTTGAGTGGGTCATTCAGAGAGGAAGATGCAGGGTTTGAGTGGGTCATTCAGAGAGGAAGATGCAGGGTTTGAGTGGGTCATTCAGAGGGGAAGATGCAGGGTTTGAGTGAGTCATTCAGAGAGGAAGATGCAGGTTTGAGTGGGTCATTCAGAGAGGAAGATGCAGGATTTACACAGACTAGATGCAGGGAGGATGTTCCTGATGGCTGGGGAGTCCAGAACCAGGGGTCACAGTCTCAGGATACGGGGTATGCCATTTAGAACTGAGATGAGGAGAAGTTTTTTCACTTAGAGGGTGGTGAAACTGTGGAATTCTCTGCCACAGAAGGCAGTGGAGGCCAAGTCATTAAATATATTCAAGTAGGAGATAGATATATTTCTTAATGCTAAAGGGATCCACGGATACGGGGATAAAGCAGGAACAGGGTACTGAGTTTGAGTGGGTCATTCAGATAGGAAGATGCAGGGTTTGAGTGAGTCATTCAGAGAGGATGATGCAGGGTTTGAGTGAGTCATTCAGAGAGGATGATGCAGGGTTTGAGTGAGTCATTCAGAGAGGAAGATGCAGGGTTTGAGTGGGTCATTCAGAGAGGAAGATGCAGGGTTTGAGTGAGTCATTCAGAGAGGAAGATGCAGGGTTTGAGTGGGTCTTTCAGAGAGGAAGATGCAGGGTTTGAGAAGGTCATTCAGAGAGGAAGATGCAAGGTTTGAGTGGGACATTCAGAGAGGAAGATGCAGGGTTTGAGTGGGTCATTCAGAGAGGAAGATGCAGGGTTTGAGTGTGTTATTCAGAGAGGAAGATGCAGGGTTTGAATGTGTCATTCAGGGGGAAGATGCAGGGTTTGAGTGAGTCATTCAGAGAGGAAGATGCAGGGTTTGAGTGGGTCATTCAGAGAGGAAGATGCAGGGTTTGAGTGGGTCATTCAGAGAGGAAGATGCAGGGTTTGAGTGAGTCATTCAGAGAGGAAGATGCAGGGTTTGAGTGGGTCATTCAGAGAGGAAGATGCAGGGTTTGAGTGGGTCATTCAGAGAGGAAGATGCAGGGTTTGAGTGGGTCATTCAGAGGGGAAGATGCAGGGTTTGAGTGAGTCATTCAGAGAGGAAGATGCAGGGTTTGAGTGAGTCATTCAGAGAGGAAGATGCAGGGTTTGAGTGAGTCTTTCAGATAGGAAGATGCAGGGTTTGAGTGGGTCATTCAGAGAGGAAGATGCAGGGTTTGAGTGGGTCATTCAGAGAGGAAGATGCAGGGTTTGAGAAGGTCATTCAGAGAGGAAGATGCAAGGTTTGAGTGGGACATTCAGGGGAAGATGCAGGGTTTGAGTGAGTCATTCAGAGAGGAAGATGCAGGGTTTAAGTGGGTCATTCAGAGAGGAAGATGCAGGGTTTGAGTGGTTCATTCAGAGAGGAAGATGCAGTGTTTGAGTGGGTCATTCAGAGAGGAAGATGCAGGGTTTGAGTGGGTCATTCAGAGAGGATGATGCAGGGTTTGAGTGGGTCATTCAGAGAGGAAGATGCAGGGTTTGAGTGGGTCATTCAGAGAGGAAGATGCAGGGTTTGAGTGTGTCATTCAGGGGGAAGATGCAGGGTTTGAGTGGGTCATTCAGAGAGGAAGATGCAGGGTTTGAGTGGGTCATTCAGAGAGGAAGATGCAGGGTTTGAGAAGGTCATTCAGAGAGGAAGATGCAGGGTTTGAGTGGGTCATTCAGAGAGGAAGATGCAGGGTTTGAGTGAGTCATTCAGAGAGGAAGATGCAGGGTTTGAGTGGGTCATTCAGAGAGGAAGATGCAGGGTTTGAGTGGGTCATTCAGAGAGGAAGATGCAGGGTTTGAGTGGGTCATTCAGAGAGGAAGATGCAGGGTTTGAGTGGATCATTCAGAGAGGAAGATGCAGGGTTTGAGTGTGTCATTCAGGGGGAAGATGCAGAGTTTGAGTGTGTCATTCAGAGAGGAAGATGCAGGGTTTGAGAAGGTCATTCAGAGAGGAAGATGCAGGGTTTGAGTGGGTCATTCAGAGAGGAAGATGCAGGGTTTGAGTGAGTCATTCAGGGGGAAGATGCAGGGTTTGAGAAGGTCATTCAGAGAGGAAGATGCAGGGTTTGAGTGGGTCATTCAGAGAGGAAGATGCAGGGCTTGAGTGAGTCATTCAGAGAGGAAGATGCAGGGTTTGAGTGGGTCATTCAGAGAGGAAGATGCAGGGTTTGAGTGGGTCATTCAGAGAGGAAGATGCAGGGTTTGAGTGGGTCATTCAGGGGGAAGTTGCAGGGTTTGAGTGAGTCATTCAGAGGGGAAGATGCAGGGTTTGAGTGAGTCATTCAGGGGGAACATGCAGGGTTTGAGTGGGTCATTCAGAGAGGAAGATGCAGGATTTACACAGACTAGATGCAGGGAGGATGTTCCTGATGGCTGGGGAGTCCAGAACCTGGGGTCACAGTCTCAGGATACGGGGTATGCCATTTAGAACTGAGATGAGGAGAAGTTTTTTCACTTAGAGGGTGGTGAAACTGTGGAATTCTCTGCCACAGAAGGCAGTGGAGGCCAAGTCATTAAATATATTCAAGTAGGAGATAGATATATTTTTTAATGCTAAAGGGATCCACGGATACGGGGATAAAGCAGGAACAGGGTACTGAGTTTGAGTGGGTCATTCAGATAGGAAGATGCAGGGTTTGAGTGAGTCATTCAGAGAGGAAGATGCAGGGTTTGAGTGGGTCATTCAGATAGGAAGATGCAGGGTTTGAGTGAGTCATTCAGAGAGGAAGATGCAGGGTTTGAGTGGGTCTTTCAGAGAGGAAGATGCAGGGTTTGAGTGGGTCATTCAGAGAGGAAGATGCAGGGTTTGAGTGTGTTATTCAGAGAGGAAGATGCAGGGTTTGAGTGGGTCATTCAGAGAGGAAGATGCAGGGTTTGAGTGGGTCATTCAGAGAGGATGATGCAGGGTTTGAGTGTGTTATTCAGAGAGGAAGATGCAGGGTTTGAGTGGGTCATTCAGAGAGGAAGATGCAGGGTTTGAGTGGGTCATTCAGAGAGGAAGATGCAGGGTTTGAGTGTGTCATTCAGAGAGGAAGATGCAGGGTTTGAATGTGTCATTCAGGGGGAAGATGCAGGGTTTGAGTGGGTCATTCAGAGAGGAAGATGCAGGGTTTGAGTGGGTCATTCAGAGAGGAAGA
Source organism: Heptranchias perlo (assembly GCF_035084215.1). Classification (NCBI taxonomy): domain Eukaryota; kingdom Metazoa; phylum Chordata; class Chondrichthyes; order Hexanchiformes; family Hexanchidae; genus Heptranchias; species Heptranchias perlo. The sequence continues at coordinate 123,301,853 of NC_090326.1, forward strand.
TGCAGGGTTTGAGTGGGTCATTCAGAGAGGAAGATGCAGGGTTTGAGTGGGTCATTCAGAGAGGAAGATGCAGGGTTTGAGTGGGTCATTCAGGGGGAAGTTGCAGGGTTTGAGTGAGTCATTCAGAGAGGAAGATGCAGGGTTTGAGTGGGTCATTCAGAGGGGAAGATGCAGGGTTTGAGTGAGTCATTCAGAGAGGAAGATGCAGGATTTACACAGACTAGATGCAGGGAGGATGTTCCTGATGGCTGGGGAGTCCAGAACCTGGGGTCACAGTCTCAGGATACGGGGTATGCCATTTAGAACTGAGATGAGGAGAAGTTTTTTCACTTAGAGGGTGGTGAAACTGTGGAATTCTCTGCCACAGAAGGCAGTGGAGGCCAAGTCATTAAATATATTAAAGTAGGAGATAGATATATTTTTTAATGCTAAAGGGATCCACGGATACGGGGATAAAGCAGGAACAGGGTACTGAGTTTGAGTGGGTCATTCAGATAGGAAGATGCAGGGTTTGAGTGAGTCATTCAGAGAGGAAGATGCAGGGTTTGAGTGGGTCTTTCAGAGAGGAAGATGCAGGGTTTGAGTGGGTCATTCAGAGAGGAAGATGCAGGGTTTGAGTGTGTTATTCAGAGAGGAAGATGCAGGGTTTGAGTGGGTCATTCAGAGAGGATGATGCAGGGTTTGAGTGTGTTATTCAGCGAGGATGATGCAGGGTTTGAGTGGGTCATTCAGAGAGGAAGATGCAGGGTTTGAGTGTGTCATTCAGAGAGGAAGATGCAGGGTTTGAATGTGTCATTCAGGGGGAAGATGCAGGGTTTGAGTGGGTCATTCAGAGAGGAAGATGCAGGGTTTGAGTGGGTCATTCAGAGAGGAAGATGCAGGGTTTGAGTGGGTCATTCAGAGAGGATGATGCAGGGTTTGAGTGGGTCATTCAGAGAGGAAGATGCAGGGTTTGAGTGTGTCATTCAGAGAGGAAGATGCAGGGTTTGAATGTGTCATTCAGGGGGAAGATGCAGGGTTTGAGTGGGTCATTCAGAGAGGAAGATGCAGGGTTTGAGTGGGTCATTCAGAGAGGAAGATGCAGGGTTTGAGTGTGTCATTCAGAGAGGAAGATGCAGGGTTTGAGTGTGTCATTCAGGGGGAAGATGCAGGGTTTGAGTGGGTCATTCAGAGAGGAAGATGCAGGGTTTGAGTGGGTCATTCAGAGAGGAAGATGCAGGGTTTGAGAAGGTCATTCAGAGAGGAAGATGCAGAGTTTGAGTGTGTCATTCAGAGAGGAAGATGCAGGGTTTGAGTGGGTCATTCAGAGAGGAAGATGCAGGGTTTGAGTGGGTCATTCAGAGAGGAAGATGCAGGGTTTGAGTGGGTCATTCAGAGAGGAAGATGCAGGGTTTGAGTGGGTCATTCAGAGAGGAAGATGCAGGGTTTGAGTGGGTCATTCAGGGGGAAGATGCAGAGTTTGAGTGTGTCATTCAGAGAGGAAGATGCAGGGTTTGAGAAGGTCATTCAGAGAGGAAGATGCAGGGTTTGAGTGGGTCATTCAGAGAGGAAGATGCAGGGTTTGAGTGGGTCATTCAGAGAGGAAGATGCAGGGTTTGAGTGGGTCATTCAGGGGGAAGTTGCAGGGTTTGAGTGAGTCATTCAGAGGGGAAGATGCAGGGTTTGAGTGGGTCATTCAGAGAGGAAGATGCAGGGTTTGAGTGAGTCATTCAGGGGGAACATGCAGGGTTTGAGTGGGTCATTCAGAGAGGAAGATGCAGGATTTACACAGACTAGATGCAGGGAGGATGTTCCTGATGGCTGGGGAGTCCAGAACCAGGGGTCACAGTCTCAGGATACGGGGTATGCCATTTAGAACTGAGATGAGGAGAAGTTTTTTCACTTAGAGGGTGGTGAAACTGTGGAATTCTCTGCCACAGAAGGCAGTGGAGGCCAAGTCATTAAATATATTCAAGTAGGAGATAGATATATTTCTTAATGCTAAAGGGATCCACGGATACGGGGATAAAGCAGGAACAGGGTACTGAGTTTGAGTGGGTCATTCAGATAGGAAGATGCAGGGTTTGAGTGAGTCATTCAGAGAGGAAGATGCAGGGTTTGAGTGGGTCTTTCAGAGAGGAAGATGCAGGGTTTGAGTGGGTCATTCAGAGAGGAAGATGCACGGTTTGAGAAGGTCATTCAGAGAGGATGATGCAGGGTTTGAGTGTGTTATTCAGAGAGGAAGATGCAGGGTTTGAGTGGGTCATTCAGAGAGGAAGATGCAGGGTTTGAGTGTGTCATTCAGAGAGGAAGATGCAGGGTTTGAATGTGTCATTCAGGGGGAAGATGCAGGGTTTGAGTGGGTCATTCAGAGAGGAAGATGCAGGGTTTGAGTGGGTCATTCAGAGAGGAAGATGCAGGGTTTGAGTGGGTCATTCAGAGAGGAAGATGCAGGGTTTGAGTGGGTCATTCAGAGAGGAAGATGCAGGGTTTGAGTGGGTCATTCAGAGGGGAAGATGCAGGGTTTGAGTGAGTCATTCAGAGAGGAAGATGCAGGGTTTGAGTGAGTCTTTCAGATAGGAAGATGCAGGGTTTGAGTGGGTCATTCAGAGAGGAAGATGCAGGGTTTGAGAAGGTCATTCAGAGAGGAAGATGCAGGGTTTGAGTGGGTCATTCAGGGGGAAGATGCAGGGTTTGAGTGGGTCATTCAGAGAGGAAGATGCAGGGTTTGAGTGGGACATTCAGGGGGAAGATGCAGGGTTTGAGTGAGTCATTCAGAGAGGAAGATGCAGGGTTTAAGTGAGTCATTCAGAGAGGAAGATGCAGGGTTTGAGTGGGTCATTCAGAGAGGAAGATGCAGGGTTTAAGTGAGTCATTCAGAGAGGAAGATGCAGGGTTTGAGTGGGTCATTCAGAGAGGAAGATGCAGGGTTTGAGTGGGTCATTCAGAGAGGAAGATGCAGGGTTTGAGTGAGTCATTCAGAGAGGAAGATGCAGGGTTTGAGTGGGTCATTCAGAGAAGAAGATGCAGGGTTTGAGTGGGTCATTCAGAGAAGAAGATGCAGGGTTTGAGAAGGTCATTCAGAGAGGAAGATGCAGGGTTTGAGTGGGTCATTCAGGGGGAAGATGCAGGGTTTGAGTGAGTCATTCAGAGAGGAAGATGCAGGGTTTGAGTGAGTCATTCAGAGAGGAAGATGCAGGGTTTGAGTGGGTCATTCAGAGGGGAAGATGCAGGGTTTGAGTGGGTCATTCAGGGGGAAGATGCAGGGTTTGAGTGAGTCATTCAGAGAGGAAGATGCAGGGTTTGAGTGAGTCATTCAGAGAGGAAGATGCAGGGTTTGAGTGAGTCATTCAGAGAGGAAGATGCAGGGTTTGAGTGAGTCATTCAGAGAGGAAGATGCAGGGTTTGAGTGAGTCATTCAGAGAGGAAGATGCAGGGTTTGAGAAGGTCATTCAGAGAGGAAGATGCAGGGTTTGAGTGGGTCATTCAGAGGGGAAGATGCAGGGTTTAAGTGAGTCATTCAGAGAGGAAGATGCAGGGTTTGAGTGGGTCATTCAGAGAGGAAGATGCAGGGTTTGAGTGAGTCATTCAGAGAGGAAGATGCAGGGTTTGAGTGGGTCATTCAGAGAGGAAGATGCAGGGTTTGAGTGAGTCATTCAGAGAGGAAGATGCAGGGTTTAAGTGAGTCATTCAGAGAGGAATATGCAGGGTTTGAGTGGGTCATTCAGAGAGGAAGATGCAGGGTTTGAGAAGGTCATTCAGAGAGGAAGATGCAGGATTTACACAGACTAGATGCAGGGAGGATGTTCCTGATGGCTGGGGAGTCCAGAACCAGGGGTCACAGTCTCAGGATACGGGGTATGCCATTTAGAACTGAGATGAGGAGAAGTTTTTTCACTTAGAGGGTGGTGAAACTGTGGAATTCTCTGCCACAGAAGGCAGTGGAGGCCAAGTCATTAAATATATTCAAGTAGGAGATAGATATATTTCTTAATGCTAAAGGGATCCACGGATACGGGGATAAAGCAGGAACAGGGTACTGAGTTTGAGTGGGTCATTCAGATAGGAAGATGCAGGGTTTGAGTGAGTCATTCAGAGAGGAAGATGCACGGTTTGAGTGGGTCATTCAGAGAGGATGATGCAGGGTTTGAGTGTGTTATTCAGAGAGGAAGATGCAGGGTTTGAGTGGGTCATTCAGAGAGGAAGATGCAGGGTTTGAGTGGGTCATTCAGAGAGGAAGATGCAGGGTTTGAGTGTGTCATTCAGAGAGGAAGATGCAGGGTTTGAATGTGTCATTCAGGGGGAAGATGCAGGGTTTGAGTGGGTCATTCAGAGAGGAAGATGCAGGGTTTGAGTGGGTCATTCAGAGAGGAAGATGCAGGGTTTGAGTGGGTCATTCAGAGAGGAAGATGCAGGGTTTGAGTGGGTCATTCAGAGAGGAAGATGCAGGGTTTGAGTGGGTCATTCAGGGGGAAGATGCAGGGTTTGAGTGGGTCATTCAGAGAGGAAGATGCAGGGTTTGAGTGGGACATTCAGGGGGAAGATGCAGGGTTTGAGTGAGTCATTCAGAGAGGAAGATGCAGGGTTTAAGTGAGTCATTCAGAGAGGAAGATGCAGGGTTTGAGTGGGTCATTCAGAGAGGAAGATGCAGGGTTTAAGTGAGTCATTCAGAGAGGAAGATGCAGGGTTTGAGTGGGTCATTCAGAGAGGAAGATGCAGGGTTTGAGTGGGTCATTCAGAGAGGAAGATGCAGGGTTTGAGTGAGTCATTCAGAGAGGAAGATGCAGGGTTTGAGTGGGTCATTCAGAGAAGAAGATGCAGGGTTTGAGTGGGTCATTCAGAGAAGAAGATGCAGGGTTTGAGAAGGTCATTCAGAGAGGAAGATGCAGGGTTTGAGTGGGTCATTCAGGGGGAAGATGCAGGGTTTGAGTGGGTCATTCAGAGAGGAAGATGCAGGGTTTGAGTGGGTCATTCAGAGAGGAAGATGCAGGGTTTGAGAAGGTCATTCAGAGAGGAAGATGCAGGGTTTGAGTGGGTCATTCAGGGGGAAGATGCAGGGTTTGAGTGGGTCATTCAGAGAGGAAGATGCAGGGTTTGAGTGGGACATTCAGGGGGAAGATGCAGGGTTTGAGTGAGTCATTCAGAGAGGAAGATGCAGGGTTTAAGTGAGTCATTCAGAGAGGAAGATGCAGGGTTTGAGTGGGTCATTCAGAGAGGAAGATGCAGGGTTTAAGTGAGTCATTCAGAGAGGAAGATGCAGGGTTTGAGTGGGTCATTCAGAGAGGAAGATGCAGGGTTTGAGTGGGTCATTCAGAGAGGAAGATGCAGGGTTTGAGTGAGTCATTCAGAGAGGAAGATGCAGGGTTTGAGTGGGTCATTCAGAGAAGAAGATGCAGGGTTTGAGTGGGTCATTCAGAGAAGAAGATGCAGGGTTTGAGAAGGTCATTCAGAGAGGAAGATGCAGGGTTTGAGTGGGTCATTCAGGGGGAAGATGCAGGGTTTGAGTGAGTCATTCAGAGAGGAAGATGCAGGGTTTGAGAAGGTCATTCAGAGAGGAAGATGCAGGGTTTGAGTGGGTCATTCAGAGAGGAAGATGCAGGGTTTGAGTGAGTCATTCAGAGAGGAAGATGCAGGGTTTGAGTGGGTCATTCAGAGAGGAAGATGCAGGGTTTAAGTGAGTCATTCAGAGAGGAATATGCAGGGTTTGAGTGGGTCATTCAGAGAGGAAGATGCAGGGTTTGAGAAGGTCATTCAGAGAGGAAGATGCAGGGTTTGAGTGGGTCATTCAGAGGGGAAGATGCAGGGTTTAAGTGAGTCATTCAGAGAGGAAGATGCAGGGTTTGAGTGGGTCATTCAGGGGGAAGATGCAGGGTTTGAGTGGGTCATTCAGAGAGGAAGATGCAGGGTTTGAGTGAGTCATTCAGAGAGGAAGATGCAGGGTTTGAGTGGGTCATTCAGAGAGGAAGATGCAGGGTTTGAGTGAGTCATTCAGAGAGGAAGATGCAGGGTTTGAGTGGGTCATTCAGAGAGGAAGATGCAGGGTTTGAGTGGGTCATTCAGAGAGGAAGATGCAGGGTTTGAGTGGGTCATTCAGAGAGGAAGATGCAGGGTTTGAGTGAGTCATTCAGAGAGGAAGATGCAGGGTTTGAGTGTGTCATTCAGGGGGAAGATGCAGGGTTTGAGTGGGTCATTCAGAGAGGAAGATGCAGGGTTTGAGTGGGTCATTCAGAGAGGATGATGCAGGGTTTGAGTGGGTCATTCAGAGAGGAAGATGCAGGGTTTGAGAAGGTCATTCAGAGAGGAAGATGCAGGGTTTGAGAAGGTCATTCAGAGAGGAAGATGCAGGGTTTGAGTGGGTCATTCAGAGAGGAAGATGCAGGGTTTGAGTGGGTCATTCAGAGAGGAAGATGCAGGGTTTGAGTGGGTCATTCAGAGAGGAAGATGCAGGGTTTGAGTGGGTCATTCAGAGGGGAAGATGCAGGGTTTGAGTGAGTCATTCAGAGGGGAAGATGCAGGGTTTGAGTGAGTCATTCAGGGGGAACATGCAGGGTTTGAGTGGGTCATTCAGAGAGGAAGATGCAGGATTTACACAGACTAGATGCAGGGAGGATGTTCCTGATGGCTGGGGAGTCCAGAACCAGGGGTCACAGTCTCAGGATACGGGGTATGCCATTTAGAACTGAGATGAGGAGAAGTTTTTTCACTTAGAGGGTGGTGAAACTGTGGAATTCTCTGCCACAGAAGGCAGTGGAGGCCAAGTCATTAAATATATTCAAGTTGGAGATAGATATATTTCTTAATGCTAAAGGGATCCACGGATACGGGGATAAAGCAGGAACAGGGTACTGAGTTAGACGATCAGCCATGATCATTTTGAATGGCGGAGCAGGCCCGAAGGGCTGAATAGCCTCCTGTTGCTCTTATTTTCTATGGTTCTATGTTTCTATGGGTAAAGAAGTTTCTCCTGCATTCCCTATTGGATTTATTGGTGATTATCTTATATTATCCATTATGGAAAGTAAAATTGAGTGGGCTGTAAAATGGGCGGTCAGTGCAACCTGGGTGGGTTAGGTTGAAAGTACCCCCTTGGCCTTGCCTCCCCTTATACAACACCATAGGATATTGATTATTTCAATATATTTCCTCCAAATTGTTTTGCAGATTAAACCCAAAGTTTTCTGATTACAAGCCACTCTTTTGTTTGTGACGCAAAAAACATTTGCTGACAGCTGACACTAAGGAAATCAAGGGCTGTGGGGATAGGGCGGGAAAGTGGAGTTGAGGTAGAAGATCAGCCATGATCTTATTGCATGGCTGAGCAGGCTCGAGGGGCCGCATGGCCTAGTCCTGCTCCTATTTCTTATGTTCTTATGACTTCATTGATTTTTTTGACCTAAATTCAGGAAATGCTTAAACTCTAAATTCAGAAAAACTATTTATTTTCTCCTGAGTATGTAGGTTGCCTTTTTTTGGCAGCATGCTCTGAAAGTTGACTGACTAGTGCCTTGTCGGATGAGAAAAGGAGAGATAAAAGGGGATGAAATTGGTCTTTGGCTGTAGCACAAAATGGGTGATAGTGAGTCAGCAGCCTGTTTTACATCCTGTCTGATTTTCTTCTGTCTTGAAGTCCATGGAAAAGAAAATCTGGCGAGGTGTAAAATGAGGTGCTGATTCTTTATCACCTGTTTCGCGCTATTGCCAAAGTCCAATTTCATCCCCCAGTATCCTATAATAACTACCATTCTGGCTAGCTGCTGCTTTGTTGTGGTTATAAGCTGCTTCAGTTTTGCAAAGGTAAGTGGAATATTCCTCATAATTTCCAAGCTGCTTTGTAAGAAATTTTTATATCGCAGTCTTGTTTGTGTTTCAAGCTTTTTTCAGGCTCAACCAAATGTATTGAAGACAAAATCATACATGGCAACAGTCAGCATTTCATGCAGGCAGTCAGCATCTTTAAGGCAATATCCTGGAGAGAGTGATGTAAGATGTACAATCAGGGAGGTCGAAAATATATGCCAAATATCAGTATTTGTTTGCTGCTCTAAGGCAAGGGGGATTGGGGGTGGGGGGGTGGAGTGGGAATGGTAATGGTTCTTAGAGAATATGTACTGGAACTACTGATTCGCTTTGAAGCTACTTCTTCTACAGCGGTTAGGATTCTGTATGAGGTACACATACCCCTGGTGTTCCAGAGTGCAGCTGTGGTTTCCATGCACAAGGAGGAGGATCCTAGCAACTCTGAAAACTGGTGAGGTATATTGCTGATATTAGTGGCATTTAAAGTAGTTCTTTGGGTTGCCGTGGCATGCAAGTCGGATAGTTTGGAGGTCAGTGGCTTCAGAATAGAACGGGCTGGATTTTGCTCTCATAAGGAATGTGTAGGGCACATTGTACATTTATAGGACATTGCTGAGCATCATAAGACTAAGGGGATAGCCACGTACCTGGTTTTCATCGATTATCAACAGGCTTTCAAACTTGTACTTACTTGGCCCTTTTGAAGAAGAAGGAAGTTATGGGAATGCATGGTTAAATTTTGAATATTTACTCCAGCTCCAAAATCTTATAATGGTAGATGGGAGAATCACTGAACCTACCTTTGCTCAAAAAGGAGTGAGACAAGATTGTCCACTGTTATGTATCCTACCAAATGTCCTCATCAGTGATGTGTTGGATGGCATTGTAAGAGATGACTTTGGGGCTGGGCATTTCTGAAAGAATTTTGGCACTTCTTTTCATAGATGATATTGGTAACTTTGGTGGAAGATCGTCAGAAAGCACAGAGAAATAGTGTAAACAGCCATTTACATCAGTTCTCTGGGGTTTCTGCTGATCTTCTACTGCAGTTAAGGAAGGAGACCAGGAGAACCCCCGTGGAAATTCTAACCCATTGTGTTTTTGGTGAAGTTATCTGAGGATCTAGTGGCTGCAGTATGTACTATCTACAAGATACACTGTAGCAACTCGCCAAGGCTTCTTCAGCAGCAGCTCCCAAAACCGCAACCTCCACCTAGAAGGAGAAGGGCAGTAGATGCTTGGGAACACCATCATCTCCAGATTCCCCTCCAAGTTGCACACCAGACTGACGTGGACATATATTGCCATTCCTTCACAGTTGCTGGGTCAATATCTTGAACTCTTTACTTAACAGCATTGTAGAAGCACCTTCATCACATGGACTCCAGTGGTTCAAGAAGGCCCAACACTGCCACCTCAAGGGCAAATAGGGAGGGGCATTGATTGCCAGCAATCCTCCAGGACTCGATTGAGAAGACATGATGGTCACTTAGGTCTTACTCATCTTTCTTCAATGACAGCCAAGTCCCAATGTAGGTTAAGCTTCTGATGTGCAAGGCTTGTAGTCAAACACGGTACAGAACTGCTAAGTATGCAAGGGAAGGCTTCCTTCACCCATACGCAAAATCCAGGATCGTTTATTATTACGTCATTACATTATTCAACCATGATACATGTAGGCCTGCTGCATCATACTGACTATGTATTACCTTCCGATTAGTACAAAAATCAAGAGTCAATCATAATTTGTAACAACCACTTTATTGTAATATTTTAAATATTTCTGGTTTCAAAGGCAGAATTACAGTAGACTCCAAAACAATGGAAAATGCACTTAAAGCTGTAAAAAAAAAGCTCCAAGATTTCCCAGGGAGAAGGGCATGCTGCTAAAGCTTCCTGGGAAATAAATCTCGCACTTTCAGTGCTGGTGATCCCTTCAAAATTATCCAAATCCACCATTGCAAAAAAACACACTTTTGTGTTTCCCTGCACTACAAGCAATGGAAGATTAGGGCGACTTTCTCAATCCCGTGCTTCCAGGCAGGAAGCTGTGCTTGAAGGGACCACAGGTTGGAGATGCGCCTCCATTGTTGCAGCCCCGATTCTCTGACGCATGCGACCTACAGCTTAAGTTATTAAAAGCTCATGTTCCACTGCACTCAGGTGAACTGTTTGTTTATGTGTTATAGGCAATGCCATCAGGTTTTGGTTTTCATAGAAAAACAAAAACTTGAAATTGTGATTCTCAAAAAAAGAACTAGAAAAAATTCTTAAATCCCATGTAATGAAAAACAATTAATTTAACTTATTCAGTCACCCTAAAACAGACCTGGCCATTGGCTTAAATTCAGAGCTCTTTTTGAATTATCAGCCTTTCCAGGGCCTTGAACTTTTTTGAAGCTGCTGGTCAGCTTTTGTTACTTTTCCAGGTTAGCATGTATGGATTTTATATTTTTGGCAAATGACCTGTTAAAAAGACAGAGTTTGCTCCAAAGATTATCTAGTTGATCGCTTTTCTCTAAAAGAATGGCTGGAGTCCTTTCTTCAGGAATACAGACATCTATTCAAATGCTTTAGGCCAGTCAGTTTAACCTCAGTGGTGGAGAAACTTTTAGAAACGATAATCCGGGACAGAATTAACAGTCACTTGGACAGGTGTAGATTGATTAGGGAAAGCCAGCAGGGATTTGTTAAAGGCAAATCATGTTTAACTAACCTGATAGAGTTTTTTGATGAGGTAACAGGGAGGGTAGATGAGGGCCACGCAGTTGATGTGGTGTATATGGACTTTCAAAAGGTGTTTGATAAAATGCCGCATGGTAGGCTTATTATCAAGATTGCGGCCCATGGAATAAAGGGGGCAGTAGCAACATGGATACAGAATTGGCTAAAGGACAGGAAACAGAGAGTAGTGGTGAACGGTTTTTTTTGGACTGGAGGGAGGTGTACAATGGTGTTCCCCAGGGGTCGGTGCTGGGGAACACCATTGTGATAGACTTCAAGAGGATATAGACAGGCTGGTGGCATGGGCGGACACGTGACAGATGAAATTTAACGCAGAAAAATGCGAAGTGATACACTTCGGTAGGAAGAATGAGGAGAGGCAATATAAACTAGAGGGCACAACTCTAAAAGGGGTACAGGAACAGAGAGATCTGGGGGTATATGTGCACAAATTATTGAAGGTGGCAGGGCAGGTTGGGAAAGCGGTTAAAAAAGCATACAGGATCCTGGGCTTTATAAATAGGGGCACAGAGTACAAAATCAAGGAAGTCATGATGAACCTTTATAAAACACTGGTTTGGCCACAACTGGAGTATTGTGTCCAGTTCTGGGCACCACACTTTAGGAAAGATGTGAAAGCCTTAGAGAGGGTGCAGAAGAGATTTACTAGAATGATTCCAGGGATGAATTACTTTAGTTACGTGGATAGATTGGAGAAGCTGGGGTTGTTCTCCTTGGAACAGAGAAGGTTGCGAGGAGATTTGATAGAGGTATTCAAAATCATGAAGGGCCTAGACAGAGTGGATAGAGGGAAACTGTTCCCATTGGCGGAAGGGTTAAGAACCACAGGACATAGATTTAAGGTGATTGGCAAAGGAACCAAAGGTGACATGAGGAAAAACCTTTTTACATAGTGAGTGGTTAGGATCTGGAATGCACTGCCCGAGTGGGTGGTGGAGGCAGATGCAATCATGGCCTTCAAAAGGGAAGTGGATAAGTACTTGAAAGGAAAAAATTTTCAGGGCTACAGGGATAGGGCAGGGGAGTGGGACTAGCTGGATTGCTCTTGCATAGAGCCAGCGCGGACTCGATGGGCTGAATGGCCTCCTTCCGTGCTGTAACCTTTCTGTGATTCTATTGAAGGGATGGAGTAAAATATAAATTCAACACTTGGATTCGTTACATCTAGACTGCATTTTGCTGCTTGACCTCCCTGTATGGAATTTTGGAATTTTTCAGGGTGAAATTTTTGTGCTCTTACCTTTCTTACAGTATTCCTTCCTTCAATGTAGAAATGCTAGAGCATCAACAGTGAGATTTATAAATAGAGGATTTATTCAGGGTAATTCAAGGTGTCAGTCTCGCCTCAGTGAGTAGCATTCTTGTCTCTGAGTTAGAAGGTTGTGGATTTTAAGCCCCATTCTAGGATTTTAACACATAATCCAGGATGGCACTTCAGTGCAGTAATAAGGGAGTGCCACATTGTCAGAGGTGCTGTATTTCAGATGAGACTTTAAGCCGAGACCCTGTCTGCCTTCCCAGATGGACATAAAATATCCCATGGCACTATTTGAAGAAGAGAAGGGGAGTTCTCCTGGTGCCCTGGCCAACATTTATCCCTTAACCAACATCGCTAAAACAGATTATCCGGTCATTATCACATTGCTGTTTGTGGGACCTTGCTCTGTGCATATTGGCTACTGTGGTTGCCTAAAATACAACACAAACTACACTTCAAAAGAAATTCGGCTGTGATGCACATTGGGACGTCCTGAGGTCATGAAAGGGGCTACATCAATTTAAGTTCTTTGTTTCTAATTTTATGTTGCTGACTCTCCACGTTGCTGGCTGGCACCATTGGTGGCTGGATGCGCGCATCGGAAATTCAAATGTTCGCTGGAGTAGATTTTCATGTGAGCAGCGGGCTATAAAGGCTTGCTGCCTGCCAAGTGGAAGTGGTGTGAAGCCTAAACAATTTTCATGGTCAGGGCTCGTTACTATTCCATGGGCAAGCTGCTTGCGCACTTGGAGCAGCTCGCCGATCGGAAGGGATGGAAAATCTGGCAGCTCCAGCAGGTCAAGGTCAGAGAAAAGATACAGCACAGAAGGGGGCCATTTGGCCCATCGTGTCCGCGCTGTCTCGAAGAACAACCAGATGCCCATTCTAATCCCACCTTCCAGCACCCAGTCCGTAGCCCTGCAGCTTACAGCACTTTAGGTGCAGGTCCAGGTACTTTTTAAAAGAGTTGAGAGTCCCTGCCTCTACCACCAATTTGGGCAGCGAATTCCACACACCCACCACCCTCTGGGTAAAACAGTTTTTCCTCATGTCCCCTCTAATCCTTCCGCCAATCAGCTTAAATCTATGTCCTCTAGTTCTTGAACTCTCCGCTAGGGGAAACAGGTACTTCCTGTCTACTCTATCTGGGCCCCTCATAATTTTGTACACCTCAATCAAGTTAAATGGTGGGGGGGCGGGGAGGCGAATTCGAGGAAGGACCATGGAGGACCGGGCATTGCAGGGATTTTTGCAGGCCCAGGAGAAGCATTACCTTTAACTTTTTTGGAGGGGCCTGCAACAGTCACTTGAAAGAACACCGGTTAAGCCACTCAGGACCGAGTACCAATAGGTGGAGCATGCACACTCCGGCCATTGGTATTTCATAATTGCATCGGGGTCATAGAACACCGATTTGCACGAGCGAGTAAGACTCCCACCTGTTTCTGGTGTGTGCCTGGACCACTCATTTCAGGGCCCCGACCAAAATAGCTGTGACTCAGATTTCGCAATTTGAATGGCAGTACTGCGCCATTCCCGTCCAACAGAGGAGATGAAAATCAGCCCACTGTCTGACCAGTGTGGACTCGTATAATTACCCCCACTGTGAGAATTGGAAATTACCTGTGGTGACTAACTTTACTGGTTTCTCCTGGAGAAGTGGCCTGTCTTGACAGTGCAGTGATGCAGCAAAAATGACAAATCAGTTTCTGGCAGAATTATTTCCTGATGCATTCCTGTTACACAAAAATACCAACTAAACATGGAGGTAAATAGTGCAGTATTTATTCTATGAACACTATACCAGTGAGTCTAGCCCACTTCAAAAATTGATCATTAATTTTACAAATTCTGTAGTCAGATAACTTGAGTAATTCCAAATAAATAACATACCATTGGAATCTATGCAAAAGGTTAATCTAATTCTGAAAATGTTATTAAAAATAAATGTTTGTATTTCAAAATTAAAAGCAATTTGATTTTTCAACTAATATTAATAGAATTCTGTTGGCAGTTACAAAAAGTGGGTTGATTTCCTTGTCTCAGCCCCCCTCCCCCAGACAGGACTGGTGGTGACTGTTCCAAAAAGAGGCAGGAGTTGTCCTGTGGCACAATAAATTATGTATATTCACTTACAGCAACAATCTAATGTATTTAAAAGATTGTATGGCGGAGTGCCCATTTTGTGGACAGACTTGGAGAATTGATCTGATCGATGACTCAAATGGTAAATGTTTTAACAATTCTTTTCTTTGTGTCCTTCCTGAAGTTTCGCTGTACCATGTACCAATTCCATCTGAGAGGATAGATCTGCTCCCAGGCCACTGCTGATGTTGCTGTGCAGCCAATCTCTGGATGTGTGACAGTGGCTGAAGACGAATACATTATACATCTCTCCCAATTTTTGTTTCTATTGATTTCAACGGAAATTAAAATCGAGAAAGATGTATAACAGGCGGCTGATCCGACATTGCTCATTTTACACAATCGCCCAAAGTCAAAACTCACCCCAACCAGTCCACCAATTTTCCTTCCCTTTGATTGTGGCTTAATTTCTCCATGCTGGCACATAGAATTACATAGAATGTACAGCACAGAAACAGGCCATTTGGCCCAACAGGTCTATGCTGGTGTTTATGCTCCACACGAGCCTCCTCCCTCCCTAATTCATCTAACCCTATCAGCATATTCTTCTGTTCTTTCCCCCTCATGTGTTCATTTAGCTTCCCCTTAAATGCATCTATGCTAGTCGCCTCAACTACTCCTCGTGTTAGCGAGTTCACTCTCTGGGTAAAGAAGTTTCTCCTGAATTCTCTATTTGATTTATTAGTGACTCCTTTTAGCTTTTAGATGTTACACTTATAACATTCATGGGAAAAGTAGCACCATAAATTTAATAAAAAGATTTAAATTATACCAATATGAAAATAGTTATCTATCATTAAGACTAGTTGATGAAATTAAGGATCTGTAATTGCTGTCTAAAATAAATTCATATGGGTATAAACTGCAGCATTTGGGTATGTTTGATCCTGTGGCAAGGAGTTGTAGATTTCTTAATCTGTTTGTGTATAGTGCATTAATAGGTCTGCTACAACCCTTTGACATTCAGGAGTCATTACTGGAAACAACAAACCCCTCCCCCACGACCTGAAATTTTGCATGTGTGCTTAAATATGTTAGGTAGATGAACGCAGCAAATTTCATGAGTTTCTAAGCTGATTATGCAGCAAGGTGTTTTACATGATGTAATACCCCTCGATGTTCATAAATACGCCTGAAACCTTTAGAGAAGTATCTATTGTGGTTGTGTGCAGAGGCTTTTTTTAAACCGTGAAATTGAAGTGAAGGGCTAGGCGCGTAGTGCTGGACATCACCAAGTATAAGTATAGAAGAGAAGACAAGGTAACTAAAGAAGCAGTGATTAGACAATGCTAAGATTGGGTTTTAAACATCTAAAGGCTGTAGGACAAAAAAAAGACTGAGAACAATAAAGAATGCAACAATTTTGAGATCCTGGGAAAGAACAAGTTAGAGTAGGAGATTACGCTACGGGTTATCAATGTAGTGAGGATACAGGTAAGTTAGACTTTCGGAGTCCTCGCCTGCTGTGAGATACTTGTATGCCTGCCATGCGTATTGAAAAATTATGGGCAAAGTGGCCATGATTTTCCAGTTCTCCCTGGTGGTGGACGAGGATTCAAACTCTACCCTTCTGCTTAGGAGGAATATGAGAGGAGAGTTGAAATGAACACTGACCAAAGCAGTGTTGCTGAAATAGAGAAGGACAAAAAAGGTTGCAGTAGAGATTTGAGGCTACATATGATTTGAGGTGGCACAGGCCCTGCACTTTTCAGACATAATATCCAAGTTTTCCAAGCAGAAATAGGATTGTGCAAGCTCTCAATATGAATTAAATCTAAATCTAAATAATGCTTACTCAGTCCAACATTAACTGCCACAGTTTTGATACTGCAACAACTAACTTAGTTTTACAGTACAAAATTAGTGATCAATTTAGTGGGGAGTGGGACTAGCTGGATTGCTCTTGCAGAGAGTTGGCAGGGACTCGATGGGCCGAATGGCCTCCTTTTCTGTAGGATAGTCATGGTCAACTAATCAGGTAAAACAACTAAGATTTCATGGTTAAGGCCTATAAGCATGGGAGAAAAAGTGGAATCATTGGTCAGTAATGCAAGAAAGGGTTTTTATTGTTTTCTCATACTTTCCTCAGCAGTTTACTCACATTGACCTTTCAATTAATCTTAGCACAGAGAAGAAATTATACACCTCAGCACCTTACTGATACAGAACCCCATTTGGTGGAAGTGGGTGGGGGGAGGGGACTGTTTTTATATTACTGTAGTGTGAAGCAATAACATTGAAGTTTGCCCTATAATTAATCTGATGCAGAATTCAAACCCAGAATAAATTGCAGCATTAACTCGGACATTATTTTCCATTACATATTGTATCAGGCTGCAGTTAATTTTTATTCTAAAGGTGTTATCTACTTAGAATAATGCTCTTCAGAGCCACCTTTCTGAAAATTCAACCTGTGTTCAAGCTTTCCTTTTATCCCTGGAGATAGCATTATGAAAACCAAAATGTGAGGCAGCATGTACTCCAGAGCATTACTGTAAGCAGAAAGTGGATGATCTGAATGTGAAATGATATCAGATTGTAACCAATACCCTTTCCAGAAAGGAACGCGTCCAGGTTAAACTAATTAGTTTTTAAAATTGCAGAATTATTCTATGCAGCAGTAACTTATATATTGACAAGGTCGTTCAGGCTACATTGTGGTATACAGTGGAGAAAATCTGGAGTGGAAAGCTTAGGGAAAAAAAGCTTTGTATCAATTACTGAAAAAGTAAAGAGAATTAGTTCTTTTGGGAGTCATAATGGGAAAGAGATGGCTGCTGAATGGAGGCTTGCAAATGATGCTGCTTTCTATAGCAGTAATTAAAATTAATGGATGGAAAACCATGGGGCGTGCACTTAAAATCCCAGTGTGCACTCCCAGAGGATGAACTTCACACCCTGTATGTCATTGTGGTTCTCATCCAATTATGTTGTAACTGTTGGAGAATAGGTTGGATATGTGCGATTGCTGATAATTTATGTAAGTGTATAAAGAAAAGGACACCACTTCATTAGAAAAATGGAAACGGCCTTTTTACACTTAAACTTTTTTTCCCCCTCTATGGTTCAACAAGCAGGAGCAACACCTCTTCAGTATCTCAAGCAAGCAGTCATTCTTTTCACATCTGAAGTTATACATTGAGTGTTGGCTAGCTATTAGACCTTGGAGCCATCAGATTAAAGCCTGACACTGTCCCTATGCAATGTTCGCATACACACACTTCCAGCAGGGGTCACTGGACAGTGATCAGCAGCATGAATCCAGGCTGCTTTTTTATCCCACCCAGCTCCAGTTATACTGCAGGTACCAGTTTGAAACTGGTACATGCTTTACAGCCACGTGAGTTGGCAGCGCTGCTGGTTCCACATCATCTGTGGTCGAGTAAGCTGAAGTTCTGTGCATCGGAGTCCAATTTTTAGTGATATTTTTAATGTTAGCAAAGAACTGGCGTGAACATTGGCTCTTTACAAGCATTGAACCTCCTGGGAACTTTTTAAACTTTAATATGTTTGCTTCACACAGGTTGCAGTTATAATTTTAAACTGGTGTAAAGTCAGTGATGTGAGATTACTTTCAGCTGAGATCCTGAAGTTATGTAGCTGTTTCTGCCACCCTGGTTGACATTAGCTAATGCACAACAGAGTCAACAACAGAGTGTTTCGTGGAGCCAAATTGGAGTCCCCTCAGAAGGGCACTTTTTCATTTGGTCCTTCTGTAGTTTTGGACCTCAGGTCAATGACAAGATTTTGGATCTAAGATTCTTCCATCAGGGTGAAAGAGCTGGTTTTAGCAATGATAATGTGGGAATCCACGCATGGACATTGCTTTCCACCAATCCGAACAAAAGAAGCAGCAAATATAAGAGGACCTTTAGACTGTAATTTGAAACACTGATTACTGCACACGTCAATATAAAGGAACAAAGACTCTTCACTCCAGTAGGACGTTGTAAATTAAACATTGTTCTGCTGAACTATGTACTGTACTGGAGGTTGTTAATGAGGCCTGAGACACAGGCCTCATTATTTGTTATCTCTCACGCTAAACATTGTAGTTTTGTTCAGTTATCATTCTGCAATTTTTTTGCAGCTCAGATTTTAAATGCTATGACTACTTCAGAAGTTTTCACAAAGAATACAGCATTGTTAATTTTAAACAAACTCCTATTTTAATCAAAACTTTAAAAAAATTAAATGGAAATCAATTCTTAAAACTTTGTATGGCTGTATTATTTGTGTACGTTAATGAAAAATAGATTTTCCTGTGAGTTATATTTCAGTAAAATATGTTCACCTGCATAAATCTTTTAAAACATCATAAACTTTGCTCTCTAGCCACCGACTCCATCACCCTTCTGAGCCACTGTCTCAGGCTGAACTAGGCTGTTTGAAACCTTGCCGTCCTATTTGACCCTAAGTTGAGATTCCGATCCCTTGCACTCTCCGCTGGCCCCTCCTTTTGCCCCACCAAGGGCAGCCATGCTTTCAGCTGCCTAGGCCCAGCCTTTAGCCATCTAGGCCCCATGTTCTGGAAATCCCTTCCTAAATCCCTCTGCCCCCCCACTGCTCCCTCCTCCTTAAAGACCGTTCTAAAACCCAATTTTTTTTGGTGGTACTGTAGTTGTAGTAATAGTAGTAGCAATGTCCTCCATATCCTGGAAGGTTCCTCTGGTGTAAAAGTTGAGGACAGTGATGGCTTTCATTGCTGTTCGTAGAGGAGTACATATGTCTGATCATCCGTCCAGGCCACAGTGCACCAGATATCATAACTCACTCACAGTCTCCCCACTAGGGTTGACAACACTCCTTGACTGTCCAAGAGTCTTCCAGGATTGAGAGTTACTCTCCCGGGCACTGCTGCTAGTAACCCGGGAGAAAAGCAGAACTTTGTACGTTGCGTTGTTAATAATTTGAAATTTTAAGGAGAGTTGATAGCGTGGATAGAGAGAAACTATTTCTGCTGGTTGGGGAGTCCAGGACTAGGGGACACAGCCTAGAAATTAGAGCTAGGACTTTCAGGAGTGAAATTAGGAAATACTTCTACACACAAAGGGTGGGAGAAGTTTGGAACTCTCTTCTACAAATGGCAGTTGATGCTAGCTCAATTGTTCATTTTAAATCTGAGATTGATGGATTTTTGTTAACCAAAGGTATTAAGGGATATGGGGCTAAGGCGGGTATATGGGGCTCAATTTTCAAAGTAAAAAACGGGTGGGTTGGGGATGGGGGGCATTTCAGACCCGCCCCCAACCCGCTCATTTCCGGTTTTCACCGGGGCGGGCGACCAACCCGCTCCCAGGAGGCGGGTTGGGCCTTAAAACCTTTCAAGGAGGCGTCAGGCCTCCATTTTTCTCGAATTCTGGATCTCAACCCAAGGGAGCTTACGCTTCATGAAAGGAGGCAAAAAGGCCGGAGACCAACAGGTAGGTGCCTAGAAAGGCACAGCTTGTGGGCCCGGAGGAGCAGGAGTGCTTTCCCCAGGTGCAACAAGCCTACCTGCACCCCCCCCCCCGATCGCGGAACCCCCCAATCACAGATACCCCGATCGCCGATTCCCCCCCCTCCGATCGCCGACCACCTCCCCCTCCACCGATCCTCCCCCTGACCCAGGTCTTCCATCTCTGATCCCGCGAGCCCGATCCTCCCTCCACTCCGATCTTCCGACCCCCGATCCTCCCCCTCAACGATCGTGGACCTCCACGATGACCCTCGATCCTGACACACCCCCCACCGTGGCTGACCCCCGATTCCATCCCCATGACTCACAACCCCCGTGCCAACCTTTGCCTACCCATGCCAACGTATGGTAGTAAGGAAAGAGTTCTGGCATCTAACCAACCAACATCAAATATAATTAACATCTTATGAATAATTCATGCTCTACAACAGGACTCCATTTTCTCTTGATGGTTAAAGGGCAGAAACTTCCAAACATTCGTGCCATTTACACTAAGATTGTGCGTAATTCTATAATGCAAAATAGTTATGTCTTTAGTATATGACATGACAAAGGCATTGCTTGAAACATAAGCTGCGGTAGACATTTCTGGTTACTCATAATGTTGTGCATGTATATTACATTATTGTACTGATTAAATAGAACTACAAAGATTACTGCCTTTGTTAGAGTTACATAAAAGAATCTTGCAGAATAAGGTCCTAATAATGCCTGAACTCTCAATTACTTATCTGACAAATCAAGCTTGTGACTAAGGCCCCGATTAAACTCTGGGCCAGTTTTCAGCAGGTGAACAGTAATGAGAGACTGAAACTCACCCACTGCTCCAGAAATGAAGCCTGGGGTATTTTAACAGTTAACATTCTTAGGCGTGGTTTCAAGAGACCAAGTTATCAGTACAAGTTACTTTTTGTTGGCCTCTCTTCAACACCCAGGATTTTCACAAACTGTGTGCCCATAAGTATTGAGCGAAAAGACCAATCTTGTATTTAGCCACTCTTGACAACATAATGGGAGATGTTTTTATTCATCTCTCAGTTCATATTCAGGGAAATGGAAGATCGCTCTGGAGACAATTAGAACATGGTCTTCTGTCCCTGGTGATCAGGATGATCAGCCATGATCATTTTGAATGGCGGAGCAGGCCCGAATGGCCTACTCTTGCTCCTATTTTATATGGTGATAGATCACTTCCTGTGGAACATTCACTAATAAAAATGTTTCTGGCACTGTGTTCCATTAAATTGGTTAGTCCTAAATGTCCCATTTATTAATTATGTGCATAAAATTGTCCAAGCCAGGCACCCTGCACTATCCTCAAAAATTCTGCTTCCCCATTGAGATTTGGGAGTCCAAGTACAGAAATCATTTAAAGCTAGTGGATAGGTAGAAAAAGCAATCAGAGAGGCTAATGGAATGTTGGCCTTTATCTCAAGGGGGCTGGATTACAAAGGGGAGAAGTTATGCTTCAGCTGTATAGATCCTTGGTCAGACCCCATCTTGAGTACTGCGTTCAGTTTTGGGCACCGCACCTCAGGAAGGATATATTGGTCTTGGATAGGGCTCAGTGCAGATTCACCAGAATGATACCAGGGCTTAGAGGGTTAAACTATGAGGTCAGGTTATGTAAACTTGGCTGTATTTCCATGAGAATAGACGATTGAGAGGTGATCTGATCAAGGTGTTTAAAATGTTAAAAGATTTCAATAAAGTAACTATTTCCTCTAATGGGGAATCAAGAACGAGAGGACATAATTTTAAAGTTAGAGCTCGGCCATTTAGGAGGGAAGTCAGGAAGCACATTTTCACACGATGGGTATTAGAAATCTGGAATTCTCTCCCCCAAAAGGCTGTGGATGCTGGGTCAAGATTGAGATCGATTAGATTTTTGTTAGGGAGGGGTATCAAGGGATGTGGAGCTAAGGCGGGTAAATGGAGCTGAGGTACAGATCAAGATGGTGCAGATCAGATACGATCTAATTGAATGGTGGTGTAGGCTCGAGGGGCTGAATGGCCTACTCCTGTTCCTATGTTCCACTCACTCCAGCCCCAAAATTTCAGGGCCACCAAATTTAAAAATAAACTTAGCAATCACAACGCACGATATGATAACTAGTATATTGTTATATTACATTTGAAGTCAGTTGCAATAGTCCTTAATGCTATTCCAGTTCCTACAACTTTATAAAATTTTAGGTGCGTTCCATTCCCCCTTGCTGTCCATGGCTTGGTCTTTGTTCCACGCCTCTTTATCTCTTTATTCCCCATGGCCTGGAGCCTGGTCCAGTCCCAGTCCACCTTTCCCCCCCTTGGCTCGGTTTGTTCTTGTTCCCTCTAGGTTATGGTTACAGTGAACTTGAATTGTCCCACTTACCTCTCCCCCCCACCAATCCTCCCCTTTCTCACCAGTGAAATGGTCCCGATTGCCCCAGGACTTACCTTGGAACCAGCGGGCAATCTCCGGACCTGGTGATTTTGACCTGCCTGAAGCTGTTCAGCTGTCTCTTTCTGCCTGTTTTGGGCAGGCAGCTGACTGGCTGAGATACAAATAATGCCTAGGACTTAAAATAGCCTCAAACTGAAGATGTCCAGCAAATTTGACACTCGCCCCGCCCACCTGAAACCCACTCCTATTTAAAATACCACCCCCCCCCTCCCCCCCTCCCCCCCCCCCCCATCATGTTGTTTAAAAGCTTCAGCAGGATGACTGAATGCAGAACAGGCCATTTTGAGTACTGCGACATTAAACAACAAATTCTGCAAATTTCTGCACTTAGCATGTGTAGCACGATTGTTGCCTGAGTATTGCAATTTTACATAAAATCCCAGAGGTAATGAAAATACCAGTTTGTAAGTGGATCTGGTTGATAATAAATCCCTTGCCTTAACCATATTTAATGTTTCCCTGTTGACTAATTTATTTACTTTTCTTAACTCCTAGTGATCTGCTCTCATCCCAGTATGTGGAACGAACTGTTGAAGGAAGGGGAAAATCTGTCCAGTCTAGGGTAAGTCTGACTTTAAATTGTTCTTTTGTGTGAGAAGCTTCAGAATTCCATGGGTTCTGTTGGATTTTTCCAGTAATGGTCTTTGATCTTATCTCCCATACATTTACGATGCTGGTCACAAACTATCCGATGAAATGTGAATACTGTGAAAAGTGGAGCAAAGTTGAACCGATACAACAGTGACCCCTGGTATCTTTTGTTTTAAAATGTTTTTAATCCATTTTTATTCTCAGGAAAGTACAATCACATGTATATTTTATGAAGGCATTGTATATGTAAGTGTACATTAACATATCGTTTATGAAATTACTATACATTTAAGTATTTTATGAACGTGTACATGACATGGACATATTATGAAGTCATTGGTCATCTGATTATACAGTGCTTATGGGAGCAGTTTCTTGGCTTGACTGTACTTGCACTGGGAGCAATGTGGGCAGCTTGTTTAGTCTTGGTTTTTGGGGTCATTTAGGCTTGAGGTCAGGGAGGGAAAGGTCTGTCTGGGTCATTGGTGAGCTCCAGTGCTGGGGGAGAGGGCAGTTGTGCTGAGTAACACACCTTTATAAAATGTATTATTCCCGCTGGTCATTCCTCCACCCTCTCTTAACAAATCACGCATGACAGTTCCTCACCTTCGTGATCTTTGCTAATAAACATCCAGTTTTAAAATGATTCTATTCATCCTTTACAGATTTTCACTCAAAAATCGCAGAAGTATATTCACACATATATTTTATGAAGCCTTTGTATATCTAAATGCACATTAAGACTTACCAACTAGTGACGTTCCTGAAATCGCATGGCTTTGTGAGCCTTCTGGGATTTGGTTCTGTGCCTCTGTTTTAGCTGCACATGGAGATAATAGGAAATGTTTTCTTGGATCTGCTCCAAGTGCACTATTGGCTGGGTGCGGGGAATGTCAGAAAATCAGTGGGACACAGCGCATGCCTGTAAAAGAACCTGCCTGATTTTCCATTTTTAAAAGTTCAGCCTTGTCGCTGGCAAGGCCATCATTTATTGTCCATCCGTAGTTGTCCCAAGAAGGTGGTATCCGGCCATGTTCTTGAACTGCTGCAGTCCGTGTGGTAAAGGTGCTGCCATAATGCTTAAATTAGTGGAGGGAAATCTGGTGGATTCTTTTCCAGATATGCACTCCAATCTGTAGCCCCAGATTCTGCAGTCTCATAGCTGAATACCACGGGGTGGATTTTAATCCTGAGTTGGTTTCGGGCTAATTGGTGATGGTGGGGGGGGGTGCTGTGAGGGTGAGTGAGTGGGTGCGAAACACACCCACTGTCAGAACTTTCAGGCCCGGGGTACTTCAATTTCCAGATCTCAACTACAAGCCACTGGTGAGCTGCTGCCCAAAACGGGTGAAAAGCGGGAGAAATTATTTGGGAAGCTCAGAGGCCGCCCGTGGGAAGGCTCGGTGGCACGCAGATAAATCGTTGGGGGAGTGTTCGGCAGGGTCTCATGAGTGTGGGTGGAAGCCTGGGACAGGGGAGGACCAGACTTTTCTTGTGGGCCCCAGGGAAGCGTCCTACTCCTCCTGGACCCATAAAGGAAAGTAACGTGTCTCACCTTGGATGGCTGCTTCTATTTGCAAACCAGCTTCTGCCTAGCGAGAAAATCACTCCTAGGCCCCGGTTAAAGTGGCATCGGGGTCCTATTGACGTCCTAGGACCCTGATTAGCATTTATGCACAAGGCTCCTGTCTGTATACAGCTTTAAAATTGGAAATCAGCAGGAACCGAACAAGTAATGGAGCCGCTTTATTTTAACTGCTCGCCCACTCCATTCCAGCCCAGCGAGGAGTTAAAATGCACCCCCCCCAACCATGTTATACAACACACCTATATATTTTTGATATCTCTTGATTTTATTAAACAATTCATTTCTGTACAGCTATGAAATCCTGTGACTACTACCAGAGCAGAACATGTATTTTAACATCATTCAGCAGAACTGATTGAGTCTACTGTGTATTACTATACACTGTAAGAATATTAGAAATAGGGAAAAATTGACATCTTTTTCTTAAAGCTACTAACCATCATGCCCTGCAGGCTGTGCTGCGTATTTTGCTGAATTGTAAACTGTTAACCTTTGACTAGTGACTGACCCGTGTCACCCTCCCTGCTAGACGTGGCAGCCATGTGATAAAAGAGGAATAATGATCCAAAAAAGCAGAACAATAATCCAAATATTAATAGCAACAAGAGCAGGACCTTGATGAGATAGTTAGACAGTGCTACCTTGAAAAGTGTCTTGTGGTTAAACGAGTAATGTTAAAACAAACGGATCATCTTGAATTCTTTGAAAAATGATTGTTAATCTATAAAGGTCTTATGAATATTGTTCCATATATGGTGTGAGTTTCCTGCGAAGGGGGACATAAAAATTCAACATCTTTTGAGCTCAGGGCAGAGAAATCAGCAAAGACCACCAGCTGGTGAAAGAACACTTAGCTGTCTGAAGACGACACCGCAGTCAGAAGAACACCTGACTATCAGAAGACCATCTCACTGTGGGAAAACTTGAAACAACCACGTCGTCAACTTAATTACCACCTCTGCCCAGAGATCAAACAGGGTAATATTGTTTGACCTTTGTGGTCTAAATATTTGATACCTTTACATGTTTGATTGACTATTAATAAATGAGACATTGATTACCAGTTGGTGTCACCTCCGAATCTGTTACAACACTGTATCTGCACAATACATGGTCGTACAAAGCACAGGATGACTCATGCAGAAAACATATCTCTTGCGAGAGACTCCTTGGAAGAGATAGATAATGCTATGCTTATTTGTATATGTAAATTAAAAACCTCCTCATTTAATTTGGTCTTTCTGATTCCTATGTAATCCTTTCTCGCTCTGCAGACAATAGATAATTGAGCCTCATGCACTGCTTCAGTCCCTGCCGGTTGCATGGCACCACCTCCGCCACTGGCACCACCTCCGCCTCCTGCACCACCTCTGCCACCGGCACCACCTCCGCCACTGGCACCACCTCCGCCTCCTGCACCACCTCTGCCACCGGCACCACCTCCGCCGCCAGCACCAAGCAACCTGAGCAGTGAGCAGCAGGGCATGTGATTTCAATGACCAATCCAATTGCTACAAAGAAATCGGCTACTGAAGTTTGGCAGGTTCCACTTGCCAGTTGCTTTAGAAGCCAGAAGCAGCAGACACGTGTACGTAAGAAATAGGAGCAGGAGTAGGCCATATGGCCCCTCGAGCATCTCCATCTCTGATGTACACACAAACAGTTTGATTGCTGTGAAAAATTAGATTTGGCTGATACAAATTGGCTGTCTGGGTGAACAGGAAACATTGGTCTGGACTTTCCTGCCGTTCAAAGCAGTAATTGTGCCATTGCCGATGATAATTTTTGAAGGCGCTGATTATGTGACTTTAGGGCAAGAAAACTTTCATCTACTTATCAGGTTTTTAAAAAAAAAGAAATAATATGGGGAGACTGGATGATTGAGTGTGCTAAAGCACTGATTCTTCACCTCTGGGACCTGAGTTTGAATCTGGTTTAAACTGATGGGGGAAAAATGTCCTCCTCTCTTTGTTGGCTGTAGGAATCTGGAGTGAAATAAGCTTTGAGCAATTTCACTCTACTTCCTAATGGACACAGTTCTACAGTGCAGAACTGCCTATAATTCAATATGGAATTGACAGTCTGTCCTGGGGAGACCAGATAAAAATAGCTGGCGTAGGAAATGGAGATGCAGTAGGAGGTGCTTTTTGAGTTTGATGTGAAGCCACTGTAGATGGAACTTTACATCTACCCCAAGCAATACTTGTCACAGGAGTGCACACTGGTGACAAAAAATTGCATGCAATGTAGACTTCTCTCACCTTGATGGACACAAGTTAAACAAAACAAGATACATTTTGGTATACATTTTACTTGTACAATTTGCTGCAGTTAGATTTTTATTAGACAGCTCTGAATTGCAGAAACAATGTATTGATCTAGACTATTGAAGTGATTTGACAGCAGTTATCATTATGCTGGGAGGCAACTTATTCCGTATAAATAACTTAAATGATACAGTAAGCATAATTTTACCAGAAGGCCTTTTACAGTTGATGACACTGTTTCACAAGTAAACCAGCTGTGATTCAGCAGAGTGATAGCCCTAAAATCTTCAAATGTTTGTTTTTGGTTTTTGTGATTTGGGGGTGATTTTAAAAAAAAGTGTAAGTTCTTCTGGAAAAGGCAAAAAACTCAGAAATCCTCACGAGGCGAGACCTCCTCTCATTCAACTCGGGAATCTACTGATGCATGCTGGGAAATTCTGCAAACTGCATGTGATCAGAATGCAAAGATATGATTGGTATTTCCCATTAATTATTCTGGGGGAAAATATCTAGTTAAACCTAGGCTTCTTGAGAAAGGCTGAAGCCTTGAATTATAAGCTTTAAAGGAGACATTGAAAGACACAAAACACATTTCAGTGGACAAATTGAATCATGTTATTATGCAGCATGGAATGTGTTTGAATTGTTTTTTCACATCGTATTTCATGGCAGTAATGGTGCCGAAAGGGTTCTATTGGGAGCCATTTTTTCATCTTCATTGGTTGGAAATTTATAAGATCTCTTATGACCAGTGGATACTAGTGAAACAAGAATGACTAACCATAGCCCAGAGAAACAATGCTTAGGACATTAAATGGGACCGGGCACAATTTGTTCTTCACGTGCAAGGACTTTGATACCAAATCTCATTAAGATTTTGTGTCTATCTATGATTAATTCGATCTTGCATATATGCAGTTACGGCAAACCTTACTATTCATTTTGCATATTTTTATAAGTAACATTTTTAAATTTTATACTGGTTTACATATTGGTAAAGTCATTATATGTGTTGCATACACAACATTTACAGAAACGTGCATTGATACAATGAATGACAGTGGGGGATACTTTCAGTCTGGGTGTCGAACAGGCGTAATATCGGGGATGCACCAAGGGTGCCCAACCAACTTAGCAGTCAGGAGGGCTTGCAATTGAAGTTGCAATTGGGGTCCTACAACAGGCTTGGGATCCCGATTTGCATAACTAAACAGCTTCCCGCCTGTTTTGGGTGGGAGTGCTGAATGACCATTTAAAGGCCAGCCTGAAAATTGATTCAGAGGGAAAAATAGGCACAGAATGTCCACATCGAACTTTCAACTGCTGGTTGCCCGTTTTGCAGGCGAGGAGTGGGTGGCTGGCTGGTGAAAGTTTCCCCCAATGTTTGAATTCTCTATTGAGTCTCACAGAGAATCCATTTATGTCTCTTTATGTGACATGATCCTGTCTAGCACTTGGCCATAAAAATAAGTCACAGGCACCCGCTCCTCACACTTGTTACCCAGTAAACCTGTGTTTTATTATTACATCATTTACTACCAGTTTATTCCAAAAGATGTCACCTTATAGGAGTGCCTTTATGAATGGGGTCCAGGTGCACTTATAGTCCCCTTGGGGTTGATCTTGTGAGGGTGCAATTCCATCTTACACCAAACTATACATTCCAAAAATCAGGAGCTGGGCACCCCCAATGACATGTGCAGTGTTGTAATATCCCTTTCCCTGTCTCTCTTGCTTTTGGCATAATTTTACTCTTGATGACTCTCATTATTCATTATTATGGAATATGTCAGTAGTATCAAGGTTATTCTTTAAATACTGCACGCAGCTAACTACTTGAAACATAATTTTGTTCTCATAATATTATAAAGATTACTGAGAATACACTGTGGTACACATAGAACATGTGTGAGTAATATTCTCTGAATAATATTGTAATGTCAAAAATTTGACTGCAGTGCAAATGTAGTATAATAGATTTAGGAAGGACAATCAAAATCAGTCTGTTTGACTCATGGACAGTTGTGCGTTGGATGATATAAAGCAGTATTGCTTTTCTTACATGAAGCTTGTTAAAGGGAAGCACAAACTTTCTTAATTGTAACATTTCAGAACACGTTATTAAAGTGCTGGGAAAGGGTAAAAGTAACTGTCTTTTTTCCAGATTGAAGGTGGGAAGATGAGACCATCACCAATCAGTTTTATATATTTTTTCTTATTTTTCATTTTTAAAATGTACAGAAGCAATTAGGTTAAAGGCATGTAAAATGCATAAAATATTAAGATGCAAGTTACAGCACTCGTGACCCCCGCATCTCAAGTACCCAGTACTAGGAAAAAGGATAGATACCAAAATTATGAATGATAAATCCAGAATCCAGTGAAGAAGAATAAACCACAAAACAATCATGCTCCCATTCATAACAATACTGATAAAATATTACACGCTAAAATCCATAACAGCACGATACCTGTACACATATAAGAGCAGGTGACCCCTACGTTCCCCCTCCCTGTAAAACCTCAGTTGTTTCCCCCCCCCCCCCCACCTCCAAAACTCCTCCAAGCCTGCATCTTGGCCCTAATCTAGAACAAGAACAGCAACGTAGGGGTAGATGCCAGGACCATGGACATTTGCACACTCCCAGCCCATAATTCAGCACCTATTAATGGACGGCAAATCTCAGGCTGGGACCATACAATTTCCTGATATGTGCTCTCAGCATGAGCCAGTAGTAGGGCATGGCAGAATTTATACTCCATAATTAACACGAAGAAAAAGGTCAGAAATGAGAGAGACAAAACCACTGACTTAACTTTTAAGATTACTGTCATTTGTTGGATTTTAAATTCATTGTCTAACACTAAAAGATACATTTTTCATCGCTATCATGAAGATTGCATTTTCATGAATACCTTGAAATTACAGTATCAGCTATATTAAAATCCCAATGAAAATGACATTCCCCTATTAAATTTTGAATGTATTTATCTCTATGGAAACATCTACTGAGGAGCTAAAATGCCCCATGTCATCTGTCACCTGGCAGGTGCCTTGGATTTTACATAAAAATTATTTTCCCTCACGCCACCAGATATCTCACAGGACAAGTCATGACTATAAGATTCTTCACACTCCAATGCCAATGTGTGCCCTCCAGTTAGCAGCCCTATGAGTTTAGAACTTGTGAACCACTCCTTCTTTCAGTTCTATGTCGAGGAACGGCCCAGAGGAGGGGATATCTACGGTCAGCTAATTCCATAAGTATTTGTAATTTTATCAGTATGTTTCTTTGATCATTGTTGAATACTCTTTACTCCTGCTAAACAAAGATCATTATATTGTCATCTAAAAAAATGTCACTGACTAGCAACTGTGAGTCCATACCAGCATCTTATGATTAAGCTTGATAGTGCCGAAAGAGAGAGTTGGTTGTCTTTTTACAAGTTTTCAGCTGATGACCTCTTTAGTGTCTATGCTATCTGATACAGGCAAATTGGATCTATCCTTGGCCCCCTTCTATTTCTCATCTACATGCTGCCCCTGGGCGACATTATCCGAAAAGATAAAGCCAGATTCCACATGTAGGCTGACGACACCCGGCTGTACCTCACTACAGCCGCTCTCGACCCTGCCACTGTTTCTGATTTATCACGCTGCTTGTCCGACATACAGTACTGGATAAGCAAAAATTTCCTTCAACTAAATATTGGGAAGAGCGAAGCCATTGTCTTCGGTCCCCACCACAAACTCCATTCCCTAATCACCGACTCCGTCCCTCTCCCCAGCTACTGTCTAAGGCTGAACCAGACCGTTCGTAACCTTGGCGTCCTGTTTGATCCTGAGATGAGCTTTTGACCATATAGCCACTCCATCACCAAGACGACCTACTTCCACCTCCATAACATCTCCCGTATCCACCCCTGCCTCAGCTCATCTGCTACTGAAACCCTCATCCATGCCTTTGTTACCTCTAGACTTGACCATTCCAATGCTCTCCTGGCCAGCCTCCCAACTTCCACCCCCCATAAACTTGAGATCATCCAAAACTCTGCTGCCCGTATCCTAACTTGCACCAAGTCCTGTTGACCCATCACCCCTGTGCTCGCTGACCTACATTGGCTCCCGGTCTGGCAACACCTCGATTTTAAAATTCTCATCCTTGTTTTCAAATCCCTCCATGGCCTCGCCCCTGCCTATCTCTGCGCTCCTCCAGTTCTGGCCTCTTGCGCATTCCCGATTTTAATCGCTCCACCATTGGTGGCCGTGCCTTCATCTGCCGAGGCGTTAAGCTCTGGAATTCCCTCCCTAAACCTCTCTGCCTCTCTCTCCTCCTTTAAGACGCTCCTTAAAACATACCTCTCTCTTGTCCTAATATCTCCTTATGTTGCTCAGTGACAAATTTTGTTTGATAACGCTCCTATGAAGCGCCTTGGGACGTTTTACTATGTTAAAGACGCTATATAAATGCAAGTTGTTGTTGTTATCATGTCTATATTGCACTCCATATCAAGCAAGATGTGAGACTTAACCACAGACTTGCTTCTGAGATCAAGATTCAGGCCATTTGTAAGAAGGGACTTAAATAGCTAAATTCCAGAATCAGGTGACCTGTATACGGAGCTCAATCTGGCCTTGGTCATTCGCTAAGGCTTGATAACTGTATTTTTTCAGTTAGCTAAGGACATATACTTGAACTGTAAAGGCAAATGCCACTTTTATACTGCACTGAAGGATACAATATCAGCTCCATTTTTTAATCAATACAACTGGGAGCCACATTTTCACTGCCTGTTGTATAACATGTGAAGATTAGGAAGGAAGAGCTCCTTACTTAAGTATAAGCACAGAACTCACCAGCAGATTCTTAAATACCTGATAAGACAGTCAGCTCTTTTAAATTATTAAAATATGCATGGTTGTACAGTGGATTGCCATAATTTGTTTTTAACTTCAAAAACTTACTTTTTGGCCAGCACCAGGAGCTTTTATAGTACAGGCAGCGATTTCTGATAGCTAATTGCCCAAAAATGCTCCTTCCCACAGCAATGTGACCTGATTGCTCTAATGATAACTGAAGAAAATCAGAAACTTGGAGCAATTATATTCGATAGGGCTTTAAACTAAAAAGGGGAGTGGGAAAGGGGTCAGGTGAGGGGAAATTTAAAAATCTGATGAGAAAAGTCAAGACAATAAAAGAGTGTAGTGACTTGGGTAAAGATAAGCAGAGTGTGGCAGGAAGGAACAGAGAGTTTACCAATAATAGTGCAACAACAAGTAAGGTCAAAGCAGGTAAAAAGTCAAAATTAAAGGCTCTTTATCTGAATGCACGGAGCATTTGTAACAAGATAGATGAATTAATTGCACTAATAGAAATAAATGGGTTTGACCTAATAGCCATTACAGAGACACGGTTGCAAAATGACCAATGTTGGGAACTAAATATTCGAGGGTACATGACATTTAGAAAAGACAGGCAGAATAAAAAAGGAGGGGGTGTAGCCCTTATAATAAAGGATGACATAAGGACAGTGGTGAGAAAGGATCTTGGCTCGGAAAATCAGGAAGTAGAATCAATATGGGGCAGAAAACACTGGTGGGAGTAGTTTATAGGCCCCCTAATAGTAGCAATAGCGTTGGACAGTGTATTAATCATGAAATAATAGGAGCTTGTAA
The DNA here is from genome assembly GCF_035084215.1 of Heptranchias perlo. Taxonomy (NCBI): domain Eukaryota; kingdom Metazoa; phylum Chordata; class Chondrichthyes; order Hexanchiformes; family Hexanchidae; genus Heptranchias; species Heptranchias perlo. Next base: position 123,333,804 of record NC_090326.1, read on the forward strand.
CATAGGAAATGCAGTCATCATGGTGGACTTTAATCGGCATATGGACTGGGCAAATCAAATCGGCAAAGGTAGTTTGGAAGATGAGTTCATGGAATGTTTTCAAGATGGTTTCCTACAGCAATACCATGCAGTCATGGAACCAACCAGGGAACAGGCTATTTTAGATCTTGTATTATGTATTGAGATAGGGTTAATTAGTAATCTCACAGTAAAAGAACCTCTGGGGAAGAGTGATCATAATATGATAGAATTTCACATTGAGATTGAAAGTAACGTACTTAAGTCAAAAACTAGAGTCTTAAATTTAAATAAAGCCAATTACATAGGTATGAGGGGCGAGTTGTCAAAAGTAGATTGGGAAATTAAATTAAAGGGTTTGACAGTTGAAAAGCAATGGCAAACATTTAAAGAAATATTTCAATATTCTCAACAAATATACATTCCATTGAGAAATAAAAAATCCACGGGAAAAGTGATCCATCCATGGCTAACTAAAGAAGTTAAGGAGAGTATTAGATTGAAAGAAGAGGCCTATATGTTGCCAAGAAGAGTAATAAGCCTGGGGATTCGGAGAGTTTTAGAAACCAACAAAGGACGACCAAAAAATTGATAAAAAGGGAGAAAATAGAATATGAAAGTAAACTAGCAAGAAATATAAAAATGGATTGTAAGAGCTTCTACAAGTATGTAAAAAGGAAGAGAGTAGCAAAAGTAAACATTGGGTCCCTTAGAGGCTGAGAAAGGAGAAATTGTAATGGGGAATCAGGAAATGGCAGATGCATTAAACAAATATTTTGTATCTGTCTTCACAGTAGAAGGCACAAAAAGAATACCAAAAACAGTGCGGAACCAAGGGATAAATGAGAGTGAGGAACTTAAAACAATTAATATAATTAATTTAGAAAAAGTACCGGACAAACTAATAGGACTAAAAGCCGATAAATCCTCTGGAGCTGATGGCTTATATCCTAGGGTTCTAAAAGAGGTGGCTGCAGAGATAGTGGATGCATTGGTTATGACCTTCCAAAATTCTCTAGATTCTGGAACTCTATTCAAAAATGGAGGGAGAGAGCAAACAGGGAACTACAGGCCAGTTAGCCTGACGTTGGTTATCGGGAAAATGCTGGAATCCATTATTAAGGAAGTGGTAACAGAGCACTTAGAGAATCATAATGTGATTAGGCAGAGTCAACATGGTTTTATGAAAAGGAAATCATGTTTGACAACTTTCTTAGTTTTGTGAGGATGTAACTAGCAGGGTAGATAAAGGGGAACCAGTGGATTTTGTATATTTGGATTTTCGAAAGGCATTCGATAAGGTGCCACATAAAAGATTGTTACACTAGATAAGGGCTCATGGGGTTGGGGGTAATATATTAGCATGGATAGAGGATTGGTTAACTGACAGAAAATAGAGAGTAGGGATAATGGGTTATTTTCAGGTTGGCAGGCTGTAACTAGTGAGGTGCCACAAGGATTGGTGCTTGGGCCTCAGCTATTTACAATCTATATTAATGACTTGGATGAAGGGACTGAGTGTAATGTATCCAAGTTTGCTGACGATACAAAGCTAGATGGGAAAGTAAGCTGTGAGGAGGACCCAAAGGGCTCAATTTTAATTTGGAAGTGCAGGTGCGTTGCGGGGGGCTACGAAAATCGGGGAAATGAGGAGCGGGAAACGAACCAAGCTCCAACACGCCGACTTCCGCGCGACGATATTTAAACAAGCAAATGTACCGAGGTACTTAAGGTACTTTATTTCTTACATATTAGGTAGTTAAAACAATTTTCAACTTACCTGGGCGGCTTTCCCACAGCTTCTGATTCAGGCCTGGTGAAACCAGGTGTGAACGGCTGGATCAGAGAAAAATAAAGTAAATAAATGAAATAAAATAACCATTGACAACATAAAAAAATAAATAAACCTACCTTTGAAATGATGTCACCTGCACCCCCTGCTCCAATGTCCAAAGTCTCTCCCCGATGTCTTCTTCTCCGATGTCCCCACCCCCGATGTCTCCCCCCCCCCAATGTCTCCCCCCCTTATATCTCCCCCCCAGATGTCTCTCCGAGGTCTCCCCCCCGCCGCGATGTCTCCCCCCCCCCATCGTTGTCCCCCACTCCACTCTCTCTTGCAGTGCCAGATGACATCTCTCTCTCTCTCTTTCTCCGCCCCCTCCCCTCGGCATTGCAACTCCAGTCGGCAGTCAGCCTGTCAATCAGGCTGGCTGCCGGGCATGAAACCTGGAAACAAGATGAATGAGCATCAATGACCTCGTGATTGCGTGGGGAAAGGTAAGTTTTTATTTTTCGGGTTTGCCGCGCGCCCATTGACCGCCTCCCTCCGCCCGCTGCCATCCCGCCACCGTTTTAAAATTGAGCTCAAAGAGTCTGCAAAGGGATACAGACAGATTATGTGAGTGGGCAAGGAGGTGGCAGATGGAGTATAATGTGGGGAAAGGTGAGGTCATTCACTTTGGTAGGAAGAATAGAAAAACAGAATATTTTTTAAATGGTAAGAAACTATTAAAAGTTGGTGATCAGAGAGACTTGGGTGTCCTCGTACAAGAAACACAAAAAGTTAGTGTGCAGGTACAGCAGGCAATTAGGAAAGCAAATGGCATGTTGGCCTTTATTGCAAGGGGGTTGCAGTACGAGAGTAAGGAAGTCTTACTACAGTTGTACAGGGCATTGGTGAGACCTCACCTGGAGTACTGTGTACAGTTTTGGTCTCTTTATCTAAGGAAGGATATACTTGCCTTAGAGGCGGTGCAACAAAGGTTCATTAGATTAATTCCTGGGATGAGAGGGTTGTTTTATGAAGAGAGGTTGAATAGAATGGGCCTATACTCTGTGGAGTTTAGAAGAATGAGAGGTGATCTCATTGAAACATATAAGATTATGAGGAGGCTTGACAGGGTAGATGCTGAGAAATTGTTTCCCCTGGCTAGAGAGTCCAGAACTAGGGGACATAGTTGCAGGATAAGGGGGCGGCCATTCAAGTCTGAGAAGAGGAGGAATTTCTTCACTCAGAGGGTTGTGAATCTTTGGAATTCTCTACCCCAGAGAGCTGTGGATGCTGAGTCATTGAGTATATTCAAGGCTGAGATGGATAGATTTTTGGACTCTAGGGGAATCAAGGGATATGGGGATCGGGCAGGAAAGTGGAGTTGAGGTCGAAGATCAGCGATGATCTTATTGAATGGCGGAGCAGGCTCGAGGGTCCGTATGGCCTACTCCTGCTCCTATTTCTTATGTTCTTATTTTCTTATATTAGTGGTAACAATGAATTTGGTTTAAAGCACAGAGATGCCATCTCCTGTGGGCCATGTGATGAATGCTGTTTTCAACCATGTTTATATTTTTTGGTGCAAGGCGATGGCTCAGATATGTGTTGTGGCTGAACATCAAGATTTGATCAACACTGTCAGCTCGCCTCAAGTACCTGAAGTACTATGAGAATTTAAAATGGAATTTTGTGCTCCTTTCTTTTGGGGCGAAATATTCCATGCCTTTTTTAAGATAAATCCATTACCAGAATTCTGGTTCGCTCTCAGGTGAAGATTTTCCATCATCAGAGTTGCTGAAGGAATCAAACTCCTCAGCACGCCAAGGATGGGTTTCAACATTCCAGTCTAATCTAACCTCCGTGTAGCAGCCAGTCTTGCTTACAACCTGTTTTCAAACATCCCTCAAGGGATCAAAATGTCCTCACTGCCAGAGTCGGCAGGAAGAACAGATTCAGGTGCATCTTTTTCCTAACTTCTTATCATAATTGTAACAGATACTATTTTCAAACGTGACTTCTTCAGTTGCTCCTATTGTTAAACTGTTCTGTCAGAATTTCTTCTTTGGTATAAGATTGTAGTGTTAATAATATTGATGTACATGTCCCTGAAAGACTAGTGTAAGCCAGACAACCTCAGATGTTGGTCGTGACGGAAAACGACTATCAGTTGACCTCTTGGTATTGCATACTATTCAAAAGCACCCATGGCTTCGGAATAGTCTTGGAGGCATTTTTTTTTCTGTTCTAGACAGACTGAGAATTATGTCTTATTTAAAAATGTAAGATAATACAAGGTACAGTCTTTAGCAGACTCACAATGCAGATCCTTTGCAAGTGCTTCCGGACCTGTATCAAATTATAGTTAGTCATTTGGCAAGCAAATTCATTTTAACAGACCGCTTTAGTAGGTAAGAGATCCATCTTGAAAAGTGAGCTGTCAGCAAGTAACATTTGGGGACCTGGATTAATTTCATTAGAAAATTACCATCTGTTGATGTTATGCAGCAAGAAACCACAACCAGGGTCCCATCACTTGTCGATTATTACTACAATATCAGGATTGCTGGTTATCAAATATTGTTTATCAAATAGTCCCACACGTTCTGAAGAAGGGATAGTAGGAATGGACAGCTCATCTTCGTTACCCTTGACAACAACAACAACTTGCCTTTATATAGCACCTTTAACATAGTAAAACATTCCAAGGTACTTCACAGGAGCGTTATCAGACAAAATGTGACACCGAGCCACATAAGGAGATATCAGAACAGATGACAAGGTAGGTTTTAAGGAGTGTCTTAAAGGAGGAGAGAGAGGTAGAGAGGTTCAGGGAGGGAATTCCAGAGTTTAGGGCCTAGGCAGTTGAAGGCACGGCCACTAGTGGTTGAGTGAAAGAAATCAGGGATGCACAAGTAGGCCAGAATTGGAGGAACAGAGAGTTCTCGGAGGATTGTAGGGCTGCAGGAGGTTACAGAGATAGGGAGGGGGAAGGCCATGGAGGGATTTGAACACAAGAATGAGAATTTTAAATTTGAGGCGTTTCTGGACTGGGAGCCAATGTAAGTCAGTGAGCACAGTCCAGGGAGTTATGGTATTCATATACAGACATTAACCATCATCCCTTCATGATTCCCCCAGAATGCACCTGCTTTTCTAAGCCTGACCACTGAACATGGACCTTGATGTTTTGGATATTAAACTGCAACAAGTAAACACATTAGACTGTCTTAAATTAGAACCGTTATTATCACCATGATTAGATTTTCTTGTTATCCTTCAGGAAGGATAAATTGTTTCAGTTGTTAGGGAGAAAGTTAAAAAGCAGGACCTCATAGGTAGTAATCTCTGGATTGTTAGAAACTGGATAGCCATGTGGTGAAGGATAGAATACTAGAGCCAGGCCTTCAGTTGCTTCCAAGCCTTTATTTAGAGATCCCCCCTTACGCTCACACCCTAGATAAGCCCTCATATAAAAAGGATACAAGAGAGTCCCCAATTGACACACACCACCTGAATACAATTAACACTAATTGATATAAATCACATGATACAATTAACATAGATTACTCCCAGTGCCGCACGCTAGTGAGTATAGGAGTAGTAGGATAAGACAGGTTAATGCGTGGCTGGAGCAATGGTGCAGGAGGGGGGAGGGGGAGGGGGAGGGGGAGGGAGGGGGGGGCTTCAGACTCCTGGGGCATTGGGACCAGTTCTGGGGCAGGAGAGATCTGTTCAAGATGGATGGGTTGCACCTCAACAGAGCTGGGACCAATGTCCTCGCGGGGAGGTTATCTAGTGCTGTGGGGGAGGGTTTAAACTAATTTGGCAGGGGCTTGGGCATCAGAATGAAATGGTAAAGAGGAGAAACAAGGTGCACAGAGGACTCGGAGGGACAAGTAGCACTAGAGTAAAGAATAATTCAGAAATAGGAGGGGTCAGATAGGAAGCAAACGAGAGGCAGTCTAAGATGAGTTTGGAGTACATGTGCGTAAATGCACGTAGCGTGGTAAATAAGGCTGGTGAGCTGCAGGCTCAAGTCGCCAAATGGGACTATGATATAGTGGCAATAACTGAGACCTGGCTCAAAGAAGGGGAGGATTGGGTACTTAATATTTCTGGCTACCAGGTATTCAGGAAAGAAAGGGCTGGGGGGGTTGGCAGTATTGATCAAAGAAACTATCATAGCACTGGAAAGGAATGATGTAGTTGATGGGTCGAAGACTGAATCTGTTTGGTTAGAATTAAGGAACAATAGAGGAGCTATTACGCTATTGGGTGTATACCAGTAAAGGCCATCAAATAATGGGAAGGAGATAGAGGAGCAAATTTGTAGGCAAATTAGAGAAAGATGCAAGAACTATAGAGTAGTGAAAATGAGGGACTTCAATTATCCCAAGCTTTCAAGGTAAGGGCTCATGGGGTTGGGGATAATATATTAGCATGGATAGAGGATTGGTTAAAGGACAGAAAGCAGAGAGTAGGGATAAATGGGTCATTCTCAGGTTGGCAGGCTGTAACTAGTGGGGTGCCACAAGGATCGGTACTTACAATCTATATTAATAACTTAGATGAGGGACCGAGTGTAATGTATCCAAGTTTGCTGATGGTACAAAGCTAGGTGGGAAAGTAAGCTGTAAGGAGGACACAAAGAGTCTGCACAGGGATATCGACAGGTTAAGTGAGTGGGCAATAAGGTGGCAGATGGAGTTTAATGTGGTGAAATGTGAGGTTATTAACTTTGGTAGGAAGAATAGAAAAACAGAATTTTTTTAAATGGTGAGAAACTTTTAAATGTTGGTGTTCAGAGAGACTTGGATGTCCTTGTACAAGAAACACAAAAAGTTAGTATGCAGGTACAGCAAGCAATCAGGAAAGCAAATGGCATGTTGGCCTTTATTACAAGGGGGTTGGAGTACAAGAGTAAGGAAGTCTTACTACAGTTATACAGGGCTTCACTGAGATCTCACCTGGAGTATTGTGTACAGTTTTGGTCTCCTTATCTATGGAAGGATATACTTGCAACAAAGGTTCATTAGATTAATTCCTGGGATGAGAGGGTTGTCCTATGAAGAGAGATTGAGTAGAATGGGTGTAGTCTGTGGAGTTTAGAAGAATGAGAGGTGATCTCATTGAAACATATAAGATTATGAGGGGGCTTGACAGGGTCGATGCTGAGAAATTGTTTCCCCTGGCTAGAGAGTCTAGAACTAGGGGGCATAATCGCAGGATACGTGGTCAGCCATTCAAGACTGAGAAGAGGAGGAATTTTTTACGCAGAGGGTTGTGAATCTTTGGAATTCTCTACCCCAGAGAGCTGTGGATGCTGAGTCATTGAGTATATTCAAGGCTGAGATGGATAGATTTTTGGACTATAGGGGAATCAAGGGATATGGGGATCGGGCAGGAAAGTGGAGTTGAGGTCGAAGATCAGCGATGATCTTATTGAATGGTGGAGCAGGTTCAAGGGTCCGTATGGCCTACTCCTGCTCATATTTCTTATGTTCTTATCCCAATATAGGCTGGGAGAGTAACAGTGTAAAGGGAAAGAGGGGGAAGAATTCCTGAAATTTGTACAAGAGAACTTTCTGGAACAGTGTGTTTTCAGCCCAACCAGGAAGGAAACAGTGCTGGATCTATTTCTGGGAAATAAAGTGGGGCAGGTGGAGCATGTTTCAGTTGGGGAGCATTTGGGGAACAGTGATCATAATGTCATTAGGTTTAGGATAGTTATGGAAAAGGACAAGGGACAATCAAATGTGAAAATACTTAACTGGAGGAGGGCTAATTTCAGTGAATTAAAAAGGGATCTTGCCTTGCTGGATTGGAATCAAAAATAGGCAAAACAGTAATTGAACAATGGGGGGCATTCAAGGAGGAGTTGGTTCAGGTAAAGAGTACACACATTCCTGTGGAGGCGAGGAGGGGGGGAACGGGGGAGTGGGGGGTGTGGAAGGAAGGGCATCCAAAGTTGGAGCTCCCTGGATGACTAAAGATACAAAGATTAAAATGAAACCGAAAAAGGAAGCTTATGACAAATGTAAGGTTCATAATACATTGGAGAACCAGGCTGAATACAGAAAGTACAGAGGAGATCTGAAAAAGGGAATAAGAGGTGCAAAAAGAGAGTATGAGAATAGATTAGTGGCTAACATAAAAGGGAACCCAAAAGTCTTTAATAAACATATAAATAATATAAGGCTAGTCAAAGGAAGGGTGGGACCAATTAGGAGAAAAAAAGATCTTGTGGAGGCAGAGGGCATGGCTGAGGCACTAAATGAACACTTCGCATCCATCTTCACTAGAGAAGAGGATGCTGCCATTGTAGCAGTAAAGGAGGAGGTGGTAGCGATATTGGATTGGATAAAAATAGATAAAGTGGAGGTACTTAAAAGATTGGCAGTGCTCAAAGTAGAAAAGTCACCTGGTCCAGATGGGATGCATCCTAGTTTACTGAGGGAAGTAAGGGTGGAAATTGCAGAGGCTCTGGCCACAGTCTTCCAGTACTCCGTAGATATGGGGAGGGTGCCGGAGGCCTGGAGGATTGCAAATGTTACACCCCTTTTTTGTTCCTAATTGGTCCCACCCTGCCTTTGACTAGCCTTATACTATTTATATGTTTATTAAAGACTTTTGGGTTTAAAAAAGGGGAGAGGGATAAACCCAGCAATTACAGGCCAGTCAGCCTAACATCGATGACGGGGAAGCCTTTAGAGACAATAATCCGGGACAAAATTAATTGGCACTTGGAAAAGTATGGGCTAATAAATGAAAGTCAGCATGGATTTGTTAAAGGGAAATCGTGTTTGACTAACTTGATTTGAGTTCTTTGATGAAGTAACGGAGAGGGTTGATGTGGGTAGTGCAGTTAATGTTGTGTGAATGGACTTTCAAAAGGCATTTGATAAAGTACCACATAATAGACTTGTTAACAAAATTAAAGCCCCTGGGATTAAAGGAACATTGGCAGCGTGAATAGAAAATTGGATAAGGGACAGAAAGCAGTGAATAGTGGTGAATGGTTGTTTTTCAAACTGGAGAAAAGTATACAATGGTGTTCCACAGGGGTCAGTATTAGGACCTCTGCTCTTTTTAATATATATTAATGACATGGACATGGGTATAGAGGGTATAATTTCAAAGCTTGCAGATGACACGAAACTTGGAAATGTAGTAAACAATGAGGAGGATAGTAACAGACTTCAGGAGGACATTGACAGACTGGTGAAATGGGCAGACACATGGCAGACGAAATTTAACGCAGAGAAGTGTGAAGTGATACATTTTGGTATGAAGAATGAGGAGAGGCAATATAAACTAAATGGTACAATTTTAAAGGGGGTGCAGGAACAGAGAGACCTGGGGGTGCACATACACAAATTTTTGGCAGGACAAGTTGAGAAGGCTGTTAAAAAAGCATATGGGATCCTGGGCTTTATTAATAGAGGCATTGGGCAGAATTTTCACGTCGAGCTGGGAAGTGGGGGTGGAACATAGGAACAGGAGCAGGCCATTCAGCCCCTTGTGCCTGCTCCGCCATTTGATAAGATCATGGCTGATCCGTGATCTAACTCCATATACCTGCCTTTGGCCCATATCCCTTAATACCTTTGGTTGCCAAAAAGCTATCTATCTCAGATTTAAAATTAGCAATTGAGCTAGCATCAATTGCCGCTTGCGGAAGAGAGTTCCAAACTTCTACCACCCTTTGTGTGTAGAAGTGTTTTCTGATGTCACTCCTGAAAGGTCTGGCTCTAATTTTTAGACTGTGCCCACTACTCCTAGAATCCCCAACCAGCGGAAATAGTTTCTCTCTATCCACCCTATCTGTTCCCCTTAATATCTTATAAACTTCAATCAGATCACCCCTTAACCTTCTAAACTCCAGAGAATACAACCCCAATTTGTGTAATCTCTCCTCGTAACTTAACCGTTGAAGTCCAGGTATCATTCTAGTAAAGCTATGCTGCACTCCCTCCAAGGCCAACATATCCTTCCGAGAGTGCGGTGCCCAGAACTGCTCACAGTACTCCAGGTGCGGCATAACTTCTGCCCCCTTGTACTTTAGTCCTCTAGGTATGAAGGGATATGGGCCAAAGGCAGGTATATGGAGTTAGATCACAGATCAGCCATGATCTTATCAAATGGCGGAGCAGGCACGAGAGGCTGAATGGCCAACTCCTATTCGTATGTTCCCATGTTCCTAAATATAAAGGCCAGCATTCCATTAGCCTTATTGATTATTTTCTGCACCTGTTCAGGACACTTCAATGATCTGTGTACCTGAACCCCTAAGTCCCTTTGGACATCCACTGTTTTTAACTTTTTACCATTTAGAAAGTACCCTGTTGTATCCTTTTTTGATCCAAAGTGGATGACCTCACACTTGCCTGCATTGAATTCCATTTGCCACAGTTTTGCCCATTCACCTAATCCTTTGTAATTTTATGTATTCACCTACACTGCCTATAATGCCACCAATCTTTGTGTCATCGGCAAACTTAGATATGAGACTTTCTATGCCTTCATCTAAGTCGTTAATAAATATTGTGAATAATTGAGGCCCCAAGACAGATCCCTGCGGGACTCCACTAGTCACATCCTGCCAATGTGAGTACCTACCCATTATCCCTACTCTCTGTCGCCTTTCGCTCAGCCAACTTCCTAACCAAGTCCGTACTTTTCCCTCAATTCCACAGGCTTCTATCTTAGCTAACAGTCTCTTATGTGGGACTTTATCAAATTCCTTCTCGAAGTCCATATAAACAACATCCATTGACATTCCCCTGTCCACTACTTTAGTCACCTCTTCAAAAAATTCAATCAGGTTTGTCAGGCACGACCTACCTTTCACAAATCCATGCTGGCTCTCTCTGATTAACTGAAAATTTTCGAGGTGTTCAGTCACCCTATCCTTAATTATAGACTCCAGCATTTTCCCCACAACAGATGTTAGGCTAACTGGTCTATAATTCCCTGGTTTCCCTCTCTCTCCTTTCTTAAAAAGCGGAGTGACATGTGCAATTTTCCTATCTAGAGGGACGGTTCCTGAATCTAGAGAACTTTGAAAGATCATAGTTAGGGCATCTGCAATGTGCTCACCTACTTCCATTAAAACCCTGGGATGGAAACCATCTGGTCCTGGGGATTTGTCACTCTTTAGTGCTATTATTTTCTTCATTACTGTTGTTTTACTTATGTTAATTTTATTGAGTTCCTGTCCCCGATTCAGTATTAGTTTTCTTGGGATTTCCAGCATGCTATCCTCTTTTTCTACTGTAAATACTGACGCAAAGTAATTATTCAACATGTCCGCCATTTCCCCATTGTCAATGACAATATCCCCACTTTCAGTTTTTAAGGGGTCAACACTGCTCCTGACCACCCTCTTTTTCCTAATATAACTATAAAAGATCTTCGTATTGGTTTTGATATTCCTTGCAAGTTTCTTTTCATACACTCTTTTTGTAGCTCTTACTATCTGTTTTGTGACCCTTTGTTGATCTTTGTATCTTTCCCATTCGCCAGGATCTGTGCCATTTTTTGTCTTTTTGTATGCCCTTTCATTATTTCTTACACTGTCCCTTACCTCTTTAGTTGTCCATGGCTTTTTTTTTGGCAAGTAGAGTTCTTGCCCCTCAGGAGTATAAACCGATTCTGTATCACGTTAAATGTTTCTTTAAACACTTCCCACTGATCATCAGTCGTTTTACCCATTAACAGATTTGCCCAGTTTACTGTGGACAGCCTCTGTCTCATCCCATTGAAGTCGGTCTTACCCAAGTCTAGAATCTTAGCAGCTGATTCACTTTTTTCCCTTTCAAACACTACATTGAACTCGATCATGTTATGATCGCTATTGGATAGATGTTCATGCACAGTTAAGCAGTTAACTAAATCTGGTTCATTACTCATTACTAAATCTAGTATGGCTTGCCTCCTTGTTGCCTCTAGGACATTCTGCTGTAGAAAACTATCCTGGACACACTCAAGACATTCACTACCTTTCTGACAGTTGCTAGTCTGCTTTTCCCAATCTATGTGAAGGTTAAAGTCCCCCATTAAGACCACTATGCCTTTGTTACATGCTTGTCTAATCTCTGCATTTATACAATCTAGCACTTCAGAGCTGCTGCCAGGGGTCCTATACACAACTCCCACTGTAGTCTTAGATCCTTTCCTATTTCTCAATTCAACCCATAAGCTCTCTGTTGGCTGCTTACCTCTCATTATACCCTCCTTTATCATTGAATTGATTTCATCTCTAATCACTAAGGCTACTCCTCCCCCTCTTCCATTTTCCCTATCTTTCCTGTAGACCTTATAAACTGGTATATTTAGTTCCCAATCCTGACGATCCTGCAGCCATATCTCTGTAATAGCTATCATTCATACCCTCCAATTTGAATTTGTGCCTGTAGTTCATTTAGTTTATTCCTTATACTCTGTTTGTATATAGAACTCTTAGTTGGGCCACACACCCTAGCCTGTCCTTCAGCTTTGATGCTGGGTTAATCGCTTTACACCATCTAGTTTTCACTTTATCTTTAGTGCCTAAAGTACACTTTCTTTCTGCTGCTCTACGCTTTTCCCTTTCACTTGTTCTTGAACAACTATTTGTACCATTTGTATTGTGAATTTCCCCTGTGTCCTCCACTCTCTTGCTGCTCTCAACTTTACCCTCTTCTGACTCCCCGCTCAGGTTCCCATCCCTCCGGGGGTGGGGGGTAGTCCATCGCGCGGTTCCTGTTGGCCAGGTCGGGTGAGGAGTCGAAGGTAGGTGAGGGACCACCATGGGGTCGGGGTGGGTGGGGGGGGGTGGTGAGGAGTAGTCGATTGCGGGGTTCCTGTTGGCCAGGTGAGCTTGTTGGGCCTGGATGATGCAATCCTCCTCTTCCGGGCCCAAGATTAGTGCAATTAGGGTACTCACCTCATGGCCTGCCGTGATTCGGACGTCATGGTAAACCCCAACAGGTAAGGTTAAATTCATTTTAATTTTCCAATACACAAAATATCAAATACCTCAAGTATTTCATTGAGGTACATTGCCCCTTTTAATTATCAGCCCGCCGGCTTTTAATGTGGGCGGGACTTTCCGGTGTTTGCTGTGCACACGCATACAAACTTTCCTGGGTTAAATCCAGAAGTGGGCGAGTTGGAGCTCCCCACCCACCTCAACGCACCAGTTGTTGGGGGTTAAAATTTAGCCCATAGAGTACACAAGCATGAAGTTATGTTAAACCTTTATAAGACACTGGTTAGGCCTCTGCTGGAGTATTGTGTTCAATTCTGGACACCACACTTTAGGAAGGATGTCAAGGCCTTAGAGGGTGCAAAAGAGATTTACTAGAATGGTACCAGGGATGAGGCACTTCAGCTATGTAGAGAGATTGGAGATGCTGGGGTTGTTTTCCTTGGAACAGAGAAGGTTAAGGGGAGATTTGATAAAGGTGTTCAAAATCATGAACGGTTTTGATAAAGTAAATAAGGAGAATCTGTTTCCAGTGGCAGAAGGGTCAGTAGCCAGAGGACACAGATTTAAGGTGATAGACAAAAGAGCCAGAGGCGACATGAGGAAACATTTTTTGATGCAGCGAGTTGTAATGATCTGGAATGCACTGCCTGAAAGGGTGGTGGAAGCAGATTCAGTCGTAACTTTCAAAAGATAAATACTTGAAGGGAAGAAATTTATGGGGCTATGGGGAAAAGCAGGGGAATGGATTAATTGGAAAGCTCTTTGAAGAGCCGGCCCAGGCACGATGAGCCGAATGGCCGCCTCCTGTGCTGTACCTACTGTGGTAAAGTGGAATGATCCAGTATCTAGTGTTGAAAATGAACCATTATGTGGCCTCTCCTTGATCTCCAATCATACCTTTTAGGATTGAAAATCAGATGCTTCAGTGAACCTGTCCACAGTATTTGCCTAACATCAAGATTGCTTCAGCAATCATTCACCCAGTGTCTGATGAAATGTGCTGTTCTATTATGGTCATCAATTGAAGCCAACATTGCATGGGGTCTAAATTTTGTACACCACTTGAACTCATGACATTAAAAGGGAGCAAGTTGGCAAAGTTCTCTTTTTTGTGTTGTGCAATCAAATAATGTAATTCACATCGGAAAACATGGCTGGGACATGAAAAGTGTCATTCTATGACTTGCATGTGATGTCGTCATATATTATATTTGTTGCATCTTGCGTTTATCATCATTTCACACTGTGGTCATGATTCCCATTACCTGTTTCTGACTCTGTTATGGAAACGAAATTGGAGCTGAATTTCCTGACTTTCCATATTTTAGTGAAGAAGTAGATGTGAGTAATAATTGGTGGAATGTCAATAGGAAGTTCAAACATACTCATTGTCAATATTCAGCATTGCTCGTGGATTCCTACCCCCTCCAAAAATAGATTAACGAACATGACCAAAAAGTTTTTTTAAAAAAGGTTGTTGTTAAATAATTGCTTTGCATCAGTATTTACAGTAGAGGAAGAGGATAGCATGCTGGACACCCCAAGGAAACTAATTTGAATCAGGGACGGTCACTCACCATAATTAACATAAACAAATAATGGCACTAAAGATTGACAAATCCCTAGGACCAGATGGTTCCCATCCCAGGGGTTTAAAGGAAGTAGGTGAGAACATTGCAGATGCCCTAACTATAATCTTCCAAAGTTCTCTTGATTCAGGAACCGTTCCTTTAGATTGGAAAATTGCACATATCACTCCGCTATTTAAAAAAGGTGAGAGAGGGAAACCAGGGAATTATAGACCAGTTAGCTTAACATCTGTTGTCGGGAAATTACTAGAGTCTGTGATTAAGGATAGAGTGACTGAACACCTTGAAAATTTTCAGCTGATCAGAGAGATCCAGCATGGATTTGTAAAGGGGAGGTCATGCCTGACGAATCTGATTGAATTTTTTGAATAGGTGACTAAAGTAGCGAACAGGGGAATGTCTATGGATGTTGTTTATATGGACTTCCAGAAGGCGTTTGATAAAGTCCCTCATAAGAGACTGTTAGCGAAAGTCAAAGCTCATGGAATTGAGGGAAAATTATTGACCTGTTTAGGAAATTGGCTGAGTGGCAGGAATCAGAGAGTAGGGATAATGGGCAGGTACTCAAATTGGCAGGATGTGACTAGTGGTGTCCCACAGGCATCTGTGTTAGGGCCTCAACTATTCACTGTATTTATTAACGACTTAGATGATGGGATAGAGGGCCACATATCCAGGTTTGCCGATGACACAAAGATAGGTAGCATTGTAAGCAGTGTAGATGGAAGCATAAAATTACAGAGAGATATTAATAGATTAAGTGAATGGGCAAAACTGTGGCAAATGGATTTCAGTGTAGGCAAGTGTGAGGTCATCCGCTTTGGATCTCAAAAGGATAGAACAGAGTACTTTCTAAATGGTGAAAAGCTCAAAACAGTGGAGGTCCAAAGAGATTTGGAGGGTCCATGTACATAAATCATTAAAATGTCTTGGACAGGTACAGAAAATAATCAAAAATGCTAATGGAATGCTGACCATTATATGTAGAGGACTAGAATACAAAGGGGTAGAAGTTATGCTACAGCTATACACAGCCCTGGTTAGACCACACCTGGAGTACTGTGTTCAGTTCTGGGCACCGCAGCTGAGGAAGGATATATTGGCCTTGGAGGGAGTGAAGCGTAGATTTACTAGAATGATACCTGAACTCCAAGGGTTAAATTAAGAGGAGAGATTACACAAACTAGGGTTGTATTCCCTGGAATTTAGAAGATTAAGGGGTGATTTGGTCGAAGTTCTCAAGATATTAAGGGGAACTGATAGGGTAGATAGAGAGAAACTATTTCCACTGGTTGTGGAGTCTAGAACTAGGGTACATAGCCTAAAAATTAGAGCCAGGACTTTCAGGAGTGAAGTTAGGAAAACACTTCTACACGCAAAGGATGGTAGAAGTTTGGAACTCTCTTCTGCAAACGGCAGTTGATGCTAGCTCAGTTGTTCATTTTAAATCTGAAATTGATAGATTTTTGTTAACCAAAGGTATTAAGGGATATGGGGCTAATGCAGGTATATGGAGTTAGGTCACAGATAGCTATGATCTCACTGAATGGCGGAAAAGGTTCGAGGGGCTAACTGGCCTATTCCTGTTCCTATTTCCTATGTTGAGCTTTTTTAATGACGAGCTTATGGAGCTTTCCTAGTTGCACAACAAAATTGGAATGTATTTTCCTGCAGGTCAGATGAATTGGAAAAATGATTATGTCACAGTCCTGTAGGTCATAAATTCAAATCCTACTGTGGCAAATTGTGAAATTGAATAAATCTGGTAATTTGTGAGCCAGCACCAAAAATGACCATAACTGCTGTGGAATGATTGTAAAAACCTAACTGATTTACTAATGTCCTTCAGGGAAGGGAACCTGCCACCCGTCCATAGTTAACTCCGAGTAGGCAATAAATACTTATTACCATTGTTGCCCACATCCCAAGAACAAATAAAAATCAATGTACCACTACACCAGTGACAGAAGTGAAATGTATCACAGTTCACAGGGTTATATTAAATTAGTAAATGTTATTATATTACACTGTGCAGCTATATTAGTGTGTACAATTGTTACTGTTGTATTATGCTCATGTCTGCTGTGGTACACTATAGGATTCAAACTCTGTTATCATACTCATCAAGCTTGTAATTATCCATTTAGTCTCTCGCATGTTTATCACTCTGGGACCCTGTTATTCCTCACTGTAGTGTCTGAGGAATCCTCATTTCCCAGATGCTTTGGAGAATAAAAGAGTGCAGACACCCATAACGTTGGTTTTCCACTCCCTTTGTCTTGCCTCAGGAATTCTGAGCATCCTCAAATGAGCAAACATATGCCTGTACCTGTACCTGCACCTGCAATAGTTGCAGATGAAGCATTCCTACGGAAAGTTTTTGAACAGTACCCAGACGCAGGGACGTCTGAAGAAGCTTTGGGTTTGCCTTCCACCTGGAAGCCTCTCAAATCAGAGGGTCTGAGGTGGTCTGGCAACAAGAAAAGGAAGGCCAGAAAGGTACATACTACTTCCTCATGTATAATCTTTGGGCCTGAGGCCTTCTGGCTTTTGTTCTCCAATCCTGCAGTTTTCCGTCCCTGTTTTCTGGTTCAAGGCCTTGTCAGATGAGTAGGCCTTTGCCGCATTGCGTCTGAGCAATGATAATGATTCGGCCTACCAAATTCGGGCACTCTAAGGCCTGAACGGGCGCAGTGCATTTTGGGTTGCACTATGCCTGCGCAAAGGAGGGTGGAGGGAAGAATTAATTGTTCTCAGGATGTGGGCGACCCTGACAAAGGTTCATCTATTCCCCACCCCTAATTGTCATGAGAAGGTGGTGTTAGGCCTCCTCCTTGAAGTGCTGCAGTCATTGTGCTGGTGGTACTGCCACAATGGTGTGAGGTAGGGAATATCAGGATATTGACCCAGCAATGATGAAGAAATAAATGCTGGCCTGGCTATCGATGCCCATATTCCGAGAATGAATTAAAAAAAAGTCAGGACAGTGTGCATCTTGGAGGAGGTGTTGCAGTTGATGATGTTCTCACGACGATTGCTTTTCTTATCCAACTTGGTAGTAGAGATCGCAGGAGAGGGACGTGCTGTTGAAGTAATCTTGATGAGTTGCTGTATTACACCCTATAGATAATACATACTGCAGCCAAAGTGCTCCTGTGATGGAGAGGGTGGATATTGGGCAGCATTTTAGCACCCGCCAGCGGGTGCGTTCCTGGCGGGGGGGCCCCGAAAATCGGGAAATCCCGGAGCGGGACCGGAGCCCGCCTCGAACGTGCGCACTTGCGGGTTCCCCGCTGACGCGCCGGCGTGCGCGCGCAGCCCCCGCTGGTGGGAATCCCGCAGGCAATTAAAGCCAGCGGGGTTCCACTTGACGCTATTTATTTTGCTTGTTCAGGTCATTAACTGACCTGATTAAGGGATTATGTGCGGAGGGGTGGGATTTTAGAGCAAACTGGGACTGTTTCCCACACTGGGGGAAACACTCCCAGTTCAAATGGACGTGTTGCAGCTGTCAGCCTGTGGCAGCTGCAAAGGTCCATTTGACAGGTGGGGGGGAGAGACCCTCACCCATTGCAGGAGGCCACTCTGTCACTTGGGACAAAGTTTGGCCTCCACCACCCTCCTCCTGACGGTCAAAGTCACCAGCTTGCACACTTACCCCGGGGTCCAGAGACATGTACCCACCTTGCAGACCCCCTCAGATGTACATCTTCCGGATGGGGGCCGCCGTAGCTGCAGTCATGACATCCTCGGAGGGCGAACAGCGTCACCAGCCTCGCCATCCACGCCGTCCACCTCAGACACGTGGAGCTCCACAACGGAGTGCTGTGACACATCCACCTGTACAGCAGGAGGGAGGGAAACCGCAGAGAGAGATGCGTCGCAGAGGGAACTACCCTCGCCACAGGGTCCACAGACCGAGGCTCAGCTTCCTGGACCTCTCTGAGCAGCAGTGCACACGGAGGCTCAGAGTCACTCGACATGTAGTCGTGGACATCTGCAGCCTCCTTCATGCCGAGCTGCTCCTGGCTGGCCCGAGAACCATCTTCTTACCTGTCGCTGTCAAAGTCACCACTGCCCTCAACAACTTCTCCTCTGCATCCTTCCAGGGTGCAACCGGGGACACCGCCGACATCTCTCAGTCGTCTGCACAAAAGAGCCCTGCAAATACCCCCACACCCACTCTGCAGTGACACAATGGGTGGCATCAGTTGTGGGTCTTCATAGTGATCCTCAGGAGAGGGCATTATTGCACAAACCAGACAAGATTCGCCAAGACATGGCAGTAGTGGTGCCAATATAATATGTAATGTGAGTTGGTCAGAAATTCAATATAAGTAACAACCATGACAAACCCTCAAACACCCTTGTGCATCCCCTTAATGCTCACGACACGTTTGCCTTACGCTGCCTCCTGCACATATGTGATGCATGCCCTGTGGCTGCAGCACAGGTAGTGGCAGGTTGAGTGAGGCTGGCCGTGAGAGAGATGCACAAGAGGGTGAGTATGAGATAGAGCCATGAGATTGTATGAGGATTGGGTTGAGTGGTAGTGGCGGGATGAGTACTGGCGAGGTGAGTAAGTGCAGGTAAGATGAGGATGAGGTTTGAGTGGGTATGAGGGGTGATGTGACAGAGTAATGTTGGCAGTGCAGAAGGAGATGTGGGTTGGGGGCGGTGATGTGGCAGACGGAGTGTAGGGGAAAGAGTAAGTGTACTCACTTTGGCTGACCTACTTAGGTCATTGGAGCGCCTCCTGCACTGTATGCAGGTGGGCTATATGTTGGTGGTGCTGGTGACCTCCTCTGCCACCTCGAGCCAGGCCTTCCTGGTGGCAGAGGCAGGCCGCTTCCTCCCGCCCGCCGGGGGGAAGATCTCTGTCCTCCCCCTCCTCCTCACCCCATGTATTGATACCTGGAGTGAGGCATCATTAAACTGGGAGCAGCCTTCCCCCTGGGCTGCTCCATGCTGTAATTTTTTCTGTTTGTTGCAGCATCTGTCAGTGGAGGACTGCCCCTTTAAATAGAGCTCCTCCAGCTGACAGATCTTACTGCGCATGCGCAGCCCGCCCGACGCGCAGATCAGCAGTGGGGCACCCGGAGGACCAGGTAAGTGGATCCAATTATGCTACGATCGAGCGGGTGGCTGATTCATTTCGCCGGGCGCGTTACCCACGCACCCGATAGCCCCCCCGCCGAGAACCCGCAGCCCTGCTAACATCGGGCCCATTGAGTTTAGTGGTAGGGGCATCGATCAAGGGAACTGGATGGTGTTGAGCTTTTTGAAAGTTGCTGCGCTGCACCCATCCAGGCGAGCGATGAGTGTTCCATCACACTCCTGACTTGAGCCTTGTAGATGGTGGAGAGACATTGAGGGGTCAGGAGGTGAGTCACTTGTTTCAGAGTACCCGGACTCTGCCCTGCTCTTGTACCCATGGTGTTGATATGGCTGTTTTAGTTGAGCTTCTGGTCAGTGGGGGACTTGGCCATAGTGAAGCTGTTGAAGGTCAGGGGTAGGTGGTTGGACTTTTTCTTGTTGAAGATGTTCTTTTGTTGGCACATATAGCACAAATGTTACATGCCACTTCTCAGCTCAAGCCTGTTATCCAGGTCCTGCTGTAGGCTGGCATGGGCTGTTTTCTTATTGGAGGAGTTGTGAATGGAGCAGAATATTGTGGAATCATCACCAAACTGTCCTACTCCTCACCTTATGATAGAAGGACTGTCATTAATGAAACAGCTGAAGATGGTTGGGCTGAGGATCTCTTGCAGTGATGACCTAGGGTTGCAGTGATTGACCTCTGGCAACCATGACTATCTTCCTTTGTGTTCGGTATGACCAGCCACTGGAGGGTTTTACCTTTGACCTCCATTGAACTCAGCTTTGCCAGGGGTCCTTGATGCCGTACTTGGTAGAATGTTGCCTTGAGGTTGAGGGCAGCTACTCTCAGTTCTTCTCTGGCATCTATTGTGTCTATTTCTGGATCTAGGCTATGATGAGTCCTAGATCCACGCGGTTCTGTCAAGTGAACTGAACATCAGTAAGCAGGTTATTAGTGAGTCGGTGTTGTTTGTTGGAACTGTTGATGACTTCTTCATTCACTTTTCTGATGACTGGTAGGAGGGGGATAGGGCAGTAATTGGCTGGGTTCGATTTGACCTGCTTTTCCTGGATAGGACATAACTGGGCAACCTTCAAATTGTGAGGTAGATGCCAGTGTCACAGCTGTACAGGAACAGCTTGGCTAGGGGAGCGGCTAGCTCTGGTGCACAGGACTTCAACACTACATTGTATCCAGTGCAGTCAGCTGCTTTTTAATGTCACATGGAGTGGACTGAATTGGCTGGACACTGGCATCTATGAGGATGGGGATATCGGGAGGAGGTCAAATAGGATTACATACCTAAGCTTCCTGGACTTCACTAAATGCAGTGTGTTCCTATGGTGACAGAGCATGCACTCCATATTGGACATGCAGAAACTCCAGCAACTTGATTTGGAGACTCAAACCTGCTAATCGGTTTCAACGTGTATCAGACACCTGGCTGATCAAAAAAGATATTCAAAATGTCTGCTTGAGGAAACAGGTTGAGAGAATTCTTCTCAGTTTCTTGGGACCATCTATTTTCTGATGTTTACCATCAGTATATGCACAGTTATTCAGGTTGCTCATTTCTGGCCCATTAACCTCATTCATTTTCATTATTACAATTAGCATTTGATTAGATGTCTGGATTTATAGTCAGAATGCCTCCATATGTCAGTAGTGAGATACAAAACATTGCCATTTTTAATAACACCGAGCACAAACAATTGTACATGTTCAGTTGTTTGAAAGGCACAAGTCGTAACTTTATTTCAAGCTGCTGGACCTTCCCTGATTGCTGGAGAAGGGTCTGTACATGTCATCAAATCGAAAACCAGCGTGGGCACTGCTGGCAAGAGCACTTATATTTATTATCAGCAGGAGGCTCCGAGCACCTCCAGGGGCTGCAGTGCCCTGACATTTACATTACAGTGCTGCCGCCAAAACTGAGGCTGCTGTCTGCTGCAGCGCTGCAATGTAAAAGGGCAAAGAATTCATAGTAGTTTGCCAGAAAATAACGTTGTCAGTATAGGGTGCATTTTCCTGGGATTAGCAGCCAGATATTGCTTGAAAAACATGCTATGCATGGAAAAATTGGACACCAATCATTTTCCCCTGTTCTGCTTTTGAATAGCGCAGCCTTCCTGAATTTCCCAAATGGCTTTTCAGGTGATTGTACTCAACTGTGCCTGAAGAGAGTGCAGTAATGTAAATTTAATTCAAATGAATGCCAGACACCTCTGCATTTAAATTTTGTCTAAAAGCACTAGGTGCTGTTCAGGGCAAACTGCTCCCAGAAAAAACTAGCTCTGCTGTTTTGGTGCTATTAGTCTAAAGGGACAGGCTGGTGTTGTCAAGAAAGTTCTTTGCTTTTGGCCTTTTGAATTAAAAATGATTTCATTTCAGAAATCATTACAGAATGCTGTTTATCTTTTTCTTTTTGGTGAAGGCTGTGTTCTGATTTGTGGCTCCCTCCGTTTTGTGAGATGGTTGGCTTTGTGGCAGGCCAGGAGCAACAACCGTAAGCCCACTTGATAACAGCTGAAGAAATTCGCCTGGGCCACCACCACCTGGGCTTCCTTGCCACAGGGAGAGTGACTGCCCTTGACATCAAGGCAGCATTTGACCGAGTGTGACACCAAGGAGCCCTAGTAAAATTGAAGTCAATGGGAATCAGGGAGAAAACTCTCCAGTGGCTGGATTCATACCTAGCACAAAGGAAGATGGTAGTGGTTGTTGGAGGCCAATCATCTCAGCCCCAGGACATTGCTGCAGGAGTTCCTCAGGGCAGTGTCCTAGGCCCAACCATCTTCAGCTGCTTCATCAATGACATTCCCTCCATCATAAGGTCAGAAATGGGGATGTTCGCTGATGACTGCACAGTGTTCAGTTCCATTCGCAACCCCTCAGATAATGAAGCAGTCTGTGCCCGCATGCAGCAAGACCTGGACAACATCCAGGCTTGGGCTGATAAGTGGCAAGTAATATTCATACCAGACAAGTGCCAGGCAATGACCATCTCCAACAAGAGACAATCTAACCACCTCCCCTTGACATTCAACGGCATCACCATCAACATCCTGGGGGTCACCATTGACCAGAAACTTAACTGGACCAGCCATATAAATACTGTGGCTACAAGAGCAGGTCAGAGGCTGGGTATTCTGTGGCGAGTGACTCACCTCCTGACTCCTCAAAGCCTATCCACCACAAGGCACAAGTCAGGAGTGTGATGGAGTACTCTCCACTTGCCTGGATGAGTGCAGCTCCGACAACACTCAAGAAGCTCGACACCATCCAGGACAAAGCATCCTGCTTGATTGGCACCCCATCCACCACCCTAAACATTCACTGCCTTCACCACCGGTGCACCGTGGCTGCAGTGTGTACCATCCAGAGGATGCACTGCAGCAACTCGCCAAGGCTTCTTCGACAGCACCTCCCAAACCCGTGACCTCTACCACCTAGAAGGACAAGAGCAGCAGGCACATGGGAACAACACCACCTGCACGTTCCCTTCCAAGTCACACACCATCCCGACTTGGAAATATATCGCCATTCCTTCATCGTCGCTGGGTCAAAATCCTGGAACTCCCTTCCTAACAGCACTGTGGGAGAATCTTCACCACACGGACTGCAGCAGTTCAAGAAGGCGGCTCACCACCACCTTCTCAAGGGCAATTATGGATGGGCAATAAATGCTGGCCTTGCCAGCAACGCCCACGTCCCATGAACGAATAAAAAAAAGAGTAAGAATCCTCCCCTCTCCCTGACTGCACACCCCCTCCATACTACCTGGAATTAAAAAGAGAAGCCTCGCATCCAAACCCAGGTCACAGCTCCTATTCCCACATCATTCTTTCATACGGTGTTATGTGTGTGTCAGTGGTATCTCTCTCACCTTGGAGGCAGAAGTTCGTGGGGTCAAGCTCCACTCCAGAGACTTGAGCCTATAATCTAGGCTGACATTCCGGTGCAGTACTGAGCGAGTGCAGTCTTTCTGATGAGATGTTAAACGGAGGCCCTGTCTGCCCTCTCAGGTAGACATAAAAGATCCTATGACACTTTCAAAGGAGAGCAGGGAAGCTGTCCCCGGTGTGGTGTCCTCAAACAACATCACTAAAACAGATTATCTGGTCATTTATCTCATTGCTGTTTGTGGGGTCTTGCTGTGTACAGATTGGCCGCGGTGTTTCCTACAGTACAACAGTGACTACACTTCAAAATGGCTGTAAAGCACTTTGGGACATCCTGAGGTCATGAAAGGCTAATATATATATAAATGCAAGTCGTTGTTTTTCTTTTTCCCGGTTTTCCCTGTTCTTCCACCTGCTGCTTGGTACCACGGTGCTGCCCTCTTACCAACTTACTCCACGACCGACTGTCGGGGCATCTGGACTGCTGCTTATGGTGCTACCGCATCAGTCAATGGCACAACGGCATGCAGCATGTAGATGTGCACAAGGAATGGATCTTTTACATTGATATCAAGACCCACCAATATGCAGATCACAGCTTCTGGTATGCATGCATTAAATTGAAACCTTACCACTTCATCAGAAGATATCCAAATAAAAATCCTGCTCCATTACCTGCATAAAGCAAAATCCTTCTGGTTCTCAGTCAGGGTATTTGCTGTACATGCCCGTTTATCGGTGATGCCGCTTTTAAGGTCTGAATTGCACCCAATTTCCCTCTCCGCATTGGCCCTGGGTCTAATAGTGCACTTTCAGTCACCCAAAGTCTGCCCTTTTCATTATATTGAGGGCCCCCAGAAAGATAGTGCACTATTTCTGGGTGTCTGGTGGAGCACATTTCGACCACCTCCAGTCAGCACCCTCGCAGGAAAATCTACCCTTATATCTTACGCAAGAACAAGTGTTCACAGTGTTTACTAACTGTCATTGTCCCTCTAAAATATTTCCAGGTGTTGCCTGTTCCTTTCAGTTCTCTGTCACAAATTGTTACTTTAGCCCACAAAACCAGTCATTGTTCCAGTCATGCAGCTGCCTCTTTAATAATTTTCCATTGGAATTATCTGAGGGCATTCTGTGTTATTATACTTGACTTCCTTTTGTGCTGTACTTGTACCCCAGTCAGTGTCACACCTACTTATTACAGTTTCTTCTCTCATTGATAGCAGATCTATCAAGTGCACTGTATCCATAAATATGTGAACATGTCACGTCAACGGTTTTATTACTGAATTTTAAGCAAATTAAGGTATTTAATCATCCGCAAGGAGTTGCAGCTGTTTCAGGACTAAAATTAGCAAGTCTGAGTTGTTCACTCAGTGCAAGGTTTTGTATTCAGTGTACACCAAACAGCATTTTCAAATGCTGCACAGGCTGCTACGCGATCTACTGCAGATCTGATGAGCACGAGTAGTGTTTATGGTCTCTTAGCTTGCAACAAGTGATATCAAGCTGCGGGCACTGCCACTCACAAGAAAGATTTGAGCATAACATCTCAGGGAGATGGCTGAATGTGCAACATGGTTTAGTATTTTTAATGCCTCAAGACTCCTTTCCATTTCATGCATGGGTGGGACTCATGTGAAGGCTACATTGTGAAGTCTCCACTGGAGTACTGCTTGCAAGAGTGAGGAAATCTTTGTCTGGATAGAATCAGAGTAATGTCAGCCACACTTCGCACTTTCCTGTGCCAAATACATATTTTGAGTGTACCCTTGAAGGCAGCAATCATGCTCCGTAGCTGAGCAGGAAGCATTGTAGCAGAATTTTGCAGTCTGTCTTCATGAGTGAGAAGGGCAGTCCCTGCAATATAACATATGTCTTTATTAAGTTTTGAGCCAATTTCAATGATTTGGAAGTATATGCATGCAAAAGTTACAGGCCCAATTCTTTATTGTGTATAGGCCCAGAAAATTCATAGACATTAAGTAAATCACTTTCTGTGAGGGAAATTAATTTCTCCCAAGTTGATCCTCCATTAAAGTGGAGAGATCCAAGCAAAAGTTTTGTGGGCTGCTGCCATACTGACAGGTCCAGTTTGCTCAATCAGAACTTTGTGATTCATTTGTTTCAGATTGGTTTTAATTTCCTTATTATTGTTCATTATAGTTGAGATAAATTTCTCCATTTGTCACTTTGGACCATGTGCCAAAAGTTTTCTACTCTTTCCCCATATTCATAAAATAAAGATATGATCCTTTCAAATTCAGAATTTAATTTCTTAGTTAACAGGCCAGATTTGGGGGTGGATCTCCAACTGCTGCGGTACTGGCTGCCAGCTGCTGAACTTTCCAGCTGCCTCCATCCTGAGAGTTTTCCTGTTGACCTTATTAAAAAAAACACTTACCTTTTCCGACCTCCATGGCCTTGCTGCCTGCCCCTCTCAGAGCCTCCATCCTGTGTAGGGCGTAGGTCCTTCTTTCTCTGGGCGCCCTTTCTAATGACCCCCATGCCTGAACTTCCAATATACGCTCCTGTCACTAGAAGCTCTGTGGCAGAATCACAAAATTTATCCCTTATTCTTTTGTACCGTTTTGGTGTCATGCATCATGGGCCTCAGCCCTGTAGCTAGGTTTCTCAATAAAACAATATGTGGCAGAGGTGCTTTCAAACTGACTTTCTTAAGCACTTAACCTAGCTTTCTCTTTCAAACTTCAATGCTAAATGATTCATTTTTAATGTATAGTTAGTTATTCATTAAAAATCTTGTTTTTTCATGTATTTCTCTGAAAGCTTTTATACTGCAGCAGGTATATTTTCCTATATTCAGTATCATTAGCAGAAAAGCTAGCATGAGTATAAATCTGTCTCCCCATTTCATCCATGCGCAGACTTCTTCACTGTAATTAGCAAATACAGAAAAATAGACCGCCAGGTAACTAAACTGTTTTGAAGCTTCTGTAGTGTAATTATAAATTTCTTGTGGAAACAATAGCCTCCAAAGATTTTAGATAGTAAAAATGATCGTAGCATGCTATTTTAACATGATTCTTTGGGTCATAGGCAGCCAACCTTTCGAAGCTCAAGAGCCAAAAATAACTTGTATACCAACAGAGAGACAGGGGAGTAGAAATCTGTTTTGGGCGGCACCAGATCCGCTGCCCATTATGCGCACTGCCTGATATTAAATTCAGTGGAACTAAACATTGGACAGTGTGAACAGCAGCCGATGTGATAGTACCCAAGACCAATTCCTACCCAATAGATTTTAAATGGAGTGTGATGACATACTCAAGATATTCTTACTGTAACCACAAGTCTACCAGAAAAGAAATTATGAAACTAAGTCTGTGCTTTGTTTCCCAACTGTTCACTTGAAATACAGGTTGTACATTCTAATATCTTCTCTTTCAACATTCCCTCTCCCACAATCTATGTCATTGCCTCTCTTCCTGTCTCTCTCATTCTCTCCATCTTTCAATTTACTGCCTCCCTCCCATTCTTTCTTCACCTGTCTCTTGCATTCTCTCTTCCTATAATAGTTGCTAAAGTGAATTTGTGTGTGATGAAGTATTGATTGGAAAATGTTACTTAATTGATGGTGTGTTCCAGCTAGACCATTTTGGAGCTTGTCCTTAGTTATATGCACGTGTGATATTGGGGATTGGGTGATAGGAACAATAGTCATGCTGAAATTGCTCTGAAAGGTAGGTATTTGGACTACCAATACCTTTGGGATCAAAACTGATTCTGATCCAGTTTTACAAAAGGATAATCTAGAGCATTTCTCAAGATAATTAATACAAGGAAATAGGGTTGATTTTATAAGTCTCTGGTTTCAGTGTGGAACCTTGCTGGATTGAATGGACTGCTGCATCCAGCATGGAGTTCCATGTGCTCAAGTCATGCCACTCCAAATTTTGGGGCCAATGCTATATCAGTATTTTCATCAATGCATTTACTTTTTTTGAATTGCAACTTCTTTTCCAACAACAGTCATTTGACTTACAACAAGCAAAATGGGCAGGGTGGGAAATCCTTTAGGGGGTTCTAATGGTGCTCTTACATTTGCAGAAACTCTAGTTCTCAAGGAAACAAGAAAGGCAAGTGTGACTACACCTCAGGTGTTTTGTACACACCCAGGACCTACATTTACAGACCCAGGCAGTCCTTCCTGGGCATGTCAGAGAAGATTGGCATTAGGTGCTTCTGCTTAACAAGGGAGGCTGTTACATAGCTAGGTCATCTGTTGGAGTTGGACCTGTAGGCACAACCTTTAATGCCACTGGATCCTTTTAAGACACCACTGATGATATATGCCATAACAGTCAGTCGACTGTCCATGGGCATACCAAGCAAGTGACAGAGGCCTTGTTTGTAAAAGGCAACACATTTATCACATCCCTGTGGAAAGGACAGTACAGAACATTTCCTAATGGCTGAGTTTCCAAGAGTGCAGAGTATTGTAGTTAGTACCCATGTGGCCACCTGGCCAGCAGGTTACTGCTCCTCCACTACCTTCAACACTTGCTCCTCCTTGCCTGTACATTTGGCCTCAACCAGTGCTATGTCCTCAGGTTCACTAACTGTATTCTTCAGGATGTATGTGGCTGTATTGATGCTTGCAAACTTTAGTTATAGGGACTCGGGGTGCTGTGTGGTGTTCTGGGTTGCTAGCATTATTGACAGGCTGCTCCTCCAGGGCTACATTGACAGGAAAGGAACAAATGTTAGAATGCTGGCTCCCCAAGAACCCTTAAAACAGAGCTTGCATTGTAAGATGCTGTGTTTAATGTTTGCGTATGTGTCTGTGGGAATGAGAGAGAAGAGGGACAAGACTTAAGAGCAGGGTAGTTTTAGCCCTGAGCTTGGGGAAGCTTGCTGCTCTACTTTTCCTACTTCTTCTATACACTGATATGCCAAATTTCCAGGGTGACCTTCTGCAAGAGAGTCAGTGCTTGTGATTGGTGAGCCTTTCTCCAGTTGAGACCTGCTCCTTTGAATTTTTGCCATCTTGTTGGTCCAGCAGAAAGCTAGTCTTGAGATGCTGTAAATTAAAGGAGCACATACACAGTGACAGATGTATGGTTAACCTGCACGGTAACTAGGGTTGCCAACTCTGAGGTTCCAAGA
Organism: Heptranchias perlo; assembly: GCF_035084215.1. Classification (NCBI taxonomy): domain Eukaryota; kingdom Metazoa; phylum Chordata; class Chondrichthyes; order Hexanchiformes; family Hexanchidae; genus Heptranchias; species Heptranchias perlo. Next base: position 123,362,287 of record NC_090326.1, read on the forward strand.
GATTGCATCACATGACCTCCTGCTTCCAACTGCCCCGCTCCCACACTTCCGCCATTGGTCGCCTGACATGTCCATCCTCGCGGTACACCACCTTCTTACATCAATCGGAAGTGAATAGATTCTTCATTACCCGATTGAATGATTCTTCACTGGCAGTCAACAGCCTTTTTTCCCCCATATCTGATATTTTTATAACTAGTAAACAAAAGCGTTCAAAGAAATTTTTTTATAACAATTTTTTATTGAGCTGATGATTTTTCTCCTCGGTTTTTGCTCGCAGTAGTGACCTGGAGATTGGTCTTTAATTCCTGAAGACTTCAGGACAATCCTGGAGGGTTGGCAACCCTAACAGTAACCTGTGACAGTAAATGACCATGCCAGATACAGCTGGGTACTGTTACAATGATTTGATGTGTGAATCATAGAATCATAGAAGTTTACAACATGGAAACAGGCCCTTCGGCCCAACATGTCCATGTCGCCCAGTTTATACCACTAAGCTAGTCCCAATTGCCTGCACTTGGCCCATATCCCTCTATACCCATCTTACCCATGTAACTATCCAAATGCTTTTTAAAAGACAAAATTGTACCCGCCTCTACTACTGCCTTTGGCAGCTCATTCCAGACACTCACCACCCTTTGAGTGAAAAAATTGCCCCTCTGGACCCTTTTGTATCTCTCCGCTCTCACCTTAAATCTATGCCCCCTCGTTATAGACTCCCCTACCTTTGGGCAATTGGAAGATGTGAATTTAACTAGGCTTTCAATTCTACATTACATCTTTACTGTCTGCCCTGCTGAGGTCCAGATTTGCATGAGATGCAATAACAGAGATGTAAGGTTGTGCGAAGATTTGGCATGAGCAAGCAGCAAATGTTGAACAGATTGACAGGCAACATATTGTGCCGCGGAATCTTGTATCATCTGTCTAGTACAAAACACTGTCAGGTGAGGTACCTTGTGAGATTCCTTAAAGTACCTGTTTTCTGTATGTTAGACAACATTGAGCCCGGTTGTAATTTCTGTCAGCCATGGTGCACTGCCGTCCTCTGAGGTGGATACTCTGGAGTGCCTAACATGGTAACCCTCCTTGCACTTATCTCATGCAACAACACATCCACTTCATCAGACATCAAACAGGGTGCCTGGTGCAGTGTTGTTCCACTACTTTTCCAGAGACTCCATTTTGTGTCTCTACGTTAGCATTTCTTTTCTTTAAGCCTTGCCTGTCTCTTCTATTCTCTACCCCATACAAGCTTTTCAAAGGTTCAAAAATCATTTGTGAACCTTAAAAAGGTTTGGCTGATTTTCTTTTTGTTCTCCGAGATGCAGCACCTTCCCTTAATTAGCTGCATTTTCTTAAAGTTGGAGCTGCTGCTTTTCAAGGCTGCAAGCTTCCATGATTTCTCCCCCCCTCCCCCTACTCCCGATGGGCTCCCCAAGTATGGTCACGCTCCTTGTGTAAGACATCAGCAGGGAGCTTTTTAAAAATTATATGCAATTATATGATGCAACTGCCATATCCATGTTATGCTGAAACTAATGATTTGGTTAAATCAGTCTGTGTACATTAGTGCAAATGTAAATTTAAAAAAAAAGTCTTATAAGTAAAGTCTATTGTAAATTAACAGATTGATATTAGCATTATTATATCTCTAGAAATTAGCCTGATAAGGAGTTAAAATGGGCCGGATTTTGCCGTGAGTGGCGAACGAACGACGCTAGCCATTCGTTAGACTTGCACTTGCCCATAGACTTTCTGTGGGGTTTTGCACGGCAAGTTCCTCTAAATTAGAGATCCAAACAGCACGGCGCCCTCTGCAGGGCATCTGGGACCTGTGTCAACAGGGCAAGCAGCTGTACATCTCCCTAACCAATCAAGTTGAAGAATCGTTAATGAGCAGCTCAGAGTCTGAACCAGGAAGTGTCAGTTAGAACAGTGAATTCAGTGTCAAATCAGGTACAGATTGGGAAATAAAGTGAGGGGAAGAAAGATTGAATTAAGGGAGAGAGAAAAAAGAGTTAAAGAAAAAGTAAAAACAAAATTTAAATTTAAATTTAAAAAAAATCTCCAAACAATAATTAAAAGCTGAAGTAATGAGACTCTGCACTTGTAAAAGTTAATTTTCAGTGCCAGAGAGGTTGTTTGACAGTAATTAGGACTTACAACACCGTTAAAAGGGTACTTAGTCTGGAATGGACAAGCCCTAACTTTTTGTGGCATGTTTAGCCCGTATCTACGACGTCACTCCAGGAACTTCACGCCGTTCAATATATTTGAATGGTGAGTCAGACAGCGAGATGCCATTTTCACGCAGCTAACGGAGGGGCAGCACATCTCAAACAGCAACATCCCGATTTTTCTCATTTAACTGCACAAGTGTGCTCGATGGAAGTTGCTGCTCAATTTGCGTGTTAATAACAGAGGGCTCTATTGGCCTCACCATTACTTTCACACAAAAATCCAGCCCATTATATCACGTGGACTGCACACATTGGACCTCAGATAAAAAAAATATATAGATTAAGGAGCCTTCAAAGATTTTCTTCTCTGGGAGTATCACATTTACTGAAGCTATTTTCTACCACTGTTATTTGTTTGTGAGTAGAAATAAGGAGAATTATAGACCAAGGAGGCATGAGGCTTGGCAAGTTATATTGAAGCCATACTCATGTTTAGGCATTGTTTAGATCCATGTGTTAGACACTAACTTTTGGAAATTATATAAAACTACAGTAACATGTCAGTTTTTACCAGACTTTATTTCCAGACTTTATTTCTGATCAAAGTAACAGGTTCATTTTAATATCTTTAGGGATTTTAAAATGAATATTACTACAGTCAATAAAGCCTCAGTACTTTATTAGAGATTTTTCAGTAATCACTCGTGATGTTATAGTACAAAGATCTCATATTGTTGAGCTATCAAGCCAGTTATTTATTTTTATTATTTTTAAATGAAAAGAAAGTACCACAGTGAAGTGACCCATAGGATGTTCTTTCTCTTTTGTTGCTGCTTTCAGATATTTGTTTTAAAATCTTGCTGTGCAATAGCAAATATGTCTGCATGAAATTTCTTTTTCTGCTGTTTTAACAAAGGCGTTGACCCATTTATTTTAATTGGGCATTAAAATAGCAAGCAGAAGAATTTCATCCAAACCTTTTACAAGTATCGCACAGAGGACCTTCACCCTCACCATCTCTCCCCACAGCCTTACTAAAAACATTTGTAAACAATTTTACAACACCAAGTTATAGTCCAGCAATTTTATTTTAAATTCACAAGCTTTCGGAGGCTTCCTCCTTCGTCAGGTAAATGTTCAGGAGCTCCTTGAAGTCTACGCATTTATACATCACAGAACAATACATGGTGTTTACAGACTGCCCCTGCAACTGCCCGTTGCCAAGGCAATCACCGTGTTCAGACAGAGAGGTGTCACCTGCAGAACCCCCGAATACACATTCAACAAAAAAACAAACAGGAAAAAAAAACAGAGAGAGGCAGAAACATCCGGAAGGCAGAGAAAGCCAGCAAATGACCCATTATATTAAAAACAGATAACATTTGTTCACTGGTGGGGTAACGTGTAGCGTGACATGAACCCAAGATCCCGGTTGAGGCCGTCCTCATGGGTGCGGAACTTGGCTATCAATTTCTGCTCGACGATTTTGCGTTGTCGTGTGTCTCGAAGGCCGCCTTGGAGTACGCTTACCCGAAGGTCGGTGGATGAATGTCCATGACTGCTGAAGTGTTCCCCGACTGGGAGGGAACCCTCCTGTTTGGCGATTGTTGCGCGGTGTCCGTTCATCCGTTGTCGCAGCGTCTGCATGGTCTCGCCAATGTACCATGCTCTGGGGCATCCTTTCCTGCAACGTATGAGGTAGACAACGTTGGCCGAGTCACAGGAGTATGAACTCGGCCAACGTTGTCTACCTCATACGTTGCAGGAAAGGATGCCCCAGAGCATGGTACATTGGCGAGACCATGCAGACGCTGCGACAACGGATGAACGGACACCGCGCAACAATCGCCAAACAGGAGGGTTCCCTCCCAGTCGGGGAACACTTCAGCAGTCATGGACATTCATCCACCGACCTTCGGGTAAGCGTACTCCAAGGCGGCCTTCGAGACACACGACAACGCAAAATCGTCGAGCAGAAATTGATAGCCAAGTTCCGCACCCATGAGGACGGCCTCAACCGGGATCTTGGGTTCATGTCACGCTACACGTTACCCCACCAGTGAACAAATGTTATCTGTTTTTAATATAATGGGTCATTTGCTGGCTTTCTCTGCCTTCCGGATGTTTCTGCCTCTCTCTGTTTTTTTTTCCTGTTTGTTTTTTTGTTGAATGTGTATTCGGGGGTTCTGCAGGTGACACCTCTCTGTCTGAACACGGTGATTGCCTTGGCAACGGGCAGTTGCAGGGGCAGTCTGTAAACACCATGTATTGTTCTGTGATGTATAAATGCGTAGACTTCAAGGAGCTCCTGAACATTTACCTGACGAAGGAGGAAGCCTCCGAAAGCTTGTGAATTTAAAATAAAATTGCTGGACTATAACTTGGTGTTGTAAAATTGTTTACAATTGTCAACCCCAGTCCATCACCGGCATCTCCACATCATTACTAAAAACATGGGAGGGACTTCCTAGCCATTATCACCACATTATTCAGGGCCATATTATTCATGGTAAGCAGCCATAACAAAATTAATTTCGGTGCCCAAAGCACAAAGGCAGTGAGATTGACTGCACGAACCTTTTGTGTGGATGTGGTATGATTACATGTTAGTAAGCATATTTTTCTATTGTGCTAGCGTTTATGGTGCATTGTCAACACAGTTTCTGCTAGGGAGAACATAATCTTTGACAACACAAAGCAGGAGAATTTTATATTCAATGATGGCAGCAGAGGGTACTGTATTTATTTCAATACCAGTGGGCCTGAAGAGTTTGAGTACCAGAGCCTTCAGATAGAAGCTGCTTTGTGCAGTTTGCAACTACTGGAATTAAAATTACCACATTAGACTCAAAGATAGCTGCTGTCCTAGAATACAGGTATTCTTCCACATCTCATTTTTTTTTAATACCTCCTCATCCTTGCACATTGCAGTTAATTTCTGTGATTCGTATGCTTTTTGTAAATGGCATTAGCAGAATAACAATGATATCTCTATCTGGATCTATTTAAAATGCATTTTGATCATTTTTCAGACTACCTCCATTGCAGTTCATGGAGGCCAGGTTGAGCTCTTAAATCAATTGCTTTTATGTTATTCATGATTTAAGGAGGAAAAGTTAAGTAGAATGAGTTGAATTAATGCATTTATGTCTTTAGACCTCTGTGTTACAGTTGTACACAATGTATCTATTCAATGTCAACTTTTTTCTTTGAGATTTCCACACAATTGTACTGTAAGGGTGTTGTTTACCAGAAAACATAAGGAAAATGTCTGGGTGATTAGGCCATTAATGAGCTATATTCACAGATTCCTCTCTGGCTGCAGGTGTGGTGCCGGAGGACTGGAGGACTGCTAATGATGTACCATTGTTTAAAAAGGGAGAAAGGGACAGACCGAGTAATTACAGGCCAGTCAGCCTAACCTCGGTGGTGGGCAAATTATTGGAAAAAATTCTGAGGGACAGTATTAATGGTCATTTAGAAAGGAATGGGTTAATCAAGGACAGTCAGCATGGATTTGTTAAGGGAAGGTCGTGTCTGACTAACTTGATTGAATTTTTTGAGGAGGTAACAAGGAGGGTCGATGAGGATAGCGTATTTGATGTAATCTGCATGGATTTTAGCAAGGCTTTTGACAAGGTCCCACATGGCAGACTGGTCAGAAAAGTAAAAGCCCATAGGAAAGTGGCAAGTTGGATCCAGAATTGGCTCAGTGGCAGGAAGCAAAGGGTAATGGTCGATGGGTGTTTTTATGACTGTAAGGCTGTTTCCAGTAGGGTTCCGCAGGGCTTAGTACTAGGCCCGTTGCTTTTTGTAGTATAAGTGATTTAGAGTTAAATGTAGGGGGCATGATCAGGAAGTTTGCAGATAATACAAAAGTTGGCCGTGTGGTTGAGAGTGAGGAAGAAAGCTGTAGACTGCAGGAAGATATCAATGGACTGGTCAGGTGGGCAGAAAAGTGGCAAATGGAATTCAGTCCGGAGAAGTGTGAGGTAATGCACTTGGGGCAGGCAAACAAGGCAAGGGAATACACAATAAATGGGAGGATACTGAGAGGTATAGAGGAAGTGAGGGACCTTGGAGTGCATGTCCACAGATCCCTGAAGGTAGCAGGAAAGGTAGATAAGGTGGTTAAAAAGGCAAACGGGATAGTTTCCTTTATTAGCCGAGGCATAGAATATAAGAGCAGGGAGATTATGCTAGAACTGTATAAAACACTAGTTAGGCCACAGCTTGAGTACTGCGTACAGTTCTGGTCACCACATTACAGGCAAGATGTGATTGCATTAAAGGGTACAGTGGAGATTTACAAGGATGTTGCCAGGACTGGAGAATTTTAGCTAAGAGAAAAGATTGGAAAGGCTGGGGTTGTTTTCTTTAGAACAGAGGAGGCTGAGGGGAGATTTAATTGAGGTGAGATTTAATTGAGGTGTATAAAATTATGAGGGGCCTAGATAGAGTGGATAGGAAGGACCTATTTCCTTTAGCAGAGAGGTCAAAAACCAGGGGGCATAGATGTAAAGTAATTGGTAGAAGGATTGGAGGGGAGTTGAGGAGAATTTTTTTCATCCAGATGGTGGTGGGGGTCTGGAACTCATTGCCTGAAATGGGGGTAGAGGCAGAAACCCTCAACTCATTTAAAAATTACTTGGATATGCACTTGAAGTGCCGCAACCTACAATGCTACGGACCAAGAGCTGGAAAGTGGGATTAGGCTGGGTGACTCTTTTTTGGTTGGCACAGACATGATGGGCCAAATGGCCTCCTTCTGTGCCGTAAATTTCTATGATTCTTTGATTCTATGATTATGATACTGAGACCCCGATTTTAACTCTGGGTGGAGGAGCATATGGACAGGTGGGTAGTGAGTTGAGTATGAAACTCACCCACTGCTGCAGAAACGAGGCCTGGGCTATTTTAATTCCTGAGCCTCATTTAAGTCCCGCCGGTGTGCAAGGGAAGTCAACAGGAAGCGGTGGAAAATTGCACGGCCTGGAGGTAGCCTACCGAGACAAGGCAAGTGGCAGGATCGGGGGCTTTTCGTGGGGCTCTCAAATTTGAGTAGGGAGGGGTGTCCGGAGCAGGGGAGGCCTAAGCTTTCTTGTGGGGCCCCAGTGAGCACTCCTGCTCCTCCGGGCCCCCCACAAGGGAACGAAAAAAGACGTACCTTAGTCGGCCTCTTCTTCTTCCCGGCAGGTGCTGACTGGACTTCACCTGGCGGGAAAGCTACAGTTAAAATTGTAGTCAGGTTCCAATGATCCCGCTGGCTTTGGGTGGGAGTCCTTGCCCCCTTCTTAGGAGAGCAGGTTAAATTCCCAGACAGTGGGATCCTGGTGGCTTTCCAGTGGGTAAGTAACCTGGGCGTTTCTAACTGTCCACTCACCCAGTTTCCGCCGGGCTGGTAGGATTAAAATTGCCCTTGAATCTATTGTGCTCAGATACTTCAAGAATCTGGATTGAGGTGCACCAGATAAGCAATGATCAGTTGGGCTGGGATAATTTATCTCTTTTTGTACGAGGAGGGGAATTAAAGAATACTGGCACCATATTCCCAAAGACAAGGGCAAGGTAACTGACCTTTAGCTGACACCTGACAGCTGCAGACAGACTCTAAGACAGAACAGCAGTCTGTGAATGGAGAAGTGCTGAGTGGAAGTATAATGTCAGTAACTACTAGGAATAAACAGACGTGGGACGTGCTGTTCTCTGTGACTGGCCTGTTTGAACAACAACGACACCTTTTGATTGGTGTGATGCTGTCCCAGCCTAATATAAGATATGCGATTTGAGAATCTTTCACTCATTCACCTGACGAAGGGGATAATCTCCGAAAGCTTGTGATTTTAAAATAAAATTGTTGGACTATAACCTGGTGTTGTAAGATTCCTTACATTTGTCCACCCCAGTCCATCACCGGCATCTCCACATCAGGAATAAACAGAACATTATGTATGACCTTGAACATACGTTTTCTGCACACACAATCATTAAGAAAAAAATAATTGTTTGGACATCAAGTAGAAATTTTTAAAAAACGAATGTTGAAATCTGAAACGTGATCTGGAACAGTTTTGAAGAAGTGTTCCAACCAAAACATAACCAGTCTTTCTCTGTCAGCGCTGACTGACCTGATGTGCATTTCCAGCATTTTCTGTTTTATTTATGTGAAGGCTTTCTACTGATTGATCACTGCCTCCCCCAACAGAAAAAGATCGGCCAGATGTTCGAGCTCTGCTCATCTGGGCTATCTTGTTTAACTCCTTAAATACTTGAGTGATCGATCTAAAATCAATCTTGTTATTGGGTCAATGAACTTCATTGCAAAAATATCCTGAGTACAATTTGTAACATGTAAAAAAAGACTGAATAAAAGTACCCATTTTGCCTTATCTTGACACTAATGGCTTCTGCTCAGGTGCTAATGTATTTATTGTCTCTGGCCCATTACATGTCGTAACTTAGGCTGAGGGGCCCTTTCATATTTGGAAGCGAAACATTACGATATGTTTGTGGATATTTATTTCAAAAATTCGGCCACTGGATTGTAAGGTGGAAACATTTATTTTAAAATTGTAAAATTCCTGCAATCAAAACACTGGCAGATGGATTTCAACGCAGGTAAATGTGAGGCCATCCATTTTGGACCAAAAAAGGATCGATCCGAGTATTTTTTAAATGGTGAAAAGCTATGAATAGTGGAGGTCCAAAGAGATTTAGGGGTCCATGTACATAGATCACTAAAATGTAGTGGCCAAGTACAAAAAATAATTGAAAATGGGGATGTTTTGCTACAGCTATGCCAAGCCCTGCTTAGATCACATCTGGAGTACTGTGTACAGTTCTGGGAACCGCACTGTAGAAAGGAGTGCTGTGCAGATTCACCAGAGTGTTATCAGGCTCCAAGGGTTGAATAATGAGGAGAGATTGCATAAACTAGGCTTGTATTCCCTGGGATATAGCAAGTTAAGAGGCTTTTAGGAATTTGAAAGGAATTGTTAGCGTAGATAGAGAGAAACTATTTCCGCTGGTCGGGGAGTCTAGGACAATGGAATTTTACCTTAAAATCAGAGCCAGGCCATTCAGGAGAGTCGTTAGGAAACACTTCTTCTCGCATAAGGTGGTAGAAATGTGGAACTCTCTCCCACGAAAAGCAGTAGATGCTAACTCAATTAATAATTTTAAATCTGAGATCGATAGATTTTTGCTAGCCAAGGGTATTAAGGGATATGGAGCCAAGGCAGGTGGATGGAGTTAGAATACAGATCAGCTATGATCTCATTGAATGGCGGAACAGGCTCGAGGGGCTGAATGGCCTACTCCTGTTCCCATGAATAGTCAAGCCTTAACTACTAAGCAGCAAAAAAGATAGCAGTGACCAAGCTGTAGCACCAAAAGACAATCAATGAATAACTAGCAAGTGTCACAAAATTAACCAGTGAAACCACTCAACACTTCTACAAAATGACTTCCACCTTGGTCCCTGTAAATCTCCTGCTCCTCCAGGCCCACAAGCTGTACCTTTCTAGGCACCTACCTGTTAGTCTCGGGCCTTCTCGCCTCCTTTCACGTAAAACAGAAAGCCTGGGAATCCCGGCCCCCCGGGGTTGTAATCAGGAATTCCAGAAGCCTCCTTGAAAGGAAGGATATACTTGCCTTAAAGTGCAATGGAGGTTCACTGGATTGATTCCTGGGTGAGAGGGTTGTCCTATGAGGAAAGATTAAGTAGAATGAGCCTATACTCCCTGGAAGAAGTTTAGAAGAATGAGAGGTGATCTTATTGAAACATGTAAGGTTCCGAGGGGGCTTGACAGTGTAGATGCTGAGAGGTTGTTTCCCCTGGCTGGAGAGTCTAGAGCTAGGGTACATAGTCTCAGGATAAGGGGTCCGCCATTTAAGATTGAGACGAGGAGGAATTTCTTCACTCAGAGGGTTGTGAATCTTTGGAATTTTTGAGCCCATAGGGCTGTGGATGTTCAGTCGTTGAGTATATTCAAGGCTGAGATAGATAGATTTTTTTACACTAGATAGACAGATCACATTTCTGCAACCCCAGTTAAAAAGCTTGCTGCGTGAGGCCCAAATCATGTGGCTGCAGAGTCAACTAGCCTTCTTCGATACTGCAAGAGCAGTTCATGAATATCATTACATTCAAGACTGAGATCGATAGATTTTTGGACTCTAGGGGAATCAAGGGATATGGGAATCAGGCGGGAAAGTGGAGTTGAGGTCGAAGATCAGCCATGATCTTATTGAATGGCGGAGCAGGCTCGAGGGGCCGCATGGCCTACTCCTGCTCCTATTTCTTATGTTCTTTTGTAAATAAATGAAAGTTCATTTGTTCTTCTTTGTGGATAAGCGAGGGGAAAGATTCTCCAAATATATGCCTTGCCTCTAAAATGCGTCTGTCACACGTTACAAACCCAAAACAATGTTAATAAGAAAGAAAGGTAGTGGTTTCATCATGTAATCTTTTGAACTTGGAGAGAAGCCAGCAGTGGCCGCTGGAGATCTTTTTGACAGGCAAAGCACAAGCTTTGTATGGCCACAAAAATTAAGATGACAAAATTGGATCTGCAGTCCCTGATTGCCCCACCATTAGTTTGAAACAATTACCTTTAAAAACCCTCTGAAAGCTTACCTTCTTCCCCGCGTCTTCAGCCAACTCTCCTAAATCCCTGTTGTCTCCTTTTTAAATACTCTATCGCTCAGCCCAGCCTTCTTGTAAATCATTCACTGCTCAGTCTGTCTCCTCTAAATCCGCTATCGTTCATTCAGTCTCTGTCCTAAATCATTTAATGCTACAAAATGTTCACCAACAATATAGCCTGTTACTTACTGCACTGCCAGTTAACCACTTCTTATTTTCATACCGGGAAGTCTGAAATTCCCTCGACGTCTTCCTATCTCTCCTTATGACTTGTAGCACTGCTGTTATCCTGCCTTGTTTCATAATTTTACCTTCTCTTAAGACCTAGGAGAAGAACCCTTCTGTTGAAGCAATATTTTCATCCGTTTCCTCCGATGCCATTTGTAAGCAAGATCTCAACTGACATCGCAGAATTCTTATCTCTGCACACCACTTTCCTAGGCAATCTGAGTTTGACTAACCAAGCTATCTTGTTACCATGGCTATGGGCCCTTCTCCCACGTGCAGTGAATGTCCTTCCTTAGTTTGAATGCACTTAATGCACATTGCCTGCTTAGCAAAGTCAAGACAAAAAAATCGGCTGAGCTGATTCATCCTGGGAACTTTCCCATGGGACATTGGGCATCATGTTATGGTGTGGGACCACAGTATCTGATATTGCAGTGCTAGCTGGGTCAGAGCTATATGCACAACAATTGGGGATAGTAGTAATCTTGCCAACCACTGGTAGTGCCATCCCTATGTTGCAACTTTGCTGCAGTTGACAAGCTCTGTCCAGCTGACCTGCAGCAAGCTGAGGCAGTTGTCCTGCGTAATTGGTAAGTTGGTGTGCCAAAGGCTGCAGAATGGCCTGAGGCCTGCAGATCTCCCTGTCATGCCTTCTTTCAGTGAGCAAAGAAGACCACCAAATTAACATTTCCATAAAAAATTCTGAATTATGGAAAAATGTCTCACCAAGACACTGCACAAAAAAGGTACTATGGCCATTATTGAAAAAACTGCAAACGCTATCTAAGAGCTCCTACGTCCACAAAACTTCCCTTTCCATTCAAAGAAAAAAGAGTAATCCCAGCACAAGTTCTAGGGAATTGTGGGTGGTGTTCATTTAAATATTTATGAATCAAATCCGGGGCCTTCGTGACGCTTGCTCATGAGATGGAATCAAGTACTTCAGCTCACTTAAAAGGGAGAGCATGAATCGCAACCCTGAGAAAAATTGGCACAAGGTTTTCACTTCCAATTCTCTGCTTGCACACCTGCTGTCCTGGCACACACGGTTGGGGAATTGGCCCTTTAATGTGTAAAAATGTACGGCGATGCATATTGGAATAGGAGCCATGACGTGCCTGCCCTCAACAGATGTGTGTCCATTGGAAAAGGTGGAAACAACAGATTGGGTGTGCTAATTGATCATTAGCTGAGAATCTCATTATGAGAAAAGGTGTCTGAGGGAAGGCATAATTAAGATTGTTTAAAGACTCGAGTGATATGGACCATGTAATAAAGCTGCTTATTCAATTTAAATTCTGGCCACAATGCTAAATTGAAGATGTGACTAGAGATTAGGAGATTTTGTTTCCTAATTAGTAAACTCCCATCAAAAGCAGGCACTGCATCAACTAAGCTATTTAAAATGGAATCTGTTTAGCAAAGGACTGAGAGCTATAAAAATAGTTATATTGACGTGAATGATTCAATAATATATGAAACATTGTAGTTGTGTTGGAATTATGAGAATATCAATTGGTTATGGTTGAAGAATGTAGATTGTAGTATTACATTAATATACTGCAGTTTTTTTCTTAGATTATTGTACTGGATTAGGAAAAAGTTTTAAAGATTTGTCTTTTTAGCAGTTTTACCTGTGGTTATTTATCTCATTGGAGGAGTTTAAATGAGTTGAGGAGAATGCGCAAACTTGGAAGAACAGATTTGATAAGACAATTGCTCATTTCTCATTTCATACTTTCTTAAACCTTGAAATTACATCAAGGGTCAAAAGGTACAAATGCTTAGTGGGGGTTGTCTGAAATTCCTCTCCCCTTTTTGTAGTTGAGGTATGAAGCCATTTATTTTAAATGGGTTAGCACTTGCTGTGGTATAATTTCTAGGCCTTCGGAGACTGTTCTAAATACTGTGCTGCGTGCCCTCATCTACATAAAATTACACAGCCAATGTTTAAATTTTTAATTATGTAATTGTGCTGCCTTTGTGGATCTACGCTGTCTTTGTGCTGAGACTGAGGGACACTCTGGGTTGTGTACAATTTCATAACAGTCATCAGTGCTTTCTTTATTAGTTGATAGGAGCTGCACTTTGCAGGACAAGACAGGTTCTCCCTGCTGTTTTTTATTCTTCCTTTCCTAAGTAGGACAATCCTGTAACCCAAAGAATTCCAAGCAGCACCAAGTCCATAGTATAGGCATCTGATATCTGTTTCTACAGCTACCGGCAAGTAGCCTTTTTGATTTAAAAAAAAACACAATGGTGAGATTTTCTACATACAATGAACAGAAAATCTTGCTGATTGTTAAATATGTCAAACTGTGATTGAGATTAATTTGGGTAGATATAAACAGAAAATCTGTTGTCAATTTTGTAGTTTAACACTTTAGTGTTGACACTGATGGTTTGCAATGAAATCTCCAAATGTACAAAGTGTAATGCATAGTGACACTGATTTGTTTTAATTACAGGGTGGAGAACATTGTTATTATCATGGCAAAATCCAAGGAAATGCAGAATCCTTTGTGGCCCTTTCAACATGTTATGGACTACAGTAAGTTGCAAGATGTTTAGAATTTTCATATTTACTGTTATGTTTTTAAATTGTCTTGGTCTGACCTCACCCTGTAGTACATAGAAATTACAACACAGAAATGGGGGGGCTTCCATTTGAAGATTGCGTTGCTTATATTAAGCTTTTGCTCATATGGCGGGTGGGATGCTGTTCTGATTTTTGATTTCTGCTCTGTGATGGATTGGGGGGGCTGTTGAAATTATTTGTTCCTATTCTGGCTTCTATTTTCCTTTTAGAATGCAGATAAAGTCTTTGCTGCTGGTACCTGTTACTTTATTAAGGGCTGCTGTAGACCTGGGAAAAACTAGTGGGAACTTGGGTAGGAGAGCTGGAGGAAAAGTAGAAAGGGGCAGCAATCAGTGGGCTCGTGGAGGGATTTGTAATGGGCTCTTTACTGGTTACACTGGGGGTGATTTTTTTTGTGGTGGTGACGTTCTTCCGATTATCCACTGTAACCTTGACTGAAGAGTTGCACAAACCTCAGAAAAACGGATTCAGCACCGTTTACACCATTTTTCCGGGGTTTCCGTGGCTTTTCTGCTGAACTTAGTGGAAGATCAGGGGAACCCCTGCGGAAATTTCAAGGTATGTCTTTTGTCTATTTTCAAATAATGAGGCTATGTTAGTCATCTTCTATTCTTAGGAATTTTTCCTGAATGGAGTGAGCTGATGAAAATGTCAATTAAAGCTTAATTTATTTCAGTCCCCATCTTCAAGACTCATGGGTGCAAGTTAGCACTTAGTCTATTTTAGGAGCAGATAACAATTTTAGAACCACATCCATCATTATTGCTAATGTCCACAATGAAACATGCAGAAATCTGAACATTTTGGAGAAACAAGCCATAGCCACTGCCATAAATAATTATATCAATTTTCCATTATATGTTGTATTAATTACACTGCAATGAATAGTGATAAATTGCACAATTTTTAAAAAAATGATAAAATTGAGTAGAATTTGAACTCATCAGAGTTGTGTTTTGTAGGTTTTACTGTAGTTTAAACTCAAAACAGGAGATTTGTAAATTAGATGAAGGAAAAAAAATAATCATATGCATGTTTGAAGATCTAAAAATTGTCTTTTAGCTAACATTGACCAAAAGTACATCTGTAAGATTTTCTTGGAGAAGCACAGTGAATACTGATAAAGCTCTGGAAATACTAATTACACAGCAGTACAAAAGCAGTGCTGTTCTTATTACAAAGGGTTCATTGTAAAGGTTCAGAAATTTAAAAATGACACGACTACTACTATGCATAACTAGTATTCACATTTCGGACATTATCACTGTGTTTCTCCAAGCAAAATCTTACAATCGTGCTTTTAAGGAACGTTAGCTAAAATTTAACTTTTAAATGTTTGACATGTGTGTGATTTTTTTTTCCTTAATCCAAGCTACAAATCTGCACATAGCAGCACTGATCTCACTGTAAGATACAGTTTAATTTTGTGAGCACAAACAGTGCAAACTCTGAAGGAAATAATATTACAAATAACATTTTTAAACGAACTGATTCCAAGAATTTCTGGAGATCACTTTTCGTGTGTCAACTGCTGCAAAGTTGTTATGAAACATAACTCCACAGCCTTGATGTCTCATCTTGTGAATAACATTCTGCTGTATTAATGATCTGGACTTGGGTATAGAGGGTATAATTTCACAGTTTGCAGATGACATGAAAACTCGGAAATGTAGTAAACAATGTGGAGGATAGTAACAGACTTCCGGAGGACACAGACAGACTGATGAAATGGGCAAATACATGGCAGATGAAATTTAATGCAGAGAAGTGTGGCGTGATACATTGTGGTAGGAGGAATGAGGAGAGCCAATATCAACTAAATAGTAAAATTTTTAAAGTGAGCACGCACCCCCAGGTCTCCCTGTTCCTCCAGTCACAAATCTTTGAAGGTGGCAGGACAAGTAGAGATGGCAGTTAATAAAGCAGAGGATCCCATATGCTTTTTTAATAGAGGCATTGGGCTCGATTTTACCGTCGGGTTTCCTGTGGGTTTCCAGCGGGGGGGCCCCGAAAATCCCGATATCCAGTCACGTGACCGGATCGCGCCACGATCCCGACCACTTCCGGGTTCCCCGATGACGTGCGGGGCTGCGTGCGCGGCCCCCGCTGGTGTGAATCCCGCAGGCAATTAAAGCCAGCGGGGTTCCACTTGAGTGTACTTACCTTGCTTGTTGAGGTCATTAAATGAGCTGAATCAGCTGTCAAAACAGGAAGTGTGGGATTTTACCTTCAATGCAGAGTGTTTCACACACTGGGGGAAACAGTCTCCCTCCAACCAGGCGTGTTGCAGCCAGCAGCCTGTGGCAGCTGCCAAGGTGCACTCCACGGGGGTGGGGGGTGGGGGGAGAGCCCTCACCCACGCAGGAGGCCACCGCGTCACATAGGGCAACCCCTGCCCCCCACTACCCCCCGCCAAGCCAGAGGACAGACCGACGCGAAACCGCAGCCCCAGTCCGAGGAACCACCCACCTACCCTGCACAACCCCTCAGACCAACACCTACCTGATGGGTGGTGCGTGTACACCCTCGGAGGACGAACAGCATGACCAGCCCCAGTAGCTTCGCAGTCCACGCCGTCTGCCGCAGAGACGTGGAGCCCCCAACACGGTGCTGTTGCACGCCCACCTGCACAGCAGGAGGGAGGGCAACCGCAGAGAGAGATGCGTCGCAGAGGGCACTACCCTCGCCACAGGTTCCACAGACCGAGGCGCAGCTCCCCGGACCTCTCCGAGCAGCAGTGCACACGGAGGAGCAGATTCACTCGACATGTAGTCGTGGAGATCTGCAGGCTCTTTCATGCTGAGCTGCTCCTGGCTGGCTCCAGCACCATCTGCTTACCTGTCACTGCCAAAGTCACCACTGCCCTCCACAACTTCTCCTCCGCATCCTTCCAGGGTGCAGCCGGGTACACCGCCGATGTCTCTCAGTCGTCTGCGCGGAAGAGCCCTGCAAATACACCTGCACCTACTCTGCAGTAACACAATGGGTGGCATCAGTGGTGGGTCCTCATAGTGATACCCAGGAGCGGGCATTATTGGACACAACAGACAGGATTCGCGGAGACATGGCAGTGGTGGTGCCAATATAATGTGTGATGTTTGTTGCTCTGAGATTCAATATAGGTAACACCCATGGCAAACCCTCAGACACCCTTGTGCATCCCCTTCATGCTCACGACACGTTTGCCTTACGCTGCCTACTGCACATATGTGATACATGCCCTGTGGCTGCAGCACAGGTGGTGGCAGGTTGAGTGAGGCTGGCCGTGAGAGAGATGCACAAGAGGGTGAGTATGGGATAGAGCCATGAGATTGTATGAGGATTGGGTTGAGTGGTAGTGGTGGAGTGAATACTGGCGAGGTGAGTAGGTGCAGGTAAGATGAGGATGGGGTTTGAGTGGGTATGAGGGGTGATGTGACAGAGTAGTGTTGGCAGTGCCGAAGGAGATGTGGGGTGGTGGCAGTGATGTGGCAGACGGAGTGTAGGGGAAAGACTACGTGTACTCACTTTGGCTGACCTACTGAGGTCATTGGAGCGCCTCCTGCACTGTATGCAGGTGGGCGATATGTTGGTGGCGCAGGTGACCCCCTCTGCCACCTCGAGCCAGGCCTTCCTGGTGGCGGAGGCGGGCCGCTTCCTCCCGCCCGCCGGGTGGAAGATCTCTGTCCTCCCCCTCCTCCTCACCCCATGTATTGATACCTGGAGTGAGGCATCATTAAACTGGGAGCAGCCTTCCCCCTGGGCTGCTCCATGCTGTAATTTGTTCCATTGGTTGCAGCATCTGTCAGTGGAGGACTGCCCCTTTAACTAGAGAGCCTCCAGCTGACAGATCGTACTGCGCATGCGCAGCCCGCCCGACGCGCAGACCAGCAGCGCGGACCCCGGAGGAGCAGGTAAGTGGCTCCAATTAGTGGATTGCCTGCTACGATCGCGCGGGCAACCCACTAATTTCACCGGGCGCGGAGGCCACGCACCCGAAACCCAACCCGCCGGAAACCCGCAGGCCTGCTAAAATCAGGCCCATTGAGTACAAAAGCAAGGAAGTTATGCTGAGCCGTTCTAAAATACTGGTTAGGCCACAGCTGGAGTATTGTGTTCAATTCTGGGCACCACACTTTAGGAAGGATGCCAAGGCCTTAGGGAGGGTGCAGAAGATATTTACTAGAATGGTACCAGGGATTGAGGGTCTTCAGTAATGTGGAGAAGCTGGGGTTGTACTCCCTAGAGCAGGGAAGGTTAAGGGGAGATTTGATAGAGGTGTTCAAAACCATGAACGGTTTTAATCGAGTAAATAAAGAGAAACTGTCTCCAGTGACAGAAGAGTTGGTAAGCAGAGGACACAGATTTAAGGTGATCGGCAAAAGAGCCAGAGGTGACATGAGGAAACATATTTTTACTCAGCAGTTGTAATGATCTGGAATGCACTGCCTGAAAGGATGATGGAAACAGATTCAATAGTAACTTTCAAAAGGGAATTAGATAAATACATGAAGGGAAAAAATTTATTGGGCTATGGAGAAAGAGCAGGAGAATGGGACTAATTGGATAGCTCATTCAAAGTGCAATCACGATGGGTCGAATGGCCTCCACTTATGCTGTACCTACTATGATACTAAGATACTATGAACTAAGCATTAGAAAAGTGCAAAAGATTTATTTTGGTCTGCTCTGATGTTTACATTTTTAATCATGTTCTATTAATTTTAGCTATATTTTTCAAATTAAAAAATGGGCAATGAATGAATTAACTATCTGCAGTTAGGAATTGTAATCTTAAATGTTTCTGTTCAGTGTTTTTTAATACAGTATGTTAATTAGACAGCAAACCTTAGGAAACTGGTTGGGAGCAGTTTCTGAATGCATCACTGTGAGGGAGCTGAATTAACATCAGTGGATACAGTTATTAACCCAGGGTACTTCACAAAGCTTGGCACTTCAACCATTTATGTTGATTCAGCTCCTTCACACTCTGGTACAATGACTTGCCCAAGACAGTTCACTAAATGATGTAATCAGCAGCCATTGTTTTAATAAAGAGGATCGATTCAGCAGCGCCGTGCATCAGGAGAGCAGGTGCACAACTGGTGTGGAGGGAGCACTGATTTGGGAGAGGAGGCCCTGCAGCAATTTCCTACAGGGCTGCAATTTATTAATCTTCTGCATTTAGTGAGCTCACGTTCTTTTGCTCATTTTGTGCCTTAGTCTCATGAGGACCCCAGATTTGATGCGAAAATATTATATTTATTTAGTGCACATAGACTCGGCATATAATTCCAATCATGGCCATCACCAGCATGCAAAGCATGTAGGCCACTGGTTAGTTTAGTCAATGGGTATGATTCAACGATGTGGGAGATAGTTTGTATTTTGCCTCAAGGGCATTTGTCGTCATCATGAAGGCCCCATAGGTGAAGAATTGAGGCGCACTGTCCCTGCCCAGTTCGAAAGCGGTTGAGAAACCCCCACCTACAACGTGGCCAGTTGAATCCTGGTTGACAGTGATTTATAGCAGCATCTGCTGTCTACTCTTCACACCAGTGAGTTGGTAAGAAAAAGACAAAGAAATCAGGAACAGGTTGACCATATTGGGTGCCTCGACAGAACAAATCCGAGTGAATTAGCAACATGATTTAAATGACTACCCAATACAGTGGTGTGGAATGTGACCACTTCCTTTTAAGTGAATGTATTCCTTAAATTTTAAACTGCTGCCCTTTCTGTTGCTGCCTGCACAAGGCGGAAGCTGTGCAGAGAACGTAAAATAGTGAGAATATAAGAAATAGGAGCAGGAATAGGCCATATGATCCCTCGAGCCTGCTCCGCCATTCAATAAGATCATGGCTGATCTTCGACCTCAGCTCCACTTTTCTGCCTGATCCTCATATCCCTTGATTCCCCTAGTGTTCAAAAATCTATCAATCTCAGTCTTGAATGTAATGATATTCATGAACTGCTCTTGCAGCATCCAGGAAGGCTAGTTGACTCTGCAGGCACATGATTTGGGCCTCACACAGCAGGCTTTTTAACTGGGGTTGCAGAATTGTGATCTAATAACACAAGATAAGTTCAGATGAAGGAGGCCCTTCAACTTATTTGATCTCGTGCTTCAGATCACTAACACTACCCTCTTCCCATTCTGTGTCTAGCTGTTCCTTAAAAATCCTATGCCCTGGCCTCAAACAGCTGGAAGTCTTCTCCTTTTGGTGTAGTCTTATCCTGCATGCTTCTGTCTTTTCTTCTTGCTCCCGCTCCTGAACCGGGGCTGTTCACAACCTTGGTGTCCAATTTGACCCCATATCCTTTCCATCACCAAGACCACCTACTTCCACCATAATATTGCCCGTCTCTGCCCCTACCTCAGCTCATCTGCTGCTGAAACCCTCATCCATGCCTTTGTTACCTCCTAGACTTGACTATTCCAATGCTTTCCTGGCCAGCCTCCCACCTTCCACCCTCCATGAACTTGAGCTCATCCAAAACTCTGCTGCCCATATCCTAACTCGCACCAAGTCCCATTCACCCATCACCCCTAAGCTCGGTGACCTACATTGGCTCCTGGTCTGGCATCGCCTTGAATTCTCATCCTTGTTTTCAAATCCCTCCATGGCCTCGCTCCTCCCTTTCTCTGTAACCTCCTCCACCCCTACAACCCTCTGAGATCTCTGCGCTCCTATAATTCTGGCCTCTTGCTCATCCCTGTTTTTAATTGCTCCACCATTGGTAGCCTTGCCTTCAGCTGCCTAGGCCCTTTGCTCTGGAATTCCCTCTCTGTCTCTCTACCGCTCTCTGGGTGTAGATGCTCAGTCATTGAGCCTGACCTGCTGAGTGTTTCCAGCATTTTCTGTTTTTATTTCAGATTTCCAGCAGTATTTTGCTTTTGTTTTAATGAATATAACTCTATCACTAAACTAAAGAGACACAGGAAGGATTATGATAGAGAATTATAAGAGACCTAAGGTAACTTATCTATTGAAAGCAACTTTAATATGATAGACTTGATGTGGAGATGCCGGTGATGGACTGGGGTTGACAATTGTAAACAATTTTACAACACCAAGTTATAGTCCAACAATTTTATTTTAAAATCCTCAAGCTTTCGGAGGCTTCCTCCTTCCTCAGGTGAATGTGGAACTGAAATCCTCGAACCTATCGCATTTATAAATCACAGAACAATGCCTGGTGATTACAGAGAGTCTTTTCAACTGCCCGTTGCCAAGGCAACCAAAGTGTTCAGACAGATAGGTGTTACCTACAGGCCCACCGAATATACAAACGGCCAGAACTAAAAAAACAGATGATGTGGAGATGCCAATTAAAAAAACAGAGCGAGAGAGGTAGAAACATAGAAACATCCGGAAGGAAAAGACAGCAATTGACTCGTTATATTAAAAACAGATAACATTTGTTCGCTGGTGGGGTAACGTGTAGCGTGACATGAACTCAAGATCCCGGTTGAGGCCGTCCTCATGGGTGCGGAACTTGGCTATCAATTTCTGCTCGACGATTTTGCGTTGTCGAGTGTCTCGAAGGCCGCCTTGGAGTACGCTTACCCGAAGGTCGGTGGCTGAATGTCCTTGACTGCTGAAGTGTTCCCTGACTGGGAGGGAACCCTCCTGTCTGGCGATTGTTGCGCGGTGTCCGTTCATCCGCCTTCGAGACACTCGACAACGCAAAATCGTCGAGCAGAAATTGATAGCCAAGTTCCGCACCCATGAGGACGGCCTCAACCAGGATCTTGGGTTCATGTCACGCTACACGTTACCCCACCAGCGAACAAATGTTATCTGTTTTTAATATAACGGGTCAATTGCTGTCTTTTCCTTCCGGATGTTTCTATGTTTCTACCTCTCTCGCTCTGTTTTTTTAATTGGCATCTCCACATCATCTGTTTTTTTAGTTCTGGCCGTTTGTATATTCGGTGGGCCTGTAGGTAACACCTATCTGTCTGAACACTTTGGTCTGAACACTTTGGTTGCCTTGGCAACGGGCAGTTGAAAAGACTCTCTGTAATCACCAGGCATTGTTCTGTGATTTATAAATGCGATAGGTTCGAGGATTTCAGTTCCACATTCACCTGAGGAAGGAGGAAGCCTCCGAAAGCTTGTGGATTTTAAAATAAAATTGTTGGACTATAACTTGGTGTTGTAAAATTGTTTACAATTAATATGATAGAAAGTGCCATATACATCTACTGTTGCTTTTCACTAAGCTCTTTAATGATTTTGTAATTGACCAAAGTGGTTAAACTGGTTTCAATTAAAAATAGCATAATTTAAAATGCATGCTGTGTCTTCTATTTTGAGGGATGATTTGTGTGATGAATAAATCCAAGCACTTTATAAACAGACAAATGACGTGTCAAATTTCAATACTTCTGTTCGGACCTTTTTGATATACTTGAACAAATAATATCCTTTTAAGTGTGGTGCCATAAGCATTTTAGAAGATGAAGGATTACTGAATTACTATTGATAGCTGAAAGCATTTTTCATAATCTTATTAATCTGCATTTGCACGTTGTTGCCATCACTGGCTGGTTGTATACATTCTCTGTATAGTTCACGAACCTTGAAATGGCAGAAGCCTACTACAAATTTCAGAACAAGTTTGTGCAGGATATCACTAGGACAGGCAAACCCTTTAATATATGGGAAATAGAGCTTCAAAGTGAAAATTCTTTGGATTACACTCAGTTGACTGCTAGGGTGAATTGGTTGAATACCATGGACACAGATAGACCTACTAGGCTGAAGACTGAGTGTTACAGAAGATTAGGACCCTGAACCTTTCACTCTTGGAACCTGAGCTCAGTCCTGCCCACACTGCTTCATGCAGGCATATTTACCTCTGGTCTTACAGGAGGGTTTCCAGGGACCAAAAGTGATATCACCACAGAGAGGAGGCAGGTGATAAAACCTCCAGTTCCCCCCAATTTCGTTGTAGCCAGAAAGGGCAGTGATGGGTTCTGGTCCCATTTCCTGCCCCTCCGTTCCCACTGTGCAAGATATCCAGGATACAGTAGACTAGAACCTAGATATGAGTTTGAACATGAAGGGTATTATTTGTCAAGTAATTTTATCATTGTGTATTTCCATTTAAGGCATTTCAAAACAAAACCTTCGTGTATACTGCCCTTGTTGTAGTTAATTATAATTTTTACATAGCCTGTTTCTGTGCTGTAAAATTCAATTTGACCCTACAGGTGTTTATGCACCACAACAGCCTCCTCTCACATTACTTTATCTCACCCTATGAACATATCCTTCTATTCCTTTCTCTCTTGTGTGTATCTAGCTTCTGCTTAAATGCATCTATGCTAATCGCCTCAACCACTCCATGTGGTAGCGAGTTCCATGTTCTCACCACTCTCCGAGTAAAGATATTTCTCCTGAATTCCTTATTGGATTTATTAGTGACTATCTTATATTTATGGCTCCTAGTTTTGGACACTCCCACAACCCCGGCGGCATCAATTTTTATTTACATAGAGTATATGCCACACTGATTTGGAGAAATCTGTTGCTGTGCTCAAATAGATTAAATTGAAATTATGGCCTAAATATAGGACGGGGCCATCAAAAATGCTGCTTGTGATTTTTCCATCCAAATGGGCAGAACATCTCAGGTGATGTGCCTGCAATTTTTCCATGTGTGCATGGCAAGCAAGTTCCCTGCCGCCAGAGGCACTTGGAAAATTACCGACTGCGTTTGAAATTAATCTGGAACCTCATAGTTGCTTGCCTTACCATTTCTCTTTTTTTTGAAAATATAAAATGAACCTAACAGCAAAACACTGCAGTAAGTGCAGTACAAACTCTAAACTACCAGGGCAAGACTGATATGTTTTTATTTCAGAGATGTGGGTATTCGGTTAGACAGTGAGCCAGATTTCTAAGCTGACCTCGTGATACTGGGTGATGTAATGTAAAATGTGGTGTATGCTATATGCAGATAGTTAGGGTAAATTTATGTGCATTAGGCTATGGGAAAAGAACGGGAGAGTGGGACTAATTAGATAGCTCTTTCAAAGAGCCAGCACAGGCATGCTGGGCTGAATGGCCTCATTCTGTGCTGTAAGATGCTATGATTCTAGTCCAAGTTTAATTCAAACTTCCATTAAAATAATCAGAAGCAAAATACTGTGGATGCTGGAAATCTGAAATAAAAACGTCATTTTAACATCTTCCAGTTCTGACAAAAGGTCTTCGACCCGAAACGATAACTCTGTTTCTTTCTCCACAGATGCTGCCTGACATGCTGAGCTTCTCCAGCATTTTCTGCTTTTATTCCATTAAAAAATAATGTTCTTTTATTCAATATGATTTAAAAACTAATGCAATTCTGAAAGATTTAAGACTTCCTGAGCTGCATTACCACACTCAACAGCCAAAAGATCTTTAAAAAATATTCTGCTTCAATTCTCCCTATTGAAATGACATTCTGCTACTAATTTGTAAAGAGCAGTCCCTCAGGGATAGTCAGACTGTGATTCAGCCACAACAGATACTTGCCCAGAAGGATTATAGTGACAGTTGGACCTGTCATTTCCCATCAGTATGTAAAACAGGTGGGGGTAATTTTAACCTAACCCTCCCAGCCCATTTTACACCCCAGTCAATTTTACTTTCCATTGAAGTTGGGTGGATTAGGTTAAAATTACCCCCATGGTCTGTTTGGAATATTAAGTAGCATTTTAGACTTGTGAGGTAGAGGATTGCAGTTAAAGTTTGGCTGCCTGATCAGTTCAGGTCAGCAATGTTTTATGATGTGATACTGTATACGTTGCTGATATTTTAGCAGCATTGTTGCATAAGGGAGCATAGAAACATAGAAAATAGGAGCAAGAGTAGGCCATTCAAAATT
The DNA here is from genome assembly GCF_035084215.1 of Heptranchias perlo. Classification (NCBI taxonomy): domain Eukaryota; kingdom Metazoa; phylum Chordata; class Chondrichthyes; order Hexanchiformes; family Hexanchidae; genus Heptranchias; species Heptranchias perlo. The sequence goes on from NC_090326.1 coordinate 123,386,810, forward strand.
ATCATGGCTGATCGTCTAACTCAGTACCCTGTTCCCGCTTTTTCCCCATATCCCTTGATCCCTTTAGCATTAAGAAATATATCTATCTCCTTCTTGAATACATCTAATGACTTGGCCTCCACTGCCTTCTGTGGTAGAGAATTCCACAGGTTCACCACCCTCTGAGTGAAGAAATTTCTCCTCATCTCGGTTCTAAATGGCATACCCCGTATCCTGAGACTGTGACCCCTGGTTCTGGACTCCCCAGCCATCGAGAACATCCTCCCTGCATCTGTCTAGTCCTGTTAGAATTTTTCGATGAGATCACCTCTCATTCTTCTAAACTCTAGTGAATATAGGCCTAGTCAACCCAATCTCTCCTCATACATCAGTCCTGCCATCCCAGGAATCAGTCTGGTAAACCTTTGCTGCACTCCCTCCATGGCAAGGACATCCTCAGATAAGGAGACCAAAACTGCACACAATACTCCAGATTTGGTCTCACCAAGGCCCTGTACAACTGCAGTAAGACTGTTCCTGTACTCAAATCATCTTGCAATGAACGCCAACATACCATTCACCTTCCTAACTGCTTGCTGCACCTGAATGCTCGCTTTCAGTGACTGATGACACCCAGGTCTCGTTGCACCTCCCTTTTTCCCAATCTATCACCATTCAGGTAATAATCTGCCTTTCTGTTTTTACAACCAAAATGGATAATCCACACATTTATCCACGTTATGCTGCATCTGCCATGTTCTTGCCCACTCACCCAACTTGTCTAAATCACATTGGAGCCTCTTTGCATCCTCCTCACAGCTCACATTCCACCCCAGCTTTGTGTCGTCTATAATTGTTACCTCTTTACAAGGGTATAAAAGAGTGTTTTCTTTTTTGGTAAGTCCACACTTTCCCAAATTTGTACTGTCAGAAGATTGATTATTTTTATGTGAAAGAAAGTGTGCCTAGAACGTTATCCTCTCTAACCTCTCTCTGCCTTCAAGGGCCTTGCACTTGTGAAAATTACATTGATGGCTGCTCTCTTACTACTGCTGTTTTAAGAAGATAATTCTAATGTTAGATGCCAGGATAGTCTCGGAAAGACACAAAATGGCCCCTTGTACTGGTTAATGTTTTTATTTGCAGCATTTTTCAAGACATATATTCCTGGTGCAGTTTGTGCATCAGGGTTTCAGAGCTGCCAAGCTTTGCACTGCACTTTCAAAATCCTCCTTTATGCTTCATAAAAAGAAGTTTACTGTTAAACTGGCATTTTGTCATATTTTATTCATAGCTTGAAGACCTGATCATGTTTAGTAAACAAATGGGTAGCATTTTCTCCTCCTGAATTGTGGAAAGGTCGAAGATTGCACCAGGGTCTCTTAGACTATGGGTCAAATACTCTGGAACCCATTTGTTTACATGTCTCGCAGTTGATTAATTTATTAGAAGTTATATGCCCATTTAATAACTCCTATTTTTAAAAAAAATAATTCTCGGGATGTGGGCGTCACTGGCAAGGCCAGCATTTATTGCCCATCCCTAATTGCCCTTGAGAAGGTGGCGGTGAGCTGCCTTCTTTGAACTGCTGCGGTCTGTGTGGTGAAGGTTCTCCCACAGTGCTGTTAGGAAGGGAGTTCCAGGATTTTGACCCAGCGACAATAAAGGAACAGTGATATATGTCCAAGTCAGGATGGTGTGTGACTTGGAGGGGAACTCTAATCTGATGAATTACCAGTGCAGATAAAAACCACACTAGGGAAAATTTTCATCTATAGCACTCCTGTGCAGATCTTTGTGCACTGAGAGTGCTAAGGACAAGAATCGACCTTTTTATAATTCCACAAATATAACATCACAATGGTAAAGTGACATTTGCTCAGCAGTTTTCATTCTGTTCTCTGGAGTCGGGAAGAAATCTTGGAAATCACAGGAAGAATCTGTTAACGTTTATTTCCTTAGGCGATTAAAGGGATTAGGTGGAGTCCATACTAGTGTAAGTTGTATGTGGTCTGCTGGGAGGCAAATGTTTTTTTCTTGTTCCACACTTTTGTTTTTATGTCAAACCGAAATATTTATAGTAACTTCTTAACTTAAAAATTTTTTTTTAATGTGATATGTGTGTCACTAAATATGGTAAATATCTCCACTCATGATGCTGACTGTACCTTAAGCATAACTATTACATACGAATTACTTGCTCAGCCTGAATTGTGGATATGTTTGTCATATAACAGGGTTGGTTTTTACCTATCTTCATTTTACAAATGGAGTTCCCTAATGCGAGGCCCATACAATGGGCAGAGTTTGCCACCTCCATGATGCAGGTGCTCTGCCCGTGGTAACACTGATCTCATGTTGGTGGGCCAATGCCAACGATTTTCTCTCCACTATCAGCTATCATTTGTTTTTGGTAATCCAATTGCATGGTAATGGAGGAGGAAAATTAGACAACAGATGCCGAGCAAAAGGTAGCTATGAAACTTATTTTTTTAAAGAATGAAAAGAGCAGGAACAAAAGAAGTAAATTCCATCTGTAGTTGTGATGCACTTGGTCCAGGAGTCTTGTTACTTGCAAAGCTGGGGCCAGAGGTCTGGACTCGTATTCATTCAGTCTTTTTAGTAAATGACCTTTTCGTCCTTGCGTCGGTCAGATGCCACCTTTTTTAAGCTGGTGAACAGACACATTGTTGAGATGCTAATCATGGACCAGCTCAGTGGACTTACCTGCCCCGACCATCACATTGTACAAATGCACAGTTCATAGAATTTCTGCTCCAGGGAGGTGTAAATACAACATCAACCTGTAGTGGAACAAACCAACTCCTTCGTTTTGTTCTAGTGGCCAGTCAGAAATCTGTCAGGCTGGCACATGGGCATGACTTTCTGACTTTGCGTTTCCGGCAGGAGACCATGCATTCTCTTCCAACACCAGGAGCATTAGGGTAAATTTTGGGAGGCCCGCAGCTGCTGGTGGGGCCTAGAACGCAGCCAGTGCATATCAGAAAATCACAGACCCTTACAGTGGGGCATGACCCTTACAGTGGGGCATGGCCTCGCAAAATCAATCCCTTTCCCTTTTATTAATGAATGGTAGAAATTTATGAAATTATCTGTCCTCTTGACATTGTCTTTGTTTACGTTTTTTTGTGTCCTGTGACTGACTAAAGAACCTGGGAGTGAATTTTCGCTGAGGTTCTCCCAATCGGGCGCCGTAACTTCCGCAGCTCTTCCTCTGAAGATACGGTGGACGAGCGGGAGAACCTCTGTGGAATTCCACTCCCTAGAACTGTACACATTACTGAGCCTTTTTCTTGTTTTGTATCCTCAGTGGTATGTTTTACGACGGAAACTACACTTACTTGGTTGAACCAGCACCAAGGAATGATGAAAACCCAATGGTAAGCCTTGGTTTTGTAGATTTATATGGAGTTAAATGATGTAATGATGTTGTAGCACAAAATCTTTATCTCTGCCTTTTCCTGGCAGTAGCTCTCTTTTTTTAATTTCAGTATAAAATGGCAATCCAAGTTTCTTTCTGCAGTAATGGCATCAAGGTTTCAAGGTTTCGCTTTGGTTACAGTTTTATAAAGTGGAAATTTGTGTGAATGAAGGAAAATGGGAATTAAAGAATTCTAAAAATAGAGCAGTTAATAAAATACAAGTGCGGTTTCTGATAATACGGGCAAACCACTGTGTTATCCCTTGTTGTGTTTTGCTACGTTTCTCCCTGGCCTCTCCACCCTTTGCTCTAGAAAGCACTATTTCTTTGCTGGGATATCATTCCATAGGTGGCATTGACCCTATGGGTATATCATTCAGATAGCAACTTTTTACATGTCAGCCCAGAGAGAGGGCATCACAACAAGTCCCATTATGTTCTCACCCACAGTTGTAATGTATCCAAGTTTGCTGACGATACAAAGCTAGGTGGGAAAGTAAGCTGTGAGGAAGACAGAATCTGCAAAGGGATATAGACAGGTTAAGCGAGTGGGCAAGAGGGTGGCAGATGGAGTATAATGTAGGGAAATGTGAGGTTATTCACTTTGGTAGGAAGAATAGAAAAACTGAATATTTTTTAAATGGTGAGAAACTATTAAATGTTGTTCTGCTACAAGAAACACAAAAAGTTAGCATGTAGGTACAGCAGGCAATTAGGATAGTAAATGGCATGTTGGCCTTTATTGTAAGGGGGTTGGAGTACAAGACTAAGGAAGTCTTACTACAATTGTACAGGGCTTTAGTGAGACCTTACCTGGAGTACTGCGTACAGTTTTGGTCTTGTTATTTAAGGAAGGATATACTTGCCTTTAGAGGCGGTGCAACGGAGGTTCACTAGATTAATTCCTGGGATGAGAGGGTTGTCCTATGAGGCAAGATTGAGTAGAATAAGGCTATACTGCCTGGAGTTTAGAAGAATAAGAGGTGATCTCATAAGATTATGAGGGGGCTTGACAGGGTAGATGCTGAGAGGTTGTTTCCCCTGGCTGGGGAGTCTAGAACTAGAGGGCATAGTTGCAGGATAAGGGGTCGGCAGTTTAAGACTGAGATGAGGAGGCACTTCTTCACTCGGAGGGTTGTGAATCTTTGGAATTCTCTACCCCAGGGGGCTGTGGACACTGAGTCGTTGAGTATATTCAAAGCTGAGATAGATAGATTTTTGGACTAGGAATCAAGGGATATGGGAATCAGGCAGGAAAGTGGAGTTGTGGTTGAAGATCGGCTATGACCTTATTGAATGGCGGACCAGGCTCGAGGGGCCGTATGGCCTACTCCTGCTCCTATTTCTTATGTTTACATGTGTGCAATTCCATTAGAGGTCACTAACTAGCTACCAACATCAAGAACCCTGCCCATTCCCCCCTCCCCCAACTCCACAAGGGTGCAGCAATCAATTGTAAGCTTTCTACTGAAATCAGCTAACTCATCACAAACCAGGGATTAATATGGGAATCTTTCTTATCTGTAAGACTCAGACAGTCACTGCCATACCAATTTGGTTGCATTGATATTGCAATGGGCCTTCAGTTTTGGAGGTATTAGCATTTTGGAGGTGCGCTTCCTGGCCTCTACTGGGGATGGAGTTTTGCTGAGGTAATTCTCAGTGGCCTCCTGCAGCAAGGGGACACGACTGCTCCTCCTGGCCCCACAAAAGAAAGTTGAACACTTTTGTGGCATCCCGAATCTTCAGAGCAGCTTCCACTGAGCGGGGCGGCCGGGGCAGTTAAGCGGCCATCGGGGTCCTATTGATGATTCAGTAGGCAGCGGTGCCGATCAAGTGGACTGGTTTGTGCTGGATGGTGTCAATCAGTGTGCAGGCCCTCTGATTGATTGTCTGCAGGGAATTAATTTTTGTACATCTTCGAACTGTCGAGGTCGGGCTGGCACTTCTATTTTTCATCGGCAGCTCAAGGCGGATACCTTTACAGATGTGGGCTTCTCCCCTCGTATTACTAAAATGACTCCATTCCTGGTGATTTGGGAGGCGTTCAACAGCCCAGACAGTTGGTGGGTGGAAGGCCCGCCCTGCCGCACTTCCGGTTGCTGGAGTGAGAACCCAGCAACTTTGGGTCCCAGTTTTTGCAATGAAGCACCTTAGACCGTAGCTCCTTGGTTTGCAGAAACCCTGAACAACAAATGAGTGTGACTGCTCCAAAGATCCAATGCAAGTGTTCTAATGTCATTATGGATTCAACCCACACCCACAGGTTGCAGGCATGACTGAAAGTTAGCAAGCGTTTTTGAAGTTCGACCCTTTCAAGCTTCAAATAAACATTTGATATTTTCCTCAGATGTATTTAAAATATGCATAAGGATGGAAGATCTGCCTGTGTGCTCCAAACTTGTAGGTGGTAGGGCTGTTGAAGGGATGAAACAAGAGTTTTAAAAATGTAAAGTACAAATTATTCATCAAAAAAAAAGCTTTAAGCGCATCTACAAAAATTATGGGCCCGATTTTAGCAGGGATGCGGGTTCTCGGCGGATGGGCAAGCGGGCGCGTGGGTAACGCGCCCGGTGAAATTAGTGGCTTGCCCGCGCGATCGTAGCAGGCAATCCACTAATTGGATTCACTTACCTGCTCCTCCGGGTTCCCCGCTGCTGATCTGCGCGTCGGGCGGGCTCCGCATGCGCAGTAAGATCTGTCAGCTGGAGGCGCTCTATTTAAAGGGGCAGTCCTCCACTGACAGATGCTGCAACCAATAGCAAAGATGACTGCATTGAGCAGCCCAGGGGGAAGGCTGCTCCCAGTTTAATGATGCCTCACCCCAGGTATCAATACATGGGGTGAGGAGGAGGGGGATGACAGAGATCTTCCCCCCGGCGGGCGGGAGGAAGCGGCCCGCCTCCGCCACCAGGAAGGCCTGGCTCGAGGTGGCAGAGGGGGTCACCTGCGCCACCAACATATCGCCCACCTGCACACAGTGCAGGAGGCGGTCCAGTGACCTCAGTAGGTCAGCCAAAGTGAGTACACGTAGTCTTTCCCCTACACTCCGTCTGCCACATCACTGCCCCCACCCCACATCTCCTTCGGCACTGCCAACACTACTCTGTCACATCACCCCTCATACCCACTCAAAACCCATCCTCATCTTACCTGCACCTACTCACCTCGCCAGTATTCACCCCACCACTACCACTCAACCCAATCCTCATACAATCTCATGGCTCTATCCCATACTCACCCTCTCGTGCATCTCTCTCACGGCCAGCCTCACTCAACCTGCCACTACCTGTGCTGCAGCCACAGGGCATGCATCACATATGTGCAGTAGGCAGCGTAAGGCAAACGTGTTGAGAGCATGAAGGGGATGCACAAGGGTGTTTGAGGGTTTGTCATGGGTGTTACTTATATTGAATTTCAGAACAACTCACATCACACATTATATTGGCACCACTACTGCCATGTCTTCGCGAATCCTGTCCGGTTTGTGCAATAATGCCCGCTCCTGGGTATCACTATGAGGACCCACCACTGATACCACCCGTTGGGCTCGATTTTACCGTCGGGTTTCCTGTGGGTTTCCAGCGGGGGGGCCCCGAAAAATCCCGATATCCAGTCACGTGACCGGATCGCGCCACGATCCCGACCACTTCCGGGTTCCCCGATGACGTGCGGGGCTGCGTGCGCGGCCCCCGCTGGTGTGAATCCCGCAGGCAATTAAAGCCAGCGGGGTTCCACTTGAGAGTACTTACCTTGCTTGTTGAGGTCATTAAATGAGCTGAATCAGCTGTCAAAACAGGAAGTGTGGGATTTTACCTTCAACGCAGAGTGTTTCACACACTGGGGGAAACAGTCTCCCTCCAACCAGGCGTGTTGCAGCCAGCAGCCTGTGGCAGCTGCCAAGGTGCACTCCACGGGGGTGGGGGGTGGGGGGTGGGGGGAGAGCCCTCACCCACGCAGGAGGCCACCGCGTCACATAGGGCAACCCCTGCCCCCACCACCCCCCGCCAAGCCAGAGGACAGACCGACGCGAAACCGCAGCCCCAGTCCGAGGAACCACCCACCTACCCTGCACAACCCCTCAGACCAACACCTGCCAGATGGGTGGTGCGTGGACACCCTCGGAGGACGAACAGCATGACCAGCCCCAGCAGCCTCGCAGTCCACGCCGTCCGCCGCAGAGACGTGGAGCCCCCCAACATGGTGCTGTTGAACGCCCACCTGCACAGCAGGAGTGAGGGCAACCGCAGAATGAGATGCGTCGCAGAGGGCACTACCCTCGTCACAGGGTCCACAGGCCGAGGCGCAGCTCCCCGGACCTCTCCGAGCAGCAGTGCACACGGAGGAGCAGATTCACTCGACATGTAGTCGTGGAGATCTGCAGGCTCTTTCATGCCGAGCTGCTCCTGGCTGGCCCCAGCACCATCTGCTTACCTGTCGCTGCCAAAGTCACCACTGCCCTCCACAACTTCTCCTCCGCATCCTTCCAGGGTGCAGCCGGGTACACCGCCGATGTCTCTCAGTCGTCTGCGCGGAAGAGCCCTGCAAATACACCTGCACCTACTCTGCAGTAACACAATAGGTGGCATCAGTGGTGGGTCCTCATAGTGATACCCAGGAGCGGGCATTATTGGACACAACAGACAGGATTCGCGGAGACATGGCAGTGGTGGTGCCAATATAATGTGTGATGTTTGTTGCTCTGAGATTCAATATAGGTAACACCCATGGCAAACCCTCAGACACCCTTGTGCATCCCCTTCATGCTCACGACACGTTTGCCTTACGCTGCCTACTGCACATATGTGATGCATGCCCTGTGGCTGCAGCACAGGTGGTGGCAGGTTGAGTGAGGCAGGCCGTGAGGGAGATGCACGAGCGGGTGAGTATGGGATAGAGCCATGAGATTGTATGAGGATTGGGTTGCGTGTTAGTGGCGGGGTGAGTACTGGCGAGGTGAGTAGGTGCAGGTAAGATGAGGATGGGGTTTGAGTGGGTATGAGGGGTGATGTGACAGAGTAGTGTTGGCGGTGCCGAAGGAGATGTGGGGTGGGGGCAGTGTTGTGACAGACCGAGTGTAGGGGAAAGACTACGTGTTCTCACTGTGGCTGACCTACTGCCGTCATTGGAGCGCCTCCTGCACTGTATGCAGGTGGGCGATATGTTGGTGGCGCAGGTGACCCCCTCTGCCACCTCGAGCCAGGCCTTCTTGGTGGCAGAGGCAGGCCGCTTCCTCCCGCCCGCCGGGTGGAAGATCTCTGTCCTCCCCCTCTTCCTCACCCCATCTGATGAAACCTGGGATGAGGCATCATTAAACTGGGAGCAGTCTTCCCCCTGGGCTGCTCCATGCTGTAATTTGTTCCATTGGTTGCAGCATCTGTCAGTGGAGGACTGCCCCTTTAACTAGAGAGCCTCCAGCTGACAGATCGTACTGCGCATGCGCAGCCCGCCCGACGCGCAGACCAGCAGCGTGGAGCCCGGAGGAGCAGGTAAGTGGCTCCAATTAGTGGAATGCCTGCTACGATCGCGCGGGCAACCCACTAATTTCACCGGGCGCGGAGGCCACGCACCCGAAACCCAACCCGCCGGAAACCCGCAGGCCTGCTAAAATCAGGCCCATTGTGTCACTGCAGAGTGGGTGCGGGTGTATTTGCAGGGCTCTTCTGCGCAGACGACTGAGAGACATCGGCGATGTCCCCGGTTGCACCCTGGAAGGCTGCGGAGGAGAAGGTCGGGAGGGCAGTGGTGACTTTGACAGCGACAGGTAGGAAGATGGTGCACGGGCCAGCCAGGAGCAGCTCGGCATGAAAGAGGCTGCAGATGTCCACGGCTACATGTCGAGTGACTCTGAGCCTCCATGTACACTGCTGCTCAGAGAGGTCCAGGAGGCTGAGCCTCGGTCTGTGGAACGTGTGGCGAGGGTAGTGCCCTCTGCGACGCATCTCTCTCTGCGGTAGCCCTCCCTCCTGCTGTACAGGTGGATGTGTCACAGCACTCTGTTGTGGAGCTCCACGTGTCAGAGGTGGACGGCGTGGATGGTGAGGCTGGTGATACTGTTCGCCCTCCGAGGAGGTCATGACTGCAGCTACGGCAGCCCCCATCCGGAAGATGTACATCTGAGGGGGTCCGCAAGGTAGGTATATGTCTCCGGACCCCGGGGTAAGTGTGCAGGTTGGTGACTTTGACCGTCGGGGAGGGTGGTGGAGGCCAAACTTTGTCCCAAGTGACAGAGTGGCCTCCTGCAATGGGACTGTTTCCCCCAGTGTGGGAAACAGTCCCATGTTTATCCAAAATCACACACAGTCCCTTAATCAGGTCAGTTAATGACCTGAAATACCAAACTAAATATTGTCAAGTGGCATCCCTCTGGCTTTAATTGCCTGCGGGATTCCCACCAGCGGGGGCTGCGCGCGCACGCCGGCGCGTCAGCGGGGAACCCGGAAGTGGGCGGGATCGAGGCGCGATCCGGTCCCGCTCCGGGATTTCGTGATTTTCGGGGTCCCCCCGCCGAAAACGCACCCGATAGCGGGTGCTAAAATCGAGCCCTATGTAGCAGTTTCATTCCACTTTGGCATTTATTTGTATTATTAAAATGACATGAGTTTTTTTGCAGCACAGATGCGGCAGACCGAATGGCCTTTGTCTGTGCTGTAAATGTCTATGGTTCTTTGGTTCTAATACAGTCCTCACTATTCTGAGGTTTCATGAAGATGTTTTCTGTGGGCCTATGTAGATGGATTTTATAAAGAAGTTGCAAATCCCCCACCATCAACATCCTGGGGGTCGCCATTGACCGGAAACTTAACTGGACCAGCCACATAAATACTGTGGCTACAAGTATTTAGCGAGGAGGATAGCCTCAGTCTGCAGGACGATATAGATGGGTTGGTCAGATGGGCGGAACAGTGGCAAATGGAATTTAACCCGGAAAAGTGTGAGGTGATGCACTTTGGAGGGACTAACAAGGCAAGGGAATACACAATGAATGGGAGGACCCTAGGCAAGACAGAGGGTCAGAGGGATCTTGGTGTGCAAGTTCACAGATCCCTGAAGGCGGCGGAACAGGTAGATAAGGTGGTAAAGAAGGCATATGGGACACTTGCCTTTATTAGCCAAGGCATAGAATACAAGAGCAAGGAGGTTATGATGGAGCTGTATAAAACACTGGTTAGGCCACAGCTGGAGTACTGTGTGCAGTTCTGGTCGCCACACTACAGGAAGGATGTGATCGCTTTGGAGAGGGTGCAGAGGAGATTCACCAGGATGTTACCAGGGCTGGAGCGCTTCAGCTATGAAGAGAGACTGGGAAGATTGGGTTTGTTTTCCTTGGAGCAGAGGAGGCTGAGGCGGGACATGATTGAGGTGTACAAAATTATGAGGGGCACATATAGGATGGATACTAAGGAGCTTTTTCCCTTCGTTGAGGGTTCTATAACAAGGGGACATAGATTCAAGGTAAAAGGCGGGAGGTTTAGAGGGGATTTGAGAAAGAACTTTTTCACCCAGAGGGTGGTTGGAGTCTGGAACTCACTACCTGAAAGGGTTGTGGAGGCAGGAACCCTCACAACATTCAAGAAGCATTTGGATGAGCACTTGAAATGCCATAGCATACAAGGCTACGGACCAAATGCTGGAATATGGGATTAGAGTAGACAGGGCTTGATGGCCGGCGCGGACACGATGGGCCGAAGGGCCTCTATCCGTGCTGTATAACTCTATGACTCTATGACTCTATGACTCTAAGAGCAGGTCAGAGGCTGGGTATTCTGCGGTGAAGAAAAAAGTACCAGGTTCTGATAAATCTATTTTTCTAATCAATCACCAATGTAGGGAGACCCCGCTCCTGTTCCCGCGCCTCTTATAATGATTGTTATGTTTGGAGTCTGGGTAAGTCTCTGCCCCCTAATGTCCATTGAGGAATCTTTGGAGCAAGGCATGTCTGGGTCCCACTAAAGTTACAAGAGACCAGTGGAGCAGCCGCTGATTTTCAGGGCCAATGGCTTTAGGAGATCAGTACAATAGAAGAAGGTTTAATCACTGAACAACTATGGGATCGTTTATTTTTAAATCATGAGTTTGGTGAATTTAAAATTGGTGGAAATTATTTTTATCCAAGTTTATATAACTGTGCAGAAACAATTGCAACATTTAATATTGTGTCTTAAACTTTGAGAAAAAAACTTTTTTAAATAGTATGATTATCGAAGCACGGAATGATTTATATCCTCTTGCTGTACTCCTACCCTGGCCTCACTTGTTCCCCACCACTTAGCGCCACCTTCAAATTTGTAGCTTTCTAAATTATTTGCTTGCAGAGTTGAAGTATGAGTTGGGCAATAGATTATACCAGTTCAGAAGTGAAATACATACATTTTGTTAAATACATCAAGTTATTTGTTCCTTTCTATTCAAATTTAGCTAAACATATATCTTTTAAAAGCTGTGTGAAAACTTTGTAGGAAGCAGATATGAACAAAATCTGCTTATAAATGCTAAATACTACACTATCGTGCTATTCCACCGGATCCATAGTTTGAAGCTTTGTTGTTGTACCACAGGCATTTACATAGTTCCTTGGGTTTATGACATTGGCACTCAATGAGCTATTCTAGTCACAGTTGTGAAAATAAAAATTGTATTTCATGACTACCCATGAAAATGGTATATCTTTTATTACTTTGAGGATTAAAAGCATTCTTTTTGCCATTTTCCACCTAGCTAACACAACACAATCACGGGATTGAAACAGCATGTTGCATGAGAAGGGCGATACAGCTGATAGTAATGTTTGATCTGAAGGCATTCAGTCTCCCATGGCTAGGACTTCAGTGGGGCACAGCCAAATTCTGCTTCCAAAGTGTGTTCAGGAATTCTGTGGTATCTATTGGGGATTTTAAAATGTATTTAAACATGGCCAAGGTCCTAAATGCGTACTTTGCATCTGTCTTTACCAAGGAAGAAGATGCTGCCAGAGTCTTGGTAAAGGAAGATATACTTGAGATACTGGATGGGCTTAAAATTGATGGAGGTACTAGAAAGGCTAGCTTTACTTAAAGTAGATAAGTCACCCAGTCCGGATGGGAAGCATCCTCGGTTGCTGAGGGAAGTAAGGGTGAAAATTGCGGAGGTACTGGCCGTAATCTTCCAAAAATCCTTAGATACGGGGGTGATGCCAGAGGTCTGGAGAATGGCAAATGTTACACCCTTGTTCAAAAAAGGGTGTAAGGATAAACCCTGCAACTATAGACCAATCAGTTTAACCTCTGTGGTGGGGAAACTTTTAGAAACGATAATCTGGGACTGAATTAGCAATCACTTAGACAAGTGTGGATTGATTATGGAAAGCCAGCACGGATTTGTTAAAGGCAAATCGTGTTTAACTAACTCAATAGAGTTTTTTGATGAGGTAACAGAGAGGGTAGATGAGGGCATTGCGGTTGATGTGGTTTATATGGAATTTCAAAAGGCTTTTGATAAAGTGCCTCATAATAGGCTTGTCATCAAGATTGAAGCCCATGGAATAAAGGGGCCAGTAGCAGCATGGATACAAAATTCGCTTCGTAACAGGAAGCAGAGAGTCGTGGCGACCAGTTGTTTTTCGGACTGGAGGGAGGTGTACAGTGGTGTTCCCCGAGGTGGGTACTGGGACCACTGCTTTTCTTGATATATATTAATGACTTGGACTTGGGTGTACAGGGCACAATTTCCAAATTTGCAGATGTAACAAAACTTGGAAGTGTAGTGAACAGTGAGGAGGATAGTGATGGATTTCAAGAGGACATAGACAGTCTGGTGGCATGGGCGGACACATGGCAGATGAAATTTAAAGCAGAAAAATGCGAAGTGATACATTTCGGTAGGAAGAACGAGGAGAGACAATATAAACTAGAGGGCACAATTCTAAAAGGGGTACAGGAACAGAGAAATCTGGGGGTAAATGTGCATAAATTGTGAAGGTGGCAGGGCAGGTTGAGAAAGCAGTTAAGAAAGCATACGGGATCCTGGGCTTTATAAATAGAGGCACGGAGTACAAAAGCAAGGAAGACATGATGAACACTTATAAAACACTGGTTCGACCACAATTGGAGTATTGTGTCCAATTCTGGTCACCGCACTTTAGGAAAGATGTGAAGGCCTTGGAGAGCGTGCAGAAAAGATTTACTAGAATGATTCCAAGGATGAGGGACTTTAGTTACATGGATAGACTGGAGAAGCTGGGGTTGTTTTCCTTGGAACAGAGAAGATTGAGAGGAGATTTGACAGAGGTATTTAAAATCATGACAGGTCTAGACAGAGTAGATAGAGAGAAACTGTTCCCATTGGCGGAGGGTCAAGAACCAGAGGACATAGATTTAAGGAATTTGCAAAAGAACCAAAGGTGACATGTGGAAAAACTTCTTTACAGAGCGAGTGGTTAGAATCTGGAATGCACGGCCAGAAGGGGTGGTTGAGGCAGATTCAATCGTGGCTTTCAAAAGGGAACTGGATAAATACTTGAAAGGAAAAAATTTCCCATGGGGATAGGGGAGTGGGACTAGCTGGATTGCTTTTGCATAGAGCCGGTGTGGACTCGATGGGCCGAATGGCCTCCTTCCATGCTATAACCTTCTATGATTCTATGATAGACATTCTTGCTGTTATATAGAACTCCCATATCTCCTCCATTACTAAAATTGCGTTTAAGAAGCTTTTGTGCCAAATACTTCTTGTACCTGCAAAGACTCTTGGGTATTTATGAAACCCAAGTCCACCTAAGATTTGAATACTGTTCTCTTATTGGGTGATTGTCTTCACAACACCTCTTTCACGCTCCTGGACAGATGTAAGAGAGGGCTTTTCTGAGAGTTGGACTGTTTCTCATTTCTAGCCCCCAATCCTCTTTTTCTCCTTTGCAACTTTTCTTGACTGTTCAGTCAGTGCCTTTTTTGGTCATTGCTCCTCTCTTGTTCCTCGTAAGCATCAAGTACGTAGGCCTACACGGTCTTCCTCCTTCCTGAAACTTATTTTATTGAAATGAAGACACATTGCACGGGTCACCCATTCTAACTCATTCTTTCCCAGGACCTCAAAACTGTGGTCCTTCTTACCTCCCCCATCTTCCTTTCCTTCTAGTCTAAAACCATTTAAAACCTAGGTTTGACATCACCTAATCTCTACTTCTGATTTATCTTGTCTACTGTTGTATGTTCTTCATCTTAGTGGTACCTACATTTAGAATTTCTCTGTAAAAGAAGATTTTAGACCCTTGTGAAGCCAGATTTGAAGTGAGTTAAGGGTCAGGATTTCTTGGGGGTTTTTGCCTGTCTCCCACCATAACTCTGGCAGAAGACCGTGGAACATCCAGAAAGCAGTCGGGATCCAGTTTCACCGGGTATCCAACGTTTCTGGGAATCTCCATCTACCCCTTGACAAGTCAAATGTTGGCAAGGGGGAGGAGCCAGATGTAGCGACTCTTACACTGAGAGTTCCCACTCCCTTTGTTCAGTCAGGGCCTGGCATATCAATGGACTGTTCCTGGGATGGCAGGACTGTCGTATGAGGAGAGATTGGGTCGACTTGGCCTGTATTCATTTGAGTTTAGAAGAATGAGAGGGGATCTCATTGAAACATATAAAATTCTGACAGGGCTAGACAGACTGGATGCAGGGAGGATGTTTCCCCTGGCTGGGGGGTCCAGAACGAGGGGTCACAGTCTCAGGATACGGGGTAGGACATTTAGGACTGAGATGAGGAGAAATTTCTTCACTTAGGGTGGTGATCCTGTGGAATTCTCTACCACAGAAGGCTCTGGAGGCAAAGTCACTGAAGATATTAAAGAAGGAGCTAGATAAATTTCTAGACACAAAAGGCATCAGGGGGTATGGGGAGAGAGCGGGAATATGGTATTGAGATAGAGGATCAGCCATGGTCATATTGAATGGCGGAGCAGGCTCGAAGGGCCGAATGGTCTACTCCTGCTTCTGTTTTCTATGTTTCTATGTATGGTACACCAAATGAAGTGGTGCATACCAGTTTCCCCATGGGCGAATGCGGGCCCCATCAGTGGGCTCCAGACCAGGAAATGATTGGACTCCTGAAGAAACAGGAAGTAATTTTTAAAAAGTTTTTGAGATTGGCCCCCTTACTCGGGGCTATGGCGAACATGGCCGAGGCTGGGAGTTGGGGTTTGGGTGATGCCACCCCTTTCCATAGGCGGTGGGTGCTAGATGATCTGCCTGAAAAGGACAGGCGGATGCCAGAGATGTGACCCAAGTGGCTCTTGCACCTGCCGGTCCTATGCTAATTAGGTGCCCACCTGCAGACCCCACAAACGCTGGCAGAGTCAGCACTGGGGGGCCCTGGTGGCTGTGATGCTGGCAATCCAGCAGATTTTCAATCTCTTGGAGTTGACCCAAATGCTGATCCCTATTTGAGAATGTTGCTTGTTCTTTTGACAGTAGTTTTCTAGTTTATGTATAATTATATTCCCTATGATTCATCTGTCTTTCTGTTTTGGACTCTGCTTCATTCCAGTAACACAATTAGGACGCTGGAAGTTTTCACTTATCCATAATGCATGAGCTGAAAATTCCATCCTTGATATTCCAGTGAAAATAATTACCAAACTGAATTTGCTCTGACCTCTGATCTAATTTGAATTGTATTTGTAAATGGAGCCTTTGTTGCACTTGTGTTGCAAACAAGGCTCTCATAATTGACTCGTACTCAATCTACACAGGAGAATTTTCACCCACAACTTGAACATTATTCAATTTGAGTTATTAATATTTATTCTGAAAATAGAGGGCATGTTCTGCATAGCTTCATGATTTACAGATTTTTTTTTTACTGCCTATCTGTAGTCAGTTTGAGGATTGGCAATCTCAGGGAAGAAGAGGCCACTTAACCATTCAAAGTAGCCTGTTGTCTAGATCCACTGACCGGACTTCACAAGCTACTTTTATCTTCCTTGAGCTTCAGCTTGAAATCTGTACACCTGTGTTGCTTGTTGAGTCAGTAACCTCTCTGTTTTTGAATGCTTCATCTGAGTCAGCACCAACTACACTATGTTATGACTCTGCCGAGTATCTGGCAACTAAGCATGAATAGCTTTCTACTTCAGTTAGAGTTACCTTACTTAGAGTCATAGAAGTTTACAACATGGAAACAGGCCCTTCGGCCCAACATGTCCATGTCGCCCAGTTTATACCACTAAGCTAGTCCCAATTTCCTGCACTTGGCCCATATCCCTCTATACCCATCTTACCCATGTAACTGTCCAAATGCTTTTTAAAAGACAAAATTGTACCCGCCTCTACTACTGCCTCTGGCAGCTCGTTCCAGACACTCACCACCCTTTGAGTGAAAAAATTGCCCCTCTGGACCCTTTTGTATCTCTCCCCTCTCACCTTAAATCTATGTCCCCTCGTTATAGACTCCCCTACCTTTGGGAAAAGATTTTGACTATCTACCTTTTCTATGCCCCTCATTATTTTATAGACTTCTATAAGATCACCCCTTAACCTCCTACTCTCCAGGGAAAAAAGTCCCAGTCTATCCAACCTCTCCCTATAAGTCAAACCATCAAGTCCCGGTAGCATCCTAGTAAATCTTTTCTGCACTCTTTTTCTAGCTTAATAATATCCTTTCTATAATAGGGTGACCAGAACTGTACACAGTACTCCAAGTGTGGCCTAACTAATGTCTTGTACAACTTCAACAAGACATCCCAACTCCTGTATTCAATGTTCTGACCAATGAAACCAAGCATGTTGAATGCCTTCTTCACCACCCTATCCACCTGTGACTCCACTTTCAAGGAGCTATGAACATGTACTCCTAGATCTCTTTGTTCTATAACTCTCCCCAATGCCCTACCATTAACGGAGTAGGTCCTGGTCCGATTCGATCTACCAAAATGCATCACCTCACATTTATCTAAATTAAACTCCATCTGCCATTCATCGGCCCACTGGCTCAATTTATCAAGATCCCGTTGCAATCCTAGATAACCTTCTTCACTGTCCACAATGCCACCAATCTTGGTGTCATCTGCAAACTTACTAACCATTCCTCCTAAATTCTCATCCAAATCATTAATATAAATAACAAATAACAGCGGACCCAGCACCGATCCCTGAGGCACACCGCTGGTCACAGGACTCCAGTCTGAAAAACAACCCTCTACAACCACCCTCTGTCTTCTGTCGTCAAGCCAATTTTGTATCCAATTGGCTACCTCACCATAGTGTTCTCATCCTGGATTTTTAAAGAATTTTACATTCCATTGATTCAAAACAACCTGCATTGTGTCTTCAACTGTGCTTTTTCCCAATGAGATCAGGTTGATGACCCATAGCCTGTTTTTTTTTGTAGGCCTTGATCTAAGGCTCAGAATCACCTGATCTAATGCCTCTGTGTCTTTTAGCCATTTATCACACCCAAATCATTTTCTGATTCACCTTGTTTAATGTGCGCTTCAATTCTGCAATCATATTTCACATTTTGCAGTCAATATCCATTATTTCACATTTCTTAGTATTTAATATGATCAGCCGTTCATTAGCTTAGTAGTTACTTCTCTGTAAGTACTTCTGATTGTTTTACCCTTGCTTTCGCTGCTTTCCCACAATGTGGTGTTATTCATAAAGATAGATATTTTACTTACAAGATCCTCATTAAGTTTGTGAGGCTCAAAGGCCCCATGACTGATCCTTGGTGAGTCTGTTAGTCATAGATTTCCAATTAGAACTGTTACCATTGATAACTATCTGCTGTTTCTTATTATCCAGCTAATTAATTACAGTTATGCTTTATGTGAAGGACATTAACACATATTTCTGAAAGTCAAGGTATTTAAGGGGTAATTTTCTGGCTTTGCGCACCCAGCAGGGATCCTCGACCACTGAAAGAAATTTAATTGTGCACTGTCTATTGTTTTCCAACCATTTAAAATTTAAAATCCGACCATTTATTATTATCTTCCAAATCTGACAGAATTACAGTAAATTAGTTCAGCATGAGCTGCCTTTATTGGGGGTGATATTCATTTTGAGCAGTAGTGCAAAATGGGTGAACGCGAATTGAAAAGAAATGGAAAAGAAAATGGGTAGACTGTGAAACCAGGCCGATTTGCTATCACCCGTTCTGTGTTACCGCACAAGATGAATTTTATCCCTCATTACCTTTATCCTCTTAGATTACTTTCTTGACAATATACAGTAATATTTTCCCACTAATGTGTAGATGATGCTGCAGCTGCCAGGTGCCTCATGTGGACTTCAGTGCTGTTCAGTGACCCTCCAATGTACTGCTAGTGGACTCCCCCTCCCAAGCAACCATCTGCAGCACACCTTCCAATACAACCTCAATGACTGCACCAAGGCTTGATGTTTTGCAAGCATCAAATTTTAAATGCAGGGCCCACGAGCTGCAGATCACCAGGCTCTGCAGCCCATACTCGTGCTCTGCGTGTTACTCAAGTGCACTGCTCTCTTCTTCACGGTCTAACTCCCCCATGATGGATGTCTCTGAACTGGTGCTTGGGAGGGATAAAGTTTGAGGGTACGACATGGTAGCCATTACTGAGATATGGCTGCATGACAGTCAGGACTGGGAGCGGAATATACCAGTTTATAAGGTCTACAGGAAGGGTAGGGAAACTGGTAGAGGGGGTGGAGTAGCCTTAGTGATTAAAGATGAAATTACTTCAATGATAAGAGAGGATATAATGAGAGGTAAGCAGGCAGTGGAGACTTGATGGGTAGAATTAAGAAATAGAAAAGGATTTAAGACTGTAGTTGGAGTTGTGTATAGGCCCCCTGGTAGCAGCTGTGAAGTGGCAGAATGTACAAATGCAGAGATTAGAAAAGCATGAAGCAAAGGCAGAGTGGTTTTAATGGGGGATTTTAACTTCCATATAGATTGGGATAAGCAGACGAGCTCATGTCAGAAAGGTAGCGACTTTATTGAGTGTGTTTAAGACAGCTTTCTGCAACAATATATCCTAGAACCAACAATGGGTCAGGCCATATAAGATTTAATAATGAGTAATGAGCCAGATTTAGTTAACAGCCTAGCGGTGCGTGAACATCTATCTAATAGCAATCATAATATGATCGAGTTCAATGTTGTGTTTGAAAGGGAGAAACCCGTAACAGCTGCTATGATTCTAAATTTAAGTAAGGCCGACTTCGATGGGATGAGACAGAAATTGACCACAGTAAACTGAACAATTGTTAATGGGTAAAACGAGGGAAGATCAGTGGGAGGTGTTCAAAAAAGAATTTAACGTGACACAGAACTAGTTTATACCCCTAAGGGGCAAGACTTGCCAAAAAAAACAGCCATGGATGATAAAAGAAGTAAGGGACAATATGAAACTAAAAGAAAAAGCATACAAAAATGCAAAAAATAGCGTGGCGACTGGGAGAGATACAAAGAACAGCAAAGGGTGACGAAACAGTATTTAGTATTTACAGTAGGGAAAGAGGATAGCATGCCGGACACCCCAAGGAAACTAATTTGAATCAGGGATGGGGAATTATGTAAGTAAGCTTGCTTACTTACATAATTAATGTAAGCAAATTAACAGTAATGAGGAAAATAATGGCACTAAGAGCGACATATCCCCAGGATCAGATGGTTCCCATCCCAGGGTTTTAAAGGAAGTATGTGAGAACTTTGCAGATGCCCTAACTATAATCTTCCAAATTTCTCTCAAATTAGGAACTGTTCCTTTAGGTTGAAAAATTGCACATGTCACTGTGCTATTTAAGAAATTGTAAACAATTTTACAACACCAAGTTATAGTCCAACAAATTTATTTTAAATTCCACAAGCTTTCGGAGGCTTCCTCCTTCCTCAGGTGGTGTGGAAAAAAAAAATGAAAGGTGAGAGAGGGAAACCAGGGAATTATAGGCCAGTTAGCATAACATCTGTTGTCAGGAAATTACTAGAGTCTAGAATTAAGGATAGAGTGACTGAACATCTTGAAAGTTTTCAGCTGATCAGAGAGATCCAGCATGGATTTGTAAAGGGTAGGTCATGCCTGACGAACGTGATTGAATTTTTTGAATAGGTGACTAAAGTAGCGGACAGGGGAATGTCTATGGATGTTGTTTATATGGACTTCCAGAAGGCATCTGATAAAGTCCCTCATAAGAGACTGTTTGCTAAAGTTGAAGCTCATGGAATTGAGGGCAAATTATTGACCTGTTTAGGAAATTGGCTGAGTGGCGGGAAATGGAGAGTAGGGATAATGAGCAGGTACTCAAATTGGCAAGATGTGACTAGTGGTGTCCCACAGGGATCTGTGTTAGGGCCTCAACTATTCACTGTATTTCTTAACGACTTACACAACAGGATAGACAGTTTGCCGATGACACAAAGATAGACAGCATTGTAAGCAGTGTAGATAGAAGGATAAAATTACAGAGAGATATTAATAGATTAAGTGAATGGGCAAAACTGTGGCAAACGGATTTCATTGTAGGCAAATGTGAGGTCATCCACTTTGGACCTAAAAAGGATTAATCATAGTACTTTCTAAATGGTGAAAAGCTCGAAACAGTGAAGGTCCAAAGAAACTTAGGAGTCCATGTACATAGATCATTAAAATGTCATGGACAGGTAGAGGAAAATAATCAAAAAGGCTAATGGAATGCTGGCCTTTATATCTACAGGACTAGAATACAAAGGGTTAGAAGTTATGCTACAGCTATACACAGCCCTGGTTAGACCACACCTGGAGCACTGTGTTCAGTTCTAGGCACTGCACCTTAGGAAGGATGTATTGGCCTTGGATGGAGTGCAGCGTAGATTTACTAGAATGACACCTGGACTCTAATCTCGCCTCGTAATTTAACTCTTCTGGAAACCAGGGTTGTATTCCCTGGAATTTAGAAGATTAAGGGGTGATCTGATCAAAGTTTTCAAGATATTAAGGGGAACTGATAGGGTAGATAGAGAGAAACTATTTCTGCTGGTTGGGGAGTCTAGGACTAGGGGGGCACAGTCTAGAAATTAGAGCCAGGTCTTTCAGGAGTGAAATTAGGAAACACTTCTACACGCAAAGGGTGTCAGAAGTTTGGAACTCTCTTCCGCAAACGGCAGTTGATGCTAGCTCAATTGTTACTTTTAAATCTGAGATTGATAGATTTTTGTTAACCAAAGGTATTAAAGGATATGGGGCTAAAGCGGGTATATGGAGTAAGGTCACAGATTAGTCATGATCTCATTGAATGGCGGAACAGGCTCGAGGGGCTAAATGGCCTACTCCTGTCCCTGTGTGAGGGTGGATGCTGTACAGTGCTAGCGTTGCTGGATATTGAGAGCCTGCTTGTTTCTCTTGTTATATATCCAGAGGAGGAGAAGAGGAAGGGAGGTTTGAATGTTGTTTTTGAGAATTGGAGTAATATGAGGGTTTCATGATAAAGTTTATAGAAAGTTAACGATAGGCCAATAAGAGGAGAAGCAGTAGTCCTGATGAATGCTCAGGTGACACATGCCCTCATAGCCCCTCATCTCTAACATCCTTGATGGTCTTTCACCCCAGGATGTGTAGGGCTTCCTTCTCATAGGGAGTTAGTTAGTGGCCTGAGATTAGGGAGCGGGCACATGCATTCTTGGAAGGTGTGATTGGCTCCTCTTGTCTCTCTTGACCTGGTGAGCCTTCCTCCACTGGGTGATATGTGGGAATGTGGAGTTCTTATTGACTGCCCTGCTTTGGCCATGTCCCTCTATTGATCCTGAATTCCCTCCTGGGAACCTTCTGTGCTTCTTTTTCCAAAGAGGGTCGCCCTCCTGTCCCTTCATTGGCAAATCGGAGGACTCTCTGTCCTGCAGCAGTTATTTCTGGTCAGCAGCAAAACGTCTTCTGGTAATACTTGTCCTGTTAAATTGCTGTAGGCATTTAGAGCTTCCAGCAGAATGCTGTCCCCTGCTCACAAATGGGCAAGCTCCCAATCAGAAGAATTTCGGATCCCTAAAGCCTGCCTGCATTATTCAATGAGGCTGACCCTGGACATTACAGCAAGTTCAACACCCTCATTGAACTGAAAAACTGACGAAAACTTACACCCAAATTGTTACCTTGCCTTTTCTATTTTCAGATGCTGACTGACCTGCTGTGTTTTTCCAACATTTTCTGTTTTTAGTGCAGAAATAGTAACTGTGTTTATTTCAGTTCTGATATCGTGTTTTCTTTTCTCCTCACAGAATGTTACTGAGCCTCACTTAGTTTACCAGGTCTCTGGCCGTAATGTTCCTTTGCAGCTCCTACAACCCGGTAAGATCGCAGTAATGTACAGTTTGTTTCAGAAGTATCCAGCAGAAACTTAGCACATGTGTGAAGAATCAATTGACATGATGGGCTCGATTTTAGGGTCGGGTTACCTGCGGGTTTCCAGCGGGGGGGCCCCGAAAATCCCGATCTCCGATCACGTGACCGGATTCGGACGAAATCCCGGCCACTTCCGGGTACCGCGCTGACGTGCGGGGCTGCGCGCGCAAGCCCCGCTGGTGGGAATCCCGCAGGCAATTA
Source organism: Heptranchias perlo (assembly GCF_035084215.1). NCBI lineage: Eukaryota > Metazoa > Chordata > Chondrichthyes > Hexanchiformes > Hexanchidae > Heptranchias > Heptranchias perlo. The sequence goes on from NC_090326.1 coordinate 123,409,753, forward strand.
AAGCCAGCGGGGTTCCACTTGAGAGCACTTAACTTGCTCGTTGTGGTCAGTTAATGAGCTGAAGCAGCTGTCAAAAGAGGAAGTGTGGGATTTTACGGTCAAAGCAGTCAGTTTCCCACACTGGGGGAAACAGGACCCTTCAAACCAGGCGTGTTGCAGCCAGCAGCCTGTGCCAGGTGCCAAGGTGCGCTCCACGGGGGAGCGCCCTCACCCACGCAGGAGGCCACCGCGTCACATAGGGCAACCCCTGCCCTCCACCAACCCCCGCCAAGCCAGAGGACAGACCGACACGAAACCGCAGCCCCAGTCCGAGGACCCACCCACCTACCCTGCACAACCCCTCACACCAACACCTGCCAGATGGGTGGTGCGTTGACATCGTCGGAGGACGAACAGGATGACCAGCCCCAGCAGCCTCGCAGTCCACGCCGTCCGCCTCGGAGAGGTGGGGCCCCCCAACACGGTGCTGCGGCACACCCACCTGCACAGCAGGAGGGAGGGCAACCGCAGAGAGAGATGCGTCGCAGGAGGCACTACCCTCCGCACAGGGTGTACAGAGCGAGGCTCAGCTTCATGGACCTCTCCGAGGAGCAGTGCATACGGAGGCTCAGAGTCAATCGCCAGGTAGTCGCCGACATCTGCAGCCTCCTTAACGACGAGCTGCTCCCTGATGGACCAAGCAGCATCTTCTTACCTGTCGCCGTCAAAGTCACCACTGCCCTCAACTTCTTCGCATCTGGTTCCTTCCAGGGTGCCACCGGGGACATCACCGGGGTCTGTCAGTCCTCTGCACACAAGTGCATAAGGCAGGTCACCGATGGGTTGTTCCGCAGGGCCTCCCACTACATCAACTTCGCCATGGACGAGCGCAGCCAGATGGAGAGGGCGGTTGGATTCCATGCCATGGCCGGCTTCCCACGGGTGCAGGGTGTAATCGACTGCACCCACATCGCAATACGGGCACCTCCGCATGAGCCAGGGCTGTTCATCAACAGGAAGGGGTATCACTCCATGAACGCCCAGCTCATCTGTGACCACCGCCAGAGATTCCTACACGTGTGCGCCAGATACCCCGGCAGCTGCCACGATGCCTTCGTCCTCAGGGAGTCCGCCGTCCCGCCCATCCTGCAGGCACCCAACGCCGGCAACGGCTGGCTCCTCGGCGACAAGGGGTATCCCCTCCACACGTGGCTCATGACACCTCTGAGGAACCCCATCACCGAGCCGGAGCGTCGGTACAATGACAGCCACACTGCTACCAGGTCTACAATTGAGCAGACCATAGGGCTTCTCAAGATGCGCTTCAGGTGCCTTGATCGTTCTGGGGGAGCGCTCCAATACACACCATTCAGAGTGGGACGAATCATAGTTGTCTGCTGTGCCCTGCACAACATGGCCCAACAGAGAGGGGTGCCGCTGGAGGAGGCCCCATCCACACCCGCCACCCACATTGAGGAAGGCGAGGGCGAGGAGGAGGAGGAGGAGGAGGAGGAGGCGGAGGCGGAGGAGGAGGAGGAGGACGCGCCCGAGGATGTTGGACGACCCATGCGCCGAGCCGCGACTCACCGGGATGGTCGCCGGGCCAGGGACGCACTCATACGTCAACGGTTCTCCTAGAGTCAGACACTGCGAGGCGCTCGCATCTCCTCACCTGCACATGCGAGCGGCCATACCAGCCCCCTCCACTGAAGAGTGCTGCCAGTAATCCTGCACCCACAGCAGTGTGCCCAATGGGTGGCAGCAGGTGTTCGCCGTCATGATGGCCTCCACGGAACGCAACTACTGCACAAGCCGCGGAAGAATGGACGAGAGGTGGCAGGAGTGGTGAGAATAGACTATTTAATATGTGGAATGTGACATCATTTAAGAAACAAAGTACAAAATAATAAACACCCTGGTGTATTCCCTTTGTGATTATAAGGCCTTTGGAATTCTTCTCCGGGAACCCCTACGTGGTGCTACCCCTGTGGCTCCAGCAGAGGTAGTGGCAGGTTGCTCGTCTTCTTGCCTTGACCGGGTAGATGCTTTTGGCGGACGGCCCCTGGGTTTCGGTGCCCGTGAGGGCACCTCCACAGACTGCTCCTCCTGCACCGGGGCAGGGGCAGACTCGGCCACCTGGAGAGGAGGCACCATTGCGGGTGCTGGTTGAGAGGTGGGCGACGGGTGGGACGTGGGGACGCCTTGAGAGGCGTCCCCGCTTCCATGTCCCCGGTCACCATCATCCCTCTCTTGGCCTCGGCCCACATCACCCCTTCCACCCTGCTGGACGGCAGTTTGGATGGCATGTGTGAGGCCTTGCAAGGCCACCCCTAGTGTATCCCTCAGCCTGTTGGTGGCGTCGGAATGTTGCTCACCCTGAATCCGTACAGACGTTGTGAGGGCCTGCAAGGACTCGAAGTGGAGCTGTGCGTGACGCTCGAGGGAGGCCAGCCTGTCCTCCACCGCAGACAGTCCCGCACCTACCTGCGACACTGTGTCGTCGGTACCCTCCTGTGCCTGCGCCACCAATGCCCACATGCAGGAGGTGGACTCCTCCATCGCCTGCGCTATTGTGGACAATGCGCGCGGCACCTCTGCCAGCACCTCAGCAATTAGCTGGTGGCCCTCGACGACTCTCCTTTTCTCTGGTGGCCCCCTGGGTTCAGCATCTGGGTCCGGCTGAGCAGAGCCTGGAGATGAGTGCTCCCTCCGTCGCGGACCCTCCGCGGCTGCCCCTGCCACCAGGGTCTGCTCATGCTCACTCGTGCGCAGTGACTCACCAAGTGCTACCCCAACTAGTTGGCGAGGGGGACCCACCGAGGTGCGTGTCTCTGCGCTGGTGGATGGTTGGCTCTGATGTGACGATGCACCCTCAGAGACCGCCATGTCCTCTGAGGAATCGCCCTCCATGCTCGCTTGATCCAAAGACGCACCTGCAAGAGAACAGAGGGCACTTTGAGGCATGTGGACCAACTTGACAGTGCGCCTGATGGCAGGTGATGATACGGTCACTCGCGATCATGGGTGTTGAGTGTCAGCTTTCCCTTACCGCCCATTTCGGCAGCGACACACTCGCCATCGGCCACCGACAGGCAATGTCGCGTGCGGGCGAGGTCGAGCGCCTCCACCTCTGCGTCGGTGAGCTCCACCACTTGCGGCGGCCCACCTCCGGTGCGTGCCCTTTCGCGGTTGTTCTTGCTCCTCTTCTCCTGTGAAGGCAAAACACAGATGTGTGAGTGGGTGCGTCTTGCATCGTGAGACGCATCGAGCATCGGTGTGGTTGGGTTGAGCGTGGCGCGGAACGGATGGGAGGAAGTGTGGGCCACGTGCCCATCCCATTGCATGGGGATTGGGGTGTGTGGTAGTGTTCGGGTGGGGTCAGGGACGGTGGGTACTTGCGTGCACGGCGAGGATGGTGAATGAGTGGCTGTGAGGATTGCTGATGGAGCGCAGTGGTGGCTGTGCAGGAGGGGGTTGTGATCTGCTTGGCGTGATGGTGGGGACGGGATGTGGGAGGGTGCGTTGGTGTACTCACCTTGCCAGACCTAGTCAGGTCATTGAAGCGCTTGCGGCACTGCTCCCAAGTCCTTGGGGTGTTGCCCCTGCTGCTCACCTCCGCCGCCACCTCTGCCCATGCCTTCCTGGTTGCGGCGGCAGGGAACTTGCGCCCATCCTCAGGGAAGAGTGTTTCCCTCCTCCTCCTCACGCCCTCCAGCATCAGCTGCAGTGCCAGATCTGAAAAACGGGGCGCAGCCTTTCCCCTTGGTTGAGCCATTCTCCCAGACCTCTTGCTTGCAGCAGGAGGGGCTTTGGGAGACTGCCCCTTTAACTGGAGCTCCTACATCGCGTCGACGGTACTGCGCATGCGCAGCCGGCCGGCACGCAGCTGGGGAGCGCAGAACCCGGAAGCAGGCCTTAATGGGTCCAATTATCCCGCGATCGCGTGGGGGACGCGAACAATTACCCGTCCGCGTTTTCGACGCTCCCGGAGGACCACCCGCTGGGAACCCGCAGGCCTGCTAAATTCGAGCCCCATGTGTTTTTACACCGACATATGTGAGCTCCTATTAAAGATCAAAGTTGATTCAATGCATGTTGTTCTGAAACTATATTTAGGATGATTTTTAAAAGAAATTATATACAGTGGCTTGACCCATTAATGAAATCGTAGGAATGCTTGGCTGTGACAGGGTTGCTTCCTGGACTGGCAGATGTAAAATGGGCTGCCGATTCACTATTAGGAACAGGAGTAGGCCATTCAGTCCCTCGAGCCTGTTCTGTTTTACACCATCGCACAAAGTCACAATTACCCCCATAGTTTCGCTCATACTGAGTTATTAATTAGAGCTGCGATGTTGAGGAGAAGCAGCAAGCTGAAGCTAAGGTTCCTCACTGAGAAGAATGGAAAGTAAGAAATCCTGAAATTGCTTCTTTAATGAAAAACTCCTTGTTTTTCTCTGTAATCAATAGCCCGCTAACAAAATCGCAGGAATGCATTGACTTGAAATGTGAGATTTTTGTCAGCTTATTAATTAACGAGGAAAGCAGTCAACATCCTGTTTTTCATTAAACAAGGAACTTCAAACCACTTGAGTATCTGGTGTACTCCGAATGGCAAGCTGTAGTTGTAGAAATTCGTTTGCGTCCTTTTTCAGGCCGAGATTCAGTGCTGCGCAGGCAGTGTATACCCCAACCGGGTGGAGTCTGGCCCGAAATTGGGGCTCAGGCCTAATTCAGGCGGCCAGCCAGAGCGCTTAAAAAATGGGCCTGATGAATGTAGCAATGGCCTCAATGCACAGGCAGATTGGGTGCGGGCTGTCCAATGCTAAATTTGTCAGCGTTGCACCCGTTTTATGCCTGAAAAACGGGCGCAACACAAACTAATTCCTACCCTTATAGAATGACATTAGCAGAGGAATGATAAATTAGCCCAGCCTCTTGGAGCAAAAGATTATGCCATGCAGATAATTGAAGACAAAATAATTTTTAAAAAGAAACATTTTAAATGGTCATCTTTAAATAATATATGCTTGAAGATTATTGTTTTATAAACCCAGAAATTATTGTTGTTGAAATTGGCAAATGAAGACTATGTAACAGCATAGGACCCCGATTATCATAAATTAATGAGGCTCCCACATGAGTCAAGCAGGTACCTCAGCCGCCGGTAAAAACAGCGTGGTTAACCCTACTGCAGGGCCGGAATGGAGCGGCAAATAGAGCTGCTCAATTTCCTCCTGGAAATTCCCCCTTTTTTTTATGGCTTTCTGAAGAAAGAAACCATAAAATCATTCTCTGTGAATTAACCCTCATTATAAATTGTTTTCTGCACAAACCCCAAAGACGACATCAGAGAAAAATCATGTAAAGCCGGCAATCTATTGAGTTCACCATTTTTAATGAGTGACACGTGGATTGATAATAACTTTGCTGGTTCTAACACGACAGCAGTTTTAAATGTTCACCACTGGCATTTCCTTGAGTAATTGATTGACTATATCTGTTGTTGATTTATCTTCAGTTAATATGATTAATGTTTTGCGATGTACGTTTCTTTCAGAAGATGTTGAAAAAAATGATATCTTTAAAGCTGGGCGAACTGTCCTTTTAAGGAAGAAAAGGCAGGTATGGTCAATATTTTTAACACATCAGATTCATAAGAATGTAAAGTAGAAAAATTATAATGATCAGGATCTCCATGGCTTTCGACCTATATATGGAATATTGGTTCAGTTCATTTTTCCTAATCAATTGGAACATTGCATTATATAGTAACACAGAAGGTGGGAGTGAGAAAGACAGAAGAGGTAACAGCGGCATTATTCAGCAGAGTGCTCAACACCTCTAGAAGAACCATAGAAGGCTCAAAGCTGGAAAAGATCATTGGGTCTGTTTTCCTGACCTTTGTCCCCAGGGAACACCTATTCTCCCAGGTGCAAAGTCAGGAAAAGGGTGTTGGGACTCATTTTGCCGAGTCCTTGTCCCCTTTATTTTGTCCTGGGCTTTTCAGGACTTATCCCAAGGGTAGAGCTGGGCCTTTTCCTGCAACTGGTGCAGGTCCAGCATATCAATACAAATGAGATGGGTGGGAGGCATTTCTGGCCACCCGCCTCAATTTCTTGTCAGCATGGCCCAGACCCAGAGCTGGGCGAGGAAACTGTTGGTGAGTTTGAGTGGGCCAGGTAGCAAGCTAAAAACAGTCCTCCAGATAGGTTCAAGGCTTTTTTTCCACTGGATCTTCAGGCTCTGCGTCCTTCTGGCTACTGTTCTCCAACAGCAGCTAGAAGGCCACGAGGTGAGCAATTAGGTGTGCAGCTGTGCTCCTCATTCCATCTTCATTTTCCAGCATGTGACAGGCCTTCACCAAGGGTGCAACCAATCTGTCTTAATGGCCGAGCCCACCAAATGAGCATAGCTGGGCCTGAGCAGAGGGAATGGACAGAAATTGGCCTCTGTAGGTCCACTTAGTGCATGTTCCTGTTGTCCTTGCAGTTGTATTGGATAAATTGTTTCTCTTCAAGGTTTTTGTTCAATGTTGCTGTCAAGATTTTTAAATTCCTTTGGATAGAAATTTGTCTTGCTCGGTAGCGCGAAACGGGCGGTATCACACGGACCGTCTGTTATACGCCCCGCCCGATATTCAGTACTATCATAGTCAATGCAACTGAATATTGAGCGGGGTGTATGGCGGGGGGGTGGGCGCGAATGTGATACCAGCATTGTGTGCTATGGCCCGAAGCCAGTTTCTACCCTCTTGAATCTACAACCTCCCTCGGTAAGATGTTCCAATAATCCTCTCATTACAGTAATGATTCCTTACTTCCTGTCTGAATCTAACTCTTAGCTGAAACACATGTCCCCATATTTTGCTGTCTGTGCCAACAAAATAACCCTGACTGATCTATATCTCTGAGCCGTGCTATTTTGAACACTTCAATCATATCTCCCTCAGCCTTTTCCTTTCCAGCTAAAAGACTCCCAGGTCCTTGAACCTACCTCTGGTTTATTCTCCAACCCCTTCCCCCCTCGCTTATCATCTTAATAGTTCTTTTTGGTATTTTTTCCAGCTCGGGTTCATCCTTTCTGTGATTTCAATATGCATAATTGCACAGCATGTGCATGTCTACTTTAACCTCTTTGTGCATTTGTTGATCAAATGGTAAGATGAAAAGCAGAGTGTGAGAGTGTTTTTTGATGATTGTGTGTGCTTTACTGCCTTGGTTTCTGCTTATTGGTTATCTGATAAAATAATGTGTAACATGGGTGAAAGCGTCAAAGATCAGCACCATGGAAACTCCAGCAATATTGTCTGGAGAGGGGAGCTGTGATTGTGGTCAGTTCGATCAATCAGGATAACTGCTCCAGGCCAGTAGAAGAAAATAAGCCCAGCCAATAACGAGCATTTCCAACAGGGCACGTCATGGCAATGGGCAAGCAGCATCTAACCGCGTTGTGGATGGAGAGCAGGGGCGGGTCTGGCACGTCTCACGAGTCAACATTCTTAGAAATCACTCTGATGAAGTCAAAGTCCAGCTCACAACTAGTGGACAAAAACCTAGAAGCTGCAACAAGATGTGTGTGTGATAAATTCATGCCAGAATTCCAAACTTTGGTGAAAGAGAAAGACTGCAAAGTTTCACACTGAATGGTGTAGATGTTTATTAAGTTAATATTGTGTGAGGCATTTTCTACTACAATTACTGTATGTGGCTAAAACCAACGTAGCCACACCTGTGGCTAGTCAACGATTTCTATTGGACAACACATCATTTAGCAACTACTCTGCACCCCCATTTTGAGCCCATCCCATCCCCTTCTCTAAGAATGTATTGTCTTAAAATCTTCCCTTCCAAAGTTTCATATCTTCCGAGGGTCTTAAAGGAAGTGGCTACATATATAGTGAATGCATTGGTTGTAATCTTCCAGAATTCACTAGATTCTGGAAAGGTTGCAGTGGATTGGAAAACCGCAAACGTAACACCCCTATTCAAGAAGGGAGTGAGACTGAAAGCAGGTAACTATAGACCAGTTAGCCTAACATCTGTCATTGGGAAAATGCTAGAATCCATTATTAAGGAAGTAGTAGCAGGACATTTGGAGACTCATAATACAATCAAGGAGAGTCAACATCGTTTTATGAAGGGGAAATCATGTCTGACATTTATTAAAGTTCTTTGAGGAAGTAACGGGCAGGGTGGATAAAGGGGAACCAATGGATGCAGTATATTTGGATTTCCAAAAGGCATTCGATAAGGTGCCACATAAAAGATTACTGCACAAGATAAGAGCTCATGGTGTTGGGGTAATATACTGGCATGGATAGAGGATTGGCTAACTAACAGAAAACAAAGAGTCGGGATAAAAGGGTCATTTTCAAAATGGCAATCTGTAACTAGTGGGGTGCCACAGGGGTCAGTGCTGGGGCCTCAACTATTTACAATATATATCAATGACTTGGATGAAGGAACAGAGCGTCTTGTGGCCAAATTTGCTGATGATACAAAGATAGGTGGAAGAGCAAGTTGTGATGAGGACACAGTGTCTGCAAAGGGATGTTGACAGGTTAAGTGACTGGGCAAAAATTTGGCAGATGGAATCTAATGTGGGAAAATGTGAAGTCATCCACTTTGGGAGGAAAAATAAAAAAGCAAAATATTATTTGAATGGAGAAAAACTACAAAATGCTGCGGTGCAGAGGGATTTGGGCGTCCTCGTACATGAATCACAAAAAGTCAACATACAGGTTCAGCAGGTAATTCGGAAGGCAAACGGAATTTTAAAAAATTATTTGTTCGTGGGATGTGGGTGTCGCTGGCGAGGACAGCATTTATTGCCCATCCCTAATTGCCCTTGAGAAGGTGGTGGTGAGCCGCCTTCTTGAACCGCTGCAGTCCGTGTGGTGAAGATTCTCCCACAGTGCTGTTCGGAAGGGAGTTCCAGGATTTTGACCCAGTGACGATGAAGGAACGGCGATATATTTCCAAGTCGGGATGGTGTGTGACTTGGAGGGGAATGTGCAGGTGGTGTTGTTCCCATGTGCCTGCTGCTCTTGTCCTTCTAGGTGGTAGAGGTCGTGGGTCTGGGAGGTGCTGTCAAAGAAGCCGTGGCGAGTTGCTGCAGTGCATCCTGTGGATGGTACACACTGCAGCCACTGTGCGCCGGTGGTGAAGGGAGTGAATGTTTAGGGTGGTGGATGGGGTACCAATCAAGTGGGCTGCGCTGTCCTCGAAGGATATGGGGAAAAGGCGGGAAAGTGGAGTTGAGGTAAAAATCAGATCAGCCATGTTCTGATTGAATGGTGGAGCAGGCTCGAGGGGCCGAATGGCCTACTCCTGCTCCTATCTCTTATGGTCTTATTATGGTCTTCCATAAATAAGGGCACCAGAACTGTACACAGTAGTCCAGGTGTGGTCTCACCAGCACCCTGTACAGTTGGAGCATGACTTCCCTGCTTTTATACTCCATCCCCCTAGAAATAAAGGCCAATATTCCATTTGCCTTCCGGATTACCTGTTGCACCTGTATGTTGACTTTTTGTGTTTCATGTGCGAGGACACCCAGATCCCTCTGTACTGCAGCATTTTGTAGTATTTCTCCATTCAAACAATATTTTGCTTTTTTATTTTTCCTCCTAAAGTGGATGACTTCACATTTTCCCACATTATATTCCATCTGCCAAATTTTTGCCCATTCACTTAACCTGTCAATATCCCTTTGCGGACACTTTGGGCTTGATTTTCAGATGTCCGAGTGGGTGCGTTCGTGGTCCGGGGGGGCTCCGAAAATTGTGGATTCCCGGTGCAGGTCCGGAGCCCGGCTCCAACCCGCCCACTTCCGGGTTCCCCAATGAAGCGCTTAGATGCACGTGCAGCCCCCGCATGTGGGATTCCCACCGGCAATTAAAGCCGGCCGGATCCCACTTAAATCAATTAATTTGATACTTCAGGTCGTTAGGAGACCTGATTTGGAAGATATTTTAGGGGGGGGGTGGGATTTTCAGGTCAACTGAGCGTGCTTCCCGTACTGGGGTAAACACTCCCAGTTGAAATGGACGTGTTGCAGCCACCAGCCTGTGGCAGCTGCAAAGGAATATTTGACAGTTTGAGGGGGGGGGCGGTGAGACCCTCACTCATTGCAGGAGGCCACTCTTTCACTTTGGACAAAGTTTGGCCTCTACCACCCTCCTCTTAACACAAGAAATCACAAACTTGCAATCTCAACCCCGGTGTGCAGACACGTTTACCTACCTTGCGGACTCCCTCAAACGTACATCTTCCAGATGGGGGCCGCGATAGCTGCAGTCATGACCTCCTCGGAGGACGAACAGCATCACCAGCCACGCCGTCCACCTCTGACACGTGGAGCTCCACAACACAGTGCTGTGACACATCCACCTGCACAGCAGGAGGGAGGGCAACCACAGAGAGAGATGCGTCGCAGAAGGGACTACCCTCGCCACAGGGTCCACAGACTGAGGCTCAGCTTCCCGGACCTCTCTGAGCAGCAGTGCACACGAAGGCTCAGAGTCACTCGACATGTAGTCATGGACATCTGCAGCCTCCTTCATGCCGAGCTGCTCCCGACTGGCCCGAGCACCATCTTCTTACCTGTCGCTGTCAAAGTCACCACTGCCCTCAACAACTTCTCCTCCGCATCCTTCCAGGGTGCCACCGGGGACATTGCCGGTGTCTCTCAGTCGTCTGTACAAAAGAGCCCTGCAAATACACCTACACCCACTCTGCAGTGACACAATGGGTGGCATCAGGTGTGGGCCTTCATGGTGATCCTCAGAAAAGGGCATTATTGCACAAACCAGACAAGATTTTCAAAGACTTGGCAGTAGTGGTGATAACAATTTTTTGTTTTTTTGCAAAACAAACAAAAGTAAATCAAAAACATGACATTTTGTCTTACTCCCTTGTGCATCCCCTTTGTGCTCACAAATCCTTCGCCTTGCGTTTACAGGAACCCCTACGCGGTGCTACCCCTGTGGCTTCAGCAGAGGTAGTGGCAGGTTGCTCTTGTCCATGCCCTGACCGATGAGATGCTTTGCACGGACGCCCTCTGGGTTTCGGTGCCCGTGAGGGCCCCTCCAAAGACTGCTCCACCTGCACCTGTGCAGGGGCAGAGTCGAGCACCTGGAGAGGAGGCAGCATTGTGGGTACTGGTTGAGAGGGGGCCAAAGGGTGAGACGTGGGGGCGCTTTGAGTGGCTGAATCATGTAACATTCCCTTAGCATGCCCAGAAATTCATGACTTTTGTTATTCCTAGCCATACTCCAGTTAATATCCATGTAGTTTAAATCCACCGTTATTAATATATTACCTTCACTGGATTGTTAATCTGTTGATCACAATTTGCATTAACAATTTGGACTCGGGAATTGGAAGTACAATTTCAAAACTGGGGGGTATAGTTAGTAGAAAGGAAGAATATGTCAAAATGCAAGAAAACATTAATAAACTTGCAGAATGGGCCTGTAATTGGCAAATGAATTTCAATATAGATAAGTGTGAGATGGTGGATTTTGGTAGGAAGAATAAGGAGGTCACAGACTACTTGGATAATAAGTCTAAATGGGATAAAGGAGAAAAGGGATCTCGGGGTACAGCTCCACAAATCACTAAAAGTAGCGATGCAGGTTAATAAAGCCATTAAAAAAGGCAAACCAAGCACTGGGGTTCATTTCTAGAGGGATAGAATTGAAAAGCAGCGAAACTATGTTAAACTTGTATAGCACCTTGGTTAGACCACACTTGGAGTAGTGTGCAGAGTTCTGGAATCCATATTATAAAAAGGATATAGAGACACTGGAGATGGTGCAAAAAAGATTCACAAGGATGATACCAGAACTGAGAGGATATATTTAACAGGAAAGGCTAAACAGGCTGGGGCTCTTTTTTCTCGAAAAGAGAAGACCGAGGGGTGACCTGATAGAGGTCTTAAAGATAATGAAAGGGTTTGATAGAGTATATGTAGAGAAAATGTTTCCACTTGTGGGAAAGTCCAAAACGAGAGGTCATAAATATAATATAGTCACTAATACATCCAATAGGGAATTCAGGAGAAACTTCTTTACCCAAAAGTGTTAAGAATGTGGAACTCGCTACCACAAGGAGTAGTTGAGGCAAATAGCATAGATACATTTAAGGGGAAGCTGGATAAGCACATGAGGGAGAAGGGAATAGAAGGATATGCTGATAGGTTTAGATGAATTAGGGAGGGAGGAGGCTCGTATGGAGCATAAATGCCAGCACAGACCAGTTAGGCTGAATGGCCTGTTTCTGTGCTGTAGACTCGATGTAATGCGATGTTTTCTCTGTAAAATTTCTCATCAATGTCAGCTGTTTAGCCTAGTAATGTGTGGTAAATTCCCACCAGTAGTTTCTTCCCATTTTACTGTATTCAGAGTGATTTGGTCTTCCCAACTTTGATATTCTGCCTTTCCTGTAGCTTTGTTATTTTCTATATATGCCACATAAATGCTGTGGCTACTAGAGCAGGTCAAGAGGTTGGGTATTTTGCAGTGAGCCTCCCACCTCCTGACTTCCAAAGCCTTTCCACCACCTACAAGGCACATATCAGGAGTGTGATGGAATACTCTCCACTTGCCTGGATGGGTTCAGCTGAACCTCAGGAAACTCGAGTAACCAGTCCACTTGATTGCCACCTCATCCATTGGCTTACACATCCATTGCCTCCACTACCGGCGTACTGTGGCTGCAGTGTGTATTACCTATAGGATGCACTGCAGCAACTCGCCAAGGCTTCTTTGGCAGCACCTCCCAAACCTAGAAGGACAAGGGCACCATCACCTCCAAGTTCCCTTCCATGTTGCAGACCATCCCAACTTGGAAATGTAACACCGTTCCTTCATTGTCACTGGGTCAAAATCATGTAACTCCCTACCTAACAGCATTGTGGGAGCACCTTCACATCATAGACTGCAGCGGTTCAAGAAGGCGCCTCACTGCCACTAATTCGCAGGGCAACTAAATGGTCAATAAATACTGGCCTTTCTAGTGACGCCCATATCCCAAGAATAAATTAAAATAAAAATTTGCTTCCCCAAGCCTCCATCTAAATCTTCTAAATAATTTATACCGCTTCAGTGATCCCATTTGTGTTGCGCCTTCCCACCCGATTTCTATAGTACCATTAGGTCAGAATTAGGGCACATCTCCGGAGTGGGAATGACACTTTCCACAAAGATGCACCCCAACCCCAGTTGATAGTTCAGCTTCAGGATCGTTATCATATTTTTAGCAGTGCCTCTTGGTCTCCAGTGGAGGGACCTCCAGTGAGTGGAGGCAGAGTTTTGCTACGGCAGGCCTTGGAAATTTGATGCAGCACGGTGCATGGTGGCCTCTGAGCTGTCAGCAAAATGGAGGTTTTGTTTTTATGGTTTTGGTTTGTGCGGCTCTCACCTACGCAGTCGGTTGCTGTGTGGGCGATTGCACAGGCTTTCGGAAATTTACAAGCTATATCCCCTCTATCCATCAACCTAGCAACACTGGATGCCAAGGGCGAACTAACGTGCCATGTGTCCAATGTTGCTATAGATGACATGTTTCTGACATTTACATATGCTTACAATATGCCAGCCCATTAATGGATGCACCCATATTGGAAGTCACTGAGTCCTGCCTGCAGGAAGTTGGAGGGATACAAAAATGTGTCTTTTAAGCGCGTCGGAGCATGTCCCTGACTCATTTCCTGCACCTACTCGCATCAACTCCACTAGAACAAACTGCAGAGGGAGGGCAGCAAATGCCAGCCTTGATGTACATACATTCTGTGTGCAGTAACCCTTCCAATTCTGTGCTCTTTGCTGTAGAATTCTAGCACTCCTTTCATTCCCTTACTTTTGTCCCCTGGTGTTTGAATTCTTCCCTTGCTATTGATTACTTTTCTCAACTGTGATTCATTCTTGTTCTGCATTGCTTTCCTGTATTAGTGTTCTCCTGGATATTATAGCCTCCTAAACGTTCCTGTCTCTCTTGTACAACTCTAGCTGTAGTCACCGATCTTCGTAGTTTACGAATCCCTCTATCGGTCAGTCTATCCTATCTGACAGTACCTCTGATCCTCTTCTGTTTAAGTGAAACTTATCTAGCTGATATCGGCTTCCTATTTCCCAGAAGTCTCCCTAGTTCTCTACAAACCTAAATTGTGCCTCCCTACGTCATAACCTTAACCGCGTGTCTTTTTTAATCCTATCTTAGTGGCGCCGGTAATATTTCAAAGAATGCTGTGGGGTGGATCCTTCCCTTAAGTTTTCTTCCTAGTTCTCTGAATTTATTGCGTAGGACTTCTGGACTACACATCCTCGCATCATTAGTTCCAGTGTGATCACAATGACCGCTTCCTCCCCTAACTCCAACACACCATCCGCCCATGGGTGAGATGTGCTCGCTTCACATCTGCAATAATTTTTTTTAAAACAAGACTGGTAAAGGTGTACAATACAGATTACTATTGAGCTTTTCTGTTTCTTGTTACAGATACATCGAATTCGCCGGAATGTTCAAGACGAGACAAAGTACATTGAGCTGATGGTCGTTAACGATCATTTTATGGTAAAGGCCGCATTTAATCTGATTCGGGATTATATCTTTTACAGAATAACAACTTGCATTAATATAGCTTTCCTCACGCCAAAACATATCTCGGAGCCCTTTACAAGGGGCGGAGCTGGACACCAAGCAGTGAGTGAAGAAATTTAGGTGCAGACTGAAGGCATTGTTAAAGATGTAGGTTTTTAAGAGGTTTCGAACTGGGGAGACTGGTAGCAAGGAATAAAATGGTTCAGGAAGAGAATTTCAGAGGGAGGGATGTAATGGCTGAAAGATTGATCTCTGATGGTGGAGCAGAGGGAACAAGGAACATGCAGTGACCGTGGGACATTGCAATGGAGGCTGAATGCACAGTTGAAGAAGATTCTCCAAGGAAAGTGGGACAAAGCCACGTGAGGATGAGGATCTTGAAATCGATTTGTTAGGGCACAGGAAGCCAATGAGGTTTGACAAGGATAGGGGCAGTGAGGGTGCTGGGATTTCCGTGACAGAGAGTCAGAGTTCTGGGTTAGCTGAAGTTTGTGATGGATAACGGTAAGGAGATTGTTAATTAGAAGATTAGAAAAATCTTGTCCTGAAGTGGTGAGGGAACGGATGAGAATTTCAGGGGACAGGAGGATAACCGAACAATGTTCTGAAGTTATAAGAAGGAAGTCTCGGAACGAATCGGATGTGAACTTGAAAGCTCAGTCGGGACTGAGCAGAACACCACTGTTTCACTGCATTGGGTTCATTCTCAATGTACAGCAGGAGGCTGATATGTTGTAGCCAGAGCTAAAATAAGTTTGCTTCAGATTTGTTGATGTTGAAGTGTGAGAAGTTTCAACTCATCCAGGACTTAGATAGGCAGTTGGATAGGATAGAAACAGGAGGCAGTGATGGTAGGGGAAACGGGGAGTTATGTGTCGTCTTCATAAGTGGGGAAGCCGATCCTGTGCTTGTGGAAAATAATGGCAAATCAGAGGCAACCATGCAGACGTGGGAGAAGAGATCAGCGTTAACAGTGCTGTCATGGGCTTAGTGGACTTTCCACCCCATTAGCACCTACGATCAGCTTGCTGCCACTATCAGAGGGGCCTACTGCTGGGCGGCCAAAGCGCCTGCCTGTTTCAGGCGATAAGTCCTTTTTTAATGTGTAAATCGGGGTCCCATGATATACATAAGACCCGGGTTGCCAATTTAGGAGAGAACTGGTCGGAGTGTGCGCTGCATAATGAATAGGTCCTGGAAAGGTAAGTTTTAAATTAATTTTATGGGACCAGGAGGAGCAGGAATGCTCCTTCGTGCCCCACAAAAATAATCTAGGCCAGTGTCCCCCCGGGCTTCCTAACCTCCCGCCTGACTTACTTTGCTGCTGGCCAGGCGGCCTCTGGGCCGCCCAATATTGGACCTCTGCATTCAGCGATCTACATTGGGATGTCTGTTTGACATCGGCAGCTCACTAGTTCCTTTTAAATGGAGCCATTTTGAAGCCCTGGCTTCAGCCACTTCGCCTTGGAACAGACGAGCAACCAGAGTGCCCAAAAGTTAAAATCAACCCCGTACATGGAGGTGAGTAGGAGTGCAACCGTCAGTGGATAGAAATGGACCACGAATGAGAGGCAGTGGAGCAATTCCGTTGAAGAGGCAGAGAGGCCAAAGAGGAATGGGAGGGGCTAAAAGCTGCTGTTGTAATCACAGAAGATGTTTATTCATGAGACAGATGGATTTTCACGCAGTACCAGTGAAGGCAGTGAACCCTTTTTTTTAGGGATTGCAAGAATATCTGTGATTATTTTATATGATATATTCCTTAAAATACTGTCAATGTAGTGAGACTACTTTTAATGTGTTAGCTGCAAATGGATCCCATACAGAATCTAAAATCCTGAATATACACAAAGGTCCAAATATATTCTACAGAATCCTACTTCATAGGAGGCCATTTGGCCCATTGTGCCTGTGCCGGCTCTTTGAAAGAGCTATCCAATTAATTCAACTTCCCTGCTCTTCCCCTGTAGCCCTGCAAATTTTTCCTTTTCAAATATTTATCTCATTGATTTTGGCATTTCTCGATTGTCCTTTTAAGGGGCGGAACGTAAATCCATCCCCTACAAAACCAATGACGTCGGGACAGCCCTGGGGGTGGTGGCGGAGCCATGGTTGGATCTCCCTATACTGGGAGTTCCTGCTTTTCTGGTTCAGTAGGGATCCAGCATAGATCCGTAGAATGGTTACAGCATGGAAGGAGGCCATTCGGCACGTCGAGTCCGTGCTGGCTCTCTGTAAGACCATCCAGCTAGTCCTACTCCTCCGCCCTTTCCCTTTGCCCTGCACATTTTTTCCCTTCAAGTACTTATCCAGTTCCCTTTTGAGAACCATGACTGAATCTGCCTCCACCACCCCCTCAGGCAATGCATTCCAGATCCTAACCACTTGCTGTGTTAAAAAAAAAAGTTTTTCCTCATGTCACCTTTTGGTTCTTTTGCCAATCACCTTAAATCTACGTCCTCTGGTTCTTGACCCCTCCGCCAATGGGAACAGTTTCTCTCTATCTACTCTGTCTAGACCCTTCATGATTTTGAATACCTCTATTAAATCTCCCCTCAACCTTCTCTGCTGTAAGGAGAACAACCCCAGCTTCTCCAGTCTATGCATGTAACTGAAGTCCCTCATCCCTGGAATCATTCTAGTAAATCTCTTCTGCACCCTCTCTAAGGCCTTCACATCCTTCCTAAAGTGCGGTGCCCAGAACTGGACAAAATACCCCAGTTGTGGCCGAACCAGTATTTTATAAAGGTTTTATAACTTCCTTGCTTTTGTACTCTATGCCTCTCTTTATAAAGCCCAGGATCTCATATGCTTTCTTAATCGCTTTCTCAACCTGCCCTGCCGCCTTCAACGATTTGTGCACATAAACCCCCAGATCTCTCTGTTCCTGCACCCCTTTTAGAATTGTACCCTTTAGTTTATATTGCCTCTCCTTGTTCTTCCTATCGAAATGTATCACTTCACACTTTACTACGTTAAATTTCATCTGCCACGTGTCCACCAATGCCACCAGCCTGTCTATGTCCTCTTGAAGTCTATCACTATCCTCCTCATTGTTTACTACACTTCCAAGTTTTGGGTCATCTGCAAATTTTGAAATTGTGCCCTGTACACCCAAGTCATTATTATATATCAAGAAAAGCAGTGGTCCTAGTACCGACCCCTGGGGAACACCACTGTTCACCTCCCTCAGTCTGAGAAACAACCGTTCACCACTACTCTGTTTCATATTACTTAGCAAATTTCATAACCATGCTGCCACTGCCCCCTTTATTCCATGGGCTTCAACTTTGATGACAAGCCTATTATGCAGCACTTTATCAAATGCCTTTTGGAAGTCCATGTACACCACATCAACTGCATTGCCCTCATCGATCCTCTCTGTTAACTCATCAAAAAACTCAATCAAGTTGGTTAAACATGATTTGCCTTTAACAAATCCCTGCTGGCTTTCCTTTATTAATCTACACGTGTCCAACTGACAATTTTGTCCCGGATTATCGTTTCTAAAAGTTTCCCCACTACTGAGGTTAAACTGACTGGCCTGTAGTTGCTGAGTTTATCCTTACACCCTTGTTTAGAAAAGGGTGCAACATTTGCAATTCTCCAGTCCCCTGGCACCACTCCCGTATCTAAGGATGATTGGAAGATTATGGCCAGTACCTCCACAATTTCCACACTTGCTTCCTTCAGCAACCTAGGATGCATCCCATCTGGACTGGGTGACTTATCTGCTTTAAGTACAGCTAGCCTTTCTAGTTCCTCCTCTTTTATCAATTTTTAGCCCATCTAGTATCTCAACTATCTGTGTATTACTGTGATTTTGGCAGCATCTTCTTCCTTGGTAAAGACAGATGCAAGGTATTCATTTAGTACGTCAACCATGCCCTCTGCCTCCATGCATAGATCTCCTTTTTGGTTCCTAATCGGTCCCACCCCTCCCCTTACTACCCGTTTACTGTTTACATGCCTATAAAAGACTTTTGGATTCCCTTTTATGTTAGCTGCCAGTCTATTCTCATACTCTGTCTTTGCCCCTCTTATTTCCTTTTTCACTTCTTCTCTGAACTTTCTATATTCAGCCTGATTCTCACTTGTACTATCAACCTGACATCTGTCGTACGCCCCTTTTTTCTGCTTCATCCTACACTCTATTTCTTTTGTCATCCAGGGAGCTCTGGTTTTAGTTGCCCTACCTTTCTCCCTCGTGGGAATGTACCTAGACTGTACCCGAACCATCTCCTCCTTGAAGGCCGCCCATTGCTCATTTACAGTTTTGCCTGCCAATCTGTGATTCCAATTTACCTGGGCTAGATCTGTTCTCATCCCATTGAAATTGGCCCTCCTGTAATTGAGTATTTTTACTTTAGGCTGGTCCTTGTCTTTTTCCGTAGCTAATCTAAACCTTATGGTACTATGATCACTGTTCCCTAAATGTTCCCCCACTGACACCTGCTCCACTTGGCCCATCTCATTTCCCAGAACCAGATCCAGCAATGCCTCCTTCCTCGTTGGGTCAGAAACATACTGATCAAGAAAGTTCTCCTGATCACACTTCAAAAATTCCTCCCCCTCTTTGCCCCTTACACTATTACAGTCCCAGTCTATTTTAGGATAGTTGAAGTCCTCCATTATCACTACTCTATGGTTCTTGTGCCTCACTGTAATTTCTCTGCAAATTTGCTCCTCTATATCCTTCCCACTGGTTAGTGGCCGACAGACTATACCCAGTAGTGTAATGGCATCTCTGTTGCTTCTTAACTCTAACCAAATAGATTCTGTCCTTGACCCCTCCCGGACATCCTCTCTCTCCAGCACTGCAATATTCTCCTTAATCAATACTGCCATCACCCCTCCTTTCTTTCCTTCCCTATCTTTCCTGAACACCTTGTATCCAGGAATATTTAGTATCCAGTCCTGCCCTTTTTTTGAGCCAGATCCCCGTTATCGCCACAACATCATATTCCCATGTGGCTAATTGCACCTGCAGCTCACCAACTTCGTTTACTAAGCTTCGTGAATTTACACACATGCACTGTAAACCTATCTTAGACCTTCTTGTATTCTCTCTTAGTCTGATCCCACCTAATACAGTACTATTTCTTACTCTAGTGCTATCTGTCTCTCCCAATCCTTTGTGCACCTTGTTTCTCCTTTCCAATGCTACATCCTGGTGCCCAACCCCCTGCCAAATTAGTTTAAACCCTCCCCCACAGAACTAGCGAACCACCCCGCAAGGACATTGGTCTCAGCTCTGTTGAGGTGCAACCCGTCCGGCCTGTATTACTGAATGCTGATACATCTAATGAGATGAGGCACACTGGAATCAAGGTGGATGCAAGTGGACCCACAGGAGTGTGTTCAGGCAAGTGGAGCCCCAAACAAAATACATGTTTAAAAAAAAAATTGGATTGGCTTCCTTTCACATGGAGCTGAGATGGGCACTGTGAAGTCTGAGGGGTGGTTGGTATGGGGATGAGGTCTGGCCAATCTCCGCCACCGCCCCCCCCCCCCCATGGTGGGCAGGACTGGATTTTCCAGCTACATGGGGTAGGCGGGCGATGGAGATGTTCCTGTAGTGATGTCGGTGCTCACCAATCCTACGTAAATTTGGTACAACCTGTCGACACTGCAAATCTGGCGGAATCAGCATTAGAGGGCACAGCATAAGCCCTGAGATTGCAGTTCATGGATTATTGGAGCCAACATATATTTTATCTATCACAATATTAAGCACCAGATATTGCATTAAAGGCAGTGATTCCATTTTTGACATGGATTGCATTCATAAACTCGATGATTGAATTATTGCCTTACAGCTCACTCACTATATCTATTACATGGAGATTTCTGCCAAACCATAGATTCTTTAATCACGGCTCCTTTCAGTAGATGCTGATCTGTCTTTTGCAATTGCTTTGATTTCTTTAAGTGCCGCCAGACCTGGCTGTAGGCTACAATTATTCTGGGACTATTTTTTTGTGTAGTGACTATTTTTTCAATATCATTCTTGTCACTGATACTGATTCCATGTAAAGTGTATAGAAGTACATTTTAACTATTAGATAATATAAAAATAGAATCGTGTGGGCTGATTTGGCCAATTTCTGTAGAGTACTGTAATGGTATTGTAGTATTTGAAAGATTTGGATTATACAGATTAACAATTTTTTTCCCTTCATAGTTTAAAAAACATCGTTTATCTGTGGGCCTCACAAACAACTTTGCAAAATCAATTGTGAACACGGCGGATATGGTGAGTGCTGATTACTGTTCTATCTGTTCTGAAGGTTATTGGCTTCAACCTTAGCTGTAATAAGTAATATAATTATCTTTACTGCCTAAATAGTATTTATTTCTCCATGTGTGGGGGGGGAGGGAGTGAAGAGAAGATGAATAAATAAGATTACAGTCTACTCCTGTTAATTGAGTTGCTTTTGCTCAATTATCCATTAATTCAAATTGAATGAAGCAACACAGGAGGCTCTTTTTGTTCAATTTGAATTCAAATTAACAGATAATTTAAATTAAACAACTGAATTAGGAGGACTAGGTTGGATGCACTTTTTCCCCTTTTGTGCTACTTCCAAACATTAGGTTTGCAAAATCTATTTGTACTTACTATTGGCAGTGGAAAAACGAGCATAGAAACAATACTCTGGCACAAAGAAACTTCACCAAATGTGTGGGCACACAGGGAGCAATAGAATAAGTAAATTACCTACACATATCTATCAAGATTTCCAGTGTCTCTAGGGTTATTCCACAGTTTATGCCAATTATAATGATTATTCCATGTAAACCACTAAAAAATAATTGCTAGTAATGTTTGAGATGGACTGACCTGAGGAAAGGTGAGACCATTAGTCATATGTTGGGTTAAAATTAATCTCCCACAAAAAAAATCCATTGATTTTTATACCACACAATTTGTATCATTTACTTTTTAAAAAAAAACACTTTTACCTCATACCTTTGCACAACACCCCAAGCTTGATATCCTCTAACCATCACTTTGTGATTTACCTCATTTACTGTCCTACCCTTTGGAGGAAGTTCTCTACTTTTCCTGTGCCACTAGGGGCACAACTCAGATGCCCGCCAGAGCAGAGAGGGCAGGAACCAGCAGTCCTGGGTAGCTGCTTGTTCAGCTACTGGCCCAAGAAAACAGTTTTTGATGCCCCATTGGTCCCTTTACAAGGAGGCCAATTTCCTGGAGATGATGGCAACATTCTTCAGGGGTCCAGGCCTGGACCCCAAGATGAGTACTATTTCTGCCAGCCAGCTGACCTGTATGCCTCCCCTGATATACTGTACCAGCCTGCTGATAGATTCCCAGCCTGGGGATGAGGAAACCCCCGGTATGGGAGTCCCCTCCCCCGACCGTGTGGGTGACTATGTTTGGAGTGGGCAGATGTTCCGCCTCAAACAAGGCTGTGTGAAAACTAGAGGAGAAGGTCAGTGTCTCTGGGTCCTGGTCTAATTCCCAGCCCCTTGACTGATCACAGCGAGAGTGCACTGTGGATTTTCAGCCCCTAAATGATTTACCTATCTAGTTTCTGCTCCCTTCTGGCCATGAAACATAGTTCTGATCAGAAGCGTCCGAGTGCAAATGGTGTTGACACTTCAATGGATCACCTGATTAAGAGCCAGCATGCGTTTATTTTCCAGTGGCAATGTAAAAGTGATGTAAAACAGCTGTTTTTTTACAAGAGAAGCATAGCAGCTAATTTATTCACGATACATATGAAAAGGACGGGAGGGGGAAAAGAAATCTGGTCCATGAAGCTTGCCCCATCAAAACATGGTGCTGCCTCAAACATAAAACGGTTTATCAGCTCTTTGTCCTAAATCCCCTACATTTAATCTTGTATCTATGTTCCCCCTAATTTGGTCTGCCCCCCAAAGAACTCAATCAGGTTAATGAGGCAGGATCTCTCTTCCTAAAGCCATGCAAGGATTTTCTAATAACTGCTGGACCCTTGAGGTGACATTATTCAGATATAGTTCCAATTTGTTTCCAATTCGTTTGTCTCTGAAGTCCCAATGATTTTGGTGCAGACACAATACATTTGTCCCCATCTATTGCTGTAATTGGACTGAATAGCGAGGCCACAATGTTGTGATTGTACAAAAGTAGTATAGATCGCAAAGAAAATAGTGGGGTCAAGTTTACTCGGCTGTTCCAACAGAGTCCTGTTATAAATCTCTGGCAAGAGTCCGACAGAATGGGCGAAAACTCCGCAGAAACTCAGATGTGTCGGGTCCTAGACTTCAGTGGGAGTTTCCAGTGGCCTGATTTGGTAGGGGGGAGCGTCCACCTGGCCTAAACAAGGCTACTGATGCAGAGGGGACGTGGGTGGGGTTAGGAATGCCCTCTGCTGGGAGCTCCCGTTTCCCTAACTTTAATGGCATGAAGCAAAGGTTTGGAGGTCGGTATGAGAGGCACTAGCGTCCAAAAGGTTAGAGATTTTTAAAATATTTATTATCATCCCCCTTTTTAAGGGGTCAATAAAATGATTTGTCTGGGGGGTGGGGTGGCCCAAGCACCCTGCCCCCCCCCCAACAGATGGCTGATCGACGTTGGAGTTTCCGACAGCCTTGGGCTAACGGACACCAATGATGCATAACTGCCTGGATTGCGGCTGGAGGATTTTTGGGCCCAGTTTCTTTTTGTGTGTATAACTTAGGTAGATCTGTGGAAACCCTGGAAAAATGGTTTAGGCACCGTTTCTCTGTGGTTTCCACCGAAGTAATGGTGGACAATCGGGATCAACCCCATAATGTTTTGAATATTGGACCCAAACTTATGGGTGTGGAAATTGTGGTTTATATTGCTTTGATGTGATACTAATTTACTTTCACTGTATTGTTGAATGAGAATATATTGTATTACACAGTGGACCGTTCAGAATAATGAATTGCACCACATTTAAAATTGTTAATGATTTAATTTGTATTTTCACGCTACACATTAGATATTCAAGGAACAGCTTAACACAAGAATTGTACTAGTTGCTATGGAAACCTGGTCAGTTGACAACAAGTTCACCATAGATCAGAACCCTCAGGTAACTCTACGAGAGTTTATGAAGTACAGGAGAGATTTCATCAAAGAGAAGAGTGATGCCATTCATCTATTTTCGTGAGTAGCTCATTAGAGTCATTTCTTGGATTATGTGCCAATACTAAAGTGGAAATCTTCATTCCATTTTTATGGGTTTTTATTTTAATAAATCTAAATTTCATACAGTAAGATTTTGTTTTATAAAGGTTGGAAGGAGTTACATATTGGTGTCATTCAGATATCATATGATTGGGGCATGTTTTACATCATCAGTTGGCAATTGTTTTATTAGTGATGTCCTGTTCTTGTGTTTGTACATTAACCTAGAAGATGGCCATCTCCCTCAGGGCCTTTTCTGGAAGCCCAGGGTCAGCAAAAGAGCATCTTGCCAGCAACGGAGGGGACTCTGAATGAACAGCTTTCATACTAACCTGGAGGTTGCCAGCTGGATGTGGGCCTTTTAAGAAGGCATGGGGCAATAAAATAGCTAATTGGACATTTGTCCAAGATGAGGTGTAGATGTCTTTAGTTAGATCCTCATGATAACTTCAGCTTAACACTCAAGAAGAAGTCAGTTTCAACTATACACTAGAGGGGGTTCTGAGTGAACCACCAGTGCCTGGCTCAGAACTACTACCATGCTAATCCAGGAAGATGCCAGCTTTACTGGAGTGCCACAGGCAGCAGAAATTGCTACTTGGACCTGAGGAACAAATTGTTTTGGAAAGTAGCTGTGACTTGCACAACAAGTTGGATTTATATAGCTCCTTTAACATACAAGGTGGCCCAAAGTGCTTTACAAATGAATAATGAGAACAGATGCCAAGTCATGGGAGATAAGTTAGAGGAGGCAACTGAAGGTTGAAAAGGTGGGTTTTGAGGAGCTTTGTAAAGGAAGACAGAAATTTAGAGAGGTAAAGAGAATTGGGGAGGAAGTTCCAGAGAGTAGGGCTGAAGTGACTGAAACCATTGGAGTGGCTAAGGCAAAGGGGGGTACACAGGACTCCGGAGTTGGAGGACAGAAGAGTGTGGGAATAGATATATAGCTGGAGGAGGTTGCATAGGTAGGGAAGTGTAATGTCATGGGAAGATTTGAATCTGAGGACAAGGATGGGTTAGGGGACAGGGAGCTAGTGTAGGTGAATGAGGATGGGGGTGATGGGTGAGCGGGTCCTTAATGCAGGACAAAATGCTGATTACTGTATTTTGGATACATTGGAGTTTGTGCAGGTTGGATGATAGAAGGCCAGCAAGGAAGGCAATGGAGTAATTGACTCTGGACATGACAAAAATGTGGATATGAGTTTTAGCAATGCGGGTGGACTGAGGTAGGGGCGGAGACAAGTAATGTTGCAGAGGTAGAAACAAGTGCACTTAGTGATCGAGAGGATGTGGGACATGAAACTCAGCACAGGGCCAAACATGATGCCAAAGTTTGTGCAGTTTCGTTCAAAGCGAGTGGCTGGGGGGTGAATTGGCATCAATGGCAAGGGAGCAAAGTTTGTGATGGGCGCCGAAAAAAATGCTTGCAGCGTCCTAATGTTTAGCTGAAGGAAGTTGTGACTCACCCAAGATTTTATGTCAGACTCAGTAAGCTGCAAATCATTTCTCATTGTCGGTGATATGGTAAGATGTCAGGGGTTCCATAATCGTTCCTCCATCACAATTTCTTTATAGCAAGCATCCTGGATATGGATTTGGGCGTCCTTTGCTTAGCCACTGTGAGATTGGTATTGGGTAGTTTCTCTTCCTTTCCTGAGAAGGACAGAACCTTCCATACAAATAGATGGTACATGTAATTGGATGCCCTGAGATAGCAGTGTTTATAAAATGTGTCAGTGGTACTAAGTCCCACAAGGATATTCCTATGTCTTGTGGCAAGTGGTAGTTTTAAAAAAAATCTCTATCATTCCCTCCATCCGTTCCTACCCCCCCACCCCCCGTCAACCTTGTTTTCTGTTTTACAGTTTGCAACTTCGATGAGTAACTCAGCTCTTCCTATGGGTTTCTCAATAATTTTTTAAAATCCTCATTAGTAACAAGAGAAAGAAGTTGGACATTTTTAATTTTTAATTTTTGGTGATGAATATTATTAGTCCTGTATAGATTTCTGTGGTGAACTGACATCAGTGTAGTGTGATGCTTCAAGAAAGGTATTGGTGTTATTACTTCAGTTTTATAGATAAATAATCTCCAAATTGATTACAAAGAAATTGGAGGCTTGGTATATAATTCAGAGGTAGAACTATATTTTCGATTGGTAACTAGTTAGACGATCTGTTCATTTAATGTGGTAACTTGTCAGAAAGCTTTGTAATGCAAATCAGGAGAAGACTGGTGAACGCACTAAACTCTGCTCTCATGCGACATCGAGACTCTTTGCGAATGTCCCTGATGTCTTGCCTCTACTGCCCCACATGGTAGATTATTCCAAACATCTGTTACTTCTTGAGTTTATAAAAAAAAAGTTGAATTTATGTCCTCAGATTCTGCATTACTGGTTTACTTTGAAGTTATACAGTACTTGAAATGAGGTCTTACCAAAGCATTGTATGGCAGCAACATAATCTCTGAAGATCTAATCTCTACCCTTCTGGCTAGGTATCCCAGAGCTTAGTTTGCTTTTTTAATTGCTCACCACATTGTCCAGATTTGAAAAATGATGTGTCAGCCATCATTCCCGGGTCCCTTTTTAAATTTCCTGTTGCCAATTAATCCCATTCATTGTGTACTTACGATGCTCATTCTTATAATCAACAGGCATAGATCAATGTTAAGAGTAATCTGTTGTTTGTCTACCTCATTGCATAGCCCATCTATATTTTTTTTATTCATTCTTGAGATATGGGTGTCGCTGGCAAGGCCGGCATTTATTGCCCATCCCTAATTGCCCTTGAGAAGGTGGTGGTGAGCCGCCTTGAACTGCTGCAGTCTGTGTGGTGAAGGTTCTCCCACAGTGCTGTTAGATAGGGAATTCCAGGATTTTGACACAGCGACAGTGAAGGAACGGCGATATATTTCCAAGTCGGGATGGTGTGTGACTTGGAGGGGAACCTGGAGGTGGTGGTGTTACTATGCACCTGCTGCCCTTGTCCTTCTAGTTGGTGGAGGTCATGGGTTTGGGAGCTGCTACTGAAGAAGCCTTGGCAAGTTAGAACATTGCATCCTGTAGATAGTACATATTACAGCCACGGTGCGCCAGAGTGTGGATGTTTAATGTGGTGGATGGGCTGCCGATCAAGTGGGTTGCTTTGTTCTGGATGGTATTGAGCTTTTTGAGTGTTGTTATAGCTGCACCCATCCAGGCAAGTGGAGAGTATTCCATCACACCTGACTTTATCATTCTGTAAAGCTTGAAGTTACTTCTATCCCTACAGCTCCCCTATTTTGTTGTCATCAGTAAAGTTGACAAACTCGTGTTAGTTTCAGTATGCAGATCATTAATGTACGTTGGAAACAGCAGGATTCCAAGCACTGACATCCTTGCAACTCCACCCAACACCTCGACCATTATGACATTAACAACTAGTATATGATATGTCCGATTGATATTTTAGTTGTCAGGGGCTACTTCTCTATGCTGAGCTTTACCCTCTGTTTAGTGCACCATGTAACTGCTTCCACAGTCAAGTACATTAGGTTATGAATAAAACAACAATAACGTCACCAGCCTGAACATAATATAAGCTTTGGTATCTTTAGGTCTTATGGGTATCTGACTACAATTGTCATATGAATGTCTTTCAGTTATGCTATCTCTTTCACTTGTTTGTATCCTGGCAGTATCACAAGAATAACATTAGATCCAGTGATTACTAATGTTGTTGTGTTGTAATTCATGGGAGTCAACAATGGTTTTGCTTATGATCCCAACAATGCCTTTGCTGATTAAAAAAAAATTGCAAGTGCAAATTTGAAATAACAGAAAATATTGGAAATGGCAGGACCATCAGTATCTGAAAAAAGAAAAGACAAGTTAACATTTCAAGTGTGGACTATTCATTACGATTCCTGACAAAGGGCCTGCACCGGAAATATCAGTGGCTTTGTGCATTCTAAAGCACGTGACTGGTGAAATCATCAATGTGAAATTGTTATGACGAACAGTAATTTTCAACTTGAGTGAATACCGTTGAAGGTTTATATTACAGTTTGAGGATTGGATGGCATGGTGGGCTAGAATTCTCCTCTCACTGCAGGAAACTGATTTCAGATTCAGCCTGGAAAATCTTTCCCTTTTTGATGGCAGTAAGGGACCTAATATGGAATGATTTAATCAGTCTCAGTCTAGTTCGTAGTGGGTGCATGTCCCTCAGATCAA
Organism: Heptranchias perlo; assembly: GCF_035084215.1. Taxonomy (NCBI): domain Eukaryota; kingdom Metazoa; phylum Chordata; class Chondrichthyes; order Hexanchiformes; family Hexanchidae; genus Heptranchias; species Heptranchias perlo. The sequence goes on from NC_090326.1 coordinate 123,437,726, forward strand.
AACTCCTCTAATGTCACCAAGTAATTGACAATCTCATTCAACAGGTCTCCAGAGTGTGAAAAATGGAGTGATACATGAGGACTATTGGGAATGAGGCATATTGTTGGTGTAGTGTAAGGGAAGCCTTACCTTGTATTTAAACACTGCAGCAGGAATGCTTAATGCTGACATTTAGTGGAAGTAGAGACGATTCTGTTCTAATAAGTTTAGTATGTGCTACATCACTTCCTCCCATATTTAATTTGTATTTGAATTCATGCCAACCACAATAGAAGGAGAGGGAGGAGAAGGGGGATGGGGAAGGGGATATTCTCCTGACCTTGTCCCGGTCTAGTGTAAGTGCAGGAGGAGGGAAACTACCTCAGTGGGGAGGCTGGCAAACTCTTAGTGGGTGAAGATGGAGGGGAGAGAGGGAGGAGAGGAATGGGGAAGGGAGAAGGATAAGAGGGAGTGGCAAGGAGGAAGAGAAAGAAAAAGAAAGATTTGTATTTATTTCGTGCCTTTCACGACCTCCGAATGCCCCAAAGCGCTTTACAGCTAATAAAGTACTTTTGAAGTGTAGTTACTGTTGTAATGTAGGAAACGCAGCAGCCAATTTGCACACAGCAAGGTCTCACAAACAGCGATGTGAAACTGACCAGATAAGAGGAGGGTGACAGGAGGAGAAGGGGGTAGAAGAAAGGGGGAACAAGAGAGGAGATAGAGATGGGGGATCAACAGCGGGGAGTGGTCAGCAGACATTCATACTGGAAGGAGGGGCTCGCCTTCCCTCCATTGGACCTGTATTTCTATCCCAGTGGGCCACAAGTTTGATCTCAGCAAGGTGGAGGGCTAAGGAATCTGCCAAATTTAATCCCAGTGGGAAGTTTAGGTGAGCAGCCCTTCCATAGCGGGGAGGGGGTGGTGCTGATGTGTAAGGGGTGATGCTCTACAGTTACAACTTAATTTTCAGCAGGGGGTGGGGGTGAACAAGGACGCTGGTGAGCAGCCAGACACTGCTCTGCAGGGACGGCAATGCTGGGGACAGTTTCTCTGGCCAAGCTGGCGAGAGCATGGCAGGCTGGGGTCGACCCCACATTATAAAGGGGCGAGGTCAGGAGAATATCGGCCTAGAGAAATGGCAGATTGGAGGGTTAGAAGGCACCAAGATCACAGAAAATCGTCAAAAATATTGACGTGTTAATATATAAAATACTGACTTTTAAACTTGAAAAGAAAAATTAAATTAAATTTAACATGAAATCCTCTCTCTTGGGATGGGGTGAGAACGTGAGAGGCTGGGCAAAGAATACATTGGCGGGGGGGGGGGGGGAATGTTACCTGGAAAGAAAAAAAACAAAACTTGATAAAATTTATGTAGTTAAAATATAAAAAAGTTAAAATTGTCCTAATCTACAGAGCTCACCGGATTACTCGCCTCACACAGTAGAAATCCATTGTGGCAGTGAGATTCTGTGCTAAGAACAGGACCCTCTGCTGCTCCACACTATCACCCAGTGGCCAGAGTGTGGAAGTGCAGGCAGACCCAAAACAGTTCTTTAGAATAGAATCATAGATTGAGTACAGCCAGAAAGAGGCCATTTGGCCCATCATGCCTGTGCCGGCTCTTTGAAAGAGCTATCCAATTAGTCCAGCTCCCTTACTTTTTGCCCCATAGCCCTGCGAATTTTTCCCCTTAAAGTATTTATCCAATTCCCTTTTGAAAGTTATTATTGAATCGTTTTTCTTCCCCCCTTAAAGTTCTTAAAGTATTCTAGCATCACATCTTGTCATGTTAATGGGAAATCCTGTCAAAAGCAATTCCCACAAAGCATTCAAATTGCTTTACATTTATATTTTAACTATATAAATTCTATTAAATTTTGTTTCTTTTTCCTTTCCGGGTAACATTTTAGATGTGATAGATTGCCGGTATCCCTGGAGATGCGGCTGAAACGGCCATTTATGTTGTTTCTCCAGGGTTTCCATCAATCTTCCGTCTAAGTTACAGCGGGAGATTGGGAGAACCCTTGAGGACATTCTAGCTATAAAACAGCAGCTTTTGTGAGTCACACAGCGTGACACCTATAACATTGAAAAGCACTACCACAGTGTCATCTACAGGCATAACAGGTACTGCAGATACTTACAGTGAATTTTCAATGAGACGTGCTCCTCGTGTACTGAACACAAAATACAATCTGTGTGGACATTGGAACTTATAATGGAAAAAGATGACACAAAAATGTGACAAAACATGACAACAGACGTTCCAGTAGTCAGGGATCTCATGAGGTTGTTGCAATACAACCTAACTGAGCAGTCAGCACTTCCATTGTGGGATCAATGTGTTGTGTTCATCATATGTTGTATGTCATTATATGAATATCTGAATAGAATCATATATGTAAAGGTAATGGCACCTACAATGTCAATTGATTTTTCCTCTGATACATCTTTTGAAATATATCTGAAGTTAGACTATTTTCTTTATTTTAAGGGGAACTTCATTTAAAAGTAGCCAGAGTGGAGCAGCGTATGTCGGTGGAATTTGTGCACACTCTAAAGGTGGAGGAGTGAATGAGGTAATTTCATGTTCCACTAAAAGTTGCGTTTAGGTTGGCATGGGGAAATTGCAGGATGGGCTGTGCCAAGGCAATGGTGAGATACACAGTCACTTTCCTGTGTCATTAAGTTGCCACACTTAGTTTTGCTGCTTTGGCGAAGGGCTGAACTGAGGCCAGCTGCTTCCCAGTGGGCCACTTAGAGCGGCATTAGTGAAGGTCTGAGAGCAGGTTGCACGCTTGAATTCGTGGTCACGGATAGTACATGTGACCAAAAGAAAACAGGTACCTGAGGGAAAAAATGAAGGGATTTCATACCCTCTCGACACTTTAATAAAAGCTATTGAATTAATTTGTTTATTTTAGAAATATTTAATATACTTTATTCTGAGTACAGTTGGTTAAAATACCCATTTATTTTTAAATAGTTAAGGAATTAATTACTTAGCAGCCAGCCTCATCTCCCTCTAAGTTTGTGTGAATGACAGATGTGCTAGTGAGTCTATTGTACCTGTTATTGCACCAAAAGCTGCCTGAGACTAGGGGCCTGATTTTAGCAGGCCTGCGGGTTTCCGGCGGGTTGGGTTTCGGGTGCGTGGCATCCGCGCCCGGTGAAATTAGTGGGTTGCCCGCGCGATCGTAGCAGGCAATCCACTAATTGGAGCCACTTACCTGCTCCTCCGGTGTCCGCGCTGCTGGTCTGCGCGTCGGGCGGGCTGCGCATGCGCAGTACGATCTGTCAGCTGGAGGCTCTCCAGTTAAAGGGGCAGTCCTCCACTGACAGATGCTGCAACCAATGGAACAAATTACAGCATGGAGCAGCCCAGGGGGAAGGCTGCTCCCAGTTTAATGATGCCTCATCCCAGGTATCATCAGATGGGGTGAGGAGGAGGGGGAGGACAGAGATCTTCCACCCGGCGGGCGGGAGGAAGCGGCCTGCCTCTGCCACCAAGAAGGCCTGACTCGAGGTGGCAGAGGGGGTCACCTGCGCCACCAACATATCGCCCACCTGCGTACAGTGCAGGAGGCGCTCCAATGACCTCAGTAGGTCAGCCACAGTGAGAACACGTAGTCTTTCCCCTACACCCGGTCTGCCACAACACTGCCCCAACCCCACATCTCCTTCGGCACCGCCAACACTACTCTGTCACATCACCCCTCATACCCACTCAAACCCCATCCTCATCTTACCTGCACCTACTCACCTCGCCAGTACTCACCCGCCACTAACACGCAACCCAATCCTCATACAATCTCATGGCTCTATCCCATACTCACCCTCTCGTGCATCTCTCTCACGGCCAGTCTCACTCAACCTGCCACCACCTGTGCTGCAGCCACAGGGCATGCATCGCATATGTGCAGTAGGCAGCGTACGGCAAACGTGTCGTGAGCATGAAGGGGATGCACAAGGGTGTCTGAGGGTTTGCCATGGGTGTTACCTATATTGAATTTCAGAGCAACAAACATCACACATTATATTGGCACCACCACTGCCATGTCTCCGCGAATCCTGTCTGTTGTGTCCAATAATGCCCGCTCCTGGGTATCACTATGAGAACCCAAAACTGATGCCACCCATTGTGTTACTGCAGAGTAGGTGCAGGTGTATTTGCAGGGCTCTTCCGCGCAGACGACTGAGAGACATCGGCGGTGTACCCGGCTGCACCCTGGAAGGATGCGGAGGAGAAGTTGTGGAGGGCAGTGGTGACTTTGGCAGCGACAGGTAAGCAGATGGTGCTGGGGCCAGCCAGGAGCAGCTCGGCATGAAGGAGGCTGCAGATCTCCACGACTACATGTCGAGTGAATCTGCAGCTCCGTGTGCACTGCTGCTCAGAGAGGTCCGAGGAGCTGCGCCTCGGTCTGTGGACCCTGTAGCGAGGGTAGTGCCCTCTGCGACGCGTCTCTCTCTGCGGTAGCCCTCCCTCCTGCTGTACAGGTGGATGTGTCACAGCACTCTGTTGTGGAGCTCCACGTGTCAGAGGTGGACGGCGTGGATGGCGAGGCTGGTGATGCTGTTCGCCCTCCGAGGGGGTCATGACTGCAGCTACGGCGGCCCCCATCCGCAATATGTACATCTGAGGGGGTCCGCAAGGTAGGCACATGTCTCCGGACCCCGGGTTGAGTGTGCAGGTTGGTGACTTTGACCGTCAGGAGGGGGGTCCCAAGTGACAGAGCGGCCTCCTGCAATGGGTGAGGGTCTCCCCCCACCCCACCTGTCAAATGGACCTTTGCAGCTGCCACAGGCTGACGGCTGCAACACGTCCAGTTCAACGAGGACTGTTTCCCCCAGTGTGTGAAACAGTCCCATGTTTCTCCAAAATCACACACAGTCCCTTAATCAGGTCAGTTAATGACCTGAACAAGCGAAATAAATAACCTCAAGTGGCATCCCGCTGGCTTTAATTGCCTGCGGGATTCCCACCAGCGGGGGCTGCGCTCGCACCCCCGCACGTCATCGGGGAACCCGGAAGTGGTCGGGATCGTGGCGCGATCCGGTCCCGCACCTGGATTTCGAGATTTTCAGGGCCCCCCCGCTGGAAACCCACAGGAAACCCGACGGTAAAATCGAGCCCTAGGAGTCAGGCAGCAGGTGGCAGAAGTCAGCTCTTACCCCTCCCCTCACCTGTAACATGGCACGGGGTAGCAGTAATACTATTTGTCTTCTGATTATTATTTTTAAACTAGATTTTTAAATTTTTTTGGTACAGTTGGAATATTAGTAGTTCAATACTAAGAGTGCCAAAGGAATACATACAAGCCCTTTGACGTAGCAGCAGATTACAGGCCGCAGGAGAATTTTAAGTAGCAGACAGTCTAATGGTATTTGACTGGAATGTCTAAGCACAGTCCAGGAACTCTAAGTACATCTTGACTGTAAATAGATAAAGTTACAACAATTGTACAACTCATGTAAGTGATGTTGTGTTTGCTATAAGGCTATGTAATGTACAAACTAAGCAATGTGCAAATTTGCTCTAGAGGAATGCAGAAAATGCAAAAATGTTTCTATTAGTGAAAGTTGTAATAATATACATGACTATAGGCTGAGGAATGAAATCGTTTGCCTGTTAACATTTTAACATGTAAGCAGAGGTGGGTGTTGAACCTCATCTTTAAATCGTGTAAGGAGAAACATTATTATTCAGAGCCACTGCTTTGGCATTTTCAAAGTAGCAGCTATGAATGAAGCCTGTTGTTCTGTGTGAAAAATGACAGACTTTATTCACACCCATCATTTTGAAGGATGTACGCTTTCAAAATGACAGCTGTGAATCAACCTCCTACAGTATCTGCCCAAATCATGACTTTAATAGATGGATTCTTAAAAAATAATTAGTAGCCAAAATTAATTTCATATTTCAGAGTGTCTGTATTTCCACAATCATAGGAAATTGAAAGCATCATTTTTAACTCTTTGTACACCGGGTTTGAATACAGTTTTATGTCTTTTTGCAAATACAAAATTAGATACAGCAACAAAGAGTAAAACCTAGCCCCCAATGCATTGAAAAACTGATATCCTGAGGTCAGATTCCAGTGGGGAGCAGCACTTTGCATATTAAGAGGACTTACGTCCTGAACCAGGCAGGTGCTCTGGCAGCCCAGCGGTAGGCCCCTTTCAGGATGGCGATAGCTGGATCGGGAGCAGGAACCGAGCGTTGAATCCTTCCCCGCGATTGCCGGGGCACAACCACCCCATTTCTGCTCGGTGGAGCCAGTGAAAAATCTCCCCCATACTTGGAGCTCAGCAAGCAAAAAGTAATTCAATGTCTTCTCTTAGAGGTGGATTTTAACTGTTCCTGCTGGGCGGGAAACAACCAGCAGCAGGCCGGTCGCCCATTTTATACCCCACCTGAATTTTCTTTTCCAAAAAGAAAAATCTGGTGGGGTGTAAAATGGTTGGCAGCGGCAGACGCTCGTTTCCTGTCTGGCGGGAACAGTTAAAACCGACCTCTTAATATTTTTTTGCGTTAAAGAAACTGAGAATTGAAAACAGTTTGTTAACGAGCCTTTTTTTAAAATTGGAGGATCATCTCATACGATGTCTGATGCTTTGTTTCAGTTTGGAAATGTTGGTGAAATGGCTGTCACACTCGCTCAGAGCCTGGCCCAAAATCTTGGCATATTTTCAGATCAGAAAAGAATGAATGGTAAGTTTTCACAATGATATACTGATAAATTGGTTTAAGAGGGATCTTCTTTTATAAAATATAATATGATCTGTATGCAAAAAAGTACTGATCTTCGTTTCAGAGAAACTAATCCCGGTAGAATACATAAGAAAAATGCTCATTCTTCTTGTTGCTATGTCAGTTATTACAGATATGTGCCCATGATTTTGCCAAAGGAGATGGAATTATCTTTGTTCTGAAAGTAAGAAGCAAGATGTATAGGACAAAAGGGAGAAATCTGTGCAATGTGAAATATAAAGTATGTCAAGAAAATGCATCAGATCCATCAATGCTCAACCTCTCCACTAGACAGTACAACCTCATGCACTGCCCTCGTCAACTGTTGGTAATGCTAACTCTAGGCAAAGAGAAACTACAGAGAAAAAAAACTATTAGCAATTAGAGGAAAAGCTCTGAGAAATTCCTGCCTGACTATATAAGGCAATCGAACAAGCTCCAGGAGACAATGATTACTCACGACACACCACTAGGCAAAATTAACTAATCCACACGTCCCCAATATGCCAAAATGTCCTCCTCCTTCAGGATCTTGTCAAGTATCTTCTCATGAATGTAGTGCCCCCACACTTAACACCTCCATCATTAACCTTTTCCAGCAGAGGACATGCTTCTGAGAACAGAAGTACTTCCTGGCATTTGGGCTATCTCTATCCACTTCAGAAGCATGCCCTCTAGTCCTATGAGTATCTGTTTCAAATATCTAAATGTATTGCACCCATTCCTATCATAATTTTAAAATCCTCAATCATATTCCCACTGAGCCTGTTTTTCTCCAAAATGACTGATCACAGATAAACTGGGCTTATCCTCATATGTGCTCTGTTTGAGGTATGATCCTAATTTCCTTCTTCTACACCCTCACTAGAACCTCAATATCCATCACTAGATACGGAGACCAAAATTGGACAAAATGGGGGTGAAATTCACCTCGGGCGGTACCACAAACAGGCGAGAGCGAATCACCCGTTTAACACTCCGCCTGATTTTCTTTTCCAGTGAAGTCAATAGAAAAGAAAATTGGGTGGATTATTAAACAGGCTACTGATTCGCACTCGCCCGCTTTACGTTATCACCCAAGATGAATTTCACCCCCATTACATCCAAGTTCAGATGTGCCAAAGCCTTAGATACCCAAGTATGGTGCTCTTAATATTGTACTTTGTTAACCCAGCAATACTTTCAATAACATATTTGCTTTCCCTATAGCTATCTCACATGCTTTTTTATTTCTCTCTTTTCCTTACAATTTGATCCTTTGTACTTTAAAGCTAATTGCCATAAGAACTTGCTCATTCAACCATTGAGATTTAACCTTAGCCTCAATACTTCCTTTTCCTGGAGCTTTATAAAGATTCTTTATCCAAAAATGCTTTAAAAAAGTTCATTTCTTTCTATATTGTAATGATTAATACTCAATACTCTATCTCAGTCCAGTAATACTAAATATTTCTTCATCAATTAAATCAAGTACACTAAGTTATTCCTGGTTTCTCGTTAGTTTAAATCTAATGAAACAATGATCACGACTGTCCCGCTGTTCATCCACGCCAATATCACACATGATCCCAGACTTAATGGTGAACGCAAAAAACAGAGATTTATGAGCGGAGCTTGAAGGACAATGTAGAAAATTAAATGTAACCATCTATTCAATAGCCAAGTGCAGTGAGATAATTTACAATTTAGTGTATCATTGTTTCCCCAGAGGACATTTGCATGAGTACAAATGCAATTTAATGCAAGAACAATACAGTCACGTAATCCAGGAATGCCCTTGTCACCAATTAAATATCTTACATAAGAACATAAGAAATAGGAGCCATACGCCCCCCCGAGCCTGCTCCGCCATTCAATAACATAATGGCTGATCTTCAAACTCAACTTTCCACTTTCCCGCCCAATCCCCACATCCCTTGATTCCACTAGAGTCCAAAAATCTGTTGATCTCAGTCTTGAATATAATCAATGACTAGGATCCGCAGCCCTCTGGGGTAGAGAATTCCAATGATTCACGGCCCTCTGAGTGAAGAAATTCCTCCTCATCTCAGTCCTAAGTTTCTGACCCCTTATCCTGAGACTATGTTCCCAAGTTATCATAGTCATAGTCATAGAGTTATACGGCACGGATAGAGGCCCTTCGGCCCATCGTGTCCGCGCCAGCCATCAAGCCCTGTCTACTCTAATCCCATATTCCAGCATTTGGTCCGTAGCCTTGTATGCTATGGCATTTCAAGTGCTCATCCAAATGCTTCTTGAATGTTGTGAGGGTTCCTGCCTCCACAACCCTTTCAGGCAGTGAGTTCCAGACTCCAACCACCCTCTGGGTGAAAAAGTTCTTTCTCAAATCCCCTCTAAACCTCCCGCCTTTTACCTTGAATCTATGTCCCCTTGTTATAGTACCCTCAACGAAGGGAAAAAGCTCCTTAGTATCCATCCTATCTGTGCCCCTCATAATTTTGTACACCTCAATCATGTCCCCCCTCAGCCTCCTCTGCTCCAAGGAAAACAAACCCAATCTTCCCAGTCTCTCTTCATAGCTGAAGCGCTCCAGCCCTGGTAACATCCTGGTGAATCTCCTCTGCACCCTCTCCAAAGCGATCACATCCTTCCTGTAGTGTGGCGACCAGAACTGCACACAGTACTCCAGCTGTGGCCTAACCAGTGTTTTATACAGCTCCATCATAACCTCCTTGCTCTTATATTCTATGCCTCGGCTAATAAAGGCAAGTATCCCATATGCCTTCTTTACCACCTTATCTACCTGTTCCGCCGCCTTCAGGGATCTGTGAACTTGCACACCAAGATCCCTCTGACCCTCTGTCTTGCCTAGGGTCCTCCCATTCATTGTGTATTCCCTTGCCTTGTTAGTCCCTCCAAAGTGCATCACCTCGCACTTTTCCGGGTTAAATTCCATTTGCCACTGTTCCATCCATCTGACCAACCCATCTATATCGTCCTGCAGACTGAGGCTATCCTCCTCGCTATTTACCACCCTACCAATTTTTGTATCATCAGCGAACTTACTGATCATACCTTTTACATTCATATCCAAGTCATTAATGTAGACCACAAACAGCAAGGGCCCCAGCACCGATCCCTGTGGTACCCCACTGGCCACAGGCTTCCAGTCACAAAAACAACCTTCGACCATCACCCTCTGCCTTCTGCCACTAAGCCAGTTTTGTATCCAAAGTGCCAAGGCACCCTGGATTCCATGGGCTCATACCTTCTTGACCAGTCTCCTGTGGGGGACTTTATCGAAGGCCTTACTGAAATCCATGTATACCACATCCACTGCGTTACCCTCATCCACACGCCTAGTCACCCCCTCAAAAAATTCAATCAAATTAGTCAGACATGATCTTCCCTTGACAAAGCCATGTTGACTATCCCTGATTAATCCTTGCTTCTCCAAGTGGAGACTAATTTTATCCTTCAGAATTTTTTCCAATAATTTTCCTACCACTGATGTTAGGCTCACTGGCCTGTAGTTCCCCAGTTTTTCCCTACTCCCCTTCTTGAATAATGGTACTACATTAGCGGTTCTCCAGTCCTCTGGCACATCCCCTGTGGCCAGAGAGGTTCTGAATATATGTGTTAGAGCCCCCGCAATCTCCTCCTTTGCCTCACACAGTAGCCTGGGATACATTTCGTCCGGGCCTGGGGATTTATCCATTTTTAGGCCTGCTAAAACCGCCAATACCTCCTCCCGCTCGATGTTAATATGTTCGAGTATATCACAGTCCCCCTGCCGTATTTCTATGTCTAAGTTCTAGATTCTCTAGCCAGGAGAAACATCCTCCCAGCATCTACCCTGTCAAGCCCTCTTAGAATCTTATGTTTCAATGAGATCATCTCTCATTCTTCTAAACTCCAGAGAGTAGAGGCCCATTCTACTCAATCTTTCCTTATAGGACAACTCTCATCCCAGGAATCAATGTAGTGATCCTTCATTGCACTGCCTCTAAGGCAAGTATATCCTTCCTTAGGTAAGGAGACCAAAACTGTACGCAATACTCCAGATGAGGTCTCACCAAAGCCTTGTACAATTACAGCAAGTCTTTGTTACTGTTGTACTCCAACCCCCTTGCAATAAAGGCCAGCATACCATTTGCCTTCCTAATTGCTTGCTGTACCTGCATGTTAATGTTCTGTGTTTCGTGTTCAAGGACACGCAAATCCTTCTGAACACCAACATTTAATAGTTTCTCACCATTTTAAAAAATAGTCCATTTTTCTATTTTTCCTACCAAAGTGAATAACCTCACATTTCCCCACATTATATTCCATCTGCCACCTTCTTGCCCACTCACTGAACCTGTCCATATCCCTTTGCAGACTCTTTGCGTTCTCCTCACAGCTATGTATCGTCAGCAAACCTGGATACATTACACTTGGTCCCTTCATCTAAGTCATTAATATAGATTGTAAATAGCTGAGGCCCAAGCACCGATCCCTGTGGCACCCCACTAGTTACAGCCTGCCAACCTGAAAATGACCCGTTTATTCCTACTCTCTGTTTTCTGACCGTTAACCAATCCCTTATTCATGCTAATATATTACCTCCAATCCCATGAGCCCTAAACTTGTGTAACAACCTTTTATGTGGCACCTTATCGAATGCCTTTTGAAAATCCAAATATATGACATCCACTGGTTCTCCCTTATCTACCCAGCTAATTACACCGTCAAAAAACTCTACTAGATTTGTCAAACATGATTACTCTTTCACAAAACCATGTTGACTCTGCCTAATCATATTATGATTTCCTAAGTGCCTTGTTACTACGTCCTTAATAATAGATTCTGGCATTTTCCTGGCCTGTAGTTCCCTGTTTTCTCTCTCCCTCCTTTCTTGAATAGCAGGGTTACATTTGCTACCTTCCAATCCATGGGGACCATTCTGGAATCTAGGGAATTCTGTAAGATCACCAGCAATGCAATCACTGACTTTGCAGCCATCTCTTTTAAAACCCTAGGATGTAGGCCATCGGGTCCAGGGGATTTGTCGGCTTTTAATCCCATTAATTTCACCAGTACTTTTTCTTTACTAATCTTAATTACTTTTAAGTTCCTCCCTCTTATTAGACCTTTGGTTCCCCACTATTTCTTGTATGTTTTTTGTGTCTTCTACTGTGAATACAGATACAAAATATTTGTTTAACGTCTCTGCCATTTCCTTATTCTCCATTATAATTTCTCCTGTCTCTGCCTCTAAGGGATCCACATTTACTTTTGCTAGTCTCTTCCTTTTATATACTTGTAGAAGCTCTCACAATCTGTTTTTATATTTCTTGCTAGTTTACTCTTATTCAATTTTCTCCCTCTTTATCAATTTCTTGGTTATCCTTTACAGATTTCTAAAACCCTCCCAATCCTCAGGCTTACTGTTCTTTTTGGCAACATTGTAAGCCTCTCTTAATCTAATACTATCCTAAACTTCTCTCGTTAGCCAGGGTCTTTCCATTTGTTTTTTTTCTTCCCTAATTTAATGCGTTCTATTTTTATTTGTTCCTATTTCTATTTTCTTGCTTTCCCATTTCATTAGATGAGCACCTCTTGAGCATGCTCAGTAAACCTTTATTTTAAATCACGTACATGTGAGGAAATTTCTATGAAATTTCAATTTTCCTTGTCCCAAAAATAAGTGTGTGCATCCACTGATGTAATGCACCTCTGCAAGATATTTTCTTCTGGTCCTAACCTAAAATCAGTAGGTCTTGTATTTGTGCCAGTGGAAGTCTTAATCTTTGTCTACACTTTACCTGCAAGAATTCTGGGCTGCTAGGTTCCTTGATGTAGTGACATTGTGTGTTGCACTCGCTACTTTGCAGCCATGTAATTGTAAATTTCCCAGTCAATCACAAAATTCAAAACTAGATAACCTGCGATCTCTGGACTGTAACCAACTTAAAAAGAGTAATTATATAAATGTGCACTCCTGACACACAGCTTTACCTGCTGGGAACACAAATTCATAAAATATTGACAATTCAGACGTGGCAGTTCTCGGGGCCTACAGGATTTTCCATCCAGTAAGATTAATGGACAGATGATTGTGAGGAACGCATGCTTGAATTCCCAAAATGTTCTCCCGTCAGATGAGATTTCCCAGTGGGACTGCAATTTAATAAAATTATCCCTATTGTATCTTCCTTAAAGTTTCTATTATATGGAATGCATCAAATAGAAACAGTCATGTAAACCTTGATTACTGGTGTGTGGGTTTCTGCCTGTTTATATTTTACTTGGGTAATTCGGCACAGGTTTAAAAAAAAATTCTGGTCCAAAGTATTTGTGCCCGTATAATGTTACACCAGTAATGGATTACTGTGGCATGTGAACCCCCATACAGGAGTCAACTGCCATGATGTCCTTCAGCATAGCGTGATTATTAAGGTGAAATTAAATTTAATGAGCACCAGTTTTCATTCTCACTTTTAATTTTACCACAGGTAGTCAAAAGTGTAAAAAAAAGGAGACAACTCACTAATATAATGTTGGAAGAGTTGAATAAAAGATGCAGATTATAAGAAAAATTTTGAAGACCACAGAGAGAACAGGTCAGAAACACCATCAGGAAAGAAAGATACAAAAGGTGTCCAAGAGAATACCACACTCTCCTCTTCACCTTCATGAAAGGCAAACTTCAATACACATTAAAAAAAATACTACAATTTATACTATATTAAATTTGCTATGTATGCCAATCAACCCCTATTTAGGCATCAGCATTCTGTGACACCCAGTCATCACTAGCTGGGGCTGCATAAACTTCAGAAGCTGCAAATCCACATACCTATGCATTCAGCATCACTAACGCAGTCTGAGGGAAACAAGCTATGTCCTGACTTCCCATGGGCAATTTCATAGGACATCCATTAGTATAAAGAAAATAGCTGGGAACAAATGTCAAAAAGTTTCAGGAAAATAGGGATTGTGATGGAAGAAAGCCCAAGGCCATCACAATACATTGAATAAAGCACAAACAGAATACCAGGAAGAAACATAATAAAACAACATATAGACTAATGATATACAATACCAATATTTCATTCTTGTATGTAAATATGAATCAGGAGCTTAAACTTTGACTGTGATTTCAATTTTTTTGCTGGAAAGGTGATGAGGTTCCACAGTGTCAGCTAAGATCAAGATCAGTGTATTACATGGTTAAAAATCAACTCTGAATTATTAACCAGTTTTCTGAATAGAGTTGTGAAGACTAATGATTGAGATTAATTTATTACTGAACTTTTAGCATTGGACAGAGAATATTTCTTTTACAAATTGACCCATAAATGTCAAAAATAATGGATACTGCAATTTTTTTTTAAATGAGTTTTTATATGCAGAATAACATTCTTCAAACCAATCTTTGAAATGACCAGAACTATACTATATATATATTTTTTTCTTGCAGATGATTGCAAGTGTGAAGATAAATGGGCTGGGTGCATAATGGAAGATTCTGGGTAAGAAATCATATACTGTATGCCATAGAAAACAGCAACCATCCTGCTGTCTGATTTCTGAGAAGTAACCTAGTCATCATATTTCATCTTATAAAGAAAGACTTGCATTTATATAGCGCCTTTCATGACCTCAGGGCATCCCAAAGCTCTTTACAACTAATTCAGTGTTTTTCAAGTGTCGTTACTGTTGTAATGTAGGAAACACGGTAGCCAATTTGCATGTAGCAAGGTCCCACAAACAGCAATGAGATAACGACCAGATAATCTGTTTTTTAGTGATGTTGGTTGAGAGATAAATCTCTGCAGGACACCAAGGAGGACTTTCCTCTTCTTCGAATAGTGCCGTGGGATCTTTTAGATCCACCCGAGTGGGCAGACGGGGCCTCGGTTTAACGTCTCACCCAAAAGACGGCACCTCCGACAGTACTTCATCGAAGTATCAGCCTAGATTATGTGCTGAAGTCTCTGGAGCAGGACTTGAGCCCACAACCTTCTGACTCTGAGGCGAGTGAGAGTGCTACCACTGAGCCAAGGCTGACACCTATAATTTAAAGGGATTTCAGGTATGTTTTGCTGCGTAAGTGTTTTTCTTTAATGTTACACGCAGAGTGAAATGTACCTCATTATCTATCCTCTGGAAGTTTCAAACAGATTCAGTTGGAAGTTTCAAACTGATTCAGTTTTTGGAAGAGCCAGAAACAGTTTTCCTCTGAATTCTTCATTTAGAGCTGCATTATTGGGGGGGGGGGGGGGTGAAATTGGTCTACACCAGTACCGTGAAACAGGCTCATAGCGAATTGGCAGTCTGAAGTGAAAAAGAAAATCGGACATGGTGTCAAATGGGCTGCCGTTTCATTGTGAGCCTGTTTCGTGCTGCTGGCGTAGTCCAATTTCACCTCTTTGGTTTCCAGGAACGTTCTCATAGCAGCAAATGTGATACACTCTGCAACACAAACTACGTTTGTTGCAGCACTCTTGTTTTAAAAACCCTGGACTTGTGGTGTTCCAGATCCACTACTGGAAATGGGCCAGAGCAGGACTCCTGGTTGCCTGCTACAGTGGGCATTGACCCGATCCCAAATCCCAGGGTAGGGCTCAATTTAATAATCAGGACAGCCAGCTACTGCCTGTAGCAACACCCTGCCACTCTGACAGATGTCCTTTTTGAAGGGCTGAAGATTCAAATTTTAAAAAACATTTATGCTCGCTGGAAAACAAAGTGCCCAGTTTCCCTCTGGGCTCGATACCTTCGACTCTTTCCACTTTTGGGGCCTTTCCAGGACCTTCAATAGACATGGCTTCCCTTCTGCCTAAGGAGGACCCATTGGCTGGAATTCTTGGGTAGCCCAGGAACACCTAAAGCTGATTGTAGATGTAGAGACCTGGGTGTGGAAAACTCACATTCCTTCCCTCCAACCCTCCCCCCTCACGAGCTGCATTTAGGACATGGGTTGCAGAAATTTTTCAGGTCTGGGCTCCAGCCCAAACCCTGGTCTCTCTGTGGCCTGCTTTGTGCCCTCCCACCCCCAGGAATTCTGACTCCATTGTTTCCACATTGTTTCAAAAAAATATTTTCTTTAATTCAGCACATGATCTGGTTCATGTCACATGTTTATACAGATATCACTTATCTACGAGACATTTATCTGACAATTTTCAGACATGCTAATGCCCCTTTAAAGTTTAAACTTTAACAAACACTAATGAAATGCTTGTGTAGTGATTTGGATTCTATATCCCACAATTCTGAAGCTAGATGCTATAGTGATGGGAGAGAGCTATTTAAAAGAACAATTACTTGATCAAAACACTTGTTATAAAATGTACCCCGCTCACTCCCTCCACTGTCCTATCAATGGCAGAGCCTTCAACCATCTTGCTCCCATTCTCTGGAACTCTTTCCCTGAATCTCTTTGTCTCGCTATATCTCACCCCACCTTGAAAAGCCTCCTTAAAGCCTATCTACTTCAATAACACCTTTTGGCTCCATCCCCTAATTTCCCTCCTATCCTTGTTTTGGGTCAGACCTTCAATCATGAAGTACTTTGGGACGTTTTGCAACGTCCAAGGTGCTATATAAATGTGAATTGTTGCTGTCGTCGAAGTATTCAGGTTGTTAGACAAATTGTACCATTTTGTGTGTTACACCAATGCTGCTCCCAGTGAACCATGTGAAGATTAGTTCCCTTTGCATGACTGTATTGGTTCAGCTGTGTTACTGCACAGATATGCCATGCTAAGAAAGAAAAAGAAAGACGTGCATTTATATAACACCTTTCACGACCTCAGGACGTCCCAAAGCACCTTACAGCCAATTACGTACTTTGAGGTGGTAAGCGTTAGGTTCACTTCAACGATTCCCCACATGATGTAATCCAGGACTGTCTACATGAGGCAGAGTGCACAACTCTCATAAAGCTGCTATTAGCTGGTTCAGTGGCTGGAGACCAAGTTCCTCGACTGCTGTCAGGAAATAAGTGTGCCGTGGAGGCAGGGAAAAGTAATTTGCAAAAATAAGGGGAAAGGGAGCAAAGTTCCCAACAAAATGGGTTCTACAGCACTGCAGTTCACAACAACACTTATTTGACCAAAATTTGGGCTAAAGGGCAAACACAAAGCAGTTACTTTGCAATTGTGCTGCAAGTCCAATTAGAGTCCAGCTGCTGGCTTTGTCTCTGCAGCAGGGGAAAATGGCTCAGCAGAAAGAAAAGTATTTAATATGTTCAAATTTGAACATAAATCTGAATAATAGGCTGGAGATAAGTTTGATTTTTTTTTTTGTTTTCTTTCAATCCGTGGTTGATTCTGGTAATGACACCAACTATCTTGCCACTCCCAAATATTGTTATGTAAAAGTTCCCAGATTAGCCCCAATTTTTGGTATAAATGTTAATTAAAGGCAACCTTGCAGCAACAATTTTTTACACTCCTTGTATGGGGTATTGAGTAGTTCCATGGCTGGGGGGGGACTAAGAATGAGAAATGCAGTTCACAATCCACTGCCCTTTTCGCAGACTGAATCTTCACATTGTTACAGCTGGGAATTCTATACAATCTCTGATACCAGGCTACCTTTAATAGCCTTTTTAAAATATGACGCACGGTTACAAGTGCAGTATGTATTTTTCTCCATTTTATAGCATTTAGGAGGATCCACTTCAGCAGAGTCCACTTCCATTTTAAGTGATTGTACAGTACGTAAGTTTATCCATGACCATTCTTTCTCATATTTGGTATTAAAGTAGATTTTGGCATCCAGTGACAGGTACTATATATTCATTTTTTCTGATTTAGATTTATAAAATCCTGGTTTGAAAGCGTATTTAGTATTCAAGACAGTGTGGAAGCTTTTCAGATTATTGGCTTACAAAATACATGGTTATTCTTGTTGTGTGAGGTAAATACCAGTAGATGGCATAGCTACCCTATTTATGCTAATAAAGTGCAGTTCATGTTTTCTACTGTGCTCGCTAAGTGATAAATAGACCTACAGTCTAAAGACTGTCACAAGATGAAGGCCAAGTCATATTGTTTTAATATGAGATCAACAAGCCCTTTTCTTCACTTGATTCTTTACCCATTGCCCATCTGCTTTCTTTTAATGGAAAATTAGGATAAATTTTCCCACCAGGATGAACTGTACATGTGATCAGCCATGTCTCCAGCTCCTCCCAAGCTAGTTCAGGAGATATATGCAACATCAGTTAATCTGCAGTGCACAGATGCATCAGGCAGATCAATGATGTGTCATTCATCAAAGTAAACAACTTCATCGCCTTTGCCATACATGTGATCAGCCATATCGCCAGCTCCTCCCAAGCTAGTTCAGGAGATATATATAAACTGCCAGCAGTTTGACAAGACCCTGCGATTCTTCCACATTACAGGATTCCCCAGAGTTACGGGCTTTATTATGACACGCGTGGCCATCCAGGCCTCTACATACAAAGCCCTGTTGTTTAGTGACCGCAAGGGGTTCCACTGCACCAACAGAATTATTCAAGTGAATTCCCACTTCCCAGGCAGCAAGATTCCTTTTATTTTAAGATAATTCTCTGTGCCTGGGTTACTTGAAGGAAAAGGAAGAGTTGAAAAATAACTTCTAGGAAATAAAGACTACAGTATTCTGCGCTCGCTCATGCCACCCTTGCAACAGCCTTGAACACTAGGTGAATGCAGATACAAGGAGACCCATACAGCCAACGGGAACACCATTGTGCACACTATATAGGCATCTTGAAACAATGCGACCAATGAAGCGATATATAACAGCCCAGCATTGCCTGGCTCTCCAAGGTCATCAATACTACACAGCTCTGCCATCCAGAGAGGCCTAACCATCGAGTAGGTGGAGAAGGAGGCCCATTCACAGCCCATAAAGAGCAGAGACTGCTGATCACCATAAAGCTATTCCCACTGAAACGCCTTTGCAGCAGCAGACATAGTATGCCAGGCTCTCATAGATGAAAGTGGCTGAACTCATAGATAAGTGCCTGAGCTGTCCTATTCTCTAACAGCTGCGTGAGCATGAGCACTATGCAGTAGCCCAATACTCCTTCACAAACGTTATTCTCTGCATTACCTCAATTACCATGGTTGTTCATCCTTTGATCTGCTGAAATAAAGTGAACCCATATTTAGTACTCTAGCAGTGATGAGTTTTATGCACCTGGCAGACTCAAAATTCCACAGACCCTTTCCAGGGTGCTGAAGCATAACAGGGCAATATTTCTGCCTGTCACCTTTCCAGGCTGTTGACACAGTCCCAGATCCCAGGGACTATTTTAATATTTGGAGCAGGGGGCCCGCATCTGTCAACCAACCTTAAAATGCATTCAGGTGAACTTTTTTTAGCCAGTACATAGCAAGCCCAACAAGAGAGGGGGCAGTTCTGGACTTAGTTTTAGGGAATGAAGGTGGGCAGGTGGAAGGGGTATCAGTGGGAGAACATTTTAATGGTAGTGATCATAATTCAGTTAGATTTAGCATAGTTATGGAAAAGGACAAAGATGGACCAGGAATAAAAGTTCTCAATTGGGGAAAGGCCAATTTTACTAAGCTGAGATGTGATTTAGCAGAAGTGGACTGGAAACAGCTACTTGCAGGTAAATCAGTGTCAGAGCAGTAGGAGGCATTCAAGAAGGACATGAAGGTTCAGAGCAAATATATTCCCACAAAGAAAAAGGGTGGGACTCCAAAATCTAGAGCCCCCTGGATGTCAAGGAGCATACAGAGTAGGATAAGCAAAAAAAGGAAGTTTATGTCAGGTACTGAGAGCTCAATACTGCAGAAAGCCTAGAGGAGTATAGAAAGTGCAGGGGTAAAATTAGAAAAGAAATTAGGAAAGCAAAGAGAGGGCATCAAAAATTATTGGCAAGTAAAATCAAGGAAACCCAAAGATGTTTTATAAATAACGGAGACGATAACGGAGACCTGGCTCAAAAAAGGGCAGGATTGAGTACTAAATATTCCTGGATACAAAGTGTTCAGGAAAGATAGGGAAGGAAAGAAAGGAGAGGAGGTGGCAGTATTGATATTGCAGTACTGGAGGGAGAGGATGTCCTCGAGGGGGTCAAGGACAGAATCTATTTGGTTAGAGTTAAGAAATAAAAGAGGTGCCATTACATTACTGGGTGTATTCTATAGGCTACCAACTAGTGGGAAGGATATGGAGGAGCAAATTTGCAGGGAAATTGCAGAGAGGTGCAAAAGCTATAGAGTAGTGATAACTGGGGACTTCAACTATCCTAATATAGACTGGGATAACAATAATAAGGGGCAAAGAGGGGGAGGAATTTTTGAAATGTGTTCAGGATAACTTTGTAAACCAGTACGTTTCTGGCCCAATGGGGAAGGAGGCATTGCTGGACTTGGTTCTAGGGAATGAGATGGGCCAAGTGGAGCAAGTGTCAGTGGGGGAACATTTAGGGAGCAGCGATCATAGTATCATAAGGTTTAGGATAGTTATGATGTGGAGATGCCGGTGATGGACTGGGGTTGACAATTGTAAACAATTTTACAACACCAAGTTATAGTCCAACGATTTTATTTGAAATTTACAAGCTTTCGGAGGCTTCCTCCTTCCTCAGGTAAATGTCAGGAACTCCTCGAAGCCTACGCATTTATAAATCACAGAACAATACATGGTGATTACAGATAGTCTTTGCAACTGCCCGTTGCCAAGGCAATCACAGTGTTCAGACAGAGAGGTGTTACCTACAGAGCCCCCGAATAAAGGCAACAAAAAAAACACAGAAAAAAAAACAGAGAGAGAGGCAGAAACATCCGGAAGGCAGAGAAAGCCAGCAAATGACCCGTTATATTAAAAACAGATAGCTTTTGTTCGCTGGTGGGGTTACGTGTAGCGTGACCCCACCAGCGAGATCCCACTAGCGTGTAGGATAGTTATGGAAAAGGACACGTACCACTCTAAAGTAAAGTAAAAATACTCAATTGGAGGAGGGCCAATTTCAATGGAATGAGAACAAATCTGGCCCAGGTAAATTGGAATCAAAGATTGGAAGGCAAAACTGTAAGTGAACAGTGTGTGGCCTTTAAAGAGGAAATGGTTCGGGTACAGCCTAGGCATATTCCCACGAGGCAGAAAGGTAGGACAACTAAAGCCAGGGCTCCCTGGATGAGAAGAGATAGTGAGTAAGATGAAACGGAAAAAAGGGGCGTATGACAGATGTCAGGTTGATAACACAAATGAGAACCAGGCAGAATATAGAAAGTTCAGAGGGGAAGTGAAAAAGGAAATAAGAGGGGCAAAGAGAGAGTATGAAAAAAGACTACCGGCCAACATAAAATGGAATCCAAAAGTCTTCTATATGCATGTAAACAATAAACTGGTAGTAAGAGGAGGGGTGGGACCAATTAGGGACCATAAAGGAGATCCACTCATGGAGGCAGAAGGCATGGCCGAGGTACTAAATGAGTACTTTGTATCTGTCTTTATCAAGGAAGAAGATGCTGCCACAGTCTCAGTAAAGGAAGATATAGTTGAGATACTGGATGGGCTAAAAATTGATAAAGAAGAGGTACAACCCCCCCGCCCCCCCCCCCCAAAAAAAATCTGCCACTGTAACATGGGGGAGCAGGCATAAGAAGCACCCGTATCCTGGATCAAGATTTCTCATGCAGGGCAAATTGGGTGGAAAAAACCCAGTGGATTCAAGTTTTGCCCCAAATTGTGACCCCCCCTCCCCCTGAGGTCACGCTGCATTTTCACACTCCTTGGCCTCTGGAATTTCAGATTCATTGTGTTTTACCTCAGTGTTTCCCCTTGATGATAGTGTATGATATATGTCTTCAAGAACCTAGCCCAATGCTTTTCCAAGGTGCTTCCAATGTGGGAAGTAGTTGACGTAGCTGGCTGCTGGGTTTCAGTGGGAGACTCCTGGGGTTGATGTGGCTGTATACCTCCTTGTTCTGGGTCATGCGATGGCTATGGAACTGATCCTGCTGTGTTCAAAGCTCTGGTGGCTGCCTCGTCCTGCCTGCTTTGTGACACATCTGTTATTTGAGCAGTGGGTGGATAGGCTGGAAGTGGCATTGTCCTGAGACAGCAATCTCGTCCATGTCTACTCTAGCTACACCCCTGCTGCTGCCACTCCTTCACCATGTACACTGATCTGTGCGACAGCAGGCCTTTGGGCAGCAGTGAGGGTTGTGAAGCTTTCCATAATCGCTCTCAATCCCGTCCCCCAGCTGAAGCCAGACAAGAAAGCCTACTATATATTAGAGCCTAAGGCCTTCATACCAGCAGTGGGTATTCATGAGAGATATCTGCATTGTGCAAAGGACTTCTGTCAGTGGGGGAGCTCCAGGAATTGCCCTGTATTCAACAGTGGACTGCATTTCCGATTAGCTGTCTTGCAACATTGCATAGATGTAGGTGGACTCCTTCTAGCCTTGCAGAGTGCTTTGGACAGAACCAAATGACTGCAGGTAACAATCATACACGTAGAGCAACCTTTTATATGTATTTCTCCTAAGGTCCAAATTCCAGGGCCCTGCAGCTCAGGAAGGATGCATGCTGGCCCTCTGGCCTTCAGTTTCCTGCTCTTCCACTGCCACCACCACTTGCTTCTACTCACTTGTGCTCTGCAATTCATCCGTTGCTTACTCCTCATGAAGCATCTAATTCCCTGGGATGGATGTACCTATGAGTGGCACTGGGTGGTATGAAGTGCTAGCTTCTTCTGTGCTACTGGCAGCTCTGATTGCTTCTTGGGGAACTCCTACAGAAAGAAAAGAGAAACATAAGTTAGAGTTCTAGCTGCAGAACAAATAAGCTCCGATTTTAACTACTGTCCAGGAGTCCTGCAGGCAGGGGGATGAGGCAGACGGCCAACCATCCAGCCCTCTGCATAGGCTCCGTCAGTCTCCTGCCCAAACCCAGCGGAAAGCGATAACTGGCGCTCCTGCCCTTCCTGGCTGACAAGGAAATTTTTTAACAATTTTAAAACACTTGCCTTTCTGGGCACCTTCTGGTCCCAGCTCCTCTTGTCGCCAGGTTGGCCTGATAGGGAAGCCACAACGGCTTTGAAGCCCAATCTGCATATTTGAAGAAGGACCCCGCTCTCTTATGGCAGGTGTTCCTCTCGCCTGCTCAAAAGAGCAGGTTAAGATAGCAACCCACTGGACGGCAGTGGGATCGGTGTGGGTTAAGTCGCACAGACCATTTTAACAGCCCGCCTACCCGGTTTCTGCTGAGTGGGCAGGGTTAAAATAGACCCCATAGTAATTACTTGACGATATGTGTCTTAGTGTTGTGCTTGAGTGCATGCCTATGTGATTGAGTAAGACGAGAAAGGATAACAGAAAAAGGATGGTATTAGCCATGAGTTTGAGGGGAAGCCTTTGACTTCACTTTGCCCCATTCCCGCTGTGCTCACAGTTCCCAGCATTTTGGCAGTGACCTCTTAAAATGCATTAGAAGGTTTTAGAAGGTTCACTCGGTTAATCCCGGGGATGAGGGGGCGGACATATGAGGAGAAGTTGAGTAGATTGGGACTCTACTCATTGGAGTTCAGAAGAATGAGAGGCGATCTTATTGAAACATATAAGATTGTGAAGGGTCTTGATCGGGTGGATGCAGTAAGGATGTTCCCAAAGATGGGTGAAACTAGAACTAGGGGGCATAATCTTAGAATAAGGGGCCACTCTTTCAAAACTGAGATGAGGAGAAACTTCTTCACTCAGAGGGTAGTGGGTCTGTGGAATTTGCTGCCCCAGGAAGCTGTGGAAGCTACATCATTAGATAAATTTAAAACAGAAATAGACAGTTTCCTAGAAGTAAAGGGAATTAGGGGTTATGGGGAGCGGGCAGGAAATTGGACATGAAGCTGAGTTCGGATCGGTCAATGCCCTGTGGGTGGCGGAGAGGGCCCAGGGGCTATGTGGCCGGGTCCTGCTCCGACTTCTTGTGTTCTTTAGATTTGTGGTTGGGATCAGATCAGCCATGATCTTATTGAATGGCGGAGCAGGCTCGAGGGGCCGATTGGCCTACTCCTGCTCCAATTTCTTATGTTCTTATTATGGGCAGGAGGTTTCCTGGGCTGCCTTCCATGCAGGTTTGCTCCTTCCTATTATGCGCTGCCTTGTCCTCCAAGCAAAGAAGTAGTGTTGAGATGTTTGAAGTGATACCTAAGGCCCATCCTATTTCCCAGTATGTGTTACTGAATGAACCTCCGTCACTTTGTGACATCCTCTCAGCTTAGTTTCCCACCTAGCCATTTCACAGCGCAGTGGTCCTGCATCCTCCAGTGTTGAGTTGGGACATCTATGCCGAGGTGTAAAGCACTAGATGGTTCCAAAGTGAAAGACAAATTTAGAAAGACTTGTACTTCTATTGCACCGTGTAGTCACTGTTGTAATGCAGGAAACGAGGCAGCCAATTTGTGCACAACATGGCCCCACAGACAGTACTGAGATAATAACCAGATAATCTATTATAGTGATACTGGTTGAGGGATAAATATTTTCCAGGACGCCGGGGAGAACTCCCTTGCTCTTCTTCGAATTGTGCCATGGGATCTTTCATGTCCACCTGAGAGGACAGATGGGGCCTCAATTTCGTTTAAAGACGGCAGCCCCTTTAGTGCAGTACTGCACTGAAGTGCCGGCCTAGATTATATGCTCAAGTCTCTGCATTACAGCATTTTAAGAATTAAGTGCTTTTTAACAGGCAGCCTTTAAGCCCCTGGCCGGCGAGGGCCGTATAAATATTCAAAAGTCAGGGTCTGTTGACATCATTCTAACCTCGACGTGTATTTAATCCTTGAACGTGTGTCGCTTGTTGAATACTGAGCATTCCTGGGAAGCTGGATGGATCTAGGGCCAGAGGAGGCACAGCAAGGTAAGTTTAAATTTCTTCTTAATTGGTTTCCTTGTGGGCCAGGAGGAGCGCTCCTCTAGGTCCAACAAGGAAACCTCAGGCCTCCCATGCTGGGCTTCCCTCCCACACTCCCGTCCACGTCATTGTTTCCGGGTTCGGACAGTAGTTAGCGGTCCAATTTTTAAATGAGCCCCATGAGTTAAAATAGCCTGAACCTCACGCTGGTTTGACCGTGTGAGCCAATCGCTCACTTCGGCCCCCAGTTAAAATTAGAGCTTATGCGTCGGAAATATGATGTAATAGGGACATAGTTAAAGGCTCAGAATGAATGAGTTTCATAAGGATGGCGTATATATGCATATGCAAATGAAGTACATAGAATTTTATAGCATAGAAACAGGCCATTTGACCCTACAGTTCTCTGCTGGTGTGTATGCTCCACACGAGCCTATTGAGGGGCCTAACACCTGTTTATGACCCCTCAGGGAAAGTGGGCTGCCCTGAGCAGAGCAGGAGTCTGGCCTGTTCTGCTCAGGTTTTCCAGGCGAATTTGCGGCCTAGAAACCAGCCGCCACCAAAAGAGAGAATTTTTTTTTAAGTTTGATGTGGAGCCAAGAAAAGCAGAGGGCTCTTCCAGCTCAACAGCACTCCCAAGGGCTGCAACCCGCTCGCAATCGGCCCCCCTCCTGTTCTTCTCCCCCGGAACATACCTTGGAGCCACTGCCGGCGAGGCAAGCGGCCCGACATTCATCCTTATAAAATGGGCAAGATGCCTGTGGAGGCACAACAGGTAGCAGCAGCTTGACCAGATAATGTTACTGAAGTCCAATTTTGGGCCGGCCTCGAGCCTCCACAGTTGGGGCGTGCACGCTATGCACAGCGCCCATTTCAGGGCCAAAAACAGGCTGAAAAGAATTTCCACTCCCTTGTGCCCTGGAATATATTGGTATATATTAATGACCTGGACTTGGGTATAGAGGGTATAATTTCAAAGTTTGCAGATGACACGAAACTCAGAAATGTAGTAAACAATGTGGAGGATAGTAATAGACTTAAGGAGGACATAGACAGACCAGTGAAATGGACAGACACATGGCAGATGAAATTTAACTCAGAAGTATGAAGTGATACATTTTGGTAGGAAGAATGAGGAGAGGCAATATAAACTAAATGGTGCAATTTTAAAGGGGGCGCAGGAACACAGACACCTAGGGGTGTATGTATACAAATCTTTGAAGGTGGCAGGACAAGTTGAGAAGGCTGTTAAGAAAGCATATGGGATCCTGGGCTTTATTAATGGAGGCATAGAATACAAAAGCAAGGAAGTTATGCTAAACCTTTATCAAACACTGGTTAGGTCTCAGTTGGAGTAATGTGTTCAATTCTGGGCACCACACTTTAGGAAGGATGTCAGAGAGGGAGCAGAAGAGATTTACTAGAATGGTACCAGGGATGAGGGACTTCAGTTATGTGGAGAGACTGGAGAAGCTGGGGTTGTTCTCCTTAGAACATGGAAGGTTAAGGGGAGATTTGATAGAGGTGTTCAAAATCATGAACAGTTTTGATAGAGTAAATAAGGAGAAACTGTTTCCAGTGGCAGAAGGGTCAGTAACCAGATTTAAGGTGTTTGGCAAAACAGCCAGAGACGACATGAGGAAACTTTTTTTATGCAGCGAGTTGTAATGATCTGGAATACACTGCCTGAAAGAGTGGTGGAAGCAGATTCAATAATATCTTTCAAGAGGGAATTGGATAAACACTTGAAGGGAAAAAAATACAGGGCAACGGGGAAAGAGCTGGGGAATGGGATTAATTGGATAGCTCTTTCAAAGAGCCGGCACAGGCACATTGGGCCGATTGGCCTCCTCCTGTGCTGTACTTACTATGATACTATGAATCCAAGTAAAGTTAGATTTTCTTCAAGTTGTTAGATTGTTTTTTCTTCTGATATTCATAAGGAACTTCAGAGTAATCAGTCCAATTAATTTTAGACATATAAACATGTTAAACAGCATTAATTTATGATAATATGCAAAAGTTACATAGAACTAAACTGCCTATTGACATCATCAGGACTGATTGCACAAGTGCAGTGCTTGCCTGCTCCAGACCTGAATGTTTACCATAAGTCAGTGCCTATAAATCATTGTACAACAAAATACAGCATTGAGTAGTTCCCTGTTATTCTCACACCTGGTTTGCCACCACTGAGGTGAATTGCAGCAACAGTGTTTCACTCCAATATAGTGTAGAGTTTTGAGGATAAATATCCCAGATATGGCAACAAAATCTTTGCAAGTCTGTCACTTATTGGAGTGACTGATGATGTGGTTTGTTGGAGACATTGTTTGCACTGTTTATTTATAAGGAATCACAAGCATTTCCATCAATATGTTAACAACAAAAGATGGTAATAAAGTACATTTCAGTATATAAAAAAATAAACCTGAAAGCATATCAATGTGACACCACTTTACCCTAGTAATGATGTGGAGATGCCAGTGATGGACTGGGGTTGACAATTGTAAACAATTTTACAACACCAAGTTATAGTCCAGCAATTTTATTTTAAATTCACAAGCTTTCGGAGGCTACCTCCTTCCTCAGGTGAACGATGTGGACATACGCATTTATACATATAGAACAATACACGGTGTTTACAGACTGCCCCTGCAACTGCCCGTTGCCAAGGCAATCACCGTGTTCAGACAGAGAGGTGTCACCTACAGAACCCCCGAATACACATTCAACAAAAAAACAAACAGGAAAAAAAAACAGAGAGAGGCAGAAACATCCGGAAGGCAGAGAAAGCCAGCAAATGACCCATTATATTAAAAACAGATAGCTTTTGTTCGCTGGTGGGGTAACGTGTAGCGTGACATGAACCCAAGATCCCGGTTGAGGCCGTCCTCATGGGTGCGGAACTTAGCTATCAATTTCTGCTCGACGATTTTGCGTTGTCGTGTGTCTCGAAGGCCGCCTTGGAGAACGCTTACCCGAAGATCGGTGACCGAATGTCCCTGACTGCTGAAGTGTTCCCCGACTGGGAGGGAACCCTCCTGTCTGGCGATTGTTGCGCGGTTTTGCGGATGTTTCTGCCTCTCTTTTTTTTCCTGTTTGTTTTTTTGTTGAATGTGTATTCGGGGGTTCTGTAGGTGACACCTCTCTGTCTGAACACGGTGATTGCCTTGGCAACGGGCAGTTGCAGGGGCAGTCTGTAAACACCATGTATTGTTCTATATGTATAAATGCGTAGGCTTCGAGGAGCTCCTGAACATTTACCTGAGGAAGGAGGAAGCCTCCGAAAGCTTGTAGATTTCAAATAAAAATTGTTGGACTATAACTTGGTGTTGTAAAATTGTTTACAATTACCCTAGTAACAATAATTTATAGATTTCAGTTAGAGGACGCCGATTTTATAATCTGCCTAATCAGTAGATGTAAATTAGGCCTGATTAGCATAACAGTTTAATATGTTCTTATCTAGTCTTTAACTCAATTTGCATGTGAAAATTAATATAAGTAACATTAATTAACATTCTATCCTTAATCACATAACAGTTATACCCTTCAGAATTTCTAGGTAGGATTTGAGTCATTGAATGTTAGAGCAGAGACAGGCAATTTGACCTATTAAGTCTATACTGATGTCTTTCTACACATGAGCCACTTTGTCTAATCCCACTCTCCTGATCAATCCCCATCCCCTTTAATATTTCTCTATTTCAAGCAGTTATCCAATTCCCTTTTTAAACTTTTTAAAAGAATTTATTGACTCTGCTTCAACAATGCTTTATGGCAAAGAACTCCATGTTCTAACTACCCTCTGTGTAAAGAAATCTTTCAGACCTCCCTTTTAATTCTTTTTATGATTATCTTAAACGTGTGCCCTCTTGTTACTGTCTTGCAAACCAGTGGAACCAATCTGTTACTGTTTGCTTTATCAAAACCCTTCATAATCATGAAGATCTCAATGAGGTCACCCCTAAACCTTCTGATTTCTAGAGCAAAAGCCCCAAATTCTCAATTCTCTCTTCATAAGTTATAGCCCCTCTTAGAATCATAGGAAGTTATGGCATAGAATGAGGCCATTCGGCCCATCGTGCCCATGCTGGCTGAGAAAGAGCTATGCACCTTAATCCCACTTTCCAGCACTTGATCCGTAGCCTTGTAGGTTACGGCACTTCAAAAGCACGTCCATGTACTTTTCAAAATGAGTTGAGGGTTTCTGCCTCTACTACCCTTTCAGGCAGTGAGTTCCAGACCCCCACCAACCTCTGGATGAAAACATTTCTCCTCAGCTCCCCTCTAATCCTTCTACCAATTACTTTAAATCTATTCCCCCTGGCTCCAGAACTAGCTGCACCTCTAGCCAAGCTGTTCCAGTACAGCTACAACACTGGCATCTGCCCGACAATGTGGAAAATTGCCCAGGTATGTCCTGTCCACAAAAAGCAGGACAAATCCAATCCGGCCAGTTACCACCTCATCAGTCTACTCTCAATCATCAGCAAAGTGATGGAAGGTGTCGTCGACAGTGCTATCAAGTGGCACTTACTCATCAATAACCTGCTCACCGATGCTCAGTTTGGGTACCGCCAGGACCACTCAGCTCCAGACCTCATTACAGCCTTGGTCCAAACATGGACAAAAGATCTGAATTCCAGAGGTGAGGTGAGAGTGACGGCCCTTGACATCAAGGCAGCATTTGACCGAGTGTGGCACCAAGGAGCCCTAGTAAAATTTAAGTCATTGGGAATCGAGGAAAACTCTCCAGTGGCTGGAGTCATACCTAGCACAAAGGAAGATGGTAGTGGTTGTTGGAGGCCAATCATCTCAGCCCCAGGGCATTGCTGCAGGAGTTCCTCAGGGCAGTGTCCTAGGCCCAACCATCTTCAGCTGCTTCATCAATGACCTTCCCTCCATCATAAGGTCAGAAATGGGGATGTTCGCTGATGATTGCACAGTGTTCAGTTCCATTCGCAAACCCTCAAATAATGAAGCAGTCCGAGCCTGCATGCAGCAAGACCTGGACAACATCCAGGCTTGGGCTGATAAGTGGCAAGTAACATTCGTGCCAAACAAGTGCGAGGCAATGACCATCTCCAACAAGAGAGAGTCTAACCACCTCCCCTTGACATTCAACGGCATTACCATCGCCGAATCCCCCACCATCAACATCCTGGAGGTCACGATTGACCAGAAACTTAACTGGACCAGCCATATAAATACTGTGGCTACAAGAACAGGTCAGAGGCTGGGTATTCTGCAGCGAGTGACTCACCTCCTGACTCACCAAAGCCTTTAAACCATCTACAAGGCACAAGTCAGGAGTGTGATGGAATACTCTCCACTTGCCTGGATGAATGCAGCTCCAACAACACTCAAGAAGCTCGACACCATCCAGGATGAAGCAGCCCGCTTGATTGGCACCCCATCCACCACCCTAAACATTCACTCCCTTCACCACCGGCGCATCGTGGCTGCAGTGTGTACCATCCACAGGATGCACTGCAGCAACTTGCCAAGGCTTCTTCGACAGCATCTCCCAAACCTGCGACCTCTACCACCTAGAAGGACAAGAGCAGCAGGTACATGGGAACAACACCACCTGCACGTTCCCCTCCAAGTCACACACCATCCCGACTTGGAAATATATCGCCGTTCTTTCATCGTCGCTGGGTCAAAATCCTGGAACTCCCTTCCCAACAGCACTGTGGCAGAACCTTCACCACATGGACTGCAGCGGTTCAAGAAGGCGGCTCACCACCACCTTCTCAAGGGCAGTTAGGGATGGGCAATAAATGCCGGCTTCACCAGCGACGCCCACATCCCATGAACGAATTTTAAAAAAAACTCCCCCTGGTCACTGACCCATTTGCTAAGGGAAATAGGTCCACCCTATCCACTCTATCTAGTCCTGTCATAATTTTATATACCTCAATTAAATCTCCCCTCAGCCTCCTTTGTTCCAAAGAAAACAACCCCAGCCTATCCAATCTTTTCTCATAGCTAAAATTCCCCAGCCCTGGCAACCCAGCCCTCGTAAATCTCCTCTGTACCCTGTCTAGTGCAATCACATCTTTCCTGTAATGTGGTGACCAGACTGTACACAGTACTCAAGCTGCGGCCTAACCAATGTTTTATACAGTTCTAACATAACCTCCCTGCTCTTATATTCTGTGCCTCAGCTAATAAAGGAAAGTATCCTGTATGCCTTTTTAACCACCTTATCTACCTGTCCTGCTACCTTAAGGGATCTGTAGACATACACTCTAAGGTCCCTTTGTTCCTCTACACCTCTCAGTAGCCTCCCATTTATTGTGTACTCCCTTGCCTTGTTTGCCCTCCCCAAATGCATTACCTCACACTTTTCTGGATTGAATTCCATTTGCCACTATTCTGACCAGCCCATTGATATCTTCCTGCAGTCTACAGCTTTCCTCCTCACTATCAACCACATGGCCAATTTTTGTTTCATCTGCAAACTTCTTGATCAAGCCTCCGACATTCAAGTCCAAAGTCCAAAGGGACCTGAGTTATTGGAAAAATTTTATTTTCAAATTATCATTATTAAATTAAATGCAATAGGTATAATTGATTGACATATTCTTTATAGGATATTATACTTTACAAATCTGTAGCACGAGGGTCAATGGTACGAATGACAATAGGAGACAGACCACAACTTCAATACTACTTCCCTTTTCCTATTTATTTGCCCTGCAATACAAACTATTTTGAACAAAGTAACAGTAAAAGGAAAATTATAATAAACAAAATGAAATATTGAATGCACCGTTGGATATTTTGTCAATGTTATTGCAAGTGTTCTAGACATTCGCTGGTGTGTTTCTACTGTGGGTGAGTGTAGTGCACTCCTGAATATAGAATTGCCTGAATGAATTACATTGAGTTACATCGAAACTACAGCATAGGAACAGACCATTCAGCCCAACTGGTCTATGCTAGTGTTTATGTTCCACACAAGCCTCCTCCTTCCTTACTTCATCTAACCTTATCAGCATATCCTGCTATTCCTTTCTCACTCACGTGCTTATCTAGCTTCCTCTTAAATGCATCTATGCTATTTGCCTCAACTACTCTCTGTGGTAGCCCGTTCCACATTCTTACCACTCTTTGGGTAAAGAAGTTTCTCCTGAATTCCTTATTGGATTTATTAGCGACTATTTTACATTTATGATCTCTAGTTTTGGACTCCCCCACAAGTGGAAACATTTTCTCTACTTCTACCCTATCAAACCCTTTCATTATCTTAAAGACCTCTATCAGATCACCCCTCAGCCTTTTTTCTAGAGAAAAGAGCCCCAGCCTGTTCAGCTTTTCCTGATAAGGATATCCTCTCAGTCCTGGTATCATCCTTGTGAATCTTTTTTGGACCCTCTCCAATGCCTCTATATCCTTTTTATAATATGGAGACCAGAACTCTGCACAGTACTCCAAGTGTGGTCTAACCAAGGTTCTATACAGGTTTAGTATAACTTCTCTGCTTTTCAATTCTATCCCTTTAGAAATGAACCCCAATGCTTTATTTGCCTTTTTTATGGCCTTATTAACCTGTGTCGTTACTTTTAGTGATTTGTGTATCTGTACCCCTAGATCCCTTTTCTCCTCTATCCCATTTTGACTCTTATTATCCAAGCAAGATGTGGCCTCCTTACTCTTCCTACCAAAATGCACTTATTTATATTGAAATTTATTTGCCAATTACACGGCCATTCTGCAAGTTTATTAATGTCCTCTTGCGTTGTGACGCATTCTTCCTTTGTATTAACTACAGCACCACTTCTACCATCCTTTGCGTGTAGAACTGTTTCCTAATTTTACTCCTGGAAGTCAGTTCCCCTTACTATCTTGAAAACTTCAATCAAATCACCCCTTTATCTTCTAAATTCCAGGGAATATAACCCTAGTTTGTGTAATCTCTCCTTGTAATTTAACCCTTGGAGTCCAGGTATAATTCTAGTAAATCTATGCTGCACTCCCTCCAAGGCCAATACATCCTACCTAAGGTTTACTGTTTTGTAGCCAGTTTGCTATCCACTCTGATACTTGTCCCCTGACTCCACATGCTGTGACCATAGTCATGAGTCGACAAGGCGATAACTTACCGAAGGCCTTTTGAAAATCAAATATATTACATCTACTATATTACCCTTGTCTACTCTTTCTGTTACTTCTGAAGGTTCTCAACTCCCATAATTAAGTATATGTTAAAACCAAGTATTTATTTAATGGTGTAAGCTTCACTAAGAACAAATTTACATTCTCATAGTCTTCAGGGCATGTAATAGCATCCTGGTACATTTGTATTAATTTACCAAATAGAATAAATTATTCTGATTTAACATGATTAAATGGGGCTAAATTTAAGTGTGTGTGTAATGGAGTAGAACCTAGGCCAAACTGCATTGCTACAGGGTTTTGCTGTTATCAGTGCCGGTGAAACATCCTGTAGTTTTTGACACATTTCGGGGTTTTGCATCTTGTGTAACAATGTACGGTGGTGCTTTTGCACAACATTTAATAATTATGGTGATTTGTTTAACCAATTATAAGGGGAGATTTTTCTAGGTCTGCACCAGGGTCACACTGGATCATCTTGGTGCAGTGAATCAGAAAATCAGGCAGATTAGAGCACATACCTGGAAAGAAACACATCTAGTTTTCCTTCCATTCCTTCCTGGGCATAGACCCAGGAAAATCTCCTATCTTTTCTCAGGTTGAGACTTGTTAGCCAGATTAGTCTTGGCGCAAGAAATAATTACATTAACACACAATGGATAAAGGACTGCAATTCACTCCTATCTCGTAGTATATGGCAAGTAGTGTATCAGTGTCGTATCTGTACACATTTTCTTTATTATTCGTTCATGGGGTGTGGGCGTCGCTGGCAAGGCCAGCATTTATTGCCCATCCCTAATTGCCCTTGAGAAGGTGTTGGTGAGCCGCCTTCTTGAACCGCTGCTGTCCGTGTGGTGAAGGTTCTCCCACAGTGCTGTCAGGTAGGGAGTGCCAGGATTTTGACCCAGCGACGATGAAGGAACGGTGTTTTATTTCCAAGTCGGAATGTTGTGTGACTCGGAGGGGAGCGTGCAAGGGTGTTGTTCCCATGTGCCTGCTGCCTTGTCCTCCTAGGTGGTAGAGGTCGTGGGTTTGGGAGGTGCTGCTGAAGGATTCTTGGCAAGTTGCTGCAGTGCATCCTGTGGATGGTACACACTGCAGCCGTGGTGCGCCGGTGGTGAAGTGAATGAATGTTTAGGGTGGTGGATGGGGTGCTAATCAAGCAGGCTGCTTTGTCCTGGATGGTGTCAAGCTTTTTGAGTGTTGTTGGAGCTGCACTCATCCAGGCAAGTGGATAGTATTCCATCACACTGCTGACTTGTGTCTTGTAGATGGTGGAAAGGCTTTGGGGAGTCAGGAGGTGAGTCACTCACTGCAGAATACCCAGCCTCTGACCTGCTCTTGTAGCCACAGTATTTATATGGCTGGTCCAGTTAACTTTCTGGGCAATGGTGACCCCCAGGACGATCAAGGTGGGGGATTCGGCGATGATGATGCCATTGAATGTCAAGAGAAGGTGGTTAGACTCTCATGTTGGAGATGGTCATTGTCTGGCACTTGTGTGGCACGAATGTTACTTGCCACTTATCAGCCCAAGCCTGGATGTTGTCCTGGTCTTGCTGCATGCAGGCACAGACTGCTTCATTATCTGATGGGTTTCAAATGGAACTGAACACTGCAACATAAGTGAACATCCCCAATTCTGACCATATGCTGGAGGGAAGGTCATTGATGAAGCAGCTGAAGATGGTTGGGCCTAGGACACTGCGCTGAGGAACTCCTGCAGCAATGTCCTGGGGCTGAGATGATTGGCCTCCAACAACCACTACCATCTTCCTTTGTGCTAGGTATGATTCCAGCCACTGGAGAGTTTTCCCTCTGTTTCCCACTGATTTCAATTTTACTGGGGCTCCTTGGTGCCACACTCGGTCAAAAGTTGCCTTGATGTCAAGGGCAGTCACTCTCACCTCACCTCTGGAATTCAGCTCCTTTGTTCATGTTTGGACCAAGGCTGTAATGAGGTCTGGAGCTGAGTGGTCCTGGTGGAACCCAAACTGAGCATCAGTGAGCAGATTATTGATGAGTAAGTGCCACTTGATAGCACTGTTGAAGACACTTTCCATCACTTTGCTGTTGATTGAGAGTAGACTGATGGGGCTGTAATTGGCTGGATTGGATTTGTCCTGCTTTTTATGGACAGGACATACCTGGGCAATTTTCCACATTGTCGGGTAGATGCCAGTGTTATAGCTGTACTGGAACAGTTTGGTTAGAGGCGCGGCTAGTTCTGGAGCACAAGTTTTCAGCAGTACAGCCGGGATGTTATCGGGGCCCATAGCCTTTGTTGTATCCAGTGCACTCAGCCGTTTCTTGATATCACGTGGAGTGAATCGAATTGGCTGAAGACTGGCTTCTGTGATGGTGGGGATATTGGGAGGAGGCCGAGATGGATCATCCACTCGACACTTCTGGCTGAAGATGGTTGCAAACGCTTCAGCCTTGTCTTTTGCACTCACGTGCTGGACTCTGCCATCATTGAGGATGACGGATGATTACAAAGCCTCCTCTTCCCATTAGTTGTTTAATTATCCACCACCATTCACAACTGGATGTGGCAGGACTGCAGAGCTTTGATCTGATCCATTGGTTGTGGAATCGCTTAGCTCTGTCTATAGCATGTTACTTCTACTGTTTAGCATGCATGAGGTCCAGAGTCCATGTTGAGGACTCATAAGAACATAAGAACATAAGAAATTGGAGCAGGAGTAGGCCAATCGGCCCCTCGAGCCTGCTCCGCCATTCAATAAGATCATGGCTGATCTGATCCCAACCACAAATCTAAAGAACACAAGAAGTCGGAGCAGGACCCGGCCACATAGCCCCTGGGCCCTCTCCGCCACCCACAGGGCATTGACCGATCCGAACTCAGCTTCATGTCCAATTTCCTGCCCGCTCCCCATAACCCCTAATTCCCTTTACTTCTAGGAAACTGTCTATTTCTGTTTTAAATTTATCTAATGATGTAGCTTCCACAGCTTCCTGGGGCAGCAAATTCCACAGACCTACCACCCTCTGAGTGAAGAAGTTTCTCCTCATCTCAGTTTTGAAAGAGCAGCCCCTTATTCTAAGATTATGCCCCCTAGTTCTAGTTTCACCCATCTTTGGGAACATCCTTACTGCATCCACCCGATCAAGACCCTTCACAATCTTATATGTTTCAATAAGATCGCCTCTCATTCTTCTGAACTCCAATGAGTACAGTCCCAATCTACTCAACCTCTCCTCATATGTCCGCCCCCTCATCCCCGGGATTAACCGAGTGAACCTTCTTTGTACTGCCTCGAGAGCAAGTATGTCTTTTCTTAAGTATGGAGACCAAAACTGTATGCAGTATTCCAGGTGCGGTCTCACCAATACCTTATATAACTGCAGCAATACCTCCTTGTTTTTATATTCTATCCCCCTAGCAATAAAAGCCAACATTCCGTTGGCTTTCTTGATCACCTGCTGCACCTGCATACCAACTTTTTGATTTTCTTGCACTAGGACCCCCAGATCCCTTTGTACTGCAGTACTTTCCAGTCTCTCGCCATTAAGAAAATAACTTGCTCTCTGATTTTTCCTGCCAAAGTGCATAACCTCACATTTTCCAATATTATATTGCATCTGCCAAATCTCCGCCCACTCACCCAGCCTGTCTATATCCCCTTGCAGGTTTTTTATGTCCTCCTCACTCTCTACTTTCCCTCCCATCTTTGTATCATCTGCAAATTTTGATATGTTGCACTCAGTCCCCTCCTCCAAATCGTTAATATAGATTGTAAAGAGTTGGGGACCCAGCACCGACCCCTGTGGAACACCACTGGTTACTGGTTGCCAGTCCGAAAATGAACCATTTATCCCAACTCTCTGCTTCCTGTTCGATAACCAATCCTCCACCCATGCCAGAATATTACCCCCAATCCCGTGATTTTTTATCTTAAGTAATAATCTTTTATGTGGCACCTTGTCGAATGCCTTCTGGAAGTCTAAATACACTACGTCCACTGGTTCCCCTTTATCCACCCTATACGTTATATCCTCGAAGAACTCAAGCAAATTTGTCAGACATGACTTCCCCTTCATAAAGCCATGCTGACTTTGTCCTATTAAATTATGCTTATCTAAATGTTCCGTTACTGTCTCCTTAATAATAGACTCCAAAATTTTACCCACCACAGATGTTAAGCTAACTGGCCTATAATTTCCAGCCTTCTGCCTACTACCCTTTTTAAATAACGGTGTTACATTAGCAGTTTTCCAATCTGCCGGGACCTCTCCTGAGTCCAGGGAATTTTGGAAAACTATCACCAAAGCATCCACAATCCCTACTGCCACTTCCCTCAAGACCCTAGGATGGAAGCCATCAGGTCCAGGGGATTTATCCGCCTTGAGTCCCATTATTTTACTGAGTACCATCTCCTGAGTGATCCCAGGGCCACTCCCTCCTGACTGTATATCGCTGTACCGCCACCTCTGCCGGTGGGACAGGACATACTCAGGGATGGTGACGGAAGAGTTTGGGACGTTGGCTGAAAGGTATGATTCTGTGAATATGGCTTGTCAGGCGGTTGCTTGACTAATCTATGGGACAGCTCTCCCAATTTTGGCACAAGTTCCCAGATGTTAGTGAGGAGGACTTTGCAGGGTCGACTGAGCTTGGTTTGCCTTTGTCGTTTCCGGTGCCTATTGGTTCAGTGCCAGGTGGTTGTCCTGTTTTATTCTTATTGTACCATTGAAAGCAAAATGAGCTATGCTGGTAATGGAGAAGTTAGTATAATTTTTCCACTACCTCATACAGCTTCAGCAACTTATATAAATGTTATACATGTCTAATAACTAGCATGGGGAGATTTTGAGACCTCCCTCCTGGCAGAAACGTCGCGGTAGCGCCTTGAAAATGGTGGGGAATGACTTAGTGCCCTATTCCCGCAAACGGTGTGGCCGTGTGACCAATCTCTGTCTTTGCTAAGGCCTACAGCTGTACAATCTTAGTGCCCGCCTGCGTTGGGTGTTCGGCCCTATTAGTATGCAAATCATACTAGTACCTCCATACTAGACATACATAGTACCCCCGATTTCCATTTTAGGACTCAATTGGGTAGACTATGTGATGCGGTGCAGTGTGCATGCTCCGCCCAGTATCAGCTGGTGGTCCAGTCAAGGACAAGTCTAACTGGTAAGTTTTAATTTATTTAGGTGGGGCTGAAAGGAGCATGAGTGCTCTTCCAGACTCCACAAAAACAACCTGGGCCACTGCCACACCTGCTCCAATCCTGGAACTTACCTTCTTCTGGCCCCGAGGCCGGTGAGGCTGCACCATATCATGGTGACCAGGAGCCGGCAAGCTGTTATCCGCTTGTAGTCCACCAGCCCTAGACTAACAATGCTTAGCCCTCAAAATGGACCAGGCCTCCCGATGGGATAATTGGGCAGCTGGCAAGCATGCTCAGTCAGCTGGCTGTCCAAACAACGCTTAGCGGGTAAACCTACTCCCACGTGTCTCTTTAAATGACACTTTAGCGCCAGTAATGATACGTGTGATGTGAATAATCTATGTATTGTACGTTTTATGATTCCTGTTCAGGGGTTTGTCAGTTCTTTGTTGGTTAGTCTCGTTCACTGTGATTTATCATAAAGATTTGTGTTTCGTTTTTTCTGTTGATTTTTCAGTAATATGAGTTTTTTGCTGTAACATCAAAAGGAGATGTTTTAGAAATCTTTTGTTTTAATTGTTCTATCCAGTTAAATTGCCTCATCACCTGGATTTTAACATTAATTTTCCTTTCATTTAACACAATATGTAGTCCTAAAATGCAAGGGATTAAGTGGTTGTTGATTGCTTTCAAATACAGTACAATGATGAAAGAGTTATAGTAAACAATAGTTAAATACGCTGTTTTGTACCACATGACAAGTGGTTCCATGAATGTTCAACAATTAGTTGCTTTGATAATTTTCAACCTCCTTGAATAGTGCACCCACAATCAAATCTGTAAGCACAGTTCAATTAATATACACTAACTTTAGCTGCATGAAGTTTCCCATGTAATGGAAGAAATAGATCAGTGCATTTAATGCTACAAAAGCTTTTTTGTTTTCATTTGTTTGTTTAGCCTTTGTTGTTAGGTTGTTCAAATTAATGTTTAACCTTTTTACTGCTGAAACTACTTGAACAGAATTAATCTACTTTAGAACTCTTTAATGTCCTGTTTTGTATCAAGGACCTTCCTGCAAGATTGGGCAATTATGATGCATTCTGCTTGTCCCCTGCACACGTGTAACATCTGTTTGACGTTAATGCAGTTGGGGGTTTAGAGGTGAATAAGGATTTTAAAATTCATTAATAGTACTAGCAGATCAGCTGATGTGCTGTTTTATAAGGATAGCAACATTATAGCATATAATTAGGGCTCTCGATTAATTGCAGTTAACTTCTGTGATTATTGCATTAATATTTTTGTTTTCTTTCAATGCGTTAATTGCGGAGGTTATGCGGAGTGGAGGCAGCAGGGCAAAAATGGAATGGGGGAGGGAAAGCCTGAGAGAGAAGGGAGCAGGGCGGGAACAGGATACAGAGAGAAAGCCTGAGAGAGGAGGGAGCAGGGCGAGGGCGGGAACAGGATACAGAGAGAAAGTCTGAGAGAGGAGGGAGCAGGGCGGGAACGGGATACAGAGAGAAAGCCTGAGAGAGGAGGGAGCAGGGCGAGGGCGGGAACAGGATACAGAGAGAAAGCCTGAGAGAGGAGGGAGCAGGGCGAGGGCAGGAATGGGATACAGAGAGAATGCCTGAGAGAGGAGGGAGCAGGGCGAGGGCGGGAACGGGATACAGAGAGAAAGCCTGAGGAGGGAGCAGGGCGAGGGCGGGAATGGGGTACAGAGAGAATGCCTGAGAGAGGAGGGAGCAGGGCGAGGGCAGGAACAGGATACAGAGAGAATGCCTGAGAGAGGAGGGAGCAGGGCGAGGGCAGGAACAGGATACAGAGAGAATGCCTGAGAGAGAGGAGGGAGCAGGGCGAGGGCAGGAACGGGGTACAGAGAGAATGCCTGAGAGAGGAGGGAGCAGGGCGAGGGCAGGAACAGGATACAGAGAGAATGCCTGAGAGAGAGGAGGGAGCAGGGCGAGGGCAGGAACGGGGTACAGAGAGAATGCCTGAGAGAGAGGAGGGAGCAGGGCGAGGGCAGGAACGGGGTACAGAGAGAGAAAGCCTGAGAGAGAGAAGGGAGCAGGGCGAGGGCAGGAACAGGGTACAGAGAGAATGCCTGAGAGAGAGGAGGGAGCAGGGCGAGGGCAGGAACGGGGTACAGAGAGAAAGCCTGAGAGAGAGGAGGGAGCAGGGCGAGGGCGGGAACGGGATACAGAGAGAGAAAGCCTGAGAGAGAGGAGGGAGCAGGGCGAGGGCAGGAACGGGGTACAGAGAGAATGCCTGAGAGAGGAGGGAGCAGGGCGAGGGCAGGAACAGGATACAGAGAGAATGCCTGAGAGAGAGGAGGGAGCAGGGCGAGGGCAGGAACGGGGTACAGAGAGAGAAAGCCTCAGAGAGAGGAGGGAGCAGGGCGAGGGCGGGAATGGGATACAGAGAGAATGCCTGAGAGAGAGGAGGGAGCAGGGCGAGGGCAGGAACGGGATACAGAGAGAAAGCCTGAGAGAGGAGGGAGCAGGGCGAGGGCAGGAATGGGATACAGAGAGAATGCCTGAGAGAGAGGAGGGAGCAGGGCGAGGGCAGGAACGGGATACAGAGAGAGAAAGCCTGAGAGAGAGGAGGGAGCAGGGCGAGGGCGGGAATGGGATACAGAGAGAATGCCTGAGAGAGAGGAGGGAGCAGGGCGAGGGCAGGAACGGGATACAGAGAGAGAAAGCCTGAGAGAGGAGGGAGCAGGGCGAGGGCAGGAACGGGATACAGAGAGAGAAAGCCTGAGAGAGGAGGGAGCAGGGCGAGGGCAGGAACAGGATACAGAGAGAAAGCCTGAGAGAGGAGGGAGCAGGGCGAGGGCAGGAACAGGATACAGAGAGAAAGCCTGAGAGAGGAGGGAGCAGGGCGAGGGCAGGAATGGGATGCAGAGAGAATGCCTGAGAGAGGAGGGAGCAGGGCGAGGGCAGGAATGGGAAAGCCTGAGCCATTTGGAAGCAGTTAAGGGTCAAGCAGGACGCCATCCACTTAGTTACATCGAACATTCTATTCAAGAACTTATTACCTCTACAAATGTCTGGGAATGACTTGGAAAGTAACTTTCCATTTCTTGTCCGATAATTTTCAGGTAAGAGATTTTTGAGTACTTCTGACTGTCTCTGTATTATCATAGTATTATAGTAAGTAAAGCACAGGAGGAGGCTATTCGGCCCATCGTGTCTGTGCCTGCTCTTTGAAAGAGCTATCCAATTAGTCCCATTCCCCTGCTCTTTCCCCTTAGTCCTGTAAATGTTTTCCTTTCAAGTATTTATCCAATTTCCTTTTGAAAGTTATTATTGAATCTGCTGCTACCACCCTACCACCCATTCCAGATCATTACAGCTCGCTGTGTTAAAAAAAAAATTTCCCCATGTCGCCTCTGACTCTTTTGCCGATCACCTAAAAGCTGTGTCCTCAGATTACAGACCCTATGATGTTAATTCTAACAAGTATAACCACCAATGCTTCTTGTACTAATTTATCCAGCTTATAATCAACCTTTTCCTGGCAAACAAATCACCCCCTGCTAACAATAAAGGCAAGGCTGACATATTGGCACAGAGGCCAAAACAGACACCAATATAACCAACATGGCAGCTGGAAACAATAATTGTAAAGCTGGCACATAAATACTTAGCAACACTGGCAATAACAGCATTAATTAAATAAGCGATTAAAACCAAGATTGAGATTAAAATTTTTAATTGCAGCTAGTTTTTTTAATCGGTTGATAGCCTTACATGTAATACACACTATTATTCTGCTGCTAACAATCTCACCTCTGAGTCAGAAGTTCATAGGTTCAAGCCCCTATATGTACTTTCGCACATAATCTAGGCTGACGTTCATTGCAGTACTCAGGAAATGCTGCATTAATGGAGGTTTCAGATGCGATGTCAAACTGAGATCCCATCTGCTGGTTCCAGTGAACTTAACAGGTTCCCATTGCACAATTTGAAGAAGAGCAGGAAGTTCTCTTGGTATCTTAGTGTTGGTATCTTAGCCAACATTCCTTTTCCAACCACATCACTAAAAACAGATTAACTGATGATTCATTCACTTTGCTCTTTGTGGGATCATGCCATGTGCAAAGTTGACTGCAGTTCCAAAGTAATTAATGGATTGTAAAGTGATTTGGGATGTCTTGAGAATGTGATAAGTTGCCACGTAAATGTAAGTGCTTTCTTTCTTGAGATGGAGCTGTGTAACTTTAATACCACAAAATCTAACTGCTGGAAATAGGCATATCCTGAGGTCAAAGTAGAGGCTAATTGCGATTGAAATTTATCTTCAAATTGGCAGGTGCTTGTAAATCCCTGGCTCCTACCCTTGGGGAGAGGGTAGATTATCAAGGTCACAGCCATCCTTAATAATTACATTTTTTAATTGTTCAATTATGATTTATTGCTGTTAGATGAATATTTGAACCTGTCAACTGACATAGACCAGAGATATAATATTTTTAGTGTGGCAGATGCAAGATTTTTAAATGTGTACATAGATATATTATAAGTTTAAAATTTGTGCTGTTTTAACTTTTTAAAAACCTTGACATAACAGCATCTTGTAAACACTACACATCGATGGAAGCA
The DNA here is from genome assembly GCF_035084215.1 of Heptranchias perlo. Classification (NCBI taxonomy): domain Eukaryota; kingdom Metazoa; phylum Chordata; class Chondrichthyes; order Hexanchiformes; family Hexanchidae; genus Heptranchias; species Heptranchias perlo. The sequence goes on from NC_090326.1 coordinate 123,480,169, forward strand.
ATTAATGTTTCTTGTACACTTTGGCAAACTGTACAAGACATGTGAGGGAAGAGTTTCTTCTTTAGGGCTTGGATGTAAAGCATCACATGGGTGGAATGCCTATAATCAAATCAGATAGGGAGGATCACACACCAAACTGTAGCCTGCCGATTATCCTCTATTTAAATTAATGGATGAACAATCAGGTGGCTGCTTAATGGGTGTGATCCTTCCTGTCTGATTTTCCTATATGTGCTCCATCTATGTGTTGCTTTATGCCAAAGATGCAAATCTGCTCCATAGTGTTTCAAGTTTTCCAAGTGATCGCTGTCATCAGGATGAATAGCCTCGATAGTTGTATTTTACTTCCTGCTTTCAATATATCTTACTAATATCTGCAGGTATTATCTTCCACGGAAGTTTTCTAAATGCAACATAGAAGAATACCGGGAATTTTTGAATAATGGTGGTGGTGTCTGTCTCTTTAATAAACCTACCCGAGTAAGTATCAAGAATTGTATGTATCATTTTACTGTGGTTCCTATTGTTTGTTATCTCACTTTTTCCTCATAAGATGAATCTAAGAACTACAAATTTAAAAGTATTTTTAAGTTATATTTTTGGGTTATGCTTCGAGGACAATAATTTGATCAGAAAACATTTACTTTTTTGCTTTAATTCTACAAGTAGACCGTCATAGGTATACAGAACTATAATTATTTATATTTGAAGTTTGACTGTCTGGTAACCTTTCCGTAAATATATTATTGACCTTCAGAAGGCACAGAGGCAATCAACAAAGCTGACTGTGGGTATCAGGAATAAAATCATGAGGAAAGTTAAGGATGCTGGGGTTGTTTTCTTTGGAAAAGAGGAGACTTTGAAGCAACCTAACTGAAGTTTTCAAAATGATGAAAAGAATTAACAGTAAGAATCCAAACAAATTGTTCATTATTGTGAGGGATTCAAAATCATGAGGGACACAAACTAAACATTAGGAATATGAAGGGAAGTTGGTCAGAAGCCTTTTGACCCGAAGGTTAATAGTTTATTCCACAATTCTATCAGGGAAGCCCATTGAAGTGGACAAGTGTAAATCGGTTCAAAGCACCGTTGAATGCATTTCTGGAGGGAGAAGAGTTTGAGGGATATGGGACTCAATTTTAAAACAGAGCCGGGAAGGGGACGGGGGTGGTCAATTTGAAGTCGGGAAGCCCATTAGTATGGGTTTCCCGGATGTCCTTACGATTTTGATGTAAGGATGTCTTTTTTAAATTCATTTCCCGTTCGACTGACCGGCTGATTGACAGGCTGGTCTCAGTCTGACGGGAGACCAGCCAGGGAGAGGACGTCTTCAGGTAAGTCTGCAGGCAAGCTTTTGTTTGTTTGGATGGGGGGGGCACGGGTGGGCACAGTCGTGAGTCATGGGGGATGGGATCAGGGGTCAGTCACGGGGAGGGGGGGGCGGGATCGGGGATCATCGTGGGGGGCCACGATCATTGAGGGGGAGGGTTGGGATTGGGGGTTGGGGGTCCGCGATTGGTGGTGGGGGGGGTTCGTGCAGGTAAGCTTGTTGGGCCTGGGAGAAGCACTCCAGCTCCTCCAGGCCCACAAGCTGTGCCTTTCTAGGCACTTACCTCTTAGTCTTGGGCCTTCTCACCTCCTTTCACAAGGCGTAAAACAGTAGGCCCGGGAATCCCTGCCCCCCCAGGGTTGAAATCGGGAATTAGTGCAAAATGGAGGCCTGAAGCCTCCTTGAAAGGTTTTAAGGATCGACCCGCCTCCTGGGAGCGGGTTGGCCGCCCGCCTCTTGTCCCACCCCCATGAAAACCGAAAATAGGCAGGTCGGAGGCGGGTTGGGGGCGGGTCTGAAATGGTGGCCACCACCCCCCCCGCCCCAAACCCACCCATTTTTTTACTTTTAAAATCGAGCCCATGGTGAGAATGTGGGTAAGTGGGGTTAATCTATGAGAAAAGGTCAGGCTTGTTGGGACTGATGCTCTTTCTCTTCTCTTTTCCTTAAACTTAATGTTCTTATACTGGAATGAATTATCGGTAATTTGCAGTTCTGCTGAATCACCCTGTTGCAATGTTATTATTTACTAAGTTTAACCAAAAAGCTTATGAATTGGGGCAGTAACGCTCACTACTTCAAAATTGCCAGTTTAACATTGCACCAGAATTTCCCTGCCAAAAAAAGTCACTAATTCCCCTTCAAGGCCTGCCAGGAACCCGCCTGAAGTCAAATGACTGTGGCTCACTTCTCTGAGCCATTTTCCCCAAATTATTACTGCCCTCATATAAGTAATGGTATGAGCACCACAAAGGTATCTCTGAGGGGGCTACTGTATTGAAGGGGCAATTTTGTGTGCTGCAACTGAAGGTTGGTGTTACTTTGCCTGCATAATGAACTTTGAAAGATCTGTCAGGAGTTTTGCTGCAATTTATAGTCAGATCTGCAAACAGTGCAGTTTTGGACTGGGACATGGACGTCCCAATGGAAACCCTCAATTCCTATGTTATGAGGAAGAGGATGATGCGGCTAAATGGAAGGCACTGAGGGTGATACATCACATAAGATGTTTGATTCCTACACATGCATACCCACTCCATAGAGTTTATAGACCAAGAAAGATTTACTTCGAATTTTTTTAATGTGTGCATCAGAGATGTGCACATCTCCCAGAGGCTATTGGGAAGATTTGTCAACTGCTGGTTGAAGACCTGCAGTGAGTTTCACCAGGAAAACAGCATTGTCTGTACCAGTAAAGGTCACCACTGCCTTGAATTTATTTGCAACCGGATCCTTTCAGGCAGCATCTGGAGATTGTTGTCACTTTAGTCAGGCAGCATATCACCATTGTATTAAGAAGATGACTGATGCTCTCTTCAGGAATTCTGCACAGTTTATTTCATACCCAATGGAACCAGAGAAACAAAGAGGGAGAACTATCGAGTTCCACAAACTGGCAATGTTCCCTCAAGTACAAAGAACAATTGATGGAACACATGCGGCATTCAAAGCTCCATATGACAACTCCCATCAATTACATGAAGAGGAAAGGCTTTTGTTCAATCAGTATGCAGTTAATGAGCAATGCCAATTACTGTATTTTGCACGTGAATGCCTATGTCAGCTGTGGCTCAGTGGTAGCACTCTTGCCTCTGAGTCAGAAGGTTGTTGGTTCAATTCCTACTCCAGAGACATGAGCACATAAGTCTGGCTGACACTCCAGTACAGTACTGAGGGAGTGCTGCACTTTTGGAGATGTCGTCTTTCGGATGAGACGTTAAACCAAGGAGGTAGTTCCATCTGACCCCATTGCACAACCTCAGTTTACCGCATTGCTGATAAACAGTTCAGAGAGAGATTAAATACATATGTGCATCCTTTATAATTCTGAACTTTTCTAAAGAATGTTAATTTAACTGATTAGCACTTTTGTTAATGTGTGAACATTTTATATGCTAATATCACACAGTGAGAGTTCACCCCACATAGAAATTTAGCCGTGAGCAACTGGTGGAAAAACAATATTGCTTTGATGGTACACAGCATTGGTGCACCAACTTGTGGTACCACACAGTGAGTTGTTACACTTGCTCTCCCCGAAGTACTGAGTTCCTGATCTCAATCACATTGCAGTGAGAAAGTACCAGCAGGAGGCAAACCAGGAAAGTCACCTGTCGGCCCTTCCGCTCCTCCTGGTAGCATTAGAGAAGGCTTTGATAGAGGCCAACTGACCACCTTGTCAACTACATTTTTGGCCGGGGAAACCAGAAAACAAGTTTACCATCATATTTTTTAAAAAACATTAAAGTGAATGGGCTACCATCGGAGTTACAATCAGAAAACCGAAGGTCCTCTTAATGAATTCACCAGCAATTAAAGCACACTGCCATTTTTATTTGACTTTTAACTATTGTGTTCTTTTGCTACTGCAGCTCCTTGATCCTCCGGAGTGTGGTAATGGATTTGTAGAGGCAGGAGAAGAATGTGACTGTGGTTCGCCAACTGTAAGTAACAATTCTGGAGTCCAACATTTGATATGTTTGTTATTCATGGAATGTGACAGTCAATTTGCTGTGTAACCAGTTTTCGTACTGAAACTTGAAATAAGGATTTGTTGAAGGGGAAGGCGAATCTGGAGTCTCTTTGCTTCACTCCGAAGCCAGTCCAATGACATCACTGACAAGAAATATTCCCACGCGTTTCAAAGTGGTTCCATGAAAAAACAATGGGATTTGCTCATTCAAATTGACTTCAGAGCTGCTCCAGAGTGGCCTAGCAACAGGGGAGACATAAGGCTTGATTTTAACTGGGAGCCAGGAACCCAGCCTGTCCCTAGATATTCGAGTGGGGAAGCAGGAAACCAAATGAGTGTGTTGCAATCTGGAATCGCAACTCAATTGAAAGTGAGTATTTGAGCTTCTGGGTTTCCCATGCACCAGGCAGCCAGATTGACAGGCTGTCTGTCGGAAGGGAAACGGCGCCTCAGAGAGGGGGACGGGTGGAGGAGGGAGAGATCTTGGGCCCTGGAACACCAGGTGAGCTTGTTGGGCCTGGATGAAGAACTCCTGCTCTTCCTGGCCCACAAGCAATGCAATACAGACACTTAGCTCGTAGTCCCGGCCCTTCCCACCTGCTTTCACTTGACGTGAATCAGAAGCGGTGGGAAACCCGAACAGGTAAGGTTAAAGTTGTTTCACTTTTCCAATACACAAAAAATTAAGTACCTCAACTATTTCAATGAGGTACATTGCCCCTTTAAATATCGGCTTGCTGGCTTTAAGTGGGGGCGGGACTTCTGGATGTCTGTTCTGCGCACACATCCAGACGAACCTGGGTTAAACCCAGAAGTGGGCGCGTTGGAGCTGAGTTGTAGTCCCACTCCAAAAAGCTACTATTTTATCCTCCCACCCACCCCCAACCCACCCATTCTGGGGGTTAAAACTACCCCCATGGTGTCCCCACCAGCATTGACATTGCAACAAAGACATCAAGTGAAATAATGGGTAGTGCTTTGAGTAAAAGTATTGCCCAGGACTTTCTTTTCCCTCAATATATAAACACACAGATGATTCATTCTGAAACCTAGAGCTTGATCAAGAGCAAAAGTAGCAACTGATGTAGTATCGGTCTTTTGTACTACTTTTATTACCAACTGCTACAAATGTAGGTCCCTTACAGTCAGAAAGAGGTGAATTTATAATGAAGAACAGGGAAATGGCAGAGCAATTAAACAAATACTTTGGTTTTGTCTTCACGGAAGAGGACACAAATGACTTCCCAGAAATGCTAGGGAACTGAGGGACTAGTGAGAAGGAGGAATTAAAAGAAATTAGTATTAGTAAAAAAAATAGTGCTGGAGAAATTAATGGGACTGAAAGCCGATAAATCCCCAGGACCTGATAATCTGCATCCCAGAGTACTAAAAGAGGTAGCCATGGAAATAGTGGATGCATTAGTTGTCATCTTCCAAAATTGTATAGATAATGGAACAGTTCCTGCAGATTGAAGGGTGGCAAATGTAACCCCACTATTTAAAAAAGGAGAGAGAGAGAAAACAGGGAACTACAGATCGGTTAGCCTAACATCAGTAGTAGGGAAAATGCTAGAGTCTATCATAAAGGCTGTGATAACAGAACACTTAGAAAATATCAATGGAATTAGACAAAGTCAACATGGATTTATGAAAGGGAAATCATGTTTGACAAACCTACTGGAGTTTTTTGAAGATGTAACTGGTAGAATAGATAAGGGAGAATCACTGAATGTGCTTTATTTGGATTTTCAGAAGGCCTTTGAAAAAGTCCCACATGAGGTTAGTGTGCAAAATTAAAGCACATGGGATTGGTGGTAATATACTGGCATGGATTGAAAATTGGTTAACAGACAGGAAACAGAGAGTAGGAATAAATGGGTCTTTTTCGGGGTGGCAGGCAGTGACTAGTGGGGTACCGCATAGATCAGTGCTTGGGCCCCAGCTATTCACAATGATTTGGATGAGGGAACCAAATGTAATATTTCCAAGTTTGCTGACGACACAAAACTAGGTGCGATTGTGAGTTGTGAGGAGGATGCAAAGAGGTTTCAAGGTGATTTAGACAAGTTGAGTGAGTGGGCAAATACATGGCAGATGTGGAAAAATGTGAAGTTATCCACTTTGGAAGGAAAAACAAAAAGGCAGAGTATTATTTAAATGGTGATAGATTGGGGAATGTTGATGTACAAAGGGACCTGGGTGTCCTTGTACACCAGTCACTGAAAGTGAACATGCAGGTGCAACAAGCAGTTAGGAAGGTAAATGGTATGTTGGCCTTCATTGCAAGAGGATTTGATTATAGGAGCAAGGATGTCTTACTGCAGTTATACAGGGCCTTGGTGAGACCACACCTGGAGTATTGTGTGCAGTTTTGGTCTCCCTACCTAAGAAAGGATATACTTGCCATGGAGGGAGTACAGTGAAGGTTCACCAGACTGATCGCTGGGATGGCAGGACTGTCATATGAGGAGAGATTGGGTCGACTCGGCCTGCATTCACTCGAGTTTAGAAGAATGAGAGGGGATCTCATTGAAACATACAAAATTCTGACAGGGCTTGACAGACTGGATGCAGGGAGGATGTTTCCCCTGGCTGGGGGATCCAGAACGAGGGGTCAGTCTCAGGATACGGGATAGGGCATTTAGGATTGAGATGAGGAGAAATTTCTTCACTCAGAGGGTAATGAACCTGTGGAATTCTCTACCACAGAAGGCTGTGGAGGCCAAGTCACTGAATTTATTTAAGAAGGAGCTAGATAGATTTCTAGACATAAAAGGCATCAATGGGTATGGGGAGAGAGCAGGAATATAGTAATGAGATAGAGGATCAGCCATGATCATATTGAATGGCGGAGCAGGCTCGTAGGGCCGACTGGCCTACTCCTGCCCCTATTTTCTATGTTTCTACTTTGGCTTCTTGTCCTACTCTTCTTGCACCTTATCCTTCTTCCCTCTCTTTCATTCTTCCCTTCTCAATGGAGGGTGACCCACGCACCAGGATTGATGCTAGTATGCCTCTTCTCTCTTAGCATGCCAGCCACTGATATTATGCTGGAACACCTAATGTTGGGAATCCTCATCCTCGGTCCCACCCAATCTGAAGCCTGTGCCCAAATAAAGGGCAGACCGAAGTTCCTGCACAGATGGGTATCCACCATTTTCCATGGGGTTCTGCCAGTCTCCTGCCAGAGTTACAGAACCCTCCCACAGAATTTTGGCCTTCCTATCCCTACAACCTCCTGCAGCCTTATATTCCCTCCTGCACCCTGCAGTCCTCCAATTCCAGCCTTTTCTACATCTCTCCTTTCTCCCTTCAGTATCTTCAGCTGCCTCAGCCTTACTCTCTGGAGTGCTCTCCCTCACCCCTCCACTACACCTCTTCTTTCCAATTTCAAAAGCCTTTTGAAAGCCCCCCTTCCCCAATCATTTCAAGCAAGTTTTCGGTCGTCTCTCCTAATATCTCCCTCCATTCCTTGGCACCTATATTCCTTTCTTTTTCTTCCTGCTCTTTAAAGCCAAGAGTCGGAGAAATGGAGAGTTCATGAGGAGGGACATTTTTATGTTAAAGATGCTACATGAATGCAAGTTTTGTTTTACCTACAATGATGTTATAGCTGTGATCATGATATGTAATTTTCCATTGAACTCCAGGAGTTAATATTGCAGCCAGGGCCCGATTATGTCATCGGATCCCGATTTGCATATTTAAAGAAGGACCCAGCCTGCTTCAGGAGGGTGTCCTCGCCACCTGCTCAGAAGAGCAGATTAAAATTCAAGTTAGCAGGATCAATGTAGGACATCGGCGGTAAGTCATTAGGCCAATTTTAACTGCCCGCCTGACCAATTTCCGCCTGGTGGGTAGGGTCACAATTGCCCCGTTACTGGCTGTGCCACTTGACTTCCTATTGTCACATGTAATTCCCTTCATGACCTTCTCCCTCCAGATCTTTGTTATCTCCTTCAACCCTATAATGCCTCCACCCACCCTCCTCATGAACTCTCCATTCCTCTGACTCTTGGCTTTTGTAAATCCCACCCTCCCTTTGCCCACCCACTATTGACATCTGTACCTTTAACCGCCTGGACTCCACAATCTGGAAATCCCTAGCTAAACCCCTCTGCATGTCCACTTCCTTCTCCTCTTTTAAGACCCTCCTTTAGAACTCACCTCTTTGGCCAAGCTTTTGATCACCCCTCCTGATATTTCCTTCTTTGGCTCGGCGTCCATTTAGTTGTTGAAGCTGCTTTGAAACGCCTTGGGCAGTTTTTTCAAGTACAAGGCGCTTTATAAATGAAAATTGTTGTTGCAGTATGAAAATGCAATTTCACTTAATCATTAATCAGTAGCCCTGGTAAATTTAAAACAGAAATAGACAGTTTCCTAGAAGTAAAGGGAATTAGGGGTTACGGGGAGCGGGCAGGAAATTGGACATGAATTTAGATTTGAGGTTAGGATCAGATCAGCCATGATCTTATTGAATGGTGGAGCAGGCTCGAGGGGCTGATTGGCCTACTCCTGCTCCTATTTCTTATGTTCTTATGTTCTTATGTAATATATTCTATATCAGCGTTGTCCAATACATTGTGACTAATTGCATTTTTGATTAGTAAATAATCCCATCATTAGGCTCATGATCTCAATACTTATATTCACACAACATATGCATGTCTACTTTAACCACTTTGTGCATTTGTTGATAAAATGGTAAGATGAAAAGCAGAGTGTGAGAGTGTTTTTTGATGATTGTGTGTGCTTTACTGCCTTGGTTACTGCTTATTGGTGATCTGATAAAATAATGTGTAACATGGGTGAAAGCGTCAAAGTTCAGCACCATGGAAACTCCAGCAATATTGTCTGGAGAGGGGAGCTGTGATTGTGGTCAGTTCGATCAATCAGGATAACTGCTCCAGGCCAGTAGAAGAAAATAAGCCCAGCCAATAACGAGCATTTCCAACAGGGCACGTCATGGCAATGGGCAAGCAGCATCTAACCGCGTTGTGGATGGAGAGCAGGGGTGGGTCTGGCACGTCTCATTATGTGAGTTATTCTCAGCATCACTCTGATGAAGTCAAAGTCCAGCTTACAACTAGTGGACAAAAACTAGAAGCTGCAACAAGATGTTTGTGTGGTAAATTTATACCAGCATTCCAAACTTTGGTGAAAGAGAAGGACTGCAAAGTTTCACACTGAATGGTGGTAGATGTTTATTAAGCAAATCTAGACATGAAGTACGTTTACCTGTATTGTCTGTAAGGTATTTTCAACTAAAATCAGAGCGCGTGGCTAAAATGATGTCATCGTAGCCATGCCTGTGGCTGGTCAGCGATTTCTGTTGGACAACACTGTTCTAGGTTACATAGCATAAAATAGTGCATCCTCCAACTCACCCTGAGCAATATCAACTGATGTGCATGTATATATGAAATATTACATTTAATGTGCCTATACCATAGTACATAGTTATTTCTGCTTGTACACAGGAATGTAGCAAGGAAGGAAGAAACTGCTGTATGAAGTGCACTCTTACAAAAGAAGCCAAATGCAGCAATGGACTCTGTTGTAAAGAATGTCAGGTAAGAAAAGTCATGCCAGTGATTGTGACGAACATTATTACTGTACATTGTGTGCTTAATATGTTGGTTAAAATAAATCTAGTCACCCGAAATTGCTCGGGGACATGATCCCGGCAGGTACAACAGGATCTTGCCTGCCAGTGACCTCTGTCATCTGCCAGAGTCTAGAGGATCAGTGGGTATAGACCCCACTAATTGCGGAACTCAGGAGCCCACCTTCCCCCAGAGGCTGTAAAATGCAGTGTACACTAGACCTGGGGGTTTTGGGGCCAGTCTGTATCTCCAGCTCCTATGACAAGAGCGCCACACTGATTTCAGTCCTTGCCTCCTTTTTTGCAGGTCCAGGCCTGGGCCTCTCCCAATTCGGTCCATTTGCATTCTTCAGGAGGCTGATTTGTTTCTATTCACTCGGTGTACCAGCCTCCAGACTGCAGGGCATCCGAGAGACCGGTGATGTGGGACTCCCAGCGTAGGGAGTCCCTCCCCCTGGTCCTGTCCCTCTGTGTCTGTGGTCTTGTTTGCAGCATGCAAGGCTGCGCCTTTTTAAAGAAAAAGACGATAGGGACCTCTAGTGTCAGTCTGTGACTAGCTGTATCTGGGTCCCGATGGAGTTTGTGGCCATTCCACTAGACTCCCAGTGGAGTTACAGCAGGAGCCTGCAGGAACAGCTGAGCAATTTCGGGCCAGTGTTCTTACTGTTTAGTTAGTTACTCTTTCGTCATAGTCAGGAGGAGAGAGTGGGACTCTCTCCTCCTGATCAGCAGCATGCATTGGGAAGGCCATATATTGCTGTCTCCTTGCAAAGAGGGCATCAGTCACCTGACTGATGTTGCTTATGTCACCTGTTGCAACCTGGAATGAGCCATAGAAGTTCAGAGCCACAGGCAGTGCTGTTTGTGCTGGTGCTCTGTTGTTTGGCTCCACTTCCTGCTGCAACGGGTGATACAGGTCAGTGACTGCCTGCATGCTGAAGCACAGCCTCCTGATACTTTGCTGCTCTGTCATGTTGAGGTAAGACATCCTGTTCCAAAATAGCCACATGCTGTAACACCTCGTTGGCCCTTGACTCCTTCACCGACTTCTTTGAGCCTCCACAGGCCTGTGCTACTGTCGCTGCTGCTGCAGCAGCCTCGATAGTAACCCCAGCAACATACCCATCTTTTCCGGAACTTCGCAGCCAGTGAAGTCAAACAGTTGAGCTGCAGCCAAAGGTCAGCTCTCCAACACCTCAGTTGTATCAAAAACTGCCAAAAGTCAGCTAAAAAAAAGGCTCCAAAAATCACCAGCAGTCAAAACAACTATTCAGAGACTTGCCTGAATGGATGTGGGGTTCCCTTTAATATTGATGCTTTGGCCTGTTTTCTGAGCGCTCACGCCATGTTTTTTCGGGCGGGCATAAGAATGAGCGAAACGAACTCTTCCAGACACGAATTTCCCAAAGGGGTCCTTATACCAGCACCGGACCCCCATTACATATTTCAATGAGGCAAGCATTCATTTCACGCGGACGCCTAATTAACGCCTTAACCAATATGACAGCCCCCGCTTTTTTGTGGGCACATCCAGCGTGGGACGTCCCATCACTGAGTTGTTAAATGGAACGCTGATTTCGTGCACAAAAACTTAGCGAAGCAGAAAGGAATTTCTACCCCGTAGACTTTCTTTCCAGCTTTTAGGTGGAAGTCCCTTCCCATTGCGCTGGGGGGAATGTTAGGGCCGTGAGAATGATCTGAACACACAAATACAGACAGGTTTACATCCCTTCAGGCAGAGTACACCTGGGGTGTGCCACCCGACTTGCACTCAGGTGGAGTGGTGAGAATAACCAGCTAGTGTATGTTTATCAGAATACAAGTTTCACCTTTTTGGATTTTCAAAAAAATAAGTCCCTACTCATGAAGCTTGAGGACATAAAATAAAGAAATTTGTCACATGGGCTTAATTACTTTTCTAATTAGCTTTTCAAAATGATATTTTTGTAAGATGGCTTGTACAAATTTTGATTTTGTGTCCTCGCTTATTTAAGTGTTCAGGTGCAGCTACTTCGAGCTAATTGGGCCTCATTATTGTGAGCACTGTTACTGTTCAGAAGTACGTTCACACACACACACACACGATGTTTGAATAGAGATCTAGCCGCAACGAGATGGAAGGGTTAGCAAACAATAACAGTGCTTGTTTACAGCTAAAGTTAGTTCATTGTTTTCACCATCTCTGGTATAATGTTCAGTGAAAGCCTCATTATTTGCTGTGGCTAATAGAGTTAGTTGCATATTGAAGCCATTTCAATGTATTTATTTGATATTCTTCATTCAAAGTAGAGCTAAGCCCCAATAAATACCTAATTTAGTCAAAACATGATTCTGATCCATCCATACCTATTGTGATCTTTTTAAAAAGACCTCACTATGAACGAGCTGTTTTCATCTAAATTATGGACGCTCTCCCCAAATGGCTTAACACGTTTAAGCAGTAAATAGTTGAGCCAGGGTTGGATCCCTGGTCTGTGCTGAGATAGTTGATCTCAGCTCGGGTAATGGTGGGGGGATTACAACTGACCTTAGTGCCCCCCCAGTTAGGCAAGGGAAAAATCAGTTAGGGTTCCTGCTGCAGATCACTAACCAGAGAACCCCCTGCTGGAAATGCTCATGTATAGATGTCGGGTAGGGACAGGCTCAGGCCTGGATGTCATGCCCCTCATGAATGAATAGCCTGCCAACAGTCGCTGTCATGGTTACACATGATTAATGGCCATTCAGATGAGGTAGTAAAGGGCTGTGGAACTGACCCCAACAAGGAGTCACTGCATTCAACAGAGGAGGAGGGAAGAAGAGCAAATTGATGAGATTAAAAATAAATAATCAGATTCTGTGTGAATATTTTAAGTAAATGTTAAAGGCTACATGTGTAGAATATGTTTCTATGCTCTGAGACCCCCACCACTGTATCTCTGAGATTACTCCCTCCCACTCACTTTCTTGCTCCAGAGAAGGGAGGGAGGGCAATCATCCACTGAAAAGGGTTTCCACACAGTCATAAAACCTGCCGTTTAAATCAATTACTAGGAATTGGATCCAGTCCATTAGAATATATTTATTTGTCTGTATTAATGGTCATTTTTTCACTAAACACCTGAGGGCAAATTTTACAAATTGTCCTGGCATGGGCAAAGCTCCGTACTGGGAGCATGGATTTGTAAAATTGAGCCTTTTATTTTAATCACTTCAATGTCAAGTTAATATTAAGGTAATTGGCAAAAAAAAGAGGCGAGATCAGAATTTTTTTTACGCAGCGAGTTGTAATGATCTGGAATGCACTGCCTGAAAGGATGGTGGAAGCAGATTCAGTGATAACTTTCGAAAGCGAATTGGATAAATAGTTGAAGGGGAAAAATTTGCAGGGCTATGGGGAAAGGGCAGGGGAGTGGGACTAATTGGATAGCTCTTTCAAAGAGCCAGCACAGACACGATGGACCGAATGGCCTCCTCCTCTGTTGTTTCATTCTATGATTCTATGACTTTTTTCTTTTTTTTTATTCGTTCACGGGATGTGGGCGTCGCTGGCTAGGCCGGCATTTATTGCCCATCCCTAATTGCCCTCGAGAAGGTGGTGGTGAGCCGCCTTCTTGAACCGCTGCAGTCCGTGTGGTGACGGTTCTCCCACAGTGCTGTTAGGAAGGGAGTTCCAGGATTTTGACCCAGCGACAATGAAGGAACGGCGATATATTTCCAAGTCGGGATGGTGTGTGACTTGGAGGGGAACGTGCAGGTGGTGTTGTTCCCATGCGCCTGCTGCCCTTGTCCTTCTAGGTGGTAGAGGTCGCGGGTTTGGGAGGTGCTGTCGAAGAAGCCTTGGCGAGTTGCTGCAGTGCATCCTGTGGATGGTGCACACTGCAGCCACAGTGCGCCGGTGGTGAAGGGAGTGAATGTTTAGGGTGGTGGATGGGGTGCCAATTGAGCGGGCTGCTTTATCTTGGATGGTGTCGAGCTTCTTGAGTGTTGTTGGAGCTGCACTCATCCAGGCAAGTGGAGAGTATTCCATCACACTCCTGACTTGTGCCTTGTAGATGGTGGAAAGGCTTTGGGGAGTCAGGAGGTGAGTCACTCGCCACAGAATACCCAGCCTCTGACCTGCTCTCGTAGCCACAGTATTTATATGGCTGGTCCAGTTAAGTTTCTGGTCAATGGTGACTCCCAGGATGTTGATGGTGGGGGATTCGGCGATGGTAATGCCGTTGAATGTCAAGGGGAGGTGGTTAGACTCTCTCTTGTTGGAGATGGTCATTGCCTGGCACTTATCTGGCGCGAATGTTACTTGCCACTTATGAGCCCAAGCCTGGATGTTGTCCAGGTCTTGCTGCATGCAGGCTCGGACTGCTTCATTATCTGAGGGGTTGCGAATGGAACTGAACACTGTGCAGTCATCAGCGAACATCCCCATTTCTGACCTTATGATGGAGGGAAGGTCATTGATGAAGCAGCTGAAGATGGTTGGGCCTAGGACACTGCCCTGAGGAACTCCTGCAGCAATGCCCTGGGGCTGAGATGCTTGGCCTCCAACAACCACTACCATCTTCCTTTGTGCTAGGTATGACTCCAGCCACTGGAGAGTTTTCCCCCTGATTCCCATTGACTTCAATTTTACTAGGGCTCCTTGGTGCCACACTCGGTCAAATGCTGCCTTGATGTCAAGGGCAGTCACTCTCACCTCACCTCTGGAATTCAGCTCTTTTGTCCATGTTTGGACCAAGGCTTTAATGAGGTCTGGAGCCGAGTGGTCCTGGCGGAACCCAAACTGAGCATCGGTGAGCAGGTTATTGGTGAGTAAGTGCCGCTTGATAGCACTGTCGACGACACCTTCCATCACTTTGCTGATGATTGAGAGTAGACTGATGGGGCGGTAATTGGCCGGATTGGATGTCCTGCTTTTTGTGGACAGGACATACCTGGGCAATTTTCCACATTGTCGGGTGGATGCCAGTGTTGTAGCTGTACTGGAACAGCTTGGCTAGAGGCGCAGCTAGTTCTGGAGCACAAGTCTTCAGCACTACAGCTGGGATGTTGTCGGGGCCCATAGCCTTTGCTGTATCCAGTGCACTCAGCCGTTTCTTGATATCACGTGGAGTGAATCGAATTGGCCGAAGACTGGCTTCCGTGATGGTGGGGATATCGGGAGGAGGCTGAGATGGATTATCCACTCGGCACTTCTGGCTGAAGATGGTTGCAAACGCTTCAGCCTTGTCTTTTGCACTCACGTGCTGGACTCCGCCATCATTGAGAATGGGGATGTTTGCAGAGCCTCCTCCTCCCGTTAGTTGTTTAATTGTCCACCACCATTCACGACTGGATGTGGCAGGACTGCAGAGCTTTGATCTGATCCGTTGGTTGTGGAATCGCTTAGCTCTGTCTATAGCATGTTGCTTCCGCTGTTTAGCATGCATGTAGTCCTGAGTTGTAGCTTCACCAGGTTGGCACCTCATTTTTCGGTACGCCTGGTGCTGCTCCTGGCATACTCTTCTACACTCCTCATTGAACCAGGGTTGATCCCCTGGCTTGTTGGTAATGGTAGAGTGAGGAATATGCCGGGCCATGAGGTTACAGATTGTGCTGGAATACAATTCTGCTGCTGCTGATGGCCCACAGCGCCTCATGGATGCCCAGTTTTGAGCTGCTAGATCTGTTCTGAATCTATCCCATTTAGCACGGTGGTAGTGCCACACAACACGTTGGATGGTGTCCTCAGTGCGAAGACGGGATTTCATCTCCACGAGGACTGTGCGGTGGTCACTCCTACCAATACAGTCATGGACAGATGCATTTGCGACAGGTAGATTGGTGAGGACGAGGTCAAGTAAGTTTTTCCCTCGTGTTGGTTCGCTCACCACCTGCCGCAGGCCCAGTCTAGCAGCTATGTCCTTCAGGACTCGGCCAGCTCGGTCAGTAGTGGTGCTACCGAGCCACTCTTGGTGATGGACATTGAAGTCTCCCTTGTACCAGCCTTTCATTCCAATACTGTATACAGTTGGAAATTCATAGCAGGATGGGCTTCCCCTCAGTTAACTACTGAAATTTATTCACATGTGGCACCATTTCAGTCTGCTGGTTCTCTGGCTCCTGTTTTCATCCAGAGGTTGATTAACACGTGCCCTAACCAAATATGCTTGGAATTTTACCATAAAGTGTTCCAAGCCCTAATTTTTTTTTTAGTGTCCATTAAGTACACTGTAGAATTTTTATAATTTAAACAGATTATTGATACATCAAAGTGAATATATAAATCTTCTGTACATAAAAGCAACATGTATGCATCGACTTCAGTCTGTCTGTGAAATTAAAAACTGCCCAAGTATAACTAACAAGGTGGCATAAAGGCTTAATTATACAGAAACCAGCAGGTCTTCCTCAGGCAAAACAATAAGATAGATAGGAATGAGGAAGGCAATTTGGCGCTTTCCATCACACTCATTCCCCGCCCCCCCCAATCTCCCAAACATTCATAGAATTCAATATTTTCTTACAGGATTTTGAAGCTCCTCCCTCCAGAATACTACCCGGAAGCCTATTCTATGCATTGATTATTCCTGGAGTGAAGAAATTTCTGATGCCAATCCTGAAATTTGCCATTTGCACCTAGTTGATTGGTTACAGCATGGATTCATTGTTGTTTTTAGCCCATTGTTGAAAACCGCCTCATACTACATTCAACCCACATCGTAAATTATGACTTGCAAATAACATAGTTTAGATTCACTTTTCAGTAAGTCTTCTATTTTCTGACTCGTGCCAAGTCAGCATAAAAATCATCACCACTCCGAAAAATTATTCTTATCTAATCGAAATTCAGACATTGATTATTGTTTATTCCTTTGCAGTTTGAACGAAATGGATTTGTATGTCGCGAAGGAGTAAATGATTGTGACATTCCCGAAGCCTGCACTGGAAATTCTAGTGAGGTGATTTTTTTATCTATTTAATATTAAATCCATGTTATTAAAAAAATCTCTTAAAATTAGGCTCTTCAAATATTAACGTACAAATGCTTAACTTATTTATATTTAATTTGTTTGTCCGTTAGCATTTCTGTTAAAATAGTGGCCAGAGGAATTTTATGCAAACACGTTAAGTGATTGTACACCGATATTTAAAGTTCCCTTTGTCTGTGATACTGTATGTGTACATCAGTGATTCTGTAATACTATAGCGACTCTATTATGTTGCTGATTCCAGTCCTATGCTTTGTGTCTGCCTTCCTCGTGTGATTCATGCACAACATCAGTGAAGTACAATGTGTATAAGTACCAGATGATATTGGTCATATTATATCACGTCTGGAGATGCTTTGCAGCATTACGCTAACCATTCTCTTTGTTTTTTTTTTAAAGTGTCCTCCAAATGTGCATAAAATGGATGGCTACACCTGTGACAATGATCAGGTATATAGCTGAGTTTGAGATCTCCCTTGGTGAATTGGATTGCTCTCTAAAGGTTATCTTCTCTGTACTTATCTTATTGCATTTCTTTCAGGGACGTTGTTATGGTGGGAGATGTAAAACAAGAGAGAGACAATGCAAATATGTGTGGGGAGAAAGTAAGTAGAATTATATACTATGAGGAAAGAAACAACCTTTTATATTTTGGTTTATTCATCCATCCATGTTTTATTTTATATTTGCTGCTTTTACCTTCCTATCTTGAACTGCACTGCATGAAGTATTGTCAGATTGGTGAATGAATCTTACTCTTACAGGCAGTGAGTTTTCACCTCTTTTGTAATTTGTAGTTTTGTTTGTTGGATTTTCAGAATTTTCAATATTTATATTTATTTATGTACATTTATTATCCCATTTACTTTACAAGGCTGCCTCCAATGGCAAGTGTGCCCACCAAGGCAGCCCTGTAAACAACCTGATGCCACTTTCAAAGTAGGAGACACCAAAACACTCCTTAAAAGGGGGTTTTCTGGGGTACACCTGAACACTGGGTGCCTTTGGCCGGATAGTTAAACAGCTGCCACTGGCAGCACTTAGGTTAGGTTTACCATTTTGGGTCTGGCACACAGGCTGGTTTGTGTGCATCTTCTCCCACATCGGGAAAGATGAGATTGTCAAAGTCATAATCATGACTGAACTAACTGCACATGCATAAGAATTGTGCATACGTAATTGCACTAAAGTCATGTTTGTGACTTCTGAGCAACCGTAAACCTGCAGTTCCTTTGTTGCTGAAACTGCTCCACATTATAAGCAGCACATATTCAGCAGCAAGGGAACCAAGGTTAAATAGGGAATTGAAGAAGAATCCCACCACATGCTCAGAAGAACAGGTTAAAATTCAAGACAGCGGGATAGGTGTGGGACATCGGCGGGTAAGTCACCTGGCTGATTTTAACTGCCCACCCATCTGGTTTGCCCTGGGTGTACATGGTTAAAATCACCCCTTTAAATGTTGCTCTTTTTTGATTTTCAAAAATTGTGAGCTTCCATTTTTAAAATCCTGTGACAATAGATGGAGTGGTGTGAACAGTGCTGAGACAAACCAATCATGTCATTTACACATTGAAATATATGCCATATAAAATTGCATGTGGACATTGTAATATCCATTGTAAACATAGCCCAAAACTGCTGGAAATAGGTATGCATTGACAGAAAACCAGCACATAGGCACATTACTTTTGGCTAATGAATTATTGGAAAGACTGTATTCTATGGATCTGCAAATTAGTGACAGGGCACATCTGGACATAAGTGCCAAGGAATGCCTGCTGGGAACCTCTGCCATTGGCCTTAGAGTGCTTTCTGGGGCAAAGCGGAGGTTCTCTGATTTACAACCCAGTGGTGAGTGCCTGCACCACTCGGGGAACACATGAGGCTCCTGTCCCTCAAAAATAGCCTAGTCAGGAAGGGTGGTGCTCAGCCCCTCCCGGAACCCCTTGAAAGCAACAGAGAGGTGCAACTGTGAAATTTGAATATTAGATTTGGCCTTTTTCCTTTGGTGGTCCAAGCCATGATTATGGCGTAAACTCCCATGTGGTTCCCATAACTACCAGTCATGGGGAGGTATGACTGGTCTGATCAGGTATACCTCCACTGACCATATGCCAGGACCCCTTGAAGGCCTTGAGAACTCCTGGCATAGGTAGTCCCCACCCCCACCTTACGACAGTTGCTATGTTTGGCGTGGCTAGATGCTTCACCCCCAACTGGCCATAGAGAAATCCCTGATGTAAGACCAGGACTATGCTGCAATGGCCACAGATTTTCATGGCCTGTATGTTTATTTTCATCTGGCCATGTTGTTGATACTTAAACCACTAATTCTTGAAGATCTTGGGAGGCGGGTTGTCAGCGGGGGGCCGACTGGGCGCGTGGGTAACCCGCCCAGTAAAATCGGTGGGTTCCGCACGCGATCGTAAGTAAATTGAAGCCACTTACCTTGGCTTCCGGGTTTCGCACTGGAAAGCTGCGCATTGGGCGGACTGCGCACCCGCATCATAGGCTGTCAGCTGGAGGAGCCCTATTTAAAGGGGCAGTCCTCCACTGACTGATGCTGCAGAAAGGAGCCAAAATTACAGCATGGAGCAGCCCAGGTGGAAGGCTGCTCCCAGGTTTAATGATGCCTTACTCCAGGTCCGACTGGATGGGGTGAGGAGGAGGGGGAGGACAGAGATCTTCTCCCCGGCGGATGTGAGGATGTGGCCTGCCTCTGCCACCACGAAGGCCTGGCTCGCGGTGGCAGTGGAGGTCACCAGCACCACCAACATATCACGCACCTACATACAGTGCAGGAGGCGCTTCAGTGACCTAAGTAGGTGAGCCGAAGAGAGTACATTTACTCATTCCCCCACACTCTGTTTGCCACATCATCGCCCCCAACCCACATCTCCTTCTCCACTGCCAGCACTACTCTATCACATCACTCCTTGCACCCACTCAAAGCTCATCCTCATCTTACATGCACTTACTCACCTCGCCAGTACTCATCCCACCACTACCGGCACGACAGACCCACCAGAGGTGGCGGTACAGTGATATACAGTCAGGAGGGAGTGGCCCTGGGAGTCCTCACCATTGACTACGGACCCCATGAAATCTCATGGCATCAGGTCAAACATGGGCAAGGAAACCTCCTGCTGATTACCACCTACCGTCCTCCCTCAGCTGATGAATCAGTCCTCCTCCATGTTGAGCACCACTTGGAGGAAACACTGAGGGTTGCACGGGCACAGAATGTACTCTGGGTGGGGGACTTCAATGTCCATCACCAAAAGTGGCTCGGTAGCACCACAACTGACCGAGCTGGCCGAGTCCTGAAGGATATAACTGCCAGACTGGGCCTGCGGCAGGTGATGAGTGAACCAACACGAGGGAAAAACATACTTGACCTCGTCCTCAACAATCTACCTGTCGCAGATGCATCTGTCCATGACAGTATTGGTAGGAGTGACCACCGCACAGTCCTCGTGGAGATGAAGTCCGGTCTTCGCACTGAGGACACCATCCAACGTGTTGTGTGGCACTATCACCGTGCTAAATGGGATAGATTCAGAACAGATCTAGCAGCTCAAAACTGGGCATCCATGAGGCGCTGTAGGCCATCAGCAACAGCAGATTTGTATTCCAGCACAATCTGTAACCTCATGGCCTGGCATATTCCTCACTCTACCATTACCAACAAGCCAGGGGATCAACCCTGGTTCAATGAGGAGTGTAGAAGAGCATGCCAGGAGCAGCACCAGGCTTACCTAAAAATGAGGTGCCAACCTGGTGAAGCTACAACACATGCATGCTAAACAGCGGAAGCAACATGCTATAGATAGAGCTAAGCAATTCCACAACCAACGGATCAGATCAAAGCTCTGCAGTCCTGCCACATCCAGAATGGTGGTGGACAATTAAACAACTAACGATAGGAGGAGGCTCTATAAACATCCCCATCCTCAATGATGGCGGAGTCCAGCACGTGAGTGCAAAAGACAAGACTGAAACGTTTGCAACCATCTTCAGCCAGAAGTGCCGAGTGGATGATCCATCTTGGCCTCCTCCCGATATCCCCACCATCACAGAAGCCAGTCTTCAGCCAATTCGATTCACTCCACGTGATATCAAGAAACGGCTGAGTACACTGGATACAGCAAAGGCTATGGGCCCCGACAACATCCTGGCTGTAGTGCTGAAAACTTGTGCTCCAGAACTAGCTGCGCCTCTAGCCGAGCTGTTCCAGTACAGCTACAACACTGGCATCTACCCAACAATGTGGAAAATTGCCCAGGTGTGTCCTGTCCACAAGAAGAAGGACAAATCCAATCCGGCCAATTACTGCCCCATCAGTCTACTCTCAATCATCAGCAAAGTGATGGAAGGTGTCGTCGACAGTGCTATCAAGCGGCACTTACTCACCAATAACCTGCTCACCGATGCTCAGTTTGGGTTCTGCCGGGACCACTCTGCTCAAGACCTCATTACAGCCTTGGTCCAAACATGGACAAAAGAGCTGAATTCCAGAGGTGAAGTGAGAGTGACTGCCCTTGACATCGAGGCAGCATTTGACCAAGTGTGGCACGAAGGAGCCCTAGTAAAACTGAAGTCAGTGGAATCAGATGGAAAACTCTCCAGTGGCTGGAGTCATACCTAGCACAAAGGAAGATGGTAGTGGTTGTTGGAGGCCAATCATCTCAGCCCCAGGGCATTGCTGCAGGAGTTCCTCAGGGCAGTGTTCTAGGCCCAACCATCTTCAGCTGCTTCATTAATGACCTTCCCTCCATCATAAGGTCAGAAATGGGGATGTTTGCTGGTGAATGTACAGTGTTCAGTTCCATTCGCAACCCCTCAGATAATGAAGCATTCCGTGCCCGCATGCAGCAAGACCTAGACAACATCCAGGCTTGGGCTGATAAGTGGCAAGTAACATTCGCGTCAGACAAGTGCCAGGCAATGACCATCTCCAACAAGAGAGAGTCTAACCACCTCCCCTTGACATTCAACGGCATTTCCATCGCCAAATCCCCCACCATCAACATCCTGGGGGTCACCATTGACCAGAAACTTAATTGGACCAGCCACATAAATACTGTGGCTACAAGAGCAGGTCAGAGGCTGGGTATTCTGCGGCAAGTGACTCACCTCCTGACTCCCCAAAGCCTTTCCACCATCTACAAGGCACAAGTCAGGAGTGTGATGGAATACTCTCCACTTGCTTGGATGAGTGCAGCTCCAACAACACTCAAGAAGCTCGACACCGTCCAGGACAAAGCAGCCCGCTTGATTGGCACCCCATCCACCACCCTAAACATTCACTCCCTTTACCACCGGCACACTGTGGCTGCATGTGTACCATCCACAGGATACACTGCAGCAACTCACCAAGGCTTCTTCGACAGCACCTCCCAAACCCACGACCTCTACCACCTAGAAGGACAAGAGCAACAAGCACATGTGAACAACACCACCTGCACGTTCCCCTCCAAGTCACACACCATCCCGACTTGGAAATATATCGCCGTTCCTTCATCGTCGCTGGGTCAAAATCCTGGAACTCCCTTCCTAACAGCACTGTGGGAGAACTGTCACCACACGGACTGCAGCGGTTCAAGAAGGCGGCTCACCACCACCTTCTCAAGGGCAATTAGGGATGGGCAATAAATGTTGGCGTTGCCAGCGACGCCCACATCCCATGAACGAATAAAAAAAAACTCGACCCAATCCTCATACAATCTCATGGCTCTGTCTCATACTCAACCTCTCAAGCACCTCTTTCATGGTCAGCCTCGCCCCACCTGCCACTACCTGTGCTGCAGCCACAGGACATGTATCACATATGTGTAGTTGGAAGCATAAGGCAAACGTGTTGTGAGCATGAAGGGGATGCACAAGGGTGTTTGAGAGTTTGTCATGGTTTTTACTTATTTGATTTCTGATCAAGTCACATTACATATTATATTGTCACCACTATTGCCACGTCTTGGCCATTCTTGACTGGCTTGTGCAATAATGCCCTTTCCTGAGGTTCTCCATGAACACCCTTGATGCCACCCATTGGGTCACCCTACAGTGGGTGTATGTGTAGTTGCACGACTACTTTGTGCAAGTGCCTGTTGCGCAACACTGTGTTGTGTCGCTCCACGTGGCGGAGGTGGACGGCGTGCCTGGTGAGGCTGGTGATGTTGTTCGTCCTCCAATGGAGTGATGAATGCAACAATGGACCCCCATCCTGACGGTGTGCATGTGAGGGGGTCCACAAAGTAGGTAAATGTGTTTGGACAGCAGAGTTTAGGGTATGATTTAATAATTTGGAGTGTGGAGACAACGGTGTGGCAGGCAGAATTTGGTCTGAGGTGATAGAGTGCCCTGCTGCAATGAATGAGGGTTTACCCCACATCTGTTGAATGGACCTTTGCAACTGTCACTGGCTGCAACACGTCTGTTTAAACTGGGAATGTTTCCCCCAGCATGGGAAACACGCTCTGGGTAGTCTAAAATCCGAATCCTCCTAAAATCTCCAACTAATGAGGTCTATAAACGACCTCAAGTACCCAGATAATGATTTTAAGTGGGATCCCACCGGCTTTGATTGCCGGTGGGAGTCCCGCATGCGGGGGCTGCGCGCGCACCGATTCGTGTCATTGGGGAACCCGGAAGTGGATGGGTTGGAGCCGGGCTCTGGACACCTTCCGGGAATCCCCAATTTTAGGAGCCCCCTGCTACGAACGCACCCGCTCGGCCATCTGAAAATTGACCCCCTTATGTTTCCCTTTATATACTTGCATTCATTTTGCATGGATCTGTAGCAAGTTTGGTCTATCAATCGGTGGTTTTACAGTTTTTCACTCCCTTTCTTTTCATGATGAAGACCCCTTTGTTTTTATAATGTTTGGTGCCATTAGGAGTGGCTGTGGTCCTTTTCTAACTTTCTTCCTTTGATTTCTTTAAATGGTTTTTATTTATCATTTGAAGCAAAATTATACCACTTCTGAGCAACTAAAAGAAATACATTCTTATGTTTCTTAGAAGCAACAGCAGCGGACAAATTATGTTACGAAAGACTTAACATTGAAGGAACTGAAAAAGGAAACTGTGGCAAAGACAAAGAAACCTGGATCCAATGCAATAAACAGTAAGCAAACTTATAATAATATGTCCATTTATATAATGTCTTACCAGACCAAAGCGTGTCAAAGCGCTTCACACAATAAATTACTTTGGAAGTGAAATGATTGTTGTCGTGCAGACAAATATGCAACCATTTGTGCACAGCAAGATCCCATGAACAGTCATAAGATGAAAGATCAGTCGATGTGATTTTTTTTTGGTGATATCGATTAAGGGAAGATTGTCCATGGGCAGTGTGAGAATTCCACATTCTTATTCAAATAGTGAAACCACCAAGCAGTCTTCCTCAGTAATGCACTGGAGTCTCAGTTTAGATTGTGAGCTCAAACCCCCGGGGGGACATTTTGATTTTGTGCGATAGTGTAAACGGGTGATAGTGAATCAGCAATGGAAATAAAAATCAGGAGAGAGGTAAAATGATTTTAAGAACAATTTTAAAGATTTAAAGAACTATTTTTGGTATAAATTTCAAAAATTGTTTTATATATGTTGGTGTGCAAAATTTCCTAACTGAGGCTACAAGCAACCCACTCCCAGACTTCTGCCTAAGCTATTGCTGGGCTGGCCATGAGGAGACTATCAGTAGCAGCCTCACCTTAAAGTGCTGCAAAGCCTCTTGAGGACAGTTGATTATAAGTTAAAACAAGTTATATTGACACTATATAACTCATTCATAAAACTACATTTTGCAATTTTGGTGGATCTTGGGGCACCTTACTATGAAAAGAACATTGGTGAATTGGAGACAATTTATGGAAGAGCAACAAGGTTGATGCCAGCATGAACAGTGTGTGTTATGAAAAGATGTTTGTAGAAAGAAAGAACTTTTACAACCTCAGGGCGTCCCAAAGTGTTTTACAGCCAATGAAGTACTTTTGAAGTATAATATAAGAAACACAGCAGCCAATTTGCGCACCGTAAACGCCCACAAACAGCACTGTGACAATGACAAGATAATCTGTTTTAATGCTGTTGGTTGAGGGATAAATATGGGCCAGGAGACCGGGGAGAACTCCCTCGCTCATCTTCGAAATATTGCCATAGAATCTTTTACGTCCACCTGGGAGGGCAAACGGAGCCTAAGTTTAACATCTCATTCCAAAAGACCGCACCTCCCACAGTACTGCACTGGAGAGTCAACCTAGACTTTATGCGCTCAAGTCTCTGGAGTGGGACTTGAACCCACAAGCTTCTGACTCAGTGGTAGCACTCTCACCTGTAAGTCACAGCTGAACTGAACTTGTTCTATCTGGGGAAACGATGTGGAGATGCCGGTGATGGACTGGGGTTGACAATTGTAAACAATTTTACAACACCAAGTTATAGTCCAACAAATTTATTTTTAATTCCACAAGCTTTCGGAGGCTTCCTCCTTCTACCGTTCACCTGACGAAGGAGGAAGCCTCCGAAAGCTTGTGGAATTAAAAATAAATTTGTTGGACTATAACTTGGTGTTGTAAAATTGTTTACAATTATCTGGAGAAAGGTTGACCAAAAATATTAATAAGGCTGTATCTTTGTCATGGATTCTGTGATTTTAATGTCATTAAAAAAAAATCAGCTGGCTGTGGTACAGTGCTCCTTCCCAACTGGCTGCAGTCCTCATCTGTCACATAAGAGGTTGTTACACAAGATTAGGGCTCATGGGATTGGGGGTAATATATTAGCATGGATTGAGGATTGGTTGACGGACAGAAAACGGAGAAAAAGAATAAAAGGGTCATTTTCGGGTTGGCCGATTGTAACTAGTGGGGTGTCGCAAGGATCAGTGCTTGGGCCTCAACTGTTTACAATCTATATTAATGACTTAGATGAAGGGACCGAGTGTAATATATCCAAGTTTGCTGACGATACAAAGCTAGGTGGGAAAGTAAGCTGTGAGGAGGATGCAAAGAGGGTGCATAGGGATATAGACAGGTTAAGTGATTGGGCAAGAAGGTGGTAGATGGAGTTTAATGTGGGGAAATGTGAGCTTATCCACTTTGGTAGGAAGAATAGAAAAGCAGAATATTTTTTGAAAGGTGAGAGACTAGTAAATAAATGTTGGTAATCAAAGGGATTTGGGTATCCTTGTACACGATCACAGAAAGTTAACACGCAGGTACAGCAAGCAATTAGGAAGGCAAATGGTGTTGGCCTTTATTACAAAGGGGTTGGAGTATAAAAGTAAGGAAGTCTTGCTGCAATTATACAGGGCTTTGATGAGACCACACCTGGAGTACTGTGCACAGTTTTGGTCTCCTTACCTAAGGAAGGATATGCTTGTCTTAGAGGGGTTGCAACAAAGGTTCACTAGATTGATTCCTGGTATCAGATGGTTGTCCTGTGAAGAGAGATTGAGTAGAATGGGTCTATATTCTCTGGAGGTTGGAAAAATGAGATGTGATCTCATTGAAACATATGAAATTCTTAGTGGGCTTGACAGGGTAGATGCTGAGAGTCTATTTCCCCTGGCTGGAGAGTCTAGAACTAGGGGTCATAGTCTCAGGATAAGGGGTCGGCCATTTTGGACTGAGATGAGGAATAATGTCTTCACTCAGAGAATTGTGAATCTTTGGAATTCTCTATCCCAGAGGGCTGTGGATGCTCAGTCGTTCTCATCTTTAAATTGCCAACTTTGGAATAATTCACACTTCGGCTTCTCCCTTACTTGTATTACTGGCATACCTAGTCACAAAAATGTCATGATGGTCTCACCCACTGGTGATGCATTGTTGTATTTCAGTGCAATTTATATTACTGTATTGCGTTTTGTAAAACAAACAAATGTGAAGTTTGAAAACCTTTTTACAGAAGTTAAGTAATAAATGGTTCAACTCAGTAGCTTAACTAATTTAATATGTAGTGGATCTTAATGCAGTTTGTTTACTTCAAATTCTGAATACATTGCATACAAGTAACATTCACTCGCTACAAAAAGTCAAGAAGGCTGCTCACCACCACCTTCTCAAGGGCAACAAATGCTGGCCTTGCCAGCGAAGCCCGCATCCCATGAACGAATAAAAAAAAACATGGTACATAAAATAAGAATTTGAACCAGAAACAAAATTTACCAATTGAAAATGAGAAATGTAATGGTCAAATTGAATTTATGAGCAATTGAATGTGCAGAAGAAATCTTGCAGTTAGTATGAGTCTGAATGTGTTTCTGATTTAATCCAGAGATGTACTTTGTGGCTATCTGCTGTGTGCTGATACCTCTAATGTGCCAAGAATAGGAGAGCTCTCGGGTGATGTGACTATGTCTTCATTCTTACAGCAACACAAGCATATCAACTGCAGGTAATGCACTAAATTCCTGATGCAGAAACTACAAAATAACCAAGTGGAGCAGTTTCCTTCCTGTGATTGTGTGTTATCTAGTAATAATAGGATGGGTGTACAGGAATAACTTTACCATTTATGGTAATAGTGGAAATTAATTATCAAGATAAGAAATTGTAAAATGACTTCACAAGCTATTTATGAGAAAAATAATACTATCAGCTAAAGTAAGGTAAATTTTCCAGCCCGGGGCCTCATATACAGGTGTAGTTTGACAAACTAGATGCCCAATTTTCCAACGGGCAATTTGAGTTAAATTAATGAAACTGTGCTACTGGTACATGCAGCCTTACTTAATATATTAAAATCCCTTATTTCTGTTGCACTTTCAATTTTATGTCTTCAGGCAAGGCTTCATCACAGTGCAAGCCTTGCCCATAACAAGTTGGTGAATTGGATGCCTTGAGAGTTCTTAAAGGGAGAAACAGTTGTTGTTTTCCGGGGGGTTTTCATGCACTCTTTGCTGCATTTTGTTCCATACAATAGTTGGGTCAGCTTCCATTTTTGTTTATTTTCCCCCTTGTGAACACTTTTCTTCATTACTTTTGGTAACTGCTGACTTTTGACGTAACACCTTACAAAGAAATGGAAATGAGGTTTCGAATATGTTTCATATTGAGATGAAGAGGAGCAGTTCCGGAGAGTCCAACAAATTCACATGCAACGACCCCATTGATGCGCCTGCTGCAGCAGAACCTCCAGCTCTTCAGCATCATATGACTCTGTGTTGCCCACAGGTCTCCACTGTGCCATTGTCAATATCTAGTCCACTTTTCTGTAACCGCCACAACTTCCCCTTTAATGATGAGCCACAGCCCTTTTAAGAGCTGTTCCTGCACTGGATTTTATGTTCCCCAGCCAAGTGTGCTATAGGCCAAGCTCTCCTTCACCTGCAACATAAATGTCGGGCACAGTGATGCAAAATTCAAAGCAGTTTGTCCTCACACTCCGGGGCTACAAGTGCATTTGCATGACAGGCGTGCACAGAACCGATTTTTCTAACAGTAAATCTCCCACCCCCTTTTACATAAGATACATAAGAACATAAGAAATAGGAGCAGGAGTAGGCCATCTGGCCCCTCGAGCCTGCTCTGCCATTCAACAAGATCATGGCTGATCTTCTACCTCAGCGCCATTTTCCTGTGCTTTCCCCGTATCCCTTGATGCCTTTAATATCTAGAAATCTATCGATTTCTGTTTTGAATGTACTCAATGACTGAGCCTCCACAGCCCTCTGGGGTAGAGAATTCCAAAGATTCACCACCCTCTGAGTGAAAAAATTTCTCCTCATCTCAGTCCTAAATGGCCTACCCCTTATTCTGAGACTATGACCCCTAGTTCTAGACTCCCCAGCCAGGGGAAACATCCTCCCTGCATCTACCCCGTCGAGCTCTAAGAATTTTGTATGTTTCAATGAGATCACCTCTCATTCTTCTAAACTCTAGAGAATGCAGGCCTAGTCTGCTCAATCTCTCCTCATACGACAATCCTGCTATCCCAGGAATCAGTCTGGTGAACCTTCATTGCACTCCCTCTATAGCAAGTACATCCTTTCTTAGGTAAGGAGACCAAAATTGTACACAATACTCCAGGTGCGGTCTCACCAAGGCCCTGTATAATTGCAGTAAGACATCTTTACTCCTGTACTCAAATCCTGTTGTAATAAAGGCCAACATACCATTTGCCTTCCTAACTGCTTGCTGCACCTGCATGTTTGCTTTCAGTGACTGGTGTTCAAGGACACCCAGGTCCCTTTGTACATCAACATTTCCCAATTTATCACCATTTAAATAATACTCTGCCTTTCTGTTTTTCCTTCCGAAGTGGATAACTTCACATTTATCCACATTATACTGCATCTGCCATGTATTTGCCCACTCACCCAACTTGTCTAAATCGCCTTGAAGCCTCTTTGCATCCTCCTCACAACTCACCATCCCACCTAGTTTTGTGTCGTCAGCAAACTTGGAAATATTACCTTTGGTTCCCTCATCCAAATCATTGATATGTATTGTGAAAAGCTGGGGCCCAAGCACTGATCCCTGTGGTACCCCACTAGTCACTGCCTGCCACCCCGAAAAAGATCCATTTATTCCTGCTCTCTTTCCTGTCTGTTGACTAATTTTCAATCCATGTCAGTATATTACCCCCAATCCCATGTGCTTTAATTTTGCACCCTAACCTCTTATGTGGAACTTTATCAAAAGCCTTCTGAAAATCCAAATAAACCACATCCACTGGTTCTCCCTTATCTATTCTACCAGTTACATCCTCAAAAAACTCCAGTAGGTTTGTCAAACATGATTTCCCTTTCATAAATCCATGTTGACTTTGTCTAATCCGGTTGATATTTTCTAAGTGTCCTGTTATTACATCCTTTATAATACTCTCTAGCATTTTCCCTACTATTGACCTTAGGCTAACCGGTCTGTGGGGTTACATCTGACCCCCTCCAATCTGCAGGAACTGTTCCATAATCTATTGAAGTTTGGAAGATGACAACTAATGCATCCACTATTTCCATGGCTACCTCTTTTGGTAGTCTAGGATGCAGATTATTAGGTCCTGGGGATTTATCGGCTTTCAGAACCATTACTTTCTCCAGCACTATTTTTTTACTATTTTTTCTGGCAACTTTATATGCCTCTTTCTTTGATTTAATACTATCTTTAATTTCTCTTCTTAGCCACGGTTGGACCACTTTTCCTGTTGGGTTTTGTGCCTTAAAGGAATATATATTTGTTGCAAATTTTGTATTAATTCTTTAAATGCTAGCCATTGCCTGTCTATCATCATGCCTTTTGATGTAGTTCCCCAATCAGCCACAGCCAACTTGCGTCTCATACCTTTGTAGTTTCCTTTGTTTAGATTTAAGACCCTAGTTTCAGATTGAACTACATCACTTTCAAACTTAATGGAGAATTCTACCATATTATGGTCACTCTTCACTAAGGGCTCCTTTACAATAACATTATTAATTAACTCTTTCTCATTGCACATTACTAGATCGAAAATAGCCGGTTCCCTAGTTGGTTCCAGAAAACCATCTCGTTTATATTCCAGGAATTCATCCTCCACAGTATTGGTGCTAGTTTGGTTTGCCCAATCTATATGTAGATTAAAGAGCCCCATGATTACTGCATTACCCTTGTTACATGCACTTCTAATTTCCTGCTTTATTCCGTGCCCGACATTACCACTGTTTGGTGGCCTATAAACAACTCCCACCAATGTTTTCTGCCCCTTGCTGTTTCTTAGCTCCACCCAAACTGATTCTACATCTTGATCTTCTGAGCCAAGATCCTTTCTCACTATTGTACTGATCTCATCCTTTATTAACAGCACTACCCCACCTCCTTTTCCTTTTTACTGTTCTTCCTAAATATTGAATATCCCTGAATATTCAGTTCCCAGCCTTGGTCACCCCGCAGCCACGTCTCCGTAATGGCAATTATATCATACCCATTTACTTCTATTTTGTGCCGTCAATTCATTTACTTTGTTGCGAATGCTGCGTGCATTCAGATAAAGTGCCTTTAATTTTGCCTTTTTTCTTATTTTGACCAGGGGGTAATTATTGAATTTGGTGGGGGCAGTAAATTGGTGGTAACGGATCAGCTGCCTGTTGTAGCCCCCCCGCCCCCCAACTTCAACGGAAAAGAAAATTGAGCAGGGTGCATTATCCGCGACCACCGGTTCTCCAATCCTTTTGAAAGCTCCTCTTTAAACTGCCTCCAGCCATCAGTGATAAAGGTTAATGTTGACTGCCAATAGTGAAATCAAATCATTTCTAATGATTTATTCATTTAGTCATTTTAATTGAATTCATTGTCATCCTTGATTAGGCATATATTGCACTATATAGTGTCTGCAGCTAATTATAATCAAGATACTTATTTAACCAAATTTTCACAAACATTTAATCTACATTACAGTTCAGTTGTTATGTTTGTGCAGTGACATTAAATTTTATTTTATACTATTTATCTAAAAACATAAATATTTGTGATTCAAGCTCATCTTCCCACAGTTTTTACGTAATGCAAAGCACAAATAGCACTTCTTTGCAGTAAAACTTAAAATTTATCAAAATGTTTAACGCAAGAATTTGTAGGAACAGAAAAAAGCAATTAGGCTTAACGGCCATATCTTTTCATTCTCACCATATTCCTTAATTTCTTTTTCTTTTCCAGAAAGACATGTAATTATGTCTTGAGCCCACTTACACTGTCCACTTCAATGGCTTTCCCTGGTAACTCATTCCATAATTCTATTACTGTTTCGGTGAAAAATGTCTGCCTGACTTCCCTTCTTACTCCTAATCGTTAACTTGTTACCTGATATTTGAAACCTTGATGATAATGAACAATTTTGACCAATTTGGTCCGTTCCTTTCATAATCTTAAACTTCAATTAAATAATCTTGACATTTTCTTTGCCAAAAATACAAACTCAGGGGGGTGAGAAAGAGAGAGAGCCAGACGTCATCTGGCGCTGGACTGGAAGACCAGGGGCCGTGGGGGAGGAGAGGAGAGGAGAGGGGAAGACTGGGGGTGGAGTGGGGAGGGGGGCAGGAGGAAAGGGAAAGATTGGGGGGACATCGGGATGGTGAAAAGGGGGACATCAGAGCGGGAGACATCAGAGCAGGTTTCAAAGGTAGGTGCATTTAGTGTTTTAACATCATTGCATGATTTTTTATTTAGTTTCTTTCTCCCTGATCCGGCCCTTCACGCCTGGTTTCATTAGGTATGAATCAGAAGCGGTGGGCAAGCCGCCCAGGTAAGTTTAAAAAAAAAATCTTTCTAATCACTTACTCTGTCACAGGTAAAGTGCCTTAAGTACCTGGTACATTTGGCTTTTTAACTGTCATCCCGTCGGCAATTAAAGCCGGTGTCGGGTCGCCAGCGCGCGCACAGTTGGGTCCCTGAGAAACTCGGAAGCCGGCGAGTTGGAGCCGGATTCTGATCCCGAAAGGGATTTGCACGATTTTTTGAACCCCTCCCCCTTCCCCAACACACCCGCATTTGCCTCCTAAAATCACCCCCTTTCTGTCCTCCTCACAGCTTACTTTCCCACCTAGCTTTGTATCATCAGTAACTTGGATACATTACACTCGGTCCCTTCATCCAAGTCATTAATATAGATTGTAAATAGCTGAGGCCCAAGCACTGATCCTTGCGGTACCCCACTAGTTACAGCCTGCCAACCTGAGAATGACCCGTTTATCCCTACTCTCTTTCCTGTCCATTAACCAATCCTCTATCCATGCTAATATATTACCACCAACCCCATGAGCCCTTACCTTGTGTAACAACCTTTTATGTGGCACCTTGTCGAATGCCTTTTGAAAATCCAAATATACTACATCCACTGGTTCCCCTTTATCTACCCTGCTAGTTACATCCTCAAAAAACTTGAATAAATTTGTCAAACATGATTTGCCTTTCATAAAACCATGTTGACTCTGCCTAATCATATTATGTTTTTCTAAGTGCCCTGTTACCACTTCCTTAATAATGGATTCCTGCATTTTCCCGACAACCAATGTCAGGCTATCTGGCCTGTTTTCTCTCTCCCTCCCTTCTTGAATAGCGGGGTAACATTTGCTACCTTCCAATCCACTGGGACCGTTCCAGAATCTAGAGAATTTTGGAGATCATAATGCATCCACTATCTCTGCAGCCACCTCTTTTAGAACCCTAGGATGTAGGCCATCAGGGCACAGGGGATTTGTCGGCTTTGAATCCCATTAGTTTGTCCAGTACTTTTTCTCTAGTGATATTAATTGTTTTAAGTTCCTCACTCTCATTTACTCCTTGGTTCCCCCCTATTTTTGGTATGCTTTTTGTGTCTACTAATGTGAAGACAGATACAAAATATTTGTTTAACGAATCTGCCATTTCCTGATTCCCCGTTATAATTTCTCCTGTCTCAGCCTCTAAGGGACCAATGTTTATTTTTGCTACTCGCTTCCATTTTACATATTTGTAGAAGCTCTTACAGTCTGTTTTTATATTTCTTGCTAGTTTACTTTCATATTCTATTTTCTCCCTTTTTATCAATTTTTTGGTCATCCCTATTGGTTTCTTAAACCCTCCCAATCCCCAGGCTTGTTACTCTTGGCAAAATTGTAGGCCTCTTCTTTCAATCTAATACTCTCCTTAACTTCTTTCGTTAACCATGAGTGGATCACTTTTCCCGTGGAGGTTTTATTTCGCAATGGAATGTATACTTGTTGAGAATATTGAATTTAATTTCCCAATCTAACTTTGACAACTCACTGCTCATACCTATATAATTGGCTTTATTTAGGTTTAAGACTGTAATTTCTGACTTAAGTACGTTACAATTTCACATTGAGTTTGAAAGTATCATATTATGATCACTCTTTTTACTGTGTGATTACTAATTAACTCTATCTCATTACACAATACAAGATCTAAAATAGCCTGTTCCCTGGCTGGTTCCATGACATATTGCTCTAGGAATCCATCTAGAGTACATTCCATGAACTCACCTTCCAAACTACCTTTGCCAATTTGATTTGCCCAGTCCATATGAAGATTAAAGTCCCCCATGATGACTGCGTTTCCTTTGTTACAAGCTCCTATTATTTCATGATTAATACTCTGTCCAACGGTATTGCTACTATTTGGGGGCCTATAAACTACTCCCACCAATGTTTTCTGCTCCTTGTTATTTCTAATTTTCTTTTATTCGTTCATGGGATGTGGGCGTTGCTGGTGAGGCCAGCATTTATTGTCCATCCCTAATTGCCCTTGAGAAGGTGGTGGTGAGCCCCCTTCTTGAACCGCTGCAGTCCGTGTGGTGAAGGTTCTCCCACAGTGCTGTTAGGTAGGGAGTTCCAGGATTTTGACCCAGCGACGATGAAAGAACGGCAATATATTTCCAAGTCGGGATGGTGTGTGACTTGGAGGGGAACATGCAGGTGGTGTTGTTCCCATGTACCTGCTGCTCTTGTCCTTCTAGGTGGTAGAGGTCGCGGGTTTGGGAAGTGCTGTCGAAGAAGCCTTGGCGAGTTGCTGCACTGCATCCTGTGGATGGTACACACTGCAATTTCCACCCATACTGATTCTACTTCCTGATCTTCTGAGCCAAGATCCCTTCTCACCACTGTCCTTATGTCATCCTTTATTATTAGGACTACACCCCCTCCTTTTCTATTCTGCCTGTCTTTTCTAAATGTCATGTACCCTGGAATATTTAATTCCCAACCGTGGTCATTTTGCAACTGTGTCTCTGTGATGGCTATTAGGTCAACCCATTTATCTCTATCTGTGCAATTAACTCATCTATCTTGTTACAAATGCTTCGTGCATTCAGACAAAGAGCCTTTAATTTTGACTTTTTGCCATTTTTTCGTGCTTTGACCTTACTTATTGTTGCACTATTATTGGTAAACTCTCTGTCCCTTCCTGCCACACACTGCTTCTCCCTTTGCTAATGCAACCAAGTACCTCATTTGCCTTTTTTTCACTCCAGCTCAGTACTATGCTCATGGTTCCATAGATTTATTCAACGTAATCCCGGGTTCTCTTTCACAATTGGCACACCGTACCACTGTCATTTAATGCGTACTCCCTCTTTTGGTTCCTAGCTTCCATACTAATTATTTTACAATTATCCACATTGAATTGCACCTGCCATCCATTAGTCTAGTAACCTAAAGGATCTAACTGCTCAGAATCTGGTTACAGGGTTTCTCATTATTTTACTTATGAGTGAGAAGATTCATATGACAACCCCCTGTTTCCTGTATTTACATCAATTAAGATCTAGTATCATAGTTTGCCTCCATCACTCGCCATTAATCACAAATGTGCAACCTTATCAAATGGTTTCTGGAAATCCAAGCATAGTATGGCAACTGTCTTTCCCCTGCCCACCACATCAGTAATGTTTTTTTTTAATCTAGCAGTTAGTTAACCATGAACTCTCTTTTTGAATCCATGCTGATTGTCTTTCAACAAGTTATTCTTTTCCAAGTCATCTGTACATTTAAAAAAAAAAATTAATTTAATTAACTGGTTCCTTATTAAAACCCTGTTCAAAAGTTCAAATCCTGACTCTCTGCCTTTTTGTATGCTCTATTGCACTGAACAATGTTATGGTTAAAGGGATAATTGAAGTTATCTCATGATATTTGCGAATCGAGCATGTAACAAAAATTTGACAAAGTGGAAGGCACAGATTCAGGATTTGAAACTTTACAACATTGGTTTTAATAAAGGATCCGTTACTTATCAGAATGTCTTTTAAACATTTGCCACTGTTAATTTAGGTTGGAAACTCATTTTAAATAGAACATTTGTTTTACTCCAAGGAGTTGAAATTCCTCTGTACATTATTTTTAGTCTGAAGTAAATGAATTAAAGACTTTTGTTAGAATTGCACAGTTTGACACAAACTTGTTAACCAACGCGCCAAAAATATTCCAAAGAAATTCCAATCCTTTATTGTTTTCTGCTTTGTATTATTGTTCTGTTTTCTTTCTAGTGGCGGCCATGTCATATTAGATGAAGACACAGATTTGGGATATGTGCAAGATGGAACCCCATGTGGACAGGACAGGATGTGCATCAATCACAAGTGTCTTCCTCTGAAAGCATTTAATTTCAGT
This sequence comes from Heptranchias perlo, assembly GCF_035084215.1. Classification (NCBI taxonomy): domain Eukaryota; kingdom Metazoa; phylum Chordata; class Chondrichthyes; order Hexanchiformes; family Hexanchidae; genus Heptranchias; species Heptranchias perlo. Next base: position 123,515,839 of record NC_090326.1, read on the forward strand.
ACCTGCCCTGGCACTAATGGTGCAAGAAGATGTTCAGGACATGGGGTAGGTTAATAAAATAGTTCAATTATTCAACAATTAGTGGCTATGCTAGAAATTGAGTAATTACCTTCACCAGTTGGCACTGGTGCCTCTTTATCTATAGTTAGCTCTGTTAATACGAATCCAGAAATTATTCAGTCTTTCCCAAATAAGGTAAGTGTCAATAACTAACTGGATGAGGAATGATGTAGCTGCAACCTCTAATTATATATGGGAATAGGTAGTCTATTCACTGGCAAGCATTGGTAAATGGTTTCAATTTTACATATGTTGAATTTAAACACGCCCAACAAATCAGGTAAATTAGCTAAACAATTTCACTTGAAAAATAATTAAATTCATGAAATTCTAATAATTAAAAATGTAAAAATCAAATATTGACACATTTCAGAAAAGTTTCAAAGCATAAGATTAAATTTGGTCCAGAATTCATGGAGTATTTGGAAGTTATTTTATTTCATTACCTTTATTTGTAAAACTGTCAATTAGTATTCCTAAATATAAACATTTTCAGTTTGAATCTGTAGAATCATAATGGACTTGGATCATAAATTCATAAACATATAAAAAGGTACACTTTTGGTGAATTCAAATGTTTAGTAAAATTGATGTATGATACACAAATGTCAGATTGTTTGGCATGGGTGAGCTTTTTAGCTTGCCTGCTCTGTGTGGTATTCCCAAGGATTATTTTATACTTTTGCCTTAGGAGTTTGGGGTACTCTTCACCTTGGGAAACTGGTTATTGCAGCTGTCATTCATTTTTTCAAATATAGTGTTGTTGTACCATCACTACCTCCTTGCTTGAAGACTTTCTATGAAACATTAAAACTGCAGTTCAAGTTCACAAATAGACTTTTTTGGTTTTTTTTAAACAAACACACAAAGGCTAAGTGGAATATATTCCTTATCGGTCAAGTTATGCATCCGTTAAAAATTGTGCGTTCATCTAAAATACAAACTTGATCTGTTTCATGCATAATGGTCACCAATTCTTCATTCATCATTTGTTACAGGATGATCACTCAAGGTTCTGTTTGGTGATACTACTTGCTCTCCTGATATGCGAACATTGGTAGTCCAGGATAATAGAACATAAGCAGCTTTCTAATTGTAACCTGCAGAGAGAGAGAGGGAGAGACACTCGTTTAAAATTCTGCAAATACATTACCCTAATTATTATACTGTCATTTTTTAAATTATTATTTTGGACCTCTCACCTGTTATGTTTGGATATGTTATCTGTATACATATGTACATTCTGTTTATTTACTTTTGTTATGTTATGCTGATTTTTATTTTTATAAATATATATGAAACTAATATAAAAAAATCAGTTTTGCTATCAAAGTAAAGCTGGTACATCAGACATGTGTAAAATATATATTATAGCATTAATCTCAATCTTTTTAACACGTTAATCTTAACACATTGTCCTTTCGCCAAAATAATCCTCTCAAAACAAATGTTTTAATTTCTTTAAAAGAGCTTCGATTTGTGTATATGCACACTAATCATTACAAAAAAATAAGATAATCTGAAATGACCCCTCCCACATGCTGATCTTGAAAAATATATTCAGAAATAATAGAATTTTCCTCCCTGATGATTGCTGCTTCCATTGTGAAAAAGGCATTAATTTTCCAGAGTGTGCATATCTACCGCAGTACAGAAAATGGTAAGTATTGTTTGCACTGATTTTATAAAACATGATAAATGTCTCCTCAAATTACTAATTTGCTCTTAGCTATGATATATTCCATTTGTTGTGTACACTTAAAACAGAGGTTTTAAGTTATTTTATATTTCACAAGTATGATGATTTATCGCACAAGTGAGTGGAGTAACTTGGGGACTGAAGGCGATATGTGTACGTCCCATTCATGAGTGGGATAAATTTCATTGGTTACCATCACATTTATGCCAAAAGTATCAAAGGATGATCCTTTATATTAACAGAACAATTGTATTTTAGACCAGACTATTACAAATATATATGGCACGTTAATACTTCCATTGCACATCTGTTTGTGTAGACGTTTTCACTTGTGCATCTTGTCCATCAACTTGTAAATACTATGAGTGAAGATTAAATTTAGAAATTCTGGGTGGGTAGACTTGCAAGAATTAAATACTTTGTTAGTTTATCATGAAGTTTATATTTTTAGTTTCCTGGCTCCTTATTAGCATTCTTGATGTTAGAAAAATAGGAACAAATTTTCCCAGTGCAGCCACTAGGCTTTACTACTAACCATTCAGTTATAGGAATACACTCGCTGCTTCAGAGTTTTCTTTAATACTTCTGTATTTATGAGTCATAGTGATGACTGGGACTATCACTGACTCCAGTTTTGGAGCATAAGCAAGGCAATTCTGAGAACTGAGTGTGTAGCTAATTACTTTCCGCTCTTCTACCTAAATAATATGAATATAAGGGACTATTGAATAATACATTATTTAGTTGTTTGTATCTCCATTCTAGTATAATGGATTTTCCATGTATTTAAAAATATTGTGCAGCAAGCAATCCATTATTAAAGGCTCAAAGATGCTATTGCATTTGAGAATAATTCATTACCCAGCTACTATACAGATGCAAAGCATATTGTGTGTGTCTTTACACCATAATTACACTCCCTTCAGCCAATCCTATGGCTATGGTGATATGCAACTTCAAATTGTAGTGTTCAGTGTGTTTGCTATTGAGAGAGAATGTCCAAGTGGAGGAGAGTAGGAGCATTAAGTTATAGCATCTCAGAAGAAAATGTTCTTGTTTCCTCAAAGCAAAATTGTCAGAAGTTCCCCACATAATAGTGGTCACTTGGCTGTAAAGTCAGTCATGTGACTAGGAAAATATCTGCCATCGGGAGAATAGTTAGCTCAAAGAACAACAGATCCTGGCCACCAAAAGATTCTATGCATATAAGGCATATTGTAAATAATGTCAGTGATTTAGAAATGTTATTATTATTGTGACATACCTGCTAACCTGAATTTCCCCTTTGTGTGTTTCTTGCACTGGCTTAAAGCCATATCCTAGCAAATAATGTGTTTATTTGTGACATTTACCTTGTAGGTACAATTTTTCCCTTAATTTCCTAGCAGCAGATATACAATTAACTGACTAATTCAATCAGGCTATATAGAACCCAATTGCTGATGATCGATGAGTGGCATATAGCCAATCTGGCTGCCTGGCACCTGGAAAACCCGGAAGCACAAATACTTGCCTTCAGTTGAGTTGCGATTGCAGATTGTGACATGCTCATTTGACTTCTGGGTTCCCTACGCACACACTGGGTTCCCGGCTCAGAGCTAAAATAATGCCCAAACAATCCTTGGCAGTTCCATTCTTCTGCATTCAAGATAATGCTTGGTAAATCTATTTTGCATCATATTAATTAACTTATCACTGTTATATGCAAACATACAAGAAAACATAAGCAGAAGGGCGGTCAAAGTAATTTTTCAATCAGCCTTCAATACATTTAATTTTTGTCTTTGTGGTGTGTGCAGTTTTTTTAGTTACATGGGCTCCAGGGGCTCGATTTTAGGGTCGGGTTACCTGCGGGTTTCCAGCGGGGGGGCCCCGAAAATCCCGATCTCCGATCACGTGACCGGATTCGGACGAAATCCCGGCCACTTCCGGGTACCGCGCTGACGTGCGGGGCTGCGCGCGCAAGTCCCGCTGGTGGGAATCCCGCAGGCAATTAAAGCCAGCGGGGTTCCACTTGAGAGCACTTAACTTGCTCGTTGTGGTCAGTTAATGAGCTGAAGCAGCTGTCAAAAGAGGAAGTGTGGGATTTTACGGTCAAAGCAGTCAGTTTCCCACACTGGGGGAAACAGGACCCTTCAAACCAGGCGTGTTGCAGCCAGCAGCCTGTGCCAGGTGCCAAGGTGCGCTCCACGGGGGAGAGCCCTCACCCACGCAGGAGGCCACCGCGTCACATAGGGCAACCCCTGCCCTCCACCAACCCCCGCCAAGCCAGAGGACAGACCGACACGAAACCGCAGCCCCAGTCCGAGGACCCACCCACCTACCCTGCACAACCCCTCACACCAACACCTGCCAGATGGGTGGTGCGTTGACATCGTCGGAGGACGAACAGGATGACCAGCCCCAGCAGCCTCGCAGTCCACGCCGTCCGCCTCGGAGAGGTGGGGCCCCCCAACACGGTGCTGCGGCACACCCACCTGCACAGCAGGAGGGAGGGCAACCGCAGAGAGAGATGCGTCGCAGGAGGCACTACCCTCCGCACAGGGTGTACAGAGCGAGGCTCAGCTTCATGGACCTCTCCGAGGAGCAGTGCATACGGAGGCTCAGAGTCAATCGCCAGGTAGTCGCCGACATCTGCAGCCTCCTTAACGACGAGCTGCTCCCTGATGGACCAAGCAGCATCTTCTTACCTGTCGCCGTCAAAGTCACCACTGCCCTCAACTTCTTCGCATCCGGTTCCTTCCAGGGTGCCACCGGGGACATCACTGGGGTCTGTCAGTCCTCTGCACACAAGTGCATAAGGCAGGTCACCGATGGTTGTTCCGCAGGGCCTCCCACTACATCAACTTCGCCATGGACGAGCGCAGCCAGATGGAGAGGGCGGTTGGATTCCATGCCATGGCCGGCTTCCCACGGGTGCAGGGTGTAATCGACTGCACCCACATCGCAATACGGGCACCTCCGCATGAGCCAGGGCTGTTCATCAACAGGAAGGGGTATCACTCCATGAACGCCCAGCTCATCTGTGACCACCGCCAGAGATTCCTACACGTGTGCGCCAGATACCCGGCAGCTGCCACGATGCCTTCGTCCTCAGGGAGTCCGCCGTCCCGCCCATCCTGCAGGCACCCAACGCCGGCAACGGCTGGCTCCTCGGCGACAAGGGGTATCCCCTCCACACGTGGCTCATGACACCTCTGAGGAACCCCATCACCGAGCCGGAGCGTCGGTACAATGACAGCCACACTGCTACCAGGTCTACAATTGAGCAGACCATAGGGCTTCTCAAGATGCGCTTCAGGTGCCTTGATCGTTCTGGGGGAGCGCTCCAATACACACCATTCAGAGTGGGACGAATCATAGTTGTCTGCTGTGCCCTGCACAACATGGCCCAACAGAGAGGGGTGCCGCTGGAGGAGGCCCCATCCACACCCGCCACCCACATTGAGGAAGGCGAGGGCGAGGAGGAGGAGGCGGAGGAGGCGGAGGAGGAGGACGCGCCCGAGGATGTTGGACGACCCATGCGCCGAGCCGCGACTCACCGGGATGGTCGCCGGGCCAGGGACGCATTCATACGTCAACGGTTCTCCTAGAGTCAGACACTGCGAGGCGCTCGCATCTCCTCACCTGCACATGCGAGCGGCCATACCAGCCCCCTCCACTGAAGAGTGCTGCCAGTAATCCTGCACCCACAGCAGTGTGCCCAATGGGTGGCAGCAGGTGTTCGCCGTCATGATGGCCTCCACGGAACGCAACTACTGCACAAGCCGCGGAAGAATGGACGAGAGGTGGCAGGAGTGGTGAGAATAGACTATTTAATATGTGGAATGTGACATCATTTAAGAAACAAAGTACAAAATAATAAACACCCTGGTGTATTCCCTTTGTGATTATAAGGCCTTTGGAATTCTTCTCCGGGAACCCCTACGTGGTGCTACCCCTGTGGCTCCAGCAGAGGTAGTGGCAGGTTGCTCGTCTTCTTGCCTTGACCGGGTAGATGCTTTTGGCGGACGGCCCCTGGGTTTCGGTGCCCGTGAGGGCACCTCCACAGACTGCTCCTCCTGCACCGGGGCAGGGGCAGACTCGGCCACCTGGAGAGGAGGCACCATTGCGGGTGCTGGTTGAGAGGTGGGCGACGGGTGGGACGTGGGGACGCCTTGAGAGGCGTCCCCGCTTCCATGTCCCCGGTCACCATCATCCCTCTCTTGGCCTCGGCCCACATCACCCCTTCCACCCTGCTGGACGGCAGTTTGGATGGCATGTGTGAGGCCTTGCAAGGCCACCCCTAGTGTATCCCTCAGCCTGTTGGTGGCGTCGGAATGTTGCTCACCCTGAATCCGTACAGACGTTGTGAGGGCCTGCAAGGACTCGAAGTGGAGCTGTGCGTGACGCTCGAGGGAGGCCAGCCTGTCCTCCACCGCAGACAGTCCCGCACCTACCCGCGACACTGTGTCGCCGGTACCCTCCTGTGCCTGCGCCACCAATGCCCACATGCAGGAGGTGGACTCCTCCATCGCCTGCGCTATTGTGGACAATGCGCGCGGCACCTCTGCCAGCACCTCAGCAATTAGCTGGTGGCCCTCGACAACTCTCCTTTTCTCTGGTGGCCCCCTGGGTTCAGCATCTGGGTCCGGCTGAGCAGAGCCTGGAGATGAGTGCTCCCTATGTCGCGGACCCTCCGCGGCTGCCCCTGCCACCAGGGTCTGCTCATGCTCACTCGTGCGCAGTGACTCACCAAGTGCTACCCCAACTAGTTGGCGAGGGGGACCCACCGAGGTGCGTGTCTCTGCGCTGGTGGATGGTTGGCTCTGATGTGACGATGCACCCTCAGAGACCGCCATGTCCTCTGAGGAATCGCCCTCCATGCTCGCTTGATCCAAAGACGCACCTGCAAGAGAACAGAGGGCACTTTGAGGCATGTGGACCAACTTGACAGTGCGCCTGATGGCAGGTGATGATACGGTCACTCGCGATCATGGGTGTTGAGTGTCAGCTTTCCCTTACCGGCCGTTTCGGCAGCGACACACTCGCCATCGGCCACCGACAGGCAATGTCGCGTGCGGGCGAGGTCGAGCGCCTCCACCTCTGCGTCGGTGAGCTCCACCACTTGTGGCGGCCCACCTCCGGTGCGTGCCCTTTCGCGGTTGTTCTTGCTCCTCTTCTCCTGTGAAGGCAAAACACAGATGTGTGAGTGGGTGCGTCTTGCATCGTGAGACGCATCGAGCATCGGTGTGGTTGGGTTGAGCGTGGCGCGGAACGGATGGGAGGAAGTGTGGGCCACGTGCCCATCCCATTGCATGGGGATTGGGGTGTGTGGTAGTGTTCGGGTGGGGTCAGGGACGGTGGGTACTTGCGTGCACGGCGAGGATGGTGGATGAGTGGCTGTGAGGATTGCTGATGGAGCGCAGTGGTGGCTGTGCAGGAGGGGGTTGTGATCTGCTTGGCGTGATGGTGGGGACGGGATGTGGGAGGGTGCGTTGGTGTACTCACCTTGCCAGACCTAGTCAGGTCATTGAAGCGCTTGCGGCACTGCTCCCAAGTCCTTGGGGTGTTGCCCCTGCTGCTCACCTCCGCCGCCACCTCTGCCCATGCCTTCCTGGTTGCGGCGGCAGGGAACTTGCGCCCATCCTCAGGGAAGAGTGTTTCCCTCCTCCTCCTCACGCCCTCCAGCATCAGCTGCAGTGCCAGATCTGAAAAACGGGGCGCAGCCTTTCCCCTTGGTTGAGCCATTCTCCCAGACCTCTTGCTTGCAGCAGGAGGGGCTTTGGGAGACTGCCCCTTTAACTGGAGCTCCTACATCGCGTCGACGGTACTGCGCATGCGCAGCCGGCCGGCACGCAGCTGGGGAGCGCAGAACCCGGAAGCAGGCCTTAATGGGTCCAATTATCCCGCGATCGCGTGGGGGACGCACACAATTACCCGTCCGCGTTTTCGACGCTCCCGGAGGACCACCCGCTGGGAACCCGCAGGCCTGCTAAATTCGAGCCCCAGGTCTCAGCACAGCATTATAGACCAACTATTGCCTGCTCTTGGAATGCCAGTCAGCTGTCGAAAATCTCCATGCTGAACGAGACTGTTTTAAGAAGCTGCATTGATGGCAAGGCAGAAATAGCAAAATATGTAAATAGAATCTAGTACAGCAGATTGATGAGAAAGAAATAGGGCAATTTAACTGGGAGAAGATTCAGGGCGAACTCATAAAATGCCTGATGTTGGCAGCATGACGCCTGCCGACATTAACCCCTCAGGCCTCACCTGCATGCCACCGGTTAGCTGCTCGCCCAAAACTGGCAGAAAGCAGCAGCTGGTAATGGGTGGGAGCAGAAATTCAGGTGGCAGCGGGCCGCCCAGCCAGCACCAGAAGAAGGCTCACCTGCAAGAGGGTAAGTTGCAGTGAGGGGCTTTCGGGAGAATCTCACGGGGTGAGGAGGGGAGGTGGGGAGACCCCAGGTCTGGGGACATTTAAACTTACATTGTGGGGCCTGAAGGAGCTTTAAAAACACTTATCTTAAAGTGCCTCTTCTCACTATCTTCACCTGGTGGGAAAGCCACAGTGACTTCCCCGTTCAGGTCAGAGTTAAAGTAGCTGTCGAAGCCCGATGTCATCGGAAGAATATTTAAAGAAGGACCCCACTAGCTTCAGGCGGGTGCTTTTGACGCCTGCTCAGAAGAGCAAGTTAAAATTAGGATTGGGTGGGAAATTGGCTGATAAGTCGCCAGTGGTATTTTAACTGCCCACCCACCCAGTTTCACGGGTAGTGTTAAAATCGTCCCCAAAGAGTTGCTTTTATATAACACCTAATTGTATTTCACAGAAACATCTGAAAGTGCTTCACAAAAAATGAAATTCTTTGAAGTGCAATAACTGTTATTATGTAGGCAAACAAGTGATAATGTCATACTTGGTCTAGCTACACACTTCCTAGATTCTACAAATCAAGACAGGATTGAGCCCACACTGACCTGTACAGCTTTTCCAAATCTAAATGGAGCCGGGCAGACTCCTCTTGGATATCGAGAAAGTATGGGAAGAGATCAAGCACCGCAGAATATTGAGATGGAATTCCTCAAGAAATCTCCCAGGTGGATAGAAAGCAAGTCAAAACCAATGTCCTACACAGTGTCCTCTTTGAATCTTCCTTTTTGTCTCCTCTGCAGATTCATATAACTACAGGGGTTTCACTCTGTTTACAGAGTTCAGGCGGACTGAAGGGAAACCTCTGCACTTCTAATCCCACAACGATCTGGCAGGGTGCAGTTCTCAATAAATAGGCTTTGTGAGGAAATTCATGATCAGCCTTTAATGTGACAGTCATTTGTTACAAATAGCAACTCTGATTATCTTCATAAAACTTAATTAGCAAACCTAAGTCAAAACGTAAGTGGTGTCATCAAGTAAAGCCACAACAAAAATAAGTACACCAACAGAATTTTTGATTGCACTATAGTAAATTTGTAAGGAAAAGGGTTTAAAAGTCCATCAAATTCACATTGTCTGCGTATTGCTGTCATTATTGCTTACTTGTTCTTTCTGAGCATTTGACAAAGTTCCACATGATGGGCTATTAGTTAAACTCAAAGCTATGGGGATTCAGGATAAATCTTGGGAATGGATATTGGCTGAAGGGTAGAAAACAATAGGTTATTATTAAAGGAGTTATGTCAAGGTGGAGGGTGGAGGGAATACTGAGTGGGGTGCCCCAGAGCTTGGTGTAAGAACTATTACTATTTCTAACTGGATTCAGAAAACACAGTGCCAATTGACAGGATTCAGATTTATTGATGATACCATACTCGGAGATGTGGAGATGCCGGTGATGGACTGGGGTGGACAAATGTAAGGAGTCTTACAACACCAGGTTATAGTCCAACAGCTTTATTTAAAATCACAAGCTTTCGGAGGCTTCCTCCTTCGTCAGGTGAGTGTGGGAAGCAGTGGAATTAGAGGAGGACGCTCAGAAATTACAGAATGAGCTGGACAAAATAAATAAGTGGGCCGAATAAGTTCATGCTGTTCATCTAGAACTTTGTTAGAAGCTTTTTTGAAGGTCCAAATTAACTATCTCACAGGGAGTTCCATTATCTACTGTATTTGTGACATCCTTAAAGAACGTTGTCTTCTCCTTCTAAATAAATGCTGTATTCATCTGATTGTTAATCCTGTACAGATATTCTGCTTTCATGATCTGTATGACTTGCTCAAGTTTTTTGAATGGAAAGCACTGTTGTGAATGAGCAAGTTCTTTTGCATCATTTCCTTTTATGGAAACAAGTACCAAATTACTCATTGAAGTAAATTTAGTTGAATGAAAGTTTTAGTTGATTGAATAGATCTAAATGAAGAAATCTTGACTCTGTGGAAGTACTTTGAACTTGTAAGCCTGGATTTTCTGATCCTTATGTTAATTTTAGTGGTAACCCATGTGAAATAACACTGAGCGGAAATTCGAAGTGGCCTGGTCTGAGCCATTCAGATTCATATGACACGGTTAGCATTTTCTTTCAACATAAGTGTGACATTTTTATCTTTTTCTATTTTAAATTCGATATTACTTCAGAAAAAAAGCTGTTTTGTGAATAATTGAGTAAAATAGTGCCAAGTGATTAAAAATTAGGCCAATTTTAACTTTTAATATATCTTCACACATTCTCTCAGGTTTTCAGTACATAATTAAGAGTGAATTTTTTTTTAACTAATGAGGCAAATCTGCATTGTTTGCCTTCACCACTAGGTAAGTGTAAATTTCTATTTATCTTCCACTAATGAATATAATTTGCATACCTCATCCTCACCAATGGAACAGTTTGAAATGCTTTCTATGTTATGATGATGGTAATCTACATAATTTATTCTCACCAGTGAAACATAACTAGGCATTTCACAGCTTTGCATATTATACTATAACCTGTATCTAGAATGGTGAACATTTCAAGATTCACAATCACTTACAAGCTACCATTACTAAATAAGCACATGTAACTACAGTGTGTTATTGGATACATAAACTAAATGCACCATACTAACATAAAACAGTCACATTTCTTAAAAAAATAAAGTCAGATTTAGACTGTTTAATTAACATAACATTTTAAAATCAAGTACAATCTGAGCATTCACATTTAATTTATGCTTATTAAGAAAGGACAGTTGAGTAAAAAATGACTTCCATGTTACAGTACCTTGTATTTATACAGTGAGTAATCTATAAGTATCTTTTACAAAGATGAGAATCTGTTCATTTGCACATGTATGAGCATGGCGCAGTCTAAGGATGAATTTACGCCTCAATTGTAGTGTCGGTACAAAGCCGTTTCTCCTAGAGGAGAGAGTTTCACTTGTAGTTGAAGCTAAAAAGGTCATGGGCAATTGGTGATGGAAAGGCTGCTCTGTCAAGTGGCATCAACATTTTTCATAGGGATTGGAAGTTCTGGTGCTTGGACAGAACTCGCTCTGACGTATGGACTGGAAATCATTAAACTTTGATGATTTAACTAATACATTGATTTGTAAGAAAATTAAACGGATAATGAAAATACCATCCAATCTATCTTGCTTGACAAGGTCCTCATTCACATCACATGCTCTGTCATTGTTAAATGAAGTGATCAGACATGCATTAATTACTGCCTATTCAATGCCATTATAATTTTCCCTGGATACACAAATGCTAAACCATAACAGTGCTTAGAAATGCTGAAGTATGTTGTATCATGAATAGTATAGCAAGTTACAGATTAAATTTAATGAAGTAGAAGCTCAATCTCATTCAGCATTAAATTACCTTTTTATTAAGTACTTAAACTGATTTGTACTCTAGTATTGACAGCAAATTATTAAGGCATCTCTTCAAAGGCTAACTTACCGGTAGAAAGAAGAAAGCTGTGCTCATCTAAGTTAAGTAACTTATTTTGTTGTGCCAATTCCAATGATGTACTCTTATCATCCAGTTGATATGAACAATGGAGCACGATTATTTTAAAGTTTTGGAGATGATGCTGGTGAAAACGTGAAAAACTTTCCTTAGATGTTTGCACCAGCAGCACTGAAATTAATGTACTGCTGAATTGTGTCCAGCATATGAGCAGCTCAACATACCAGTCTCATTCCATTTAAAATATATTTCAGCCTAACATCTCAATTTGTGGGCAGTCAGCTTTTACATAGGAACTGGAATAGGCCATTTAGCCCCTCAAACCTGTTCCGCCATTCTATTAGAGCATGTCTGATCTGTACCTCGACTCCATTTACCTGCCTTTGATCCATATTTGAGGAGTGATTGTGTATTTTTGCATAACTTACTTGTCATTAAACACTCTAACCTTTTTAACATACAGGAATTTTCAGGAGTCAAATGATCAAATGGGAAATGTAATTGAATGCTTTAAACTTTTAAATGATGTTTAAATTCTTTGATCAAATTTTTAAAGTTATTGGATGGCAAAGCTGAACAAAGCAATGCGTTTCTGTAAGTTCAAAATAAGCTGGAAAGCTGCAAATGCTGGAAATGCAAAATACAGACAGAAAATACTGGAAAAATACAGAAGATCAATCAGCACAGGACAGAGAAAAGATAGATCACACAATGTTGTTTTCTCTTTACAGATTCTGATTGCCCTGATATGTATTTCCAGCATTTTCTGTTTTTATTTCCATAAGCATCTTCATCTGAGGTAACCTTTTGGCAATCAAAGGTACTAAGGGATATGGGCCAAAGGCGGGTATATGGAGTTAGATCACAGATCAGCCATGATCTTATCAAATGGCGGAGCAGGCACGAGGGACTGAATGGCCTACTCCTGTTCCTATGTTCCTAACTGGATGGGCATAGGAGGTTAGCACTCTGTTTATTGACATCTAGTCCTGTCTTGAATCCAATACAGATTGATTGAATTAGATTCTTCTTGCCAGTTGTCTGAAGTGAAATTAGTTTGAGTAGTCTCCAATGGACAAGGGTCCGTATCTCATAATCAGGCATAATTTGGTGCATATCAGTGCTAAATTTGACTGTCACATCTAATTTGGGTTCAGGGCTGTGCTATACCTTGTCTGGGTTCTTGACACTGATATTGGGTGTTGAAAAGCAAACAACGTTCCATTCATCTGCCCTTGTACATTAGAACTCAGTCACCATCAATATATAAATTGTAAAACAAACATTTCTGATTGTACTTGTGTTTTTTTTCTAAGGAAACATTTACATCAGTCACCAATTTCAAGTACACAATTGTCCTAACAAGCAATTGAAAAAACGTCAGATTTTAATAATGTCATTTACTCAAAGAGGGAGTCCCACTATGATAAAGTACTGGAAAAGAACGGGCTGCTGTGCTTTGCAATAATAAGTCTAAAAATGTTGATTTTAGGAAGTAATTTCAGGTATTCAGAAACATGTCTAGCAAGATGGCCATCATCTTTAACCATTCTATGACAGGCTGATAGTGCATAATTCAAATGGGACAAAATGTTTGTCTTTTCTCCTCCCATCCCATGATTGAACGCTTTGCTTCATCAGCACTGCCTCTAGTAGCTCAAGTTAGAACAGATGCAACATAGGATGGGCACTGTTTGTGAAGCTGTGTTAAGTGTATTGCTCCATCAAGTAATAGAATCTTGAGAGCACAAGTTAATCAAAATAACATTTATGGGTGCTTTGACCATCCTAAAACATCAAAAGTTAGGTGAGCATTTTCAATTTTGTTAGGTGTTTCGATGTCCACTTTTTATACGTTTTTGTTACCCCTTCTAGGTGACAATCTACATGTTTCTGCATTACCTAATGCAACTCCTTATAAGGTGAATTTTTATGAGCTTCTAAATAACTTTTTAACGAGTCCTTCTTTCCATTGACTGGTACAACTCCCTTTTTCTGTTATCTTATCGATAGTTTCACTGTTGTTACTATTCTACCAAGTGAAACTTCTAATTATAGATCTGTACCATTCCATACTAATCTACTTCCTAAAAATGATGTATTCACAGATATATCCTTCTGCAGAACTAACTTGTTATCAACTGATTAAAGTTCTCTGCAGTAAGAACTGGAATGTTTTTTAATTAGGTTTGTCTAAACTGACCATTGCTTTAAGGTCAGTCTTAATTAAACAGTTCAGTGGTCACTGCATCTAAATTGACTTATACTCCCTCACTTAACAGGCAAAAGCTAAAGGTTACTATTACTGCAATATAAAGATAAATCAATAGCAGTATAACATTAGCAGACTTCAGGATGGTCTGATTAACCCTTTGTTAACAATATATTGGGGAAGTGGATCGTTGACAAATGTAGATTCCTTGGATCGAGACCTAACCATTAAAAAATCATTGAGATTCCAGTTCACTCATTTGATGCAGGGTTAAAGTTCTCTCAAACTAGAGATCATTTCACTAATACAAAATACCTGTTTTCAGAATGCAGAATACAAAATAATCATGTCCCACTTTCAAAGCAAAAGTTGCCATTTAGTAATTAACGTCATCTACTGCTTAAGAGTTATATTAACATGAGAGTAAATGGTTAATTGAATATTGCTTACAGTTTTTGACTAGTTGTCAATATTTTTATATGTTCCAACATGGAGTAAAAACAGAAGTAAACACCTAGGTATATTCGTTCATTTTATCATTTCATTTACAGACTTGCAGTAATGAAGTGAAGTGTGCCTGCGACCCATACTGGGATGGCAATGACTGCAGTGTGTATACACCAAAGGCAGTACAAAACACAGGAGGACCAGGTTTGTGTAAATTAAGTAATAGTGTGTTCTTTGCAACGTCAGTCAGCATTTCACAGGTATGCAGCAGTACCATTTATTGGAACATAGGAACAGGGATAGGCCATTCAGCCCCTCGAGCCTGTTCTGCCATTCTATTAGATCACGGCTAATCTGTACCTCTGCTCCATTTATCTGCCTTTGTTCCATATCCTTTGATACCCGTACCTGACAAAAGCCTATCAATTTCAGTCTTGAAATTTCAGTTGACCCAGCATCCACAGCCGCCTTGTCATAGTCGGTACAGCACAGGAGGAGGCCATTCAGCCCATCGTGCCTTTGCCAGCTCTATGAAAGAGCTATCCAATTAGTCACATTCCCCTGTTCTTTTCCTATAGCCCCGTAATTTTTTTTACCTTCAAATATTTATCTAATTCCCTTATTGAAAGATACTATTGAATCTGCTTCCACCATCCTTTCCGGCAGTGCGTTCCAAATCGTTACAACTCGCTGTGCAAAAAACGTTTCCTCATGTTGCCTCTTTTGCCGATCACCTTAAATCTGTGTCCTCTGGTTACCGATCCTTTTGCCACTGGAAACAGTTTCTCTTTATTTACTCGATCAAAGCCGTTCATGATTTTGAACACCTCTATCAAATCTTCCCTTAACCTCTCTGTTTTAAGGAGAACAACCCCAGCTTCTCCAATCTCGCCGCATAACTGAAATCCCTCATCCCTGGTAAATCTCTTCTGCAACCTCGCTAAGACCTTGACATCCTTCCTAAAGGGTGCCCAGAATTGAACACAATATCCCAGCTAAGGCCTAACTAGTGTTCTATAAAGGTTTAGCATAACTTCCTTGCTTTTGTACTCCATGCCTCTATTAATAAAGCCCAGGATCCCATATGCTTTATAACAGTCTTCTCAACATCTTCGACATCCATTGGAATGCACAGACAGGGTTTAACATCTCATCTGAAAGCCAGCACTCCAATACTACTGCACTGAGGTATCATCCTAGATTATGTGCTCAAGTCCTGTATTAGCGCTTGAAACCACAACTTTCTGACTGCAAGAGTGCTACTAACTGAGCTAAACTGGCACATCCAGTACTTGACCTACTTGCAGTTCTCGGCACAGTTGTCCATTTGGGAGTATTTACTGAAACTTTTAAAATAACCATAACATAGCTTCATTTTCTCTGAATTATCAAGAATTATGCTCTCATTTAAGTAAATTGATAAGTGACTTGTATACCTCATACTGTTCAAAGTTAAAGCCATAAAGATGATAGATTAATTGAATTAAATTTTAAAAAACATAATCTTTGCAAATATTTAGTTTGAGTAACATGAGTTTTAGGCACAAATCATTCCACCTTTGCATGTAAATAAGTTGCCCTTTACTAAAAAATTATTTAGATTCATCAGATATTAGATTATTTTGAAACCGATTGTTCTTTGCATCTCAACGTCATAGAAACATTTATTCATATTGGTTTAGGGCAGGGCTGTCCGGACTATGGTCTGGGAGCCTGAGCTATACGCTCAACCAATGCAGTTTCTTTAATCGCCTAAGGAGACAATATGGACACACCTTGCCTATGGCCTTTAAGCCTTTATTCAAGGCTGTTTCAGTTTTTGGGGGATGTGCCAGCTTTTTTGAAGCAGTTTGTCAACTTTTCTGTGTTTAGTAGATTGACACGTATGGGCTATGTGGAAAAAATGAAGATTTTTCTTTCTAAATTGTGTCATGGTATCAGTTTGTTTCTTTTTCTCATGGTTATATGGGGTTAAAAATCTGGTTCATTTATAGGCAATAGCCCATTATACTTTATATACAGTAACCTCAGAATAGAGATGTTGTGTGGCTAGGTGTCTGAAAGGCCAAGCTATTAAATTCAAATACAAACACCTACATAGAATTACATAGAAATCACAAAATGGAAATATGGGGCCCGATATTACCAGGGTGGCGAGTTCGCGGCGGGGGGGTCGATTGGCCGCGTGGGTAACACGCCCGGTGAAATCAGTCTGCCCCGCACGCAATTGCAGGCTGATTGGATCCACTTACCTGGTCTTCCGGGTTCCCTGCTGCTAAGCTGCGCAGCGGGCGGACTGCGCATGCGCAGTAAGGTCTGTCAGCTGGAGGAGCTCTATTTAAAGGGGCAGTCCTCCACTGACTGATGCTGCAACAAATAGGAAAAATTACAGCATGGGGGGAAGGCTGCTCAGGGGGAAGGCTGCTCCCAGTTTAATGATGCCTCACTCCAGCTCTTATTGGATGGGGTGAGGAGGAGGGGGAGGACAGAGATCTTCCCCCTGGCAGGCGGGAGGAAGTGGCCTGCCTCTGCCACCAAGAAGGCCTGGCTTGAGGTGGCAGAGGAGGTCACCTGCACCACCAACATATCGCCCACCTGCATACAGTGCAGGAGGCGCTCCAATGACCTAAGTAGGTCAGCCAAAGTGAGTACACTTACTCATTCCCCTACACTCCGTCTGACACATCACCGCCCCCACCCCACATCTCCTTCTGCACAGCCAACACTACTCTGTCACATCACCCCTCACACCCACTCAAAGCTCATCCTCATCTTACCTGCACTTACTCACCTCGCCAGTACTCATCCCGCCACTACCACTCAACCCAATCCTCATACAATCTCATGGCTCTATCTCATACTCACCCTCTCATGCATCTCTTTCACGGTCAGCCTCACTCAACCTGCCACTACCTGTGCTGCAGCCACAGGGCATGCATCACATATGTGCAGTAGGAAGCTTAAGGAAAACGTGTTGTGAGCATGAAGGGGATGCACAAGGGTGTTTGAGGGTTTGTCGTGGTTTTTACTTATATTGAATTTCTAACCAGCTCACATTACATATTATATTGTCACCACTACTGCCACGTCTTTGCGAATCTTGTCTGGTTTGTGCAATAATGCCCTTTCCTGAGGATCACAATGAAGACCCACAACTGATGACACCCATTGTGTCACTGCAGAGTGGGTGTGGGTGTATTTGCAGGGCTCTTTTGTGCAGACGACTGGGAGACGTCGGCGATGTCCCCGGTTGCACCCTGGAAGGATGCGGAGGAGAAGTTGTTGAGGGCAGTGGTGACTTTGACAGCGACAGGTAAGAAGATGGTGCTCGGGCCAGCCGGGAGCAGCTCGGCATGAAGGAGGCTGCAGATGTCCACGACTACATGTTGAGTGACTCTGAGCCTCTATGTGCACTGCTGCTCAGAGAGGTCCAGGAAGCTGAGCCTCGGTCTGTGGACCCTGTGGCGAGGGTAGTGCCCTCTGCGACGCATCTCTCTCTGCGGTTGCCCTCCCTCCTGCTGTGCAGGTGGATGTGTCACAGTACTGTGTTGTGGAGCTCCACCTGTCAGAGGTGGACGGCGTGGCCGGTGAGGCTGGTGATGCTGTTCGCCCTTCGAGGAGGTCATGACTGCAGCTACGGCGGCCCCCATTCGGAAGATGTACATCTGAGGGGGTCCGCAAGGTAGGTAGATGTGTCTGGACACTGGGGTAAGTGTGCAAGTTGGTGAATTTTATTGTTAGGAGGAGGGTGGTGGAGGCCAAACTTTGTCCAAAGTGCAGAGTGGCCTCCTGCAATGAGTGATGGTCTTCCCCCCTCCACCTGTCAAATGGACCTTTGCAGCTGCCACAGGCTGATAGCTGCTACACGTCCATTTGAACAGTCAGTTGCAAAATCCCATCCCTGCTAAAATAACAGGTCAATCAGGTCTGTAAACAACCTGAAGTACCTGTTCAAGTACTTTAAGTGGCACCCTGCCGGCTTTAATTGCCGGCGGGAGTCCCACCTGCGGGGGCTGCACGCGCATGTCAGCGCGTCAGTGGGGAACCCGGAAATGGGGCGGGTTGGAGCCGGGCTCCCGACCCGCCCCGGGAATCCCTGATTTTCGTAGCCCCCCCCCGCCACCAATGCACCTGATCGCGGGTGCTAAAATCAAGCCCATGATGTTTGGCCTAAGTAGTCTGTATTGATGCTTATCCTCCACATGAGCAGTCGTCCTAATCTCCACGTGTTCCCAGATCCCTTTTCATTCAACATGCTGCCTAACCTATTCTTGTGGGTTCCACTTGTATATATGTCTGATTCGCAGATCTTTTGGAGTTTAGGAGATAAATATTTAAATTTCTGTTGTCGTAGTCATTTTTTTTAAAAAAAGCTTTTCACAGCCTGTTTTGTTAAAATGAATAGTCTATCAGACAAAGAGGCCAGAAGGACTCCATGGCTGGTCAGCAACTATCTGCCATGTAAATAGTCAGGTCCATGGCTCCATATTAAATATAAATATATGCAGACTCCTGCCCCACACCCAGCCAGATTGACAGCCTGACCAGCGGGCGGGAGTAGGAATTTAGTGACAGGAGGCGGTAGCCGCAAACCCGTGGGAATGGTCCCCGGCAGTCAGAGTGGCAGGAGGAAGACTCTAGGCACGATCACGGGGGTGGGGCTTGAGGGGAGGAGGGAGGAGGAGGAAGCCTCCGGGTATGGTCGTGGGGGGCGAGGGCACTGGGCACGATCGCGAGGAGGGGTTGGGGAGGAGGAGGAGGAACTCTACGGGTATGATCGTGAGGGGGGGTTGCTCTGGGACTAATCGCGAGGGGTAGGGGGGAATGAGGAAGGCTCCGATCACGATCGGGAAGGGAAGGTCTGATCACAATTGGCTGAAGACCAGGGCTGGGGAGGCCGAAGGATTCCTTGTGAGGCCTTGGGGGAGCACTCCTGCTCCTCTTGGCCCACAAGGAGCTTAAAAACAGGCAAAGTTGTAAAACTTAGCTCGACCTCTTCTGGCCAGTCAGCTCCTCCCACCATGTTTTTGCGGCCGAGCAACAGACAGCGCAGGACTCCCTCCGTGGTGAGGTTAAAAATACATCGCGGCACCAATGACATCATCGGGCCACGACTTCTGATTCTTAAGTAGGCCCCTGCCTGCTTTCAGCGGGAACTTCGTTCAGGGTTGTGGGTCGGGATGCGCAATTCCGGTATTTTAAACCCAACCCTCTCCTGCCCGTCCGGGGTGGGGACTTAAAATTGAGGCCCAGGTGTCCCATGCAGCTTAATGCAGCCAACGTGATTGTTTTTTAAAAACGTTTCCATCTTCCAGGGAGGGATAGTTAAGCCAATAACTACTAGGAGTTAGATTTTGACTATTGGGTAGCCGACTGGCGGAATGCATCGGCCGGCCGGCTAATAATGCTGACAGGAGGCTCGGCCCAATTTGAGGGCCAGCCTCGTTACCATCCCCCTGGCGGGCTGTGGGCGGAAACGAGTGCGCCAGGAAAGCCAGCCGGCTCTGGGCCGGCCTAGCCCTGCAAAAGGTAAATCAGGGATGGTCCGTCCACATGAGGGGGGGTGTGGACTGACAGTGGCCCAGGTTATTTTTGAGCAGTCCAAAGGAGCACTGCTAGTCCTCCTGGCCCCAAAAATAAATAAAAACTTACCCAAGAGCATAAGAAATAGAAGCAGGAGTAGGCCATACGGCCCCTCGAGCCTGCTCCGCCATTCAGTAACATCATGGCTGATCTTCGAACTCAACTCCACTTTCCTGCCCAATCCCCATATCCCTTGATTCCCCTATAGTCTAAAATTCTATTGATGTCAGTCTTGAATATATTCAACAACTCAGCATCCACAGCCCTCTGGGGTAGAGAATTCCAAAGATCCACAACCCTCTGAGTGAAGAAATTCCTCCTCATCTCAGTCTTAAATGGCCGACACTTTATCCTGCGACTATGCCCTCTAGTTCTAGCCTCTCCAGCCAGGGAAAACAACCTCTCAGCATCTACCCTGTCAAGCCATCTCGGAATCTTTATATGTTTCAATGAGATCACCTCTCATTCTTCTAAATTCCAGAGAGTATCGGCCCATTCTACTCACTCTCTCATCGTAGAACTACCCTCTCATCCCAGGAATTAATCTAGTGAACCTTCATTGCACCGCCTCTAAGGCAAGTATAGCCTTCCTTAGATAAGGAGACCAAAACTCTACGCAGTACTTCAGGTGAGGTCTCACCAAAGCCCTGTACAGTCGTAGTAAGACTTCCTTACTCTTGTAGGCCAACCCCCTTGCAATAAAGGCCAACATGCCTTTTGTCTTCCTAATTGCCTGCTGTACCTGCATGATAACTTTTTGAGTTTCTTGTACCAGGACACCCAAATCTCTCCGGACACTAACATTTAATATTTTCCCACTACTTATTCTGTTTTTCTATTCTTCCTACCAAAGTGAATAACCTCACATTTCCCCACATTATACTCCATCTGCCACCTTCTTACCCACTCACTTTACCTGTCTATATCCCTTTGCAGACTCTTTGTGTCCTCCTCACAGCTTACTTTCCCACCTAGCTTTGTTTTGTCAGCAAACTTGAATACATTGCACTCGGTCCCTTCATCCAAGTCATTAATACAGATTGTAAATAGATGAGGCCCAAGCACCGATCCTTGCAGTACCCCACTAGTTACAGTCTGCCAACCTGAAAATGACCCATTATCCCTACTCTCTGTTTTCTGTCCATTAACCAATCCTCTATCCATGCTAATATATTACCACCAACCTCATGAGCCCTTATCTTGCGTAACAACCTTTTATGTGACACCTTATCGAATGCCTTTTGAAAATCCAAATATACTACATCCACTGGTTCCCCTTTACCTACCCTGCTAGTTACATCCTCAAAAAAACTCTAATAAATTTGTCAAACATGATTTCCCTTTCAAAAAACCATGTTGACATTGCCTAATCATATTATGATGTTCTAAGTGCCCTGTTACTACTTCCTTAATAATGGATTCCAGCATTTTCCCAATGACTGACCTCAGGCTAACTGACCCGTAGTTCCCTATTTTCTCTCTCCCTCCTTTCTTGAATAGCGGTGTAACATTGGGGACCATTCCAGAATCTAGGGAATTTTGGAAGATCACAACCAGTGCATCCACTATCTCTGCACCCACCTCTTTTAGAACCCAAGGATGTAGGCCATCAGGTCCAGGGGATTTATCGGCTTTTAGTCCCGTTAGTTTCTCAAGTACTTTTTCCTCCACTGATATTAGCCTCTTGGTTCCCCACTATTTCTGGTATGCTTTTTGTGTCTTCTACTGTGAAGACAGGTACAAAATATTTGTTTAACGTCACTGCCGCTTCCTGATTCTGCATTATAATTTCTCCTGTCTCAGCCTCTAGCAGATCAACATTTACTTTTGCTACTCTCTTCCTTTTTACATACTTGTAGAAGCTCTTACAATCCATTTTTATATTTCTTGCTAGTTTACTTTCATATTCTATTTTCTCCTTTTTTATCAGTTTTTTGGTCGTCCTTTGCTGGTTTCTAAAACTCTCCCAATCCTCAAGCTGACTATCCTTCTTGGCAGCATTATAGGCCTCTTCTTTTAATCTAATACTATCCTTAGCTTCTTTAGTTAGCCATGGGTGGATCACTTTTCCCGTGGAGTTTTTATTACTCAATGGAATGTATATTTGTTGAGAATATCAAAATATTTGTTTAAATGATTGCCATTGCTTTTCAACTGTCATACCCCCCTTAATTTAGTTTCCTAATCTACCTTTGACAACTCGCCCCTCATACCTGTGTAATTGGCTTTACTTAAGTTTAAGACTCTAGTTTCGGACTTAAGTATGTCACTCTCAAACTTAATGTGAAATTCATCATATTATTATCACTCTTCCCTGGAGGATCCTTTACTGTGAGATTACTAATTCATTCTGACTCATTACACAATACAAGACCTAAAATATCCTTTTCCCTAGTTGGATCTATGACATATTGCTCTAGGAAACCATCTCGAATGCATTCCATGGACTCATCCTCCAAACTACCTTTGCCAATTTGATTTGCCCAGTCTATATGAAGATTAAAGTCCCCCATGATTATTGCATTACCTTTGTTACAAGCTCCTATTATTTCATGATTAATACTCTGTCCAATGATATAGCTACTATTTGGGGGCCTATAAACTACTCCCACCATTGTTTTCTGACCCTTGTTATTTCTAATTTCCACCCATACTGATTCTACTTCCTGATCTTCCAAGCCAAGATCCTTTCTCACCACTGTCCTTATATCATCCTTTAGTATCAGGGCTACACCCCCTCTTTTTCCATTCTGCCTATCTTTTCTAAGCCCTGGAATATTTAGTTCCCAGACTTGGTCATTTTGCAACCGTGGCTCTGTGGTGGCTATTAGGTCAAACCCATTTATCTCTATTTGTGCGACTGATTCATCTATCTTGTTACGAATGGTCCATGCATTCAGATAAAGAGTCTTTAATTTTGACTTTCTAACATTTTTTCCTACTTTGACCTTACTTGTTGATGCTCTATTATTGGTAAACTCTCTGTCCCTTCCTGCCACACTCTGCTTATCTTTACCCAAATCACTACACTGCTCTGTTGCCAAACCTTTTCTCATTAGATTTATAAATTTCTCCTCACCTGACCCCTCCCCCCCTCCTTTTTAGTTTAAAGCCCTATCTGCAGCCCTAGTTATTCGATTCGCCAGGACACTGGTCCCAGCCCAGTTTAAGTGGAGCCCATCCCAATGGAACAGCTCCTTCTTTCTCCAGTACTGGTGCCAGTGCCCCATGAATCGAAACCCCTGTCTCCCACAGGACTCTTTGAGCCAAGCATTTAACTCTCTGATCTGTTTGTCCCGATGCCAATTTGCACGTGGCTCAGGTAGTAATCCAGAGATTAATACGTTTTGAGGTTCTGCTTATTAATTTAGACCCTAGCTACTCAAACTGTCTCAGCAGAACCTCATTCTTAGTTCTACCTATGTCGTTGGTTCCTACGTGGACCACAACAACTGGATCCTCCCCCTCATGCTCCAGGTTCTTTTCCAGCTGCGAGGAGATGTCCTTAACCCTGGCACTGGGCAGGCAACACAGCCTTCAGGACTCGCAGTTGTGGCTGCAGAGAACAGTGTCTGATTATACTATCCCCTACCATATTTCTTTTTACTCCCCCCACTGGAATGGCTCCTTGTACCTCAGTGCCGTGGTCAGTTTGCCCATCCTCCCTGCAGTCATTGATTTCATCCATACATGTGTCAAGTATCTCGTACCTGTTGGACAAGGTCAAAGGTTGAGGCTCCTCCATCACTACATCTTGGGTCCCCATAACTGCCTGACTCGCAGTCACATCCTCCTGAACGAATCTAAACTACTACCTAACCTAAGGGGTGTGACTGCCTCCTGGAAAAAAAGTGTCCAAATAACTCTCCCCCTCCCTGATGTATCGCAATGTCTGCAGCTCAGACTCCAGCTCAACAGTTCTGAGCCAAAGTTCCTTGAGCTGCAGACACTTACTGCAGACGTGGTTGCCTGGGATCACGCTGCTTTCCACAAACTCCCACATCCTGCAGTTATGACACACCTCCTGCCCTGCCATCGCTTGTCGTACCAGAATTTATTTATTTACTTTATTAAGAGTTTTTATTCTCTCGCTAGTCTTAGTTTTATTAACTAATTAATTTATGTAGTTTAAGTTATTGATTTAAGCTCTTAGTTAAACCCCTGCCCTAACTTAGAGAGAAAAAAAATAGAAATACTCACCAATCAACCTGCTGTCCTGTGACGTCAACCCTTGATCTTGTTTTGATCCCACTGAATTTATCCTGAAGATTTACCACCTCCACTGCTCTAAGTGAGTTTAGGCCTTCAATCCCCGACTTTTATTTATTTGCCTCTGCCGCTTCAGTTCCCTCCTTGGCTGCTCTCAGAGCTCTTCCTCTCTATTCACTGTCCTTCCCCCTCTACATCTAATTCTCCCTCTCACCAAATTCTCAAGTTTCCACTCTGTTCGCAATCACCAGCTGAAACTGGAAGGAGCGTGAACAGCACACAGCCTACCCACATCTGTCCTAAAATGGCAGTCAGGGTCCTGTGTATGGCGTAGGACCCCAATTTGAATAATAAAAGGACCTACCGCCTGAAACACGCAGGCACTTTGGCTGCCCAGCAGGAGGCCCCTTTGAAGGTGGCGGTGGCCAGGACACCAGTGTAAATGGGGCAGTAGGCTATTTTCAGGCCCCTGCCACCCTGTTTATGTCGGGCAGCCAAAATTAAATTCTAACCTTATGAACACAATGGATGTAAAACAGATTGAAGAGATGGAGTTTAACAGGGTTACGTTTGGAGGACAGTGGGAGGAATACCAGTCAAGGCTAGAAGTCTTGTTTGAGTCCAGAGATGAGATAATCTGACAGACCTGGCAAGGATGAAGCTTGATTTTGGTTATAATGATTGGGTCAAGGGAAGGAGATTCTTTGCCACGATCACTGAATTAGAAATGGAGCAGATAAAATAAACCAAAAGGTCAGCTTTCTCATTTGGAGAACTGGCAACTAAAGCTGCAATTTTAAAAAAAAGTTTTGGAAAGGAGGATTCACAAAAGTAACAAATAGATGGCTTCTACAAGGGACCGGAAGGAGTTGCTGCTGGAGAGACAAGAAAATCGCAATTGATGCTGCTTTGTCCAACAGATTATGCACAATGATTGCAGTAAAATAACTGTGGCCTTAGCTGGTTTAGGCAGATAAGAAATGGTTTTATTAACATAATAACTTGGCTAATTGGAAGAGCAGAAACGATCAGAATGTAATTACATTTTGCCAGAGGAAGGTGACTCATTAAGACTGAGCTCTTTCATAAATACATCACTTATAATCCAGAAAGACAAAAAGAGAATTTAATAAAACATCTCTCGCATTTTGATTGAGAATATGTTGCACATTGTGCCCATTTCTAATTTGTATTAAAGCTTACATATTCTACAAACACCCATATCCAACTAGTATTATAAAATATAATTACTGTACATGTATTCATTGTGAGGTTTTATAAACAGGCTCATTCAGTTAGTCTCTCAGGAAATGCGGTGAATTTGCTGTAAAAGATGCAGTACATTTTATAAGTAATTCAGCAGGAAAATTGAAAAGGTACGATCTTTTGATTATTGAATCTTGATGCTGTTCCATCAGGTTTAAGGTAATAAAAACTTCTTTCTACTGTAAAATAACCATTATTATAGTGAAATCCTATAAAACCTCAGTTAATGTTGACACTGTGCCATGAGTTACAGCGTAGCATCGGTAAACCATTGTTACACAACTACTGACAACATCTGCTTTTGTACATGTTGAAGTAATAATTATCCTACCTGTTCAAAAACAATCTAATGGTAGAAGTGTAACATCCTAACTTTCAAAGAGATTGTTTCATATCAACATTCAGTTTACAATGAGCAGAAATGAACATTTTAAAATCAATAGAATTGGCCAGGGTTGGTTAAATTTGAATTTACAATGTGGTATATTATCACATTGATTTAACTCTGAGAAAATTAATAGGAACAGTTTAAAAAATTTGAGCGCCTCATCAAAATCTATTGTGCAGTTCATTTTAAAGTTACTTATCACCACAGCTGTGGATAAACCAGCTGTAACATATGTAATATTAGATTACATTGTATGTAGTATTAGATTGGTTTTACTATACGCTGCAATGCAGCTCCCCTGTCGAGGCCTTACCACCTTCGTCGCACACCGGAGCCCACAGGTAAATCTAGAGGGGAGACCATCGGGAAGGGGTCGAGGGTGGGCTGCGGATGTTTTGTGGAATCAGGAAAAGCACTTTTTTTTAAAAAAAAGAAGGTCCCAAACAATTTAACAGTGATCATGCAGATTGGGCACAGGCCTCTGCCCACCTAAACTGATTATCATTGCACCCGTTTTAGGCCCATAAATTGGGTTCATTGTTGTTAAAATTTAGACCCCATGGAGTTTGATATCACTGGTAAGGAGCCATTTTTCTTCTTTTGTCCCCAACTTCATTTTTGTTCTATTATATACTGGTATTTTAAAGTTGAGTTGTCCTTTCAGGGACAGAGCCCTTTTCAGAATTCAGAAAGCTTTTAATATTTTAAATCTAGATAACATATAAAGCAGATCTTAAGAACGTGGATTCACTCATGGTATTTTTAAACAGATGTTTTTTTTTGCTGGTGATTCAGTACTTTTTAATAATTTAATGTAATTATGAAGAAAGAACCTGTTTTGAAATTTGTAGTCTCTGGTTCTCTTAATTCCTGTGATCTTTGAGGATCTGAAACTTGCAAATCCTTTGTGTTCTTTTAAAGTGGCAGTTAGTGGGTCTCATTAATTGTCAGGAATTTGATAATTTAAAGGAATTTGAACTATGCAGTAGCTGCATAGTGCACTTTCTGTGAGCCCTCTACTTAAGATTGATATAGTCATAAATAAATATAAGTGGTTCATGTAAGCCCGATATTTTCTTAAATATACATTTAAAATAGACTTGTCTGAGTTTGAAAATCAATATTTTGGGCGACCCTTAGTTGTTTTTAAAACATTACTAATTTTGTTGCTTTACATAGTTAAACTGCTAAAGTTAAGAATTGTTCAGCATATTACATAGCACAAAAACAGGCCATTTGGCCCAACAGGTCTATGCCGGTGTTTTTGCTGCACATGAGCCTCCTCCTGCCTTTCTTCATCTCAGCTTATCAACATAGTGCAGGAAATTGGGACTAGCTTAGTGGTATAAACTGGGCGACATGGACATGTTGGGCCGAAGGGCCTGTTTCCATGTTGTAACTTCTATGATTCTATGATATCCGTCTATTCCTTTCTCCCTCATGTACTTATCTAGCTTCCCCTTAAATGTATCTATGCTAATCACCCCTGCCACTCCATGTAGTAGCGAGTTCTACATTCTCACGACTCTGAGTAAAGTTTCTCCTGAATTACTTCTTGGATTTATTAGTGATTGTCTTATATCTATGGCTCTTAGTTTTGGACTCCCCCATAAGTGGAAGCATGTCTTCTACGTCCACTCTATCAAACCCCTTCATAATTTAATGACCTCTATCGGGTCACCTCTCAGTATCAATCTACAAATAGTCACGTTTTAACACCATTGAAAATTTAATCAGGAAATCCTCAAGCGGGTAAAAAGGGAAAAAAAAGATATAGCGCCTTTCACAACCTCGGGGTGTCCCAAAGTGCTTTACAGCCAATTAAGTACTTTTGAAGTGTAGTCACAGTTGTAATGCAGGAAATGCAGCAGCCAATCTGTGCACAGCAAGGTCCTATAAACCGCAGTGTGATAATAACCAGATCATTTGTTTTTTAAGTGATGTTGGTTGAGAGATAAATATTGGCCAGGACACTGGGGAGAACTCCCCTGCTCTCCTTGGAAATAGTGCCATGGGATCTTTTACGTCCACATGAGGTTTAACTTCTCTTCCGAAAGACAGCACCTCCAACAATGTAACACTCTCAGTACTTCACTAGGGTCACAGCCTAGAATTTGTGCTCAAATCTCTGGAGTCGAATTTGAACCCACAACTCAGAGGCTAGAGGGTTACCACTGAGCCATGGCTGACACCAGTAAATAGTATTTAATTCTCTAATAGACTGGTGGAACAGAGTGGCCTCGTGAAACTAATTGAATCGTATTAACACCAGGAATTTCACGGGAGGTTCTCCTGATTTGGCTGGTGTAACTTTGACGTAAGATTGGCAGAAATCCTGTATATACATCTATGTATTCGTAATGTATTAAGGACTGGAGGGAATGACAATGTGTAATACTTTGACATGAAATGAAGCATACAAATCAATTTGAAATGGTTACATACTGGTTTCTCAGGAGATTAATTGGTTGTGTTCCTCTCCCATTGTCACAGGATCAGTTAGAACCAATATTATTATAGGTGCCATCGCAGGAACCATCCTGATGGCAGCTCTGGTCTTGGGGGTTGCAGCATGGTTTTACAAGTGAGTATCAAAACTTTGCCCTTGCATTACAGCCTGACTTTTTTGAGTTCATTTCTAAAATATCTTAAAACAAAATGATGTTTAAGCCAACCTATTGCACTAGAATTTATACTGTCAGAATATTTCTAATGGTATTACACTTACGAACAGTATAAATTTTGCTACCTTCATTGGGCTAAATGAAGCACTTGGGAGCGAGTTGTCTGAGTTCATCCTATTGGTAGGGCACCTCACCCACCAGCCACACATATTAGGAAATCAATGATTGCCCAATCAGCATGGCCGGTTGGTGATATTCTCTGCCAGCAGCACAAACCCAGAAAACAACCCCATTTTATTCTGGTTTGTAAGGTGAATTTGTACAGTATGAAGTTAAATAATGTTTCACGTATCACCGGGTGTAATTTTGACTCTGTGCGATAGTGTAAAACGGGTGACAGTGATTCAGCAGCCCGCTTTACATTTTTCCCGATTTTTATTTCCATTGCTACATCTAGAAGTTTCCAAGTGGGAATATCCAATCTGGTGACTCAAGTTTTTAGAGTTTCTCCAAGCTTCTCCTATCTTTTATTGGTAGCTGTTGCTACCTGCCCATTTAAAAAAAAATGTTCTTGGGATGTGAGCGACATTGGCAGGACTGGATTTATTGCCTATTTCTAGTTGTCCTTAGAAGGTGGTGGTGGGTCTTCTCCTTGAACCACTGCGATCCTTGTGATGGTGCTCCTACAATGGTGTTGGCCCGGCAACGATGAAGGTACAGTGATGTAGCTGTACTTAACGTAGATAAGTCACCCGGTCCGGATGGGATTCATCCTAGGTTGCTGAGGGAAGTAAGGGTGGAAATTGCGGAGGTAATGGCCATAATCTTCCAAACATCCGTAGACACAGTGGTGGTGCCAGAGGACTGGGGAATTGCAAATGTTACACGTGTAAGGATAAACCCAGCAACTATAGGCCAATAAGTTTAACCTCAGTGGAGGGAAACTTTTAGAAACGATAATCCGGGACAGAATCAACAGTCACTTGGACGAGGGTGGATTGATTAGGGAAAGCCAGAGGGATTTGTTAAAGGTAAATCGTGTTTTACTAACCTGATATAGTTTTTTGATGAAGTAACAGAGAGGGTAGATGAGGGCAATGCAGTTGATGTGTATATGGACTTTCAAAAGGCGTTTGATAAAGTGCCGCACGGTAGGCTTATCATCAAGAATAAAGGGGGCAGTAGCAACATGGATACAGAATTGGCTAAGGGACAGGAAAAAGAGAGTAGTGGTGACCGGTTGTTTGACCGGTTATTTTTTGGACTGGAGGGAGGTGTACAGTGGTGTTCCCCAGGGATCGGTGCTAGGACCACTGTTTTTCTTGATATACATTAATGACTTGGACTTGGGTATACAGGGCACAATTTCAAAATTTGCAGATGACACAAAACTTGGAAGGGTAGTAAACAGTGAGGAGGATAGTGATAGACTTCAAAAGGCAATAGTCAGGCTGGTGGCATGGGCGGACACGTGGCAGATGAAATTTAATGCAGAAACATGCAAAGTAATACATTTCGGTAGGAAGAACGAGGAGAGGCAATATAAACTAGAGGGCACAAATCTAAAAGGGGTACAGGAACAGAGAGATCTGGGGCTACTTGTGCGCAAATCTTTGAAGGTGGCAGGACAGGTTGAGAAAGCAGTTAAAAAAGCATATGGGATCCTGGGCTTTATAAATAGAGGCATAGAGTACAAAAGTAAGGAAGTCATGATGAATCTTTTATGAAACACTGGTTTGGCCACAACTGGAATATTGTGCCCAGTTCTGGGCACCGCACTTTAGGAAAGATGTGAAGCCATAGAGACGGTGCAGAAGAGATTTACTAGAATGATTTCAGGGATGAGGGACTTTAGTTACGTGGATAGACTGGAGAAGCTGGGGTTGTTCTCCTTGGTACAGAGACGGTTGCAAAGAGATTTGATAGAGGTATTCCAAATCATGAAGGGTCTAGACAGAGTAGGTACAGAGAAACTGTTCCCATTGGCAGAAGGGTCAAGAACCAGAGGACATAGATTTAAGGTGATTGGCAAAAGAACCAAAGGTGTCATGAAGAAAAACTTTTTTACACAGTGAGTGGTTAGGATCTGGAATGCACTGCCCGAGGGGGCGGTGGAGACAGATTCAATCATGCCCTTCAAAAGAGAACCGGATAAGCACTTGAAAGGAAAACATTTGCAGGTCTACGGGGATAGGGCGGGGGAGTGAGACTAGCCCGGATTGCTCTTGCATAGAGCAGGTGCGGACTCGATGGGCTGATTGGCCTCCTTCCGTGCTGTAATCTTTCTATGATTCTATTCTACATACATCCAAGCCAGGATATTGTGTGACTGGGAGGGGAATTTGGGGGTGATGGTGTTCCCATGATGGTGTTGCTCTTGTCCTTCCAAGTGGTGGAAGTCGAAGGGGATGCAGATGCTGTCGACGTAAGTTTGATGAGTTGCTGCAGCGCATCCTGTAGATAGTACATACTGCAGCCACAGTACATCAGTGATGGAGGGGGTAAATATTGAATCCTATGGCAGGTGCACCAATCAAGCAGACCGTTTTGTCCTGGGTGGTGTCAAGCTTCTTAATTGTTGTTACAGCTGCACCCATCCAGGTGAGTGGTGATTATTCCATCACACTCCTGACTTGAGCTTGGTAGACCATACAAAGGTTTTGGGGGGGCGCGGTCAAGAGATGAGTCACTTGTCACAGAGTATCCAGCCTCTACCCTGCTCTTGGAGCCACCGTGTTTTATATGGCTGGAACAAATAAGATTCTGGTTAATGATGACCCCCAAGATGTTGATGGTTGAGGGACTCAGCGATTAAAGTCTCATTGGCATGGGCTGCTTCATTATCGAAAGGATTGTAAATGGAGCTGCACACTGGAGTCATCAGTGAACTTCCCAACTCCTGACCTAATGACAGAAGGAAGGTCATTGATAAAGCTTATGAAGAATGTCAAGCAAAGGACGCTGCCCTGAAGAACCCTAGCAGTGACGTCCTAGTGCTGCACTGATCGGCCCCCGACAACCACAACCATCCTCCATTGTGTCAGGTATGATTCCAACTTCTTGAGGGTTTACTCTTTGACCTCCATGGACCTCCGTTTTGCTAAGGCTCCGTGATGCCATGCTCGATCACATGCTGCCTTGATGTTGAGGGCACCTACTGTCACCTCTCCTTTGGCACTCAGCTCTTGCATTCATGTCTGAATCAAGACTGTAATGTAGTCTGGAGCCAAGTGGTTCTGGTGAAACCTGAACAGAGCAGGTTATTGGAGATAGGTGTCGCTTGATGACACTATTAATGACTCCTTCCATCACTATGATTGGGAAGAGGCGGACAGGACAATAAATAGCCGGGTTAGATTTGACCTGTATGTTGTGGTTAGGACACACAAGGGAAATCTTCCACATTGTCAGGTCGATTCATAGTTTTTTTTTAAACTTCATAATTGGTGATTTTCATTATAGCTCCTACTTGTTGATTATTCTGGTACCTACCTGTTGGATATGTGATTGGTCAATACTTTATTGTACAAAATATGTAATTTGAGGCACTGAGATGAAAGTGTGACACTGAAATTTGTGTACTGAAGTGTGACAGGCAAAATGCGTAGTAGATGTATTGGGCTGGAGTTTCCTTTTCCCACTTCTGCCTGGCCCTGCCATGAAGCGAGCCATTGTCCTGGGTCAGGGGTCATTAGCTATTCTTGGCAGGCTAGGTTAGAATCGGGGCTCTAGTGTCAGGCCTTTGCCTATATTGTTTTTGAGTGAGACACAAGGCAGTGGAAGAGTGTGATCCAGTTTGAATTGTCCTCCAACTTTCTCTGCCCCTCAAAAGCAAATCATTTTCCCTTTGGTCAATAGGAAGAATTCTGTTTACTTTACGGGGGTGATTTTACAAGTCCAAGCTGGCGAATTGGAAAATCAGGTGTGCACTGTCCATGATCTTCTGGCTATTAATTTGAATGGTCAGATATGCACTGCCAGCAGGCGAGGCTTCCCACTGGCAGCGCCGACTCATAACATTCGCCCTTGTGTCTCTATAAAATTCCCTTGCTCTGTGCATGCACCTAGTGTGAATGCTATACCGTCCATTTGCTATGGTACATGGAGTTTGCAGAATGTCAGCAAGGAGGGAGCAAAGACGGTATTAATGTTACTTTGTGTCACAAAGTTAGATGCCCTTTTGTAAGCACTGAAACAACATAGATGCCGGTGAAGCAATTCAGCATGAGAAGAACAACCAGTCACAAACCTGAGTTTTTCCATTCCGTGTTATATCACATTACTACCCTAATGTGCTGTGCCACTAAACTACTCATAACGGGTCACTGACATATTGAACTGGCATAAATAATTACACATAGTCATTATTCCAATTTTGGAGAGGGGAGAACAGGTATATACTTAAATAATATCAGCATTAAAAAGCTATGTGCATAACCATTGCCTTATTTGAAATAAAGGATATCTTTCAATATCCCAAATTAATCCCTCACCTTCCTAGTCTGCTAAGACTGAAGGCTGGAATAGTCTAGTTTATAGATGAGAGCACATAGCTTTTTGGTCCACTTATCAGGAAATGTACTTCAGAGATGCAGACTTTCCCATAGGGAAAGATAATCTGGCCTGGACTGGCATTCATCCCCAAGGGAAGCTTCCATTACCAGTGTCCATAAAGACAGATTCAGGTTTCTAGAGGAGATCCACTGCCTTAGGCTTTTATGTAGAGAATTTAAGTCACTAATTTATATGCAAAACTGTGGCAAACATTTAGCTACAAAGTAAGGCAATGCAAGATTGGTTAAGCAAGAAAAAATGTTTGTATTCCATATGGTTCTTTATGATTATTCATCATGAAATATAACTTATTAGCATTCCAGTTCATGAACTAATTTCTTGTCATGAACACACTTTGATTTTCTTTTTTTATGTACTTTCTCCCTCTGCTTCATGTTTGAAAGAAACTATCAAGAGAGAAGGTATGTTTGTTTAATTTCAGGGCTCCACTGAGTACTATTATGTGTTTCCTTTTAGATGTAACTGCATTTTACTGAAGTCTTTCATTCTGACAGATAATTCATAACTAATCATCCGTCTTACCTCCCCGCCACACCCTTGCTTTACCCCATTTTATTGCCTCCTCCTCCTCCTCTTCCCCTGTAGCAGTCTTCTTTTTCCAGGTTTCCTCTTCCAGCTGGGAGAGCAGAGAGCTTGGAGTGCAGGCTTCTCAGTGGTGGCTTTCAGTATCTCTCTCTGATCAGCTGTGGGAATTGTTCTTCTGTGGGCCACAAGCAGGCCTACCAATCTTCCCTCTCCCCTGAGATTCAGTGCTCCATGCTATGTGTGCTCCACCTACCAGGATGGGCAAGAACTGACAAAACTCTGCCAAAATGACAACAGACACGTCTGAACGCCAGTTAAGGCTGGAATGCAAGCTTACAACCCACTGGGTTGGGAGTTTGACATTCCTCTAGAACTATTGGGCTGCCAAGCACCAGGTTTTTCACATTTACCTGTTAGCCACTTGACGTTTACTCTTGTCAGACTAATCAATTTGCTACTTTATATTTACAGCTTTCATTTACCACATAGCGTACTTTTAAATATGTTGCTTGTGATACCATGCAGCATAACATCAACCAAATTTGAATTTTGAACACAATTATTTGATAGAATGTTATGACGTATGGTAGTTCTAGATGTACTTGTTCCGGGTTTGATGGCTCTTCTTTCCTACCTTCTCACTGTTTGTAGGCAAATGCCACAAGGAGACTATGTCAAAAAGCCTGGGGAAGCTGACTCTTTCTATAGTGACATACCTCCTGGAGTCAGCTCAAACTATTCAGCATCTAGTTCTAAGAAAAGGTCTGCATTTCTCTTTCAACCTATTCTTTTACAAGCAACAAGCAGATTGAGTTCATTACATAGCAAATAAAGTAAAGCACACATTATATAAAAGCTTGAGCTTTAAAAAATTAAACCCAATTTCCCCCTGTGTGTTTAGGGTGCTAATGCAAAAGCTGGTTTTGTGCCCAGTCCTGAATTTTATCTGCTCTAACGCAGGCACCTGAAAACCTGCACCTAGCTTGAGGGAAGGTGGAAGGCAAGTTGGAATGGGATGGGGGTTCTCTGCCTACTTATTTTTTGCTTTTTAAGGTAGCAACATGATAATTAAGCTGTGCTGGAATGAGACTCACTATAGGAGTAGCATCTGTAAAGTTTTTCCCTCAACAAAACTCCTCAGGCTTGTATGCAGGGGATCCAAGTGGTTTAGTCACCCCTTCCCTCTTCTTTTCCAAGGTTAACTTCCCTCCTCTCAAATGACAGCAGAAGATGCCAGCTCTTCCAGGTCTCTTGGATTCACACAGAATCTTGGAGACTGAATTCTTGAGCTCACGGGCTAATTGGAAGGAAACTGGCAGTATCTATTTTCTGGCAGTGCAGTGTACAGGTTACAGATTACAGGGTAGCACAAACTATATTAGAACCATCTGAAGGTCAAAGGAGAGAAAACTGAGAATCTAGAAAGAAGACCGCTAAATAGTTGATAGAGAAAATGCACAAAATCTGAAGAGGAACAACAAGCAGAGGAACAGTAAGTAAATGGCAGTGGCCGCTATTAGTGTGTGATTTTCTTTTTGTATTTTTTTTTTCTGTGCTTGCTTTGGACTCACTCTCAGCATGTCCAGTCACTGTATCCACACAACACATACCAGGTTCCCTGGTCAGTGCTCTGCATTCCATCATGGGGCAGAACTTTGCATTTTGTTGCTCCCGATTGGTCCCTTACACTCCATGCATGAGTACACCCAGTCATTGCTGATTGGTTGTTTCAGGACCCATCCTATTTAGCGAGGATTGTGTATTGGTGAAGGTATCTGGGCTCGCAGAGTAGACCCTCCCCTCATATCTTGAAAGTCTGAATATAAATCTGCTGCAATCCGTTCTTGAAAAAAAATGTGGAAATTTGGGAGGGAGACGATGTTGAGACCACTCAAAGGAATTTAATGAATCGTGGAAAACACGTGCGACATGCACAGTTACCTCAGGAGTGCTGCTGTACATCTGTTCCTCCCTTGTACAGACCCTGAAACGGCCATGAAAGTAGGCCATTAGTATTAAAAACAAAATTACCACTTGCAAACAGTAATACAGAGCACACAAGGGGAAATTGTGGATGTGCATAGTACTGCACGACTTTGCACACGCGCAATCAGGGCCTCTTTCCTTGCTTGTGAATCAGCTACAGTGTAATGAATTGCATGCACCAAGGTAAGCACACAAGGGTTCTCACTCCAAAGGCTGCTCCTTCAACTAAATTATGCAAGTTTCCTAATTTAACTTTTGATCTCAGTAATATACTAAAACAGATACAGCAACATCTCTGTTTTGGTATCTTAGTACACTACCTTTGAGACTCCAGAGAACAATTGAACTCAGTAATCAGGCACCGCATTGTAAGGTCAAAATGGAGGATTACCTCATGTATACTTTTAATATTTCAGATCAAATGGACTCTCCCATTCCTGGAGTGAACGGATTCCAGATGAAAAACATATTCCAGATGTCTGTGAAAATGGCAGACCACGCAGTAACTCCTGGCAGGGTTAGTATTATTTATTTAAATATTTATAATATAATGAATTATATGAATTTATATTCAAAGCCTAGTCAGTGTTGTAATGTAGGAAAATGCAGCAGCCAACTTGCACACAGCACCCCCCCCCCCAACTAATAACAATGAGCAGATAATCTGTTTTGGTGGCATTGATGGAGAGATAAATGGTAGACGGGGCACCAGGAAATCTCCCCTGCTTTTCTTTGAATAGTGGGATCTTTTATACCCACCTGAGAGAGTAAGTGGGAACTCAGTTTAACATCTTACCTTAAAGACAGGCTTTGATAGTGTAGCACTCCCTCAGTACTGCACTGAAGTGTCAATCAAGATTATGTGCACCAGTGTCTCTGGGCATTGGTCATGAGCATTTAGAGACTTGTCCACTATTACACCTAGATCTATTTCCCATGCAACAGACTTTGGAACCCTGCCTGGTATATGCATGATTGGCATTAGCCCTACCCATTTGCATAGCATTACATTTATCTACATTAAATGTCATCAGCCAGATGCAGGCCCATTACCCCATCATATCTAGATTAGATTTAAGGCTGTCAAGCAATTAAAGTAGTTTGGATTAAACTCACGATTAAACATTTCAATTGGGCCAGGACACCGGGGAGAACTCCTCTGCCCTACTTTGAATAGTGCCATGGGATCTTTTACATCTACTTGAGAGGGCAGACGGGGCCTTGGGTTAATGTCTCATCCTCCGACAGTGCAGCACTCCCTCAGTACCTCACTGAAATGTCAAGCCTAAATTATGTGCCCAATTCTCGGGAGTGGACCTTTAATCTACAGTGTTGTGACTCAGGTGAGAGTGCTACCACTGAGCCAAGGCTGACACACAATGCATGGCTGCACACCCATGATGGTGTTCAAGTATTAAGGAAACTGGAGAGCTTAGGGTATGCAGCCGGTGCAAATTTTTTGGCATTATTCAAAGCAGCTAAGGAGTTGCACTAGCAGGTTAGGTATAGCAGAGACACTAAAGGACAAGTGTCACTAAAGTTATAGAGATTAAAATGAAACAGACACCACTGTTCTTTTTGATAGATATTAATGACCTGGACTTGGGTACAGAGGGTATAATTTCAAAGTTTGCAAATGACTCAAAATTCAGAAATATAGTAAACAATGTGGACGATAGACACACTGGTAAAATGGGCAGATACATGGCAGGTGAAATTTAATGCAGAGAAGTGTAAAGTGATACATTTTGGTAGGAAGAATGAGGAGAGGCAATATAAACCAAATGGTATCATTTTAAAGGGAGCGCAGGAACAGAGAGACCTGAGGGTGTATGTACACAAATCTTTGAAAGTGGCAGGACAAGTTGAGAAGGTTGTTAAAAAAGCATGTGGGATCTCGGGCTTTATTAATAGAGGCATAGAGTACAAAAGCAAGGAAGTTATGCTAAACTTTTATCAAACACTGGTCAGGCTGCAGCTGGAGTATTCAGTTCTGGGCACCGCACTTTAGGAAGGATGTTAAGGCCATAAAGAGGGTGCAGAAGAGATTTACTAGAATGGTACCAGGGATGAGGGACTTCAGTTATGTGGAGAGACTGGAGAAACTGGGGTTGTCCTCCTTAGAGCAGAGAAGGTTATGGTTAAGGGGAGATTTGATAGATGTGTTCAAAATCATGA
Source organism: Heptranchias perlo (assembly GCF_035084215.1). Taxonomy (NCBI): domain Eukaryota; kingdom Metazoa; phylum Chordata; class Chondrichthyes; order Hexanchiformes; family Hexanchidae; genus Heptranchias; species Heptranchias perlo. The sequence continues at coordinate 123,553,463 of NC_090326.1, forward strand.
ACGGTTTTGATAGAATAAACAAGGAGAAACTGTTTCCAGTGGCAGAAGGGTCAGTAACCAGAGGACACAGATTTAAGGTGATCGGCAAAAGAGCCAGAGGCGACATGAGGAAATTTTTTTTTAAGCAGTGAGTTGTAATGATCTGGAATGCACTGAAGGAGTGGTGAAAGCAGATTCAATAGTAACTTTCAAAAGGGAATTGGATAAATACTTGAAGGGAAAAAAATTACAGGGCTATGGAGAAAGAGCAGGAGAATGGGACTAATTGGATAGCTCTTTCAAAGAACTGACACAGATACGATGGGCCGAATGGCTTCCTCCTGTGCTGTCCTACTATGATATTATCAGCTACCCTTTTAAAAAAAAAACACATACATTTTTAATTGTTGCCTGAATCGATATCCAGGACTGGAAAGGATGCTCGTGTATGCTGCTGTGATGAGCACCTTTTACTGACTGACCCACCACATACTTTAACTGAGTGCAATCTCTTCCAACTTTGAGGCCAATGCTTGCTGGGGGAAAAATATAGAAGTGTGGTGTTCTAAAAGGTGGAAGAACGTTCAAAAGGAATTGGATCAATACTTGAAGGGGAAAAAATTGCAGGGCTAAGGGAAAAGAGCAGGGGAGTGGGACTAATTGGCAGCTCTTCCAGAGAGCCGGCACAGGCACGATGGGCCAAATGGCCTCCTCCTGTGCTCTATGATTCTAACATCTCACAATTTGTTGCCTTAAATATGTAGTAGAAGCATTTTACATTCAAGATATTACAACAGAAAGAGGGAAGGTATTTCCTTCCAGGTAATGTTTATGTTTAATAATTTTTCATCGCTGAATTATTTTAAAATTGTGCTGATATCATTCACAATGTTTCCAAACTTCTCTGATCTTTCCTAATTATTTTCTTCAGGGAATTTAGGAGCCAACCGAAAGAAAAATAAAGGAAGGAAATTTAGACCACGTTCTAATTCTACAGAGTGAGTACAGAACTTTAAATATATATATATATATAATATTGTGTAAGCACTGCATAAAGCCTTGCCGATCAAGAGGATATTAATTCATTGAACTCCTAACTATTTGCCTTCGCCATTTTTTTCTTACTAAAAAGTAACTTGAACGAGGAATTAAAATTGTCCATTTGAAGGGTTAGAATAATTACTATACAGGCTATAAGCATCATTTTTGTTCAAATTAAAATTCATTTTGTTAATGTGATATCCCTACATTTTGTAGTTTGATTGAAAAAAAATTATTTCCTCTTGGAATTAATGTGGATTGGTTTTTACACTTCTTTTGAATATTCTCCACATGAAAACTGGAAGTAATTGGCAAAAAGTATGCTTCCCCTGCTTTCAATCTTCTCCACATGTCATAGGTCAAATCCTAAACTTCATAAAGCCTATGTATGTGTGTGCTTGCATGCATACTTGTCCCTTTAAATTCCATACATGACTGCTGCTAAAGGTAATTGGCAAAAGAACCAAAGGCGACATGAGGAAAAACTCGTGTACGCAGCGAGTGGTTATGATCTGGAACGCACAAGCCTGAAAGGGTGGTGGAGGCGGTTTCAATCGTGGCTTTCAAAAGGGAATTGGATAAACACTTGAAGGAAAAAAATTTGCAGGGCTATGGGGAAAGGGCAGGGGAATGGGACTAACTGGATTGCTCTTGCAGAGAGCCAGAACGGGCTCGATGGGCCGAATGGCGGCCTCCTGTGCTGTAACCATTCTCTGTTTCTATGATTCTGTAAAATGCACATTACTGACTTTCTCTACCAGCACCATGTTTGATGGGTTTTAATTCCTGTTTGTTCTTTCTTGAGATTACGGCACTCATTAGAACCTCTAACCCATTGATCACCAGAGTAGTTGTAAGGTTAGTTTTGTGGTTTAAATAAATACAAAGTTTACCTAAACTGTAATCAAATAGTAGTTGAAGAAAAAGTTCAGAAATAATTCAAAAACTGCACTTTACAGAGAGGGAAGCCTTCAGACCCCGTTCAGGTTATGATTCTTCAAGCAGACAGTCTTTACTATTGTGACCACTAAGTTCTCAGCTACAGAAAGAAAAACATCTGTTCACTGTGCAGCATTGTAAGAATGAACCAGGAGAATGCATGATAATTACTGGGGGAGATGGCATCATTGCCTCCATCCAATACCATAATAGTGACCATAGCTTTAATTCAACATAATTTGGTTAACAATCAAGAGCAAGTTAAATGGTACTTATATTTTTAATTGAAGCTGTAACTTTTGCCCAAATTCTGCGCAAATTAACCTTTTACGTTTGTGCAATATAATGGGTGGGGTCTTCTAGGTTATGACAGAGAGGCCATGAGGGTAGTTATTTCAATCAATTTTGAGAGAACAACCCATCCAATACTTCCCATTATGTAATTAAGTACAAAACTAAACAATCTGCTGAGTAAGGCATCCATTCAATGAAGTTGCAATTAACCACTGTTAATGAGCACACCGAGCAGGAAAAGACCTGTGGGATTAGACAAAGTCAACATGGATTTATGAAAAGGAAATCGTGTTTGACAAACCTACTGGAGTTTTTTGAGGATGTAACTGGTAGAATAGATAAGGGAGAACCAGTGGATGTGGTGTATTTGGATTTTCATAAGGCCTTTGATAAAGTCCCACATAAGAGGTTAGTGTGCAAAATTAAAGCACATGGGATTGGGGGTAATATACTGGAATGGATTGAAAATTGGTTAACAGACAGGAAACGGAGAGTAGGAATAAATGGGTCTTTTTCGGGGTGGCAGGCGGTGACTAGTGTGGTACTGCAGGGATCAGTGCTTGGGCCCCAGCTATTCACAATACATATCAATGATTTGGATGAGGGAACCAAATGTAGTATTTCTAAGTATGCTGACGACACAAAACTAGGTGGGATTGTGAGTTGTGAGGAGGATGCAAAGAGGTTTCAAGGCGATTTAGACAAGTTGAGTGAGTGGGCAAATACATGGCAGATGGAGTATAATGTGGATAAATGTGAAGTTATCCACTTCGGAAGGAAAAACAGAAAGGTAGTGTATTATTTAAATGGTGATGGATTGGGAAATGTTGATGTACAAAGGGACCTGGGTGTCCTTGTACACAAGTCACTGAAAGCAAATATGCAGGTGCAGCAAGCAGTTAGGAAGGCAAATAGTATGTTGACCTTCATTGCAAGAGGATTTGAGTATAGGAGCAAGGATGTCTTACTGCAGTTATACAGGGCCTTGATGAGACCACACCTGGAGTATTGTGTGCAGTTTTGGCCTCCTTACCTAAGAAAGAATATACTTGCCATAGAGGGAGTGCAGCGAAGGTTCACCAGACTGATTCCTGGGATGACAGGACTGTCGTACGAAGAAAGGTTGGGTAGACTCGGCCTGTATTCACTCGAGTTTAGAAGAATGAGAGGGGATCTCATTGAAATGTATAAAATTCTGACAGGGCTAGACAGACTGGATGCAGGGAGGATGTTTCCCCTGGCTGGGGGGTCTAGAACGAGGGGTCACAGTCTCAGGATACGGGGTAGGACATTTAGGACTGAGATGAGGAGAAATTTCTTCACTCAGAGGGTGGTGAACCTGTGGAATTCTGTACCACAGAAGGCCGTGGAGGACAAGTCATTGAATATATTTAAGAAGGAGCTAAATAGATTTCTAGACACAAAAGGCATCAAGGGGTATGGGGAGAGTGCGGGAATATGGTATTGAGATAGAGGATCAGCTATGATCACATTGAATGGCGGAGCAGGCTCGAAGGGCCGAATGGCCTACTCCTGCTCCTATTTTCTATGTTTCTATGACCCGCTTGGCCTCAATAAAGATGCAACAAAATATACTTTACCTCCTTAAAAAATAATTATTGCAGCTCACTCATTCCTCATCCTCTTTGTGTGTATCACCTGTCATTCAAGCTGTCTAATGCATCTGGGTTTCCTCTGATCGGATTTATGACTCATGAATTTAATAATCGCATCCAGCAGAAGCAGTTTTTTTTTAAGTATTTCTGAACTGCAGTGAGGAAACCAGAATGCTCAAGTGAGAGCTGTTCATGTTGATCCCAACACAGGTTTCCTGACCATAACATCACTATTCTTGTTGATGAGCTTCAAGGAAAGCAGGAGGACCTTTTGAGATCAGGGTGAGGCCCGGTAATGAAAGGCTGCCAAGATGCAGATCGCCCAGTGTGTTCGCCCCGGCTCATAAATCTGAAGATCCTGGAAGGATGTTAGGAAGACTTGAAGATAGCCACAATGCCCAGGAATTTCCTTGGAGCTGCTCCTGCTCAGCCATTGTAACTTCACCGGAAGTGTAGTGTAAGCAGGAACAGCTCTGAGGAAAGCCCTGGCCAGTATTTGAGTGTGACATCTAGTAAGCTGCAAGCAGCCCTTCTGTTGCTGAAGTGCACCTCTTACCCCCGTACTGTAAAAGGCCTGTGGTGTGAGTATTTATGTTATCCACTCTGTCATTAGCTGAACTAGTACTGGTGTAGCTGTCGAGAGTGGTGAGGAGCAAGAAGCCCTGGCCAAAAGAGGAGCGTTGTGTGCTGAGTGGGAGGAGCATAGTCGGGTGGAAAATGTCAGGGAGATGACTCTGCTCCCATTGGTGACAAAGAGAGAAGCATTGTTCACCATGAGCAGGAAGTTCCAGTAAGAGAGGAGCAGCAAGCATGAGGGGCAGGGGGAAGCATGGTTGAGGAGAAAGCATTGGGGAGAGAAGAAATTTGTCCTTCAGGAGTGGAAAATTGGAAAAATACTTGAAAAGAGGGGACATTGCATTGCAGCTAGTGGCAAAGGAATATTTTCTTACAAAAGTAAGTTTTTTTTTTAAGTAGTAAGTGGTGATGAATGGAGAAGAATGGAGTGGTTGCAGTTACTAGCTTGGAGAAGAAGTAATTGAGGCTGATTTTTCTGGTGCTGAATTGTTATTAGCCTGAAGCAGTATTTTTCACCATATGAGTTACTGGGAGAGAAATTGGACCCTGTTTCGCCTGTTTTTTGGGGTGTTAAATTAAACCAAATGACCAATTTAGCAGTGCAACATCCCGTGCCCAAACGGCACCAGATGTATGTCCAACCCATATTGATTCAGGCACTCTTCAGGTATCCCTGGCAGCTACCCAAAACAAAAGCTGACCTAGTTAAAATAAGGATATAATTTTGTGAAATTGGTGTCTGGGAGTGCCTGGTTTGTCAGTCCCTAACACCGCCCAGCAAAACATGGCAATGACAGTCGGGAAGCAGGCTATGTTTAAAGGGATCCTTGCCTCCGTTAAGATTAGTCTCTGGTTTGCTTTTGGGCCATTTTTGTGGTTGTTTCGGCTGGTCTTTTGCTGCTCACTAGTTTTGGAGAGTGCGTTTTGGGAGGTGCGCTGTCTTTTTCAGGATTGGCTTCAGCACAGTTGTGGAAGATGGGAATGCTGCTTGGGTTGCCTTTGAGGCTGCCAAATGAGGAAGAAGAGTGGCAGCAGCAAGGATGACTGCACAGACCTAGAGAGGGTGGTAGAAGAGGGAGAATGAGGGGAGGCCGCAGGAAGCCTTACAGCATGCCTTCAGGAACCAACTATCTTACCTGAACCTGACAGAGGAGCACTGTGTGTCGGGCGGCTCTGCTTCAGCAGGGAGGCAGTGAGTGAGCTGTGTCACTTGTTTCAGCAAGAATTGGAGCCCAGCACCAGGGCATGCACTGCACTGCCTGTGGCAGTGAAGGTCACTGTAGCTCTCAACTGTTATGCCTGTGGATCCTATGCCCTTATGTTCCTATGCTCTGCCTTCGCCCTCATGTTTTGGCCTTTCTAACGGGCTTCCCTTCTAGCCTGCCATGCTCTTTAATGTTGTTCATCTTAGCCACTGGCCAACAGGCACTGCTGCGAGACCAATCAAGTTTATGCTGCTGCAGCCCCCTCTTCTCCTGCCCCTGCAGTTTAGCATGTTCGCTGCCACTGCTGCTCCCTACACCCAGTGGCATCTGGTCCACAGCCCATTCTGGGACCATTCTCGCCAACTCTGCTTTTTGCCCCCACCTTCATCACAAGTGCACAGTCGTTCTGAGGCCTCAGCAAACTGAAACTATGGGCTCAATTTTAAATGTAAATTTTGGGGGTGGTGGGGGGGGGCTGCAAAAATTGCAGAAATGCAGAGCGGGTTCGGAAGCCAGTTCGAACCCGCTGACTTCCGAGTTCCCCACAGACTTACCTGTGTGCACGTGGGGGTCCCGAATCCGGAAGTCCCGCCGGCAATTAAAGCCGGTGGGATGATAGTTAAAGAGCCAAATGTACCAAATTGAGGAACTTAAGGCACTTTACTTGTAACATATTAGGTAGTTAGAACGATTTTTAACTTACCTGGGCGGCTTTCCCACGGCTTGTGATTCATGTCTGGTGAAGGGCTGGATCAGGCAAAAAGAAACAAAATAAATTAAATAACAAACCATTGCACAAAGTTAAAACACAAAATCAACCTACCTTTCCCCCCTGGTCTGATGTCCGATGTCTCCCTCTCAGATGTCCCCTTCCCCGTTCCCCCCACCCCGATCTCCCCCGTCCCCCCGATCTTCCCCTCTCCCTCCCCCCCCCCAATCTTCCGTTCCAACGCTGGATGACGTCTTGCTCTCTCTCTCTACCCCCCGCCCCCACCGGCGTTGCAGCTCCTGTCGGCAGCCAGCCTGTCAATCAGGCTGTCTGCCAGGCGCGAAACCCGGAAAGAACTTTAATCACCATCAATTACATTGGATCGTGTCGGAAACGGTAAGTTTTTTTTTATTCGGGTTTGCCACGCGCATCTTCACCCACCCCACCAGCTGTCAACCCACCACCATTTCACAATTGAGCCCTATAAAAGTAAAGCCACTATTAAAATCAGCAGAAAGTATTCTATTGCTGCCAATGGTTTTGGTACTAGACTCAAACCAGTGAGCTGTAGAGGAAGCAGGTTTGCGTGAGTGGTGTAAGGGGGCACTGATTGGGTCCAGTAACAGTTTGGTAACACACACTGAGTATCCTATTTGAGGAAAGAACATCTGTAAGTCTAATGTGAACCAATTGAAATCACTATTTAGAGATTAGCATGGATGCAGTTCTTCTGTACAAGGCAGCAGATTACAAATTGGATCCCTGTATATAGTTTGCTTTGAAGGGATTACAATCCCTTTGTAAAGTGCAATGTAGAATGCAAGATCTCTCCATATTGTTTGGTGTAAACGGGATTACAGTATTTTTTTACAATAGTGTAGAATTTAGATGCCTGTGTATAGTTCGGTGTGATGTTATGTCATAGCAGTTGCCCTGTGTGGTTTGCTGTGTTCAGCAAGAAAGTTGTCACTGTTGCTGCTTTACCTCCAAACTCCCCTCGGGAGTAACTTTACAGCTTATACCTACACAAGCCATGTATGAAGAGGCTTTGAGACCCAGTTTACTGGGGTGAGTTTTTATCCTGGTTTGTAATATGGACACTGGATTGTGTTTATTTCATTTCATTCTGGTATAAATCAACAAGCAATAGATAATTTATATATGCTGGGTAGATTTTTGTGTCATGACATGTTGTTTAATGGGGTAGATGAATGATTTTTTTCCTTTGGGACTTGGTCCATGATATGTGGAGGAGACCCTCATTTGAAGATACATTATTTATTGAGAATACATCTTTAAACTCTAACTAAGCTGTTGAATCCTCTTATATTTCAACTTCACATCTTCATTAATTGATTAAATAAGCCTTTCAAAGTTGAAAAAATATTTGAGGTTCTAAAAACTTAATAGAAGCACAAAATACTTGTAATAAATTGCTCATCAGCTGTTGGTGTTGTACCTTACAACACTGCTTCAAAATAAGAAGCTTTGTTTTATGTCAGTAACCATTTGCTTTGGTGTATTTTATGATGTGCTGCTTTTTTTGATGAACTTTTGTAGTTTTAGTAATGATACAATGATGTAGAGTTAGGTGGTTTATATAGCCAGGAATTTAGTGACGCAACACATCACAATTATTTTCATCTGAACAGTTCTTTGTGCACGAGCCAATTAAGCAGTGGTTTATTTGCTTGATGTTGAAACCTCTAACCAGAATGCAAATGAGGTTGCTGTTGCATAATGGAATGATGTATATGATTCTGTACTTTATATGTGAATTGGAAATGACTACAAGAGGCTCATGGAATAAATCGCAGTGGCCTAGAAATTCGATAGCACAGCTCCAGTTTCTCGGGCAAAAAAAGCGGGCACTGCAGGGCCCATGTTGTGTGCGACGTGCACTTGCTCAGTCCGCATTGGAAGTGCACTGCGCGCCACATTGGTTAGGGCATCCTGTTGTCATCCAGGGTGCCCGCCTGAATCATAGAAAGTTACGGCACAGAAGGAGGCCATTCAGCCCAACATGCCAGTGCCAGCCGAAAATGAGCTATCCAGTTTAATCCCACTTTCCAGCACTTGGTCCGTAGCCCTGTAGGTTACGGCACTTCAAGTGCACATCGAAGTACTTTTTAAATGAGTTGAGGGTTTCTGCCTCCCACCCTTTCAGGCAGTGTGTTCCAGACCCCCACCACCTTCTGGGTGAAAAAATTTCTCATCAGCTCCCCTCTAATCCTTCTACCAATTACTTTAAATCTAAGCCCCCTGGTCACTGACCCCTCTGCTAAGGGAAATAGGTCCTCCCTATCCACTCTATCTAGTCCCATCATAATTTTATACACCTCAATTAAATCTCCCCTCAGCCTCCTTTTGTTCCTAAGAAAACAACCCAGCCCTGGCAACATCCTCCTAAATCTCCTCTGTACCCTCTCTAGTGCAATCACATCTTTCCTGTAATGTGGTGACCAGAACTGTACATAGTACTCAAGCTGTGGCCTAACCAGTATTTTATACAGTTCTAGCATAACCTCCCTGCTCTTATATTCTGTGCCTAGCATAGTGGTTATGTTACTGGACTAGTAATCCAGAGGCCTGGACTAAAATCCAGAGTCATGAGTTCAAATCCCGCCACAGCAGCTGGTGAATTTAAATTTAATTAATTAAATTCAATTAATTAAATAAAATCTGGAATTAAAATACTAGTATCAGTAATGATGGCCATGAAACTACCGGATTGTCGTAAAAACCCATCTGGTTCACTAATGTCCTTTAGGGAAAGAAACCTGCCGTCCTTACCCGGTCTCCAGACCCACAGCAATGTGGTTGATTCTTAATGGCCTAGCAAGCCACTCAGTTGTAAAATCTCGCTACGAAAAGTCATAATAAGAATACAGCACTGTGGGAGAACCGTCACCACATGGACTGCAGCGGTTCAAGAAGGCGGCTCACCACCACCTTCTCGAGGGCAATTAGGGATGGGCAATAAATGCTGGCCTTGCCAGCGACGCCCACATCCTGTGAACGAATAAAAAAAAAATAATAAAGGAAAGTATCCTGTATGCCTTTTTAACCATCTGTCCTGCTACCTTCAGGGATCTGTGGACATGCACTCCAAGGTCCCTTTGTTCCTCTACACCTCTCAGTATCCTCCCATTTATTGTGTACTCCCTTGCCTTGTTTGCCCCCTGCCCCAAATGCATTACCTCACACTTGTCTGGATTGAATTCCATTTGCCACTTTTCTGCCCACCTGACCAATCCATTGATATCTTCCTGCAGTCGACAGCTTTCCTCCTTACTATCAACCACATGGCCAATTTTTGTATCATCTGCAAACATCTGCAAAGCCTCCGACATTCAAGTCCAAATCATTAATATATACCACAAAAAGCAAGAGCCTTGCGGGACCGCACTGGATACAGCCTTCCAGGCGCAAAAACACCTGTCAATGATTTTGCTTTCTACCACTGAGCCAGTTTTGGATCCAACTAGCCATGGGCTTTTACTTTTTTGACCAGTCTGTCATGTGGGACCTTGTCAAAAGCCTTACTAAAATCCATGTACACTACATCAAATGTGTTACCCTCATCGGCCCTCCTTGTTATCTGCTCAAAAAATTCAATCAAGTTAGTCAGACACGACCTTCCCTTAACAAATCCATGCTGACTGTCCTTTATTAACCCGTGCCTTTCTAAATGACGATTTATGCTGTCCCTCAGAAGCGATTCCAATAATTTGCCCACCATTGAGGTTAAACTGACTGGCCTATAATTACTCGGTCTATCTCTTTCTCCCTTTTTAAACAACGGTATAACGTTAGCAGTCCTCCAATCCTCCGGCACCATGCCTGCAGCAAGGGAGGATTGGAAAATGATGGTCAGAGCATCCGTTATTTCCTCCTTTGTTTCTCTTAACAGCCTGGGATACATTTCATCCGGGCCTGCCGATTTATCTACTTTCAAAGATGCTAATCCCCTTAATACTTCCTCTCTCACTATGTTTATCCCATCCAATATTTCACACTCATCCTCCTTAACTACAATCTCTGCATTGTCCTCCTCTTTTGTGAAGACAGACGCAACGTATTCATTAAGAACCCTACCCACATTTTCCGCCTGAAACTGGCGTTAGACCCACGGCTTATGCAAATCGGGGGCCTAACGCCTGTTTTAGGCCTGTTTGAAAAATTGGTTTCCGACTGACTGCAACATGCGCCATGTGTGCTACGGTCCTGTTTTTCAGGCACACAACAACCAAACCAGTGGTTCTTAAAGGGGCTGCTGGAGGCTGCCATCCAAAAGGCAAGTTATAAGTTTCTTTACTCACCTGAATCAATCGGTATCCCAATTTGCCATGGTCCTGCTGCTGGCCTCTTTAGGCATGTGCAGCATGCGCTGCCCCCATATCACACCCCACTTTGGGTGAAATCCAATTTCTAGGCCTGTTTCTTTTTTCTTAAAGCACATTTGTGGCAAAATAAGTCACACTTTTTTTTATGACCAGCCAGCTTTTGTTATTTCAGCAAACAGTTATTAAATTCCTTAAAGCTCTTGGCACTTTAACTATTTGCCTTTTAGCAAGGCAGTAGTGGGCAAAATGGAATCATGTACAGTGGTTCTATACATTGTGTAACAGATAACACTGCACATCGGCCAATAATTCTGCAAACTGAACAGATTAACCATGCTCAGTAGCACATGTCATAAAATGCCTGTGTTCTAATCTCAGAAGGTCACATGTTTGAGGAATATATGCTACTTGAATTTTGCTGCCACTGTGAAAAGTGCACATGGATGGAGCACCACATGACAGCAGAATGGATTGTTGGCAAACACTGGAAGTCTACTCATTCCATAAGTGTACTTCCTGTTAGCTGTTTGCAGAGCAGTTGGGACTGATTGTGGTGTAGTCTTTAACTTAGACCATTCCAGCTGACACAGGCTGCTAGTGGTGATAACCAGCTTGCGCTGGAAATGAAGTGAAATAAATAATGTTTCAATTATTTGCGTTTTCATTAACCATGCCTAATTTACTGTTCTACAGTATTCCTGTAACATGGTAGAAGACTGCAGCTCATTTCTGCACAGTTCTCCTGCGGTCATTTTCTTTGGTTAAATTGATTAAAAGCAGTGTGGTATTTTACAAGTGAAAGTAGAGTTTGGTGTAATCTATGAATACGCTTTCAGTAAATGATGCAGAATGGGTACTCTATCTGTAATGAATTCTGTAAAAGTCCTTTTGCATAAATGTTTTGCACCACAGTGTATAATGTGCAAAATGCCACTATTAAATTCCGTTCTTATGTAGTAAAATTAACTTAAATGGGCACAAAACAGGCCCCATGATTGTTGTTAGGTGAACAGAGCCGCTGTGTCTAACTGTATGAGCCTTGATGTAGCTTGGATTGTGTCATTTGTATACAATGCAGTTTGCTGAGAAGATCCAAAGTGATGTATGTGGCACATTCACTTGCATTTTGGTGAAGAAAGAAGCTCTTTGCTAAGCTTTGCTATGATCTCAGATCTCTTTTCTTCTTCTTCCACTTTCTTGGTACCCACCACTGATTTCTGCAGGTATTTAAACCCATGGTACAAAAGAGAATATAATGTAGCTAAGTGGGTAGAAGATGTGAATAAAAACACTGAAGGACCGTACTTTAGGTATTTCTAAAATCATTGTGTTTGTTTGTTTATTTATTTATTTATTTGCCAGAGCTGTTGCAGCACATTATGACTGGACCTGCTGCCTTGTATTACAATACAAGCTACTGCAGGTGGAAGTGGCCCCTGTTCATTTGCTGCCTCCGATGGCTGTCCAGGCTTCTTGTGCAATTACAGCTCCTATTTGCATCTAGTGCTGAGGTCCCCATACAGAACTACCGTAGTGCATGCTTCCTTCAGCACCCACCATTATTAGCTTGTTCTTCCATTTTCCAATAAAAGTAACCCAGTGGGCTGACACACAATTGGCACTAAAAATAAGCAAAGTGGTGTTTCAAACAGATCATACAGCACTTTAGTATCCACATTATTCTACCCACTGCTCTGATGATGTCATTTTCACTGTACACAATATCCTGTTAAGACAATTACATCTGCAATAAAATTCTGCTCTTATGCTGCAATGATGTGCATAATGTGCCATCAGGCAATGCAACAGGAACATGGGTGAAGGGTGAGTGCAAAACTCTATTTACCAAACTCTAGTGGGTTTACATATTTTCACTGCAGATTTTTAAACAAACATCCTTGGACTTCGAACTGTCTCGGTGAAATTATGCAAATACCAGCTACCTGCTGAGCTTGTTTTGAATCACTCTACTCTTCAGCTGACTTCTTGTATATGCATTCAATTTATTGTTTGTAACAATTATTTTAATTAAGGATTCATATTTCTCCATGTTTATGCTATAGAACAGTTTTGTTCCTTTCTTTGTGTTTCTTAGTCTCATTGCTAGCCTGTAAGATCTTTGGATTGTGTCACATAGAAAAGCATCCCTTAGACCTCATCTAATGCTTCAGTGTTATGCTACACACAGCACAGCCCAAAGTAGGAGCACGCGGCTGGAGAAACATGTTGAGTATGAATTTCACTCGTACATTTCTCAGCTCATGCTGAGAGAGAACATGCAAAGTGTTAATGTTATAACCTAAAAGCTTGTTAGGTCTTCAGTGCACATGAGGATAGTGTTTGAATAACCCTTGAATTAATATCCCCATTACAGATTTTCCTTTTGCAGTGATAAAGGGGTGATACCAACACTACGAATGAGATACCCTGTTCACTCAGTAAAACTAGTGACACATTAAACTGTGCACATCAATATAGAGAGGAACAGAGCATGATTCCCTTCCAAAATAAATAAAACATTTATACTTTGTTTAGGATTAAGATAGATTTGTAAATTCAGCTTACATTGACAGCCTACAAGTTGCTGTAGAAACCACACATTAACAATGGATTGCCTGGGAATTTTCTAATCTTCACTTTTAATCTTTTTAATATTAACACAGTGCTGACGGCTGTAAGTTCTTTAGCATCAGAATTTAACTCACATTCATTTGCTGGTGAATGGAGCTCAGTGCCTTTGGTAGCATAATCTCAGAGAAGGAATTGGTCAGTCTTAATGGTAGAGTCCAGCACGTGAGTGCAAAAGACAAGGCTGAAGCGTTTGCAACCATCTTCAGCCAGAAGTGCCGAGTGGATGATCCATCTCGGCCTCCTCCCAATATCCCCACCTTCACAGAAGCCAGTCTTCAGCCAATTCGATTCACTCCACGTGACATCAAGAAACGGCTGAGTGCGCTGGATACAGCAAAGGCTATGGGCCCCGACAACATCTCGGCTGTAGTGCTGAAGACTTGTGCTCCAGAACTAGTCGCGCCTCTAGCCAAACTGTTCCAGTACAGCTACAACACTGGCATCTACCCGACAATGTGGAAAATTGCCCAGGTATGTCCTGTCCACAAAAAGCAGATCAAATCCAATCCGGCCAATTACCACCCCATCGGCTAATTCTCAATCATCAGCAAAGTGATGGAAGGTGTCGTCGACAGTGCTGTCAAGCGGCACTTACCAATAACCTGGTCACCGATGCTCAGGTTGGATTCCGCCAGGACCACTCGGCTCCAGACCTCATTACAGCCTTGGTCCAAACATGGACAAAAGAGCTGAATTCCAGAGGTGAGAGTGACTGCCCTTGACATCGAGGCACCATTTGACCGAGTGTGGCACCAAGGAACCCTAGTAAAATTGAAGTCAATGGGAATCAGGGGGAAAACTCTCCAGTGGCTGGAGTCATACCTAGCACAAAGGAAGATGGTAGTGGTTGTTGGAGGCCAATCATCTCAGCCCCAGGACATTGCTGCAGGAGTTCCTCAGGGCAGTGTCCTAGGCCCAAACATCTTCAGCTTCTTCATCAATGACCTTTTCTCCGTCATAAGGTTAGAAATGGGGATGTTCGCTGATGATTGCACAGTGTTGAGTTGCATTCGCAACCCCTCAGACAATGAGGCAGTCCGTGCCCGCATGCAGCAAGACCTGGACAACATCCAGGCTTGGGCTGATAAGTGGCAAGTAACATTCGCGCCAGACAAGTGCCAGGCAATGACCATCTCCAACAAGAGAGCGTCTAACCAGCTTCCCTTGATATTCAACGGCATTGCCATCACCGAATCCCCCACCAACTTAACTGGACCAGCCACAAGAGCAGGTCAGAGGCTGGGTATTCTGAGGCGAGTGACTCACCTCCTGACTCTCCAAAGCCTTTCCACCATCTACAAGGCACAAGTCAGGAGTGTGATTGAATACTCTCCACTTGCCTGGATGAGTGCAGCTCCAACAACACTCAAGAAGCTCTACACCATCCAGGACAAAGCAGCCTGCTTGATTGGCACCCCATCCACCACCTTAAACATTCACTCCCTCCACCACCGGCGCACCGTGGCTGCAGTGTGTACCACCTACAGGATGCATTGCAGCAACTCGCCAAGGCTTCTTCGACAGTGCCACCTAGAAGGACAAGGGCAGCAGGCACATTGGGAACACCACCACCTGCATGTTCCCCTCCAAGTCACACACCATCCCGACTTGGAAATATATCGCCGTTCCTTCATCGTCGCTGGGTCAAAATCCTGGAACTCCCTTCCTATCAGCACTGTGAGAGAACCTTCACCACACGGGCTGCAGCGGTTCAAGAAGGTGGCTCACCACCACCTTCTCGAGGGCAATTAGGGATGAGCAATAAATGCTGGCCTTGCCAGCAACACCCACATCCCATGAACAAATAAAAAAAAAGTCAGCTCTAAATAATACAGACCAGAAGTGCAGGCACAAGTAATGGCAGTTTATTCAAACCAGTGCATCAAGGTCCACTGTATGTTCCTAATGCTATACTATTCTACACTGTCCAAGATTAAGAGCAGTAAAGGGATAGCAATAACATAGAGCAACCTGATACTTCTGCTGGATGCTCTGTAGTACATGACCCTTCTCGTTACTCTATATAGCACAGAACTGTTTTTGGCCTGTTCAAGCTCCTTTTTCCAGGACTGTTGTTGCCTGCTGATAAATGTATAATATAGCTTATTTTTGATCTGCTCAAGTGGGTCAAGAGGCTGGAGCCTGTTGCTATGGTACCCTCAGTTGGGGAGACCAAAGGTGCTCTTGAGTAAACAATAGGCAGCTCCCCATTGTAATGCTAATGCCTTTGTAGGCTGGCTGGAAGGATCCATTTGTGATATTGTGAGCCATTGATTATTTTACACTCTCAGATCTCCAGGCCAGAAAGATATGGAGTAAGCAGTGTAACTTTGGCTGTTCAATGTACATTGCTGCAAATGGGCACTGGATTTATACCAACCAAAGTACAGGTCCAATTTGCCATCTCATGGGCCCATGCACAAAAAATGGCCATCTATCCTGCTTAAATGGGCTGACTTATCCATACACAGCACTTTAATTTCCATTATGGCAGTCAAGGATGAATATATACATAGAATGAATATAAAAACGTCAAATGGAACAACTGTAGCAGATCAAAGATAGATGTCGTTGTACCCAGGTTGACTCATTCTTTTCACAAAACAGCATTTAGAAAGCTGTCGGTAGTCTGGACTTCCATCAGAACATTACTGGAGACCCTGTGGATTGTTGATGTATTTAAACTCCACAACCGGCACTGGTGAGCAGCACTGGCTGTAATAGTTATTGCTTGTGAACAATTTCCAAGCTACCTGAAAAATATAAGAAAGGCTAGAACAAAAAATAGGAATTTTGGCCATTAGCTGTGACCCTTCCAACAGACTACATGCAATGTGCACTACAGTGGATTCTCCTAACTTATTTAAGCTTATGAGGGAAGCAAATAAAACATAGATTACATCTTCACCAAAAAGAAAAATTGAGTGGGATTATGCACTGAGCAACCATCTACTTCAGTTTCTCCTTTGAGCCCAAGACTTGAATGGAAAGAAAAAGTTCTAAAATGGACTTAAACTCAGTTTAAAAAAAAATTGCTATCCAGTTAAAGATGGAAAAATTGGGCCCCATCTTAGGCTTTTTAATAACTAGGATTGCTACCTTCATTACACTTCTTCAGTTCAGTGTTAATAAATCAGACAGATGAAACTTGCAAGTCTTTATGCACAAAAGTCTATTTCACAACTAGAAACCTGCAAATTGCTTAGACATCTACTTTCTCCATGTGCTGTGTGTTAGATATTTAACTGTGTAGATTCTGATATAGTGTGCATGTACCGTAACACACTGCTGATTGTGAGTCTGTGGATGATCACTAGCTGTCACGTGGAATGGCTGCCTAGTAACCCTGCTTCTACCCCCATCCATTCTGTACTTTACACTAAGGCCTGCTGTTGCTTTCTTCACTGTAAACAGTGCTGAGCTGACAGACCATGCACATTAACAAAATTGCTCTTTAGTTAATAATGCAGCAATTTGAGAAGTAGTATTGTCAAATGTTTATTATTTAGTTATAACAGAAACTGCGCAGCACTGCTGAGAACTAAATCAAATTATTTTACTATGGTTCTAAAATGAAAACGATGGCCTCAGATCTATTAATCTTGGCCCTAGATATATTCTGGTGACAAGAAGTGGGTGCTACAAAATAATCCAGAGTACTATTGGTAGGACATAACCAACAAGAATGCTGGATGAATCAGCATTATTCTTGAGTTGAATTATTTTGCAACAATCCACTTACAATTTGCTTATACGCCTTCATTTAAACAACGGTGCTGCTCGTCAGCTCTGTACAACCTGAGATCATGTGACATTGTCAATACTACTTCCAAATCCAAATATCTCCTCTTGAATCTCTGAATACTCGGGATCACTGTGTGGATTAATAACAGGATTTTAGCAATTATTCATTTTGTCAACCAGTCTCTGTTGGGAGATTGGGTAAATGTATATTTATTTATTTAGTGTACTGTAATGCCTCCATTTACAATTTTTCATTTGATTTCTAAACAACTGTTAATACACAAGAGGTATTTTTTACAGACATCAGAGTTTTTAGAAAATAATTATGGAAGAAATCATGAACTACTAGGGATATTTCTAACACTAGTACTTTTTTCCTGACAGAAGGCTCCACAAGCCCACATTTTCAGCAGCATGCAGCACTTATAACTGACTCCAGAGACCAACGGAAAATGGTCTCATCTGCCACAATTGTGATCTGAGTAAATCCAGTTCTCGCCCCAGGTTGTGGTCTGATGCATGTGGTGCTTGCGACGCTGCAGAGCTCCTGCAACATTGCTGCGTCAAATAAATGCAATTAACCCAATTGCACCAATGACTGAGGTGCAGTGAAAGCAGCATTTTACTGCTGCCCCCTGTTAACTGGTGATACGTGATTCACATTAATGGCTGACTGTGGTACTTCAGTGCAGTGTGTACAGGATCACCGCCATGAACACTACTAAAAGTGGGCAACAACCAGGCAAGACTGTGGAGCAAGGGTAGCTGTGTCCTTGTTCATTTTTGACATTTCAACTGCTTTCGTCAGTGAACAACACAAAACAATTCTTGAGTTTTTGTTTGCCTGGACCAGTCAATCTTAGAGATTAGAATTAGAGGAGGTACTCTGCACGGTTGATTAACTAGTTTTAATTACCCTGCATCGGTTATCCTTTTTAACAAATATTGATTTATGTACTTTGACTAATTTAAGCTACGTGTAATTGCATTATTTTCATGCAACAAATTCTCATTTGCACCAATCCTACTGGCTGTGTGGTTGTCCTTGGGCATAGCCATGGAGTACTGAGCTATCCCTGTATGACATGCTGTTAAGGAAGTGGGTGTCAGGCTGCAGTGGAGGAGCAGGAAAACAGAACTGCAGGCCTCAGGCTGATGCCAACAGAAAATGGTGATCTATACAAAGAAAGAGCTTTCCATTTTTTTAAAAGTAAAACTTGCTTCAGTTTTTAAAATGAAATATAATTTGGTGGTGTTAGTGCTGTTACCTTTGTGTTATTCAGGCTTGTTGGGTGGGGTGGGGTGGGGGGGAGGGGTGACTCCTTTTAAAATGACCAGCATGCTACCTCGGTGCCCATATCACATCAACCAAGTTCAGTACAGGTTTTGTACAGTCTGATGTACTTGGTGACCTTCTGTATTCGTGTGATTGCTAATGTGGTGAATTAAAAGCAGCGTCCCTTTTTAATTAATATCGTTTTGTTCACCCAGAAGAAGGCACCAGAAATATAACATTTTACCCGCTGTTCCAGGGAGAGAGAGAGAACCTGGTGTTGAGAACTAATAGCATTGCAAAGAGGCACAATTCTTGAAATCATTCTGTCCCATAGAAGTTGAATCATCCACAAAATGCGACACATTCCAACTCAGTCCCTGCTAAATAGTGGCCTTACATTGACATTTAAAGAGGCAGTATTCCTTACAATAAGCCTGCCCTCAACAAAAACTTTGCCCAAAAATGCAGTAGTGGGAGAGTTTGACTGCCAGTTATAAAGTAGAGTTCAAGTCCCAGGGTTGTCAGTCAATGGGACAGTCAGAGGAGTTTCATCCACTCACAGCTGGTCTGCTAAATGCAGTACTGAGTCGACCCAAGGTGTTCTATCTCAGAGAGGAGAAAAATGTGATCCTATCTTCTCCCACTTTGATAAATCCCATGCAGAAACTTATAATTTTTTAAAAATTTGATCTCGGGATGTATATTTATTGGCCTCCCCTCAATGGCCTGAGGGCATGAAGATTCAACCAGATAATCTGGTACTGGAGTCGCAGATAGGCCAGACCAGGTAGGTGTAGCAGTGATCCAGTAACTTTGTTATTTTCTGGGGCTAGCCAGCAAGTTAGAAGATATATTGAATTCACTTCCACAACTTGCTATAATGGGATTTAAACCCATTAGGACTGATTTTAACCCTGCCCACCCAGTGGAAGGCAGCAGAGTCCTTCTTGAAATATGCAGAACAGGCTCCAATGACATCATTGGGGCCCAACTGCAATTTTAACCTGAGGCTTGCAGGAGGAAGCCATATTGGCTTCCTTGCCAAGCAAACCTGGCGGCAAGAGATGCCGGAGCCAGAAGAGGTCCAGAAAGAGTTGAGTTAGTTGTTTGTTTCTTTGTAGGCCAGGAGAAACAGGAATGCTCCTCTGGGCCACACAAGCAAACTTTGAGCCTCCCCTGGCCTGGGCTTCCCTCCCCTTCCCGACCACACAGCCATCCCAACCACATACCTGAGTGCCGGGGACCATTATTTCGTGTTCTCCTGCCGGATGAAATCCCACTCCTGCCCACTGGTCAGCTAGCATTTCCCGCCAGGTTCAAATGGGACACTAACGTGGGTCATGAGAGTTAAAATTTCCAGGGCTTCACCAAGCAGAGGGTTGGACAGCCAGCCATCCGCCTCAACCCCTGCCTACACAACTCCCACCAGAAGTTAAAATTGGCCGCTTAACCTCTGGGTTAGCTGGTCCAGCACCATAACTATTAAGGTACCACACCCATATATAATCCTGCCTTCCTATCTGGAGAGGACAATGTGTGGTGACAAGCAGGGCCATTGTGGAGAAAACAATATGGGGAGCAAGGTATTTTCTGTTTTTAAAAAAAGCAATACAGTTTATGTAACAAACCAAAATCCATAATTTTTGTGAGCAAATCAATAAGTAGATTTTTGTCTTCATGGCCTGGGTGGTAATCTGGTAGAGCAGATTGCCCTTGTTATAAATTGGATAGCCAGATGGTGAAGGATAGAATACCAGAGCCTGGTCTTCAGTTGCTTCCAAGCCTTTATTCACACAACTCAACATTACATGCCCTCCTACAAATGGATACAAGAGAGTCCCCAGTTGATATCCATCACCTGAATACAATTAACACTAATTGATATGTCACATAGATACAATTAACAGCCTGTCCTTTATAAACTCCGCCCCATTTTCATTCCATTGATTTCAGGTGGTGAAGACCTGCAAATCTATCCTTTTTTTTCTCCACCCCACTGGTCTTCCCAAGTCACGTTTCTTAAAAGGCAGGCAAGTAGCACTGGTCCCAGGCTTCTGACAGTGATTCCCAGCTACCTTCTGGGAGTCTGTGAGAGTGTCCTAGAGATGACTCTCTCTTTCTCTTTTTCTCTTTCTCTTTCTCTCTCTCACTTTTTTTTTCTCTCTCTCTTTTTCTTTCTTCCTTTCCCCCACTGACCCGGAGAGGTGCCTGGTCTATTCGTGACACATCTACAAAGCAGCACAGCTGAAACTCGGGACTCAGCAACATAAGTAAATCAATTCACAACTGCTGCTGCTGCTAGGAAAGCAGCAACATTTAATGTGTCCCTTTGACTTTCTTATTCATTGTACCATAAACAGCAACTTCCATTTATATAGCACCTTCCACATAGAAAATGTCACAAGGTGTTTCAGAGAGGCGTATGGAAAAAATGGATGCTGAGCCAAAGGAGAAGATTTTCGGAGACTTGATCAAAGAGGGACTTAAAGGAGCAGAAGGAGGCGGAGAGGCAGAGTGGTTAAGGGAGGGAATTCCAGAGTTTGGGGTGCAGGCAGATGAAAATATGGCTGCCCATGTATGGCAAAAGGAGGAGGGAAGCTCAGCATCCTAAATTTGGATTATGTTTGAAAAAAATTGAAGTTTAATTTTTTGAAACATCGTAAGACAGTCTGGACTAATAAGAAGGCATACTGTCTTTCTCACCATTTCCCGATTTTCATCATCGGCTACTCCCAGATTAAGTAATAGCTTTCAGGCAATAAAACACCAAGCATAATGCTTCAGCTGATGCTTCCAATGCTGCTACTTTCGAGTTATGTTGGATATTTTTATGGAATCATAAGTTTCTTGCAGTTCAAGGTTTTCTTTTGCATTGGTTCCATTGTCTTGTCTTGAACTTGTGCCTGCTGTGGTTATGTCTGCTGTTTGTTGCTTGCTTGTCTCACTTTCCAGTAGGCAGAATCTCTTGTTTTTGGTCTTACCTTACAAATAACAGGTGGGCCTTTGCCAGATGCATGTAAGCACAATTATCTTGGTTTTTGTTTTCCTTTTGTATTACCTGATATGAATGTAAAATGTTTATCAATCAGCCAGCTCTATGATGTACCAGCCTGGTCTGTAATGATTTTTTAGAACAGTTTTTCCTCTCTTTTAATCCCTGTGACCAAAACATTCCCTGACTCAGGCTTGGAGGTAGTTTGTTCCCAAGCCTCTGTCAATTCGGCTCTGTAACAGACCACTAGCAGGTACATGGGAATGGCCCGGCTTGACTCACTCTTCCTGTGGGGAAGCATCTCGCCTCCACTTGGTAACTTCCTGACAGACCAGCCAAATCAGAAACTCTTGTGGATAAATCAGCAGCAACAACCTACACCCTTCTACTCTATAGAACAGTAACAATGCACAAGGGTAACACAATACACTGTGTCGCCAGGCTGTCATGGGACTCCATTTTTTAATCACATAATCATTGCCTAATGGTCACAAAAGTCAGGAAGAGAAAAAAATGCCCCCATGCAAATCATTCAAGATAGCGTATTGGACGTCTTTAACTAAACTGTACCAGCACTGATACAGATTAGTACTCTGGCTGTCAATCACTCTAGGATGCCATAGGCTGTGTTGATTTTTGGTTTTTCATCTTAGGACTTTGTCTCCTTCCAAATCACATTCTTCATCCAATGGGTCCATTGCTTCTAGTAGGAAATGCCCATACCCAATGCCACCTCTTCCGGATGAAGAGGGAAAGGCTGGTCGACAAAGTGCACGGGTAAGTACGTTGTGAGGTGGTGCAAAGATACAATCAGTTTAAGTCATAAAGATTTGAATAGCTTTAGTTAATGTAGATCCATAAATAATTTATTCAGTAATAGATCATCAGTTGGACAAGCGATTTGGCATGGCATGGCACGACATCTCGCAACAAACACCCCAAATATCTACAATCACCGCATGTAGTATTGTTTACTGCCTGAGTACCATCATTTTGCACAAGTAGTGCCAGAAAGTGTGAACATGCCGAGCAGATCTGAGTGATGATAAATTAGATGCCCTAATCATCAGTAAAGCTACATTTGTTGAATTATCAACTATGAGTCAAATGACTGTGAATCTGTTTGATGAAAGTAAGTGGCTTATTTTATTTTTATGGTAAATCTCCAAACTCTCTTAAAACATTGATTTTTAAAAATGCTGTCTTGCAACATTTAGTACTGTACCTTCTGGTACATGCATAAAGAGTTAAAAGATGCACAAAATTAACTTCCTGAAATATTTTTATGTAGACCATAAGGTGGTAAAACATTTCACCTTACAAGAGCATCAGATGTGGTTTATTAAACGGCTATTCTTTTTTGACTTGTTTATGTAAGAATATGAGAAAACTGCATCAGAATTTGTCACCCTTCAGTCAAAACCTTAAAGAATTAATAAATACTCAAACTGCTTCTGAAACTGGAAGTAACATCAATAATAGTATAGATTTCTGCTCTTGTTATGCTGTGCGGTTGGTGTGAGCAAGGCATATTAAGCAGTGCCACCTCCCTTGTGGCAACCGGGTTGTACTGGCTGCAGACTGAGGTGCTCCACTCCTCTCTGGAGTGCCGCCTTACTTGCACAACTGCGTACATGTGTCATACTCGGATGGATTATGATGTGTATCCTTTTAATCTTTAAACAATATTAAGAGTTTTAAAAAATAATTTGCTTCTCTGAGTTATTGTTGTCACACTTCTGTGGTCATTAATTTTAGTCACGACTTGTCCAATTTGCAGAAATAGACTGTGCTTAAAATTACAAAACAGAATTTGAGATCAATGAAGCTTATTATCCAGGTTTCTGAGTAGTAACATTACATTTGTTGACCTGTTAAACATATTGTGATTTTGAAAGACTTGAAACCCTGTTGAATTAGGAGCTGGAGAGGATAGAATTCATGCAAATGAAATAGAATCGGGTAAATGAAATAAGCATTGTCTTTTTGTTAAAGATGAATAGTTTTTGTCTCATTTGTAAAACCGACCTAATATATGTTCCTGTTTCTTCCACAGCTCTGGGAGACCTCCATTTAGACTTCTATTCAGCGCATCTGAGCTACTAAAGATTTCCATTTTCTTCCACTTTTATAAATGGCAGCCTTATGTCGATGTCTTTTAATTAACGACTCTCTGGAGCATCAGTGAGGCTTTTGGAAGATAGGAGTCTAAAGTACACACTCTGCTATCTTCAGAGAAAGGCCAGGACTTCTAAACATAAAATAATGAGTAGACTCTGACTCATCGCTAATAAAACAATTGGCATTGTATGATGAAGAATCGGTATTCTTGTGACAAATACAGCACTGAAACAATGACCTGGGGACAGGATCTCATCCTGAAGAAGACAATAAAAAAAAACCTTGCCCTTTATTCTCATCTGTTATGGTGCTCAGTCCCGTGGAAGAAGATTGAGAGAGCCCATTTTTCAACAAGGTTCAGTTTAATGCCGCTGAGCACACATTCACTGCAGTGACTAATACTGTATGCATGAATCCCGTTTGAAACCAATTCCAGTAGTCTGTAGCAAACAGGATGCTTGCAGAGACAAAACATGTATGATTTTGCCAAAAGCTGCTTTGGGTTGATTTGTGTAACAGGATAAAAAATAATTTGCATTTGTAAGGGTTATTGTGAAAAGAAATGGTGTATGCAACTGAAGACCAGAATGGTCTGTTTCTAATCATATCTTTGATACTTGCAGAAGTGCTTGCTCTGAAAGTGTTTTGTAAATATGTACAGTTTTTCTGTGTTACCTGACAAACATCAGCCAGTAGATGTTTGCCTTGGTAAATCCGAAACAAGGTCATATCTGACTTAATATTACCTTTATTCTGATTGATTTGGGGTTTTGTGAAAAGATTGGATCTCTTTTATACCATAGATGGTGTAAATTATCAATATTTTGCTGATAAGCTGATAATTTCATTTAATGGAAATCACTAGAAATCATAATTGCCTTTCAAAATATGGACTATTGGAACATGAAATTCATAACTGTATGTATTGTACTTATAAAATTAAAATTAGCAAAATGAAAGTATAATGCCAAAAGTCAGACACAACTTGTTCCGAGAGAAAGGGCTAGGGTGTACCATTACTCTCAGCTTTATTTGGCCATACTGCATAGCTTTGCATTTAGATGCCAAACCTTCATGTTGCAGTCATTAGTTAAACATAATCAAAGTTGTACGACTAATCAAACATGCCTTCCCTTCCAACAGACGAAGTAATCGGTCTTGCTGAGTGATTTCAATAACACTGAGCTTGTTTTTCAATAAGAACAGTAATTAATTCCATCTGGCACAGACATTATCAATGTATATGTGCAACAGCTGGACATTTCTAAACAATCAAAGAGCATGTCACAGCATTGGTTTTGGCAATGATAGGGTAGGTTTTCAACTTTCCACCCGGATGCAAACCTGAAGTTGTGGATCAGCCACCTCTTATAAAAAGTGCCCAGTTTAATTTCCGTTGATTTTAACGCCAGTTTTACACCAGGCAATAAGTTGAAAATCAACCTCGATGTGCGGTTCCTCATTATTTAACAGAGTAAAGATGTATGTTAGAATATCTACTGAATTTAACCAGAAAATGTGAATTGATTTTGCTGCAATGTTGAATGCCATTGAGGGTGAGGTTAAAGTTGTTTGTCAAGAAACACTGAGCATTATTATCAGCGATCACTACAATTTTAAGTACTGTGTTATTTCTTCAAAATAACAGGGTTTTGTGTATTGTCGACAATTGACTTGATGCAAACAGAAATATTTACAATTGGTCCTGTTAAAATGTAATCTGATTGACCTTTTTTTTATCTCATCAGAAATTTTAGTCAATATTCTATAAATGTTCCTTTTACTTTTTGGAAAGTAGCAGCTACATTCAAATCTAATATTCTTTGGTAACATTTCTCCGAGACAACATAACTAACATAATCTTTGAGAAAACTGAAAAAGTAATGTACAAAATGCAAAAAAGTCCCACAGAAAAATGCTAGTTTATAATGTCATAGAATCTTATAGCACAGGAGGCTAGTCACGTGTGCCATTCCCTGGAAGAACTACCCACTTGATCCCATTACCTTGCCATTTTCCCTTACCCTTTTTATTTTTTTCAAATATTTACCCACTTCCCTTTTGAAAGCTATTATAGATTTTGCTTCTCCCATTGTTTCTGGTAGGGGATTCCAACAAACCTCTGCATCATTTTTTCTCCTGACCTTTCACTTTGTTCTTTTGATAATGATTTTAAATTTATGCCCTCTAGAACAAACTTACCGATCAGCGGAAATAGGCCTTCCCTATTCACCATATCAAAACCCCTCATAATTTTTGAACACCTCTATCAGATCTCCTAACCTCCTCTGTTCTAGTGAAAAGCACCCCAGTTTCTCTAGTCTCTCCTTATCTCTGGCATCACCTTAGTAATTACTTCTGCACCCTCTCCATGTCCGTGACACAGTATTCTAACTGCGACCTAACCAATGATTTGTATTAGTTTAGGTTTACTTTGTTCCTTTTCTATCCTATAGCCCTATTTATAAATCCCAAATATGGAATCCATGCTAAGAATATGCTAACCTATGACTGCCTACAGCAAAGGCAAAAGGTGAATTAAATTTACTAAGTTAAGAAAGTTCAATTCTCTTGAGTCAGTTCAGTGACTAGACTTAAGACTAATTATTATTTTTTGTTCTTGGGATGTGGGTGATGCTGGCAAAGCTGCAAATTTATTGCCCATCCATAGTTGCCCTATAAATGTGGTAAAGCGCTTTCTTGAACCACTGCTGTGCTTGTGGTAGTGGTGCTCCTAGTTTGGAAGGTTTTATCTTGAACTGCTACAGGGATTTATAGATATATTTTACTAACAGTTAATTTCTGATCATTTACAAAAGTTTTGCTATCCCCAGGTTACCTTTACCAATCACAAAGGATTTGGACAAAGGGTCACTCGGCCTTTGACAACTCTAGACTCGACTGTTCCAACGCTTTCCTACCTGGCCTCCCATCCTCCTCCTTCTGAAACTTCAGCTCATTTAAAACTCTGCTGCTTGTATCCTTTGCTGCACCAAGTCCCACTCACCCATAACTTCTTGCTGATCTACATTGGCTCCCGGCACCCCCAGCGCTTCAAATTTAAAATTCTCATCCTTGTGTTATCCATCCATTGCCTCATCCCTCCATATCTTTGTAACCTCCTCCAGTGCTACAGCAACCCCTCCCTGAACTCTCTGTTCCTCTTACTTGGGCCTCTTGTGCATCGTCCCCTACTTCACCCCACCATTGCTGGCTGTGTCTTCAACCGCCTAGGCGCCATGCTCTGGAATACCTTCCGTAAATCCCTCGTCCACTCCACCTCACTCTCCTCCTTTAAGATACTCCTTAAAACCTACCTCTTTGACCAAGCTTTTGACCACCCCTCCTAACATCTCCTTCGTTGGCTCGGCATCCATTTTTTTCATTGTGCCTCTGCATTAAAGGTGCAGTTGTTGTTGTACTAACTTGCAGCTTATTTGCAATCTTCAATTCAATAATTTTTAAGTAATTCTCAATGTATGTATAATATATGTGTAAAATAATTGCTCATCCTGACTATCCAGACAGGCAAGTAGTTGAGTCAATCTCTGGTTATTCTTACATGAAATATTAAGCTAAGTCTTTTGAATTGGTAAATTGTGTGATTATAGCCCCGAAATTCCTTGGGTCAGGATCCTGGCAGTTAAACTGGGATCACACCCAATGGTACCCTAAAGCGCTGATATGCCAGGTCCCACTTGAGCTTGAGGATTGGGAACTCCCTATGTAGGGAGTCTCCACCCTCTAGCTCTACCCCTGACAATCATTTGCCTTGTAAGGGTCAGATGGGTACAACCAGGTCTCCACTGTTTTCCTCGTGGTTGCTCCAATCTCCCACCAGAGTTATAGTGGGAGACGAGTGCAACCCCCATGTTCACATCACGGAAAATTAGATTCTTAATGTTGGTAGTTTTAGTGATTTTTAAATTTCATATCATTTAGTAGAAGCCACTTGAGTATAATTGTGTCTTTTATAATTCAAATAATTATTAGTTATATTATTTGAATCCCTTTATTTCTTGAACCTACTGAGATGTCGTGACCATATCAGGTTGCCCCAGTTGAGTGTGATTCTACTATAATGCTAATGTACCTTGACTGATTTGTTTGCAGGGTTCTATGAAATGATTACAAGCTTTCTCCTCACCTTTTGATAAAGATATAAGATTAACTGAGATGGCAAAATGCCCGGAATTTCCTTCGAGCTGCTCCCATTCCGCCACCGGAAGTGTCAAAGAACACCCTATTTACATGTGTAAACAGGCTTTCTGCCGCACTTTCAGCGAAGTCACGGCGTGCGGAGCGGGAGCAGCTCCCAGGAAATTCCGGGCCATTTATATGCTTTTTGATGTTATACTCTAAGTGCTAAAACCGTCCGTGTCTAGGAATGTTTCTTGAGTTCTTCACATCACCTCTGCACCTTCAAAGACGTTTTCTAGGGGGTGAAGGTTTAGAATTGAATCTTAATTTAAAGATTAGAGGATTAGTATTAGCAGTTTGCGACGTAGACAGAGGGTTTCACCAACCAGCAGTACAAATGGGAAATGTCCAACTTATGCGGACAGCAGGTGAGGTCCTGCGAGCCGTGCAGACCAATCATTTGGGTTTTTTTAAAAAGGATTTGTCTCTAAATCAGTTTCATCAAAACCAAGTAGTCAGGACTACCTGGGATCAATTTGCAGCATTTTCAACATTTGATTTTCATTATCAGAGTTTTGCCAAATGGTACTTAGACCCACTCACTGGTGCAGTCTGTATGCAGTAAAATTGATCTTTCCATTTTCATTCAGATATGGCTGCCAGCTGTAATCCTTACATTGTACTGCATCACTGTTATCAACATGTGATATGAGTTTGTATGTATATATATAAAAGTAGCTAGCTCTGTAGATATTAAAATGATATGCCATTATATAATACACAGTACATTTCTATGAAAAAAATTAGAATGGCTAAAAGTTTCCATTTGGATACTTATTATTACAGGGTATTGGAAGTGTATGATAAATTGTCCCTTATATTTTCAGCCACTCTGACATTACTGTTTATACCACAGCAGCATAATGCAAAATATTGTTTGAGATTTACCATATTCTGCATGCCTAAAAGATAACAATGTCATGTCACCATATAGTTTATTATAAAATGCCTTTTTTAAAATGAGATCAGCTTAAATATTTGTCTTTGGCTATAAGTGCTGTATATGCCATTGTAACAGGCTGGCTGTATACTTCTGAGTGAAACAGTTGAGGCAACTCTGTATAAAACTGTTGCCATCTCCATTTCTTCATTTTTCAATCTGTTTTTCACCACTTTATATGCTTTTATGAAAGATATAGAATGTAACTCTAATTATGGAATTGTATCTTACTTGCTGGCGGTGTACTGACCTAGAAAAAGCTCATTTTCCTTGGCTGAGTATTAAGCTTCTATTAACCATGTACATTATAGCACGGTTGTAAATAATGCAACATTTGAGATTAACGCCCGTGCTTTTCTGAAACAATACTATTGTAATATATTATCTTAATAAAAATTTACTTCCAGTTAACCTGGAACCTAATGATTTGCACGTCAATAACACTACCGTCTCTGGAATGGAATGTGATTTTTATTTTGCTGTTCAATAGCAGTTGCTGCCAAGGAGTACAACTTGTGGGTCAACTGCCCACTGTAGAAACTGTGTGATTTTCATTGGCAGATGTTACTGAAATATTGCTGGATCTTCCATGGCATTGTTCAAAGATTTATATGGATTAGCTTCTTGCTGCTGTTGGTGGCCAGTGTTTAGCCAGCATCAGAACTGAAACTCTGGTTTAGGCTGGGATGCTTACATTTGTTTTGTGTTTACTGCCCAGTAAAGCAGAATGCAGTAAATAATACCGCAGGATGTCTAATGGTGTTGTTCACTGGTAGTTACACATTTGGAGTGAGGTTTCCAGTATTTACTGCAGTTCTACTACAGCCTAAACATGACAGCAGTTCACCCATTGCTGTAATACAACAAATTTACTAAAATAATATATCAAATGCCCCTCCCCCCCCCCAGAGGTTGTTGGAGGCCAATCTTCTCAGCCCCAGGACATTGCTCCAGGAGTTCCTCAGGGCAGTGTCTTAGGCCCAACCATCTTCAGCTGCTTCATCAATGACCTTCCCTCCATCATAAGGTCAGAAATAGGGATGTTCGCTGATGATTGCACAGTGTTCCAGTCCATTCGCAACCCCTCAGATAATGAAGCAGTCCGTGCCCGCATTCAGCAAGACCTGGACAACATCCAGGCTTGGGCTGATAAGTGGCAAGTAAAATTCGCACCAGACAAGTGCCAGGCAATGACCATCTCCAACAAGAGAGAGTCGAACCACCTCCCCATGACATCCCCCACCATCAACATCCTAGGGGTCACCATTTACCAGAAACTTAACTGAACCAGCCACTTAAATACTGTGGCCACAAGAGCTGGTCATAGGCTGGGTATTCTGCGATGAGTGACTAACCGCCTGACTCCCCAAAGCCTTTCCACCATCTACAAGGCACAAGTCAGGAGTGTGATGGCATACTCTCCACTTGCCTGGATGAGTGCAGCTCCAACAACACTTAAAAAGCTCGACACCATACAGCACAAGGCAGCACGCTTGATTGGCACCCCATCCACCACCCTAAACATTCACTCCCTTCACCACCAGCGCACCATGGCTGAGTGTGTACCATCTACAGGATGCACTGCAGTAACTCGCCAAGGCTTCTTTGACAGCACCTCCCAAACCCGTAAGGTACAGTAAGTGCAATAAAGAGAAGCAAAGAAATATTTGATTGAGACAAAGTTAAAGGAGACAAAGAAAAAGTAAGAAAAAAATACTTTTTTTAAATGTCCAACAATAATTAAAAGCTGAAGGAATGAGATTCCCCACGTGTAAAAATTAATTTTCAGTGGCCAGAGAAGCAGTAATTAAGACTTACCATGCCGTTAAAATGGTACTTAGACTTGAAATGACACAAGTTTTGTTGGCGAGTTTGGTCTGTACCTGCATGCCATTCAATACATTTGAACGGGGAGCCAGCCAGTGAAATGCCTTCTTCACGCAACTTTTGGAGGAGCAGGGTATCGGGTACAGCAACTTCCAGATTTCCACATTTAACAGCACATGTGTGGTCACCAGAAGTCGCTGTCTGATTTGCATATGAGTAACAGTTAGTGTTGTTAGTCTCCACCATTTTTACAGCAAAATCCAGCCCATTATTTTGCTTTTTATTATTTGATGTTTGGAGCACATTAAAACAGTGGTCACTCAACCCATTCCTGTGTGGCCCGTGATTTAACGGTGACTTCATTGTCTGGTTTTCATGTCACAGGTCTGGAAGGTGAAGCTATGTTATCACAGTCACAACTTGTAGGATGTGAAAGCAGTGGATTAAGGGTTCCAGGACTGTTTGTGCGAAGGGATATAGGTGTGTGGGAGTGGTCGAGGTGACAGCTAACTGAATCGATGAGCTGAGAGCATCCCTTGCATCACGGGCTGCAAGATGATCCGTTTGCCAGGCGTTGGGTTCCCCATCTTCTCGCTATTCTCTTCCTCGTCATATGTAGAGTCCTCAATGCCTTCTTCCTCCAGCACCTCCATTCCTCATTGCTGAGTGATGGTGTGCAGGATGCAGCATGCCACAATATTTCTTGAGATTTTGGCTGGCGAATACTGGAAAGACCCTATATACCTGTCAAGGCACCTGAACCTCAACTTGAGCATTCCAATGGCCTGTTCGATGACGCATCTCATAATGTGGCTGTTGTTATACCTCTCCTGCTGTTGAGTGGTGAGGTGTTGTGAGCCAGAGTAGAAGGGGGTATCACTTATCCCCAAGCAGCCATCCTTTCAGATTGGTCCCAGGCGGAAACATGGTGGGGATATTCGACTGCTGTGACATGAATGCATCATGACAGCTTCCTGGGTATCAGACAAACCTATTCCTGTGGTTGCAGACAGAATTACATAGAATATACTGCACAGAAATAGGCCATTCAGCTCAACAGATTCATGCTGCTGTTTATCCTCTTTGCAAGCCTCCTCCCTCCCTACTTCATCTAACCCTATCAGCATACCCTTCTATTCCTTTCTCCCTCATGTTTATCTAGCTTCCCCTTAAATGATCTATGCTCGTCACAACAGCTACTCCTTGTGGTAGCAAGTTCCACATTCTAACCACTCTCTGGGTAAAGAAGTTTCTCCTGAATTCCCAATTGGATTTATTTGTGACTGTCTTATATTTATGGCCCCTAGTTCTGGTCTCCCCCACAAACCCCTTCTTTACGTCTATCCTATCAAACCCTTTCATAATTTTAAAGACCTATCAGGTCATCCCTAAATCTTCTCTTTTCTAGAGAAAAGAGCCCTAGCCTGTTCAATCTTTCCTCATAGGTAAACCTCTCAGTTCTGGTATCATCCTAGTAAATTTCTTTTGCACCTTCTCCAGTGCCTCGATATCCTTTATATAATATGGAAACCAGAACTGTTCACAGTACTCCAAGTGTAGTCAAACCAAGGTTCCATACAAGTTTAACACAACTTCTCTGCATTTCCATTCTATCCCTCTAGAAATGAACCCCAGTGCTTGGTTTGCTTTTTTTAATGGCCTTATTAACTTACGTTGATACTTTTGGTGATTTGTGTATCCCAAATCCCTCTGCTCCTCTACACCATTTGGACACTTATTTTTCCAAGGAGTATGTGGCCTCCTTATTCTTCCTACCAAAATGTACCACCTCACACTCATCTATATTGAAATGCCAATTACATGCCCAGTCTACAAATTTATTAATCTCTTCCTGTACTTTGTCGCAGTCCTCCTCTGTATCAACTACACCTCCCAATTTGGTGTCGTCCGCAAATTTTGAAATTGTACTTCTGATTCCCGAGTCCAAATTGTTTATGTAAATGGTGAACAGTGATCCCAGCAATGATCCTTGTAGCACACCACTTACGAACTTTTGCCAGACTGAGTAACTACCTTTAACCCCTACTCTCTGTTTTCTGTTTTGCAGCCACGTGTTCTGATCTTAATGAGTGTACTATGTGGTACCTTATCGAAGGCGATTTGAAAATTCAAATATATTACATCTATTGCATTACCCTTGTCTACCCTTTGTTACTTCTTCAATGAATTCAATAATGTTGGTAAAGCATGACCTTCCCTTTTGAAATGCATGCTGAACATTGATAGAGTCGAAACCCTTGCGATTTGCAAATGCTCCTGGCTGGTCAGAGAGTGCCCTGATAGCCACATGTGTGAAGTCTATGGTACCCTGCACTTTTGGGAAGCCAGCCAGAGCTGCAAACCCCATTGCTCACTCAGTCTGATTGGTGTCATCTCTTGTGATGGTGATATATTTACTTGCCCAGGCAAATAATGCAGCGGTCACCGACCAGGTGCATTTGTGGGTGGCCAACCGCGACACCATCGCTATGTCTCCTGCCTGGATGGATCCAATTACATTGAAATTGAGGGTGGTGGTGACTTTCACTGCTGCTGGAATGGCCGTCAGGTCCAGCAGAGAGAAGGTCCTCAGACAGATCAAGGAAGCTCAGCCTCTGTCTGTACACCTTGTTAGGTGGGTAGGGCCGTCTGTGAACATAGCCCCAAGCATTGCTGCTTTCTCTGCTGCCCACTTGCAACTCCCTCCTCAGCCACCTTTGCTGCTACTGCTCCTCTTCACTCCAATAGAGCGCAGATATAGCAGCACCCATCAACTTCTCCTTTCCTAAGTCAAGAGTATCAAAGTCACAATCTCAAACAATCTATTCTCTCAAAACCGTAGCCCATAATGAACTGAGGATACACCTGAGTGCAGCAGCTTTATTGAACTCGGGCCTCCTTAACTTTAAGCACATTAAGCAACTTGCAACCAAACTCTCCACCGTTCCCCTGGCAACCTTGTCGATCTGCGCAAATCCCGTGCTACAGCAATTAAAGTCAAATCATGGTCCTAATTGCATCATAGGACCTCGATTTAAATATATTCATGAGCCTCCCGCCACTCCACAGTGGGAGACTTGTCGGCCCAATAATCGCCGCCGTTAATATTAGAGCAGCAGGGAATTTTAACCCCTCGCCCAACCCTATTCCGCTCGTTGTGGGGGGTTTAAAATTGAGGCCATATAGTCCAATCAACTGATAAAAGTTCTATGAACTAATACTGCATACCAATTCCCTGCTCAGGGCCACAATCCTAAGCAGTGTTTTGTTTGAGGGCCACTTTTAGGGATGCTGTTTCATTTACTATTTCTCTGGCCAGATTTTCTTCATCTTTGCTTTAAGCTTTCTTGCCCTGTGCAATCCCTCACCTTTTCCAGTCTCTTTTTCTTCTCTACTTTTTCCAGCATGTTTTTTTCCCCTTATTTTTCCTTGCCTTCATTCAATAACCATCTGGCTCTGCCTTATTGCCAGCACTAGGGTTCAGCACTGGTCTTTCTCCTTCTCTTCCAATAGTTTTAAAAAAGCCTTGGATGGTCCCACTGCTTGCTAGTATTCCCCTACCTTTTCTCTTGAAACTAAGAGGAGAAGCAGCAGCCAAAAGCCAGACAGGCTATGAACGGAGGCTTTAAGACATGGAAACACAGGGGGGTGGTCAAAGCCTAACATCTGTGGTGGGTAAAATTTTGGAGTCTATTATTAAGGAGACAGTAGTGGAACATTTGGATAAACATAATTTAATAGGACAAAGTCAGCATAGCTTTTTGAAGGGGAAGTCATGTCTGACAAATTTGCTTGAGTTCTTTGAAGACATAACGTATAGGGTGGATAAAGGGGAACCAGTGGACGTAATGTATTTAGACTTCCAGAAGGCATTCGACAAGGTGCCACATAAAAGATTATTGCTCAAGATAAAGAATCACTGGATTGGGGGTAATATTCTGGCATGGATGGAGGATTGGTTATCTAACAGGAAACAGAGAGTTGGGATAAATGGTTCATTCTCGGACTGGCAACCAGTAGCCAGTGGTGTTCCGCAGGGGTCGGTGCTGGGTCCCCAACTCTTCACAATCTATATTAACGATTTGGAGGAGGGGACCGAGTGTAACATATCAAAGTTTGCAGATGATACAAAGATGGGAGGGAAAGTAGAGAGTGAGGAGGACATAAAAAACCTACAAGGGGATATAGACAGGCTGGGTGAGTGGGCGGAGATTTGGCAGATGCAATACAATATTGGAAAATGTGAGGTTATGCACTTTGGCAGGAAAAATCAGAGAGCAAGTTATTATCTTAATGGCGAGCAACTGGAAAGTACTACAGTACAAAGGGATCTGGGGGTCCTAGTGCAAGAAAATCAAAAAGTTAGTATGCAGGTGCAGCAGGTGATCAAGGCGACCAACGGAATGTTGGCTTTTATTGCCAGAGGGATAGAATATAAAAACAGGGAGGTATTGCTGCAGTTATATAAGGTATTGGTGAGACCGCACCTGGAATACTGCATACAGTTTTGGTCTCCATACTTAAGAAAAGACATACTTGCTCTCGAGGCAGTACAAAGAAGGTTCACTCAGTTAATCCCGGGGATGAGGGGGCGGACATATGAGGAGAGGTTGAGTAGATTGGGACTCTACTCATTGGAGTTCAGAAGAATGAGAGGCGATCTTATTGAAACATATAAGATTGTGAAGGGGCTTGATCGGGTGGATGCGGTAAGGATGTTCCCAAGGATGGGTGAAACTAGAACAAGGGGGCATAATCTTAGAATAAGGGGCTGCTCTTTCAAAACTGAGATGAGGAGAAACTTCTTCACTCAGAGGGTAGTAGGTCTATGGAATTTGCTGCCCCAGGAAGCTGTGGAAGCTACATCATTAAATAAATTTAAAACAGAAATAGACAGTTTCCTAGAAGTAAAGGGAATTAGGGGTTATGGGGAGCGGGCAGGAAATTGGACATGAATTTAAATTTGAGGTTAGGATCAGATCAGCCATGATCTTATTGAATGGCGGAGCAGGCTCGAGGGGCCGATTGGCCTACTCCTGCTCCTATTTCTTATGTTCTTATTACAACTGGCTCTGGGCTATAACGCAACCAATATAGTAGAAGCAGTCATTTTAAATTTCATGGTAGCAAGTACATTCACATGATGAGAACCAATTTTGGTGAAAATCTCAAATATTTTGCACATTATTGAGGCAATCCTTTATTTTTTTAAAAATCATCGTAGGTTTTATCAACATAATCATGGAAAATAGGAGCAAGAGTAGGCCATTCGGCCCTTCCGGCCTGCTCTGCCATTCAAAATGATCATGGCTGATCGTCTAACTCACTACCCTGTTCCCGCTTTTTCCCCATATCCCTTGATCCCTTTAGCATTAAGAAATATATCTATCTCCTTGAATCCATCTAATGACTCAGCCTCCACTGTCTTCTGTGGTAGAGAATTCCACAGGTTCACCACCCTATGAGTGAAGAAATTTCTCCTCATCTCAGCTCTAAATGGCATACCCCTGGTTCTGGACTCCCTAGCCATCGGAAACATCCCTGCATCTAGTCTGTCTAGTCCTGTTAGAATTTTATATATTTCGATGTTGCTATTTTTGGAAGGTGCCACAATGGTGGGCAAAGTCTAAATATTAATTTGTGGCAAATGAAATTAAAACCACATTATGGGAATTGGATAAATACTTCAAGGGAAAAAAATTACAGGGCTAGGGGAAAGAACAGGGGAGTGGGACTAATTGGATAGCTCTTTCAAAGAGTCAGCATGATGGGCTGAATTGGCCCCTTCTGTGCTGTACCATACTATGATACAATGACTATGAAGGCAATGCTGTGTAACCAGGCATGCACGCAATCACAGTTTGTTTAATAACAACCTATTTAAGGCTGAGATTGATAGATTTTTGGACACTAGAGGAATCAAGGGATACAGGGATCGGGCAGGAAAGTGGTGTTGAGGTTGAAGATCAGCCATGATCTGAATGAATGGTGGAGCAGAATCGAGGGGCCATATGGCCTACTCCTGCTCCTATTTCTTATGTTAACCTGAGATTCAGAGGCCTATAAATCAGGTTTTGAGAAGGTACATAACACAATATCATTGTGTTAGAACAAAAAAAATAGCTGGTCTACTTTATACTTCTGGCAAAGCATTGTACTTGTAGATATGATCCACAAACAGAAATTTCAAAACCCTGAGGTTAGTTTTAATTTTTAAGCAAGCCAAGATCCTTTTTTTCATCCTGGATTAACATATTCTCACCTGTAGTAATGTAAATGCTGTTTGATGTGATGACTGTGCTGCTTCATTTTAATAAAGCAGCACAGCCTACCCATGGAACCAAAAAAAAGTAGAATTCGTTTTCAATTTCAGATATGACATATGCATTACGTCTCCAAATCTTTTAAATAACATCACACCTTACCATGAATAGTTGCTATTAAATCAAATTTGACTCAAAATGTTGTTTTAGTGCTGCAAGATATTTAAGGTAAGTTGAAACCATTTTTACTGATCTTGATTGATTATATACCCTCCTTTCACCTTTTGAAGTGAATTTAACTTTGCACATTCTAGATACTTTTGGAAGTCCTTGAACGCAAACTCTGCAGTTTTTCAAGATGGTACTGTTCATTTTCTAAATCATCTTGATCATCTAACGATTTTCGAATGTAGTTTTTCAGTTCTTCGATTCCACATCTAGTCGATCCAGAGACTGGGATTATGTGTTTGAACTGAACCGGGCTCGTGGGAACCATGTCTTCTGGTAATAAGTGATAGAAATCTATAGGGGGAAAAGAAAAGTACATCAAGACAGAAGAAGTGGATTTCTGAAGACAGTGGATTTCTGAAGACAGAACATTTTGAGTCAATACATTTCCTTTTTAATCAGCAAATCTAATGACCGAATTTAAATTCAAGGACAGAAATGTTCAAGCTGCTAAAAATTGTTTACTGGTGAAAAATTATGAAATGCAGAACTTCTTCGCACCAGATATCCTACAAAACATATAAATTGTTAAGTGTTTACACTATGCTTTGTATTTTTAAACAATGTACATCTACTGCAATTAGCAGCAGTTTATAATGTGTATTTTCTGTCTAATGACTCATATGCACAGCTATTATAATGCAATAGGTAGGTGGAGAGTTTTACATTTAGTACAATAGATGTTTCTGACCTAAATTGGAAAGCTGCACGCACAAAAATAAAATCCCTCATCAAATAATGAATAGTTGTAATAAGACTATAAGACTCCCAGTTGTTCTCCAGGAAATTGATTGCAAGGTTTCATCAACTTACTTTTATGGTACAGCTGATAAACAGTCACCAATGAGTAGGCATTCTATTAAATGTGTCAAGTCTAATTCTAAATCAAATTCAGTCTAATTTGTTGAGGTAAGAAGCTGATGTTCATGGGTATATAAAATGTGTGCTTCATCTAATATTAAAAACCTTTACCAAAAGAAATCTGCTTTAAAAAACCTTTACCAAAAAAGTTAGTGCAAGTGTAAAACAGAATTCCCCTTTTACGCTAACACAAGTTTTTCACTGCAGTTATCAAAATGAAGAATTTCACACCCAATGTTCCTAACTTGCATATTCTCAAGACGAAATTAGACAATACATTTTTTGAAAATCCCCAATATTGGCCCTTGTTCCTGAAGTAGTACAGCAGTTCTCATAGATGTGTCTATAATTCAATGAATCCTCATTTTCAAAAGGAGTGGAGTGTTTGAGGTCACGTCTGAAGTTTGTTAAAAATCAGGTGGTGTTTTTAAAGTTACTGGGGTGGATTTTCATTGCCTTCGCCTGGAGTTAACGGGGCGATAATAGCTTCAAAATGGCGATGTGGCCGGCACCATTTTGAAAGGGATCTACTGCCAGGTATCCAAAACGCCTGCCTGAAACCTTTTAATATGGAAATTGGGGTCCTATGATGTAAGGGACTAAGGCGCTATATCTGAATGCATGAAGCATTCGTAACAAGATAGATGAAATAATGGCACAAATAGAGATAAATGGATTTGATCTAGTAGCCATTACTGAGGCGTGGTTGCAGGGTGACCGAGGTTGGGAACTAACTATTCCAGGATAAATGACTTTTAGAAGATAGGCAAAATGGAAAAGGGGGGAGGGGGGAGGGGGGGAGGGGGGAGGAGGAGGAGGAGGAGGGGGGGGGGCGGGGTGGTAGCCCTGATAATAAAGAATGAGATAAAGGCAATGGTGAGAAAGGATCTTAGCTCAGAAAATCAGGATATAGAATCAGTATGGGTGGAGCTAAGAAATAACAAGGGGCAGAAAACACTGGTGAGCGTAGTTTATAGGCCCCCTGGTTATAGTGTTGGACTGAGTATAGATCAGGAAATTAGAGTAGCATGTAGCAAGAGTAATGCAATAATCATGGGGGGACTTTAATCTTCATATGGACTGGGCAAACCAAATTGGCAAAAGTAGTTTGGAGGACGAGTTCAGTTTTCTACAACAATATTTTGAGGATCCAACTAGGGAAACAGGTGATTTTAGATCTAGTATTGTGTAATGAGACAGGGTTAATTAGTAATCTTATAGTTAATGATTCTCTGGGGCAGAGTGATAGAATTTCATATTGAGTTTGAGAGTGATGCAGATAAGTCAATTACATAGGTACGAGGGGCGAAT
Source organism: Heptranchias perlo (assembly GCF_035084215.1). Taxonomy (NCBI): domain Eukaryota; kingdom Metazoa; phylum Chordata; class Chondrichthyes; order Hexanchiformes; family Hexanchidae; genus Heptranchias; species Heptranchias perlo. The sequence continues at coordinate 123,592,562 of NC_090326.1, forward strand.
TGGCTAAGGTAGATTCGGAAATTAGATTAAGAGATATGACGGTAGATAAGCAATGGCAAACATTTAAAGAAATAATTTAGAATTCTCAACGAATATACATTCCCTTGAGGAATAAAAACTTCATGGGAAAAATGATCCAACCATGGCTAACTAGAAAAGTTAAGGATAGTATTAGATTAGAAGAGGCTTACAATGTTGCCAAAAAGAGTAGTAAGCCTGAGGATTGGGAGGGTTTTAGAAATCAGCAAAGGATGACCAAGAAATTGATAAAGGGGGACAAAATTGAGTATGAGAGTAAACTAGCAAGAAATATAAAAACATATTGTAAGAGCTTCTACAAGAATGTAAAAAGGAAGAGATTAGTGAAAGTAAATGTGGGTCCCTTAAAGGCAGAGACAGGAAAAATTATAATGGGGAATAATAAAATGGCAGAGACGTTAAACAAATATTTTGTATCTGTCTTCACAGTAGAAGACCCAAAAAACATACCGGAAATAGTGGGGAACCAAGGGTCTAATGAGAGTGAGGAACTGAAAGAAATTAAGATTAGTAAAGAAAAAGTACTGGAGAAATTAATGGGACTAAAAGCCGACAAATCCCCTGGACCTGATGGTCTAGGGTTTTAAAAGAGATGGCTGCAGAGATAGTGCATGCATTGGTTTTGATCTTCCAGAATTCCCTAGATTCTAGAACAGTCCCCGTGGATTGGAAGGTAGCAAATGTAATCCTGCTATTCAAGAAAGGAGGGAGAGAGAAAACAGGGAACTATAGGCCAGTTAGCCTGACATCAGTAGTAGGGAAAATCCTAGAATCTATTAAGGACGTAGTAACAGGGCACTTAGAAAATCATATGGTAAGGCAGAGTCAACACAGTTTTATGAAAGGGAAATCGTGTTTCACAAATTTAGAGTTTTTTGAGGACGTTGTACATTTGGATTTTCAAAAGGTATTCGATAAGGTGCCACACAAGTGGTTACACAAGATTAGGGCTCATGGGATTGGGGGTAATATATTAGCATGGATCGAGGATTAGTTAAAGGACAGAAAACAGAGAGTAGGAATAAACAGATCATTTTCAGGTTGGCAGGTTGTAACTAATGGGGTGCCGCAAGGATCAGTACTTGGGCCTCAGCTATGTACAAACCATATTCATGACTTAGATGAGGGGACAGAATGTAATGTATCCAAGTTTGCTGATGATACAAAGCTAGGTAGGAAAGTAAGCTGTGAGGTCGTAAAAAGGCTGCAAACTATAGAAAGGTTAAGTGAGTGGGCGAGAAGGTGACAGATGGAGTATAACGTGGGGAAATGTGAAATTATCCACTTTGGTAAGAAGAATAGAAAAGCAGAATATTTTTTAAAAGGTGAGAGACTAAGAAATGTTGGTAGTCAGAGGGATTTGGGTATCCTTGAATCACAGAAAGTTAACATGCAGGTACAGCAAGCAATTAGGAAGGCAAATGGTATGTTAGCCTTTATTGCAAGGGAGTTGGAGTATAAGAGTAAAGAGGTCTTGCTGCAATTGTATAGGGCTCTGGTGAGGCCACACCTGGAGTACTGTGTACAGCTTTGGTCCCCTTATCTAAGGAAGGATATACTTGCCTTAGAGGCGGTGCAATGAAGGTTCACTAGATTGATTCCTGGGATGAAGGGTTGTCTTATGAGGAGAGATTGAGTAGAATGGGACTATACTCTCTGTAGTTTAGAAGAATGAGAGGTGATCTCATTGAAACATACAAAATTCTTAGAGGGCTTGACAGGGTAGATGCTGAGAGTTTGTTTCCTCTGGCTGGAGAGTCTAGAACTAGAGGTCATAGTCTCAAGATAAGGGGTCAGTGATTTAGGTGATGAGGAAAAATGTCTTCACTCAGAGGATTGTGAATCTTTGGAATTCTCTACCCCAGAGGGCTGTGGATGCTCATTGAATATATTCAAGACTGAGATTGATAGATTTTTGGACACTAAGGGAATCAAGTGATATGGGGATAGGGCAGGAAGGTGGAGTTGAGGTAGAAGATCAGCCATGGTCTTACTGAATGGCGGAGCAGGCTCGAGGGGCTGTATGGCCCACTCCTGCTCCTATTTCTTATTTTCTTATGTAAATAGGACCACCATTTCCATTTTCGATCAGAACTGGCTGAAGCTGGTGCAGTGCCGACTCCAACCTGTTCGAGGGGCGATAAAATAAAAGTTACTTCAAAGCAAGGTGCAGGAGTGTTCCTCCAGGGCCCACGAAAATAACCTGGGATGCTGCTGCCCCAGGGCCCCCTCCCGCTCCGCAATTGATGGCGAATGCCCCTTGAGGCCTCAATCCACCCCGATGCATCGGGACACCCGTTTGGCGTCTTGACGCTCGCCTGTCAAATTTAAATGAGGTGTGGCCTTAAAATCACCAGAATGGGCAAGCGACCAGCGCACTCCGCCGGTCAAAATCAACCCCAATGAGGCAACAACAGTTGTTGAGTGCGTTGTCCCTATTTATACTATCTACTGGAATGGAGAAAAGATCCTTTTAATGCATTTTTAAAAATTATTTATTGACAATGACAACATATTCAAAGCACTGATCTGAATAGGTTCTTGGGTCAAGTGGGTTTTGTGCTGTACACTCTGTAGTTCTAATTACCTTGAGGCTGCTGAAGCTGTTGCATCAGCTCTTTAAACTTTTCTTCAGCATCCTCCAAATCCATTTTGTTTACAGCTAATATTGCAGGCTTTGATAAAAGCTCTACTTTATATAGCTCCAACTCCTGAACATGAAAGAGGATGAGATTGGTCAATAAGATGCACAAAATAGTCCACTAAGTTGGACTGCTGAGATTTTGAAACTCACCCTAGACTGAAAACAAGAGTAGCAAATCATAGAATGGTTCCAGGACGGCAGGAGGCCATTTGGCCTGTCGAGCCCGTGCCGACTCTCTGCAAGAGCAATCCAACGAGTCCCATTCCCCCGCCCTTTCCCCATAGCCCTGCATATTTTTTCCCTTCTAGTACTTATCCTATTCTCCTTTGAAAGTCACGATTGAATCTGCCTCCACCACCCCCTCAGGCAGTGCATTGCAGATCTTAACCACTCGCTGTATAATAAAGTTTTTCCTAATGTCGCCTTTGGTTCTTTTGCCAGTCACCTTAAATCTATGTCCTCTGGTTCTTGAGCCAATCACCTTAAAGCTATGTCTTCTGTTTCTTGACCCCTCTGCCAATGGGAACAGTTTCGCTCTATCTACTCTGTCTAGACCCTTCATGATTTTGAACAACTCTATCAAATCTCCTCTCAACCGTCTCTGCTCTAAGGAGAACAACCCCAGTTTCTCCCGTCTATCCAAATAACTGAAGTCCCTCAACCCTGAAACCATTCTAGTGAATCTCTTCTGCACCCTAAGGCCTTCATATCCTTCTGAAAGTGTGGTGTCCAGAATTGGTCACAATATTCTAGTTATGGCTGAACCAGTGTTTTATAAAGATTCACCATAACTTCTTTACTTTTGTACTCTATACCTCTCTTTATAAAGCCCAGGATCCCTTATGCTTTTTTATCCGCTTTCTCAACCTGCCCTGCCACCTTCAACGATTTGTGCACATATACCCCCAGATCTTTCTGCTCCTGCATCCTTTTTAGAATTGTACCATTTAGTTTATTTTGCCTCGTTCTTCCTACCAAAACGTATCACTTAGCACTTCCCTGCGTTAAATTTCATCTGCCATGTGTCTGCCCATTCCACCAGCCTGTCTATGTCCTCTTGAAGGCGATCACTATCCTCCTCACTGTTTACTACACTTCCAAGTTTTGTGTCATCTGCAAATTTTGAAATAGTGCCTGTACACCCAACTTTAAGTCATTGATACATATCAAGAAAAGCAGTGGTCCTAATACCGACCCCTAGGGAACACCACTCTACACCACCCTCCAGTCTGAAAAACAACCATTCACCACTGCTCTCTGTTTCCTGTCACTTAGCCAATTGCGTATCCATGCTGCCACTGACCCTTTTAATCCATGGGCTTCAACATTGATGACAAGCCTATTATGCGGCACTTTGTCAAATGCCTTTTGGAAGTTCATATACACCACATCAACCGCATTGCCCTCATCGACCCTCTCTGTTACCTCATCAAAAAACTCTGTCAAGTTAATTAAACACGATTTGCATTTAACAAATCCGTGCTGGCTTTCCTTAATTAATCCACTCTTGTCCAAGTGACTATTAACTTTGTTCTGGATTATTGTTTCTAAAAGTTTCCCCACCACCGAGGTTAAACTGACTGGCCTGTAGTTGCTGGGTTTATCCTTACACCCTTTTTTGCATAAGGGTGTAACATTTGCAATTCTCCAGTCCTCTGACACCACCCCCGTATCTAAGGATGATTGGAAGATTATGGCCAGTATCACCGCGATTTCCACACTTACTTCCCTCAGCAACCTAGGATTCATCCCATCCGGACCAAGCGACTTATCCACTTTAAGAACAGCTAGCCTTTCTAATACCTCCTCTTTTATCAATTTTTAGCTCATCTGGTATTTCAACTGCCTCTTCTTCCTTAGTAATGACAGATGCAAAGTACTCATTTAGTACCTCAGCCATGCCCTCTGCCTCCATGCGCAAATCTCCTTTTTGGTCCCTAATTGGCCCCACCCCTCCTCTTACCACCCATTTACTGTTCATATGCCTATAGAAGACTTTTGGATTCCCTTTTATGTTAGCTGCCAGTCTACTCTCATACTCTCTCTTTGCCCCTCTTTTTTCCTTTTTCACTTCCTCTCTGAACTTTCTATATTCAGCCTGGTTCTCACGTGCAGTATCAACCCGACATCTGTCATACGCCCCCTTTTTTCTGCTTCATCTTACATTCTATCTCTTTCATCATCCAGGGAGCTCTGGCTTTAGTTGCCCTCCCTTTTCCCCTTGTGGTAATGTACCTAGACTGTACCCAAACCATCACTTCTTTAAAGGCCGCCCATTGTTCAATTACAATTTTGCCTGCCAATCTTTGATTCCAATTTACCCGGGCCAGATCTGTTCTCATCCCACTGAAATTGGCCCTTCTCCAATCGAGTAATTTTACTCTAGATTGCTCCTTGTCCTTTTCCATAGCTAATCTAAACCTTATGATACTATGATCACTGTTCCCTAAACGTTCCCACTGACACCTGCTCCACTTGGCCCACCTCATTCCCCAGAACCAGATCCAGCAGTGCCTCCTTCCTCGTTAGTCCGGAAACACACTGGTCAAGAAAGATCTCCTGAACACACTTCAAAAATTCCTCCCCCTCTTTGCCCTTTACACTATTGCTATCCCAGACCATATTACGATATTTGAAGTCCCCCATTATCACTACTCTATGGCTCTTGCACCTCTCTAATTTCCCTGCAAATTTGCTCCTCTATATCCTTCCCACTAGTTGGTGGCCTATAGAATACACCCAGTAGTGTAATGGCACCACTATTGTTTCTTAACTCTAACAGATTTTGTCCTTGACCCCTCCAGGACATCCTCTCTCTCCAGCGCTGCAATATCCTGCGTAATCAATACTGCCACTGTCCCCCCTTTCTTTCCTTCCCTATCTTTCCTGAACACCTTGTATCCAGGAATATTTAGTACTCAATCCTGCCCTTTTTTGAGCCAGGTCTCCGCTAACACCACGACAGCATATTCCCATGTGGCTAATTGTGCCTGCAGCTAACCAACCTTGTTTACTATGCTTTGTTCATTTACACATGACATGTAGTAGAATGTAAATAAACCCACATAACGCAATCTTCATCTCAGTCCTTTGTGGGAGGTCCCAAGCAAAAGGTAAGGTGCTTGTGCAGAGGGAGGGAAATTGGAGATCAATCAACGCCACATTACTGTTACATCTTCAAGTGACCAATTCAACAGCAGTATCATCAGCAACTTGGAAAAAAATTGCCTATTTTTTGATGGCAAGTACATTTTTTTTTATTCGTTCACGGGATGTGGGCGTCGCTGGCAAGGCCGGCATTTATTGCCCATCCCTAATTGCCCTCGAGAAGGTGGTGGTGAGCCGCCTTCTTGAACCGCTGCAGTCCGTGTGGTGACGGTTCTCCCACAGTGCTGTTAGGAAGGGAGTTCCAGGATTTTGACCCAGCGACAATGAAGGAACGGCGATATATTTCCAAGTCGGGATGGTGTGTGAATTGGAGGGGAACGTGCAGGTGGTGTTGTTCCCATGCGCCTGCTGCTCTTGTCCTTCTAGGTGGTAGAGGTCGCGGGTTTGGGAGGTGCTGTCGAAGAAGCCTTGGCGAGTTGCTGCAGTGCATCCTCTGGATGGTGCACACTGCAGCCACAGTGCGCCGGTGGTGAAGGGAGTGAATGTTTAGGGTGGTGGATGGGGTGCCAATCAAGCGGGCTGCTTTATCTTGGATGGTGTCGAGCTTCTTGAGTGTTGTTGGAGCTGCACTCATCCAGGCAAGTGGAGAGTATTCCATCACACTCCTGACTTGTGCCTTGTAGATGGTGGAAAGGCTTTGGGGAGTCAGGACGTGAGTCACTCGCCGCAGAATACCCAGCCTCTGACCTGCTCTTGTGGCCACAGTATTTATATGGCTGGTCCAGTTAAGTTTCTGGTCAATGGTGACCCCCAGGATGTTGATGGTGGGGGATTCGGCGATGGTAATGCCGTTGAATGTCAAGGGGAGGTGGTTAGACTCTCTCTTGTTGGAGATGGTCATTGCCTGGCACTTATCTGGCGCGAATGTTACTTGCCACTTATGAACCCAAGCCTGGATGTTGTCCAGGTCTTGCTGCATGCAGGCTCGGACTGCTTCATTATCTGAGGGGTTGCGAATGGAACTGAACACTGTGCAGTCATCAACGAACATCCCCATTTCTGACCTTATGATGGAGGGAAGGTCATTGATGAAGCAGCTGAAGATGGTTGGGCCAAGGACACTGCCCTGAGGAACTCCTGCAGCAATGCCCTGGGGCTGAGATGATTGGCCTCCAACAACCACTACCATCTTCCTTTGTGCTAGGTATGACTCCAGCCACTGGAGAGTTTTCCCCCTGATTCCCATTGACTTCAATTTTACTAGGGCTCCTTGGTGCCACACTCGGTCAAATGCTGCCTTGATGTCAAGGGCAGTCACTCTCACCTCACCTCTGGAATTCAGCTCTTTTGTCCATGTTTGGACCAAGGCTGTAATGAGGTCTGGAGCCGAGTGGTCCTGGCGGAACCCAAACTGAGCATCGGTGAGCAGGTTATTGGTGAGTAAGAGCCGCTTGATAGCACTGTCGACGACACCTTCCATCACTTTGCTGATGATTGAGAGTAGACTGATGGGGCGGTAATTGGCCGGATTGGATTTGTCCTGCTTTTTGTGGACAGGACATACCTGGGCAATTTTCCACATTGTCGGGTGGATGCCAGTGTTGTAGCTGTACTGGAACAGCTTGGCTAGAGGCGCAGCTAGTTCTAGAGCACAAGTCTTCAGCACTACAGCTGGGATGTTGTCGGGGCCCATGGCCTTTGCTGTATCCAGTGCACTCAGCCGTTTCTTGATATCACGTGGAGTGAATCGAATTGGCTGAAGACTGGCTTCTGTGATGGTGGGGCTATCTGGAGGTGGCCGAGATGGATCATCCACTCGGCACTTCTGGCTGAAGATGGTTGCAAACGCTTCAACCTTGTCTTTTGCACTCACGTGCTGGACTCCGCCATCATTGAGGATGGGGATTTTTGCAGAGGCTCCTCCTCCCGTTAGTTGTTTAATTGTCCACCACCATTCACGACTGGATGTGGCAGGACTGCAGAGCTTTGATCTGATCCGTTGGTTGTGGAATCGCTTAGCTCTGTCTATAGCATGTTGCTTCCGCTGTTTAGCACGCATGTAGTCCTGAGTTGTAGCTTCACCAGGTTGGCACCTCATTTTTAGGTACGCCTGGTGCTGCTCCTGGCATGCTCTTCTGTACTCCTCATTGAACCAGGGTTGACCCCCGGCTTATTGGTAATGGTAGATTGAGGAATATGCCGCGCCATGAGGTTACAGATTGTGCTGGAATACAATTCTGTTGCCGCTGATGGCCTACAGCGCCTCATGGATGCCCAGTTTTGAGCTGCTAGATCCGTTCTGAATCTATCCCATTTAGCACGGTGATAGTGCCACACAACACGTTGGATGGTGTCCTCAGTGCGAAGACGGGATTGCGTCTCCACGAGGACTGTGTGGTGGTCACTCCTACCAATACTGTCATGGACAGATGCATTTGCGACAGGTAGATTGGTGAGGACAAGGTCAAGTAAGTTTTCCCCTCGTGTTGGTTCGCTCACCACCTGCCGCAGGCCCAGTCTGGCAGCTATGTCCTTCAGGACTTGGCCAGCTCGGTCAGTGGTGGTGCTACCGAGCCACTCTTGGTGATGGGCTTTGAAGTCCCCCACCCAGAGTACATTCTGTGCCCTTGCTGCCCTCAGTGCTTCTTCCAAGTAGTGTTCAACATGGAGGAGGACTGATTCATCAGCTGAGGGAGGGCGATAGGTGGTAATCAGCAGGAGTACAGAGGAGATTTACGAGGACTGGAGAATTTTAGCTATGGGGAAAGATTGGATAGGCTGGGGTTGTTTTCTTTGGAACAATGGATGCTGAGGGCAGATTTAATTGAGGTGTATAAAATTATGAGGGGCCTAGATAGAGTGGAGGGTAAGGACCTATTTCCCTTAGCATGGAAGTCAATAACCAGGGGGCATAGATTTAAAGTAATTGGGTTGGAGTACAAGAGTAAGGAAGTCTTACTACAATTGTATAGGGTCTTGGAAGACCTCACTTGGTATATTGCGTACAGTTTTGGTCTCCTTATATAAGGATATACTGAGTTGAGGTGGTGCAACAAAAGTTCAATAGACTAATTCCTATGAGAAGTGGTTGAGTAGAATGGGCCTATACTCTCTGGAGTTTAGAAGAATGAGAGGTGATCTCATTGAAACATATAAGATTCTGAGGGGGCTTGACAGGGTAGATGCTGAGAGGTTGTTTCCCGTGGCTGGACAGTCTAGAACTAGAGGGCATAGCCTCAGGATAAGGGGTCGGTCATTTAAGACTGAGATGAGGAGGAATTTCTTCACACAGAGGGTTGTGAATCTTTGGAATTCTCTACCCCAGAGGGCTGTGGATGCTGAGTTTTTGAGTATATTCAACATAAGAACATAAGAAATAGGAGCAGGAGTAGGCCAATCGGCCCCTCGAGCCTGCTCCTCCATTCAATAAGATCATAGCTGATCTGATCCTAACCTCAAATCTAAATTCATGTCCAATTTCCTGCCCGCTCCCCATAACCCCTAATTCCCTTTACTTCTAGGAAACTGTCTATTTCTGTTTTAAATTTATTTAATGATGTAGCTTCCACAGCTTCCTGGGGCAGCAAATTCCACAGACCTACTACCCTCTGAGTGAAGAAGTTTCTCCTCATCTCAGTTTTGAAAGAGCAGCCCCTTATTTTAAGATTATGCCCCCTAGTTCTAGTTTCACCCATCCTTGGGAACATCCTTACCGCATCCACCCGATCAAGCCCCTTCACAATCTTATATGTTTCAATAAGATCGCCTCTCATTCTTCTGAACTCCAATGAGTAGAGTCCCAATCTACTCAACCTCTCCTCATATGTCCGCCCCCTCATCCCCGGGATTAACCGAGTGAACCTTCTTTGTACTGCCTCGAGAGCAAGTATGTCTTTTCTTAAGTATGGAGACCAAAACTGTATGCAGTATTCCAGGTGCAGTCTCACCAATACCTTATATAACTGCAGCAATACCTCCCTGTTTTTATATTCTATTCCCCTAGCAATAAAAGCCAACATTCCGTTGGCCTTCTTGATCACCTGCTGCACCTGCAAACTAACTTTTTGATTTTCTTGCACTGGGACCCCCAGATCCCTTTGTACTGCAGTACTTTCCAGTTGCTCGCCATTAAGATAATAACTTGCTCTCCGATTTTTCCTGCCAAAGTGCATAACCTCACATTTTCCAATATTGTATTGCATCTGCCAAATCTCCGCCCACTCACCCAGCCTGTCTATATCCCCTTGTAGGTTTTTTATGTCCTCCTCACTCTCTACTTTCCCTCCCATCTTTGTATCATCTGCAAACTTTGACATGTTACACTCGGTCCCCTCCTCCAAATCGTTAATATAGATTGTAAAGAGTTGGGCGCCCAGCACCGACCCCTGCGGAACACCACTGGCTACAGGTTGCCAGTCCGAGAATGTACCATTTATCCCAACTCTCTGCTTCCTGTTAGATAATCAATCCTCCACCCATGCCAGAATATTACCCCCAATCCAGTGATTCTTTATCTTGAGCAATAATCTTTTATGTGGCACCTTGTCGAATGCCTTCTGGAAGTCCAAATACACTACGTCCACTGGTTCCCCTTTATCCATCCTGTACATTATATCCTCAAAGAACTCAAGCAAATTTGTCAGACATGACTTCCCCTTTGTAAAGCCATGCTGACTTTGTCCTATTAAATTATGTTTATCCAAATGTTCTGCTACTGTCTCCTTAATAATAGACACCAAAATTTTACCCACCACAGATGTTAAGCTAACTGGTCTATAATTTCCAGCCTTCTGCCTACTACCCTTTTTAAATAAGAGTGTTACATTTGCAGTTTTCCAATCTGCCGGGACCTTTGCCGAGTCCAGGGAATTTTGGAAAATTATTACCAAAGCATCCACAATCCCTACTGCCACTTCCCTCAAGACCCTAGGATGTAAGCCATCAGGTCCAGGGGATTTATCCGCCTTGAGTCCCATTAATTTACTGAGTACCAATTCCTTAGTGATTTTAATCGTATTTAGCTCCTCCCCCCCTTGAGCCCCCTGTTTGTCCAGTGCTGGGATATTCCTAGTGTCCTCTACCGTAAAGACTGAAACAAAATATTTGTTCAGCATTTTTGCCATCTCCATGTTTCCCACCATTAATTTCCCGGTCTCATCCTCTAAAGGACCTACGTTTGCCGGCTGAGATCGATAGATTTTGGACTCTAGGGGAATCAAGGGATATGGGGATCGGGCAGGAAAGTGGAGTTGAGGTTGAAGATCAGCCATGATCTGATTGAATGGCAGAGCAGGCTCAAGAGGCCTACTCCTTGCTCCTATTTTTATGTTCTCATAATTGGTAGATGGATTAAAGGGGAGCTGAGGAGAATTTTTTTCACCCAGGGGGTGGTGGAGGTCTGAAACTCACCGCCTGAAAGGGTGGTTAGGGCAGAAACCCTCATTGCATTTAAAAAGTACTTGGATAGGCACTTGAAGTGCTGTGACCTACAAGGCTACGGACCAAGAGCTGGAAAGTGGGATTCGGCTGAATAGCCCTTTTTCAGCCAGCGTGGACACGATGGGCCGAATGGCCTCATTCTGTGCTGTAAATTTCTATGATTCTATAGACATGCATTGTAACACATAGGAGGCAAGTTTCCCATTACTAGCAATTGGAATGGGTTATCGGGAGGGGGGGAAGGTACGTGCCTGAATTCCCAATATGCGTTCCCTGTAAACGAATGCTAAAGATGAAAAATTTGTTCCCTATCTGTTAGGCAGTGCAAACTCGCTCACTACTCCCCAGTAATAAAATCATAGAATGGTTAGAGCACAGGAGGCGGCTGTTTGGCCCGTTGAGCCTGTGCCGGCTCTCTGCAAGAGCAATCCAGCTAGTCCTACTCCACCACCCTTACCCCGTAGCCCTGCTAATTTTTTCCCTTCAAGTACTTATCCAATTCCCTTTTGAAAGGCCATGATTGAATCTGACTCCACCATCCCCTCAGGCAGTGCATTCCAGATCTTAACCATGCGCTGCATAAAAAAGTTTTTCCTCATGTCGCCTGTGGTTCTTTTATCAATCACCTTAAATCTACGTCCTCTCGTCCTTGACCGTTCCACCAATGGGAACAGTTTCTCTCTATCCACCCTGCCTGGACCCTTCATGATTTTGAATACCTGTATCAAATCTCCTCACAACCATCTCTGTTCTAAGGAGAACAACCCCAGCTTCTCCAGTCCATCCACGTAACTGAAGTCCTTCATCCCTGGAATCATTCTAGTAAATCTTTTCTGCCGCCTCTCTAAGGCCTTCACATCCTTCCTAATCCCAGTGCCCTATTGCTAGTAATGCTATCCCTTGTGAGACAGTAATAAAAAGGGATTGGAAAAAAAAGAAAGGAAAAGTGGGAAAATAAAATAATGATTTTGTATAAATTTGAAGGTACATAGTACTGCTTTTTCTGAAAATGAAGGTCTCTTCTACACATCCAGGATCAATGTCCACAATAGCAAGCTCCAATAGAGATCATAGGGTAGATTATCTAATTTGTCACACCTGATAATCAGGCGGAGACCCATAATGCCTGATCTTCCCCCATCCAATTTTGTGGTTGGGTTTTGTATCGGCACCGGAAACACCCATTAGTTTGCAGTTTTTTTTAATATAAGGCTGGGCATAACAACATAATTTAAGAGATCCACACTATTTCCCAGTGTTTTCACCAGTACAGTGCCCTGTCATCTATCAGCCATTTAAAAAGGTCATCGAGGACTGATAGGAACTATGCTGTTTAAGAAAGTAAATTTAAAGAGCCCGGTTATGAGATTTGTAGCTGCTTTTCATGAGTTTTTCTGAACCTTTAGCTTTTTTATCCTGTTGCCATTTGTTTGGCCAGAAAGCTTTGTGCTAAGTTTTCGGTAAATCCACAATATTGGGTTTCCCAATGGGAATTTCTTTTTGCTTATGTTTTTTGGAGGAAGAGGAAGAGCAATAGAGGGCTCTTCTGTTTCTTCTTTGTGCTTCTCACTCAGTTTCACTCTCTTTTTCCCAATTCCCACAGAGATTTCGAGTCAGACGCAGGCAGTGATAAAATTAATTTGCAGCTTTCACAGGACCACAGTTCTGACTATGAAGGAGGGAATGAGTGCCAGAGGGGACAGTAGTCCTGGGTCACTCACAAGCACACACTTGCACGATCCCTCCTCCAACCTTTCATGTTTGTCTCCGTGCTAAATGTTGCAGGAATCTACAGCAGAAACTCAAGTCGCTAAGCTTTCCTCTCCCTGACGCTGAGACCAAGAGTGAGACATTTGGGAGCAGCCGCCAGAGACAGGAAGCAAGGCCCAGTGTCATGACAGAGGGTGGGGGGTAAAAGCCAGGGAAGGGGGGGGGGGTAAAAGCCAGGGAAGGGGGGGGGGGTATAAAAGCCAGGGAAGGGGGGGGGGGTGTAAAAGCCAGGGAAGGGGGGGGGGGTAAAAGCCAGGGAAGGGGGGGGGGGTAAAAGCCAGGGAAGGGGGGGGGGGTAAAAGCCAGGGAAGGGGGGGGTAAAAGCCAGGGAAGGGGGGGGTAAAAGCCAGGGAAGGGGGGGGTAAAAGCCAGGGAAGGGGGGGGTAAAAGCCAGGGAAGGGGGGGGTAAAAGCCAGGGAAGGGGGGGGTAAAAGCCAGGGAAGGGGGGGGTAAAAGCCAGGGAAGGGGGGGGTAAAAGCCAGGGAAGGGGGGGGTAAAAGCCAGGGAAGGGGGGGGGTAAAAGCCAGGGAAGGGGGGGGTAAAAGCCAGGGAAGGGGGGGGTAAAAGCCAGGGAAGGGGGGGGTAAAAGCCAGGGAAGGGGGGGGGGTAAAAGCCAGGGAAGGGGGGGGGGTAAAAGCCAGGGAAGGGGGGGGTAAAAGCCAGGGAAGGGGGGGGTAAAAGCCAGGGAAGGGGGGGGGGTAAAAGCCAGGGAAGGGGGGGGGGTAAAAGCCAGGGAAGGGGGGGGGGTAAAAGCCAGGGAAGGGGGGGGGTAAAAGCCAGGGAAGGGGGGGGGTAAAAGCCAGGGAAGGGGGGGGGGTAAAAGCCAGGGAAGGGGGGGGGGTAAAAGCCAGGGAAGGGGGGGGGGGTAAAAGCCAGGGAAGGGGGGGGGGGTAAAAGCCAGGGAAGGGGGGGGGGGTAAAAGCCAGGGAAGGGGGGGGGGGTAAAAGCCAGGGAAGGGGGGGGGGGGTAAAAGCCAGGGAAGGGGGGGGGGTAAAAGCCAGGGAAGGGGGGGGGGTAAAAGCCAGGGAAGGGGGGGGGGTAAAAGCCAGGGAAGGGGGGGGGGTAAAAGCCAGGGAAGGGGGGGGGGTAAAAGCCAGGGAAGGGGGGGGGTAAAAGCCAGGGAAGGGGGGGGTAAAAGCCAGGGAAGGGGGGGGTAAAAGCCAGGGAAGGGGGGGGTAAAAGCCAGGGAAGGGGGGGGTAAAAGCCAGGGAAGGGGGGGTAAAAGCCAGGGAAGGGGGGGGTAAAAGCCAGGGAAGGGGGGGGGGTAAAAGCCAGGGAAGGGGGGGGGTAAAAGCCAGGGAAGGGGGGGGGGGTAAAAGCCAGGGAAGGGGGGGGGGTAAAAGCCAGGGAAGGGGGGGGGGGTAAAAGCCAGGGAAGGGGGGGGGTAAAAGCCAGGGAAGGGGGGGGTAAAAGCCAGGGAAGGGAGGGGTAGGAAAGCCAGGGAAGTGGGGGCTGAGGCTGCGGTTGCAGGCCAACTGGTAGGCCAGGTCAGAAGCAGGGGAATACTAACTTACTGATTGCTGTTAAAATGGTAGCAGTGCAACACAAGGAACAGAGGACAGTTGAAATTTTGCAGTCAAATGGTTCCCAGATATACAGGACAGACAATCCTTTTTTATACATATCTAAACATCTAACACACACACACACTCTCTCTCTCTCTCTCTCTCTCTCTATCTATCTCTCCTTCTTTGTGATCTTGTTTTCTTTCTAACTTAATTAAGGCTATCTTACAACAAAAGACTAGCTTACCTTTGTTAATAGCTGTATAGCTTCAAAAGCTGTTCTAAAAGGTGCTTTATATGAAAGCTGAAATCCAGCCACATCCACCTACAAATAATCAATCCAAAAAGGGATGGAATAAGAATTGTAAACAAACATTATTTTAGTCACAATACTGTCAATGAAATAGAAATTTTTTGAGCGGTTTCAAATTTTAAGGACAACTGCACATCTACTGAGGTACAAAGCATTATTGTCCATCTTTCAACCCACAGTGAAGTGTGAGCTAAAGTACAATAGGAAAATTAAAGTTTATGAAGGAGAGAATAATTTTTGTAATATTTTTATTTGATAAAGCTAGGGCATTAGAATGTGCAGTTGCTCAGAAGTCAATGTCAAATACGCAGTTAGTACTAAGTCACAATTCCGATTTTTGGCAGTGTGACCTGGGGCCTTCCTTGAAACGGAGGGAAAGTTATTGCAGGCCTATTTAGCCATCCCACTCACAGCCAGACCTGACACAAATGCAGTCATCAGAGGGGCCAACCTGTAATTAGTTATCTAGTGAGCCCTGTTACATGGTCTTCTGGTTTACCTTCAATGGCAAAATAGCATGCCATTATTCACTGGCTAAGCTCACACATGAAGACTAGTTGCATGCACTACGTATTATCGGTGGCTGTGGATTGATATCCCACAATCAGCACTTTCAGGTGCGATTGAAGGAGAAAATGGGTAAATAAATCACATGTGATTTAAGCATTTTCATCAGCATTCGAACAGAGGTATCCTAATGTGGCACCATTTCTAACCTGTTTAGAAACAATTATTTTTCTTTCACAAACCATGACTAAACTGTCACAAACCAGAGCTGGAAATATACTTCAGCCTCAAACAGATTGTTCTAGTCTATGATAGAACAGCTAACTTTTAATCATAGTGGCTGCTCCGTTTCAAAGTAGTATTATTGCATAAAATTTAAGTTGTTCAGTTTTGAAATAAAGATTAGTGTTATTTGCGAATGCACAAGTGGTACAACTGCTCCAGTACCACGGTAACGGGATACAGGTTGTCCAGATTTGGTCTGTTGTTTGCTGCTTTAGTTTCCCCAAAGGGTAATCACATGGTATGTGACAAGAACGTAGCCGCATTGCACACTGAAATAAAGATACCAATGCATTTTTGATTCAATCTTTGGACAAAATAAGTGTGTTTTATCCTACAAACTTTTCCCAGCTGAAAAATGTATAAAGCTGAAAATTATATTATCTTAAACTGATATACATACTTCTTTTGATTTCTGGGGGAAAAGAAGAGAAAACTTAGGAACAAAACACAAGTAATTATTTTTCTGCAGTGGTTTTTTTAAGCATCCAATTTAAGGTTTTTTTACATCAATATAATAAAGTTGCAGAATATGTTATTATCATTGAATTTTGATGTAGAATTATACAATGAAAAATATTCAAAAGAAAAAAGAAAAATCATTTTCTTACTGACCACAAAAAGAAGCTGTTTGGTCCTCTCGACGTGTTTAAGAAACTTGTGACCCATCCCTTTATTTAAGTGCGCACCTTCAATCAAACCAGGCAGATCAGCTACCGATACCTGTGATAGCAAAACAGGCTATGCTTTACACAGAATTCAATTGATGGGTATCATGTAACTTCAATAAACTGGCCCAGGGAGCCCACTTGTATAGCAAGTTTGGGAGATGAAGGGCTAATTTAACAATAGTTGAAAAATACATCAGCTATGTAGTGTTAAACATCTGGCTAGGCACCTACATTTAACAAAAGATTTCCCAAATAATAAACAGAGGTTCTAACTTATTCTTTTTCTCCAATGCAGCAACTCAAATAAAATAATCAAATAAAATCAGGCGGGGTAAAGAAAAAGAACTTTAAAAAAATTATTTGGTCTTGAGATGTGGGTGACACTGGTAAGGCCGCAATTATTGCCCATTGCTAGCGGCCCTTAGAAAGTGGTGGTGAAATTTCTCCTTGAACCACTGTAGTCCTTGTGCTGATGGTGCTCGCATGATGGTGTTAGGTAGGGAATACTGGGATTTTGATCCAGTGATGGTGAAGTCAGCATGGTGTGTGACTTGGATTTCGGAGGTGATTGTGTTCCCACAATGTTGTTCTTGTCCATCTTGGTGGTAGAGGTTACAGGACTGGGAGATGCTGTTGAAGTAAGGTTGGTGAGTTGCTGCAACATATCCCGTTGATAGTACATACTTCAGTCACAATGTGTCCATGGTAGGGGGTGCATACTGAGTCCAGTGGCAGTGGCACCGATCAAGCAAACGGCTCTATCTTGGTTGGTGTCGAGATCAGAGTGCTGTTGCGGAAGCACCCATCTAGACAAATGGCGAGTTTTCCAATCACACTCCTGACTTAAGCCTTGTATATGGAGACGAGACATTGGGGTGAGCCACTTGTTGCAGAGTACCCAGCTTCTGCCCTGGTCTTGTAGCCGCGGTGTTCATATGGCTGGTCCAACTAAGTTCTGATCAATGGTGACACCGCCCTCCACCACCTGCCCTCCCCCCAAGGATGCTGATGGTGGGTTCTCGCAAACAGTGATGCTATTGAACTTCAGAAGGCCTTTGATAAAGTCCCTCATAAGAGGTCAATGTGCAAAATTAAAGCACATGGGATGGGGGGTAATATACTGGCATGGATTGAAAACTGGTTAACAGCCGGGAAACAGAGAGCAGGAATAAATGGGTCTTTTTCGGGGTGGCAGGCAGTGACTAGTGGGGTACTGCAGGGATCAGTGCTTGGGCCCCAGCTATTCACAATATATATCAATGATTTGGATGACGGAACCAAATGTAATATTTCCAAGTTTGCTGAAGACACAAAACTAGGAGGGGATTGTGAGTTGTGAGGAGGATGCAGAGGCTTCAAGGCGATTTCGACAAGTTGAGTGAGTGGGTAAATATATGACAGATGCAGTATAATGTAGATAAATGTGAAGTTATCCACTTCAGAAGGAAAAACAGAAAGGCAGAGTGTTATTTAAATGGTGATAGATTGGGAAATGTTGATGTACAAAGGTACCCAAGTGTCCTTGTACACCAGTCACTGAAAGCAAACATGCAGGTGCAGCGAACAGTTAGGAAGGCAAATGGTAATTTGGCCTTCATTGCAAGAGGATTTGAGTACAGGAGCAAGGATGTCTTACTGCAGTTATACAAGGCCTTGGTGAGACCACATCTGGAGTATTGTGTGCAGTTTTGGTCTCCTTACCTAAGAAAGGATATACTTGCCATAGAGGGAGTGCAGCGAGGATTCACCAGACTGATTCCAAGGATGGCAGGACTGTCGTATGAGGAGAGATTGGGTCGACTCGACCTGTATTAACTCGAGTTTAGAAGAATTAGAGGGGATCTCATTGAAACATATAAAATTCTGACAGGGCTAGACAGACTGGATGCAGGGAGGATGTTTCCCCCTGGCTGGGGGGTCCAGAACGAAGGGTCACAGTCTCAGGATACAGGGTAGGACATTTAGGACTGAGATGAGAAATTTCTTCACTCAGAGTGGGGTGAACCTGTGAAATTCTCTACAACAGAAGGCTGCGGAGGCCAAGTCACGGAATATATTTAAGAAGAAGCTAGATAGATTTCTAGACATAAAAGGCATCAATGGGCATGGGGAGAGAGCAGGAATATGGAATTGAGATAGAGGATCAGCCATCATATTGAATGGCGGAGCAGGCTCGAAGGACCGAATGGCCTACTCCTGCTCCTATTTTCTACGTTTCTTGATTAGTATGAAATTTGAATGTTCAACGTGGAGGTTTGGAATCTTTAGTACAGCCCGAAATATTAGTACTCCTCCTCTGTGTTAAATCTAGTGGTTCTTGACCACAATTTGCCTTAAATCTGACAATCTCAATCAAGTCTTTTCTAATGCATCAAGCAATGAACATTAATGAAACTTAAAATGCCATGCTGACAATTCTCACCTGTTTGTAATCGCTGTACATTAACTTTCCAATTTCTGGCCTCATGGTGGTGACTGCAAATTTAAAAAAAAAATCCAGGTAAACAAAACAAGTTTAAAAAGATACGGGGTAAAGGGCAGAGAATGGGACACGGTGGATAGCTCTTTCAGAGAGCCTGCACAGGTGTAATGGGCGAAATGACCTCCTTTCGTGCTCTAAAACCTATGATTCTACCTAATTACGCAATCTTCATAATTTACAATGGTTAGCAGCCAGACCACATTCTTTTAGAAAATGGAACTCCAGCTTGGCACCCAAACAAAGGCAAAGTGCTTTATCACAAAAATAGAGGAAGGTATACGAAAGTACGCAAGAAAAGACAAGACAGGAAACACCATCTGGTCCATCGAGCCTGTCCCAAACAGTCATGATACAATTAAACATCATGACCCCTATTGTTCCCTCCCATCGGCAGTTATGTGATCTCCCGTGAGAGGCAAAAAAACAGATTAAAAAAAACCTCATAGGCAAATTCAGAGAACAAAAAAAAAATCTGGAAACTTCCTCTCCAACCCACTAAGGCGATCAACACGAGTTCAGGAGATCACAGTGACCATGAGGTACATACCCAAATATGCCACCTACTTTTTATATATAGTGATATTAGCCACAGCAAGGAACTTGTCCATTCCTTTTTTGAACTGTTGCAGTGAATAAGTTAGGTTGTTTTATCTAACCTATCTAGTTCAAATAGTATGTCTACACAGACACAGTCTAGTCCCTTCATCATTTTAAATACTTTAATTAAATCACCCTGAAGTCTACATTTTTCTAGTCTAAGCCTATTGTGATAGCTAAGGGCTCTTAAATTAGGGATCACTCTAGTGGCCCTTCTTTGAACCTGTTCCAAGGCCTCTATCACCCACCATGTGAGGGGACCAAAACTGGACACAGTATTCCAAATAAGACCTAATCAGGGTCTTATACAAGGACACTCTGGTTCTTTTTGTTTTATACCGGATTGTCCTTGCTATACACCCTAGTACTCCATTTGCCTTTGCAATAGCTTCTTAGCACTGATCGTGCACCTTCTTAGGCTCGTGCACTATAATGCCCAGTATCCTTCCCACTCAGCAGACTTTAATTCTGCACCAAGAATGGTATATACATGCTTGGCATTGGCCCTACCTACATGCACAACACTATAAATATCTACATCACCTGCCAGATGCGGGCCCATCCCACCATAGCATCTAGATCAGATTTTAGTCTCTTTTTCTTATCAGATGTCCTAAGCGCTAGCACAAAGTTTTATGTCATCTGCAACTTTGTGGACACCTTCATCTAGATCATTAATATAAATTGAGAAGAGCAAGAGCCCTAACACAGATACCTAAAGGGCTCCACTAGTAACTGGTCTCCATGCAGGACCACATTCATTAATAACAACCCTCTGTTTTGACAAGAATTAGGAACATAGGAACAGGAGTAGGCCATTCAGCCCCTCAAATCTATTCCGCCATTCAATTAGATCATGGTTGATCTGTATCTACCTGCCTTGGTTCCGTAACCCTTAATACCCTTGCATAACAAAAACCTATCAAACTCAGTTTTTAAATTTTCAATTGACCCAGCCTCAACAGCTTTTTAGGGTAATAAATGATAAAATAATAATAAATAATAAAAGAACGAACTGCATCACCCTTTAAAGATATAGATTAACATGAAATGGATTGTAATTTGAAAGTGAGTAATTCTCTTTACCTTGTCCCCTATTCAAATCATCCTAATCTTTGTTACTTTAGAATCACTGATTTGTGATGAATTAGAAGAAGAAGCCCTGCTTATCCAATGAATTAACCCACATTTGTAGATGGGGATCTCAGATAGGCAGCCTAGGTTCCACGTTAAAACTTTGGAACTCTGGATGCTTGCTCTTGCAGACTCCTTAACAACCAGTTATACAGCAGTATTGGCAGAGATCTGGAAGTGGATGGCTTGTCTGCTCTCTCACCAGGGATATGCTGTATAGCACCAACAAGACTTAAGAGAAAAAAAACCTATACAATACCATTGAGCTAGCCCAGTGCTTTTCTACTTTTTACAGAATCATCACAAATCTCAAATCTGCTAAAGTTACATCTTTTCAAAGAGTTTCAAATATTTCACAAAACACTGAACTGTGACAAAACATGGTGAATTTACAAACATATTTTAAAACATGATAAGCAATCATCCAGCGTTCCAAAGTTTTAACGTGGAATCTAGGCTGCCTATCAGAGATCCCCATCTACAAATGTGGGTTAGTTCATTGGATAAGCAGGGCTTCTTCTTCTAATTCATCACAAATCAGTGATTCTAAAGTAACAAAGATTGGGATGATTTGAATAGGGAACAAGGTAAAGAGAATTACTCACTTTCAAATTACAATCCATTTCACGTTAATCTATAACTTTAAATGGATCTGCGGTTGCAACATAATCAGTGACACTGCATACAAAACTGTGCTGGAACTGCAGCAAAGATAAACAATACTTTGCATTTGCTTGTTATGTACAGATTTTTATTTTGATCAAACATTAGAATGCATTGAACTACTAAAGTTAATGTCAGTTTAACTTTGCTAAAATGTACCCCATAGGCAAATGTGTGCTTTATTGAGTCTATGTTTAGCTTTTGACATTAGAGGAAGATATTTAAAGTGCTAGCTGGAATAGCATGGTAGAAAAAAAAACTGACGACACTGAGAATACTGACAGGAGTAACAGTCCAACCCCATATCAGTGCTCCTCTAGTCAGACACCTTCCAAGTTGGAGGAAGCAGCATAGGAAGTCTAAAGGAGGGGGATGGTAAGAATTAGAGGAAAAATATCTTAAAACAAAGTTCTTCCACTGGTACACTTACATGGATAATCTGCAATCTTGGGTTTAGCATGAGACAGCTGACTCAATAATGTAGATTTCCCAGCATTTGGAAACCTGCAATTGGTAGGAAAACCTGTTACCTGAAGCCAGTAACTTAAAAAGAAATAGTAAAATGTACATTCAATAAAACTTTCACCAATCTGCAAAAGTTGATACAGCACTGAGTTGCACAATGAAAAATTAGCATGCAATTTAAGTTATATAGCCCAAATTCAATGAAACACAAAATTCATCCAACATTCAATGCAGCACTTCAAGTTAATGAAACAGAACAATTGGGAAGTTCAATTGTTATTACTTCAGCCTCAGTGCTGCACTTTACTTTTTGTTTGTGTAATCTATACTTTGTTTAAATAGCTGGTACAAATTCAATCTGCATGACATTTATGCAAACTGAATCCTCTCCACCATGTATGCAACTATTCAAATGTACAGTAGATGCAAACAGAATAGAGCAATCTCACTGAGCTACTCTGACAGTGAACTGCTGGAACTGCTGCAAAGAATCAGCTATGAAGGCAACATTTGAGGCAAGTCCATTTGCAGCTTATTAAAGATACAGCAGGATGATGGATGTTAGTTTTCAGTAAAAAGGTTGCTGATACAGGTGTCACAGCAGTTATATTATTTTATTTACTACACTTCTAATGTCACTGTTCGTTAGTGTTGGAAGATTTATACAAACTCCCTGGAACTATTTCAAGACTGCTTCGTTAACATTTTTAATGTTGTAATCAGTGAAGTGCAAATTGGGAATGACTAACCTGCTCCTAGAAACTACACAGGCTCTTACCAAAATTTTAGATTTAATTTCACAGCTTCCAGGTGCAGGCATTCTAGTTAATTTAGTAAGCCTCCATAGAACAATTCACAGATGATTTTGCTCAAATTGGAAAGACTCAATAAATAGTCAAGTATCAGGCTTGGCTCAGTGTTTAGCACTCTCGCCCCTGAGGGTTCAAGTCCAACTCCAGAGACTTCAGCACGTAATCCAGGCTGAAACTTCAGCGCAATACTGAGGGAGTGTTGCACTGTCATAGGTGCCATCTTTCGGATGAGTCCCATCTGCCCTCTCAGGTGGTTGTAAAAGGTCCCATGGCATGTCCTGGCTAATATTTATCCCTCAACCAACATCACTAAAAAAATTATCTGGTCACAATCACATTGCTGTTTGTGGGACCTATGCTGTATGCAAATTGGCTGTCGTGTTTCCTACATCACAACAGTGACTACACTTCATTGGCTGTAAAGCGCTTCGGGACGTCTAGAGGTCGTGAAAGGCGCTATATAAATGCAAGTTCGTTCTTTATTTCCTAGTTAATTCTAAACAGTTACAATAGGCCCTTGCAAAGTGAGCTTCTAACTTGTTACATGTTTGTAGCTACATTCTGAACCATAACATACTAACAGATTATTGGGTTTGTACCGATAATTTATCAAACAAATAAACAATGAATATTCACAACTCCTAAGAGGAAAACCAATAAGGTTTAACAATAGTCTTAAAAAAAACTCTCAAAAAAATAATCACAAGATGGCAGCCATACAATCCCAATCTTCACATTGTTTCGAAGTTATGCAGTGAAATAGGCTGGCATCATCTTAAGATGAAGCAGCAGAGGATGATGGGAACCAACATGAGGCAAAAATAAGTAGAGTTGTCAACAACCACATTCATGGTATCACAGTAGGTACAACACAGGAGATGACTATTTGGCCCATCATGCCTGTGCCGGCTCTTTGAATTCTAACAGGACCAGACAGACTAGATGCAGGGAGGATGTTCCCGATGGCTGGGGAGTCCAGAACCAGGGGTCACAGTCTCAGGATACGGGGTATGCCATTTAGAACCGAGATGAGGAGAAATTTCTTCACTCAGAGGGTGGTGAACCTGTGGAATTCTCTACCACAGAAGGCAGTGGAGGCCAAGTCATTAGATGCATTCAAGAAGGAGATAGATATGTTTCTTAATGCTAAAGGGATCAAGGGATATGAGGAAAAAGCGGGAACAGGGTACTGAGTTAGACGATCAGCCATGATCATTTTGAATGGCGGAGCAGGCCCGAAGGGCCGAATGGCCTACCCTTGCTCCTATTTTCTATGTTTCTATGAATGAGCTATCCAATTAGTCCCATTCCCCTGCTTTTTCCCCATAGCCCTATAATTTTTTTTCCCCTCCAAGTATTTATCTACTCCCTTTTGAAAATTACTATTGAATCTGCTTCCACCACCCTTTCAGGCAGTGCATTCCAGATCATTACAACTGGCTGCATAAAAAAATGTTTCCTCATGTTGCCTCTGGCTCTTTTGCCAATCACCTTAAATCTGTGTCCTCTGGCGACCAACCCTTCTGCCACTGGAAACAGTTTCTCCTTATTTTCTCAGTCAAAACCATTCATGATCTTGAACACCTCTATCAAATCTCCCCTTAACCTTCTCTGTTCTAAGGAGAACAACCCCAGCTTCTCCAATCTTTCCACATAACTGAAGTCCCTCATCCCTCGTACCATTCTAGTAATCTCTTCTGCACCCTCTCCAGGGCCTTGACATCCTTCCTAAAGTGTGGTGCCCAGAATTGAACACAATACTCCAGCTGAGGCCTAACCAATGTTTTATAAAGGTTTAGCATAACTTCCTTGCTTTTGTACTCTATGCCTCTATTAATAAAGCCCAGGATCCCATATGCTTTTTTAACAGCCTTCTCAACTTGTCCTGCCACCTTCAAAGATGTGTATGTGCACCCCCAGATCTCTCTGTTCCTGCACCCCCTTTAAAAATTGTACCATTTAGTTTATATTGCCTCTCCTCATCATACCAAAATGCATCACTTCACACTTCTCTGTGTTAAATTTCATCTACCATGTGTTTGCCCATTTCACCAGTCTGTCTATGTCCTCCTGAAGTCTATTACTATCCTCCACAATGTTTACTACATTTCCAAGTTTCGTGTCATCTGCAAACTTTGAAATTATACCCTCTATACCCAAGTCCAGGTCATTAATATATATCAAAAAGAGCAGTGGTCCTAATATTGACCCCTGGTCCTAATACTGACCCCTGGGGAACACCATTCCAGTCTGAAAAACAATCATTCACCACTACTCTCTGCTTTCTGTCCCCTAGCCAATTTTGTATCCACGCTGCCACTGTCCCTTTAATCCCATGGGCTTTAATTTTGCTAACAAGTCTATTGTGTGGTACTTTATCAAATGCCTTTTGAAAGTCCATATACACATCAACCGCACTACCCTCATCAACTATCTCCATTACGTTCATAGTGAAACTGATAGAAAACCTATTTTAATATAAGGAGCCATGTATATTTTTCAGAACAACATGCACTAACTTTTTTTAAACCAATAAACCTGTCCTCAGTCCTAACAAGTGACACTTGGCAATTCTGGTACACGTCACGTTTCAGCACCTGGCCTCAGAAACACTGCTCTGGCCAGGAGGCCAGCCACTGTGGTGAGTTTTTTTTAATATTAAGTAATTTTACAAAAGGGCAAATAGTACACTGGGGCAGGAAAACACTTGATCTAAACCACTTCCCCCAGAAAAAGAGTTTTAAAAAATGTTGCTGGATGGGGAAACATTTTCTATTTTCAATCACTAAAAGTGAAAAAATGTGATTTTTTTTCTTACATCTATGAGCAGCTCACCCTATCACACATGCACCAATCTCTTCATGTTGACAAACTTCCAATTATTTTGCCGTTAAAAAAAAACTAGCATCAGAGATGGTAGATCTGGATCAACATCAAAATTAAAACAAGCAAGCAGTCAACAAATTCAAGACAAACATTTATTTGTTATTAAAGTAAATCAGCAGCTGTCATGGGAACAATTAAGTTGATGTGAAATTACAACTTACCCAACCAATCCTACATCAGCTACTAGCTTCAAATCCATCCGTATAATTCTAGCTTGGCCCTTAGAAGGCAGAAAGTTAGTCACGAATGAACCACCACGACCACCGCGGGCTAGAAGTACCCGATCTCCATTTTGGTTTAGTTCACCTAGAGAAGAAAAATGGCTCCACAATTCTGGACAAAGAACGCCTATCAAAACTTTTTTTTAAATATTAACTGTCCTAAAATTCATTTTTCAGTGCAACAGCAGAAAGTTACAAAAGCTTAAATTTTTTTTTTAATTCCAATTTTCTACCCTCATCTTCTGATGGCATCAACTCTTAGGGTATAGTTGCAATGCCTTGCCCATGTGCCCATTCTTCATGTGTGAGGCTAGATAATGAGTGCTGGCAGGCTACTTGATCAAGGGCGAGATCAGTACCAAGCCGATTCTATTCTCATCCAATTCCATACATGTACTTTCCAACAAGGATCACTGGACAGTGATCAGAAGCAGGAATCTTAGCCAAATTATAACCCCTTAGCCCAGATTACTAAAATCCTAATTGCAGCCGTGGCTGAAATTAGCTCCGTATAGACCTGGGATCAAAACTGGACCTTCTGTTCTGTATGAATTAAGCACTGGGCAAGAGACATGCTCTGTTAATTATTATCTATACTGTAAGAGTTCAAAAATGTCATACTGGTTTCAACAGAAGCATTTTTTTTTCAGGTTTGTGCTCACTGTTTCCATAAACAAGAGATAATGGCAGCCAGATTTGTCAGGATGCTTTCTCTCAAAGTGGAATGGACAAGGCAACTTTGCTCACCATTGCCCACATCCTAGTACTGATTAGAGTAGCAGAGTCCAAAAACAATTTGCGTGCTACCTACCTTCTTGGCAGATAGAACAGGGGAGGGAGGAAAAAAATGGGATTTAATTGGGGAGGTCACTTAATTTCACCGAACATAATTAAGCATAGAAACTTTATGGGGTTCCCCAGTGGCTTAGTGAGTAAATGTACCATCTGGTGAGGTAATGAACCATATAGACCAGAAAGGATCAGTCCCTGGTCTCAATCTGGGCATTAGTGAGGGACTATAATTGACCTCACTGTTTCAGAGCTAGGAAGAGTTTTAAAAAAATGATCCAGACTCCTATTCCTTATCTCTGTGCAGTGACCTTTGCTGAAGTGTTTTAGTGTGCAGCTGGAGATTGAGCGAGGACAAAGGCTTAGCTGCAAGCTTCTAAGACTGAACAGCCAGTCAATACTCATTAACTATGCACATGCTTGAAGATCGCCACTTGTATGAGGTACCAAAGAGACTTAATAGCTTAAGGAAACATACTCCAAAAAGAAAGACAAAGACTTTCATTTATATAATGTCTCAAAGGACTTTACAAAATTTAATTATTTTGAAGTACAGTAACTGTTAAATAGGTGAATATGGCAGCTATTTTACACATAGCAAGATCCCATCAATAGCAACAAGGTGAATACCAATTAATCTGTTTTTGGTGGTATTGGTTAAGGGAGAATTGTTAGCTAGGAAACTGAGAGAACTCCCTGCTCTTCTTTGAAGCGTGCCAACGGATCTATAAAGTCCAAATGAAGAGGACGATGAGGCCCCAGTTTAATATTCCATCTAAATAGCATAGCTCACTGGCCAGATTATGCGCTCAAGTTCTAGAGTGAGGCTTGAACCCACAACCTTCTGACTCAGGCGAATGTGCTTCCAACTAAGCCAAACGAATACCTTAACATAAATCACTGATGTCATGAGATGGCAAAATTAGCAAAACAATTAATTACATCAGTCAATAAGAAATATTTTATGTATTTTTCTTTTACTGTATCTACTACCATCTTGATTTGAGGAAAGATATTAAAGATTTTTTAAATCGTTATTCAATTATTATGGGAAATTTAATTAATTAGCTCTCATCCTCCATAGCCCGCCTCTCCAAATCTCTGTAACCTCCTCCACCTCTACAACCCTCCGAGAACTCCACATTCCTCCAATTCTGGCATCTTGTGTACCCCTCCAACTTCCTTCACCCCACCATTGGTGGCTGCGCCTTCAGCTGTCTAGGCCCTAAGCTCTGGAATTCCCTCCCTAATCTCTCTGCTTCTGCATCTCTCTCTCCTCCTTTAAGAAGCTCCTTAAAACCTCTCTCTTTGACCAAGCTTTTGGTCACCTGTCCTAATGTCGTTATTTAGTTAATTTTTGTCTGATTACGCTCCTGTGAAGCACCAGGGGATGTTTTATTACGTTAAAGGAGCTATATAAATGCAAGTTGTTGTTGTTGTTAATTCTATATGGACTCAACTGATAAAACTCCCCAGGAATATCCATGTCCAGACAATTATAGGTTAATAGTGAAATGAGAGGTAAAAATTGAGACAAAAAGGTACAAATTGTGACAAAGCACTCAATAATAACTGAATCATTATATGAATTATTGCCTTGTATCTTTGCCACCTAGATAATGTATACCAACTAGCATTTTAATTGCTTACTGGTACTAAGTGCCTTTTTGTTGAGTGGCATGCTTTTTCAGCTATTGGGTATGAAATTCACAAATAGTACAGGTTATGATTAGAAGCAAGAATAATACCAAACCATAATTCATACTGCATCATATAACTGGAACTATAGCAATACTAGTGTTTTGTAGTAGCAGAGTACAGAAAAAAAGCCATGTAACAAAATTTGTAAAAGGTAGGATAGGATTATTTGCCCTTAAAGTAAATTAAAAGCTAGCATCAAGTATAAATCAATTTTAACAGCAAAGCAGAGTTCTCACCTATTACTTTCTCATCATCAGTAGTGATTGAAATTCCAACTGGAACATAAATTTCACAATCCTTTCCCTTTGCACCTTTAAGTGATCGAATGCTGGAGATGAGAAAGACAGAAATACAGTTTGAGCATGGGAGTATTCTGCTATTCAAAAGACTTGAGAACATTTTTCTTCTTTCTTTCAATAGTTTACTACTTTTCTCAGTGTTCTAAACCACATGCGTTATGAAGAAATCCAGTTTATTAGGTATTTTAGTACTAGTGAAGAGTGCCCCTTCATTCAATGCATTCTGCATAAAATGCCAATTACACAGGACTTCTCTAGTTTTACTTTTATTTTGTAATATATTTGCTTATATGTTGTCTTAAGGAACACAAAAATGTAGGAACAAAAAATGTCATTCTGGTCATTGAGCTCATTATTTTCCACAGGCACTCTTTCAGGAATTGATGCAATTGAAACTCCCATCTTACCCAATTCAAACCTAGGTCCCAGAGGTGAATGGAGAACGTGCTATTTTTTTTCAAAAAAAACTGTCAGCTCCACAAGTCAATCACCATGACCTTGAAGGAGTCATTCTTTGAGTCTAGTGTATGGCTTCTTTAACTTAAAGTCCTCTTGCCCCAGTTCTAGTTTTACACAAAAGTACAGACTACATGTACCCCTGTATCCACTATTGCCCAGAATGCACTGGATGAAGTAGAAGCAAGATATCTCTCAATGGTGGCGAACTGCAATGTTATACTGGGATTTTGTTTCGAGAGTAATCTAAGTGGGGTTAGCTGACCTAAGCTGTTCATGATATCACTGTTACTATACTGTAATTAAGAGTTATGACAGTTGAGCACACTTTCCAGGGGGAGACTATGGATGGAATAGTAATGTAACCCCTCTATTTACACAACTTTACACTGAAATCTAAGGATTACATTTCATCCATATACAGGTTTATTGAAAAGACTATTTCGAGAAACCAACTTTTCCCCCTCCTCTCCTGACTATGCTGACTCTTGCTAGAGTCCATTTTTAAGGGTTGCAGCAGGCCTGCGTTTCCTCAGCCAGTTAGCCATTCTTCATGTTTGAATCTAAACAGTGACTGTTAGCAAGCTATTCAACGATGGAGAACATTACAACCCCAGCTGATTTTTCTCCTCTTTGACAGAGATCAATTATAGCACCCCAACTCCTGCTCTGGCGGAGATCAGGACAGAGCAGCAAATAACAGCTCGCATTTTCATTGTGCCTTTAACATAATAAAATATCCCAAAGCACCTTCCAGAGACAAAAATAACTGGAAACCAAGCAATGGCAGGAGAAGGGGTAGAGGTGGAGACTGAAATCATGGTCAGGGGCAGGTTTTACGAGGCTTTTGAAGGAGGGTAGAAAGGCAGTAAGGCAGGGTGGTAGGAAAGGGGTTCTGGCGTGTGGGGTTGCGACAGCTGAAGGTGAAGCAGAGGACACATACAGGAACATAGGGCTGAGAAAGGAAGTTGTAAAGATAGGGAGAAGATGATGAGGACAAGGATTTTGAAATCGATTGGGGGAATGGACAATCAGTGATAGGACACAAGCATTTGATTTTTAAGCGGTAGAACTCATAAGAACATAGCAAATAGGAGCAGGAGTACGCCATTTGGCCCCTTGAACCTCCTCAGTCATTCAATAGGATCGTGGCTGATCTTCGACCTCAACTCCACTTTCCTGCCCAATCTCCATATCCCTTGATTCCCCTAGAGTCCAAAAATCTGTCGCTCAGCCTTGAACATATTCAACGACTGAGCATCCACAGCTCTCTGCGGTAGAGAATTCTAAAGATTCACAACCCTCTGTGTGAAGAAATTCCTCCTCATCTCAGTCTTAAATGGCTGACCACTTATCTTGAGACTATGCCCCCTAGTTCTAGACTCTCTAGCCATGGGAAACAACCTCTACCCTGTCAAGCCCCCTCAGAACCTTGTATGTTTCAATGAGATCACCTCTCATTCTTCTCAACTCCAGAGAGTATAGGCCCATTCTACTCAATCTCTCCTCATAGGACAACCCTCTCATCCCAGGAATCAATCTAGTGAACCTTCATTGCACCGTCTCTAAGGCAAGTATATCCTTCTTTAGATAAGGATACCAAAACTGTACACAGTACTCCAGGTGAGGTCTCACCAAAGCCCTGTACAATTGTAGTAAGACTTCCTTATTCTTGTACTCCAACCCCCTTGCAATAAAGGCCAACATGCCATTTGCCCTCCTTATTGCTTGCTGTACCTGAATGCTAACTTTTCGTGTTTCTTGTATGAGGACACCCAAATCGCTCTGATCACCAACATTTAATAGTTTCTCACCATTTAAAAAATATTCTGTTTTTCTATTCTTCCTACCAAAGTGAATGACCTCACATTTCCCCACATTATACTCCATCTGCCATCTTCTTGCCCACTCACCTAAACTGTCGATATCCCTTTGCCGACTCTTTGTGTCCTCCTCACAGCTTATTTTCCCACCTAGCTTTGTATCGTCAGCAAACTTGGATACATTACACTTGGTCCCTTCAACTAAGTCATTAATATAGATTGTGAATAGCTGAGGCCTAAGCACTGATCCTTGCGGCACTCCACTATTTACAGCCTGCCAACCTGAAAATGACCCTTTTCTCCCTGCTCTCTGTTTTCTGTCTGTTAACCAATCCTCTATCCATGCTAATACATTACCTCCAACCCCATGAGCCCTTATCTTCCATAACAGCCTTTTAATGTGGCAGCTTATCGAATGCCTTTTAAAAATCCAAATATACAACATCCACTGGTTCCCCTTTATCCACCCTGCTAGTTACATCCTCAAAAAACTAATAGCTTTGTCAAACACGATTTCCCTTTCATAAAGCTGTGTTGACTCTGCCTAATCATATTATGATTTTCTTAGTGCACTGTTACCATTTCCTTAACAACGGCTTCCAGCATTTTCCCGACAACTGATGTCAGGCTAACCGGCCTGTAGTTCCCTGTTTTCTCCCTCCCTCCTTTCTTGAATAGCGGGGTTACGTTTGCTACCTTCCAATCCGCTGGGAATGTTCTAGAATCTAGGGAATTTTGGAAGATCATAACCAATGCATCCACTATCTCTGCAGCCACCACTTTTAGAACCCTAGGATGTAGGCCATCAGATCCAGGGGATTTATCGTCTTTTAGTCCCATTAGTTTCTCAAGTACTTTTTCCTCTACTGATATTAATTACTTTAAAGTTCCTCACTCTCATTAGCCTCTTGGTTCCCCACTATTTCTAGTATGCTCTTTATGTCTTCTATTGTGAAGACGGATACAAAATATTTGTTTTAACGTCTCTGCCATTTCCTTATTACCCATTATAATTTCTCCTGCCTTATCCTCTAAGGGACCAAAAAGTTTACTTTTGCTACTCTCTTCCTTTTACATACTTGTAGAAGTTCTTGCAATCTGTTTTTATATTTCTTGCTAGTTTACTTTCATATTTTATTTTCTCCCTTTTTAATCAATTTTTTGGTCATCTTTTGCTGGTTTCTAAAACTTTCCCAATCCTTAAGCTTACTACTCTTCTCCGCAACATTATAGGCCTCTTCTTTTAATCTAATACGATCCTTAACTTCTTTAGTTAGGCACGGATGAATCACTTTTCCCGTGGAGTTTTATTGCTTAATGGAATGTGTAATCGTTGAGAATATTGAAATATTTCTTTAAATGTTTGCTATTGCTTATCTACTGTCATATCTTTCAAACTAATTTCCCAATCTACCTTAGCCAACTCGCCCCTCATACCTATGTAACTGGCTTTATTTAAATTTAAGACTCTAGTTTTGGACTTAACTACATCACTCCCAAACTCAATGTGAAATTCTATCATATTATGATCACTTTTTCCCAGAGGATCCTTTACTGTGAGATTACTAATTAACCCGGTCTCATTACACAATACAAGATTAAATAGCCTGTTCCCTGGTTGGTTACATGCATATTGTTCTAGGAAACTGTCTTGAATACATTCCATGAACTCGTCCTCCAGATTACCGTTGCCAATTTGAATTGTCCAGTCTATATGAAGATTGAAGTCCCCCACGATTATTGCATTACCTTTGTTACAAGCTCCTATTATTTCTTGATTAATACCATGTCCAACAGTATAGCTACTGTTAAGGGACCTATAAACTACTCCCACCAGTGTTTTCTGCCCCTTGTTATTTCTTATTTCCACCCATACTAATTCCACTTCCTTATTTTCTGAGCCAAGATCCTTTCTCACCACTGTCCTTATGTCATCCTTTATTATCAGGGCTACCCACCCATCCTTTTCCATTCTGCCTGTCTTTGCAAAACGTCAAGTACCCTGGAATATTTAGTTCCCAACCTTGGTCACCTTGCAACCATGTCTTATTAATGGCTATTAGATCAAACCCATTTATCTCTATTTTTGCCACTAAATCGTCTATCTTGTTACGAATGCTGCGTGCATTCAGATACAGAGCCTTTAATTTTAACTTTTTACCATTTTCCCTGCTTTTACCTTATTCCCTGGTGCATTATTACCGTTAAAATCTCTGTTCCTTCCTGCCAGTCTGTTTATCTTTACCCAAATCACTACACTGCTCTGTTGCTTTGACTTTTATCTTTTGATTTCTAAATTTCCCCTCACCTGGCCCCTCCCCCCCTTTTAGTTTAAAGCCCTATCTACAGCCCAAGTTATTCGATTCACCAGGAGACTGGTCACAGCCCAGTTTAAATGGAGCCTGTCCCAACAGAACAGCTCCCTCTTTCTCCAGTATTGGTGCCAGTGCCCCACGAATTGAAACTCAGGATGCTAGCAAGGCTGGAAATGTCAAAGACATGAAGGGCTCGATATTAGGAGGGAGGCCGTTGGCAGCGGGGGGTCGATTGGGCGCGTGGGAAACACGCCCGGTGAATTCGGGGTGCTCCGCACGCGATCGCAGCCTAATTGAAGGCATTTACCTTAGCTTCCGGGTTTCGGACTAGAAAGCTGCGCAGTGGGCGGACTGCGCACCCGCATCATAGGCTGTCAGCTGGAGTAGCCCTATTTAAAGGGGCAGTCCTCCACTGACTGATGCTGCAGAAAGGAGCCAAAATTACAACATGGAGCAGCCCAGGCGGAAGGCTGCTCCCAGGTTTAATGATACCTCACTCCAGGTCCTACTGGATGGGGTGAGGAGGAGAAGGAGGAGAGATTTTCTCCCCGGCGGACGGGAGGAAGTGGTCTGCCTCTGCCACCATGAAGGCCCGGCTCGAGGTGACAGAGGAGGTCACCTGCACCACCAACATATCACGCACCTGCATACAGTGCAGGAGGCGCTGCAATGACCTAAGTAGGTCAGCCGAAATGAGTACACTTACTCATTCCCCTACACTCCGTTTGCCACATCACCACCCCCACCCCACATCTCCTTCTGCACAGCCAACACTACTCTATCACATCACTCCTCACACTCACTCAAAGCTCATCCTCATCTTACCTGCACTTACTCACCTCGCCAGTACTCATCCCACCACTACCACTCAACCCAATCCTCATACAATCTCATGGCTCTGTCTCATATTCACCCCCTCATGCATCTCTTTCACGGTCAGCCTCACCCAACCTGCCACTACCTGTGCTGCAGCCACAGGGCATGCATCACAAATGTGTAGTAGGAAGCGTAAGGCAAACGTGTCGTGAGCATGAAGGGGATGCACAAGGGTGTTTGAGGGTTTGTCATGGTTTTTACTTATATTTGATTTCTGATCAACTCACATTACTTATTATATTGTCACCACTATTGCCACGTCTTTGCAAATCTTGTCTGGTTTGTGCAATAATGCCCTTTCCTGAGGATCACCATGAAGACCCACACACCTGATGCCACCCATTGTGTCACTACAGAGTGGGTGTAGGTGTATTTGCAGGGCTCTTTTGTAAAGATGATTGAGAGACGTCGGCGATGTCCCTGGTGGCACCCTGGAAGGATGCGGAGAAGAAGTTGTTGAGGGCAGTGGTGCCTTTGACAGCGACAGGTAAGAAGATGGTGCTATGGCCAGCCGGGAGCAGCTCGGCATGAAGGAGGCTGCAGATGTCCACAACTACATGTTGAGTGACTCTGTGCCTCCGTGTGCACTGCTGCTCAGAGAGGTCCAGGAAGCTGAGCCTCGGTCTGTGGACCCTGTGGCGAGGGTAGTGCCCTCTGCGACGCATCTCTCTCTGCGGTTGCCCTCCCTCCTGCTGTGCAGGTGGATGTGTCACAGCACTGTGTTGTGGAGCTCCATGTGTCAGAGGTGGACGGCGTGGACGGTGATGCTGTTCGTCCTCCGAGGAGGTCATGACTGCAGCTATGGCGGCCCCCATCCAGAAGATGCATGTTTGAGGGGGTCCACAAGGTAGGTAAATGTGTCTGCTCACCAGGGTTGAGGTTCCAAGTTGGTGAATTTTATTGTTAGGAGGGTGGTGGAGGCCAAACTTTGTCCAAAATGACAGAGTGGCCTCCTGCAATGAGTGAGGGTCTCCCCCCACCATCTGTCAAATGGACCTTTGCAGCTGCCACAGGCTGGTGGCTGCAACACGTCCATTTCAACTGGGAGTGTTTCCCCCAGTAGGGGAAATACGCTCAGTTGAGATGAAAATCCCACCCCTCCTAAAATATCCTCCAAATCAGGTCTGCTAATGACCTGAACTATCACATTAATTGCCTTAAATGGGATCCCGCCGGCAATTAAAGCTTTAATTGCCGGTGGGAGTCCCGCATGTGGGGGCTGCGCGCGCAGCTAAGCGCGTCACTGGGGAACCCGGAAGTGGGCGGGTTGGAGCCAGGCTCCGGACCCGCCCCGGGAATCCCCGATTTTCGGAGCCCCCCCGCCACGAACCCACCGGCTTGGACGTCCAAAAATCGAGCCCGAAGTGTTTCAAGGGCAATGAGGTGAGGTAGGGGCAGAGATGGAGAATATCGCAGGGGTGGAAATAGGCAATCTTGGTAGAGTTAAAATATGGGGTTTAAAGTTTTAATATCATAAACCTTGGAGTCAAACATGACACCTAGGTTGTGTACAATTGGGCTTAGCCTGAATGAGCTGCTAGAGTGAGTGATGGAGTTAGAGGCTAAGATTTTGGCAGGAGCCAAACAGGATAGCTTCTGTCTTGGCAACTATGGGTCAGGAACTATGGGCAAAGTGACGTGGCACCGCTCACCGCAGCTCCTGCGAATTAATGAAAATACTTACTGCGGGCTCTGTGGCATCAAATTGCGTGATTTTGAAATGTAAAAAAATTGTGCGCTATCAACCCAGCCTCTGAGCAGCGTGAGTTGATGCGCATGGAACAGTCTGAGAGAATAGAAGACACGCCCACAAAATCTGTCAGGAAGAGAAGTCATGCCCACAGAATCAGGCTGCATTGCTCAAGCAGGCAAGCAGACTTCATTCATTTAAAGGTAGTATTCTGGATGTCATTGTAAATTTAAAAAAATATTTTTTAAAAAATAAAAAGCCAAAGAAATAACTGAATTAAATTAAAAAGAAACAGAAGGGAAAAATAAAAATAAAATGTAATTTTAAATTTTTTTTTTAAATGACCAAAAACTATTAAAATAAGGAGTAATATGAAACTCCACATTTTTAAAATGTAATTTTTAGTTGTTTGGCAATCATTAAGACTAACCGTGCTTTTAAAACTTAGTTTAGACCTGGTATTTTCAAGCATACCTGCTTGGTGGAGCGATTAGTTACCGTCCAGCTGGGCAGATAAGCAAGTTTGCAATTTTTCAATGATTTCTATGATTGCAGCATGCGATAGCCCTTTAATTCGAAGCTGTCAAATCACCGGCAAACCAAGAGGAGCAAGTTCACGATTTCCGCGTTTTAGTGCGCATGTGCAAAAGCGGGAACTCGCTCCTTCAATTCGCCATTAAAAACAGAGAGTGCTGTTGAGCTCGTCCGTTATTTTGGGAGCAATTTCTGGCTCGTTGAGTTGAAGAAAGCTCTTGCGCATCCAGAACTTAATGTAAGCTCTGCAAACATATAGCAGAGAGTCAAGGGTAGCGGCAGAGAGGTAAAGCTGGGTGTCAACAGCACACGTGACTCAATCAAACCTTAGCGTTTCATATTGCCCATAAGTCATCAGCAAAGGTTTAATGTGACAAATACTCTTTGTGGGGGAAGAGAAAAGAGAATAGTTTTGAACCAAAGTATTCTTTTTTCCCCCTGGTACTCCTCATTCCCAAAAAAACACTTACAAGTACATTTCCTTCAAGTATCCATTGGTCCAGAAATATCACTATGCAGCTCTTTACTGGTCAAGAAACCCCACCATGATAGATTGTTCGTGACCTGCTTTTTAACTCCCTCAAAGACACAGCTAAGACTGAACTAACTGTGACGGCATGATTCCAGATATCATGGAATCATTCGGGACATCAAAGAGGCCATTCAGCCCATCGTACCTGTGCCTGCTTTTTGAAAGAGCTATGACTCCACTATCTAACAGTACACAGTGCTACCACATCACATTTTTAAAAACATCAGCAATTACTATTTAATTATATTCACACAAAAAAAATCCTAGAGATGAAGAACCTGTCTGAAATTAAGTGTAGATTTAAACTTTAATTCATGACTATCAAGCTATAAAGTATATAACAGACATTAAGAAATCATTAATATAAAAGCCAGTAGTATCTTATTCATACCTGAAATGTCAATGAAAAGGTTAATCTTAGCCAATCACAATCTAGACAACTGCCAGGCAATAGCTACCTCTCATTGACTGCTACATGAATTAATCTGTGCTGTCAACATTTTTGATCACTTTTCTAGTACACTCACCTCAATTATGCCCATTATGTATACAAGGAAAAGAATCAACTTCACTGGTAATTGTATAATGAGACCAAAATTTCTTGTTGAGCTGCACTGTACAAATATAGAAAGAAAACTTATAAAATTTTAAATTGCTGAACCATTCCAAATCAAAACAAAATATGGCCGAAAAACTATTTAATTATATAAAACATTCAATGTTTTGCTGCGTTTGTGCTTTGGAGTCAGTACAGCTAAAACCAGTCTCGTGTCAAATCTTAAAATGCTACCAAGTAAACTCAGTTTAAAAGTTCCCAATCTTTTGGTTTAACAATTATACAAGTCTTTATAAATATTACTTCCAGTGTTCATAGTAGTATTCAGCCCTACTGAGCACAATAAACAAGTTTATACTAAATGCTCATGCTGCTTATGACAAAGTCACAAACACACACTGACAAATTACTTGATTTATAACTGCACTATTTGTCCCCTCAATCTACATGTAGCCTTGACAAGTCTACAGAATCCTGGTTACATATATTAAATTCTGAGCAGAAAGGCTTCCAAAAGTAAAAGCTTCAAAACCCTAAAGGGTTTAGGCATTACTA
The DNA here is from genome assembly GCF_035084215.1 of Heptranchias perlo. Taxonomy (NCBI): domain Eukaryota; kingdom Metazoa; phylum Chordata; class Chondrichthyes; order Hexanchiformes; family Hexanchidae; genus Heptranchias; species Heptranchias perlo. Next base: position 123,630,226 of record NC_090326.1, read on the forward strand.
ATTGTCTCAAATCATTGCATGTATGAAATATCAAGTGCTACCACAATCAGAACACTGTACTAACCATGGATTTAAAAAATATTCTGGCATTTTAAAACTACTTCATATATACCAATATACCAGTATAATGCCTTGGGACATTTTACTATGTTAAAGGCACTATATAAATGAAAGTTGTTGTTGTATTCGAGAAGAATTGTTGATATATTATGTATAGCTTTGCAATATTTCAGACACTCTCAAAGTTTTAAAATATGTTTTGTGTTTTAGTAGTGTAAAGATTAAACAATGAGTGATTTAACATATTTACAGATCAGCAGAACTTGAACTTTTGTATTCATTTCTACTTGTGACCTAAAACTTGCTGCCAAACACTCAGATCACAGGGTACTTTCAAAAGTTAACACTTGTGTTATGCATATCTACATACCTGCTATTAGAGCCAACTCCAGCCACAAAGCGTTTATCTGGATATTTATCCTTGATCTTTTTCAAGGTTATCCCATCTTGTGATACAACCCAGACATCACCACCTTTACCTCCTTCACCACCAAGTCGACGGAGTCCCATTCCACCGCTCCCTCCACGAACATAAAGTCTGAGATTGTCAATAAAGTTGCCATACTACAACATGAGATAATTGAAAAGAAAATATTCAAAAAATGGCTCCCAAGCAAATGCACAAGTGTTATACACTGTGCCTTTTTTGAAATCTTTGCATTATTACTTAGCACTGGTCCACATGATGAAAGTTATCTACTAGAAACTAGTGTTGAATCCATGTGTAATAGGAAAAATGTCCCAAGGCACTTCACAGACATGGGAGGAAAAAAAATGGACTCCAAGCCAAAGAAGGAAGTATTTTAAAGGTTGGTTTTAAGAAGGCTCTTAAAGAAGTGAAGTGGAGAAGCTTAAGGACAGAAAGAGTTTGGGCCACAGGCAGCTGAAGGCACAACCACCAATGATGAGACTAGGTGGGGGATGCATAAAAGGCCAGTCAGAGAAAGTGAATTCAAATGTGCATTGTTGTACAGGAGGAAGTGACAAGGATAGGGAGGAGCCTGGCCACACAGGGATTTAAAGACAAGGAATATAATTTTAAATTTGAGAGAACCAGGAGCCAATGTAGCTCTCCGAGGAGAGGGGTGAATGCCAAGCAGATCTGGATATGGGCAGCAATTTTGGATGATGAGGTTTAATGAAAGAAAGACTTGCATTTATTTAGTGCCATTCACGACCTCAGGATGTCCCAATGAAGTACTTTTGAAGTGTAATCACTGTAGGGGGATGCAGAATGAGAGGCCAGCCAGAAGAGCTTTGGAACAGTCAAACTTAGGAGTGCCAAGTGCATGGATGAAGGTTCCAGTGGCAGTTGGACAGAGGTAGAGGCATAGGTGGGTGATGTTACAGAGTTGGAAGTAGATGATCTTTGTGATGGAGATTATACTGGGTTGGAAGCTCAGCTATGGTTGAAGAGGATGCAGAGGTTTGTGAGCAATCTGCTTCAGCCTGAGACGTTGGCCAGGGAGAGGGGGCGGTATTGCAGTCAGTAATAATCCCCCCCCCCCACCTAGTCATTCTATGAAAACCCTATATAATTTTAAAAAGTTCTATTAAATCTCCTCTTAGCCTTCTCTGCTGCAGTGGAAGTAGTCCCAGTATCTCAAGTCTCTCCTGATAACTATGGTTTCCTATCGCTGGCCCACTGTCGCCCACAGGCCGAGCTCCTGCTCCCGCTCCCGCTCCCCTCGTGCTCACTGTTCGGGCAGTAACGGAATCAAACGGACCGGACCGTACCTTCCTCAGAAGCGCGAGGCCGCACCGCACCATGGCAACCCCGACCGGAAACCCACCCTTCACAATCCCCCGCCGGGCTCCATCCGCCTCAGACTCAGAGCGAGTGGAATTAATTTATTTGTGTCGCCGATCATCTTCCTAAAGCGTCTAGTGACGTGCATTTGTTTAATTTCTATAATAAGGGCGAGAGCGCGCGAGAAAACTTTTTTTTTAAAGTGCCAAGCGGCTTTGGTGTGTGTGCGACATCTTAAAACTCCGGAGACTCGTCGATACGTTTGAACTCGTTCCTAGAGCCGTTAGGCGTTTATAAAGTTTTGGAAGCAAAGAGGCGTCAAATTGCACTTCCGGAGATCAGACGTTCACTACTCATCCGAGGTTGCACAGAAAGTCGCTGGTTTCACTCTAGTCTGAAAGATCTTCCGTATAAATATTATAAAACCCTGCATCGATATAGCACCTGATCACATCAGTGAGAAACAGCCCAAAGTACTGCAGCCACAGAATTACCTACACGTGAAACAACTGTTTGGTGTTGCACAAGCAGCAACCAAGTGGATAACGTTCATCTGTTTTTGGTTTAGGGAGCAATGTTGGCCAAGAAACTAAGACAATCCTCTGCTCTTCGAAAAATACCATGGGATCTTTATCGCCCACCTTAATGATTCGTTTTGGTACCCCCAACAATACAGCACTTCATTCACCTTGGTGTTTGCAATAATTTTAAGAAAACAATGGGTACAATATCAATATCATTCCTCTAATTTGGCTCAGAGAGGATGACAGGTGCAATAAGTATCTTCCTGTTCCATAGGGGATATTATTTTGATGTTGGGGGTTAAGGTACAAGGTTGGGGTCGAATAGGTGGATCTTTACCTCTACCTAGTCTATGCCAGACCTAGGAGTGCTTGATGCAGACACTTGGGTGCCTGAAATTCAGAAGTGTTCCATTTCCAATATCAATGTCCTTCACCTCGATGAGTAGAACAATTCACCAGATTTTAAAGCAAAAACATTTTTTTTTAATTTAAAGGTTGAAACAATTTTTTTTAAGTTTAAAAATACTTATTTTGCAATACATGACTAAACTTATCAATTGAATTGTATTTTGTGTCTTGTAATGCCTAAAGTTTTTATTTGAAGGCCTCATTCTCTCCTAAAAGCTTGGGCTTGGACTCAATACTTTTGCCCAGAGCTGGATTTGGATTGTACAGTCTGAGCATATGTAATGTACCAGAATGCATCAGTACTGTTCGGTCAGCTGCACTGATGGGATATTATTCTTTACCTCCCAGTAACTTTTACCCTTCTTCCCGGTAGTTTTCCTTCAAATCATAGAATCATAGAATCATAGAAGTTACAACATGGAAACAGGCCCTTCGGCCCAACATGTCCATGTCGCCCAGTTTATACCACTAAGCTAGTCCCAATTGCCTGCACTTGGCCCATATCCCTCTATACCCATCTTCCCCATGTAACTGTCCAAATGCTTTTTAAAAGACAAAATTGTACCCGCCTCTACTACTGCCTCTGGCAGCTCGTTCCAGACACTCACCACCCTTTGAGTGAAAAAATTGCCCCTCTGGACCCTTTTGTATCTCTCCCCTCTCACCTTAAATCTATGCCCCCTCGTTATAGACTCCCCTACCTTTGGGAAAAGATTTTGACTATCGACCTTATCTATGCCCCTCATTATTTTATAGACTTCGATAAGATCACCCCTTAACCTCCTGCTCTCCAGGGAAAAAAGTCCCAGTCTGTCTAACCTCTCCCTGTAAGTCAAACCATCAAGTCCCGGTAGCATCCTAGTAAATCTTTTCTGCACTCTTTCTAGTTTAATAATATCCTTTCTATAATAGGGTGACCAGAACTGTACACAGTACTCCAAGTGTGGCCTCACCAATGCCCTGTACAACTTCAACAAGACATCCCAACTCCTGCATTCAATGTTCTGACCAATGAAACCAAGCATGCTGAATGCCTTCTTCACCACCCTATCCACCTGTGACTCCACTTTCAAGGAGCTATGAATCTGTACTCCCAGATCTCTTTGTTCTATAACTCTCCCCAACGCCCTACCATTAACGGAGTAGGTCCTGGCCCGATTCGATCTACCAAAATGCATCACCTCACATTTATCTAAATTAAACTCCATCTGCCATTCATCGGCCCACTGGCCCAATTGATCAAGATCCCGTTGCAATCCTAGATAACCTTCTTCACTGTCCACAATGCCACCAATCTTGGTGTCATCTGCAAACTTACTAACCATGCCTCCTAAATTCTCATCCAAATCATTAATATAAATAACAAATAACAGCGGACCCAGCACCGATCCCTGAGGCACACCGCTGGACACAGGCATCCAGTTTGAAAAACAACCCTCTACAACCACCCTCTGTCTTCTGTCGTCAAGCCAATTTTGTATCCAATTGGCTACCTCACCTTGGATCCCATGAGATTTAACCTTATGTAACAACCTACCATGCGGTACCTTGTCAAATGCTTTGCTGAAGTCCATGTAGACCACGTCTACCGCACAGCCCTCATCTATCTTCTTGGTTACCCCTTCAAAAAACTCAATCAAATTCGTGAGACATGATTTTCCTCTCACAAAACCATGCTGACTGTTCCTAATTAGTCCCTGCCTCTCCAAATGCCTGTAGATCCTGTCCCTCAGAATACCCTCTAACAACTTACCCACTACAGATGTCAGGCTCACTGGTCTGTAGTTCCCAGGCTTTTCCCTGCCGCCCTTCTTAAACAAAGGCACAACATTTGCTACCCTCCAATCTTCAGGCACCTCACCTGTAGCGGTGGATGATTCAAATATCTCTGCTAGGGGACCCGCAATTTCCTCCCTAACCTCCCATAACGTCCTGGGATATATTTCATCAGGTCCCGGAGATTTATCTACCTTGATGCGCGTTAAGACTTCCAGCACCTCCCTCTCTGTAATATGTACACTCCTCAAGACATCACTATTTATTTCCCCAAGTTCCCTAACATCCATGCCTTTCTCAACCGTAAATACTGATGTGAAATATTCATTCAGGATCTCACCCATCTCTTGTGGTTCCGCACATAGATGACCTTGTTGATCCTTAAGAGGCCCTACTCTCTCCCTAGTTACCCTTTTGCCCTTTATGTATTTGTAGAAGCTCTTTGGATTCACCTTTGCCTGATCTGCCAAAGCAATCTCATATCCCCTTTTTGCCCTCCTGATTTCTCTCTTAACTCTACTCCGGCAATCTCTATACTCTTCAAGGGATCCACTTGATCCCAGCTGCCTATGCATGTCATATGCCTCCTTCTTCTTTTTGACTAGTGCCTCAATCTCCCAAGTCATCCAAGGTTCCCTACTTCTACCAGCCTTGCCCTTCACTTTATAAGGAATGTGCTTACCCTGAACCCTGGTTAACACACTTTTGAAAGCCTCCCACTTACCAGACGTCCCTTTGCCTGCCAACAGACTCTCCCAATCAACTTCTGAAAGTTCCTGTCTAATACCATCAAAATTGGCCTTTCCCCAATTTAGAATTTTATCTTTTGGGCCAGACCTATCCTTCTCCATAGCTATCTTAAAACTAATGGAATTATGATCACTGGTCCCAAAGTGATCCCTCACTAACACTTCTGTCACCTGCCCTTCCTTATTTCCCAAGAGGAGGTCAAGTTTTGCCCCCCCTCTAGTCGGGCCATCCACATACTGAATGAGAAATTCCTCCTGAATACACTCAACAAATTTCTCTCCATCCAAGCCCCTAATGCTATGGCTGTCCCAGTCAATGTTGGGAAAGTTAAAGTCCCCTACTATTACCACCCTATTTTTCTTGCAGCTGTCTGTAATCTCCTTACATATTTGCTCCTCAATTTCCCGTTGACTATTTGGGGGTCTGTAGTACAATCCTATCAAAGTGATCTCTCCCTTCTTATTTTTCAGTTCTACCCATATAGACTCAGTGGGCGAACCCTCGGATATATCCTCTCTCACTACTGCCGTGATGTTCTCCCTAATCAAGAACGCAACTCCCCCTCCTCTCTTACCTCCTGCTCTATCTTTCCTAAAGCATCTGTACCCTGGAACATTGAGCTGCCAGTCCTGCCCCTCCCTTAGCCATGTTTCAGTAATAGCTATAACATCCCAGTCCCATGTACCCATCCATGCCCTGAGTTCATCTGCCTTGCCCATCAGACTTCTTGCATTGAAATAAATGCAGTTTAATCTAGACTTCCCTTGGTCTTTGCCCTGCTTTCTCAGACCATCTGTCCAGTCATGTTCTGTACACTCTCCCTTACTGCCTTTTGTTTCTGTCACCACTTTATTTCCCACTGACTTCCTGCATCGGTTCCCATCCCCCTGCCACATTAGTTTAAACCCTCCCCAACAGCACTGGCAAACACTCCCCCTAGGACATTGGTTCCAGTCCTGCCCAGATGCAGACCGTCCAATTTGTACTGGTCCCACCTCCCCCAGAACCGGTTCCAATGGCCCAGGAATTTGAATCCCTCCCTCTTGCACCATCTCTCAAGCCACGTATTCATCTTAGCTATCCTGTCATTCCTACTCTGACTAACCCGTGGCACTGGTAGCAATCCTGAGATTACTACCTTTGAGGTCCTACTCTTTAGTTTAACTCCTAACTCCCTAAATTCAGCTTGTAGGACCTCATCCTGTTTTTTACCTATATCGTTGGTGCCTATATGCACCACGACAACTGGCTGTTCACCCTCCCCCTCCAGAATGTCCTGAAAAACCCAATGACAAATTTTAAAACCTTTACTGAGGCAAAATATATATTGAGTGTTTCTAACACGGTTCTGACTATAATCAACTAATGTAGCAAAGACTGAGGATCAAATCTGAAACCTTACTGGTCTCTCAAAGAGGTAATTATTGAACTTCTTTTCAATTATCAATTTTGTGAGCTGCAGAGTGCAACCAGCAACACAATTTCTTGGAGTAGGTTGGTTCTATATTAGCTCTAAACCTGGTTCGAAATTGCAGTCTCGCTGTAGTGTTGCTCTGCTCCTTGTAATTGTTCTTACAGAATGCCCGAGCGTGGAGAAAGACCTGACTGTGAAGTCTTCTGGCAGATCAACAAATTAATTTTGTTTTAAAAACGGCGATTAGGATTTCTGTACGTGTACGTCTACTTTGAATCAAAGTCGGGGATTGAATGAGCCTAGCAGACACCTTGTGCACCAACTCCCAACCCTTCTTTGAGATTGCTGCCCACATGGGGCATCGGGCGTCTCCTGTTATATTATCTGCCCCAAAAGATTTTTATCACTTTGTGAGAAAAACATTTATGTTACAAGTACTTTTTAATTTTGTGGCACCCTAACTAATGCATGGTTCCTTTGTAGACTGTGTTAGCTTGTCTTTCTGTTTTCCTTTATCTTCATTTAACGGTGCTTTCAGTAGTTTTGGGGGCTATTATACTAAGGCTAGCAATCTGCCTGTCTGCGAATCTAATTCTCCCTTACACGCATGCGCAGAATTCTGCTCCCTACTGGTGAGTTTTGAATGAAAGGTTTTGTATATATGAAAGGACCACGTTTCTTATGTTCCAATTACAACACATTACCAATCTGAGACCGGTAGCTGCAGAATACAAAGTACAACCAGAAGCACCGGTATTATGCTGCAGCTGCAGATCACCCTCTTAACAATGCTAACGCAGAGCTCCACACTCTAATGGTAATTGTTTTATGTTTTGAGAGTGCGGGTAACAGCGTCTGCATTGTCATAGTATTAAAAAATAGTAAACGTTTTTTTTAAGTGGTCAGCAGCTTCACGTTTTTAGAGTTAGTAAGATACTGCGCTGGACTTATATTCCGCATGGTGTCAGGCTGAATGGTTCTGCGAATGCCTCCTGGAGGGCGTTCACTGCTCCACTCCGCTCTGCAGTCAGATTGTAGAGTTATACTGTCACTGCAAAACAAAAAACTGCTTCGCAGCAACACAAAAGTGGCAGTATAATTGCACCTTTAAAGGAGATAATTAATCAGTTTGCTTTGACAAAGGTGAATATTTTTTCTTGGCAGCTCCTTACAAATCAAAGTTACCTCCACAGATGGGCTCTGTCCACCAATGATGACCGAGTTCGATGTGCGAAATAACTTGATTTTCTTTGGGCTCGAAATTCTAAAGAGCAATTTGCCTTTCCAGTTATTGTGGCACTTAGAAAGAGGATTTGCCCATTTTTCTCCAGGCCTGGCGCTGAAGTCTATGTGGCATGATGAATGCACGATGTTTGGAAATTTTGGAAACTGCTCTTCCCATGGGACAGTTCCGAATGTTACCAGTGACCACATACTGTGCACCACGTGTTATGTTCTAACAAGTACTGCCTTGCAACCACTGATTTATTAAACATTGAGTGTCACCTGCAGTCTTACATGATGTGATCATATAAGACAGCATTGTTTCCAGGTCAGAATGGGAGTTTTCACAACAGAAGCAAAAATCTTTTTGTGCAGTGTAACTCCAGAATACGAAATGGCAATTTTCAGACTTCATGCAGCCAGCCGAGAGGTTCGATGCATCAAAAATTAATTTAACATTTCTGTGAAGCGCCTTGTTTTACTACATTAAAGGCGCTATATAAATCTAAGTAGTTGTTGTTGCTGAAAATGATTAGAAAATTAAGCCCAAATTTCCGAAGATGACCCTTCAGGTGTGTAGCAACAATTTGCCTCAATGGGCAGCGCTGCGATGCCATTGTAATGACGCCAAGAATATGGGAAGTTGAGCGGAGATGCAAACTTGCTTCGGAATCACAGACTGAGTGCGAATTTGCAGTACCTTATAACTCAGCATTCTATCTATACCCACAGCGAACTTGCATCGCTCTAAGGTCCGTTTGTATGGTATAACTGCGGTCTTAGTTATTAAAATGTACATACCTGCTGCACCCCATACACTCCCTTTATAAAAGTGCAAACTAATGAGGACTGCACCAAGAATCTGTCCAGGGTTACCATAATTTAAAAAAATACCGCCTAGGGAACTGAGACAAATATCCCCTTGGTATAACATGAGTTGTCTGTACGGTGTAATTAATCGCCTGAGTCTATGGTTTAACGCTTGTTGAAGCTCTAAGGTGGAATCTTTTGGGGAATATATGGTGTATTTTCACACCATCTTAAAAGGAAGGAACTTTTATTTCCACGTGTCGCTCATTTTCATTCCATTCTGGGGTGCATCCCTCGAAATATATTCTTACTATTTAAGAATAATTCGTAGAAATGTCAGTACATAACTGATAAAGTTGATTCACTTTTGTAATAGTATCTTATCAATGTAATATTTTATCTTGAAAGCAATTGGAGAAAACTGCCCCCGCCACCATTATACTGTAAATCCCGACATAGGCGTTGCTTTCACATGAACTCTGCAAGTAAAAGGAGCACCTTATGAGATTACAGTAGTTAAAATAGTAAAACGAAAATCAAACCCCTTGGACTCGAGCTTCCCATTGACAGCTGTTGCATCCCGTTATCAGTATCATTTGCATATAGTTAAGTATGGTTAATCCAAATGATCCAACAGACAACAGGATCGTTTTAGTAGGCACACGAGAAATGGAAAAGACACATAATCTGACGCAGAGACCGTGGGCGTACTGTGGTATAAATATATGCGCCGAGTTACAGGTTACGTCTAAACCCATCTCTAGGATCCAACCTTGCTTAGCCCAAAGAAGCAACTTCTCCCGCTCGACCGTCAGCGACCAATACAACCAGAGTTCCGGAATCTGCTGATGTAATAGTGATTCGCAGCAAGAAAGACGTGCATCTTCACTGTAAGTAAATATGCATTTCCCATCCCAAGTATTTACTGTCATGTCATTTGTATCCGACTTGATGTTAAAGGGAATTGTTTAAAGCAAACGTATTTTATTGTACTAGATAATATAGTCGTAAAATGAATCTTCAGTTTGAAGTGTCATATTTGATTTTCTGTTTCCCAGCTGCTCAGGCGAGTTAGTGAAGTAACAGTTTCTTTACAGGCATGAGCGCCAGATGTCCATACAAACAATTCATCAGATAAGAATCTCGAATTACGAATTACACAGCGACAGCATTTCGGTAACAAAGCAGAATAGTTGCACTGTGGTCTAGCAGCAAGTTTGTGATTACAAGGTTTTCCTTTTAGTGAAGTCAGGGAGTTTAAATATGCTTGTGTCCTGTCCCAGACGCCTTTACTGTCATATATTCCCAGCAGCAGGAATAACTTCCACACTCGTTATAAATTGACCATTAAAATCACTTACACTTTAACTCCAGTTCATTTCCCTCTAAGACTTCTTGACATCTTCGACGCGGATTATTTTGTTTGTTTGCATACTCTTTATTAGAGGTTTACAATTTATTTTACCGTGTATTCGTAAACGCTGTATTTCCGATTTAATTAACTATATTTGAGAACATTATTTTGACTGACAAAGTTCCCCTTGTTTATCTAGACTGTATCCTATTGATAAAACACGGCGATACAGTATCATCTTACTGGTGCCGTACGTTGGGACATAATAATGCACCTTAAAATAACAAGTTCTCGGAACAGGCCAGAGGCACCACGGCGGTAGTTTCTGGTCCCGCACATTCCTATCTTCCTATGATAATCCTGCCGAGTGTACCCGAGACAAACATGATGCATACAAATTGCAGAAGAAAATATACAGAGTTACGGTTAGGAGTTTATTAAACGCGGAACCTATCCACCAAAGTGGGATGTTCAGCACTCTGAGCAAAGCTTTATCAAAGGACAGGAACATTCAGCAGGTCAGACAGCTTCCGCTGAGAGTTAACGTTTGGTTTGCGGGCAATGATCTGCACCCCAAACATTATCGTTAATGGTCTGCACCGCAAACATTATCGTTAATGGTCTGCACCCCAAACATTATCGTTAATGATCTGCACCCCAAACATTATCGTTAATGGTCTGCACCCCAAACATTATCGTTAATGGTCTGCACCCCAAACATTATCGTTAATGGTCTGCACCCCAAACATTATCGTTAATGGTCTGCACCCCAAACATTATCGTTAATGGTCTGCACCCCAAACATTATCGTTAATGGTCTGCACCCCAAACATTATCGTTAATGATCTGCACCCCAAACATTATCGTTAATGATCTGCACCCCAAACATTAATCCCGCTGTTCTCTCTCCACAGATGCTGACTGGCTGGCTGAGTGTTTCCACCCTTTTCTGCTTGTTTCAGATTTCCAGTACCGTATCCGCAGTATTATTTTTGTTTTTTTATTTATAACAAAGCATAAATTTCTTGGCAATGTGCAATGTTACGCCGAGTTAAAAAAAAAACATCTTTTCAGCTATAAGTACATTTATATCAATAAATTACACCTCACGAGGATCGGAACGGAAATGTCATTTCCATAATCACGCTATAATTCATTTTATGCACTTATATTTATGGGGTGTCGAATCCACTCTCCAAACTAGGCATCTTTCCATTTATTAGCTCTGATCTCCAAGGTTTGAGGGTTATTGATGTCCTGGATTCGGTTTCTAGCCTTTTGACATGGATGTTTAGTCATGTCAGTGTGTGACCTGCCCAGAGCAGGGTCATCTATAACAAAGCTCCTTTGATACAGGTCACACGGCCGATCGCTTTTAGCTCATTATTGTTGCCAGCTCCTTCAGTCTGACGGCTTTTGCATTTTTTGAATATATTCTCCTTCCTTCCATTCACATGCCGCCTTCTCAGACCCCCGATCTCTGCAAGAAGTTATTTGGAGAATCCCCAGAGTGGCCCGGGGTGATTTCTCTCTCTCTCTCTTCCCAGTTCCCTTTCCCTCTTCCTGGTACAGCTTCTCATGATCAGCAACTTTTGTGCGAAGAACCCAAAACACGTCTGGGTCTCACATACGAACACTGAGAAGTTTGTAAACGCTTTTGCTCTCTTAGCATAGTGTAATTCTCGGTGGACACGCCCGTCTGTGGGGGAAAAAAAACAATTTGCTCCCCAAAATTTTCACCAACAATATTCCATCTGAAGATCTTGGTGAAATTCATGCAGTTGTCGTGTATTTTTACACGTTCAGTCCCATTTATCGTCGAAGAGGTTGAATTTCCTCTTCCCAATGTCCAATACACTCCAAGGCTAATTTCCACCGTGTAATATAGGAACCGTCCTTTGCAATATACCGTCTTACTGTAAGTGTGTCACTTGCATTCGGTTTAAAGCTATATAATTTGGAGGGGTGTACAAAGACCAGTTTGTGTCCTAACCCTGGCGACATATTCATAGAATCGTACAGCACAGAAGGAGGCTATCGTGCCTGTGCGGATGTTGAATCACTGTCAAAGCAGAATAGCTCTTGTTATTTTCCAAAAATCTCCATAATTGCTTAAACCTCCCGTCAGTGAGTGCTGTAATACCTTTCATAGTATGAAATCATCCGCACAGCATCATTCACAAAATATAGCGAACTGTCCCAGTTTATTTCCATGTTTTGATTGCAAATACTCGATTTAACGACTCGCCAGTTTTTAAAGCCCCCACTGTTTTTCTTTAGGTCGTTAGGCCACTCCCTGTGTAGTATGCAGTCTCTGGGCGGCAGCTTGTGCCTGATGCTGATCTGGATCCTGATGGTGGTTATGGCTCAGAAAGGGAGCACCGACCCGATGAGTCTGGGGGAAATCGACTCCCCGTGTTGGGAGAGCTCCTCCCTGGCCCTGATCGAGATGAAGAAGCTGCGAGTCACCAAGACGGTCAGCGGCCTCTGGGACTTCATGATCTACCTGAAACTCTCCGATAAACCCAAACACGCCGCCCTGTTCATCCACCTGGCTCAGCTCTTCTGGGAGATCTATGTGGAGTGCGCGCTTTCACGAGCTCATGGGCTGGGTAGGAGACAGATCGTCGGCGGATATACCTTAAGGTATCCACAGTACACGACAGGTAACTCCTTCCATACGGTGCAGTAGCGAAACACCCTTTCTTTTACATTTACTGTGTCTTTTTTAATTGTTCCAAGCTGTTAGGCTAAGTCTACTTTTATCTGTGACAGTCACCTTTTCTTTAAAACAAACTTGTTGCCGACATTTGAACTAGAAAGGACTGTTGGCGATATTAGTAGCCGAACCTGCATGCCATTCCTATTTTAAGGCATGATGTGGAGATGCCGGTGATGGACTGGGGTTGACAATTGTAAACAATTTTACAACACCAAGTTATAGTCCAACAATTTTATTTGAAATTTACAAGCTTTCGGAGGCTTCCTCCTTCCTCAGGTGAATGTTGTGGAATGTTGGACTATAACTTGGTATTTTAATTGTAAACAATTTTACAACACCAAGTTATAGTCCAACGATTTGGACTATAACTTGGTGTTGTAAAATTGTTTACAATTGTTAACCCCAGTCCATCACCGGCATCTCCACATCATTGGTATTTTAAGGCAGACATTAACACCTTTATCTCAAACAGGGCTCAGGCTTCTCCGAATTTAACGGACAGAGAGATGTTGTAGAAATGCGTTAGAGTGCTGGATTGGTAGTTAAGATCAACAATCGTGTGTAGATTTAGAATTTGGATGCAGTTATACTTCAGTCGTTTCCCCATCTATTTACTCCTATTTGCTTTTTACTCAAATGAGTGCTAGACCTCCGAGAAACGGATTCATGTCTATTCTGGTGTTTTGTTTATTGCAGGGTTGACACGTTCAAGTGACAAGCATTTAAAGTTTTAATGTCTGCAAAATCTCAGAAGAACTCGCATCACCGAAATACCAGCTCTCCTGACCATTAAAGCAAGACTGTCTGTCCCATGCGCTGTATATCACGTAGATACAATCTTCTCTTTAATATTATACCGGAGCAGCGTTCATGGAATGATGCAAAACTGTAATTAAAATAGCGACTCTTTCAAAATAGCCTTTATAATCTAATATTCAAATCAAAAGAAAATGAATTATGAGGGAATATTTTTACCCAATAAATCTGCTGGAAAAAATAGCTGATAGGTGGCAAGTAAAATTGATAATGATATTTCAACTTCAACTCAGCCACGCAATCACCAATACAACCACAGAGCCACACATCCCAGAAAGTTAATATATCATTCCCAGAGTAACTACTTACTCCATCATGGTGCATTCAGAGTATTCTGATACATTCTCGTTGGTGAGATCTAAACTATAGTTTATTTTGTTCTGATTCGTTACGCTTTCTTAGAACGTTTTCAGAATACGCGTGAAACCCAAATACACTTTAAATGATGTTATCGGGTCACATTAATAACCACACAGGTAAACTTCTGAAAAGTTAAAAGATTAAGCGTGTGTTTATACTTAAGCTTTAATTTCACTGCAAAGTGGTTTCTGCTTCAAATTGATGTAAAAGTGACGGTATAACTATGACTTTGCAGAGTCGACTAGCCCAGTCGATCATGTAAAGCACCCCTCACTAACGTGGGGAATGGTGACAAAGTCGGGCGAGCTGTCTCACAGACTAGTCTAGTAACAGCCTATCATAGGTATGATTCTGTAAGTATGACTATCAGCCACCATCCCAGGCTCTTCCATCACCATCCCTAGGTATGTCCAGGACAGACCCACCAGAAATGCAGGCATAGTCAGAGGGGGTGGCCCTGGGAGTCTTCAACATTGACTGTAGACCAAATGAAGTCTCACAGCTTTAGGTCCAATATGGGCAAGGAAACCTCCTGCTGATTACCACCAACCCCTCTCCCTCAGCTGAAGAATTAGTATTCCTCCATTGGTTCAATGAGGAGAGTAGAAGAGCATGCCAGAAGCAGCACCAGGTGTACCTGAAAATGAGGTGCCAACCTCGTAAAACTACATTGCAGGACTACAGGCATGCTAAACAGCAGAAGCAGCATGCTATAGAAAGAGCTAAGCAATCCCATAACAAACAGATCAGGTCAAAGCTCTAAAGTCCTGCCACATCCAGTTGCAAACGGTGGTGCACAATTAAGCAACAACCATGTGGAGGAGGCTCCAGGGACATCCCTATCCTCATGATGATGAAGGCCAGCACGTGAATGAAAAAGACACGGCTGAAGTGCTCGCAAGCACCTTTGGCTAGAAGTGCAGAGTGAATGGTCCTTCTCGGCCTCCACCTGAGGTTCCCACCATCACAGTCTTCAGCAAATTTGATTTTTTTTTTATTCGTTCATGGGATGTGGGCGTCACTGGCGAGGCCGGCATTTATTGCCCATCCCTAATTGCCCTTGAGAAGGTGGTAGTGAGTCGCCTTCTTGAACCGCTGCAGTCCGTGTGGTGAAGGTTCTCCCACAGTGCTGTTAGGAAGGGAGTTCCAAGATTTTGACCCAGCGACGATGAAGGATACGATGAGGCGATATATTTCCAAGTCGGGATGGTGTGTGACTTGGAGGGGAACGTGTTCCCATGTGCCTGCTGCTCTTGTCCTTCTAGGTGGTAGAGGTCGTGGGTTTGGGATATCAAGAAACAGCTGAGTGCACTGGACACAGCAAAGGCTATGGGCCCCGACAACATCCCGGTTGTAGTGCTAAACACCTGTGCTTCAGAACTAGCCACCGACTTAACTAATCTGTTCCAGTACCGCTAAAACACTGAAATCTACCCAACAATATGGAAAATTGCCCAGGTATGTCCTGTCCACGAAAAGCAGGACAAATCCAATCCGACCAATTATTATCCCATCAGCCTACACCCAATCATCAGCAAAATGATGGAAGGAGCCATCAACAGTGCTATCAAGCAGCACTTACTCACCAATAATCTGTTCACCAATGGTCAGTTTGGGTTCCACCAGAACCACTTGGCTTCAGACCTCATTACAGCCTTAGTCCAAACATGAACAAAAGAGGTGAATTCCAGAGAGTGACTGCCCTTGACATCAAGGCAGCATTTGACCGAGTGTGGCACCAAGGAGCCCTAGTAAAATTGGAGTCAATGGGAATCAGGGGGAAAACTCTCCAGTGGCTGGAGTCATACTTAGCACAAAGGAAGATGGTAGTGGTTGTTGGAGGCCAATCATCTCAGCCCCAGGACATTGCTGCAGGAGTTCCTCAGGGCAGTGTCCTAGGCCCAACCATCTTCATCAATGGCCTTCATCAATGACCTTCCTTCCATCATAAGGTCAGAAGTGGTGCTGTTTGTTGATGATTGCACGTGTTCAGCTCCATTCTCAATTCCTTAGATAATGAAGCATTCCATGCCTGGACAATATCAAGGCTTTGGCTGATATGTGGCATTCACGCCACACAAGCGTCGGCAATGACCATCTCTAATAAGAGAGAGCCTAACCACCTCCCCAATGACATTCGCCAAGCCCCCACTGTCAGCACCCTGGGGGGGTGGGGGGGTCACCATTGACCAGAAACTCAACTGGACCAGCTACATAAATGCTGTGGCTACCAGAGCAGGTCAGATGCTGGTTATTCTGCAGTGAGTGGTTCACCTCCTAACTCCCTAAAGCCTCTCTGCCACCTACAAGGCATAAGTCAAGAGTGTGATGGAATACTCTCCACTTGCCTGTATGGGTGCAGCTCCAACAACAACACTCAAAAAGCTTGACACTATCCAGGACAAACCAGTCTGCTTGATCAGCACCCCATCCACTGTCTTAAACATCCACAAGCTCTACCATCGATGTTCTGTGGCTGTAGTGTATACGATCTACAGGATGCACTGCAGCAACTTGTCAAGGCTTCTTCGGCAGCACCTCCCAAACCTGTGATCTCCACCACTTAGAAGGACAAGGGTAGCAGGTGACTGGGAACACCACCACCTCCAAGTTCCCCTCCAAGTCACATACCATCCTACTTGGACATATATCGCCGTTCCTTTATTGTCACTGGGTCAAATTCCTGAAACTCCCTACCTAACAGCACCATCACCCAATGGACTGCGACGGTTCAACAATAAGGTCCACCAGCACCTTCTCAAGGGCAACTAGGGATGGGCAATAAATGCCAGCCTTGCCAGTGATGCCCAATTCCCGAGAATGAATATTAAAAAAAAATAACTCCAGAGTTGAGTCCTGATCTGACTCCAGTGGTCAGAGATATACAGGAGGCAGCCTCATGTTACTGGGCTTTGACACCAGGAAGTTCTTTTTCATACAGAGTCATCAGTACATGGAATGAAATTTCAGATAGAGTAGTGGAGGGGAAACCCTGGAACCATTTAAGATACAATTGGATTTTGCAACAAGGGATTTAAGGGTCTTTCCAAATGGATGATCTAAGATGGGCCAAATAGCATTCCTCACCTGTAATTATCTTGTGATCTTGTGACACAAGATGGAATATCACTCCAGTGTGATCTCCACTATGCTTTAAAAAGTGCTCAGGGGTCTGCTGGACCTCCTGAGCTTTTTTTAAACTCATTCAGTTCAGACACTCTCAAAACATTTAACATTAAGCAGGGAGAAGAGCTCTGCATACCCTTATAAGCATGAATATACAAAGCTCTCTCCTTGCTGAGAGAATTCCAATCATAGCCAGGCAGTGTAAATAAGGCACTGCCCCCTGGAACCTGTAGTGTGGCTATCTGTATCTATAACTATAAAGTCATCCAAAAGTGATAGTATAAGGCAGTCTTTTATAACTGTTCCTACAGAAAAGTTTTGCAGACAGTCTTACTTTATAGCAAATAAGTTAATAATACAAGTTAATAATTTAACAACTCCAATGTAGATCAGACGTTTAGATGGCAACGTTATTTTTATAGACACTGTAAAGACTACAAGTATATTTTGTTATTGTGTTTGTTCACTGGCTTGAGATGGAATTCCACTCATGCATGTTTGAGCTTCTGTCATTTTGGTGTTGTGTTAAATTGTTTTGTGAGTTATTTAAGTGTCACTGGAACATAGAACAGTGAGCAGCATATTATTTATTTATGTAAAAATGACACAGAATGTCCAAAATTGCTCTTTATTGTATAATAAAGTATATTCATGGCTGAACATACATGACTAATTCCTTCTGTGTTCAGTTTTGAAGCTTGTCGTTGAAATTACACCAGGTCAACATGCTTCAATAGTATACAGCCTGCTAAAGCAGCTGTCATTTCATAGGTGCTACCAAACTACTAAAATATGTCAATATACATTTTATTTCACTTTTACTATGCAAGAAAGGACTGCAGTAAATAAATAAATCCATAAAAATGTCTGGCCTGAAAATGTTAATTATATCCAAAACACAAATTATAAGATTAAAACAATCTGTCAGCTGTCAAATGGGATTACAGACACTCTCAAAACATTTAAAATTAAGCTGGGAGACGAGCTCTGCATACCCATATAAGCATGAATATACAAAGCTCTCTCCTTGCTGAGAGAATTCCAATCATAGCCAGGCAGTTTTTGTGGATGTTTTCCGACTTTTTTTGTGAGCAGTAAGGGCTCAGTTTTTTTTCACACACATTCACTAGTGCTGCCCTCCTCTCTTCCCATGATATTAATATAAAGACAGACACCTGGAAACTGTAATCACTATTCACCTTCCCAACCACAAGCACTTACCTGCAGTGGAAAACCCAAAAAGCCAAACCAATTAAAGAATATATACACACTGCAGGACACTAAAGATTGCCATGAAAATGACAATTTTCTTTAAGCTTTTAAGCTGTTTCAAATACTGTATTATAGTTAGCTGATAAAAACTGTATTTTCAATACAGCAGAAATAGCTTTACATGTATACAATACTTCCTCACTGTAAAATGCAATTATAAGCACAGTAATGCTGTTGCTTTACTATTGTCTTGACAAATATGCTTTAAAATATTATTTGTGAAATATTTTGGACATCATAGATGGAAAAAATAACATTAATGAATACAAATTATTCCATCGATATGAAGGTTAATTTAGCTTTCCAGATGCATGAAGTAATTCTCTAGTAGTACAGCTCCAATTCTCTAATAGCGTAGTTATAGTGCATTTACTGTTTTGACCCTGATCTCATTTGTGAAGCAGTGAAGTGGGCAATTCCAAGTTATACTGCCTGCCCACACAAAGTGGAACTCTGTTCACTTAAACAAATGTGCAAAGCTCTGCTTGCTGAACTTTTTAAAGTTACAAAAGGGCTGGTTAAGCTGTAAGCCCTTTTAACATGAAACTTTAATGTGGTTTCAAAATTTGACTTTGCACAATATCAATTATACTGGGACAGGTAACAACCTTATTGAATTCTTTGAAGAAGTAACAGAAAGAGTAGACAAGGGTAATGCAGTAGATGTAATATATTTGGATTTTCAAAAGGCCTTCGATAAGGTACCGCATTGTAGACTCATGACTAAGGTCAGAGATGTGGAGTCAGGGGATATGTAGCAGAATGGATAGCAAGCTGGCTACAAAACAGAAAACAGAGAGTAGGGGTTAAGGGTAGCTACTCAGACTGGCAAAAGGTGGGAAGTGATGTTACACAGAGGTTGGTGCTGGGACCGCTGTTGTTCACAATTTACATTAACGATTTGGATTCGGGAATTGGAAGAACAATTTCAAAATTTGCGGATGACACCAAATTGGGGGGTGTAGTTAATACAAAGGAAGAATGTGTCAAAATGCAAGAGGACATTAATAAACTTGCAGAATGGAAGTGTAATTGGCAAATGAATTTCAATATAGATAAGTGTGAGGTGGTGCATTTTGGTAGCAAGAATAAGGAGGCCAAGTAGTGCTTGAATAATAAGAGTCTAAATGGGGTAGAGGAGCAAAGGGATCTAGGAGTATAGATACACAAATCACTAAAAGTACTGATGCAGGGTAATAAGGTCATAAAAAAGACAAATCAAGCACGGAGGTTCATTTCTAGAGGGATAGAATTGATAAGCAGAGAAGTTATGTTAAACTTGTCTGGCCCCTTGGTTAGACCACACTTGGAGTAGTCGCGCAGTTCTGGTCTCTATATTATAGAAAGGATCTAGCGGCATTGGAGAGGGTGCAAAAAAGACTCACAAGGATGATACCAGAACTGAGAGGATATACTTATCAGGAAAAGCTGAACAGGCTGGGACTCTTTTCCCCAGAAAAGAGAAGGCTGAGGGGTGACCTGATAGAGGTCTTTAAGATAATGACAGGGTTTGATAGGGTAGACATCGAGAAAATGTTTTCACTTGTGGGGGAGTCCAGAACTAGAGGTCATAAATATAAAACAGTCACTAATAAATCCAATAGGGAATTCAGGAGAAACTTCTTTACCCAAAGAGTGGTAAGAATGTAGAATGTGCTACCATGAGGAGTAGAATCATAGAAGTTTACAACATGGAAACAGGCCCTTCGGCCCAACATGTCCATGTCGCCCAGTTTATACCACCAAGCTAGTCCCAATTGCCTATAGAATCATAGACGTTTACAACACAGTTGAGGCAAATAACATAGATACATTTAAGATAAGAACATGAGGGAGAAAGGAATAGAATAAGCTGATTGGGTTAGATGAATTATGGAGGGAGGAGGCTCGTGTGGAGCATAAATGCTGGCATAGACCAGTTGGGCCGAATGGCCTGTTTCTGTGCTGAAGTTTTTTTTTTTATTCGTTCACGGGATGTGGGCGTCGCTGGCAAGGCCGGCATTTATTGCCCATCCCTAATTGCCCTCGAGAAGGTGGTGGTGAGCCGCCTTCTTGAACCGCTGCAGTCCGTGTGGTGACGGTTCTCCCACAATGCTGTTAGGAAGGGAGTTCCAGGATTTTGACCCAGCGACAATGAAGGAACGGCGATATATTTCCAAGTCGGGATGGTGTGTGACATGGAGGGGAACGAGCAGGTGGTGTTGTTCCCATGCGCCTGCTGCCCTTGTCCTTCCAGGTGGTAGAGGTCGCGGGTTTGGGAGGTGCTGTCGAAGAAGCCTTGGCAAGTTGCTGCAGTGCATCCTGTGGATGGTGCACACTGCAGCCACAGTGCGCCGGTGGTGAAGGGAGTGAATGTTTAGGGTGGTGGATGGGGTGCCAATCAAGCGGGCTGCTTTATCTTGGATGGTGTCGAGCTTCTTGAGTGTTGTTGGAGCTGCACTCATCCAGGCAAGTGGAGAGTATTCCATCACACTCCTGACTTGTGCCTTGTAGATAGTGGAAAGGCTTTGGGGAGTCAGGAGGTGAGTCACTCGCCGCAGAATACCCAGCCTCTGACCTGCTCTTGTGGCCACAGTATTTATATGGCTGGTCCAGTTAAGTTTCTGGTCAATGGTGACCCCCAGGATGTTGATGGTGGGGGATTCGGCGATGGTAATGCCGTTGAATGTCAAGGGGAGGTGGTTAGACTCTCTCTTGTTGGAGATGGTCATTGCCTGGCACTTATCTGGCGCGAATGTTACTTGCCACTTATGAGCCCAAGCCTGGATGTTGTCCAGGTCTTGCTGCATGCAGGCTCGGACTGCTCCATTATCTGAGGGGTTGCGAATGGAACTGAACACTGTGCAGTCATCAGCGAACATCCCCATTTCTGACCTTATGATGGAGGGAAGGTCATTGATGAAGCAGCTGAAGATGGTTGGGCCAAGGACACTGCCCTGAGGAACTCCTGCAGCAATGCCCTGGGGCTGAGATGACTGGCCTCCAACAACCACTATCATCTTCCTTTGTGCCAGGTATGACTCCAGCCACTGGAGAGTTTTCCCCCTGATTCCCATTGACTTCAATTTTACTAGGTCTCCTTGGTGCCACACTCGGTCAAATGCTGCCTTGATGTCAAGGGCAGTCACTCTCACCTCACCTCTGGAATTCAGCTCTTTTGTCCATGTTTGGACCAAGGCTGTAATGAGGTCTGGAGCCGAGTGGTCCTGGCGGAACCCAAACTGAGCATCGGTGAGCAGGTTATTGGTGAGTAAGTGCCACTTGATAGCACTGTCGACGACACCTTCCATCACTTTGCTGATGATTGAGAGTAGACTGATGGGGCGGTAATTGGCCGGATTGGATTTGTCCTGCTTTTTGTGGACAGGACATACCTGGGCAATTTTCCACATTGTCGGGTGGATGCCAGTGTTGTAGCTGTACTGGAACAGCTTGGCTAGAGGCGCAGCTAGTTCTGGAGCACAAGTCTTCAGCACTACAGCTGGGATGTTGTCGGGGCCCATAGCCTTTGCTGTATCCAGTGCACTCAGCCGTTTCTTGATATCACGTGGAGTGAATCGAATTGGCCGAAGACTGGCTTCCGTGATGGTGGGGATATCGGGAGGAGGCTGAGATGGATTATCCACTCGGCACTTCTGGCTGAAGATGGTTGCAAACGCTTCAGCCTTGTCTTTTGCACTCACGTGCTGGACTCCGCCATCATTGAGAATGGGGATGTTTGCAGAGCCTCCTCCTCCCGTTAGTTGTTTAATTGTCCACCACCATTCGCGACTGGATGTGGCAGGACTGCAGAGCTTTGATCTGATCCGTTGGTTGTGGAATCGCTTCGCTTTGTCTATAGCATGTTGCTTCCGCTGTTTAGCATGCATGTAGTCCTGAGTTGTAGCTTCACCAGGTTGGCACCTCATTTTTAGGTACGCCTGGTGCTGCTCCTGGCATGCTCTTCTACACTCATTGAACCAGGGTTGATCCCCTGGCTTGTTGGTAATGGTAGAGTGAGGAATATGCCGGGCCATGAGGTTACAGATTGTGCTGGAATACAATTCTGCTGCTGCTGATGGCCCACAGCGCCTCATGGATGCCCAGTTTTGAGCTGCTAGATCTGTTCTGAATCTATCCCATTTAGCACGGTGGTAGTGTCACACAACACGTTGGATGGTGTCCTCAGTGCGAAGACGGGATTTCATCTCCACGAGGACTGTGCGGTGGTCACTCCTACCAATACTGTCATGGACAGATGCATTTGCGACAGGTAGATTGGTGAGGACGAGGTCAAGTAAGTTTTTCCCTCGTGTTGGTTCGCTCACCACCTGCCGCAGGCCCAGTCTAGCAGCTATGTCCTTCAGGACTCGGCCAGCTCGGTCAGTAGTGGTGCTACCGAGCCACTCTTGGTGATGGACATTGAAGTCCCCCACCCAGAGTACATTTTGTGCCCTTGCTACCCTCAGTGCTTCCTCCAAGTGGTGTTCAACATGGAGGAGGACTGATTCATCAGCTGAGGGAAGACGGTAGGTGGTAATCAGCAGGAGGTTTCCTTGCCCATGTTTGACCTGATGCCATGAGATTTCATGGGGTCCAGAGTCAATGTTGAGGACTCCCAGGGCCACTCCCTCCTGACTGTATATCACTGTACCGCCACCTCTGGTGGGTCTGTCCTGCCGGTGGGATGTAATGTGATGTAACCCAAAGCTGTGTGACAGTTACTCCTCGAGATGGTCTCAAACCTCTTAAGAAAGTTTGATTTGCTCCCAATTCATTACTGGGAAACTGCACTTGCACTGTATATTTTGTGCATTTTTTAAA
Source organism: Heptranchias perlo (assembly GCF_035084215.1). Lineage (NCBI taxonomy): Eukaryota > Metazoa > Chordata > Chondrichthyes > Hexanchiformes > Hexanchidae > Heptranchias > Heptranchias perlo. The sequence goes on from NC_090326.1 coordinate 123,653,395, forward strand.
AAAAGATTTCTGCAGAGTTTACAGATCATGATGGACATGATGAAAGTAGGGTCATACAGCAATTATAGATATATACAAAGAGGTATATGGACAGTTTCGTATTGCTGGGTAACACTTCACAGGCCAAGAAATGTTACTGGGTTTTTGACAAGTTGTTGCAGATCAATTTCAGAATGGAGTGGATCAAACAGGATGAATGCACATTATTTACTGGGAGTGAGCAGAGGGGGGAGAGGGTTAGATTGGGTATTCACCAGATGTGAAGGGTGGAGTGGGGTTGGCAATTTTCTATCCTTCCTGAGATTTTGGTTGGGTTGGGTGAAGTGATGGGAGGATTGGCAGATGAGATTGGGTGGACTGGACCCATTGGAGATAAGGAAGATTATGAGGGGGGTATACTGAAAACACAGTCAAAGGAAGGAGGATTTTGAAGGACAGAAAAAAAGTAGTTTTAGGAGAGAGTTCCAAAGAGCAGGGGTATAGAGACTGAAAAATTAGCTGCCCATAGTAGAACAGAGAGAGCGAAGGACAAGTAGTAATCCAGAGTTGGAGGAGCTGAGGATGCAAACTGGAACATGCAGAGGAGATTATGCAGACATGGTAAGGCACAGTACTAGAGGGAACTGAAAAAGAGGACGAGGACCTTAAAGTCAATGCACTGGAGGATAGGAAATCAGCGAAGCTTGTCTAGAACAGCTGTGATAGTGTGTGGAACGTTAGACAAGAGAAAACTTGGGCCATAGGCTTCAGGATTAACTGGAGTTTGTGAAGGGTGGAGGAGGGGAGGTCAATGAGGAGGTCACTGATGCCTTCAGGAAAAGAACGTTCCACTACTACCTGGTCTGGCTTGCGTGTGACTCCAGTCCCACACTACCTGTTTGACTTTTAATTCCCTCTTAAAGGGTCTATCAAACCATTTCATAGAATCATAGAAGGTTACAGCACGGAAGGAGGCCATTCGGCCCATCGAGTCCGCACCGGATCTATGCATGAGCAATCCAGCTAGTCCCACTGCCCCGCCCTATCCCCGTAGCCCTGCACATTTTTTTTGTTTCAAGTACTTATCCAGTTCCCTTTTGAAGGTCATGATTGAATCTGCCTCCACCACCCCCTCGGGCAGTGCATTCCAGATCCTAACCACTCGCTATGTAAAAAAGATTTTCCTCATATCACCTTGCGTTATTTTACCAATCACCTTAAATCTATGCCCTCTGGTTCTTAACACTTCCGCCAATGGGAACAGTTTCTCTCTATCTATTCTGTCTAGATCCTTCATGATTTTGAATACCTCTATCAAATCTCCTCGCAACCTTCTCTGTTCCAAGGAGAACAATCCCAGCATCTACAGTCTATCCACATAATTTAAGTCCCTCATCCCTGGAATCATTCTAGTAAATCTCCTCTGCACCCTTTCTAAGCCCCTCACATTCTTCCTAAAGTGCGGTGCCCAGAACTGGACTCAATACTCCAGTTGTGGCCGAACCAATGTTTTATAAAGGTTCATCATGATTTCCTTGCTTTTGTATTCTATGCCTCTATTTATAAAGCCCAGGACCCCATCTGCTTTTTTAACCGCTTTCTCAACCTGCCCTGCCACCTTCAATGATTTATGCACATATACCACCAGATCCCTCTGTTCCTCCACGTAGTTCAGGGCAATTAGGAATGGGCAATAAATATGACCCTGCAGTGTTGCTCAAAACCCAAAACCAAACAAAAAGATTCAAGACATTAATTCTGGAAGTTAGTAAGGTGTGGAATAGAGTTTCAACAGCAGAGGAAGGGAGATATAGATGCAAGCAGGCAATATTCCTGACAAGGAAAAAACATTGCGTTGGCAACATAAGAATATGAGAAATAGGAGTAGGAGTAGGCCATATGGCCCCTCGAGCCTGCACGGCCATTCAATAAGATCATGGCTGGTCTTCTACCTCAACTCCACTTTCCCACCATATCCCCATATCCCTTGATTCCCTTAGTGTCAAAAAATCTATCAAGCTCAGTCTTGAATATACTCAACGACTGACCATTCACAGTCCTCTGGGGTAGAGAATTCCAAAGATTCACAATCCTCTGAGTGAAGAAATTTTTCCTCATCTCAGTCCTAAATGGCTGACCCCTTATCTTGAAACAATGACCCCTAGTTCTAGACTCTCCAGCCAAGAGAAACAGCCTCTCAGCATCCACCTTGTCAAGCCCTCTAAGAATTGTATATGTTTCAATGAGATCACCTCTCATTCTTCTAAACTACAGAGGATTTAGACCCATTCTAATCAATCTCTCCTCATAGAACAACCCTCTCATCCCAGGAATCAATCTAGTGAACCTTTGTTGCACCCCCTCTAAGGCAAGTATATCCTTCCTTAGGTAAAGAGACCAAAACTGTACACTGTACTCCAGGTGTGTCTCACCAGAGCCCTATATAATTGCAGCAAGACCGCCTTACTCTTATACTCCAACCCCCTTGAAATAAAGACAAACATACCATTTGCATTCATAATTTCTAGCTGTATCTGCATGTCAACTTTCTGTATTTCATTTACAAGGACACTCAAATCCCTCTGAACACCAACATTTCTTAGTCTTTCACCTTTTAAAAAATATTCTGATATTCTGCATTTCTATTCTTCCTACCAAAGTGGATAATTTCACATTTCCCCACATTATACTCCATCTGCCACCTTCTTGCCCATTCACTTAACCTGTTTATATCCCTTTGCAGACTCTTTGCATCCTCCTTACAGTTTACCTTCCCACCTAGCTTTGTATCATCAGCAAACTTGGATACATTACACTCTGTCCCCTCATCAAAGTCATTGATATAGATTGTAAATAGCTGAGGCCCGAGCACTGATCCTTGCGGCACCCCACTGGTTATAGCCTGCCAACCCGAAAATGACCTGTTTATCCCTACTCTCTGTTTTCTGTCCGTTAACCAATCCTCAATCCATGCTAATATTTTACCCCCAATCCCATGAGCCCTAATCTTGTGTAACAACCTCTTGTGTAGCATCATATCGAATGCCTTTTGAAAATCCAAATATACTACATTCACTGGTTCCCCCTTAACTACCCTGCTAGTTACACCCTCAAAAAATTCGAATAGATTTGTCAAACACGATTTCCCTTTCATAAAACCATGTTGACTCTGCCTAATGTTATTATGATTTTCTAAGTGCCCTGTTACGAAGTCCTTAATAATGGATTCTAGTATTTTCCCTACTACTGATGTCAGTCCAACTGGCTCATAGTTCCCTGTTTTCTCTCTCTCTCCTTTCTCGAATAGCAGGGTTACATTTGCTACCTTCCAATCAATGAGGACCATTCTAGAATTTAGGGAATTCTGGAAGATCAAAACCAATGCATCCACTATCTCTGTAACCACCTCTTTTAAAACCCTAGGATATAGGCCATCAAGTCGAGGGGATTTGTTGGGTTTTAGTCCCATTAATTTCTCCAGTACTTTTTCTTTCCTAATCTTAATTACTATAAGTTCCTCACTCTCATCAGACTCTTGGTTCCCCACTATTATGTTTTTTGTGCCTTCTACTGTGAAGACAAATACAAAATATTTGTTTAATGTCTCTGCCATTTCCTTATTCCCCACTGGATGCTGGGTAGGAAGACAAGCTTGGTGTCAAGCAGAACATTGAGGTCGCACACCACCTAATTTACCCAAGTGGATCACCAGAAAAGTTAAAGAAGCCATAGCCAGAGGTGTGTAGGTTTTTTTTGTTCGTTCATGGGATGTGGGCATCGCTGGCAATGCCAGCATTTATTGCCCATCCATAATTGCCCTTGAGCAGGTGGTAGTGAGCCACCTTCTTGAATCGCTGCAGTCCGTGTGGTGAAGGTTCTCCCACAGTGCTGTTAGGTAGGGAGTTCCAGGATTTTGACCCAGCAACGATGAAGGAATGGCGATATATTTCCAAGTTGGGATAGTGTGTGACTTGGAGGGGAACATGCAGGTGGTGTTGCTCCCATGTGCCTGCTGCCCTTGTGCTTCTAGGTGGTAGAGGTCGCGAGTTTGGGAAGTGCTGTCGAAGAAGCCTTGGCGAGTTACTACAGTGCATCCTGTGGATGGTGCACACTGCAGCCACTGTGTGCCGGTGGTGAAGGAAGTGACTGTTTAGGGTGGTGGATGGGGTGTCAATCAAGCGGGCTGCTTTGTCCTGGATGATGTCGAGCTTCTTGAGTGTTGTTGGAGCTGCACTCATCCAGGCAAGTGGAGAGTATTCCATCACACTCCTGACTTGTACCTTGTAGATGGTGGAAAGGCTTTGAGGAGTCAGGAGGTGAGTCACTCGCCACAGAATACCCAACCTCTGACCTGCTCTTGTAGCCACAGTATTTATGTGGCTGGTCCAGTTATGTTTCTGGTCAATGGTGACCCCCAGGTTGTTGATGGTGGGGGATTCATAGGAACATAGGAACAGGAGTAGGCCATTCAGCCCCTCGTGCCTGCTACGCCATTTGATAAGATCATGGCTGATCTGTGATCTAACTCCATATACCCGCCTTTGGCCTATATCCCTTAGTACCTTTGGTTGCCAAAAAGCTATCTATCTCAGATTTAAATTTAGCAATTGAGCTAGTATCAATTGCCATTTGCGGAAGAGAGTTTCAAACGTCTACCACCCTTTGTGTACAGAAATGTTTTCTAATCTCGCTCCTGAAAGGTCTGGCTCTAATTTTTAGACTGTGCCCCCTACTCCTAGAATCCCCAACCAGCAGAAATAGTTTTTCTCTAACCACCCTATCCGCTCCCTTTAATATCTTATAAACTTCGATCAGATCACCCCTTAGCCTTCGAAACTCCAGAGAATACAACCCCAATTTGTGTAATCTCTCCTCGTAACTTAACCCTTGAAGTCCGGGTATCATTCTAGTAAACCTACGCTGCACTCCCTCCAAAGCCAATATGTCCTTCCGAAGGTGCGGTGCCCAAAACTGCTCATGGTACTCCAGGTATGGTCTAACCAGGGTTTTGTATAGCTGCAGCATAACTTCTGCCCCCTTGTACTCCCGTCCTCTAGATATAAAGGCCAGCATTCCATTAGCCTTCTTGATTATTTTCTGCACCTGTTCATGACACTTCAATGATCCATGTACCTGAACCCCTAAGTCCCTTTGGACCCTGTTCTATCCTTTTTTGATCCAAAGTGGATGACCTCACATTTGTCGACACTGAATTCCATTTGCCACAGTTTTGCCCATTCACCTAATCTATCAATATTCCTTTGTAATTTTATGTTTTCATCTACACTGCTTACAATGCCACCAATCTTTGTGTCATCGGCAAACTTAGATATGAGACTTTCTATGCCTTCATCTAAGTCGTTAATAAATATTGTGAATAATTGAGGCCCCAACACAGATCCTTGTGGGACTCCATTGGTCACATCCTGCCAATGTGAGTACCTACCCATTATCCCTACTCTCTGTCGCCTTTCGCTCAGCCAACTTCCTAACCAAGTCCGTACTTTTCCCTCGATTCCATGGGCTTCTATCTTAGCTAACAGTCTCTTATGTGGGACATTATCAAATGCCTTCTCGAAGTCCATATAAATAACATCCATTGACATTCCCCTGTCCACTACTTTAGTCACCTCTTCAAAAAATTCAATCAGGTTTGTCAGGCACAACCTACCTTTCACAAATCCATGCTGGCTCTCTCTGATTAACTGAAAATTCTCGAGGTGTTCAGTCACCCTATCCTTAATTATAGACTCCAGCATTTTCCCCAAAACAGATGTTCGGCTAACTGGTCTATAATTCCCTGGTTTCCCTCTCTCTCTTTCTTAAAAAGCGGAGTGACATGTGCAATTTTCCAATCCAGAGGGACAGTTCCTGAATCTAGAGTACTTTGAAAGATTATAGTTAGGGCATCTGCAATGTGCTCACCTACTTCCTTTAAAACCCTGGGATGGAAACCATCTGGTCCTGGGGATTTGTCACTCTTTAGTGCTATTATTTTCTTCATTATTGTAGCTTTACTTATATTAATTTTATTGAGTCCCTGTCCCCGATTCAATATTAGTTTTCTTGGGATTTCCGGCATGCTATCCTCTTTTTCGACTGTAAATACTGACGCAAAGTAATTATTCAACATGTCCACCATTTCCCCATTGTCAATGACAATATCCACACTTTCAGTTTTTAAGGGGCCAATACTGCTCCTGACCGCCCTCTTTTTCCTAATGTAACTATAAAAGTTCTTTGTATTGATTTTGATATCCCTTGCAAGTTTCTTTTCATGCTCTCTTTTTGTAGCCCTTACTATCTGTTTTGTGACTCTTTGTTAATCTTTGTATCTTTCCCATTCGCCAGGATCTGTGCCATTTTTTGCCTTTTTGTATGGCTTTCCTTATGTTTTATACTGTCCCTTACCTCTTGAGTTGTCCATGGCTGTTTTTTTTGGCAAGTAGAGTTCTTGCCCCTCAGGAGTATAAACCGATTCTGTATCACGTTAAATGTTTCTTGAAACATTTCCCACTGATCATCAGTCGTTTTAAACCATTAACAGATTTGCCCAGTTTACTGTGGACAGTCTCTGTCTCATCCCATTGAAGTCGGCCTTACTCAAGTCTTGAATCTTAGCAGCTGACTCACTTTTTTCCCTTTCAAACACTACATTGAACTCGATCATGTTATGATCGCTATTAGATAGATGTTCGTGTACAGTTAAGCCATTAACTAAATCTGGTTCATTACTCATTACTAAATCTAGTATGGCTTGCCCCCTTGTTGCCTCTAGGACATACTGCTGTGATTCAGCGATGGTAATGCAGTTGAATGTCAAGGGGAGGTGGTTAGACTCTCTCTTGTTGGAGATGGTCATTGCCTGGCACTTGTCTGGCGTGAATGTTAATTGCCACTTATCAGCCAAAGCCTGGATGTTGTCCAGGTCTTGCTGCATGCGGGCACAGACTGCTTCATTATCTGAGGGGTTGCGAATGCAACTCAACAATGTGCAATCATCAGCGAGCATCCCCATTTGTGACCTTATGTTGGAGGGAAGGTTATTGATGAAGCAGCTGAAGATGGTTGGGCCTAGGACACTGCCCTGAGGAACTCCTGCAGCAATATCCTGGGGCTGAGGTGATTGGCCTCCAACAACCACTACCATCTTTTTGTGCTAGGAATAACTCCAGCCACTGGAGAGTTTTCCCCCTGATTCCCATTGACTTCAATTTTACTAGGGCTCCTTGGTGTCACACTCAGTCAAATGCTGCCTTGATGTCAAAGGCAGTTACTCTCACCTCACCTCTAGAATTCAGCTCTTTTGTCCATGTTTGGACCAAGGCTGTAATGTGGTCTGGAGCCGAGTGGTCCTGGCAGAACCCAAACTGAGCATCGGTAAGCAAGTTATTGGTGAGTAAGTGCCGCTTGATAGCACTGACAACGACACCTTCCATCACTTTGCTGATGATTGAGAGTAGACTGATTGGGCAGTAATTGGCAGGATTGGATTTGTCCTGCTTTTTGTGGACAGGACATACCTGGCCAATTTTCCACATTGTCGGGTAAATGTCAGTGTTGTTGCTGTACTGGAACAGTGTGGCAAGAGACGTGGCTAGTTCTGGAGGAATCAAAAAAGGATGGCTTTGGTTTGCTGATTTGAGCTGAAGGATATTTTGGCACATCCATGACTTGAAGTTGGTGCTGAAGAGGTTTAGTTGCGTGTTGTCAACACACAAATGAAAGCTGACCCTGTGCTTGCAGATGATATCTTTGAGGGGTAGTAGGTAAAAGGTAAATAAGAGGGGATCAAGAACAGAACCCTGACGGAAAATCAGAAGTTTTTTTGGAAAGACTTGGAAAAGGAATTGCTGGGAGTGGTAGGCATAGATTTTGATGGTGACAGTGCAATGAAAGAATCTTGGAGCAGAGGGGCAATTTGAAGACAGGATGACAATTTGAGAAAGCTGAGGAGAGGCTCCTCCAGTCTTCACTGCACTGGAATGTCATTGTACAGACCTCCATAGAGTCTACAGAAGGTCATCTTGAGGGCAATGTCACAGTATCAACTGATGGTTAATGTGTCCTTCACTCCTGAAGGTGACGCAAGAGGGGTTATCTCTATTGAGGATTCCTCCTTGATAGAGTAGTCTATGAAAAGATGCAGTGGCCCTTTCTCATTCCATAGTTTCTTATGGTGTTATAAAGCTGGCATCTGCAGCGTTACATTGCATCTTTATAGCTAGATTTTCGGCTCATTAGCTATGAATAGGACTCAATAATAATGAGGATAATTGCTATTTGGTACTGGCTCAAAAAGTGAAATATAATTGCATAGAAGTCATCTCTCTGTAATGAACATGTTCCATTTTACAGCTATTAGTTAGAGGCGAATGCAGGTTTATCTCCACCCTGTTCAAAATGGTGAAAGTTAGTGGATGCATGCAAAATACCACTTACGAGGGACTTAATTATTCAGCTTCTACTAATTATCATAAGAAATTAATTTTATTTACATGCCATATGGAAGATTGAATTTCATGTGTTATTGATGAACGTCACATCGGTAGTTCTGAAGTGATTTTCTTTGTGTTGAAATAAATGTTTTATAATAGCTTTGACTTTATGTGTTATCTGAGTCAGAGAAAGTTTTGTGAATAAGAGCCTCAGGATAATTGTTTATGGAACCTATAATTTTGTTAATTAGTTATCTAAAATTTGCAAGCATTTAAAGGCAGTCATTAGAAATATTTGAACATTTTAATCAACCTAAAGAGAGGTGACAAATCAGATTTGTTCATGACTAAAAAGCTCTGATTGTGTTATTGTGAGTAAATCAAAATCACAGGCTATAAAAGTAAATTTACCATTGTCTACCCTCCAAGTTAGGGACGGTAAAATTAAATGACTAACTGATCTGAATAACATTTTATATACGTCCATGATTGTAAATTACTTTGATGTGTTTGTTGTACAATTTATATATTAACTTGTGACTGCTAATCACATTCCCTAAGGTATATTCTAGAATTTGATTAGACTTGATAACAGCTTCACAATGGAAACTTTCAGCGAATGATCAAAAATCAGACCCAAATGCTTTCCCTTTTCTAATGGGCGTCTAGTCATTCTATGTAATGTCTGCCTGTCCATTGGTGCCTTACATGGAAACTGCAAGGTTCCTTTGTTTTGATTTTGTTATTTTAGTTACTTTTTGTTTAATTTTCTTTGCTTAAAACTAGTTTGGTTGGACCATACCTTCCTGAAATTTTAAGGATGTCATCCCTTTGGGAGGCACCTATTAGGTTGAGCTTTAAAAAAAAATTGTTCTTGGGAGGTGGACGATGCTGGCAAGGCCACATTTATTGCTCATCCCTAGTTACCCTGAGGCGGTGGTGATGGGGAATAAATGCTGAACAGTCCTTGTGGTGATGGTGTTCCTACAATGGTGCTTCTCGTACTTGAAGGCCACTGCATTTGTTTTGATTTTACCTGATTTTATCATTTTGATTTGATTTTGTTATTTTTCTGTTAGTTTGTTTTGTTTAAAATTAGATCATATGGCCATTTCTCTATAAAATTTTAATGGTGTTGCCCCTTTAAGGGAACACACTTGGAGTATCCCAGTGGTATTGGATTTAAAATAATGTCATTATATCAACATGCAGTGTCTGAACACCTTCCAGTAAGTCCCATATCATACCATTTGTTGCAATTTCTCTTGATTTCACACTTATCATTTTAACTTGTTATTTATGTTCATTTGTGGCTTTGGGTGCCCAAGGGATGGGGAGAGTCGCATTTCTATCTTTCACAGCCCAATTCTTCAGGATTGTTATATTTCCCCGATCAGACTCTGAAGTCTCATTAATACATAACCCATTAGATACCCACATGACAATATTGTCAAACAAGCAAACAGGCTTAACATCAAAATACTGAAGAAATATATATATGCATAGAGTACTACAATTACTGTATAATCAATTCCCTAGCGATTTCTTGGCAGTTAGCTTGGGACCATCAACCTTTTTGAATTTTATGTATTTCTAAACCAACTAGCTCTCCCTCCTTGGGTAACCTTAGAGGTTAACCAAGGTCACAACTGAACTAGAGGAATAAACATTACACCCTCTTTGTCAGGGACAGAGGGATGTGAGGACAAAGCATCTCAAATTGCCCAGGTATGTCCTGTCCATAAAAAGCAGGACAAATCCAATCCGGCCAATTACCGCCCCATCAGTCTACTCTCAATCATCAGCAAAGTGATGGACGGTGTCGTCGACAGTGCTATCAAGCGGCACTTACTCACCAATAACCTGCTCACCGATGCTCAGTTTGGGTTCCGCTAAGACCACTCGGCTCCAGACCACATTACAGCCTTGGTCCAAACATGGACAAAAGAGCTGAATTCCAGAGGTGAGGTGAGAGCGACTGCCCTTGACATCAAGGCAGCATTTGACCGAGTGTGGCACCAATGAGCCCTAGTAAAATTGAAGTCAATGGGAATCAGGGGGAAAACTCTCCAGTGGCTGGAGTCATACCTAGCACAAAGGAAGATGGTAGTGGTTGTTGGAGGCCAATCACCTCAGCCCCAGGACATTGCTGCAGGAGTTCCTCAGGGCAGTGTCCTAGGCCCAACCATCTTCAACTGCTTCATCAATGACCTTCCCTCCATCATAAGGTCAGAAATGGGGATGTTCGCTGATGATTGCACAGTGTTCAGTTCCATTCGCAACCCCTCAGATAATGAAGCAGTCCGTGTCCGCATTCTGCAAGACCTGGACAACATCCAGGCTTGGGCTCATAAGTGGCAAGTAACATTCGCACCAGACAAGTGCCAGGCAATGACCATCTCCAACAAGAGAGAATCTAACCATCTCCCCTTGACATTCAATGGCATTACCATCGCCGAATCCCCCACCATCAACATCCTGGGGATCACCATTGACCAGAAACTTAACTGGACCAGCCACATAAATACTGTGGCTACAAGAGCAGGTCAGAGGATGGGTATTCTGTGGCGCGTGACTCACCTCCTGACTCCCCAAAGCCTTTCTACCATCTACAAGGCACAAGTCAGGAGTGTGATGGAATACCCTCCACTTGCCTGGATGAGTGCAGCTCCAACAACATTCAAGAAGCTCGACACCATCCAGGACAAAGCAGCCGCTTGATTGGCATCCCATCCACCACCCTAAACATTCATTCCCTCCACCAGCGACGCACAGTGGCTGCAGTGCGTACCACCCACAGGATGCACTGCATCAACTCGCCAAGGCTTCTTCGACAGCACCTCCCAAACCCGCAACGTCTACCAACTAGAAGAACAAGGGCAGCAGGCACATGGGAACAACACCACCTGCACTTTCCCCTCCAAGTCACATACCATCCCGACTTGGAAATGTATCGCCATTCCTTCAGCGTCGCTGGGTCAAAATCCTGGAACTCCCTTCCTAACAGCACTGTGGGAGAATCTTCACCACATGGACTGCAGCGGTTCAAGAAGGCGGCTCACCACCACCTTCTCAAGGGCAATTAGGGATGGGCAATAAATGCTGTCCTTGCCAGCGACGCCCACATCCCATGAACGAATAAAAAAAACCATCAGAATTTACCTCAGGCCACAAGGATTTATCAATCACCTCCAATTTGAAGCCGACAGTAGTGTTAATGAATGACATTTGCTCTAATATCTCACCACATGTTCAGTGTACACACTGTGGGGGTTAAATTGGATAACCTCCAAAACTGGGTGTGGGGTCGAGGTGCGCGATTAACCCAAGCCTGATCGTTGAGATGCAGGTAGCACGCAGCATTCGTGCTGCCTGCTGTTTTACATGATTGCTGCAAGCAGCCAGGCCTATGTGCGCTGTTGAGTGGCTGCTCACCAGCAGGGAGCCCAGATATCACGAGTGGCTAGCACCACTGATAGGCAGCCTACACCTTTTAAAGGCAGCCTGCACTCTCATTTGGGTCTGCACGGAGTCTGAACGGAGATCAGACATTGCACGCGTGAAAAACAGATGCAGGTCCCGTCCCTATATTTACAAACTGTTGGGTTATGTTAAAACATTGAATAAAGGTTGCGCCCTACTAAATCCCACATCCTCCAATCTTCACGCCAGACCTCACCAATCTGCCGATCTGAGTTTGTACCAGGCCTGCGAGACAGCATGCACCAAGGTCCTCTGATGATGCACTAGAGGCCTTGGTGCAAGAGGTGGACGTATCTATTAATCTCAGATTTAAAATTAACAATTGAGCTAGCATCAACTGCTATTTGCAGAAGAGACTTCCAAACTTCTACTACCCTTTGCATGTAGAAATGTTTCCTAACTTCACTCCTGCAAGTCCTGGCTCTAATTTTTAGGCTATGTCCCCTAGTCCTAGTATTCAAGTATAGGAGACCTCCAAAAACAGGTACAAATACATTAGCAGCCAGAAGTAACTAACTTGTAACTCCAGCATAATCCCTTTAAATAGCCCTGGTGGGGGGGGTCCTCCAGGCCATCTACGACCTGTTCAGCTGTGTGAGGTTAAAACAGTGCGGTGGCTGGAGTGTTGAGTTCCAAAATCGCATCTGTCCCTTTAAATCAGTATTGCACACTGATCTACTGCATATTCTCCCTACTTTACATGCTGCCGGCGTTCGTTATCTGCACGTATGCAAACGCCTTTACCAAGATGGCCTCCAGCACATCACGTTAGAAGTGTGCATGCACATTCTGATCGCCATTTTGGGTCCTTAAGAGGACATGTAGTGTCTACAAAACAGGCACTACGCAGCCCAATTTATAGTCCAGTATTCTCCCATTCTGCTTCTTTAGATTCACCCCATCTTCTGTTAATCAAGCATTAGAAGATCGTAAGAATGATATTGATGAGGATGAAGATGAGAACTGTTTCTTGTCCCGATCCACCAGAGTATTTGGTACCTTCTTGTTAGCCCTCCATGAACTTTTTTGCATGCCCAGTATGGAATTGTGTCACATGCATGAAACCAAGCCTCTATGTTTTCCAGTAATCTCTCAAGCCGATAATGCAGGAACTTTTCTAAGTATCTTGCATTGATCCTTGTGAATATGGGTTAGTATAACTGTGGGACTTTGTACTGCCTATCTCTGTAACCTCCTCCATCCCTACAACTCTCTGAGATCTCTGTGCTTCTCCAATTCTGGCCTCTTGCACATGCCCGATTTTAATCGCTCCACCCTTGGTGCCGTGCCTTCAGCTGCCTAGGCCCTAAGTTCTGGAATTCCCTCCCTAAATCTCTCCACCTCTCTCCTCCTTTAAGACACTTCTTAAAACCTACCTCTTTGACCAACTTTTAGTCACATGTCCTAATCTCATGTGGCTCAGTGTCAAATTTTGTTTGATAACGTTCCTGTGAAGCGCCTTGGGACGTTTTACTATGTTAAAGGCGCTATATAAATGCAAGCTGTTATTGCCATTGATCTAGGATGGGGGCTTAATTTCACAAAGTCGCTGATAGTGCAGGTTATGTAGGAGCCAATAGACCCTCCATTGGATGATCTAGAATTCACAACTAGGTTGGGAGGGGTTATCAAATCGCTTCCTAAGAGGATAAATGCCTACAGAACTAGATCAACACTGCAGGGTACATGGAGAAGGGGTACCCACCGTACATTACAATTACATCTGTATTACAGTTCAGCTAAAGAATGCATCAATTAAATGTTATTTCTGTTTTATTGCTTGAAGCAGCTACACATCTTTAGGGACTACATCAGTTCTGAAAACTGATGCTTTGCAGATGGCTATATTATGAAGCATGCAGCAAATCATAGAAATCTTAAGACATTTTCTCTGTAGTCAAGATACCTGAATTGTCATTTGTGAATAGCATATGCCTGTTCAATAAGCATGCTAGTTCTTGTATAGAAATCATTGTAATGTTGCTCTACCCTAATAACGGGCTACAGCCTGGTATCATTAGTCACGGCTATAGTATATAACTGGAGTCACCAAGTAACCATACATATAGCTTTCTGTCTCCATGGAAAAGTTGTGTGACATTGTATTGAGAGTCACGGCTTCTGCCAGCAATTCTGGAACTTAATGGGAAGATATCATCTGGTCATTTAATGAGTGAAATCCATTATGGTTAAGGCAGGACACAGCTTGGAGGCCTAATGGGTGAGAGTCACCTGTAACTCCCTGCTTCCTTGGGAAGTTGGCAATTTCATGAAAGCTATGCTGCCAGGCTGTCTGCTACCATTGCTCCTTGCTAACTCCAATATACAAGAGAGCATGTCTGTGAAGAGCCTTGGTGGCCATATGAAAGCTGCACAACATAAAGGAATGGCTGACTCCTTTCAGGTTTATGCGGCAGCCTAGCAGGACTTTAAGGTACAGAAATTCAGTGCGGTTGTTTAAGTGCCAAAGGTAGAGCTATGCTGACAATGGACTTACAGCTCTACTTGTAAAAGATGGCACAACTCAGCAACCACATCTTTGGTTAAATTTAGTTAGTCTTTGGATGCACTGGTACGTCCAGATTTAACTATTCAATGTTCACCTGTCAAGTCTCCCATCATCTACACTCCATAAACTTCAGCTCATCGAAAACTCTGCTGCCCAATTCCTGCACCAAGTCCCACTCTTGGATGAGTGCAGCTCCAACAACACTCAAGAAGCTCGACACCATCCAAGATAAAGCAGCCCGCTTGATTGGCACCCCATCCACCACCCTAAACATTCACTCCCTTCACCACCGGCGCACTGTGGCTGCAGTGTGTACCATCCACAGGATGCACTGCAGCAACTTGCCAAGGCTTCTTCGACAGCACCTCCCAAACCCGCGACCTCTACCACCTAGAAGGACAAGAGCAGCAGGCACATGGGAACAACATCACCTGCACGTTCCCCTCCAAGTCACACACCATCCCGACTTGGAAATATATCGCTGTTCCTTCATCGTCGCTGGGTCAAAATCCTGGAACTCCCTTCCTAACAGCACTGTGGGAGAACCGTCACCACACGGACTGCAGCGGTTCAAGAAGGCGGCTCACCACCACCTTCTCAAGGGCAATTAGGGATGGGCAATAAATGGCGGCCTCGCCAGCGACGCCCACATCCCATGAACAAATAAAAAAAACTCAATCACCACCCCTGTCCTTGTTGATCAACATTGGCTCTCAGTTCCCCAATGCATTCAATTTAAAATTCGCATCCTCGTGTTTAAGTCCTTTCATGGCCTTACCCCTCCCTACCTCTGTAACCTCCTCCATTCCTACAACGTCCATCCCTCAGAACTCTCCGTTCATCCGACTCTTGTGCATTCCCCCCTCCTTCACCCCACCATAAGCAGCTGTGCCTTAGGCCATTTAGGCTCCATGCTCTGGATTTTCTTCCCTAAAAACCTCTGCCTCTCCACCCCTCCTTAAAACCTACCTCTTTGCCCAAGCTTTTGGTTAGCAATTCCTAATATCTCCTCATTTGGCTCAGCATCTATTTTTGTCTGATTACACGTCTGTAAAACTCCTTGGAGCATTTTTCTACGCTAAAGGCGTTATATAACTACAAGTAATTGTTGGTAGTTTGTTCTGACTATGTAAGCGCACTCCTGCAAGTGTCTGATGCCAGAAGTGGGCAGCCTTTTGTACAATCTTCTTTCTCCTTCAACCCCAAGTTCTCTGATGCCTGTGCGACAAAACAAGGCACCTAGGAACATAGGAATTGCTAGATGAAAAAAAGCCTAAGGTCCATCTAGTTCGCCTTCTACCATCCTGGTAGTCGCATGATCCGACGATAATGGAGTTGTTGATTAATCATAGTAATCAATCTCTATCAATTAGTCTACAAGAGGCCCAGATATAACGCAAGGAAAACCCTAGTGGTGGAGTACTTAGGGAACCCCAGATGTTTCAATATAATGGTTTCTATTGCAATCAGTCAAGCTAACTGTTGCTGTTCTTTACGGTCTCATTAAATAATATGCAGTCAATAACTGGTGCTATTTCGAGTAAAAAAAAGTGGAGGGCTGCACAGCAATATATTCAATTGGTACTTAAAACAGAGATCGATCGATTTCTAGATACTAAAGGCATCAAGGGATATGGGGATGGTGCAGGAAAATGGTGTTGAAGTAGAAATCAGCCACGATCTTGTTGAATGGCGGAGCAGGCTCAAGGGGCCGAATGGCCTACTCCTGCTCCTATTTCTTATGTTCTTATGTTTACAAACTGAAGGTCTTTATAATACTATGGGGTAGATTTTGAACTTGCTGTCCAAGTGTAAAACTGGAGTTGCAGATCGAATGCTGATCCCGATCCTGATGTCAATGAAAGTAAAAATCAGGCCGTTTCAATAGTGGACGGGCAATTTGCAACGCCAGTTTTACACCCTAGCGGCAAGTTGCAAATCTATCATTTCCCAGCAGTGGAAAACTCCAACAAGTGGGACTCCAGATCATTTGCATAAAATATTATAAGTTCAGAAAATTAGAAATCAGTGTAGTTAAATATAAGATCTTTCAGTATGTCTTAAGTCAAGACGTGGCTTTTAGTCGACAGATATTCACCGATCCTGTGTAACAGTGGGGAGTCATACTTTGACGGCAACATAAGATCATAAGAACATAAGAAATAGGAGCAGGAGTAGGCCAATCGGCCCCTCGAGCCTGCTCCGCCATTCAATAAGATCATGGCTGATCTGATCCTAACCTCAAATCTAAATTCATGTCCAATTTCCTGCCCACTCCCCGTAACCCCTAATTCCCTTTACTTCTAGGAAACTGTCTATTTCTGTTTTAAATTTATTTAATGATGTAGCTTCCACAGCTTCCCGGGGCAGCAAATTCCACAGACCTACTACCCTCTGAGTGAAGAAGTTTCTCCTCATCTCAGTTTTGAAAGAGCAGCCCCTTATTCTAAGATTATGCCCCCTAGTTCTAGTTTCACCCATCCTTGGGAACATCCTTACCGCATCCACCCGATCAAGCCCCTTCACAATCTTATATGTTTCAATAAGATCGCCTCTCATTCTTCTGAACTCCAATGAGTAGAGTCCCAATCTACTCAACCTCTTCTCATACGTCCACCCCCTCATCCCCGGGATTAACCGAGTGAACCTTCTTTGTACTGCCTCGAGAGCAAGTATGTCTTTTCTTAAGTATGGACACCAAAACTGTATGCAGTATTCCAGGTGCAGTCTCACCAATACCTTATATAACTGCAGCAATACCTCCCTGTTTTTATATTCTATCCCCCGAGCAATAAAAGCCAACATTCCGTTGGCCTTCTTGATCACCTGCTGCACCTGCAAACTAACTTTTTGATTTTCTTGCACTAGGACCCCCAGATCCCTTTGTACTGCAGTACTTTCCAGTTTCTCGCCATTAAGATAATAACTTGCTCTCCGATTTTTCCTGCCAAAGTGCATAACCTCACATTTTCCAATATTGTATTGCATCTGCCAAATCTCCGCCCACTCACCCAGCCTGTCTATATCCCCTTGTAGGTTTTTTATGTCCTCCTCACTCTCTACTTTCCCTCCCATCTTTGTATCATCTGCAAACTTTGATATGTTACACTCGGTCCCCTCCTCCAAATCATTAATATTAACATGGATCAGAAATAGGGCTACAATACTGTAGATTATACAAATCACACCCTCTTCGATCATGGCTCCTCGTCAGGTGTGTGGGATTGGTGAATTTACCCAATGGACCTTCCGGTTCTACACATTCCTTAAAATTGCCAGGCATTACGTGGAGTTCAATTTTATTTGTCCTTTTTTATAAAATGAAAACAGAACATGCTGGAAACACTCAGCAATTCAGGCAACATCTGTGGAGAGAACAGACAAGTTCATGTTTCAGATGCAGACCCTTCATTAGAACTGGAATGTTAAAATGTCTGTTCTTGCCACTGATGCTGCTTGGCCTACTGAGTGCCTCCAGGTTTTTTCTGTTTTTGTTTCATATTTCCAGCAATTTGCTCTTTGCCCTCTTTTATAGTTCACTTATACCTTAGGGGAACCCACGTTGTCAAATCCATACAAATGACTAGTTGTTTGAAAACAATTTGTAGTTTAGAAATTCGCTCTTTATAATTAACTAAAAAGTCAAACACGATAAAGTCTACAAACTACTCTATAAAGGATTTATTTTAATTGATACTTAGCACTCATTTTACAGATACAGAACATGTCTTATTCTTCATTTCTTTTGCAGCATGGCCTTTTCTCAGTGATCCACCTCTTGTGTAGGCTCTTTTTAATGCAAGATTCGCAGGCGATAATGGACCTTCTAGCAACTGCCGCGGTGTGCTTTCTACTGTTACCAGACGTCCCCAAAAACCCTGATGGGAAAGTAAAGCACACATGTTCACCACTGCGCTTCTATAGTACAATATGCTGATGGTAAAGCTCTATAATCTTATTAAACCACACTTCTTTTCAGTAAAACCTCACAATAATGTCAATGTCCCCAGTTACATGTGAAGTCCAAATGAAGTGAAACTGACGTGATAACATTGCTTAAAATAGATTCTACAGATTCCTGGGGAAAAAATTCTCACACAATTTACAGATTAAGCGAGGCTTCTCGCTGGGAGTGCTCCGCTGGTGAATTTACCCATTGGATCTTCTGGTGTCAGTATTGATTAAGGAGAATATTGCAGTGCTGGAGAGAGAGGATATCCTTGAGGGTCAAGGACAGAATTTATTTGGTTCGAGTTTAGAAACAAGAGAGGTGCCATTACACTTCTATAGGCCACCAACTAGTGGGAAGGATATAGAGGGGCAAATTTGCAGGGAAATTACAGAGAGGTGCAAGTACTATAGAGTAATGATAATCAGGGACTTCAACTGTCCTAATATAGACTGGGATAGTAATAGTATAAAGGGCAAACAGTGGAAGGAATTTCTGAAGTGTGTTCAGGACAATTTTCTTGATCAGTATGTTTCCATCCCAACGAGGAAGGAAGCATTGCTGGATCTGGGGGGGAAACATTTAGGGAACAGTGATCATAGTATCATAAGGTTTAGATTAGTTATGGAAAAGGACAAGGAGAAACCTAGAGTAAAAATACTTAATTGGAGGAGGGCCAAATTCAGTGGGTTGAGAATGGATCTGGCCCAGGTAAATTGGAATCAAAGATTGGCAGGCAAGACTATAATCGAACAACGGGCAACCTTTAAAGAGGAGATGGTTCGGGTACAGTCTAGGTACATTCCCAAGGTAAGGACGACGAAAGAATAGAGAGTAAGATGAAGCAAAAACAAAAGGGCAGATGTCTGGTTGATAATACAAGTGAGAACCAGGCTGAATATAGAAAGTACAGAGGAGAAGTGAAAAAGGAAATAAGGTGGGGAAAGAGTATGAGAATAGAGTGACGGCCAACATAAAAGGGAATCCAAAAGTCTTCTACAGGTATGTAAATAGTAAATAGGTAGTAAGAGGAGGGGTGGGACTGATTAGGAAACAAAAAGGAGATCTACGCATGGAGGCAGAGGTACCAAATGAGTACTTTGCATCTGTCTTTATCAAGGAAGTGAATGCTGTCAAAGTCACAGTAAAAGAGGAGGTAGTTGAGATACTGGATGGGCTAAAAATTGATAAAGAGGAGGTACCAGAAAGGCTGGCTGTACTTAAAGTAGATAAAAGTCACCTGGTCCAGCTGGGATGCATCCTAGGTTGGTGAGAGAAGTAAGGGTGGAATTGCAGAGGTGCTGGCCATAATCTTCCAATCATCCTTAGATATGGAGGTGGTGCCAGTGGACTGGAGAATTGCAAACATTACATCGTTGTTCAAAAAAGGGTGTAAGGATAAACCCAGCAACTACAGGCCAGTCAGTTTAACCTCAGTGGTGGGGAAGCTTTTAGAAACAATAACCTGGGACAAAATTAAGAGTCATTTGGACAAGTGTGGTTTAATAAAGGAAAGCCAGCACAGATTTGTTAAAGGCAAATTGTGTTTAACTAACCTGATTGAGTTTTTTTTTCAATGAGTGCCACATAATAGGATTGTCAGTAAAATTGAAGCCCATGGAAGAAAAGGGGCAGTAGCAGCACGGATACAAAATTGACTAAGTGACCAGAAACGGAGAGTAGTGGTGAACTGTTATTTTTCGGACTGGAGGAAGGTATACAGTGGTATTCCCCGGGGGTTGGTACTAGGACCACTGCTTTTTTTGATATATATTAATGACTTGGACTTGGGTGTACAGGGCATAATTTCAAAATGTGCAGATGACACAAAACTTGGAAGTGTAGTAAACAGTGAGGAGGATAGTGATAGACTTCAAGAGAACACAGACAGGCTGGTGGAACGTCTGGACACTTGGCAGATGAAATTTAATGCAGAGAAGTGCAAAGTGATACATTTTGGCAGGAAGAATGAGGAGAGGCAATGTAAACTAAATGGTACAATTCTAAAGGGGGAGCAGGAACAGAGAGGCCTGGGGGTTAATGTGCACACATTTTTGAAGGTGACAGGACAGGTTGAGAAAGCGGTTAAAAAAGCAGACGGGATCCTGGGCTTTATAAATAGAAACAAAGTACAAATGCAAGGAGGTTATGATGAATCTTTATAAAACATTGGTTCAGCCATAACTGGAGTATCGTGTCCAATTCTGGGCACTGCACTTTAGAAACGATGTGAAGGCTTCAGAGAGGGTGCAGAAGAGATTTACGAGAATGGTTCCAGGGATGAGGGACTTCAGTTACGTGGATAGACTGGAGAAGCTGGGGTTGTTCTCCTTAGAGAAGAGAAGCAAAAGACTACTATCAGATCTAGATGTGATGGGGAAATGGGCCAGTGACTGGCTGATGCCATTTACTGTAGATAAATGTAGTGCTAGGGCTAACATTAGCTAATTAACATTAGTGGGTAGGGCTAACGGCAATCATGTATATACCATGCAGGGTTCTAAACTGAAGGCTGTTGCGCAGGAAAGAAACCTGGGTGTAATAGTACACAAGTCTATAAAGGTTCGTGACCAGTGCCGCAACACTATAGCAAAAGCAAATAGATATTAGGATGTATAGCTAGGATGATCCAGTATAAAATTAAAAGCACTATAGTGTCCTTGTACAGACCTTGGCTAGGCCTCATTTAGAATACCGTGCCTGTTTTGGTCCCATCACACAGTGGGTGATATAGAATCCCTGAAAGACGTTCACAGGAAGACTAGATTAATTGTTTAAAAGCCATTAGTTATCACAACAGGCTTAGGGATCCAGTTAGTTTTTATACTAGAAAAGGGTAGACTTCAGGGAAGTTTGATTGAGGTATTTAAAATAATGAAAGGACTAGACTGTGTCCTTATAGATAGACAAATCGAATTAGATAGGTTAGGCAGCAGGAGGAGATATGCATATAAGTTACATAAGCGTAGAATTAGGTTAGATGCCAGGAGGGTTTTCTTTTCACAGAGTCAGTGACCTTTGGAAAAAGAAGCCAGCACGTGCACTGAGTGCTGATTCATTGTAAGCGTTCAAAAGGGTGTTGGACAGCTTCCTTGCTAAGGCTGATATCACTGTGCAAGTGGGACATTGGGTATGTGCCTCACGGTCATTGTAGTCTCCTGGAACTTGTTTGATCACCTTCTAGGATCTAGAAAAGAGAAAACTGAGGGGTGACCTGATAGAGGTCTTTAAGATTATGAAAGGGTTTGATAGGATAGGCGTAGTGAGAATGTTTCCACTCGTGGTGGGGGGAGTCCAGAACTAGGGGCCATAAACATAAGATAGTCACTAATAAATCCAATAAGGAATTCAGAAGAAACTTCTTTTTACCCAGAGAGGGTGGTTAGAATGTGGAACTCGCTACCACAAGCAGTAGTTGATGTGACTAGCATGGATGCATTTAAGGGGAAGCTAGATAAACGTATGAGGAAGAAAGGAATAGAAGGATATGCTGATAGGGTTAGATGAAGAAGGGAGGGAGGAGGCTCGTCTGGAGCATAAACACCACCATGGACCAGTTGGGCTGCATGGCCTGCTTCTGTGCTGTACATTCTATGTAATTCTACGTAGGATCGGTGTGGAGTTTCTTAGAATTATTTTTTCCCTGAATTGGCCTAATGTTTTTAAAATTCCGTTTTTTACCTCTCCCAGGAGATTACATGGCTGCTGGTTAGTGGGCAGCATTAGGTGACATAATGCTTAGTTCCAACATGACTATGTGTCAGGCTCAATGCACCAGCTGATCTTTTCCTATCCATCAGTTTTATATGTTTGTAAGAACATAAGAAATAGGAGCAGGAGTAGGCCATACGGCTCCTCGAGCCTGCAAATCAGTAAGATCATGGATGATCTTCGACCTCAACTCCACTTCCCTGCCCAATCCCCATATCTCTTGATGCTTCTAGAGTCCAAAAATCTATATAGCTCAGCCTTGAATATATTGAATGACTCAGCATCCACAGCACTCTGGGGTAGAGAATTCCAAAGATTCCCAACCCTTTGAGTGAAGAAATTCCTCCTCATCTCAATCTTAAATGGCTGACCCCTTATCCTGCGATCATGTCCCCTAGTTCTAGACTCTCCGGCCAGGGGAAACAACCTCTCAGCATCTACCCTGTCAAGCCCCCTCAGAATCTTATATGTTTCAATGAGATCACCTCTCATTCTTCTAAACTCTCATTCTTAGAGAAAAAAAAATGTTGTTCTCAAGATGAGTATTGTTAAAGAAGCATTTTCCCATCTTTACCATCCAATATTAAGTAGTCCAGATGAGGCATAGGATATGTTACATTTGAAGCAAAATTTCTTCACTCTGTACCAGCAATATGCCTTCAAGAAACATCAGAAGAGCATCCCCTATTACCCCAGTATCACACATCCAATTTCTCATACCACCCCTCCTTATGGCCTCTTTTAGGGATATTACCTCTTGCCAATGGTACCAAATTAGGGTCATTTCATATGTGGGCCCATGCTGAGTAGAAGATGGGTTGGGACTACCCAAACTTATTTCAAATAGGACCAATATAATCAGTAGAAAGCACAGAATTTCATCTAGTTAACATGGGCTGGATTTAAACCCAAGTCGAAGAGATGAAAATGTAGCAGTTCACAAGATAATTACAAATGAAGAAGACCATCTTAATTCATCCATCCAGAGACATCCTAACGTTCCCCATCGTTGCATCCAATTATTTCTTAAATGATTCCAGGTTTTTGCCTCCACTACTCAATCTGGAAATAACTGATGTCACACCCCTGCATTGGGGTGCAGTTTCGTGGCACTTTTCTGCAGTGCAATGCTTGTTTCTTGATGACCAGAGTGGATGCAGTATTCAGGCTGACGTCTGAGCAGAGCATTATACAGTTTGATTACTGATGATCCTCACGTTTACTCACAATAACCAATTCCAGTATTTTACATGAAATGGAGTAAGATTAATGGTTCTGTGAGTTGCCTGTGACTGTTTTGTCACCCGTTTTGAATATCAACACCACATTAGCCTGTTTCCAATCTACTGGTACCTCCCCAGTGCCCACTGACTCTTTCATATTAATTGTCAGTGCCTCATAAATCTTCTGCTTAGTCTCTCTCAGCACCAATTGTCTCTAAGCTGCTTGGGTTTTTCCAGCTTATATTAGGTTGATTGATGTCTCCCATTAAAATATACACTCATACCTATCTCTTTAAAGAGCAAATTGTCCTTCTCCTTATTCTAGTCATTGGTCTGTAGCATACAGCTACTGTTTGCTTGTTTTTTTTTAAACCATTAGAGATGTCTAACCAGAGTGGTTCATTTTGTCACTTTCTACCTCCTCCAGGATTAACTTTTTTACCTCCCAGGTATTCCTGACATCTCCATTTTTACCCACTGTGTCCTTTCTAAAACCCCTATACCCCTAAATGTTATATTAATTTCCAATCTCTGGATTTAGCCATGTTTCTGATACTCCAATCACACTGAAGTTTTCTACTGCCACACCAGCCTCCAGTTGTGGCATCCTATTTCCAATGCTATTGATACATTTACATCCTTTTACAGGTTTGCTTCCACTCACAATCCTCTCTGTCTGCTTATTCCTGGTTGGCTCATGTGAGTTGTAGTAATGAGGAAGGTGGCCCTGCACAAACTCCAGGGCACCCTCTCATAAAACATCACTGCCGCATACCTGAAAGAATCCAAAGCAAGAGAACTTGACGTTGTATCTGACTGTTGCTGCCAGCATATTAACTGCAAGGAATGCCATAGCTCTGCACACAGCTTTCTGCTGACCCACAGCCTGTGTAGCTGGTACCACACAGTTATTGGCAGTAGATGTACCTCTGCATTTGAATCTGAGTAAGAGGGTACTGACAGGTGGGTCCAGTCTGTCTCTGATGCAGCTGATCTACTTGGCATCCCTCCATTGCTCCTCTTTTTCCTCTAAATAAAACATAAGTAAAGGGGAATCCTCTTTGAAACCCAATGTTGCAGTTGTGGAGATACTAAACAATGGCAGCGCCAGAACACTTGGCACAAAGCTGCCAAACTACCTATATGGAAATAAGATTTTTTTTAATAAAGAAATCAAGGAAAAAGTTCACAAAATAGGCTGTTTAAATGCACTTCCATAAACTGCACATTCTAGCAGCCCCAGACACATTCTATAAGGGTGGATAGATGACTGAGCACTACACTGGTGTGAACACTAGGCAATTGCATGAACTTCTAAATAAAATCAATGGATGGGTAATGTTAATATAATTAACTGTGAACTGGTGGGCGTTTCTGGTGCCAGTACAAAACCCGACCAGAAAGCTGCTTAGAGTGATAAATAGATGAAAATGCGACACAAAAGCCTATTTTCTGATGCGTTATGAGTACTCAATGCCCATTAATCAGGTATAACTCATCAGAAGGTATGAGTTATCTTATGACAAACAGTAATACATAATGTAAGGAAAGTAATAGATTGCTAAACTACTCCTTGGAACTCATATTGATAACTGCCAATGCTTATTAGCATGTGTGGGAATTACTTACAGTTGTGTGTAAACCTGCAATTTCAGGCTGGTGGAAAATAGTGTCCTGTTCTTTATTCTTCAGCTTGGAAGATTGTATGGTCTGTTCTTGAAGCCTTTTAGCTTCCTAAACACAAAGAGAATTAACTAAAATGTTATTAATAAAAGTTATAAGAAATGGAAGAATCATTCTTTAAAACAAATTTATTTATTAAGAAAGAACTTGCTGTATGAAAAGGTATTTTTGCTATGTAAGATTTATTTGAAATTGAGAAACTAAGGTAAAGGGAAAAGGCCCATAATGCAGGAAATGAACAAAGTTGATTTCATGATCGCGCAATCCCTGTGGAGAGTTGTAGTCGCAGGAAGTGCAAACTAGAGAATCTGGGCTATAATGTTGTAGCACAACCCCCAATCCCTCTAACAGCAGTGGATCATGGAATTTCCCCTTAAGAAAGATGAGGTAAATCTGTGACTAAGTGATGCCAAAATGATATTTTAAAAGCTTGAAAATGAGGATAAAGGTAATACTAAGCGAGGTAAGAAGTTCCATAGTTTTAAATCCCTGGGAAGGAGTGAGTTAAAGCAGGAGTATGCACATTGAGTTTCTAATTTCAACACAGTTCAATACAAAGGACAATGAATAGAAAATATAAATGGGAGATCTGTCATTTTTTTATAGAAATAAGTGTATAATAATGATATTTGTTTCATTAAATAAAACAATCCTTGCCTTCAACATCTCATAGTTTGATGTCCTAGCCACATACTCCTCCCATGATTTCATGGATAATTCTCTTTGTCTGTAGTTGTGTTGGATCTTTGAAAAACAGAAAGTTAAATGGCACTAGAAAAATATTTAGGAACTGAAAAGATGAAAAGTTCTATATATTTCATATGCTCTTAATAACATTCACAAGAATCAGTTTTAGTATAATTTTGTACACAGCATTCATTGAAAGAGTTCTCTCTGTAAGATGTCAGTAGTCACTAGATTCCCCCAGACATCGAAGTGCAAGGAGACTCAAGTACTGAGTACAGCAGTGATTTTAGTGTTGCTCTGAGGACTAAGTTTAATTCCACTCCAGACTCTTGGGATGAAATTCTGTCTGTTAGTTGTAAGGGTCCTACGTGAAATGAATTTCAATGGAGTTCTTCACCAGACTCCAACATAAAATTGCTCAATAATTGACCACTAATTAGGCATACGCACTCAGAGAAGGCTCAAGAAACTTGTAATGGAAAAGACATCACTGTGGTGAGATGCTCTTTTGAGAACACTGTAAAGGCACAGAGCAAAGGAAGCTTTACTCTAGATGTAATCTTTTGTGCAATTGACCTGGGAACGACACTGATACTGAAGATGAGTTTCTGGCTGTTGGAAATGCGGGCCTCTAACGGGCTCATTTGCCATAGAATGCAAGGAATGAATAAAAAGGTAAAGTGGCTGAAGATTCATCTCAGCATCATATTTCCCCACTAAGTTTATCAAATGGATTTGAACCAGAGATGACCAGTAATTAGTTTGGCATGATTTCAAGTTCAAGGGCTACAGATGCGAGTGTACATGTTATCTGATCAGCCTTGTTAATCACAGCCAGGCCCGTTCTTATCCTCTCTCTATCTGCAGCAAAACCTTATGTTTACTCCATGGCAATTTTAGAGAGCAGTAACCCCAAACCCCACTCCCCTGTAATAAGCTAAATTGGTATTTTACAGAGAGATTCACCAACCCACTTGTGACACTTGAAGCAAGTGTTCAAAACTTCTGTCCCTTAAGATGGGCATGCCAAAACATACATCACTGTTGCTTCTAGGTGTTTTGCTGTTGTCAAAATTTCTGACATCCGATAACTCAATCTGTAAGTGTCAAATGTAGAAAGGCGCTCGCTCTGATAAGGCGAAAAAATTATCAAAGAGAAATTCAAAACTTTAGGGAAATAATCAGTGTTTTTAAATGGATGCAGAAGCTGAGTGACTACATTCTTTAATCCCTTCTAATTTTCTTTTCGCCTCTCACCTCCTGAAAACATGGACTCATGCTGGAGTGCAGTCCCACAAGTGATCTCCAGTACGTCACCCAATTTGCCATGCTACGTGAGGAAGTGTCACTAGGCTAATTAACCATCGCAGCTGAGTCTGAGTCTGTCCTCAACCAATATCCATTCATGGATGTTTTTCAGCAGGGGTCAATGGAAAACAATTAGGATCAGGTATCCTGGTGAATGTTTACCATTCCTGGTTCAAGAATTCTGAGGCTAGTTGTAGTGCGACTTTGCTTCTCCGGCAATTAATACCCAACTCAGTGCAGATTAGGGATGGAAGCCAGGCTGCCATCTTTTGCTTTACAGCCCGGAGCGTAGCATGGCACCAGTTCTGGATGCAACTCATCACTAAAACTGTGTACACATGTACACACACACAAAAAATCCTTCTGACAATAACTGAACTGTTGTTCATGTACTCACACATATGATGGGCTGCACCATGGCCACTTGGGTGTTACTGTATGTGGAGAGCTGACTAGAACTGGAGGAAAGCTACTTAACGGAGCAGGCTCAAGGGGCCGTATGGCTTACTCCGACTCCTATTTCTTATGTAACATCAAGCCCTTGAATGCCTACAAGGACCATGGATTGATAAGTGGCAAGTAACATTCATACCACACAAAGTGCCAGGTAATTACCATATCTAATAAGAGAGCCCAACTACTTCCCTTTGATATTCAATGGCATTACCATCGCCGTGTCACCCACCATTGACATCACAAGGCCACGGGTGGGGGGGCGTCACCATTAACCAGAAACTCAACTGGACCAGCCACATAAATGCCGTGGCTACTAGAGCTGGGTATTGTACAATGAGTGGCTTACCTTCTGATTCCCCAAAGTCTCTCCACCACTTACAAGACACAGGTCAGGAGTGTGATGGAATACTGTCCACTTGAGTGGATGGGTGCAGCTGCAACAACACTCAAGAAGCTCAACACCATCCAGGACAAAGCAGTCCACTTGGTCGGCATCTCGCCCACTAGCCTGAACACCTACCTACTCCATGACTGGTGTACTGTGGCTGCAGTGTGTACTATCAAAGGATGCACTGCAACTCGCTAAGGCTTCTTCGACAGCACCTCCAAACCCACGATTTCCACCACCTAGAAGGACAAAGGCAGCAGGTGCATTGGAACACCATCACCTCCGAGTTACCACCATTCTGATTTGGACATATATTGCCATTTCTTCATTGTCGCTGGGTCAAAATCCTGGAAGTCCCTGCCTAGCAGTATTGTGGGAGTACCTTCACCACACAGACTGCAATGGTTCAACAAGAAGGTCCACCATCATCTTCTGAAGGGCAACTAGAGATGGGCAATTAATGCCGGCCTTGCCAGCGACTCCCACATCCCGAAAATTACATTTTAAAAAGTCCCATGTAACTGTGCCTGTTTCTGTAAACATGGTTCAGTGTTTAATTGCAGTTGCAGGCAAACTGCATCTCCAAGGCTTCCTTCCATTCATCCTTTTCTTTGCTTTCCAAAAAAGGCAGGGAAAGAGGAACACTGAATGATATAATTTTCACAATTCTGGTTGCAGCAATAAAAATTCAAACAGTTCACCTTTAAGAAACTACTTCATTAAAGGGTCCAATAGGATGGGCATTTAACACCCATTTTATATGGACAAGCTAAGCACATTTCAGGATTCAATGATAAAGATCACAACCCTGTACAAGAGTGCACTTACATCAAACTCCATGAGGTAATGGAGCTCATGCACATTTGGTGTGGGAGCAATTTAAAGCTGGCCAGAAAATTGGGTGCTGAATGAGACCAGTATAAAGCTGGTGAATTGAGCTAGGATGCCATTTCCCAGCTATCTCACATCCAATTGCACTGGTGGAAACTATCCCCACCAACTGGAAAATAATACTTCTCAAATCAATTTGTGGAGGAAATTTAAACAGATATTTATAAAGAATGATTCGAGTTGACTAACAAATAATTTATAACCCATAATAAACAATTACATTTGCTTCAAACATGCAGATCTTAAACAGTAAAACTGTCCTTACCTCTGCATACATTTTCTGTTCATCCAATATATCATGTTTTTGTTGGTTTTCAAGTATATCAGTTTGATGGTGAGCTACCTGCCTGGCAAGATTCTCGTAATGCTTCACAATAGTGCGCATGCTGTCAAGGTCTGGAATTAACGGATGGATTGCTTCCTGCTTAAGTTCCTTTTCAATTTCATTCCATACATCTCCCACCTGGTATTAGAATATGTTCTTAAGTAGCATTTTACATAAATTTGTGTATTTCTTTAACAAAAATAAATATTATTTAATATGTGACTTGCAAAACCATTCTTTAGCCATGAAGGCAGGTCCCCTTCTTACTATTTTCTGGTCAATCAAGCAGGCAATGACTTAAGTTGCATGGACATCTCAAACCATGAGTGTGATTTCTGGATGACTAATAGAAACATATTTCAATCAGAATGTTGTTATCTATACTCAAGGTCTTACAGATGCAGCAATCCTAGAGCAAATCCAAATACCAGATTCCTAAAATCCAGTCATGAGTATGATTTTTGACCCTCCCACAAGACTGAGAACACACTGGTTATAGTCACCAACCAAAACTACAGCTCATGAACCACATTTTTCTCACTATTGACCATTCTCTTTCTTCCACTACCTGTCCTCTGTGGTCCACCTACATGGCACCACATTTTTGGAGTTCCACTTCAATCCATTCCAACAAATTACTACATCTCCTCCAATGGAACCTCCTCCTGTGCCCGCATGGTTACCATCAGTTTGTCCCATAGATCCATTGTTGGTACCCTCCTATTCATCACATTACCTTGTAACAACATCATATGCAAGCCTGAGGTGCACAATTCATACGTATATCAATGACACCAAACTTGATATGTCAGGCCATTATCATTGACTACAAGGTCTAATTTTGCAAGGTTGCACTACCAGCGTGGAGCCTGCCCATTGTGCCTATTGGAAAATGACTGATGCACTCCCTATGATTTTATGGCCATTACAATTAATATGGCCAGCAGGTGAGGCAACAAACTAATTTTACAGGGTAACACTGGAGAAAGCAAATATATAAAACCTTTATGACCCCATTACATTAATTATACAGTTATTGTCTAATATCGTTTCAAGAAAAGAACCTTTACTATTTGTACCAATCATGATATTTGCAAACATTTTGCTGTATTCATGCAAGTGGCAAATTTTCAGTTACTCTGAAATGACATTACCTTGAAGTCCAGATATTGGTGTACAATGGCAAGTGTGACGTAATCATGTGCAGACAAACCAGGTAGATCGTCAAAACCTTATGAAATATATATTTACAGAACATTTTAAAAATTAAATGATTATACTTTTTACAGACAATTTTTTTAATGATTATGCTTTAACTATTGTTCACTCTAGAAAACAAAATGCCTTGGGATGTTTTTCTATGTTAAAGGTGCTATCTCAATGCAAGTTGTTATTATTAACACTAGGCCTGGAATGGACTAGGTGATAATTGAATTTGGACAAATCTGGCTGCAGTGTGTACCATCCACAGGATGCACTGCAGCAACTCGCCAAGGCTTCTTCGACAGCACCTCCCAAACCCGCGAACCTCTACCACCAAGAAGGACAAGAGCAGCAGGCACATGGGAACACCACCACCTGCATGTTCCCCTCCAAGTCACACACCATCCCGACTTGGAAAAATATCGCCACTCCTTCATCGTAGCTGGGTCAAAATCCTGGAATTCCCTACCTAACAGCACTGTGGGAGAACGTTCACCACACAGACTGCAGCAGTTCAAGAAGGCGGCTCACCACCACCTTCTCAAAGGCAATTAGGGATGGGCAATAAATGCTGGTCTTGCCAGCGACGCCCACATCCCATGAACGAATAAAAAAAAACTTTTATAATATCATTCTTTCACAACACTTTCCAGATCTTAGTTTGTATCAAGATAGCTCTCAGGTGCTGGTCATTGTATATACAGAGAACATGTTATTGAACAGATTGTAGTTATACAATTTGAGAGATTTTAACTATCAGGAAAGACTCTTTTCCCGAGAAAAAAGAAGGCTGAGGGGTGATCTAATAGAGGTCTTTAAAATTATGACGAGGTTTGATAGGGTAGATGTGGAGAAGATGTTTCCACTTGTGGGGAGTCCAAAACTAAGAGCCATAAATATAAGATAGTTACTAATAAATCCAATAAAGAATTCAGGAGAAACTTCTTTACCCAGAGAGTGGTTAGAATGTGGAATTTGCTACCACATCGAGTAGTTGAGATGAATAGCATAGATGCCTTTATGGGAAAGCTAGATAAGTACACGAGGGAGAAAGGAATAGAAGGATATGCAGATAGGGTTAGATGAAGTAGGATGGAAGGAAGCAGGTGTGGAGTATAAACACCAGCAGACCAGTTGGGCCAATTGGCCTGTTTCTGTGCTGTAAATTCAATGTATATATTTACAGTCATTTTGTAATTTAGATTTTTGTAATGATGTTCACTTTATTTTTATTTTTATGGCATGTTTAATGAGTGTAAAGCTTGTAATAGCTTGACTGCCTTCTTACCTAATTTACAGAAAATTGAATAAATCTTCACCCTTGGATTTTCAGAAACAGCAATCACTGCAGGACTGAGGCGATCGGCTGGCAACGTGGTTATTCCGTGTTCATCACAGATAAGCCCAAGTAGAGGCTTTTTGGCATCTAAATTGGTTAAACCATACAAGTTGAAACATGGAATGCATTGGTACAAGAGTACATATCTATATTACAATACAGTTGAATGAAGAAATTACATGATATACCTATGACTCCTATCTCCACACAGTTTTTCCTCCTAGGTTTTGCTAAGGCTATTTTAGGAATTACCAGAAGGCAGTGTGATTCAAGTTAGCTTGAATCTCCTTCTGCCTTCTCCAACAAAAATGTCAATGTTTTGTAGAAAGAGAAGTTATTATTTGATGAGGACAGTCTTCCCCACATGTTTTAGGGTTTACCGAATCACATGTCAGGAATGCTAGAAATTTGAAACTTTTCGTACCAATTTCACTTATGTAACCTTCTGTGCCTTAGATGCAGGCCTTTCTTACCTAGACATGGTCATGTCCATCAGTGGTTCTTTTTGAATGTTATTTCCATATAAAAAAAACTTTAAAATTCAAGAATTTTCACGATTGGATTTCTACCCATAAACGTATAGGACCTGAAATTCTGGTTCGGGTCAGGGCGGAAACCCGGAGAATTTCCATCTTGGGACTTTCAAAATGAGGAGCCTAATTCATTCCATTTTTTGGTGCAGTCATTTTCCAGTAGCAGGGAACATAAAGGGGGCATGTCTGGGGAGTTTCCATGCCACAGCAGGAATTACACCCTTTACACTCTTAAAAGGTCTCAGTGAACCTCACACTAGCTGAGAGCTAGCCTGCATCCTTTTAAAAGGCCCCAAATCTTAACTGGACTAAGGAATCTATCCTGGAAGGGATCGAATGCCTTTTGTCTGCAGGCAGAATGGCTCCAATGGCAGCTGAAGACTTGGAAAGGCTTTTGAATTTTGGGCCCAGAAGGGCCTTGGGGCACATCTGGCTGAATAGCTGTGGGTCCTTGGAGGTGCTCATGCCAGCTATGCAAATTCCACCATCCCTACAGCTTGAAATGGGGTTTACAGCCATCAGCATGGGCAGATAGGGGTTCTGCCCGGCCGCATTGCGTGGGTGGAGCAGGACCTCAAGAATTTCAGGGCCGAAGATGTAAAAGTCACACCTAATAGAGGAACGTCAAACAGAAAATAAACAGAAGATGCAACTGTTTAGGTTTTGCAGGTACAGAGGACAAAACTGTTCTGCTTAAGGAGGTCACTCTGGCCATTTGGGTGTAGAAAGTGCATAATTCTTTGCAAATGTTCAATGGAAAATAGAAAACTGCAATTACCACCTTAATCAACATCCCTAGCTGAGTGGACCCTCGTGGGCAGTGAATGCGAAAACATGATTCATTCTATCATCCTCACTTTGGAGATGGCAGAGCCCTTTTCTCCTGATTTGGAAAAGACAAAAAGGCCTGTCGAGCAAAGGTGGTTGGTTGTTTACATAGAAACAAATTAATCTAAGCAGTGGCTAATTGATGTTATGAGGACAGCAATTTGGTAAAACAGATTTGACTGAGACTATATTTAGGAAATTAAACTAGTACTAGATTTCAGAGTCACTCTATTCATCTGATGTACAGTAAAGACACCAGCTTATCAGGTATTACCAACATGTGGAAATTGTTTATTCAATTTATTCGTTCATGGGATGTGGGCATTTATTGCCCATCCCTAATTGCCATTGAGAAGGTGGTGGTGAGCTGCCTTCTTGAACCGCTGCAGTCCGTGTGGCGAAGGTTCTCCCACAGTGCTGTTAGGAAGGGAGTTCCAGGATTTTGACCCAGCGACTGTGAGGGAACAGTGATATATTTCCAAGTCGGGATGGTGTGTGACTTGGAGGGGAACGTGCAGGTGGTGTTGTTCCCATGTACCTGCCGCTCTTGTCCTTCCAGGTGGTAGAGGTCACGGGTTTGGGAGGTGCTGTCAAAGAAGCCTTGGCGAGTTGCTGCAGTGCATCCTGTAGATGGTACACACTGCAGCCATTGTGCGCTGGTGGTGAAGGGAGTGAATGCTTAGGGTGGTGGATGGGGTGCCAATCAAGCGGGCTGCTTTGTCCTGGATGGTGTTGAGCTTCTTGAGTGTTGTTGGAGCTGCATTCATCAAGGCAAGTGGAGAGTATTTCATCACACTCCTGACTTGTGCCTTGTAGATGGTGGAAAGGCTTTGGGGAGTCAGGAGGTGAGTCACTTGCCGCAGAATGCCCAGCCTCTGACCTGCTCTTGTAGCCACATTATTTATGTGGCTGGTCCAATTAAGTTTCTGGTCAATGGTGACCCCCAGGATGTTGATGGTCAGGAATTCGGCGATGGTAATGCCGTTGAATGTCAAGGGGAGGTGATTAGACTCTCTCTGGTTGGAGTTGGTCATTGCCTGGCACTTGTCTGGCGCGAATGTTACTTGCCACTTATCAGCCCAGGCCTGGATGTTGTCCAGGTCTTGCTGCATGCGGGCACGGACTGCTTCATTATCTGAGGGGTTGCGAATGGAACTGAACACTGTGCAATCATCAGCAAACATCCCAATTTCTGACCTTATGATGGAGGGAAGGTCATTGATGAAGCAGCTGAAGATGGTTGGGCCTAGGACACTGCCCTGAGGAACTTCTGCAGCAATGTCCTGGGGCTGAGATGATTGGCCTCCAACAACCACTACCATCTTCCTTTGTGCTAGGTATGACTCCAGCCATTGGAGAGTTTTCCCCGATTCCCATTGACTTCAATTTTACTAGGGCTCCTTGGTGCCACACTCGGTCAAATGCTGCCTTGATGTCAAGGGCAGTCACTCTCACCTCACCTCTGGAATTCAGCTCCATGTTTGGAGCAAGGCTGTAATGGGGTCTGGAGCCGAGTGGTCCTGGCGGAACCCAAACTGAGCATCGGTGAGCAGGTTATTGGTGAGTAAGTGCTGCTTGATAGCACTGTCAACGACACCTTGCATCACTTTGCTGATGATTGACCGGATAGGATTTGTCCTGCTTTTTGTGGACAGGACATACCTGGGCAATTTTCCACATTGTCGGGTAGATGCCAGTGTTGTAGCTGTACTGGAACAGCTTGGCTTGTAGAAGCTCTTACAATCTGTTTTTAGATTTCTTTCTAGTTTTACACTCATATTCAATTTTCTCCCTCTATGAATTTCTTGGTTATCCTTTGCTGATTTCTAAAGCCCTCCCAATCCTCAGGCTTACGACTCTTTTTGGCAACATTGGTAAGCCTCTTCTTTTAATCTAATACGATCCATAACTACTATAGTTAGCCACGGTTGGATCACTTTTCCTGTGGCGTTTTTATTCCTTAAGGGTATGTATATTCGTCGGGAATTATGAATTATTTCTTTAAATGTTCGCCATTGCTTATCTACCGTCATATCTTTTAATCTAATTTCCCAATCTACTTTAGCTAACTCTCCCCTCATATCTACATCATTGGCCTTGTTTAAATTTAAGACCTGAGCTTCAGGCTTCACTTCATCACTCTCAAACTCAATATGAAATTCTATCATGTTATGATCACTCTTCTCCAGAGGATCCTTTATGATAAGATTATTAATTAACCCTGTCTCATTACACAATTCCAGATCTAAAATAGCCTGTTCCCTAGTTGTTCCTCGACATATTGTTCTCAAAAACTGCCTCGAATGCATACCATGAACTAATCGTCCAAACTACTTTTGCCAATTTGGTTTGCCCAGTCTATGTGAAGATTAAAGTCCCCCATGATTATTGCAATACCCTTGTTACATGCTCCTCTAATTTCATGATTTTTTTTTTTATTCGTTCACGGGATGTGGGCGTCGCTGGCGAGGTAAGCATTTATTGCCCATCCCTAATTGCCCTCGAGAAGGTGGTGGTGAGCCGCCTTCTTGAACTGCTGCAGTCCGTGTGGTGACGGTTCTCCCACAGTGCTGATAGGAAGGGAGTTCCAGGATTTCGACCCAGCGACAATGAAGGAACGGCGATATATTTCCAAGTCGGGATGGTGTGTGACTTGGAGGGGAACGTGCAGGTGGTGTTGTTCCCATGTGCCTGCTGCTCTTGTCCTTCTAGATGTGCTGTCGAAGAAGCCTTGGTGAGTTGCTGCAATGCATCCTGTGGATGGTACACACTGCAGCCACTGTGCGCCGGTGGTGAAGGGAGTGAATGTTTAGGGTGGTGGATGGGGTGCCAATCAAGCGGGCTGCTTTATCTTGGATGGTGTCGAGCTTCTTGAGTGTTGTTGGAGCTGCACTCATCCAAGCAAGTGGAGAGAATTCCATCACATTCCTGACTTGTGCCTTGTCGATGGTGGAAAGGCTTTGGAGAGTCAGGGGGTGAGTCACTCGCCGCAGAATACCCAGCCTCTGACCTGCTCTTGTAGCAACAGTATTTATATGGCTGGTCCAGTTAAGTTTCTGGTCAATGGTGATCCCCAGGATGTTGATGGTGGGGGATTCGGCGATGGTAATGCCGTTGAATGTCAAGGGGAGGTGGTTAGACTCTCTCTTGTTGGAGATGGTCATTGCCTGGCACTTATCTGGCGCGAATGTTACTTGCCACTTATGAGCCCAAGCCTGGATGTTGTCCAGGTCTTGCTGCATGCAGGCTCGGACTGCTCCATGATCTGAGGGGTTGCGAATGGAACTGAACACTGTGCAGTCATCAGCGAACATCCCCATTTCTGACCTTATGATGGAGGGAAGGTCAGTGATGAAGCAGCTGAAGATGGTTGGGCCAAGGACACTGCCCTGAGGAACTCCTGCAGCAATGCCCTGGGGCTGAGATGACTGGCCTCCAACAACCACTACCATCTTCCTTTGTGCCAGGTATGACTCCAGCCACTGGAGAGTTTTCCCCCTGATTCCCATTGACTTCAATTTTACTAGGGCTCCTTGGTGCCACACTCGGTCAAATGCTGCCTTGATGTCAAGGGCAGTCACTCTCACCTCACCTCTGGAATTCAGCTCTTTTGTCCATGTTTGGACCAAGGCTGTAATGAGGTCTGGAGCCGAGTGGTCCTGGCGGAACCCAAACTGAGCATCGGTGAGCAGGTTATTGGTGAGTAAGTGCCGCTTGATAGCACTGTCGACGACACCTTCCATCACTTTGCTGATGATTGAGAGTAGACTGATGGGGCGGTAATTGGCCGGATTGGATTTGTCCTGCTTTTTGTGGACAGGACACACCTGGGCAATTTTCCACATTGCCAGTGTTGTAGCTGTACTGAAACAGCTTGGCTAGAGGCGCAGACTAGTTCTGGAGCACAAGTCTTCAGCACTACAGCTGGGATGTTGTCGGGGCCCATAGCTTTTGCTGTATCCAGTGCACTCAGCCGTTTCTTGATATCACGTGGAGTGAATCGAATTGGCCGAAGACTGGCTTCCGTGATGGTGGAGATATCGGGAGGAGGCCGAGATGGATCATCCACACGGCACTTCTGGCTGAAGATGGTTGCAAACGCTTCAGCCTTGTCTCTTGCACTCTTGTGCTGGACTCCGCCGTCATTGAGGATGGGGATGTTTGCAGAGCCTCCTCCTCCCGTTAGTTGTTTAATTGTCCACCACCATTCACGACTGGATGTGGCAGGACTGCAGAGCTTTGATCTGATCCGTTGGTTGTGGAATCGCTTAGACTAAAAACAAGGACATATAAGGTCCCCAAACTTAGTGGGAGGATAGAAGATTGGGAATTCTTCAAAAGACAGCAAAAAGTAACTAAAGGATTGATTAAGAAAGGGAAGTTAGATTATGAAAAGAAATTAGCAAAAAATATAAAAACAGATAGCAAGAGTTTCTATAGTTATATAAAAAGAAAAAGGGTGGCTAAGGCAAACATAGGTCCCTTAGAGGATGAGACCGGGAAATTAATGGTGGGAAACATGGAGATGGCAAAAATGCTGAACAAATATTTTGTTTCAGTCTTTACAGTAGAGGACACTAAGAATATCCCAACACTGGACAAACAGGGGACTCTCGGGGGGGAGGAGCTAAATACGATTAAAATCACTCAGGAGATGGTACTCAGTAAAATAATGGGACTCAAGGCGGATAAATCCCCTGGACCTGATGGCTTCCATCCTAGGGTCTTGAGGGAAGTGGCAGTAGGGATTGTGGATGCTTTGGTGATAGTTTTCCAAAATTCCCTGGACTCAGGAGAGGTCCCGGCAGATTGGAAAACTGCTAATGTAACACCGTTATTTAAAAAGGGTAGTAGGCAGAAGGCTGGAAATTATAGGCCAGTTAGCTTAACATCTGTGGTGGGTAAAATTTTGGAGTCTATTATTAAGGAGACAGTAACGGAACATTTAGATAAGCATAATTTAATAGGACAAAGTCAGCATGGCTTTATGAAGGGGAAGTCATGTCTGACAAATTTGCTTGAGTTCTTCGAGGATATAACGTATAGGGTGGATAAAGGGGAACCAGTGGACGTAGTGTATTTAGACTTCCAGAAGGCATTCGACAAGGTGCCACATAAAAGATTATTACTTAAGATAAAAAATCACGGGATTGGGGGTAATATTCTGGCATGGGTGGAGGATTGGTTATCAAACAGGAAGCAGAGAGTTGGGATAAATG
Organism: Heptranchias perlo; assembly: GCF_035084215.1. NCBI lineage: Eukaryota > Metazoa > Chordata > Chondrichthyes > Hexanchiformes > Hexanchidae > Heptranchias > Heptranchias perlo. The sequence continues at coordinate 123,691,547 of NC_090326.1, forward strand.
GTTCATTTTCGGACTGGCAACCAGTAACCAGTGGTGTTCCACAGGGGTCGGTGCTGGGTCCCCAACTCTTTACAATCTATATTAACGATTTGGAGGAGGGGACTGAGTGCAACATATCAAAATTTGCAGATGATACAAAGATGGGAGGGAAAGTAGAGAGTGAGGAGGACATAAAAAACCTGCAAGGGGATATAGACAGGCTGGGTGAGTGGGCGGAGATTTGGCAGATGCAATATAATATTGGAAAATGTGAGGTTATGCACTTTGGCAGGAAAAATCAGAGAGCAAGTTATTTTCTTAATGGCGAGAGACTGGAAAGTACTGCAGTACAAAGGGATCTGGGGGTCCTAGTGCAAGAAAATCAAAAAGTTGGTATGCAGGTGCAGCAGGTGATCAAGAAAGCCAACGGAATGTTGGCTTTTATTGCTAGGGGGATAGAATATAAAAACAAGGAGGTATTGCTGCAGTTATATAAGGTATTGGTGAGACCGCACCTGGAATACTGCATACAGTTTTGGTCTCCATACTTAAGAAAAGACATACTTGCTCTCGAGGCAGTACAAAGAAGGTTCACTCGGTTAATCCCGGGGATGAGGGGGCGGACATATGAGGAGAGGTTGAGTAGATTGGGACTGTACTCATTGGAGTTCAGAAGAATGAGAGGCGATCTTATTGAAACATATAAGATTGTGAAGGGTCTTGATCGGGTGGATGCAGTAAGGATGTTCCCAAAGATGGGTGAAACTAGAACTAGGGGGCATAATCTTAGAATAAGGGGCTGCTCTTTCAAAACTGAGATGAGGAGAAACTTCTTCACTCAGAGGGTGGTAGGTCTGTGGAATTTGCTGCCCCAGGAAGCTGTGGAAGCTACATCATTAGATAAATTTAAAACAGAAATAGACAGTTTCCTAGAAGTAAAGGGAATTAGGGGTTATGGGGAGCGGGCAGGAAATTGGACATGAAGCTGAGTTCGGATCGGTCAATGCCCTGTGGGTGGCGGAGAGGGCCCAGGGGCTATGTGGCCGGGTCCTGCTCCGACTTCTTGTGTTCTTTAGATTTGTGGTTGGGATCAGATCAGCCATGATCTTATTGAATGGCGGAGCAGGCTCGAGGGGCCGATTGGCCTACTCCTGCTCCAATTTCTTATGTTCTTATGTTCTTATAGCATGTTGCTTCCGCTGTTCAGCATGCATGTAGTCCTGAGTTGTAGCTTCACCAGGTTGGCACCTCATTTTTCGGTACGCCCGGTGCTGCGCCTGGCAATTTTGGCACAAGTCCCCAGATGTTAGTAAGGAGGACCTTGCAGGGTCGACTGGGCTTGGTTTGCCGTTGTCGTGTCCGGTGCCTAGTGGTCCGATGCCGGGTGGTCCGTCCGGTTTTATTCTTATTATGATTTTTCGTAGCGAGATTTTACAACTGAGTGGCTTGCTAGGCCATTTCAAAGGGCAATTAAGAATCAACCACATTGCTGTGGGTCTGGAGTATATTCTGTCCAACATTGTATACTCTGATTTATACTCTGTCCAACATTGTAACTACTGTAAACTACTCCCACCAGTGTTTTCTGCCCCTTGTTATTTCTTAGCTCCACCCATACTGATTCTATATCCTGATTTTCTGAGCTAGGATCCTCTCTCATTACTGCCTTTATCTCATCCTTTATTATCAGGGATACCCCTCCCCCCACCACCATCCTTTTCATTTTGCCTATCTTTTCTAAAATTCAATTACCATGGAATGTTTAGTTCCCTACCTTGGTCACGTCTCAGTAATGGTTAGTGGATCAAATCCATTTATCTCTATTTGTGCCATTAATTCATCTATCTTGTTACGAATGCTTCATGCATTCAGATACAGCACCTTTAATTTTAACTTTTTTTCCCTGATGTGACCGTAGTCACCAATGCCCTATTACCTTTGGTAAACTCACTGTCCCTTCCTAACACACTCTGCTTGTTTTTACCCAAATCGCTACTCTGCTCAACAGCCTTGACTCTTCTTTTTAGACTGATTAAAATACCCTTACCTGAACCCCCCCCGCCCCACCCCACCCACCCCCCTTACTGTTTAAAGCCCTATCTACCTCCCTAGTTATTTGATTCGCCAGGACACTGGTCCCAGCCCGTCCCAACGGAACAGCTCCCTCCTTCCCCAGCACTGGTGCCAGTGCCTCATGAATTGAAACCCCTGCTTCCCACAGCAGTCTTTCAGCCATGCATTTAACCATCAAAACTGTTTTTCCCTATGCCAATTTGCGCGTGGCTCAGGTAGTAATCCAGATATCATTACCTTTAAGGTTCTTCTTTTTAATTTGGTTCCTATTTCCACAAACTCCCTCAGTAGAATCTCATTCCTAGTTCTACCTATGTCATTGGTTCCTACATGGACCACGACAACTGGATCCACCCCCTCCTGCTCCAAGTTCTTTTCTAGCTGCGAGATGTCCTTAACCCTGGTACTGGGCAGGCAACACAGCCTTCGGGATTCCCAATTGCGGCTACAGAGAACAGTATCTATCCCCCTGACTATACTATCCCCTACCATTAACACTTTCCTTTTTACTCCCCCTACCCGAATGCCTCCTGTACCGGTGCTGTGGTCAGTTTGCCCATCCTCCTTGCAGTCTTTGATCTCATCCATACAAGTAGCAAGTACCTCATACCTGTTGGACAACGTCAAGGGCTGAGGCTCCCCCATTACTGTATCCTGGGTCCCCATACCTGCCTGACTGGCAGTCACATCCTCCTGTCCCTGACCACAGAGCGGATCTAAACTACTACCTAATCTAAGGGGTGTGACTGCCTCTTGGATCAAAGTGTCCACATAACTCTCCCCCCTCCCTGATGCATCGTAATGTCTGCACTTCGGACTCCAGTACAACAACTCTAAGCCAAAGTTCCTCGAGTTGCAGACACTTACTGCAGACATGGTTGCCTGGGACCATGCCGCTCTCCACAAACTCCCACATGCTGCAGTTACACACCACCTGCACTGCCATCTCTATCTAAGCTTGTTCTATTTTATTGAAATATAGGCATGGTTGACTGCGTAAGGGTAGGTCCTGGTAGTCTGCCTCAAATATAAAACATTTTGGGAAGCAGTATATGAGTAATTTGAGACATGACATGTGGTAAATATAGCATGCTTGGGAGGAAAAAGGTGACTTTGGACCTATGGCTCCCAAAGCTCTCCATCACTGGGGTTTTCTTCATGTCATTTCTGGGTCTGTTGTAGACGAATTGATAGAGATTGATTGCTTTGATTAGTCAACAACTCCATTATCATTGTATCATGTGACTACCAAGATGGTAGAACGCAAACTAGATGCACCTTGATCGTTTTTGTCTAACAATTCCCATGTTACTATAAATGGATCTGCCTTTGATCTCACCTCAAGCTCTCCACCTCCTCCTACAAAACCAGCAGAAATACGGGAACACCCATAAGAAATTCCATCTTATGGATTTGGTTGCTGCAACTAAAATTGAAGTACCCAAAAGTCCAGAGATAGAAAATGCAATGGTAATTTTTTTTAAATGGAAAAGCTAAGGCAAAAACAAGTGCAAGAACAATAATACCGGAAAAAATACTAGAAGCACAAATCCAAGCATCCAAACTGCAGCTACAAATTACAAATACTGACACATAACTTTAAGAGCATAAGCTGATGGTGCAGTATGTGCATTTGCTGCATCACCCATTTTAAATGGATGCAGTCAACATACTGCATATTCCCACTGAAAAACCCAGGAAATCATACATGCGCATCATTAAAATAATTTTCAGGGCATTAATGAGGCTGTTGCACATTTTGTGTGAGAGGCCTCTGCACACTAAAAATTGTCTGGCTGCAGAATAACAGGCATAACTAACCAGGTGAGAAACAGGCTTAAGGCCTACCTGCTCAATCTCCTGACCTGCTTTCATGGCCCATGCATATCCTACTGGTGGGCTCCATCAGAAAACTACTCTTAAATTTTATTCTTAATATTACAGGAGTTTTTTTCAAACACATTTACCTAAAATCCTCCAGTGTTTATCCCGTTTGACTCGCATTTCTTTCTCCTCTTGCCTCCATAGTTGTAGTAGAAGGCTAGCTGCCGTTGAATCATTTTTCCCACGCCACACATTTATGTGATAGGTCGTTTTGGGGTTGTCGCATAACTCAAGCAAGGTCCCAAGTATCAAATTGTGCACGCTCCTTGAGCTTGACTTTTTAGGAAGACAGAAAAATTCGACTTGAAACAGTTCAAACAAAATAATTTTAGAAACCAAATTAGCAGAGATTACAAACAAAGAATTTCTTGCATATAAAGAAGATTGAATTAAGAACATAAGGAATAGGAGCAGGAGTAGGCCAATCGGCCCCTCGAGCCTGCTTCACCATTCAATAAGATCATGGCTGATCTGATCCTAACCTCAAATCTAAATTCATGTCCAATTTCCTGCCCACTCCCCGTAACCCCTAATTCCCTTTACTTCTAGGAAACTGTCTATTTCTGTTTTAAATTTATTTAATGATGTAGCTTCCACAGCTTCCTGGGGCAGCAAATTCCACAGACCTACTACCCTCTGAGTGAAGAAGTTTCTCCTCATCTCAGTTTTCAAAGAGCAGCCCCTTATTCTAAGATTATGCCCCCTAGTTCTAGTTTCACCCATCCTTGCGAACATCCTTACCGTATCCACCCGATCAAGCCCCTTCACAATCTTATATGTTTCAATAAGATCGCCTCTCGTTCTTCTGAACTCCAATGAGTAGAGTCCCAATCTACTCAACCTCTCCTCATATGTCCACCCCCTCATCTCCGGGATTAACCGAGTGAACCTTCTTTGTACTGCCTCGAGAGCAAGTATGTCTTTTCTTAAGTATGGACACCAAAACTGTATGCGGTATTCCAGGTGTGGTCTCACCAATACCTTATATAACTGCAGCAATACCTCCCTGTTTTTATATTCTATCCCCCGAGCAATAAAAGCCAACATTCCGTTGGCCTTCTTGATCACCTGCTGCACCTGCATACTAACTTTTTGATTTTCTTGCACTAGGACCCCCAGATCCCTTTGTACTGCAGTACTTTCCAGTTTCTTGCCATTAAGATAATAACTTGCTCTCTGATTTTTCCTGCCAAAGTGCGTAACCTCACATTTTCCAATATTGTATTGCATCTGCCAAATCTCCGCCCACTCACCCAGCCTGTCTATATCCCCTTGTAGGTTTTTTATGTCCTCCTCACTCTCTACTTTCCCTCCCATCTTTGTATCAATTGGATTATTTCTTTTCTCCTTGCTGATGTAATCATTCAACCTCACAACTGTAACACAAAAATACAATTCTGACAACAGTAGGAACTAACAACATTAAACCAAGGAATTAGAAATACTAACAATGTACATTGATATCCTATCTTTTTTTCCCATGTACTGAGTTGTCTGTTAATCTACGGTCAGCAATAAACAAGTTTTCTTGCCTTATCATATATATATCTTATTTAAATAAATAAAACAAAAACTTGCGTTTATACAGCACCTTCAGTACAGAAAAAAGGTCCCAAGATGCTTCACAGAGGTGTAATAATCCTTTCTGAGATACAGGGAAAGGGCTTTCAATTTTTATAGCTCTGCCTTCCTTCAAACATGAATAAACCCTCAAGTCTGTCCTTAACATATTTTAATTTTGTGCCAGTTATTTTTTACAATTGCTGGTAACAAACAAATAAAATCCCACATCATATCTATTTAGTATCAATACAGGGCAAACTGGGATGTGTCATTCCTCTATTAAAACTCCTTTCTACTTGTAATTTAGTTTTGAGTTCCAGAATCATTCTCGGCCTTCTTTCCTAACCTCTTTCTAATGATTCAATGTGAATATGAAGGTAAAGTTCTGAAAATTCTAGATTTACCTTTTCAGTATTCTAGATATACCCTTACTAATGAATTATATAAGCTAACGTGCCCTTGCAATGTATCCCAATGCTCAGTTGCCTGCAATTTCCTACTAACTACTTGTTTTCAACTGAATAGCCAATAATTATGCCAAATCTATTATCCTTTCCATCTTTTCAATTGGAGGCTCATCTATTGTGTATATATTTCACAGTAACCAGTGCCAATGAGCAATATTTTATATTTAGCTACACTAAATTCCACTTGCTATTTCTTAGATCATCAACTCAATTTGTATAGAGTCCTTTGAATGCTAACAGTGACCCAGATACTGATCAGTGTACTGGTCATTTGATGCTTAGCATGTTATTACCAACAAAGTGTATATTAGTAAATATAATTAGTATCAATTACTGTTGGTATAAATATCAGAGAGCCCAGAACAGACTCTGTGGAACTCCAAGTTGCAGCCCCTTGTATGGATGGTTGCCCTGTTTTGAACTGCAGGAACCCTGCTAAGAGACAGCAGTGCATCATAGTTGGCAGGAGGTAGTGGCTAAGATCAACACTGTCTAGAGTAGCTGTAGGACATAGGGACAGATGCAGAAGACAGCACACTTTTACGGCAAGGTAAGACTACCCAGAGTACCATATACCAGATAGATGGCCAAAAGTATTCCCTGTCAACCTGTTCCACATTTACTGCACACCCTTGCAAAGCCTGCACACAACCGTACAGCTTTGTCATTGTTTCATATGCATACCTAGAATTCAGTAGGGCAAGGTGCAACATACAAATTAAAACCTTGCCACAATCACACCTTCCAAGGGCTTCATACATCTAATCACTAACACAAACTGGCTGCATGGTCACTTACATTGACTTACAGATTGGGCATATGTCTGTCACAGTGCATGCGCTCCTTCAAGAGCACCTCAAGACTAGTTTTCTGCTTGCACCACAAGATGGCACAAAATTCAAAGGGGCAGATCCAAATGGAGAAGCTTCATAAATCATAGGCCCAGAACTTTTTTGGAGTAGACCACACAGGATATCCTGGCGTATCAGAGCATGGAGGGAGTAAAGGTGAAGCCGTAGACCTCCCTGCAAATTCAAACCTCTGCTCTTATATTTTAACCCCTTCTGACACTCCCAGACATAAACACAAATGTTATACAAAGTACCTTGCAATGCAAGCTCTGTTTGAGCATACGTCAGAGATACAACATTCTAACATTTGTCCTTTTTCTGTCATGTAGGTCCAGAAAAGCAGTCTATTAATCAAGCAGAACCACACAACACCTGACTCCCTTTCAGTGTAATTTGGAAGCACAAACAGATATTTCAGAGGATGCAATTAGTGAGCATGAGGAAGTAGCACTGGTTGAGGCAGTAGGTAAGGAGCAAGTGATGATGGCAGGGGAGGAGCAGGAAGCTGCTGGCCAGATGGCCATGATGCTCTGCATTCTTGGAAACCCTGCCACCCTATCCGGTCAAGCTGATATTTCCTTCCACAGACAAAGTGGTCAATTTATTGTGCCTTGCAAACAAGGCCGTTGTTACTTGTTGATGTGCCGTTGAATGTCACCTCCCCTTCACATTCAACGCATTACTATCACCGAATCCCCCACCATCAACATCCTGGGGGTCACCATTGACCAGAAACTTAACTGGACCAGCCATATAAATACTGTGGCTACAAAAGCAGGTCAGAGGCTGGGTATTCTGCGGTGAGTGACTCACCTCCTGACTCCCCAAAGCCTTTCCACCATCTACAAGGCACAAGTCAGGAGTGTGATGGAATACTCACCACTTGCCTGGGTGAGTGCAGCTCCAAAAACACTCAAGAAGCTCAACACCATCCAGGACAAAGCAGCCCGCTTGATTGGCACCCCATCAACCACCCTAAACATTCACTCCCTTCACCACCGACGCACTGTGGCTGCAGCGTGTACCATCCACAGGATGCACTTCAGCAACTCGCCAAGGCTTCTTCGACAGCACTTCCCAAACCTGCGACCTCTACCACCTAGAAGGACAAGAGCAGCAGGCACATGGGAACAACACCACCTGCACGTTCCCCTCCAAGTCACACACCATCCCGACTTGGAAATATGTCGCCGTTCCTTCATCGTCGCTGGGTCAAAATCCTGGAACTCCCTTCCCAACAGCACTGTGGGAGAACCTTCACCACACGGATTGCAGCGGTTCAAGAAGGCGGCTCACCACCGCCTTCTCAAGGGCAATTAGGGATGGACAATAAATGCTGGCCTCACCAGCGACGCCCACATCCCATGAACAAATAAAAAAAACACAGCGAACCAACTGATTGGCATATGTGAGTAGTGGCTTGGAAGATTCAGCTATGACCTTCACAACCATAGAAAGAGCTGTCCCTGTGGTAGAAGTTGTCTGAAATATGGCCTTGAGAAGACGGCATAACTGCGCAACAGCCGTGTTTAAGAGGCAGAGGTGGCAAAGGCAGATCTCTTCTGATATGTCCAGATAGGACTGTCTAGATCTGTAAATGCAGGTCCTGGGGTAAGAATTGGTCAGTTTATAATAGGCAGATGCGGTTGCACATCTGATATCTTGTCCTCTCATGAACTGATGTTCTTCCTCCAAATCAGCGAGGGCCATTGCAGTCCCTCAAGGAATTCCTGCTCGTTTTGTTTGGTGCAAGTGAAATAAAATTTGAAAGTAAGACTGTTGGAGGAAAAGGAGTTGTAAATGAAATGGAAAAATAAAACAGGCCTCAATCCAATCCAACAACCACCACCACCCCCCCCCCCCCCCCAACCCTGCAATACTCTCCGTTTCTCTGACTCTGGCCTTGTGCATCTCCTACACCCTTCGCCCCACCATTGATGGCTGTGCCGCCAGCCGCATAGGCCCCATGCTCTGGAATTCCCTGCCTAAACTCCTCTACCACCCTCTCCTTCTTTAAGACTCCCCTTAAAACTCACCTCTTTGACCAAGCTTTTGGTCATCCCTCCTAACAGTTCCTGTTTGGCGGCCATTTATTGCTAAATTATACCTGTGTGAAGTACCTTAGGATTTTTTTCTATATAAAGACGCTATATAAATGCAAACTGTTGTTGTTTCTGTAAGTTCTGGTCAATACTGGCCACACTGTTGTATTAGCTCCTGGTTTTTGACAATGGAAATGACAATGAGAGTCATACCCATTCCATGTGCACCACACTTTAGCAAGGATGTCAAGGCCTTGTAGAGGGTGCAGAGGAGATTTGCTATAATGATACCAGGGATGAGGGATTTCAGTTTTGTGGAGAGACTAGAGAAGCTGGGGTTGTTCTCCTTAGAGCAGAGAAAGTTAAGGGAGGTTTAAAAGAGGTGTTCAAAATCATTAACGGTTTTGATAGAGCAAATAAGGAGAAACTGTTGCCAATGGTGGGAGGGTCAGTAACCAGAGGACACAGATTTAAGGTAATTGGCAAATGAATCAGAGGGAAGATGAGGAGAATTTTTTTTACACAGTGAGTTGTTATGATCTGGAATGCGCTGCCTGGGAGGGTGATGGAAACAGATTCAATAGTAACTTTCAAAAGGGAATTGAATGTATACTTGAAAAGGAAAAATCTGCAGGGCAATGAGGAAAGAGTGGAGGAATGGGACTCAGACTGGCAAAAGGTGGGAAGTGGTGTTCCACAAGGACCACTGTTGTTCACTATTGACATAACTGATCTGGGCTTGGGAATCGGAAGAACAGTTTCGAAATTTGCAGACTACACCAGATTGGGGGGTATAATTAATACTGCGGAGGACTGAGACAAAATACAGGAAGACATTAATAAACTTGCAGAATGGCTGTGTAATTGGCAAATGAATTTCAATATAGATAAGTGTGAGGTATTATATTTTGGTAGGAAGAATAAGGGGGCCACCTGCTGCTTGGATAATAAGAGTCTAAATGGGGTAGAGGAGGAGTGGGATCTGGAGGTACAGATAAACAAATCACTAAAAGTAGCAACGCAGGTTAATAAGGCCATACAAAAAAGCAAACCTAGCCCTGGGGTTCATTTTTAAGAGGGATAAAATTGAAAAGCCAGAAGTTATGTTACACTTGTATAGCACCTTGGTTAGACCACACTTGGAGTACTGTGCAGAGTTCTGGTCTCCATATTATAAAAAGGATATAGAGGCACTGGAGAAGATGCAGAAAAGATTTACTAGGATGATGCCAGAACTGAGAGGTTATACCTATCACAAAATATTGAGCAGGCTGGGGGTCTTTTCTCTGGAAAAAAGACTGAGGGGTGACCTGATAGAGGTCTTTAAGATTATGAAAGGGTTTGATAGGGTAGATGTAGAGAAGGTGTTTCCACTTGTGGGGGTGACCAGAACTTGGGGCCATAAATATAAAATCGTCACTAATAAATCCAATAGGGAATTCAGGAGAAGCTTCTTTACCCAGAGAGTGGTTAGAATGTGGAACTTGTTACCACAAGTAGTTGAGGCGACTGGCATAGATGCATTTAAGGGGAAGCTAGATAAACACATGAGGGAGAAAGGAATAGTAGGATATGCTGTTAGAGTTAGATGAAGTAGGGAGGGAGGAGGCTCGTGTGGAGCATAAACACCAGCAAGGGCCTGTTGGGCTGATGGCCTGTTTCTGTGCTGTACATTCTACGTAATTGGATAACTCTTTCAAACACGATGGGGCAAAGATTCAATGATTCTATGTTTAATGAGGATCAACTTCTGCGGATAATTTCAATATCTCTGGTGTTGTTTCAGTTGTTTTGTAGTAACTGAATGATTTTCCCATTTATTTTGTACTAGTGAATAAAATTAGGATGGAGGAAATGGAACATCGCTTAAATTATATTTTATTACATCGTGTTCTGACGCAGCCATATCCTACATCTGACAACAGAACATTTTTTTGGGTGTGGGAGGGGGAGATTTGGGATGATATAAATATTGGGCAATAATACTCAAGAACTCAAAGTTGTTTTAATTCATTCTTGGGATGTGTGCATCGCTGGCACGGCCAGCATTTACTGCCCTTCCCCAGTTACCCTGCGAAGGTGGTAGGTTTTGTTCTTAAACCACAGCAATCTGAGTAGTACAGATGCTCAGTGGTTTGACACAGCTGAGTGGCTTGCTAGGTCATTTCAAAGGGTATTAGTGAACCAGTTGGGTTTTTATGATAATTAACAGCTTCATGGTCACTATTACTGATACCAGCTTTCTACCTCCAGATATTTTTAAACTGAATTCAAATTCTCAAGCTGTTATGGTGGGATTTGAACTCACATTCTCTGGATTAATAGTCCATGCCTCTGGATTACTAGTCCAGTAACATAACCACTACGATACCTTCAATTTTGAATGCTTACTTCAAGCAAATCTAGGAGAAGAAAAATGCCTCCCATTTCAAGGAAGCTGTCCTCAGCTGTATAGCACCCAACAATGCAGCACCTGCAATAAGTATAAAAACATGAGATTTCTACAACTTTTTTTTGATATAATTGCTTTCTCTAGTATTTTTTATTTGCTGGATGACCAATATGTAGACATATGCAAATACATTCATCCCAGAGTTCATCTTCATTTTGGAAAATATACCTTGATTGATAATAAATTACAGTGACTGCACTTCAAAATTATTCCAACAGTTGTGAGGTGCTTTGGCACATCCTGAGGATGTGAAAGATGCTATATAAATCCAAGTTCTTTCCTTAAAATTATTTTTTCCTCCCTCTAATTTTGCATTAAAAGTCCCAAAGGCAATAAAAATGCCAGTTTCTGAGCAGATCGGAGTGCTAACTTGCTAAAGTCAAATCACTTACCCTATTTCTTCTACCTATTTCTTCAATCACGTTGACTGCTACTAATGGCCATTATACTCTTTGGCATGGTGTGCTATAAAATTCTCATGGTCCCTTACACCTTTTGTTCTGAAGACAGTGAATCATGATAGGGTATGGCTCAATAGCAGTAGCAGAGATCAGTGATACCTTGCTCAGGTTGCTATTCTCCATGTGCGAGGCAGGACAGTGAGCTGCGTTGATTAAATAACCATATAGGCCAACTGTCAGTGTTTACCCCTTATCCTTGTTTGCTGATAAAAATCAACGGCATTTAAAATTCCAATGCATCCCAGAATGTTGCACAGCCAAGCTCTTTTGCACATGTGAGGTCACAATGATCATCTAGTTCCCACTTCTGAACATGTACAGTAAGACAGTGCAGGCTTTAAACCTGCATTGTTTCAACAATTCAGCTCCAATTTGCCACATCATGTGCTCAGACTGGCCTGTAGGAATGAGGTTACTTGAGAATGGCTGGACTTTGGATTACTGCTCTGGGATGTAGTCAGACTGCTCCTGTGAAATTACCTGGCCAGTATTGAAACTGGGTCTGCCCCCACCTCTAGAAAATGGTGAAATGGCTTCAAACTGCCTCCACTCTACAGTAGCCATGATGTGGAGATGCCGGTGATGGACTGGGGTTGACAAATGTAAGGAATCTTACAACACCAGGTTATAGTCCAACTGTTTTATTTGAAAATCTCAAGCTTTCGGAGGCTTTCTCCTTCGTCAGGTGAGTGTGATCTAACGTGTTTGAAATTTTTCTCATTCCAACATGAATGGCACTTCAAAGTGATTAAGATGTTTTTAGTCTTAGGCGGCCAGTGTGAACAATTTCAAGCTTCTGTGGAAGGGATTACTTTTGCAACTGATTGCTGTCTTGCCCATTCACATAAATGCTAACCATTTTGCCAGGTAGAATGTGCTTGTTGACAAACATTAGTGTGGGATTGAAACTCCTGTGCTACCCTAAGGTTACCCTCAAATGTCGCCGGGTAAAGTTCTTCTTGTTTGTGTTTAAGTGGTTTTTTTTCACTTTTAGGTTTCTTTGATTTTAGAAAACATCAACATTTAATAGCTCAATTCAAATCTTTTATTAGTACTTTTAATGTATTTAATGGCTATTTTTGTTGATATGTTAATTATTTATTTATATTCATAATAAAATACAGAGCAAGGAGATGATTTTGAGGTGGTCTACAATAGATTGGCTGATCAATTGTAAATTTCAAAATACTGTAAAATGCACCAAAAAAAGTGTTAAAAATCAAAGATTTCAAGGGGGAGGGGAGAGAATGTCCCAGACTTTTATAGAAAATAAATCTTGTGCCATCAACATTTGGGCCCCCTTCAGGTTTTTGTGTACTGATGACTTATTTCCTTCAATGCAAGTGAAGGAATGTTGGGCATACCTACACCTTAAGTTACAACATTGTTCCACTCATGTTATGTCTAATGGCTTGTTTTCCAAGTTATATATTTAGGGCCATTTTTGAGTTGTCAGTTTTTTGGGGGCTGTTAGTTTTCTGGGTTTCCATATATGAGTTTCACTGGGCCATCATGATTTTACTGCACTTCTATATTAAAAGAGGAAGAGAAAATAAGTAATTAATCATCACGGAGATATTTTACACGCCGCAAAGCAAGTTTGACCAAACTGAACGATATTAGTGATGAAAATTATGGAATAATCTGTTTTTGCCTCCTCAGTTTTTACGACTTTAAACAACTGAGCAACTGAGATAAGAAAGACTTCAGGTTATATTCCTGGTTCATGCTGGGTTAACTGATTTCAGCTGAGCAGGGTAGGGTGGTATAATTGGCATCAGCACCCCAGAGCCCTAACTCAGTGTCCCCTCTGGGAGTGTGCATTTTGAGGACAGAACTGAGCTCAGCTATAATGTCCTCCATGGTAAAACAGCCTTTTGACAGTTGCTGTCTTAACTACATGAGGGCAGCCACAGAACTGTACCCGAGCAAGGAGTTGATGTCTTCAGGATAAGACCATGAAAGGAGTGGGGAGAACATTATAGGAAAAAGAAGAAAAATAGTTAGCAGTGGAGAGAATGAAAACTGGAATATAACTGGACTTAAGGGGGAAGGAGGGATTACAAGAATGTAAGATTTGATTTTTGTTTGAGTCCTAAAATGAGGAAACAAACAAAAATAATTATGAATAAAAATAAATTAGTAAAATTCTCAAAATAGATGCTGTCTAATTTTAAAGTAGTTTGCTCTACCCCCTTGCCCTACAAAATTGATTTTATCCCTTACAAGTTGCATTTCAATCTTAATTTATGTTGCTGATTCAGGCTTGTTATTCACTGGATAAAAAATCCTCTATGCACTATATTAACTAGACCACAAATGCTCAGTTACAGCATAAGGTTAAGCACAAGTAGTAATGTAAGATTTCATGACAAATTTATAAATGACATAATAGCAGTGTAACGTATTCCCTTCTAAAATATCTAATATGTTGCTTTTTTAATGTGCTAATAAGATACAATTATATAAACTTGTACAGTTCTGCACTTATTCGTAAATGTAAAAGAAAATACAGACTGACAAAAATGACAATTAAAATGATTTATTGCTGCAACATAACAAAGAACTTACCAGATACAATCTACTGTGGATAGTGTAAGCCTGTTGTGACCCATACCACTGTAGAACTTAATTGGATCACTCTTTAATAATTTCATGAGAACTTCCACTCCAAAGGCACCAAACAGTTCCTAATACATGATGAAAAAGAGATATTGACATTATTTCATATTATACACTAAGCAAAAATACTGCACGTGCTGGAAATCTGAAATAAAGAGAGGAAATGCTGGAAAGACTTGCAGATCAGGCAGCAATTATGGAGAAAGGAAAACGGTTAACATTTCAGGTTTTATGACCCTTCGTCAGATCAGGCTTTACAGTCTAAGGGTCCATTTACATTGCAAGGTTGGCGGCAGTGCAAAGCAGTTTCAACTTCATACTGAAACTTCAGGCTGCATTTTACTATAACTGCAGCAACAGTGTGGAAGGAAGCTGTTTCACATCAATGCTTCAGCTGTGGTGTAAATTCACACTAAAACAACTAATGTGTTTACTTAAAGTTAAATAGAAATATGAAGTCTGAGGTAAACATTTTGGGAGAAAAAACAAGTAATGGGAGCACACACTCAATGGAAGTTCACTGAAGGGTGTAGATGGACAGAGAGATGAATAGGGGTTCAAATACATAATTCTGAGTGCCAGTAGATAAAGTCATTTAAAAAAAAAACTGCATTTTCAGTTTTATAAATATGGACATAGTGTACAAGAGTAAAGACATAACACTAAAATTTGTACATAACATTGGTTAGGCCAGTTAGAGTACTGCGTGTAGTTTTGGGCTGTTGCTGCTCTGGCCCCACAGATCTACCTGGAGGCCTGCTCGGTCACCTGATATTGCAGCAACCTGGAGCCCGTGGGCTGTCCCAGGGCGCTCATTTTCTGCTTGCAGCCCGCCAGCCGAATGCCCACGAGGCCCAGCCTGGTCCTCAAAATGGAATGGGCCTCCTGCCAGGACTATCAGTTGACCGGCTGGCACGCCCCACCAGCTGGCCGCCCTAAGTCTGCTCAAGGGGAAAAATCTAACCCACAGTCTCTTTCAGCTATCCACATCACTAATAAGCTAAATTGCATAAGATATTGTAGTTATATACTTTTGCTATATTAGGACTGTAGTGGTATAAGAGGAGTGCCAAGATCCTAGTAGAGAGCTGTAAAATCTAAAGTGCTGATTCCACTGCCTCTACTTTTGCCTACCCAATGTGGTTTAGCGGTGGCATAATATAGTGTCAGCTCTAGCACAACAGAAGGAGCTGACACAGTACCTATCCATCAGAATTCTTTATGGCGAGAAACTAGAAAGTACTGCAGTACAAAGGGATCTGGGGGTCCTAGTGCAAGAAAATCAAAAAGTTAGTATGCAGGTGCAGCAGGCGATCAAGAAGGCCAACGGAATGTTGGCTTTTATTGCTAGGGGGATAGAATATAAAAACAGGGAGGTATTGCTGCAGTTATATAAGGTATTGGTGAGACCGCACCTGGAATACTGCATACAGTTTTGGTGTCCATACTTAAGAAAAGACATACTTGCTCTCGAGGCAGTACAAAGAAGGTTCACTCGGTTAATCCCGGGGATGAGGGGGTGGACATATGAGGAGAGGTTGAGTAGATTGGGACTCTACTCATTGGAGTTCAGAAGAATGAGAGGCGATCTTATTGAAACATATAAGATTGTGAAGGGGCTTGATCGGGTGGATGCGGTAAGGATGTTCCCAAGGATGGGTGAAACTAGAACAAGGGGGCATAATCTTAGAATAAGGGGCTGCTCTTTCAAAACTGAGATGAGGAGAAACTTCTTCACTCAGAGGGTAGTAGGTCTGTGGAATTTGCTGCCCCAGGAAGCTGTGGAAGCTACATCATTAAATAAATTTAAAACAGAAATAGACAGTTTCCTAGAAGTAAAGGGAATTAGGGGTTACGGGGAGTGGGCAGGAAATTGGACATGAATTTAGATTTGAGGTTAGGATCAGATCAGCCATGATCTTATTGAATGGCGGAGCAGGCTCGAGGGGCCGATTGGCCTACTCCTGCTCCTAGTTCTTATGTTCTTTAGTCTGACAGGCAATGTGGCAATAAGTATATACTGGGAAGGCACACTAGACACATTTTAAATATAAATTGAGACACCACCACTCACACACACACACACACATACGTGACTCAGGGTACAGCACATACATGCTTGCACAAGCATAGTGATGCTAGGAATTTTGAATGGAGCCACTATACCAGTTTGCCAAAACATTCACATCTGAGCTACCTTATTCAATATTTACTCACCTTTCGATGAAGATCATTTTCACAGATGCTGGACAAGATGATGAGGATGTCAGTTTGTATATCCAAGTTAATTTTGGTTTCTTCCTCCAAGCTGTTTGTCATGCCGTTCAGAATATCTACCAAACATTTATTACAAATTGTATCACTCAGATAATAATCAATACATTAAAAAACTTTTTAAAAACTCTGTACATTTCAGAGAAACAAAATGGACTGTTACTTATTTGAGCACAAAATCTTCTATTTTTCTCCCCCAATCTGCCATGTAATGCACCAGATCCAGACATGACAGTGACCTGCTCCTTTGCCTCAACCTATTCCACTCTCAATCCTTTCAGGTTGAGCCATTAACAGCAGCCCATGATGACTTTCCCTCCAATTTTCCCTCCTTGTTGGTAAGTGAATGAATTCCGTTTGGTGGTCCTGCCTTCAGCCACACTCCCTAAACCCCTCCACCTCCCTCTCCTTCTTTAAGACCCACCTTAAAACTCATCCCTTTGACCAAGCTTTTAATTACCCCTCCTAATATCTTCTTTGGCTTAGTGTCCATTTTACTTGTATTGTGTAATGCACTTTGGGATGTTTTTCTGTATTAAAAGGTGCTATATAAATGCAAGTTGTTCTTTTTAAAAGCACCTTTGAGTGCCCCTGGCTCTACATAACTTTTCACACAAGGACTTCCAATATTGGTTCCAGTCCTACTCTCAGCACTAGCCCATCCACCCTATTTTCAATATCCACCACCTTAGTCTTAGGTAGACAAATCAATTTTAGCTTTATAAACAAAAGCAACTATCCACAAATCTCACCACTGATTCTCCTCCTACTATAGTTTCCTTTTTCCTCAGCATGGCTGTTGGAAAATAAATGCTCTGCTATATAGATTTTGTCAATAAACAATGACATAATGGCTAACACAGGAATCATGGGTAAGTGAAGTTAGTTTGAGTTGGTACATGCAGACAGTCACATAGTGCTGGCATAAAATAAGCTAGAAGGAGAAAACTTGTTTTTGAGCAAGCCAGCCAGAGCAGAAAGATAAGGGTAAGAAAGAAGAAGCAGAGTGGTAATAGAAAATACCAGACAAAGAAAGGAATGAATTCAGTCAATAACCATGAGACAGTTCATAGCCTTTTCAGTAGCAATGATTCTCAGTGAATCAGGGAATGAAAATGGAAAAGTCAGCCAGGATTCCCACTCCTGATCACTGTCTAGTAGCCCTTCCTATAAAGTATGCATGTTAGAGACTGAGTGAGGGCAGCATTAAGAACATAAGAAAAAGGAGCAGGAGTAGGCCAAACGGCCCCTGGAGCCTGCTCCGCCATTCAGTAAGATCATAGCTGATCTTCTACCTTTTTTTATTCGTTCATGGGATGTCGGCATCGCTGGCAAGGCCAGCATTTATTGCCCATCCCTAATTGCCCTTGAGAAGGTGCTGGTGAGCCGCCTTCTTGAACCGCTGCAGTCCATGTGGTGAGGGTTCTCCCACAGTGCTGTTAGGTAGGGAGTTCCAGGATTTTGACCCAGTGACAATGAAGGAATGGTGATATATTTCCAAGACGGGATGGTGTGTGACTTGGAGGGGATCGTGCAGGTGGTGTTGTTCTCATGTGCCTGCTGCCCTTGTCCTTCTAGGTGGTAGAGGTCGTGGGTTTGGGAGGTGCAGTCAAAGAAGCCTTGGTGAGTTGCTGCAGTGCATCCTGTGGATGCTATACACTGCAGCCACAATGCGCCGGTGGTGAAGGAGGTGAATGTTTAGGGTGGTGGATGGGGTGCCAATCAAGCGGGCTGCTTTGTCCTGGATGGTGTCGAGCTTCTTGAGTGTTACCTGGATGAGTGCAGCTCCAACAAGTGGAGAATATTCCATCACACTCCTGACTTGTTCCTTGTAGATGATGGAAAGGCTTTGGGGAGTCAGGAGGTAAGTCACTCACCATAGAATACCCAGCCTCTGACCTGCTCTTGTAGCCACAGTATTTATGTGGTTGGTCCAGTTAAGTTTCTGGTCAATGGTGACCCCCAGGGTGTTGATGGTGGGGGATTCGGCGATGGTAATGCCATTGAATGTCAAGGGGAGATGGTTAGACTCTCTCTTGTTGGGGATGGTCATTGCCTGGCACTTGTCTGGCGCGAATGTTACTTGCCACTTATCGGCCCAAGCCTGGATGTTGTCCAGGTCTTGCTGCATACGGGCACGAACTGCTTCATTATCTGAGGGGTTGTGAATGAAATTGAACAATCATCAGCGAACATCCCCATTTCTGACCTTATGATGGAGGGAAGGTCATTGATGAAGCAGCTGAAAATGGTTGGGCCTCGGACACTGCCCTGAGGAACTCCTGCAGCAATGTCCTGGAGCTGAGATGATTGGCCTCCAACAACCTCTACCAGCTTCCTTTCTGCTAGGTATGACTCCAGCCACTCAACCCCACTTTCCTGCCCAATCCCCATATCCCCTGATTCCCTTAGTGTCCAAAAATCTATCGCTCTCAGTCTTGAATACACTCAACAACTGAGCACCCTCTGGGGTAGAGAATTCCAAATATTCATGACCCTCTGAGTGAAGAAATTCCTCCTCATCTCAGTCCTAAATGTCCGACCCCTTATACTGAGACAATGACCTCTAGTTCTAGACTCTCCAGCCAGAGGAAACAGCCTCTCAGCAACTACCCTAGTGCACCGAAGGTTTACTAGATTGATTTCTGGGATGAGAGGGTTGTCCTATTAAGAAAGATTGAGTAGAATGGGCCTATATTCTCTGGAGTTCAGAAGAATGAGAGGTGATCTCATTGAAACATATAAAATTCTAGCCCTCTAAGAATTTTATATGTTTCAATGAGATCACCTCACATTCTTCTGAACTCCAGTGAATATAGGCCCATTCTACTCAATCTTTCTTGATGGGACAACCCTCTCATCCCAGGAATCAATCTAGTGAACCTTCGGTGCACCCCCTCCAAGGCAAGTATATCCTTCCTTAGGTAAGGGACCAAAACTGTACACAGTACTCCAGGTATGGTCTCACCAGAGCCCTATATAATTGCAGCAAGACCTCCTTACTCTTCTATTCCAAACCCCTTGCAACAAAGGCTATCATACCATTTGCCTTCCTAATTGCTTGCTGTACCTGCATGTCAACTTTCTGCGATTCGTGTACAAGGACACCTAAATCCCTCTGAATACCAACATTTCTTCGTCTCTAACCTTTTAAAAACTATTCTGCTTTTCTATTCTTCCTACCAAAGTGGATAATATCACATTTCCCCACATTATACTCCATCTGCCATTTAACCTGTCTAAATCTCTCTGCAGCCACTTTGCGTCCTCTTCACAGCTTACTTTCCCACCCAGCTTTGTATTGTCAACAAACTTGGATACGTTACATTCGGTCTCCTCATCTAAGTCATTAATATAGATTGTAAATAGCTGAGGCCCAAGCACTGATCCTTGCGGCACCCCATTAGTTACAACCTGCCAACCTGAAAATGACCCATTTATTCCTACTCTCTGCAGGTTGGCAGTTTGACCTTGGCATCATTAGCTTCAGCTGTGATGCTGCCAAGGTCAAACTGCCAACTAAAATTAATCATTTAAGTTTACTGAAGATTGGGCACTTGGGTAAGGTATCTGATGACTGCTAGCACTTTTAGACCCCTAGCTTAAGTTCAGGAGAAGAGTGGAGAAAAGGGAAGAAAGAAAATATATTTATATAGTGCTTTTCACATCCTTAATGTCCCAAAGCATTTCACAGCAAATTAAGTGTAATCATCATTATTTTGTAGGCAAGTGCAGCAGCCAATTTGTGCATAGTAAGGTATCTCAAATGAGATATATGAGATAAATGGCAGGCTATTATGTTTTGGTGGTATTGGTTGAGTGTCAGTTTACTGCTAGAATTCTCTCCCCTTTTCCTGTTTCTAACTATATATTTAAACTTCATATTAGGGTAGGATTGAGATTGCAAATCTACCGTACCTAGAAGTTGATGAATGGCTCCTTGGTCATATAAGTTTTGGTTTATAAATTCTTCACCAAGGGTTACCATAGATCTCAGGAGTCTTAGGCAGTAGCGCATTTGAGCTTTCTTATTGCCACGTCCACCAGATGCATAGAATGAATTGCCTTTACCAAAGTATGGATCTGAGAGACAAGTAAAAATTGTGTGACTGATGCACAGATCTGTTATCCTAAATAACTAACTCAGATTATTGGAGGTACAACTTCATGGAAAGGAAAAACTGGAAACTACATTGTGTCTTTTAGTGTTCATGCCATATCCCCATACAAAACATGTAGTATAAATGGAACAGTCACTAATTTTATACTACACTGACACTTAGAACCCATCCATGTCAAATGGATTAAATCATAGTCCAATACTTCTTTGGTCCCTTATCACTAAAGCATACTGATCAATCAAAAATTCTGTTTTAATATTTTCCCTTTCAGTTTACATAATTTTAAATTTACTACAATTTAAAGGCAATTACCTTGATTTACACACCAGTCCAACAGAAGCAGCAGACGGGTATTCCCTTGACAGTTCATGTAATCTTCCACCATGATTGGAGCCACTGAGATTAACGCAGCCAAGGCATGAAGCTGAAGCTCCTCAAACTGGGCAGCAGACCATTCCCGCACTCCAGGTTTCTCATTTGGAGTAACATAATGAAATAGTGCCAACAGTGCTTGCCCTTCACTCAGTAGCTGCAGGGCAAAAGATATACATAAAAAGACAAATTTGAATGTTTGGAAACAGATATTAATTAGTTTGAATCCTATAATTCACTCTCTTAAACGGTTAATCCATAAAGATTTTATGAAGCGAATAAACTACCTACTGCATGAAAAAGTTATGTTCCTGAATTATTAATTTAATAACAAACAATATTTCTATAGTGCTCCTCGTGTACAGAGATATAACAGAGCACATTACAGCAGGTGCTGATCAGGAGGGGGAAGGGAGATAAAAAGGTCGAGGGAGCCAAAGGCACCGTTTTAGGAAAGGATTTTTAGGGAGCTTTTGTAAGGTGGAGTGATTGAGGTATGGAGTTTCTGACCAATTATTGTGGAGTGGAGGGAGCAGAAAACAAGGAGTAACACAGTGTCAAAGGAGTGTCGGATGCTTGTGGGAATGCATGGCTGGAGGAGATCACTTAAGTAAGGTCGGGTGAAACTGTGGAGAAGTTTGAAAGCAAAGGTGAAGAATTTGAAGTCAATTTGGCGGGGTACAAGGAGCTTGGTAGAGACGAGGGTAATGGGATTGGAGAACTTTGTGCACATGAGGATGCAGGCTGCTGTATTGTGAATGAGTTGTAATTTTCAGAACGTGGAGGTGAGAGGGTGAGGTTAGAAAAACATAGAGACATCTAGCCTGCAGGAGGTAAAGGTTTGGATTAAGGTTCAGCAGGAAAAGGGAAAGGGTAACGGCATGGGTGGGCAACATTACCATAGTGGAAGGCGTAAATCTTCATAATAGAACAGATGTGAGAAAAGTTGTTCAGCTACGAGTTGAGCAGTATGCCAGGGTTCTGACCCTCCAGACTTTGCCTGAAATGGCAGCCAGGGAGGAAGGTGGAGTCAAACAAGTAGGTGCTGTCAGGAGCCAGAGAATGACTTTGGTTTTGCCAATATTAAGTTGGGGGAAACATTGACTCATTCAGGTTCTAATGCCTGTCATGCAGTTGGGGAGTGTATCAAAAGCCACAGGGTCGATGGAGGAGGTGCAGAGGTAAAAATGGGAATCATTGGCATGCGTGTGGACAGACAGTACCATGCCAAACAGAGATTGGCTGTGGGTTCACACCCATAATGCACCTGCATGTGGTGTTCATAGTTTTGGCAGTGGCACTAGGAGGAGGAGCCAGGAAGTTCTCCACATTGAAGAAGTGGAAAAGAAAAATCTGAGGTCAAGTTCTGCCACCCTGCTACAATCTCAATACATGGGCTCGATTTTAGGGTCGGGTTACCTGCGGGTTTCCAGCGGGGGGGCCCCGAAAATCCCGATCTCCGATCACGTGACCGGATTCGGACGAAATCCCAGCCACTTCCGGGTACCGCGCTGACGTGCGGGGCTGCGCGCGAAAGCCCCGCTGGTGGGAATCCCGCAGGCAATTAAAGCCAGCGGGGTTCCACTTGAGAGCACTTAACTTGCTCGTTGTGGTCAGTTAATGAGCTGAAGCAGCTGTCAAAAGAGGAAGTGTGGGATTTTAGGTTCAAGGCAGTCAGTTTCCCACACTGGGGGAAACAGGACCCTTCAAACCAGGCGTGTTGCAGCCAGCAGCCTGTGGCAGGTGCCAAGGTGCGCTCCACGGGGGAGAGCCCTCACCCACGCAGGAGGCCACCGCGTCACATAGGGCAACCCCTGCCCCCCACCACCCCCCGGCCAAGCCAGAGGACAGACCGACACGAAACCGCAGCCCCAGTCCGAGGACCCACACACCTACCCTGCACAACCCCTCAGACCAACACCTGCCAGTTGGGTGGTGTGTGGACACCCTCGGAGGACGAAGAGCATGACCAGCACCAGCAGCCTCGCAGTCCACGCCGTCCGCCGCAGAGACGTGGATCCCCCCAACACGGTGTGGTTGCACGCCCACCTGCACAGCAGGAGGGAGGGCTACCGCAGAGAGAGACGCGTCGCAGAGGGCACTACCCTCGCCACAGGGTCCACAGACCGAGGCACAGCTCCCCGGACCTCTCCGAGCAGCAGTGCACAGGGAGGCGCAGATTCGCTCGACATGTAGTCATGGAGATCTGCAGGCTCTTTCATGCCGAGCTGCTCCTGGCTGGCCCCAGCACCAACTGCTTACCTGTCGCTGGCAAAGTCACCACTGTCCTCCACACCTTCTCCTCCGCATCCTTCCAGGGTGCAGCCGGCTACACCGCCGATGTCTCTCAGTCGTCTGCGCGGACGAGCCCTGCAAATACACCTGCACCTACTCTGCAGTAACACGATGGGTGGCATCAGTGGTGGGTCCTCATAGTGATACCCAGGAGCGGGCATTATTGGACACAATGGACAGGATTCGCGGAGACATGGCAGTGGTGGTGTCAATATAATGTGTGCTGTTTGTGGCTCTGAAATTCAATATGGGTAACACCCATGACAAACCCTCAGACACCCTTGTGCACCCCCTTCATGCTGACGAGACGTTTGCCTTACCCTGCCTACTGCACATATGTGATGCATGCCCTGTGGCTGCAGCACAGGTGGTGGCAGGTTGAGTGAGGCTGGCCGTGAGGGAGATGCACGAGAGGGTGAGTATGGGATGGAGCCATGAGATTGTATGAGGATTGGGTCGCGTGTTAGTGGCAGGATGAGTACTGGCGAGGTGAGTAGGTGGAGGTAAGATGAGGATGGGGTGTGAGTGGGCATGAAGGGTGATGTGACAGAATAGTGTTGGCGGTGCCGAAGGAGATTTGGGGTGGGGGCAGTGTTGTGGCAGACGGAGTGTAGGGGAAAGACTTCGTGTTCTCACTGTGGCTGACCTACTGCGGTCATTGCAGCGCCTCCTGCACTGTATGCAGGTGGGCCATATGTTGGTGGCGCAGGTGACCCCCTCTGCCACCTCGAGCCAGGCCTTCTTGGTGGCAGAGGCAGGCCGCTTCCTCCCGCCCGCCGGGGGGAAGATCTGTGTCCTCCCCCTCCTCCTCACCCCATCTGATGATACCTGGGGTGAGGCATCATTAAACTGGGAGCAGCCTTCCCCCTGGGCTGCTCCATGCTGCAATTTGTCCCATTGGTTGCAGCATCTGTCAGTGGAGGACTGCCCCTTTAACTAGAGAGCCTCCAGCTGGCAGATCGTACTGCGCATGCGCAGCCCGACCGACGCGCAGGCCAGCGCCGTGGACCCCGGAGGAGCAGGTAATTGGATCCTATTAGTGGATTGCCTGCTACGATCGCGTGGGCAACCCACTAATTTCGCCGTTCGCGTTTTCGACGCTCCCGGAGGACCACCCGCTGGGAACCCGCAGGCCTGCTAAATTCAAGCCCCATCTCTTTGATATGAGCTCAAAACTGAAACTGGCAGAAAACGAGCAGCGAGTCACTGGCAGACTCTTCAGATGGGAAATGGAGCATTGAATGGGGAGCAAGATGATAATAAAAACAATCTTAATTTATTTTTGTACCTTCATATTGTTTTAATTGCTTAATATTTCATATATAAAATATGCATTTTTCAATTTTCCATACTTCAATCTGGGGTGTGGTAGTCCAGTGGCTGTGGTACTGAATTAGCAATCCAGAGGTCATGAGTTCAGTATGGCAGAGGTTCAGTATGAAACTGAGTTCAATAAATCTGGTCATTTGTGGGCAGGCATAGAAATAAATATCCATGAAAGCAGCTGGATTGTCATGAAAAGCCAACTGGTTCACTGATGTCTTTCAGGGAAGGGATCTGTCACCCTTCCCTGTCGGGCTTACATGTGACTCCAGTCCCACACTATGGGCATGATTTTAACATTGAAAAACGGGTGGGTTGGGGGCAGGGGGAGGCCATTCAAAATCGCAAACATTTCAGACCCGCCCCCAACACTCTTTCTCACCCATTTCCGGTTTTCACCGGGGTGGGACGAGGGGCGGGCGGCCAAGCTGCTCCCAGGAGGCGGGCTGGTGACTAAAACCTTTCAAGGAGGCTGCGGGCCTCCATTTTTGCAGAATTTACAATTTCAACCCCAGAGGCTAGGATTCCCGGGTGTTCTCCTTCATGCCACGTGAAAGGAAGTGAGAAGGCCTGAAACTGCAGGTAAGTGCCTTTCTGGCACAGCTTCTGGGCCCGGAGGAACATGAGTGCTTCCCCCAGGTCCAACAAGCCTACCTGCAGCAACCCCCACCCCACCCCCCGAAACGATCGCGACCCCTCTCCCCGATCCCCAACCCCACCCCCAATGATCGTGGACCTCCACGATGACCCCCGATCTTGACACCCACCCCCCCGTGACTGACTCCCCCGTGACCCCCATGCCCACCGAGTCCCGTGCCCACCCATACCCATCAGTGCCCCCCCCCCGCCATCCAAAGACTTACCTGAACACATCCTCTCCCTGGCTGCTCTCCTGTCCGACTGAGACCAGCCTGTCAATCAGGCCGGTCAGTCAGATGGCAAACTGACAAAAAAAAAAAAATGTCCTTACATCAAAATCGTAAGGACGTCCGGGAAACTCGTAGATCCAGGTTTCCCATCTGCAATTTGACCCCCCCCCGCCCCCTTCCTGGCTCAGGGTCAAAATCATGCCATATGTGATTGACTCAACAGCCTCAGGGCAACAAATATGGTTTTGCCAGTGTTACCCACTTGCCAAGAACAAATATATTTAAAAGAAAAAACACACGACTGGTCTAGATGGGAGGGGAGAAGCAACGTGGGGAAGAAATAAAATCATAGAATCAATAGAATGTTACAGCACAGAAAGAGGCCATTTAGAACTGGTATTTTTCTCCATGTGAGCTATCTAGTATATCCTTCTCTCCTGCTCATTCCCCATACCCTTTAACATTCCTCTTTTTCAAGCAACTATCTAATTTCCTTTTACAGATTTCTGTTACTTATAGGTTTAGTAAATAATTATTAATCTATGATTTTATCAGCAATTCGTGAGGTCAGTACAGCTCATTGCTACTTGTATTTATAATGCGTTACCTGTATAGAAGCAAGATCATTAGTCAAAGCAATAAGCATGTTGAAGAATAGTTTTTTCATTTCAAAGTCTTCATGATTGGTAGAAATTTTAAGGCCGTGAACCAGTGGGTTATGGCTCTTTACTAAAAGAAAAAGGAAACACAAAATAATGGAAGAAAATTGCAATAATTTAACACTCTATCTATCCTCAGAGTGTCCCAAAGTGTTTCACAGACAACAAATTACAGTGCAATCACTGTTGTTAAGCAGGTAGCTGTGGCAGCCAATTGCACAAAACAAGCTCCCACTAACCAGATAAATGATCAGATTTTTTGGTGGTGTTGGTTAGGGGAAGAATGTTGGCCACAAAACCAGGACAACTCCTTACTCCTCTGAGTTTTGGGCTATTTTGAGCTGGATGGCCTCCAGCTCCACTTCTCCTCCTCGTTGGCCCATAAAAATTTCCAACTTATTTTTCTGAAGCTCTCAAAAGGATTTTGGCAGCCCCTTTTTGGATACTCCTATCTGAAGGGACTGGTAGCAATCTCTAATACCCACTTACTCTGACTGATCCACTTCACAACCAGCTGCCTGGCAGAAATACCGATAAATAATCCATTATGATGTCACGCCTGCTCATCTACATTTAATTTAAATGTCTTCACCTATTTCAGGCAGGAACCTTCAGCCCATGTCAGAGATGCTTCTGGAATTGCGTACCAAGCATTCCTCACCAGAAACAGAAGCGTTCTAATGAGGAAAATTGGCCCTTATGTGTTTTCATACACAGAAAGCACCAAGAAAAATTTGGAGACAGCGAAACTGATAAGATGTTCAAATACAAGGCATCTATACAAGAAAAGAGAATACAGAAAAAAGACAGATATCTAAGTATTCCACCCCTTCAGTGACAATTTTTTTTGCATTATCTGTTTGTGAGTGGGGGCAGCACACAGTGGTGCACGTCCCACACTACAAAATAACAAATCAACAAATTAAATTATTTGAAAATATCACAAATTTCTTATGCCAATCTGGATGACTCGCTGTTTTCTTAATGACATTATTGACATTTGGACATGGAAAACAGCTGTGGCTGAAGCATCAGTCAGTGGAAACTGGATGCAGATTTTTAGATGATTTGGCAACAAAAATTGTAACTCAATTGAGGCTTGGCTTTTTATTTTCCCCTTCCACTAATAGAAAATTCTTACCTTCAGGGAACACAGCAAACAAGATCAGTTGCTTAGTAAAGCCAGTTTCCTATCATGAAAAGATGGCATAATGGAAAACAATTTTAGGAAAATTCAGAGAAAACGATTTTACTGCTAAGGTTTGATGTAATCAACAAAATAAAGTAGCATAAACAACGATTGTATCATAGGAGAAATTGCAATGGCAAATTACAAAATGTATCTAAAATATATTAAGAAAATGTTTGTTTGTTCTGTTTCACTAATAAAACAAGTATACTCATGAATATTACAAATCTATGTTTGCACTTGACAGTAGTACTTACAATCATTGGAACCATGGGACTTTCTGCTAGAATTGTAGCTATTACTAGCAAGTCATTTCGCAGCTGGCGGTTGTAATGGCAATAACCTTTCATCATTTGGTTCAAAAAGGCTTCTTTCAATGCACTAAAGATGAAAAATGAAGTAAATTAATATTTCTTTTTTATAACATACACAAAACATGATATTCTTTTATAACATGCAGCAAAATAAATCCCAAAAATACTCCTGGTCAAAACGCATGGGGCTCGATATTAGGAGGGAGGCGGGTTGGCAGCTGGGGGGGGGGGGTCGACTGGGCGCAGCCTAATTGAAGGCACCTACCATGGCTTCTGGGTTTCCCATTCCAGACCTGTGCAGCGGGCGCACTGTGCACCCGCATCACAGGCTGTCAGCAGGAGGAGCCCTATTTAAAGGGGCAGTCCTCCAATGCTCTTCCTGCAGCAAAGAACCAATTTTGGATCATGGAGCAGGCCAGAGGCAAGACTGCTCCAAGGTTCTCTGATGCCTCATTCCAGGTGCTGCTCGATGGGGTGAGGAGGAGGAGGGAAATTTTTTTTCCACCGGATGGGAGGAGGTGTCCTCCCTCCGCCACCAAGAAGGCCTGGCTGGAGGTGGCCGAGGAGGTTACCAGCAGTGGCAATGTGTCCAGAACCTGGGTCCAGTGCAGGAAGCGATTTAATGACCTAACCAGGTCAGCCAAAGTGAGTATACTTACGCATTCTCCCACACTCCATCTTCCACATCATCTCCACCACCACACAACTCCTTCTGCACTGCCACCACAACGCTCTTGCATCACTCCTCACATCCACTCAACCATCATCCTCACCTTGCCTGCACTTACTCACTGTCCCAGTTCCCATTTGAGCACTACCACGCAACCCAATCCTCATACAAACTCATGGCTATGTCTCACACGCACCCTCCCATTAATCTCACTCACGCTCACCCCCACCCACACCAATACATGCAGTGGGTCACCATGCAACCATCACTCAATCACGCCTCTGTGTTTTGCCTTGATAGGAGAAGAGATGCCAGAATGCCCGGGAGAGGGCAAGAATCGGAGGGGCCTGCCACACCAGGTGGTCTTAACAGATGCGGAGCAGCAGGCAATTGAAATAAGCCAGACGCTGGAGTACCTGTCCGTGGCAGACGCCGAGACTGGGAGTGCACAAGCGGCTGGGGACAGAAATATACACTCAGCACTCATGATAGCGAATGATCTTAGCATCACTTGGCATCTGCAGCACCTCAACATCTGTCCACATGCTTAATATTGCTTTCTGTTCTCTTGCAGGGTCATCTGCGAGCGGCCTGACGGCGGAGGGCAATTCCTCAGAGGACCTGCCGGTACATCTGAGCCAGCCATCCACCAGCGCAGATACACACACCTCGGTGGGTCCCCATCCTCACATAGTTGGGCTTGCACATGGTGAGTCACCATGCACATGTGAGCATCAGCAGACCCTGGTGGCAGGGGCAGCTGTGGAGAGTCCGCGTTGGCGGGAGCACTCTTCTCCAGGCTGTGCTCAGCTGGACCCAGATGCTGAACCCTGGGGGACAGCCGTGAAAAGGAGAGTCATCGAGGGTCAGCAGCACATTGCTGAGGTACTGGAACAGTTGCCACGTGCACTCTCCACAATCGCGCAGAGGATGGAGTCTTCCAACTCCTGCATGGGTGGAATACTGTCACAGGGACGTGAAGGTATCTCTGAGATAGTGTCGCATGTAGGTGCAGGAATGTCTGCGATGGAGGAAAGGCTAGCCTCCATCGAGCTTCAAGCACGTCTCAAAAATGAGTCCATTCAGGCCCTGACAACGGCCGTTCGGATTCAGGGTGAGCAAAATTCTGCCACCTTAAACGGACTGACAGATACCTTACAACTGGCTTTCCAAGGCTTCACACAAGTCATCCAAACTGTCATCCAACAGGGTGAAAGGAGTGATGTGGGCCTGGGCCAGGAGAGGGATGATGGTGAAAGGGGATATGGAAGTGGGGACACCACTCAAAGCGCTCCCACGTCTCACCCGTTGCCCCCCACTCAACCAGTACCCGCAATGCTGCCGAGTCTGCCCCTGCACAGGTGCAGGTGGAACACTCTTTGGAGGGGCCCTCACGAGCTCAGAAACGGGCCATTCAGCCCAACAGGTCCATGCCGGTGTTTACGCTCTACATGAGCCTCCTCCTCCTTACTTCATCTAACCCTATCAGCAAATCCTTCTGTTCCTTTCTTCCTCATGTGTTTATCTAGCTTCCCCTTAAATGTGTCTATGCTAGTCGCCTCACTTAGAAAACTGCATTTTTGTTTGTGCAGTTACTATGAAATACTCACTAGATACATTCAAAATCACTCAGCTGATTAACAAGTTCCTTCTTGGAGGCCTGTTCTAGTAAGTTCCACAGAATCTCAGATGACCGAAACAATAGTTGTCCAGATGGATCTGGATCATTCAGAGAGCAGCAGATTTTGTTTGCTGCTTGTGCATTCAACATCAGGTTACAGTTCATAACTGGAATCAGATAGACACAAGTCAAATGCCACAGTAAACAAATCAAGAATATTATAGTTAAGTCTGGCAACTAGCTTTGACAATTCAGTTACAGTACTTCACTAAGTTTCAAATCAATGTGGGACAAAAAAAAATCTTGGTTACTTTTGGCTTCCAATCTGGTAGGAGAAATGTTTAGTTCAATTGTAGCATCGCACCACCATTTTATTTTATTTTTTTATTGGCTAGGGTAACCTGTTCACGCTCAACTAATTTCCACAATGACCTGAATCAGTAAATGACTAGTCTGAAAGAATGGAGATCATCAGTCACTTCTTCTCTTGGATATCAATTTAATGTGTGATGTATCACAAAGTTTAATTTTCCAGTATATTTTGATGCCTTCATAAGTACCACCAAAATATACAGCCAAAACCTGATAAGATCAAATCAATTATTATCATAAATCATTTTAGTCCTATTTTATGACCTACCTTGGTATAAGAGACAGAATTGATAAGATCAATCAAAATGGTTTCCATCACAATATCATCCTATCCTGGCCTTAATATGTTTTGCCTGTATTAAGGTTATTCCAGGTAAAATATCTCTAATACCCCTAACTAATAATAATCATTACGTTAATGCCACTATATTTATTTTATGAGGAAACAAAAATTAAACTTTTCCCTAATAGATGGCTGGGTTCTCAATTGCAGCAGCCATTTTCCTGGTGATTCGCCCATTCCTGGAAGGCTGAAGTATGATCTTTCAGTGTCTAACCAAATACTCTCCATACATAGGGGCTTCTTCCAGAGTCAAGAGACTCATATTACATTTTGTGTTTGGTAGGTGCTTTAAAGAAACAAGGTTGAATCTTCTTTTCATATTTTAATGTTGGCTATCTTGAATTTACCATATGGAAACATTGTATTAAGGTAGTCATTTTCATGGAACCCCCATATTCAGGAATTAAATGGTAAAGATATTGTCCAAAATTTAATATTAATTTTGAATATTGGAAAATTACTTTATTTCTTGCATATATGTTGATCCAGATTTTCCCAGCTGCATTGGCTAATTTCAAATAGTTCGTGGCGTATAAGAAATGGGGAGAACAACCACTTTTTATCCAGTCTGCCCAATATCTGCTTTTATGTTCAATCTATCGTAGCCATGTTAATGGCATTCTGATGTAAGTACATCAATACAATGCCTACATTTAATAGTATGTAAAGAAAAATTGCTGTAATAGATATAAATATTGTGCAATAAACTTGAAAGAGGAGCATGTGTACTGCAGACAATCATTTTGCATAATGTATAACATAACAGACGTCTTCATTTAAAAAAAGTTCACATAAATGCTAAGAAATCAGATTAAGTTATATTATAAATTGAAATATACTTCACTTCAAATAGTTCAATAAACACCTACCAGATGATGAAGAAAGACACTGCAAAGTCTGGATTATCCGTAACTTTACATCCAATTGATTTCCAACTAGGGCAAGTCCCATGACCAGGGTTTCTACCACTCCACTCTCTTCAACTATTTGTATATTGTAGCTCTTACTAGTAGGATAAAAATCTGAAAAGTTGTGTTAACTGAAAGTAAGTTTCAATTAAAACAAAACAAAAATCTTTTGAAAAGAATTACTTCTGCATACAATTAACACTACAGTAAATTCAAAGAAAATTTGACATTAAACAAATTTGTAGTGAAAATTGAACATAATTAAAACTTTTTCTCACATGTACAGTTGACAGTATCCATGGGATGCTTAGGTTTTTTTTAAAAACAGGTTGCTAATAAGTTTGTGCTTTTAGTTATTGAAAAATAGTCAAAAGACTAGGTGAGGCCCTAGTCAAAAAGAAGGAGGCATATGACATGCATAGGCAGCTGGGATCAAGTGGATCCCTTGAAGAGTATAGAGATTGCCGGAGTAGAGTTAAGAGAGAAATCAGGAGGGCAAAAAGGGGACATAAGATTGCTTTGGCAGATAAGGCAAAGGAGAATCCAAAGAGCTTCTACAAATACATAAAGGGCAAAAGAGTAACTAGGGAGAGAGTAGGGCCTCTCAAGGATCAACAAGGTCATCTATGTGCGGAACCACAAGAGATGGGTGAGATCCTAAATGAATATTTCACATCGGTATTTACGGTTGAGAAAGGCATGGATGTTAGGGAACTTGGGGAAATAAATAATGATGTCTTGAGGAGTGTGCATATTACAGAGAGGGAGGTGCTGGAAGTCTTAACGCGCATCAAGGTAGATAAATCTCCGGGACCTGATGAAATGTATCCCAGGACGTTATGGGAGGTTAGGGAGGAAATTGCGGGTCCCCTAGCAGAGATATTTGAATCATCGACAGCTACAGGTGAGGTGCCTGAAGATTGGAGGGTAGCAAATGTTGTGCCTTTGTTGAAGAAGGGCGGCAGGGAAAAGCCTGGGAACTACAGACCGGTGAGCCTGACATCGGTAGTGGGTAAGTTGTTAGAAGGTATTCTGAGAGACAGGATCTACAGGCATTTGGAGAGGCAGGGACTGATTAGGAACAGTCAGCATGGTTTTGTGAGAAGAAAATCATGTCTCACGAATTTGATTGAGTTTTTTGAAGGGGTAACCAAGAAAATAGATGAGGGCTGTGCAGTAGACGTGGTCTACATGGACTTTAGCAAAGCCTTTGACAAGGTACCGCATGGTAGGTTGTTACATAAGGTTAAATCTCACGGGATCCAAGGTGAGGTAGCCAATTGGATACAAAATTGGATTGACGACAGAAGACAGAGGGTGGTTGTAGAGGGTTGTTTTTCAAACTGGAGGCCTGTGACCAGCGGTGTGCCTCAGGGATCGGTGCTGGGTCCGCTGTTATTTGTTATTTATATTAATGATTTGGATGAGAATTTAGGAGGCATGGTTAGTAAGTTTGCAGATGACACCAAGATTGGTGGCATTGTGGACAGTGAAGAAGGTTATCTAGGATTGCAACGGGATCTTGATAAATTGGGCCAGTGGGCCGATGAATGGCAGATGGAGTTTAATTTAGATAAATGTGAGGTGATGCATTTTGGTAGATTGAATCGGGCCAGGACCTACTCCATTAATGGTAGGGCGTTGGGGAGAGTTATAGAACAAAGAGATCTGGGAGTACAGGTTCATAGCTCCTTGAAAGTGGAGTCACAGGTGGATAGGGTGGTGAAGAAGGCATTCAGCATGCTTGGTTTCATTGGTCAGAACATTGAATACAGGAGTTGGGATGTCTTGTTGAAGTTGTACAAGACATTAGTAAGGCCACACTTGGAATACTGTGTACAGTTCTGGTCACCCTATTATAGAAAGGGTATTATTAAACTAGAAAGAGTGCAGAAAAGATTTACTAGGATGCTACCGGGACTTGATGGTTTGACTTATAGGGAGAGGTTAGACAGACTGGGACTTTTTTCCCTGGAGAGTAGGAGGTTAAGGGGTGATCTTATCGAAGTCTATAAAATAATGAGGGGCATAGATAAGGTAGATAGTCAAAATCTTTTCCCAAAGGTAGGGGAGTCTATAACGAGGGGGCATAGATTTAAGGTGAGAGGGGAGAGATACAAAAGGGTCCAGAGGGGCAATTTTTTCACTCAAAGGGTGGTGAGTGTCTGGAACGAGCTGCCAGAGGCAGTAGTAGAGGCGGGTACAATTTTGTCTTTTAAAAAGCATTTGGACAGTTACATGGGTAAGATGGGTATAGAGGGATATGGGCCAAGTGCAGGCAATTGGGACTAGCTTAGTGGTATAAACTGGGCGACATGGACGTGTTGGGCCGAAGGGCCTGTTTCCATGTTGTAAACTTCTATGATTCTAATATATGTAATAGATAGTCTAAGTGAATCAATAATCAGTTGAATGTGCACTTTTTTTTAAGCAGTTGATGAGGTTTGATTCCACCTTACTTTTCTCATTTCCCGACTGATCTAAGAATATAAGAACGTAAGAAATAGGAGCAGGAGTAGGCCATACAACCCCTCGAGCCTGCTCCGTCATTCAATAAGATCATGGCTGATCTTTTACCTCAACTCCACTTTCCCGCCTTATCCCCATATCCCTTGATTTCCTTAGTGTTCAAAAATCTATCGATCTCAGTCTTGAATATACTCAACGATTGAGCATCCACAGCCCTCTGGGGTAGAGAATTCCAAAGATTCACAACGCTCTGCGTGAAGATATTTTTCGTCATCTCAGTCCTAAATGGCCAGCCCCTTATCTTGTGTCTATGATCCCAAGATCTAGATTCTCCAGCCAGGGGAAACAGCTCTCAGTATCAAGCCCTCTAAGTATTTTATATGCTTCAATGAGATCAACTCTCATTCTTCTAAACTCCAGAGAATATAGGCCCATTCTATTCATTCTCTCCACGTGACAACCCTCTCATCCCAGAAATCAATCTAGTGAACCTTCGTTGCACCCACACTGAGGCAAGTATCTCCTTCATAGAAACAAAGAAAATAGGAGCAGGAGTAGGCCATTCGACCCTTCGAGCCTGCTCCGCCATTCAATATGATCATGGCTGATCCTCTATCTCAATATCATATTCCCGCTCGCTCCCCATATCCCTTGATGCCTTTTGTGTCCAGAAATCTATCTAACTCCTTCTTAAATATATTCAGTGACTTGGCCTCCACAGCCATCTGTGGTAGAGAATTCCACAGGTTCACCACTCTCTGAGTGAAGAAATTTCTCCTCATCTCAGTCCTAAATGTCCTACCCCGTATCCTGAGACTGTGACCCCTCGTTCTGGACCCCCCAGCCAGGGGAAACATCCTCCCTGCATCCAGTCTGTCAAGCCCTGTCAGAATTTTATATGTTTCAATAAGATCCTCTCATTCTTCCAAACTCGAGTGAATACAGGCCTAGTCGACCCAATCTCTCCTCATATGACAATCCTGCCATCCCAGGAATTAGTCTGGTGAACCTTCGCTGCACACTCTCTATGGCAAGTATATCCTTTCTTAGGTAAGGAGACCAAAACTGCACACAATACTCCAGGTGTGGTCTCACCAAGGGCCTGTATAAGTGCAGTAAGACATCCTTGCTCCTATACTCAAATCCTCGTGCAAGGAAGGCCAAAATACCATTTGCCTTCCTAACTGCTTGCTGCACCTGCATGTTTGCTTTCAGTGACTGGTGTACAAGGACACCCAGGTCCTTTGTACATCAACATTTCCCAATCTATCACCATTTAAATAATACACTGCCTTTCTGTTTTTCCTTCCGAAGTGGATAACTGCACATTTATCCACATTATACTGCATCTGCCATGTATTTGCCCACTCACTCAACTTGTTTAAATTGCCTTGAAGCCTCTTTGCATTCTCCTCACAACTCACAATCCCGCCTAGTTTTGTGTCGTCAGCAAACATGGAAATATTACATTTGGTTCCCTCATCCAAATCATTGATATAGATTGTGAATAGCTGGGCCTAAGCACTGATCCCTGCGGTACCACACTAGTCACCGCCTGCCACCTCGAAAAATACCCATTTATTCCTACTCTCTGTTTCCTGTCTGTTAACCAATTTTCAATCCATGCCAGTATATTACCACCAATCCCATATGCTTTAATTGTGCACACTAACCTCTTATGTGGGACTTTATCAAAGGCCTTCTGAAAATCCAAATAAACCACATCCACTGGTTCTCCCTTATCTATTCTATCAATTACATCCTCAAAAAACTCCAGTAGGTTTGTCAAACATGATTTCCCTTTCATAAACCCATGTTGACTTTGTCTAATCCCGTTGATATTTTCTAAGTGTCCTGTTATCACAGCCTTTATAATAGACTCTAGCATTTTCCCTACTACTGATGTTAGGCTAACCGATCTGCAGTTCCCTGTTTTCTCTCTCCCTCCTTTTTTAAACAGTGGGATTACATTTGCCACCCTCCAATCTGCAGGAACTGTTCCACAATCTATAGAATTTTGGAAGATGACAACTAACGCATCCACTATTTCCATGGCTACCTCTTTTAGTACTCTGGGATGCAGATTATCAGGCCCTGGAGATTTATCGGCTTTCAGTCCCATTAATTTCTCCAGCACTGTTTTTTTTTACTAGGACTAATTTCCTTCAATTCCTCCTTCTCACTAGTCCCTTGGTTCCCTCGTATTTCTGGGAAGTTATGTGTGTCCTCTTCCGTGAAGACAGAACCAAAGTATTTGTTTAATTGCTCTGCCCTTGCTTAGGTAAAGAGACCAAAACTGTACACAACTCCCCAAGATTTGCACTAAATATGGTTGAGAGTGTGTGCAGTGGCTAAGTTACACCAGGATTGAGTCACTCAAACAAATATAAATACCTTCAAATTCATGTCTGGGTGGTTCTTTGCAATACAGCCTCATGATGGAGTCACAGATTTGTAATCGGACATCCGTGCTGGGTACTCTCAATAGGTAACCTGTCAGAGAGTTAGTGAGAATCACTGTGTTGAGTAAATGATTTTTTCTTTAATTCTGAATTCTACTCCAAACTCAAATGATTGTAATTAGTTTCCATATTTTTTGAATATTTGAAATGGTTGCAATCGAAAGATACTATTTGGGTTATTAGAAATGCATCCAGGGAATACTGTTACTGTGTTACTAAACTCAGTTATCTACCACAGAAAAGATAGGCAATATTAGCAGTATAGGCATTGGCACCAAATGTCATCTATGTCCACCAAAGTGGCCGTACATTCTATGCCTGCTTTTCAAAAGTTTCTCTCCCTCCATTTTCAAAACATCACTTCTTAAATATACTGGTGTAGATTTGTTTCTTTACCGCTTGGGTGTTAAGCATCACCTGGGCAGAGTGCAGAAAGAAAATTCTGGTGCAGAGGATCATACACCTGTAGCAGAACCTGTCTGATTTTTCTTCCATTGAAATGAATGGATTGAAATCCAGCACATTTTATAAGGGGTATGTGATCCTCCCTGCCAGATTTTCCTTTCAGCGCTCTGCCCAGGCAATGCTTAATGCCCAGGTAGTAAGGACAAAAATCTACCCATGCATTACACATTAGAACAAAAAAGAAAAAGCTTAATTTTCTGCAACCACATTTCTGATTCTAGTTGCAAAGGGAGGCAAGGAAATTTCCCAAATGAAGGGATGGGGAAGAATCAAACGAATTAACCCACAAATTTCACTCATATACATTTTCTAGTGAGTGGTTATACAGTGGCAATGTCAAATGGCTGACAGCACTCTTGGGGCAGGAATGTTACACAATATAGAAGGACTTAAAGAGTAGGAAATAAATATAAAAACTTTGACATTTTTCATTGTTGACATTCATAGTTATTTATTCTGATTGGCAAAAATACTACTACACACAAGGTCAGAGTGTAGGTTTTCACATTAGTACTAGTCTGTAGATCTTTCTGCAGTAAGACCTTAAAAATGTTCACTATTTTTCTTTACAAAATTATATTAACATACCCATTTGTGAAATAGACTCGGACACAACTTGGGCAAAATTATATTCGTCAGATGACTTCTCCTTTAGAAAAGGTAAGCTGATGAAAACAAGCAGAGTAATGCAGGTAACAGTCTTTTTAACTTAAAATTGAGATTATGCAAATATCACTACTTATATTTTATTAAACACTTTTACAACTAAAACTTAAGGAGCATTGTCATCAGAAAGCTTTTGTGTTTGTTTATAAATATGCCATTGGAGTGACTGAAAGCATCATTGTGTCTCTTGCATATGACATATCTTATTAAAAAATCTTACATGCTTGCATTTATAGAAGTTACAACATGGAAACAGGCCCTTCGGCCCAACATGTCCATGTCGCCCAGTTTATACCACTAAGCTAGTCCCAATTGCCTGCACTTGGCCCATATCCCTCTATACCCATCTTACCCATGTAACTGTCCAAATGCTTTTTAAAAGACAAAATTGTACCCACCTCTACTACTGCCTCTGGCAGCTCGTTCCAGACACTCACCACCCTTTGAGTGAAAAAATTGCCCCTCTGGACCCTTTTGTATCTCTCCCCTCTCACCTTAAATCTATGCCCCCTCGTTATAGACTCCCCTACCTTTGGGAAAAGATTTTGACTATCGACCTTATCTATGCCCCTCATTATTTTATAGACTTCGATAAGATCACCCCTTAACCTCCTGCTCTCCAGGGAAAAAAGTCCCAGTCTGTCTAACCTCTCCCTGTAAGTCAAACCATCAAGTCCCGGTAGCATCCTAGTAAATCTTTTCTGCACTCTTTCTAGTTTAATAATATCCTTTCTATAATAGGGTGACCAGAACTGTACACAGTATTCCAAGTGTGGCCTTACTAATGTCTTGTACAACTTCAACAAGACATCCCAACTCCTGCATTCAATGTTCTGACCAATGAAACCAAGCATGCTGAATGCCTTCTTCACCACCCTATCCACCTGTGACTCCACTTTCAAGGAGCTATGAATCTGTACTCCCAGATCTCTTTGTTCTATAACTCTCCCCAACGCCCTACCATTAACGGAGTAGGTCCTGGCCCGATTCGATCTACCAAAATGCATCACCTCACATTTATCTAAATTAAACTCCATCTGCCATTCATCGGCCCACTGGCCCAATTTATCAAGATCCCGTTGCAATCCTAGATAACCTTCTTCACTGTCCACAATGCCACCAATCTTGGTGTCATCTGCAAACTTACTAACCATGCCTCCTAAATTCTCATCCAAATCATTAATATAAATAACAAATAACAGCGGACCCAGCACCGATCCCTGAGGCACACCGCTGGACACAGGCATCCAGTTTGAAAAACAACCCTCTACAACCACCCTCTGTCTTCTGTCGTCAAGCCAATTTTGTATCCAATTGGCTACCTCACCTTGGATCCCATGAGATTTAACCTTATGTAACAACCTACCATGCGGTACCTTGTCAAATGCTTTGCTGAAGTCCATGTAGACCACGTCTACCGCACAGCCCTCATCTATCTTCTTGGTTACCCCTTCAAAAAACTCAATCAAATTCGTGAGACATGATTTTCCTCTCACAAAACCATGCTGACTGTTCCTAATTAGTCCCTGCCTCTCCAAATGCCTGTAGATCCTGTCCCTCAGAATACCCTCTAACAACTTACCCATTACAGATGTCAGGCTCACTGGTCTGTAGTTCCCAGGCTTTTCCCTGCCGCCCTTCTTAAACAAAGGCACAACATTTGCTACCCTCCAATCTTCAGGCACCTCACCTGTAGCGGTGGATGATTCAAATATCTCTGCTAGGGGACCCGCAATTTCCTCCCTAACCTCCCATAACGTCCTGGGATACATTTCATCAGGTCCCGGAGATTTATCTACCTTGATGCGCATTAAGACTTCCAGCACCTCCCTCTCTGTAATATGTACACTCCTCAAGACATCACTATTTATTTCCCCAAGTTCCCTAACATCCATGCCTTTCTCAACCGTAAATACCGATGTGAAATATTCATTCAGGATCTCACCCATCTCTTGTGGTTCCGCACATAGATGACCTTGTTGATCCTTGAGAGGCCCTACTCTCTCCCTAGTTACCCTTTTGCCCTTTATGTATTTGTAGAAGCTCTTTGGATTCACCTTTGCCTGATCTGCCAAAGCAATCTCATATCCCCTTTTTGCCCTCCTGATTTCTCTCTTAACTCTACTCCGGCAATCTCTATACTCTTCAAGGGATCCACTTGATCCCAGCTGCCTATGCATGTCATATGCCTCCTTCTTATTTTTGACTAGTGCCTCAATCTCCCGAGTCATCCAAGGTTCCCTACTTCTACCAGCCTTGCCCTTCACTTTATAAGGAATGTGCTTACACTGAACCCTGGTTAACACACTTTTGAAAGCCTCCCACTTACCAGACGTCCCTTTGCCTGCCAACAGACTCTCCCAATCAACTTCTGAAAGTTCCTGTCTAATACCATCAAAATTGGCCTTTCCCCAATTTATAATTTTAACTTTTGGGCCAGACCTATCCTTCTCCATAGCTATCTTAAAACTAATGGAATTATGATCACTGGTCCCAAAGTGATCCCTCACTAACACTTCTGTCACCTGCCCTTCCTTATTTCCCAAGAGGAGGTCAAGTTTTGCCCCCTCTCTAGTCGGGCCATCCACATACTGAATGAGAAATTCCTCCTGAATACACTCAACAAATTTCTCTCCATCCAAGCCCCTAATGCTATGGCTGTCCCAGTCAATGTTGGGAAAGTTAAAGTCCCCTACTATTACCACCCTATTTTTCTTGCAGCTGTCTGTAATCTCCTTACATATTTGCTCCTCAATTTCCCGTTGACTATTTGGGGGTCTGTAGTACAATCCTATCAAAGTGATCTCTCCCTTCTTATTTTTCAGTTCTACCCATATAGACTCAGTGGGCGAACCCTCGGATATATCCCCTCTCACTACTGCCGTGATGTTCTCCCTAATCAAGAACGCAACTCCCCCTCCTCTCTTACCTCCTGCTCTATCTTTCCTATAGCATCTGTACCCTGGAACATTGAGCTGCCAGTCCTGCCCCTCCCTTAGCCATGTTTCAGTAATAGCTATAACATCCCAGTCCCATGTACCCATCCATGCCCTGAGTTCATCTGCCTTGCCCATCAGACTTCTTGCATTGAAATAAATGCAGTTTAATCTAGACTTCCCTTGGTCTTTGCCCTGCTTTCTCAGACCATCTGTCCGGTCATGTTCTGTACACTCTCCCTTACTGCCTTTTGTTTCTGTCACCACTTTATTTCCCACTGACTTCCTGCATCGGTTCCCATCCCCCTGCCACATTAGTATAAACCCTCCCCAACAGCACTGGCAAACACTCCCCCTAGGACATTGGTTCCAGTCCTGCCCAGATGCAGACCGTCCAATTTGTACTGGTCCCACCTCCCCCAGAGCCGGTTCCAATGGCCCAGGAATTTGAATCCCTCCCTCTTGCACCATCTCTCAAGCCACGTATTCATCTTAGCTATCCTGTCATTCCTACTCTGACTAACCCGTGGCACTGGTAGCAATCCTGAGATTACTACCTTTGAGGTCCTACTCTTTAGTTTAACTCCTAACTCCCTAAATTCAGCTTGTAGGACCTCATCCTGTTTTTTACCTATATCGTTGGTGCCTATATGCACCACGACAACTGGCTGTTCACCCTCCCCCTCCAGAATGTCCTGCAGCCGCTCCGAGACATCCTTGACCCTTGCACCAGGGAGGCAACATACCATCCTGGAGTCTCGGTTGTCAACTTTTTCCATTATAAATTCCTATGTATATATTTAGAATGGAAACTGCTATTGAAAGCTGTCATGCTGTAATTGGACTATCTGGCCACCATGTGGCAATATGCTGTTGAAAAATGTTGAAAATTCTGTTTGCCATCTTGTTTTCTCTTTAGGTAAATTCTTCAGATAAGTTTTAGCTTTATTATACAGTTTAATTTTTAATTTAATTTTTTCTTCGCCGCCTGCCTCCCCTCTCCCCAGCTGGATTTTTGGCTTTTCAGGCCCTACTAATGCAGTGTCTCAAAGGCCTGCATCCTGGCTACTGCATTTTGGCTTTGAACCACTGAAACTCCCTGTGGGGCTAATGCTCCTTGAAACCTGCCCAACCCATTGTCAGCCCCATTTGTTGTTCTGCTCTGCTGGCTGCATTATGGCTCG
This sequence comes from Heptranchias perlo, assembly GCF_035084215.1. Lineage (NCBI taxonomy): Eukaryota > Metazoa > Chordata > Chondrichthyes > Hexanchiformes > Hexanchidae > Heptranchias > Heptranchias perlo. The sequence goes on from NC_090326.1 coordinate 123,733,453, forward strand.
CAAACATTACATCATTTTTTAAAACCATTTTCTGTCAACTGCGGCCTAGGCTGTCACATTCCTCTAATTTGTCTAAAATCACCCTGCAGCGCATAGATTTGGACTAAATTATTCACCCCGTGCGCATTTACATGTTATCTGAAAATTTAAGAATGGTTCCATTAATCTAAATCATTAATGAAAATGATGATCGGCATCATTTTAAAAACTTAGGCCACGTTTAGTTAGTAAAGGTAGATTAAATACTAACTGAAATCTGAAAATTTTTAATTAGCGTATTTAATAACTTGATGGTTTGAACAATGCGCTAAAGAAACACCTTGGAGCAGATTGTTATGAATTAAGACTCGGGACTATATATCAGGAATTTGAATATAGAGGTCAGTGTACCCTGCAGAATTTTTAGTTTGTTATGGACAGTACATGGGTGCAGGCTGCACAGAAACCCATGCCCAAATTTTCAAAATACGCAAAGCAATGTGTTTGGCGGACTAATTTATAAATCTACCCCAGATTTAAACATCTGTGGCACCAAATCTGAGAGTTTTTCAATGCCTGGTGAATAACAATGAAAGACAGTCACTTACCCACACAACTTGAGGATTTCACATATTGGCTGTACATAGGCATCCTGATCTTTTACTTTTTCTGCACAAAGATTAAGAATTTTGAAGACTTGAACCAAGTCTTTAATTGGCTTTTTACAAAAATAAAGTTAAGGCACCAAAACTTCATACTATTTTAGGAGCACAGGAATTGGGAAACGAAAAAAGACCCATCTAGTTTGCCTTCTGGTGAAATAGCTTGTCATGGGCTACATTACCTAGTTCCTTTATAATCTTAAAAACATCAATCATATCACCTCTCAACCTTTTCTTTTCCAGTGAGTTTCAGACCCCACCATCCTCTGGGTGATAAAATTTCTCCTCAGCTCCCCTCTAATCCTTCTACCAATTACTTTAAATCTATGCCCCCTGGTTACTGACCCCTCCACTAAGGGAAATAGGTACTCCATATCCAATCTATCTACTCCTGTCATAATTTTGTACACCTCAATTAAATCTCCCCTCAGCCTCCTTTGTTCCAAAGAAAACGACCCCAGCCTATCCAACCTTTTCTTATAGCTAAAATTCTCCAGCCCTGGCAACATTCTCGTAAATCTCCTCTGTACCCTCTCTAGTGCAATCACATCTTTCCTATAATGTGGTGACCAGAACTGTACGCAGTGCTCAAGCTGTGGCCTAACCAATGTTTTATACAGAACTAGCATAATCTCCCTACTCTTATATTCTATGCCTCGGCTAATAAAGGAAAGTATCCCGTATTTTAACCAGCTTATCTATCTGTTCTGCTACCTTCAGGGATCTGTGGACATGCACTCGAAGGTCCCTTTGTTCCTCTACACCTCTCAGTATCCTCCCATTTATTGTGTACGCCCTTGCCTTGTTTGCCCTCCCCAAATGCATTACCTCACACTTCTCTGGATTGAATTCAATTTGCCACTTTTCTGCCCACCTGACCAGTCCATTGATATCTTCCTGCAGTCTACAGCTTTCCTCTTCACTATCAACCACATGGCCAATTTTTGTATCATCTGCAAACTTCTTGATCAAGCCCCCCACATTGAAGTCCAAATCATTAATATATACCACAAAAAGCAAGGGACCTAGTACTGAGCCTTGCGGAACCCACTGGAAACAGCCTTCCAATCGCAAAAACACCCGTGAACCATTACCCTTTGCTTCCTGCCACTGAGCCAATTTTGGATCCAACTTGCCACTTTCCCTTGGATTCCATGGGCTTTTACTTTTTTGACCAGTCTGCCATGTGGGGCCTTGTCAAAAGCCTTGCTAAAATCCATGTAGACTACATCAAACATGTTACTCTCTTCGACCCTCCTTGTTACCACCTCAAAAAATTCAATCAAGTTAGTCAGACACAGCCTTCCATTAACAAGTCCATGCTGACTGTCCTTGATTAACCCGTGCCTTTCTAAGTGACCATTTATACTGTCCCTCAGAATTGATTCCAATAATTTGCCCACCACCAAGGTTAGACTGACTGGCCTATGATTACTTGGTCTATTCCTTTCTCCTTTTTTAAACAACAGTATAACCCTAGTAGTCTTCCAATCCTCCAGCACCACGCCAAGGAGGATTGGAAAATGACGGTCAGAGCCTCAGCTATTTCCTCCCTTGCGTCTCTTAACAGCCTGGGATACATTTCATCCAGGCTTTGCGATTTATCTACTTTCAAAGATGCTAGACCCCTTAATACTTCCTCTCGTACTATGTTTATCCCATCCAATATTTCACACTCCTCCTCCTCAACTACAGTCTCTGCATCGTCCCCCTCTTGTGAAGACAGACGCAAAGTATTCATTAAGAACCATATCCACATCTTCCCCCTCCACACATAGGTTACCTTTTTGGTCTCTAATAGGCCCTACTCTTTCCTTAGTTATCTGCTTGCTCTTTATGTATTTAGAAAACATTTTTGGGTTTTCCTTAATTTTACTTGCCAGTATTTTTTCATATCCTTTTGCTTTCCTAAATTCCTTTTTAATTTTACCCCTGCACTTTCTATACTCCTCTAGGCTTTCTGCAGTATTGAGCTCTCGGTATCTGACATAAGCTTCCCTTTTTTGCGTTATCTTACCCTTTATGCTCCTTGTCACCTAGGGGGCTCTAGATTTGTTTCCTTTTATTCACTATCCCTGAGCTTGTTGCGACAGCTCCAATTTGTTGTCAATCAAAACCCCAAGATCTTTTTCATTTTCCATGCACATTCCATTTAGGTAATAGTCCCTTCCTGGACTTTTTGTCCCCATGTGAAGCACTTTGCATTTCTCTACATTGAATTTCATCTGCCACCTGTTTGTCCAATTCCCAAGTATATTCAAATCCCTCTGTAGCTTATGCTGTTCAGCTTTGCAGTCTGCCACCTTCATTAGCTTTCTGTCATCTGCAAATTTAGCCATTATGCTTGTGACTCCTAGCTCCAGATAATTTATAAAGATACTAAACAAAAGAGGTCCCAAAACAGACCTTTGCAGGACCACACTGGTACCATTCTCCCAGGCTGATGACAATCACCAAACCACTACACAGTGGGTTCTATTGGTCAACCAATTACGTATTCATTGTAAAATATTTCCACAATTCCCGCTTTCTTTATTTTCAGTATCAGCCTTTCCAGAGGAACTGTATCAAAGGCCTTAATGAAATCCAAGTACACCAGACCCACTGCCGTAACCCTATCAAGCTCCTTTGTCACACCTTCAAAGAAAACCAGCAACTTAGATAGGCAAAACCCCCCTTCATGAACCCATATTGTCTATCTTTTATGATTTTATTTCTATTTTCACAAAGAAAAAAAAAAGTGCCAGTGTAATAATTTTAATTTACTAAGAATGGAGCGCAACCATATAGTATGGTGCTAAAGGCATATTTATTTTACATGCTATTAGAATAATTTTCATATAATTTACATTTTTAAAGTGTTATTATTATAGTATAATCCTGTCGAAAGGTTGTAAACTTTCAAATGTTAAGAAACATCCATAACATATCTAGGTATCAAATCACAGCCTTCGATACCTGCATTATGTATCTACTTATATTAAAAATAAATTGTGGCTGTCCTGTGTCAATCAATCCGTCCTCTTTGTGTAATTGGATTAGTCTTGTGAAGCGCACGGTATTATCAAACATGTGGTCAGCAGGGACCAACCAGATGCAAGGATTTATAGCAAAATGCCCATGCTTGATCTCACAATAATATCCTTACTCCTGGCCTGAACTCTACAGCCACCCTTTCCCCCTCCTGACTCTGAATGCAGTTTAACTGCTGCACCACATCTAAAGCAACATTTGGCCACTACTTAGGCAGTGACCCCAGGCTCTGCTCTCACAGTGAACCTAGGCACTTTTACCAAACTTCCCTACTGCCCATTCCAGCCCAACCGCTAACTTCTGACCCTCACCCAGCCGTGTCATGTGTCAATCTGGCAACCAACCTCACCATGAGCTTCTCCGGCCTCCAATCCTCTTACTGAGTGATAAGCAAATCCCGTAGGAGACAAACACCTAATAAACTTAATCTTTACATCAAGTTACTGAAAGCATTTTTTCAATTTTACTCTTATCTTTACACATATTGTAAATAGTGGAAATATTTACAATTGTACTAACATTTATAATTATTTATAATATATGGAATAATTATTTAATGATTTGATATTTTAATGATATATCTGCATCTAAAATATGATATTTTATATATATTATTTCATACAATTATAGAATGTAATATTTATATTAAAAAACTGGATAGATGTATACAGTTAGATGTATTTCTATTTTTATATATTCATATATAAGGTCATATGCTGTATATTCTGTATGTTTCTGATGCTCATCTATTCTATTTCTAATTATTATATAACAGGATTTAGTACATAAGTACATAAGAAATAGGAGCAGGAGTAGGCCATACGGCCCCTCAAGCCTGCTCCGCCATTCAATCAGATCAAGGCTGATCTTCAACTTCAACTCCACTTTCCCGACCGATCCCCATATCCCTTGATTCCCTTAGAGTCCAAAAATCTATTGGTGTCAGTTTTGAATATACTCAATGATTGAGCATCCGCAGCCCTTTGGGGTAGGGAATTCCAAAGATTCACAACCCTCTGAGTGAAGAAATTCCTCCTCATCTCAGTCCTAAATGGCCAACCCCCTATACTGAGACTTTGCCCCCTAGTTCTAGACTCTTCAGCCAGGGGAAGTAGCCTTTCAGCATCTATCCTGTCAAGCCCCTACAGAGTTTTACACGTTTCAATGAGATCACCTCTCATTCTTCTAATCTCCAGAGAATATAGGCCCACTTTACTCAATCTCTCCTCATAGGACAACCCTCTCATCCCAGGAATGAATCTAGTGAACCTTCATTGCACCATCTCTAAGGCAAGTATATCCTTCCTTAGGTAAGGAGACCAAAACAGCACACAGTACTCCAGATGTGGTCTCACCAAAGCCCTATACAATCGTAGCAAGACTTCCTTAGTCTTGTACTCCAACCCTCTTGCAATAAAGGTCAACAAACCATTTGCTTTCCTAATTGCTTGCTAACTTTCTGTGTTTCATGTACAAAGACCCCAAATCTCTCTGAACACCAACATTTATAGTTTCTCACCATTTAAAAAATATCCTGTTTTTCTATTCTTCCTACCAAAGTGAATAACCTGACATTTCCCCACATTATATTCCATCTGCCACATTCTTACCACTCAGTTAACCTGTCTATATCCCTTTGCAAACTCTTTGTGTCCTCCTCACGGCTTACTTTTCCACCTAGCTTTGTATCATCAGCAAACTTGGATATATTACACTTGGTCCCTTAATCTAAGTTATTAATATAGATTGTAAATAGCTGAGGCCCAAGCACTGATCCTTGTGGCACCCCACTAGTTACGGCCTGCCGACCTGAAAATGACCCGTTAATTCCTACTCTCGGTTTTCTGTCTTTTAACCAATTCTATTCCATGCTAATATATTACCCCCAATCCCATGAGCCCTTATCTTGTGTAACAACCTTTTGTGTGGCACCTTATCGAATGCCTTTTGAAAATCCAAATATAATACATCCATTGGTTCCCCTTTATCTACCCTGCTAGTTACATCCTCAAAAGACTCTAATAGATTTGTCAAACATGATTTCTCTTTCATAAAACCATGTTGATTTTGCCTAATCATATTATGATTTTCTAAGTGCCCTGTTACCATGTCCTTAATAATGGGTTCCAGCATTTTCCTGATGACTCATGGGATTGGGGGTAATATATTAGCATGGAATAGAATTGGTTAAAAGACAGAAAACAGAGAGTAGGAATTAACGGGTCATTTTCAGGTTGGCAGGCTGTAACTAGTGGGGTGCCACAAGGATCAGTGCTTGGGCCTCAGCTATTTACAACTGGCCTGTAGTTCCCTGTTTTCTCTCTCTCTCCTTTCTTGAATATCGGGGTTACATTTGCTACCTTCCAATCCACTGGGACCATTCTAGAATCTAGGGAATTTGGAAGATCTCAACCAATGGGCCTGATTTTAGCAGGCCTGCGGGTTTCCGGCTGGTTGGGTTTCGGGTGCGTGCCCGGTGAAATTAGTGGGTTGCCCGCGCGATCGTAGCAGGCAATGCACTAATTGGAATCACTTACCTGCTCCTCCGGGCTCCGCGCTGCTGGTCTGCGCGTCGGGCGGGCTGCGCATGCACAGTACGATCTGTCAGCTGGAGGCTCTCTACTTAAAGGGGCAGTCCTCCACTGACAGATGCTGCAACCAATGGAACAAATTACAGCATGGAGCAGCCCAGGGGGAAGGCTGCTCCCAGTTTAATGATGCCTCACCCCAGGTATCATCAAATGGGGTGAGGAGGAGGGGGAGGACAGAGATCTTCCACCCGGCGGGCGGGAGGAAGCGGCCTGCCTCTGCCACTAAGAAGGCCTGGCTCGAGGTGGCAGAGGGGGTCACCTGCACCACCAACATATCGCCCACCTGCATACAGTGCAGGAGGCGCTCCAATGACCTCAGTAGGTCAGCCACAATGAGAACACGTAGTCTTTCCCCTACACTCCGTCTGCCACAACACTGCCCCAACCCCACATCTCCTTCGGCACCGCCAACACTACTCTGTCACATCACCCCTCATACCCACTCAAACCCCATCCTCATCTTACCTGCACCTACTCACCTCGCCAGTACTCACCCGCCACTAACACGCAACCCAATCCTCATACAATCTCATGGCTCTATCCCATACTCACCCTCTCGTGCATCTCTCTCATGGCCAGCCTCACTCAACCTGCCACCACCTGTGCTGCAGCCACAGGGCATGCATCGCATATGTGCAGTAGGCAGCGTACGGCAAACGTGTCGTGAGCATGAAGGGGATGCACAAGGGTGTCTGAGGGTTTGCCATGGGTGTTACCTATATTGAATTTCAGAGCAACAAACATCACACATTATATTGGCACCACCACTGCCATGTCTCCGCGAATCCTGTCTGTTGTGTCCAATAATGCCCGCTCCTGGGTATCACTATGAGGACCCACCACTGATGCCACCCATTGTGTTACTGCAGAGTAGGTGCAGGTGTATTTGCAGGGCTCTTCCGCGCAGACGACTGAGAGACATCGGCGGTGTACCCGGCTGCACCCTGGAAGGATGCGGAGGAGAAGTTGTGGAGGGCAGTGGTGACTTTGGCAGCGACAGGTAAGCAGATGGTGCTGGGGCCAGCCAGGAGCAGCTCGGCATGAAAGAGCCTGCAGATCTCCACGACTACATGTCGAGTGAATCTGCGCCTCCGTGTGCACTGCTGCTCGGAGAGGTCCGGGGAGCTGCGCCTCGGTCTGTGGACCCTGTGCGGAGGGTAGTGCCCTCTGCGACGTGTCTCTCTCTGCGGTAGCCCTCCCTCCTGCTGTACAGGTGGATGTGTCACAGCACTCTGTTGTGGAGCTCCACGTGTCAGAGGTGGACGGCGTGGACTGCGAGGCTGCTGGGGCTGGTCATGCTGTTCGTCCTCCAAGGATGTCAACGCACCACCCATCTGGCAGGTGTTGGTCTGAGGGGTTGTGCAGGGTAGGTAGGTGGTTCCTCGCACTGGGGCTGCGGTTTCACGTCGGTCTGTCCTCTGGCTTGGCGGGGGGTGGTGGAGGGCAGGGGTTGCCCTACGTGACGCGGTGGCCTCCTGCGTGGGTGAGGGCTCTCCCACCCGCTGTGGAGTGCACCTTGGCAGCTGCCACAGGCTGCTGGCTGGAACACGACCGGTTGAAGGGAGACTGTTTCCCCCAGTGTGTGAAACTCACTGCCTTGAAGCTAAAATCCCACACTTCCTGTTTTGACAGCTGCTTCAGCTCATTTAATGACCTCAACAAGCAAGGTAAGTACACTCAAGTGGAACCCCGCTGGCTTTAATTGCCTGCGGGATTCCCACCAGCGGGGCCTGCGCATGGAGCCCCGCACGTCAGCGCGGCACCCGGAAGTGGCTGGGATCTCAGCACGATCCGGTCACGTGACTGGATATCGGGATTTTCGGGGCCCCCCCGCTGGAAACCCGCAGGAAACCCGACGCGAAAATCGAGCCCAATGGATCCACTATCTCTGCAGCCACCTCTTTTAGAACCCTAGGATATAGGCCATCAGGTCCAGGGGATTTGTCAGCTTTTAGTCCCATTAATTTCTCCAGTACTTTTTCTTTACTAATATTAATTACTTTATGTTCCTCACTCTCATTAGACCCTTGGTTCCCCACTATTTCTGGTATGAGTGACAGCTGAAGGTCTTATATATTTATGTATGTGCCCTATTTCCTTTTAACTTTTATCCATTAACAATATCATAATACATTTAATAGTCACAGAAGGCATTTGATAAGGACAAGAGATTATGAACAAAAAAAAAGTGCATGGAATTGGAGGTAACCTTGTGACATGGTTGATTGGGAGGTAGGAGACAGAGTAGGGATAAAGGGAATACACTCTGATTGGCAAGATGTGACAAATCGTGTTCCACCAGGGAGCTGCCTTTCACCATATATATCAATGACTTGGGTAAAGATATATAGAGTTGTAGATCCAAGTTTGCAGATGACACCAAGTTTGGAGGGATGGTAAGTTGTGTGGATGGGAGCAGGAAGTTGCAAAGGGACATGGACAGATTAAATGAGTAGGCAAAACTGTGGCAGATGGAGTTCAACGTGGGGAAGTGTGAGGTCATTCACTTTGGAACTGACAAAGACAAATCGAAATATTTTCTAAATGGAAAGAGACTATGAACTGTAAAAGAGCAAAGGGATTTGGGTGTCCATGTACAATGAGTAAAAAAAGTAATCAAAAAGGCTAATAGAATATTTTCCTTGATCTCAAGAGGGTTGGAATTCAAAGGGGAGAAAGTGATCCTTCAGTTGTACAAAGCCTTGGTCAGACCCCATCTGGAGTACAGCATTCAATTTAGCGCACCATATCTCAGGAAGGATATATTGACCTTGGAGGGAGCACTGTGAAGATTCACCAGAATGATATTGGGGTGTAAAGGATTAAAATGAAGACAGTTGCATAAACTTAGCTTGTAATCCCTTGAGTTTAGAAGATTGAGGGGCGATCAAATTGACATGTTTAAAATGATAAAGGGATTCGGTAGGGTAGATACAGAGAAACTATTTCCTCTGGTGTGGGAATGTAGAACAAGGGGACACAATCTTCAAATTAGAGCTCGGCCATTTAGGAATGAAATCAGGAAGCACTTTTTCTCACAAAAGGTAGCAGAAATCGAGAACTCTCTTCCCCCAAAAGCCTGTGGATGCTGGGCCAATTGAAATTTTCAAGACTGAGATTGATAGATTTTTGTTAGGTGAGGGTATCAAAGGATATAGATCAAAGACTGGTAAATAGAGTTGAGGTATAGATCACCCATGATCCGATTGAATGGCGGATCAGGATCGAGGGGCTGAATGGCCTACTCCTGTTCCTATCTAACACAATATTTTGATTTGTACTTTTTTTATTCGTTCATGGGATGTGGGTGTCGCTGGCGAGGCCAGCATTTATTGCCCATCCCTAATTGCCCTTGAGAAGGTGCTGGTGAGCTGCCTTCTTGAACCGCTGCAGTCCGTGTGGTGAAGGTTCACCCACAGTGCTGTTAGGTAGGGAGTTCCAGGATTTTGACCCAGCGACGATGAAGGAATGGCGATATATTTCCAAGTCGGGATGGTGTGTGACTTGGAGGGGATCGTGCAGGTGGTGTTGTTCCCATGTGCCTGCTGCCCTTATCCTTCTAGGTGGTAGAGGTCGTGGGTTTGGGAGGTGCTGTCGAAGAAGCCTTGGCAAGTTGCTGCAGTGCATCCTGTGGATGGTACACACTGCAGCCACAGTGCGCCGGTGAAGGGAGTGAATATTTAGGGTGGTGGATGGGGTGCCAATCAAGCGGGCTGCTTTGTCCTGGATGGTGTCGAGCATCTTGAGTGTTGTTGGAGCTGCATTCATCCAGGCAAGTGGACAGTATTCCATCACACTCCTGACTTGTGCCTTGTAGATGGTGGAAAGACTTTGGGAAGTCAGGAGGTGAGTCACTAGCCACGGAATACCGAGCCTCTGACCTGCTCTTGTAGCCACAGTATTTATATGGCTGGTCCAGTTAAGTTTCTGGTCAATGGTGACCCCCAGGATGTTGATGGTGGGGGATTCGGCGATGGTAATGCCGTTGAATGTCAAGGGGAGGTGGTTAGACTCTCTCTTGTTGGAGATGGTCATTGCCTGGCACCTGTCTGGCGCAAATGTTACTTGCCACTTATCAGCCCAAGCCTGGATGTTGTCCAGTTCTTGCTGCATGTGGGCACGGACAGCTTCATTATCTGAGGGGTTGCAAATGGAACTGAACACTGTGCAATCATCAGCGAACATCCCCATTTCTGCCTTATGAAGGAGGGAAAGTCATTGATGAAGCAGCTAAAGATGGTTGGGCCTAGAACACTGCCCTGAGGAATTCCTGCAGCAATGTCCTGGTGCTGAGATGATTGGCCTCCAACAACCACTACCATCTTCCTTTGTGCTAGGTATGACTCCAGCCACTTAATGCATAGAAACATAAATAAGTGAATTGTCAACAGCAAAAAGGATACAAAACCAAACTGATAATGTTTCACCACCCTCTTCAAAGCATGCAGATGTCTCTCAACAAGGTTGCACTGCAGAATATGAAAAATAGATTTGTATGCAGAAATGGCTTCAAATGTGATACACGTAACAACATTTGATCGAAAAAGTAGGTGCCTTCTAAATTCCAGTAAAATTCTCATGCATCATGATCAGTGGTCTCAGAGGCTTTTAAAAGTTAAATTGAGAAATTAAGTCCTTCATCTTAAAATGCAAGGCCCAATGGAAAAAATAACTTTAAAAGGAGAATGTTACCTTCAGTAACACTTTCAAAAATGAAAGAGAAAAAACCTGATTCCAGCATGATTCTATTACATATCCTTTTTAACAATGGACATTTCTGTAGGTTTCACATGAAAATTTAACAAAAATTACATTGAATTCTGACAAATATCTTGCACAAAATTAATATAAAAACATTGAAACCGTTAATATACATTACCAAATTGTGCTATCACTGTTGGTTATGGGACTACCCCAGTGATCATTCTTGGGAGGGCACATGATGAGGTACAATGCAATCAAATTCAGAAAGAAAGATTTGCAATTCAATGTGATAGATATAGAACACAAGTTTTTAACGAGGGACTTCATATCCTACGTTATCACAGTTCCATATATTTTATAATTGTTACTCGCTAGCATGGTCTTTCTGTTGCCGATTAGTACTAAAAACATTATCTGCAATAATGGCACTTTTTTTTCTTTAGATAGCTGACACAGTTTGCCAGAGATTGCAACAGTGAGTTTCAGGTAGTATGTTAATACTTGCAGGCATCCCTACCTAGAAAATAATTAGTGCAAATGAAGGAACCAAAAGAAAGAATATGTATGAAACAGTGGCACAGCGTGTTAATCATAGGATTATAACAGCAGTAATTATACTCCAAATGGAAGTTGGCTCAGTGATGTGGAAGAGCAGAGGGATTTGGGGATACAAGTTTACAGGACATTAAAGGCAGCATCTCAGCCTAATACAGCCATTTAAAAAAAGCTAATGAAACTCTAGGTTTCAACACAGCAGGTATAAAATATAAAAGCTAAGAGGTAATGGTGAGCCCATAAAAAGCCTTAAGACCTCAGAGTAGTGTGTGCAAGCCAAATAATATTAAGAAAGATGAATAGTCTTGTGTATTTTTCAGAAATTACTTACTGAGTATCGATCTTCTATTAGTTTAACAACCCGATTTATATCCATAGGCCTTATGTATACATCCTTATAAACAGGGGAATATAAAAGAAAGCCAGGGTTACATTGAGCTGTATATATAAGTTTACAAATAAGTTTTCTAGCAGGATCAGTAGCATTCCTTTAAAGTATAACACTATAGGCTTATTACTCGCTTGCAATCATCCATAAACGATTGAAGGGATTCAAATGGCATCTTAAACACAAAATAAAACTCAAGTGAATGGATCTTCGATGTCATCTAAATACCAGTATCATAGTCCAACCTTTTGACCACATATTATGTGCTCAATAAAATTAAAATAATGCTAAAAATAATTAAAGAGAAAGGGCTCGATTTTAAAAGTAAAAAACGGGTGAGTTGAGGGCGGGGGGGGCATTGAAAATTGCCCCCATTTCAGACCCGCCCATTTCCGGTTTTCACCGGGGCGGGCGACCAACCCGCTCTCAGAAGGCGGGTCGGGCCTTAAAACCTTTCAAGGGGAGGCTTCAGGCCTCCATTTTTTACTAATGCCCGATTTCAACCCTGGGGGGACTGGGATTCCCGGGTCTTCTATTTTACACCTCCTGAAAAGAGTCGAGAAGGCCCGAGACTAACAGGTAGGTGTCTACAAAAGCACAGCTTGTGGGCCCGGAGGAGCAGGCACAACAGGCTTACCTGCATCGACACCCCAGCTCCCACCCCTGCTGATCACGGACCCCCGACTCCTGCTCGCGGATCCCCGGCCCCAATCCCCCCCACCCCCGATCCTCTGACCCCTATCCACCCCCGACCCTGATCCTCCGACCCCTGTCCCAACCCCTCAACGATCGCGGACCCCCGCAATGACCCCCCGATCCCAGCCCCCCCCCCGTGACTGATCCCCGATCCCATCCCCCATGTCGTCAGGGTTGGAGAATTTTAGCTATGAGAAAAGATTGGATAGGCTGGGGTTGTTTTCTTTGGAATAAAGGAGGCTGAGGGAAGATTTAATTGAGGTGTATAAAATTATGAGGGGCCTAGATCGAGTGGATAGGGAGGACCTATTTCCCTTAGCAGAAGGGTCAGTGACCAGGGGCCATAGATTTAAACTAATTGGTAGAAAGATTAGAGAGGAGCTGAGGAGAATTTTTTTCACCCTCACTCTCTGGAACTCACTCACTGCCTGAAAGGGTGGTAGAGGCATATACCCTCAACTCATTTAAAAAGTACATGGATGTACACTTGAAGTGCCGTAACCTACAGGGCTATGGACCAAGGGCTGGAAAGTGGGATTAAGCAGGATAGCTCTACTCCAACCGGCACGGACACGTTGGGCCGAATGGCCTCCTTCTGTGCCGTAACTTTCTATGATTCTATGATCAAAATCTTTCCACCATCTACAAGGCTCAAGTCAGGAGTGTTATGGAATGCTCACCACTCACTTAGATGGGTGCAACAGCACTCAAGAAGCATGAAACCATCCAGGAGTAGTCAGCTTGATCGGCATACCTGCCACTGGACTCAGACCCCCTCCACTGCCCCATGCACTGTGGTTGCAGTATCTATTATCTACAGAATGCCCTGCAGCAACTTATCAAGCTTACTTCAACAGCACCTCTCAGCCCCGTGACTAAGAAGGACAAGAGCAGCAGGATCATGGGAACATCATCACCTCCAAGTCACACACTATCCTGACTTGGAAATATATCGTTATTCTTTCATCATCAACATCCTGGAATTCCCTACTTAACGCCACCACAACAAGGTGATGCATAACAGGAGGAACAAACTGGACAGGAGGGCCCCCCAAATTTAGATTGTTTATTAATTTGAATAGGCAACATCCTGCAGCCAGAGACCTTCATGGATCAGATGTAGCTGCAGGATTCCCCAAAGCTCAGGATTGGAACTATCCTTCTCCTATTATTTTTCCTCCCTTATTTATTCACTCACTCACTCATTCATGCATGCATGCATACATACATACATACATACATACATTCGAACACATCACCATTACATAAACTCTGTTTGAAGCCATGTCTTGCAGGGAGCATTTAAACATATATTGCTCTACTATTTTTATAGGTGAACTAAAGAGCTGGTTGCAGGCCCATTGGCACCTATTGAATCCAGTCACTTGCTCCTAAAAGACCCATTGACACGTCTGGGGGTAATTTTAATTCCCAAGAATGGGTGGGATGGGGATGGGTGGGAGGTTTTGGAGCAGGAACAGGTCTCGGCTCCAACACGCCCACTTCTGGGTTTGACCCAGGCGTTTTTGGATGCGTGTGCACAACAGACACCAGGAAGTCCTGCCCTCACTTAAAGCCGGCAGGCCAATACTTAAAAGGAAAATGTACCTCATTGAAATAGTTGAGGTACTTAATTCTTTGTGTATTGCAAAAGTTAAATGAATTTAACCTTACCTGTTCGGGTTTCCCATTGCTTCTAATTCACGTCAGGTGAAAGCAGACGGGAAGGGCCGGATCCACGAGATGAGTGCCTTTATTGTGCTGCCTGTGAGTCCGGAGGAGCAGGAGTGCTTCATCCAGGCCCATTAAACTCACCTGCAGCGATGAGACCCTGCGATCGGCCGACACCCACCGATGCTGGACCCCCCCCCCCCACCAACGTTGGACCCCCTCTGATCCCAATGCTGGTCCACCCCTCCCGATCCCCGATGCTGCTCCACCCGTCCCGATCCCCGATGCTGGTCCACCCGTCCCGATCCCCGATGCTGGACCACCCCTCCCGATCCCCGATGTTTCTCCAACCCTCCCGATCCCTGATCCCTGATGCTGGCTGGACACCCCCCCCCGATCCCGATGCTGGATGACCCCCCCCCATCGATCCCCGATCCTGATACTGGATGACCCCCCCCGATCCCCAAAGCTGGCTGGACCTCCCCCCCGATCCCCAAAGCTGGCCGGACCCCCGCCAATCCCGTGCTGGCTGACCCCTCCACCCCGATTTCATCCACATCCCCCCACCTCCTCTCCGATTTTTTCCAGGGCCCACGATCTCTCGCTCTCTCCTTCCCGGCCCCCTCTCTGATTCGTTGTTCCTTTCCCTTCCGACAGGCAGCCAGCCTATCAATCTGGCTGCCTGGTGTGTAGGAAATTCAGAAGCTCAAATAATCACCTTCAGTTGAGTTGTGATCGCAGATTGCTTGGCCCTTTTTTTTTCTTTTTTCTTTTTTTTCTTTTCTTTCTTTTTTTTTCAAATTAGGCCCCCCTTTTATAAGAAGGGGGGTGTGTGGGGTGTGTTTAACAACTAAAACCCAAAGAAACCAAAACCAAGTGTTCAAATTAAAACTTTATTATCCTCGTCCAGGATGCACTCCAGCCCCTGCGGTGCCCACTGGTCGCAGAAAGCCTCAAGCGTACCGGCAGACACCGCGTGCTCCATCTCCAGGGCCACCCGGGCGCGGAGCAACCTGCGAAAGAGAGGCAGACAGGCCGAGCGACCGCCCCCACGGACCGCGAGCATCCTGGACCTGTGGATAGCCACCTTGGACAGGCCCAGGAGCAGGCCCACGAGGACATCCACCGACCTGCCCGCCCCCCTCCTCACCGGGCGGTCAAAGATCAGGAGCGTGGGACTGAAATGCAGCCAGAACTTGAGGAGCAGCCCCTCCAAATAATGGAACAGGGGCTGCAGTCTCGCACACCCAGTGTACATATGGAACACGGACTCCTCCAGGCCACAGAAATCACAAGTGGCCTGGGTGTCCGTGAAATGGCGTAACCGCCGGTTGCACGCGACTGCTCCGTGCACCACCCTCCACCCCACATTTGGCTTCCGGGTTCCCCACGTGAATATCTATGGAAGGGCTGGGTTCCCTGCTCCAAGTTAAAATCATACCCTTTATGTCAATATGGACATGGTGTCCAGCCACTAGCACAAAATCATGCATGCTGATACCTGCTTCCCAAAAGCTTTCACAACACCTTAATTTCAAGACATTGTGACACAGATTTCAAGACATCTGTGCAACCCTTATTTGAAGGAGAATGAAGAGTGAAAGAATAGTAACCGGAAGACGCAGGCGACCCTATACAGCATAGCTCCTGACACCCATGCACCAAGTACTGACAGGAGCAGAGCACAGACAGCTCCAACAAAGCTCATGCTATAACCAGAATTATCGGTTGTAGCATATGACTGGACCTCTCCCCTAGACTTTCCAGAATAACTGGCAGCTAATGCGCACTCCACAACTTTGCTGTGAAAAGTGGCTTTTCCCAGTCAATAATCCCCCTACCCACAGCAAATTGGAGAGTAATTAGCTGGCTTTCTTCTCCCCATACTGTTGAATTGCAGCTCAGTCTGCTTTCCCATTGGCGAGTTCATTGTGCTGGAACTACCTCCCACATTGCAACCCACAGACCGAGAAGAGGACATTTTGGTGTAAATCAGGATGGGAAATGACTCCCCGAAACTTCTAGTGCCCCACGGTTAGAACAGGAATCCCCAGGCTTATATCAAATGTTTGAATCCCATCAATAAATGGGTGGTGGTGTCGATAGTAACACCTGTGACTATTAAACACCCAAAGACGGCCAGAGAGAGACACTGAACAGACTGAAGCCGGGTGGTTTTTGCTGACTTGCCTGTTTCAGTCCCAGGTCACTGTCCCTGATGATGTGCCTCACCACGGGGATGCTCTTATTAACATTCATTTTGATTTTAACGTTGATGTCCCGCCTTCGTCCTTTGCCTCTCAGCCGCAGTCTCCGGGGCCCGGGGGGGGGGGGGAGCGGCGACACTCGCTGGGCGATGATACTGAGCTGGGGGCCCGGGGGGGGGGGGAGCGGCGACACTCGCTGGGGGCCCGTCTCCTCTGTCTGGGGGCCGGGTATTGGCTGCCTCCTGTTGTCATGGAACTGTATCTCGTTGCCATGGAACGAAAGCAATTCGGTGAAAACGCGCTACGGCGGCCGAAGAGGATGATGTACCACAATCTCGCCACAGGCGGCGCTGCAGCGTCACGATCTCACCCCCCCCCCCCCCCATTTGGCAGAAATGGAAAACGAGGAAGAACCCTGTGGTGCAATCTTCAGATAATGAAGCAGTCTGTGCCCACATGTAGCAAGATCTGGACAACATCCAGGCTTGGGCTGATAAGTGGCAAGTAACACTCATCAACAACAACTTGCACTAATATAGCGCCTTTAACATAGTGAAACACCCTGAGGCGCTTCACGGGAGTGTTATCAAACAAAATTTGACACCGAGCAAAATGATTAGGACAGGTGACCAAAAGCTTGGTCAAAGAGGCAGGTTTCAAGGCATGTCTTAAAGGAGGAGAGTGACGTAGAGAGGCGGAGAGGTTTAGGGAGGGAGTTCCAGAGTTTAGAGCCTAGGCAGCTGAAGGCACGGTCGCCAGTGGTGGAGTGATTAAAATAGGGGATGCGCAGGAGGCCAGAATTGGATGAGCGCAGAGATCTTGGAGGGTTGTAGAGCTGGAGGAGGTTACAAAGATAGGGAGGGGTGAGGCCATGGGGGGAATTGAAAACTAGGATGAGAATTTTAAAATCGAGGCGTTGCCAGACCTGGAGCCAGTGTAGGTCAGCAAGCACAAGGGTGATGGGTGATCGGGACTTTGTGCAACACAAATGCCAGGGAATGACGATCTTCAACAAGAGAGAGTCTAACCACCTCCCCTTGAAATTCAATGGCATATCATCACTGAATCCCCCACCATCAATATTCTGGGGGTCACCATTGACCAGAAACTCAATTAGACTAGCCACAAATATGCCCTGGCTACTAGAGCAGGTCATAGGCTGGGTATTCTTTGCCGAGTGGTTCCTGACTCGTCAAAGCCTCTCCACCACTATAAGACACAAGTCAGAAGTGTGATGGAATACTCTCCACTTGCCTGGATGGGTGAAGCTGCAATACACTCAAGAAGCTTGACAACATCCAGGACAAAGCAGCCCACCCACCACCTTAAACATCCATTTCCTCCACCACTGGCCCAACATGGCTGCAGTGTGTACTATGTACAGGGTGCACTGCAGCAACTCACCAGGGCTTCCACAGCACCTCTCATACCTTGTGACCTCTACCATCTAGAAGGACAAGGACAGCAAACACATGGGAACACCATCAACTCCAAGTTCCGGTCCAAGTCACACACCATCCTGACTTGGACATATATCACCGTTCCTTCATTGTCGCTGGGCCTAAAACCTGGAACTCCCTATCCAACAGCATTGTAGGAGTCCCTTCACCACACAGACCGCAGTGGATCAAGAAGGCGGCTCACCACCACCTCAAGGGTGATTAGGAATGGGCAATAAATGTGATGCCCCTATGCCAAGAATTATTTTTTTTAAAATCTGATTTGTTATTAAATCTGCTGTCCAAACAATTTTGTGTGATGAGCATGGTTCTCTAAAAATCCTCCCAGCTAACTAGAGTTGCCCCCGTCCAATTTTAAACTGAACAGTCCACTTTTTGAGTGTGTTGTCTGAATATTTCTAGAATTTAATCAAAAATCCAGTTTTTAAAATAGAAATTTGTGTTTCCCTTATTTCTGTGATTAATTGTGTGGAGACATTAGTGACTTTTAGAGCATCGTGAATGATTTACCTCACCTGGGCACTGCCAGAGATTGCTGACCCATGGCTTCTATTCACTATTCACAGACATCATCATACCAAACTTCTAAGGTTTAGATTGAAAAACTGGCCATTAAATTCTTTTTAGCTAATATTTTTTGCGCTTACTTTGTTGTAGAGAACTATGGGAGACGGTGGAAGGGCTGCTTTAGGTTTCAGTCAGAGACTGGGAATTACTCATTCTGAAATGGATGAGGAGCCCAGAAGTGTGGAAAATGAAGAAGTTGAGGTCGTTGACAAAAAATGGTTTTGTGAGTGAACGTTGGCCAATTTCCCACCTCGGCCCCAATCCAGGCATGCTGAGACTAATTGTAGTGTCCCCACCATCGCCGTAGTCTGAGACCAGGTATCTCAGCACAGATTAGGGATCAAACCTGGGACCTTCCAGGTTTGTGTGGCTCAGCTACTTCTTGCCTTAATGAGCTGACCATCGAACCACGGTTAATTTTTAAATCTGTCTGTCAGTATCTTGAGGCCGACATTCCACGGCAGTTACGCCAGGATCGTGCCTGTTGGTCCACTCCAGCACTAACCCCGCTGGAGTTTGCAGGGTCAGTGGGAGGGCACCTCATTTGCATAGGGCTGACAGATGCCCACTAGCCCCATGCTGCTGGAAACTCCAGTGCCAACCAGCTATCCTCGGTCTGTTCCCTCGCTCTCTTCAGAGTTCTATCCTGTGGGGGTGTGTGGGATTGGATGATGTTTTTCAAGTTGTATAATTACTGTAAACTAAATTTAATTGGTTGTGATTTTCCATACTTTAAGAGCAGCCATCTATCACAACATTATTGTGAGTGCATTGAATATAGCATTTGTATCCCAGTGTGACCTGATTTCTCTATGCTATTTATTATTAGTTAGTGTTTGTGATCCCAAAAGGAGGTAACTGTGTGTGCTTTTGGTCATTTGAATCTAGTACTGTAATAGTGTTTTGCCTTTTCTGTATCTGACAAACTGTTAGTCTGGGGGCCAGGGGTTATCTAAGTATTATTTGATCTTCAATGTTCCTTCATTCATTTGGTTGATTCCTATTTTTGCTATCCTATAATTTTAACTAATTCCAACTTTTAATGAATCAGGGTCCCAAGCATGATGATGACTGTCGTGATTCTGAATCAACTCCCCATGATGAGTGGAAAGTTCAGTTGGCTCTGTCTTTTTTTAGCAAGTCCAAAAATGCATGTGCTTTAACAATTCAACTAGCGTTACTTGTTTGCTGATCTAATTTTGTGATGTTTATTTCTCATGTTTATGTTAGTGTGCTCCTTTGGTTTTGGTCCTTTGCAGCATCTAATTTTATCTAAAGCTTGACAGGGAAACATTTGAGTTCTGACAAAGGTTCTACATCCAAAATGTTAACCTGTCTTTTCTTTTTACAAACGTGATGGACCTGCTGTGTATTTCAGCACTTTCTGTTTTTATTAAGGAAATAGATTTGCTGCTCTGACAGGCCTTGCTTGGAGGGTTTGTGCCTGGACGGTCTGTGTCTGGAGGACCTGTGCTAAAAGGATAAAAGCATTGGTACACAATTTACCTGAATGCATTGTTGGTCATCACAAAAACATAAAACAATTCAAATGACTGGTTCTCCCCAAGTAAAGAAATACACTGTGATTATGATGCTAGGCCTATCCTTTTAATCACTGGTGGCCTATACATCTCCCCCCAATAAATTATAATACAGTTTTCCTATTTTCCAACCCTATTGAATAAGTTATTAGCTGATAGATTAACATTACTTTGTTGTGCTCAAGACCCTGGGTACTCTCTCGTCTTATCTGGTAAAGACACTAATTTAATAAATGAGCAAGACTTGCAGCTTTACACTACTTTCCACTGTAAACTTCAAACCACAAAATCTATTCACATCGTTCACCTGAGGAAGGGGGAAGCCTCCGAAAGCTTGTGAATTTAAAATAAAATTGCTGGACTATAACTTGGTGTTGTAAAATTGTTTACAATTATTCTAACATCGACTGTGTTAGTTGCCATTCAATCACATGATGTTTGACCCTTAACTAATCTTGTTCTACTGATTAAACCAAGTATCGTTACTTATGTGCCTCATGTGCCTTTAGCTTAAGGGATATTCATCCTGTATAAAATCCGGCTTATGCATTTATATTGCCAGTTTCCCACAAACTGCAGCCCTGCCATCAGAGACAATCCAGCATAGTAAATAAGGTAGTACTGCTACTATTGGAGGTTGCACATACCACCAGAAGTCATGATTTCAGTCAGCACTTCCAGCAGCAGCCTTGACAACGTAAATACAGAGGTCTTGTTAGTGTCAGTGGCAATGTTACTTTGACCACTGGTGGGTGGGAGGGGCTGCAGCAATCACTGGCCTATACAAGCCTTCCTCAACCATTGGGAAGGTACTGTCCCCTGCAAAATTTGCTTGTAGTGATCACTGCTTGTTGTGATCAAGTGGATATAAAGATAATTTTATTTTTAATTCCAAAACTGCATTGTGTTGAAGGTAGTACTTTCCCAAATATTTGCAGTGATCTAAACAAGGGAAGATACCCAAAAACCCCAACCCTATTTCCCATTGTACAGCTCAGCTGTTCAATAACGCTACTCTGAACCTGGGCATTGATTCATGGACACATCAAGCTGACTCCACACAGCCTACAAGTCGACTTCATCCCAAAACAGGGCCTCAGACTTCAACTTTGAACTCTTGTCTCCTCCCTGTCCTCTGCTTACAACGATGGCATGTCTGTCCTAATCTTTGCCATGCCTGAATTCCATCTGTGTCCATTCACGTGTGTATTTTGCCTGCCACTCCGGACCTGAGCATTACTTCAATCTCCCTTTTATTTCATCCCCGTTCTCCTCCTCTCCTCTCCTTCCTGTTACCCAATTATGCCACTTTTCATTTCTCCTCTCTTAAGCACTTTGACCCACTCCTCCCCCCACAATCCCTACCCCAACCTATCAATACTCCAATGCTTTCATAATTTCCTGCTACTGCCCCAGGCTTGAATTCCCCTTGGATAAGCCCACGGCTACTCCCTGTGCCCTCGGTATTCCCTGAAGGGCACATTATGGCACCCTTTGCTGCCTTCTTACAAGTAGTAACCACAACTGCCCCATCCTCCTCTCTCAAAGACCTTCCCAGTGCACCTCCTGGAGGCTAACCTTGACAACCTCCTTCCAAACCCGCTTACCACACCCACCAGTACTCCCTTGGACTTTGCCACTGAATTAACTACCACAGCGACTCTCTGCATTTCCCTCCAGAGCGAATGTTCATCAAGATTGCCCTTGCAATCCATGATCTTAATGTGGATGAGTACATTAATATCCTGGCTTTGAACTTGGCACATAGGTAGCAACACCTTGTCCCTGATTGAAGCCTCCCCACCTGGCTGTAGTTTCCATCAAATGCCCTGTCCATAGGCGTATCAATGGTGCGATCTCTCCCCGTCACATCTAGATCTCTCCCCGTACTCTCCTGACTCTTCTTCTCCTTTGAGCACCTCACCCTATTCCATGCCTCTCACCTCTCCTTTAAAATATCTACCTGAGCCCCATATGAATTTCTCCCCCAGATATCTTCCTTCTTTTCCTCCCTCAGTCTCTCCACTGAGCGACTCCTCATCCTCGCTGATTTCATTCTCCCCTTGCCTCTCTCCTCTGAATTCACTGCCTTGCTGTTCTCCCTAAACCTCTGCCTCCATATAAATCGACCCATATTCATGACCACCCATTTGACCATGCAATCTTCTGTGGCATCTCTACTCCCATGATTGCGATCATTGACAAGGCGATCTCCGACCGTTTCCTTGCAGCCCTCACCACCTACATTAACCTACACCTTTCAAACCCCACTTTGTTCTGCATCTACCCCTGGAAAGAACTTTCCTCCAAGTCACTTACAAGTGCTTTGTCAAACTCCCAGCTGCCTGGCCTTTGGACCTCCATTTGTCACGATACCTTTTGTAGTCATTGACTTGCTCAACCACTCCTTCACCTCCATCTTTGATGCATTTGTCCCCAGCAAAACCGTCGTTCATCCAGTACACCCTCCATCTTCGTTCCCTTAAGTCCAAGGGGCGCAGACTTCAGCTTATCTGGCACACAACTGGCTTGACCATCCATTGCCAGATCTGGCTGGAGCATATGAAGGTCCACCAGGACTCACTCTCCTCTGCTAAAACCACCCATTACTCCACAATAATCCTGGAGAGCAAAGATGACCACCAGCTTCTTTTCTCTACTACCTACTGCCTCCTTAAACCCCTCTTGTTTGCCCCCTCCAACCTCACATTCAACAAGTGTGAGGAGCTTATAGACTTCTTTGTCATCAAGATTGAGACCATCCATTCAGCTGCTTCTGTTACTTCCCCTCTTTCCCTTCGTCACCAAGCCAAACCTCCCCCTAGCCCCCTCCACCCTAGCCCTGAAACCCGTCTCTCTCTACTTTCTCTCCCATCTCTCTGCACGTGCCTCATCTCATCTATGACACCCACCAGGGTGGAGATTGCATGGCACCAGCCTGCCGGCTCAAACTGAGCACGGGGACCGATCCTGCGGAGGCCTGAGGATCGCAAGAAATTGGTCTTTCAGCCGCATCTAAGTATTCAGGGTGAGCTCCCAGTGCCTGTTAGGCCTCCACAGGCAGCTTGCATAACGGAAACTTGTAATTTCTGGCAGGGACCCTCGGTTATGTCCCAGGTAGGGGGGCAGGACAGAGGGATGGGGCTGATCGTCACCGGCAGCGGCTACCGGAAGCACTACAGAGCTGGGGGGAGCACCACTGCTCCTTCTGGCTCCACAGAAGTTTTTTTTTAAATTCCTACCTTTATGGTGGAGGCTGTTGGCTAGGCAGCATCCATGTCCCAAAAACCTGAGCAGAGCAGGCCCCAGGCCTTCTCTACTCAGGACAGCCCAATATCTTGTAGAGGTCACTAAACAGGCATTAGGCCTCTCATTAGCACATAGAAGATGCCTAACTCCTGAATAGGCAGCCGCCCCGGATGTCTGAAAAATGGCCCGACCCAATTTTGGGACGAATGTTTTTCAGGCATCCTTGGGCGCAGGATAATGTGCCCCATAATTTGTCCTTTTTGCACCCATTGTATGCCTGTAAAATAGGGGCAATTTGGACCAATTTCTACCTCACCACTTGCTCGCTTGACCCCATTACTACTAAACTGTTGCCTGTCCAACTTCTCTTCCTGGTCCCCATGCTAGCTGACATCATAAATGGTCCCATGTCCTCATGCACTGTCCTCCTCACTTTCAAAACCATTGTCATCAGCCTGCCAAAAAAAACCACCTTTGACAGCTCTATCCTTGAAAACTATCACCCCCATCTCCAGCCTCCCTTTCCTCTCCAAAATCCGTGAACGTACTCTGTGCCCATCTTTCCCGCAAGTCCCTGTTTGAATCTCTGTGAACATGGTGCATTATCCCTGCTCATCCTCCTCAATTTCACTCTGCAGCCATTGACATAGCCAATCACATCATCCTCCTCTAATGTCTCTCCTCTGTTATCCACCTCGGTGGGCCTGTCCTTGCTTGGTTCCATTCCTTTCTGATTATAGCCAGATCATTTCCAGCAATGGCTTCTCTTCGTGCCCCACGCTATTATCTCTGGAGTTCCCCAAGGATCTATTCGACCCGTTCCATTTTCCCGTCTACATGCTGTCCCACAGACATGGGGTGAGCTGTCACATGCACACTGATGACTCCCAGCTCTACTTCTCCACGAGCTTTCTCGACCTCTCCACTGCCTGTCAGATTGTTTGCAAAATATCCAGTCTTGGGTGAGGTGAAATTTCTTCCAGTTAAACATTGGGAAGACTGATCCCATTGTCTTCACCCCCCCCCTCCCCCCGCCACAAACCCTATACCATTGCCAACAACTCCAACCTCCTCCTGGTCATTATCTTAGGCTGAACCGGATTGTTTGCAAACTCAGCGTTCTATTCGACCCTGAGCTAAGCTTCCAACCCCCTCCCCACCACCTATATTATCTCCATTGCAACTTCCACCTACTGTTTTTTGAAGAACTAACTGGGTGGCAGCCTGAAGGAAAATAGAAAGAAATTTTAATTGTATTGGAGATTAAGGGTAATTTCCCAAACTCTCACATACAACAAATATAGTGGCCCTCCAAAAGAACGAAAGAAAGCTTGCATTTATATCGGGCCTTTCACAACGTCAGGATATCCCAAAGCGCTTTACAGACGATTAAGTACTTTTGAAGTGTAGTCACTGTTATAATGTAGGAAATGTGGCAGCCAATTTGCACACAGCAAGCTCCCACAAACAGCAATGAACCTCTGTTTTAGTGATGTTGGAAGTTAGAAATGCTGGAAACCTTTGACTCCCCAGAGGTCACTCGAAAAGACACCACCCTTTCAAGCAAACCAAAAGCACAGCCAAAGCAAACCAGAAAACAGCATAGAAACAGGTTTGCCCATTTATTGCTCTGTGACTCATTTGTTTAGTGTGTGATGCAAGGTTAGTTCTGTTAGGTTATGATAGGGCTATAAATACAAGCAGTATATGAGTGTGATAAGAGTATTCATAAGAGGAGCGGTTGATTTAGTGCATAAATCAATTAACTATCTGCTTGTGCCTGCACTTCATTCTTTATCTGTTATTTTTACTTCACACTCAAACTGTCAATAACCTGCATTTTCTCTTTACAGTTGCTAATTGATCTGCTCCATATTTCCAGCATTTTCTGTTTTTATTTCATAAGATCGGTGCTGTGCTTTATCCATCCTTGTTTATGGTTTAATTTCTGCCTTCCATTAGTCCTATATATCTATCATTAG
This sequence comes from Heptranchias perlo, assembly GCF_035084215.1. Classification (NCBI taxonomy): domain Eukaryota; kingdom Metazoa; phylum Chordata; class Chondrichthyes; order Hexanchiformes; family Hexanchidae; genus Heptranchias; species Heptranchias perlo. Next base: position 123,758,738 of record NC_090326.1, read on the forward strand.
CTTTGGCAACAAGAAAGCTGCACCTTGCTAAATCAGAGTTGCTTCAACTAGTATTGTTGTGAAGAAGTGGGATATGTCATAAAGAGGTTGGAGTGACTGTTTTGTTGTGCATTTCTCTATTAGCAAAGATCTCATTCAAGGTACATATAGAGGGTATGCATGGGGATAGGAAATAACAGCAACACCACATGCCCACATAATGAGATGAAGGTACTTTATTAAATCAATATTTAATGAACTTAGAAGAAAGGGAATTCAAAATGAGAAATACTTTTCCTTAAGTATCACTGGGTCAAAGATGGTGCTTCTCTTCACAAGTACAGCATTGTAGTCCTTGCTTTCTTTCGACCCAGATATGTAGGTAAACATTTTAAAGGAAGATAATAAGGTTCAGTAAATGATACAAAAACAATCCCTAATCTTAAATTTATTTTAGCATTAAATCTGAAGATAACAATTGAAAAGTAAATGCTATAACTCGAAAGTACAGGGAAGTGATCAAATACATGTAACCAACTACTGTACACAGCAGTGACGGGACAATAAGCCCATTCATAGAGAGAACTTTAGTAAAATGCACATCTGATTGTAAAAGGCCTTTTCATAGTAGAACTAATTTCAGGAGTCTCTTTACATTCAACAAGTGTTTGTTTTGACTTATGTGTTGTTAGAATCCTGTGTGTGACAATGGCATTATGTGCTGTTATAGTTTGGATTTTTATCTGTATTGAAAGGACTGGATTTTTTAACTTATAGTATTTCTGTAATATTAAATTCAGCATTTTGTTTTCTCATTAATAAGCCAGGAGCCAGGCTGGTTACTCTTGTGTTTTTGAGTATTAATTAGTAGACAAAGGTTGGGTTGCTAGATATAATCTCAAGCATTTCACACCATTGTGAGAAACTGGCTCCCTAATGACAACCTGAGAGACCAATTGCAGAACCAGGGGCTTGGCTCGGGCAGATACTTGGGAGCCTTGTGCTTCCACATCAAAGGGGAAGCATTTCAATCAGGATGGTGACTTTGATTGATGGCTCAGTAGGCCAAATTGCCCATCTCACAGACTTAAGGGGGGAGGGTTCTCTCACAGGCAGGAGAGCTGTGCCCTATTAGGTAACAAGAGAAAGTTTACAGGAGTGACCGTTGACATTGAACCTGAGAGACTATCTAGTGCATTCTCTTAATCTGCCATTTTCTATATTTAATGTGCATTTTTTTAAAAATGCTAAAATGAAATATTATATGGAATAGTTTGTGATTACCCAATGTTTTCAGGCTGATACGATAAGAGTGCTCTGGAGGTTTAGAGTGCAAAGCACAACCGGCAAGACCTGTGCTATACCGTGGGGTATGAATTGAACTCTGCCTGTCTGAAGATGCTGTGAACATGCGTGCTTATGTTGCATGCACAGAACTTCACTTGCCTAGTATGAGAAGAGAGTGGGAATATGGTATTGAGATAGAGGATCAGCCATGATCATATTGAATGGTGGAGCAGGCTCAAAGGGCCGAATGGCCTACTCCTGCTCCTATTTTCTATGTTTCTATGCCTGATGGCTATTTTTCAATGTTAGAGGAGAGCTCTCCGGAGGCACCATCCACTTTCTCACAACAACATCTTTCATTTTATATAGCACATTTAATATACAAAGCAACCCAAGGCAATGTACAGATTAGTGGTATGACAAAACTAGGACCCCGATATTACCAGGGAGGCGGAATGGCAGCGAGCGGGCGACTGGGCACGTGGGTAACCCGCCCAGTAAAATCCGTCCATTCCCCATGCGATCGCGGGTAAATTGAAGCCACTTACCGTGGCTTCCAAGTTTCCCGTCGTCAACCTGCGCAGCGGGCGGACTGCGCACCCATATCACAGGCTGTCAGCTGGAGGAGCCTTATTTAAAGGGACAGTCCTCCAATGCTGCTCCTGCAGCAAAGAACCAAAATTATAGAATGGAGCAGACCAGGGGAAAGGCTGCTCCCAGATTTACTGATGCCTCACTCCTGGTCCTACTGGATGGGGCGAGGAGGAGGAGGGATGTCTTCTACCCGGCGGACGGGAGGAAGTGGCCTGCTTCTACCACCAAGAAGGCTTGGCTCGAGGTGACAGAGGAGGTCACCAGCAGCAGCGACATCTCCCGTACCTGGATCCAGTGCAGGAAGCGCTTCAATGACCTAACTAGGTCAGCCAAAGTGAGTACACTTATTGATTCTCCTGCACTCCGTCTTCCACATCACCGCCCCCACCCCACAACTCCTTCTGCACTGCCAACACTACTCTATCACATCACTCCTCACACCCACTCAAAGCTCATCCTCAACTTACCTGCATTTACTCACCTCCCCAGTACTCATCCCACCACTACCACTCAACCCAATCCTCATACAATGTCATGGCTCTGTCTCAGACTCATCCTCTGATGCACCTCTTTCACGGTCAGCCTCACCCAAACCATTGCATTCAGCGGTTGGCCACATCACCATCCCTCACTCACACCTCTCTACTTTCTCCCCTAATAAGAGAAGAGAGCCCAGAATGCACGGGAGAGGGCGAAGACCGGAGGGGGGCCGCAACATCAGGTCGTCCTCACCGACGCAGAGCAGGAGGCTCTGGAACTAAGCTGCACCCTCGAGTGCCTGTCCATCAGGGACGCCGAGACTGCCACCCGACAAACGGCTGGTGACAGAACTTTAACATTCAGCACTCACAATAGCAAAAGATGTTAACATGCCTTGCCATCTTCAGCACCTCAACATCTGTCATCATGCTTAATATTGCTTTCTGTTCTCTTATAGGGCCTTCAGCGACCGCCATGATGGCGGTGGGCGATTCCTCAAGGGACCAGCCAGCATCTGAGGGGGCACCGTCACACCTGAGCGAGCCATCCACCAGCGCAGATACACACCCCTCCATGGGTCCCCGTCCTCACTTAGTTGGGGTCGCACATGGTGAGTCACCACACACATGTGAGCACGAGCAGACACTGGTGGCAGGGGCAGCTGTGGAGAGTCCGCGTTGGTGGGAGTACTCTTCTCCAGGCTCTGCTCAGCTGGACACAGATGCTGAACCCTGGGGGCCATCCATGAAAAGGAGAATGATCGAGGGGCAGCAGTACATTTGCGAGGTGCTGGAACAAGTGCCATGCGCACTCTCCACAATCGCACAGAGGATGGAGGAGTCCAACTCCTGCATGAGTGGAATGGTGGCACAGGTAAGGGAGGGCATCTCTGAGATACTGTCACAGGGACCTGAGGGCATCTCTGAGATAGTGTCGCAGGTAAGTGTGGGAATGTCTGCGATGGAGGGAAGGCTAGCCTCCATGGAGCTTCAAGCATGGATCACCAATGATTCCAATAAGGCCCTGACAACGGTCCTTCGGACTCAGGGTGAGCAATTTTTTGCCACCTTAAACAGGCAGGCAGATAAACTAGCGCTGGCCTTATAAGGCTTCACACATGTCTTCCAAACTGTCGTCCAGCAGAGTGGTGGGAATGATGTGGGACTAGCCCAGGAAAGGGAAGATGGCGAAAGGGGACATGGAAGTGGGGACACCACTCAAAGCGCCCCCCTCTCAACCAGTACCCGCAATGCTGCCTCCTGTCCAGGTGGTCGAGTTTGCCCCATGCACAAGTGCAGGTGGAGCAGTCTTTGGAGGGGCCCTCACGGGCACTGAAACCCAGAGGCTGTAGCCCAAAGCATGAGGTTCTCCGTGAACACCCATACTTGATGCCACCCATTGGGTCACCCTACAGTGGGTGTATGTATAGTTGCACGACTATTTTGTGCAGGTGCCTGTGGCGCAGCACTGTGTTGTGGAGCTCCACATGGCGGAGGTGGACAGAGTGCCTGGCGAGGCTGGTGATGTTGCTCGTCCTTGGATGAAGTGATGAATGCAGCTATGGCGCCCCCCTATCCTGACAGTGTGAGTTTGAGGGGGTCCGCAAAATAGGTAAATGTGTTTGCACAGCAGAGTTTAGGGTATAAATTAAGCATTTTGAGTGGAAAGACAAAAGTGTTGCAGTCAAAACTTTGTCTGAAGTGCCAGAGAGCCCTGCTGCAATAAATGAGGTTTTCCCCCCACCTGTCAAATAATCCTTTGCATCTCCCACTGGCTGCTGGCTGTAACACGTCTGCTACAACAGGGAGTGTTTCCCACAGCACGGGAAACACGCTGAGGATCCTTCAAAATTGCACCCCTGCCAAAATCTCCACTCAATGAGGTCTGTCAAGTACCTCAAGTATCTAACTAATTCTGTAAAGCAGCATCCCGCCAGCTTTAATTGCTCCGAACCCGCTTTGGGATTCTGCCATTTTAGGAGCCCCCCTGCCCCCAACGCACTTGCTTGGCCATCTGAAAATTGGCCCCCAGGAGACAGTTTGGAAGGTGTAGGTGAAAAGATGGGTTTTGGGAAGGATTTAAAGGAGGGGATAGCAGAGTAGGGTAAAGCAAGGCCATGGAGGGATCTGAAGATGACAACATTAAAAATGCCCCATGGTAAGTTTGTAAAATGCCTAGAAAGTGCAATGGATGTTGAGTATTTTTTTAACCCTGGCTTCATGCCATATTGGAGTTATATATCACATGGTGTCGAGGCCAAGCGGATCTTATACCACTTGGCTTTAGTGCATTCCGGGGTCAGATCAGTATCTGACTGCAAAGTTATGCTGCCACTTTTGCTTTGATGCACATCTGAAACTGTTTTGTATCAGTGCTGATGTGGCAGCATAATGCTACTCTGAAACTTAACAAAATTTCAAGTTCTGATATAGTAATAATTAATGTGCAACTATCACCAATACTGGTAAAAAGAAGCGTACCCAGCCTTTGCCACAGTGATAATATGGCTGGTCCAGTTAAGCTTCTGATTCCCCAAGATATTTATCCTGGGGGAACTTGGCAATAGTGGTGCTGTTGAAGGTCAAATCTTGAGCCTTGAGCTTCTCCTGCCTTGGACTTCTCCCTCCCCGTGACCACATCCGGTCCCCCCACAATCCACTTACCTGACAGCCAGAGACCGTTCTTGTGGGAACATGGTGGCAGACTCTTGCCACGCTTGCTATGCTCCAGTCTACCGGCCTCCATGCCATTCCCGTTGGGTTCGGGTAAGAGTCAGGCCTGGACTATGGCAAGTATAGACAAAATTGACTCAGAGCCAAAGAAGGAGAGGTGACTAAAATCTTGGGTCAGAGGCAGGTTTTAAGGAGGGTCTTAAAGGACGTGAAAAAGTTGGAGAGATGGGGAGATTTAGGGCGGAAATTCCAGAGCTTAGGGCCAAGGTGGCCGAAGGCATGGCCAATGGTGGGGTAAAGAGATAGGAATTCGCAAGAGGCCAGAGATGGAGGGACATAGAGCTCTTGAAAGGTTGTAGGGCTGGAGGAGGTAACAGAATAAGGGAGGGGCAAAGCTATGAAAGGATTTGAGCATGGGGATGAGAATTTTAAATTAAACGGGGAGCCAATGTACGTTAGCGAGCACAGGGATAATGAGTGAACGGGATTGGTGTGGGTTAGGTTTCAGGCAGCAGATTTTTGGATGAGTTCAAGTTTATGAAACGTGAAGGATGGGAGTCCGGCCAGGAGAATATTGGATTAGCCGGGCCTGGAGGTGACAAAGGTGTAGATGAGGGTTTCAGCAGCAAATGGACTGTGGCAAGGGTGGAGATGGGCAATGTTACGAGGTGGAAGTGGGCAGTCTTTGTGATGGAAAGCACCTCCACCTGCTCTATAAGTTGATATGAGGAATCATGAGGAGAACTTGTCTTTGATTAAGATCCTAGAAGTGAGAGGACAGTGTACTATCTCACTGCACAACCTTATTCCCTTTGTAATTAATGGACCAGAATTTGCTGACAGAATAACGGCAAGTTACCCGTTAAAGTTGAAACATATAAAATTCTGACAGTGCTAGACAGACTGGATGGAGGGAGGATGTTTCCCCTGGCTGGGGGGTCCAGAACAAGGGGTCACAGTCTCAGGATATGGGGTAGGACATTTAGGACTGAGATGAGGAGAAATTTCTTCATTCAGAGGGACGTGATCCTGTGGCGTTCTCTACCACAGAAAGCTGTGGAAGCCAAGTCACTGAATATATTTAAGAAGGAGCTAGATAGATTTCTGCTCCTATTTTCTATGTTTCTATGTTTCTTTATGTACACCGTTATTAGTGTGTAAAAAATCCAGCGATTTGTGGCAAGGAAGAGACACGCCGTGAATTGTGAATCACCATAAATTGCTGGATGATTTGCATCGCTCCGCCGATATCCTTGCAAAAATGGGAACTCGCTATTAATCTCCCCATCAGTTTCAAGAAATTGCTGCATTTGCAATGTAAATACGAATTAAACTCACCGCAGAAAGTTAGGGCTGGTATTTAAAGATGTAAGGACCCTTTTAATTACGAGATTTATATTCCTGCAATGCTACTCAACCTCAGAGGCTCAGAAAGGAAACAATTGAAACTGTGGAGTCTCACTCCAGCAGGTAGTAAATTGTTCCTAGAGATTTTTTTAAAAATTCTTACTTTTCCTTTCTGTCTCTTTTCCCTCTCTTTATCCAATCTTCCTTTCCCTCTCTTCAGTTCTCTTTCTGTTTCTAATTTGACACTAATTCACCCTATTTCCATCTCCCTTGTGACCCCGTTTCTTTCTCTTCCTTGAGTTTCATAGGTTAAGGAGATAAACTACTGGTCCTGTCATTCACCAAGGTCCCAGATCCCCCATTACCCGTTAACAACTTGCACTTACAGCGGCGCAAAAATTTTTGAGCCGAAGGATGAGGGAAAAAATCCAACTCATAGGGCACGCTGCGAGATGCTACACTCCAGCAAATTCTGGCCATTTATGTACTAGATGGATGAGTTTTACTGGGCCAAAAAGTGTTTTATCATCCCTGACATCTTGTGCTCTTCTGTCAAGTAAACAGACAACACCTCATGAACCTACATTACTGTAAGTACACATTGTCTTCTGATTTTAGCCTAATTGACAATTTAACCATTTGATAAGTTACAGTGAAATAATTTCAAAGTAAAATAAATGCATTTAGAATTGTTCTATTCCCTTCAAAAGATAACTAATTCAAGATTGCTACAGAGCACGAAACTGTGTGATTACATAAAAATAAGTTCAGACTGAAATGTTTCTCAAAACAAAGGTGAATTCCAGGTTCTTGGGTGTGGGGGGTCGGAGAGAGATTAAATAGAAGGAGAGAGAAAAAGAAAATATTTTGAATATAATACTTGGAGGATGTATGAGAAATTCATCTTTCAGCGTTCCTAACATTTCTCATTGCTCAGTACTCAAAAGAATATTTTCTGTTTTTCAGGAAATGTGAGCAAATTCACACTGCAGAAAGGGTTACGCTGATGCATCCCAATAAAGGATGCGTGCTGCAATATTTTGCAAACTTGATTGTCAGCAAAATGTCTTTTGCATACATTTCTGGCCAGGTGGTCTCAGTGATTCAAACACAGAAACATTAAGCATCATTCTGCTTATCTTATGGATACAGCAATAAATAGCCTGATTTCTCTTCACTAATACTGTTAACATTCATTTAGAAACAAAACATGTTTGGAAACATAAAGTAATTTTTATTGCACGTTATTAGTAGTTCCGTCTACTCAATCAACAAAGACTGAAATGTAAATTACACCATTGACAGATTTAATTGAAAATAATAATAATACACAGATTGTCACACTTCTACATAAACAACTATATTATAATTATGAACACTGCGTGTTATTGATGTACCAAAGATTGTATACACCCGGAATGCTGGGGCTTGTGTGATAATGCAGTGGTATTCCATATATTCCTTGGCAAATAACAATTTCTGGAAAATTTGGTCTAGATTGTCACACCAATTGTCAAATAATCATTTACACAGGTGGATTTTATTTTCATTGGTGTGATTTTTTATTCTACTGAAAGCAACATTTTTCATTCCTAAACAAAAAAGAATGATCATGAAAGAATAAGTGTTGGCATTTCCTTATCGTTACGACAATTGCATTAATGATATTTTACCATACAAAAACTGTTAAAGGAGTTTAACTGCCTTTACTTCTGATTGTTACCACAGACTTTAAAGTGATTTCAAATTTAAGGAGCTATGTCTAATAAATACATCCTAACAAACATATTGAAAAACAGAGGGATTTAGTGAAATGCTCACCCTTATTTTCCAGGAGCAGAATTTTTAAAAATATGCCAGCACAGACTAGGGATAAAACCTGGGACCTCCCCAAACTGTACAGTACAGTACCATACAGACAGCAGGATCCATTTTCCTCAGCAACTTTAATTAAAAATATAGGTTACTCTACACTAAGTACATGTTAGGATAGCTCGGTGCTTAGCGTTCTGACATTCAAACAGCATTCCTGGCAATGTTAGGGAGAGCACAGGTTCATCGATTTTTTTCCCACAATAGCAGCACGATAGTAAGTAAAAACATTTAACAGATTCTTCTGACAGGGTCTAGACATCAAATTGCTAAAATGTTTACCATTTTTAATCACTGCATGTAGCTCATTTTAATACTGAGCTCATTTAATGTGTTAATTTTTAAATGTGGCATAAACAGGTTAGATAATGGAATTCTGAGTTTGTTAATTTCTACATAAACCACTACTTATGAGCTGAGCTGAGTTCATCATGTGAGATAAACCGTGGATCCCACACACTGTTCACTACTGTATACTTCATATATATTCTATCTTTAGACAACAGGTAAGGAAATACAAGAAACTGGAGTTTCTAAGATAATTTGTCAATAATTTACAACCTAATTAAACAAACTTAACACAGCAGTCTTCATTTCATAAAGTTGAATAGCTTAAATGGAATCAATTTTTGGCAAAACGTCACATAACGGTAACTCTTTCCGGAGATGCTTGAAGAACTATTGTTGAAGTGTCATCTGTGAATTGGCTCTTTTCCCAACCCTTGCGTATTTTTCTCAATCTCCTATTGACGCACGGAAGCAGCAAAATAAGTTTCCCAAGGATGACTGTGAAAGGCAGAATAAGAGCTAGCACAAAGTTTGGTGGTGTGTAAAACCTGTAGTACTGCTCCTCAAAGGCTCGCTTCCATCCATAAATCAGAACATGGAAGGTGCTGATAAGGAGGGCCACGTAACCAAGTGTAGACTTCAAGAGAAAAGAAAGGATATAATTTTCTTAGTAAAATCCATTTTCATCATTCAATTTATTACATTTTGGGCACATCTCTCTAAACCTTGAGTAGAATCACTTCCTATGATGAATGAAAATCTATATATTTTAATTCTGTATCATATGCTTTTCTTTCCAAATATGACCCATTGTTTCATCAAGTGGAAACACTATGGAAACCCATAGTGCATTAGTCTTCCCCAGGATATAAGACCTATGTGAGAAAAAGGAAGCATTTTTGCCTAAGATGTATTATTTATTGGATTCTGTCTTGCAGGATTAAAATCAAGGGTAATTTGAAGAAAAAAAGCACAGGTTTTTTGTTGGAGTCAGATTATTGTCTCCATGACATCTATATCAGACATAGACTTGGTCTGAAGCAGTGTTATTCTTCCACTTGCCAAATTTGAGGATATCATGTAGCTGGAGTATAGTGCCTGGAGTTCTGTTTCATCCCTGAGTCTCATTATGTTTATCTAGGTAAAAGCACACCCTGGTTCTTAGGAGACGCAAGATCTGCTTAGAGGGGTAGCCAGTAACACTTAACCCAAGACCTCTCTACCTCTCCTCCTTTAAGACGCTCCTTAAAACCTACCTCTTTGACCAAGCTTTTGGCCATCTGTCCTAATAGCTCCTTATGTGGCTTAGTGTCAAATTTTGTTTGATAATCGCTCCTGTGAAGCGCCTTGGGACATTTTCCTACATTAAAGGCGCCATATAAATGCAAGCTGTTGTTGTTGTTGTGGTTGTAGTAGTATCTGCCATAAAAACCCAAAAATGTAATAATTGGATATAAAAACCTGTCCCATGATATCCATATTAATTCTTTGGTGTTAAAAATTAATCTGTGAAAGATTTTGATAGATTAATGAGAAATTAGTGGTGCATTTATGTGTTATAATTTCTGTGTAATTCACAATACTATTATATTGTGGATTTGTTCCAGTACAGCTGGAACCAGTGGGATGTTGTGTGATGTAGTGCAGGAAATGTTTATGCTTTGAACATTCTGTTCAAATGAGCTTAGTGGAAAAATAAATTTGAGGAACTAAACCCAAGAACGTCAGCAGCTCCAGGAATTTCCTCTGGGCTGACAATTCTTTTTTAAGTTTCAGCTCACATACTATGAGACTTAAAAATTGTATAATTTTACAGTAATAATGCCAGTCAGATGCAAGGTGTAGCTTTATTACTGTAATATTGTCATGCTAAATATATACAAAGATTTTTTTTAAAGGTTTAAAGACTTTACTTCTGCTCTGCCACTGTTTTTTTTCTCCTTGTTCTCTTTGGCTATTATAAAAACAAGCTTTTTTTCTTTCTTTCTTGCCTTCCTTTGTTCTTCTTCCACCATTTAACTCTCATTTGAACTTTTCTTTTATTCATTTTACTTTAAATAACAACTTTTTTCTCACCTGCCTCCATTGACCAGCTGTCAATTTTGGAACTAAAACCCTTATCTATCTCAAGGCTACATTTATATTACAGCTTCTAGAGTGGTAGGTGCAGTGTAGGTTCTAGCCAGGTAATACAGTGTTTTAAAATGTATTTTACAAAGCATCTATAGCACAGAAACAGGCCACTCAACCCAACTGGTCTATGCCGGTGTTTATACTCCACACGAGTTTCCTCCCACACTAATTACCTCTTCCCACCCTGCCCAGTATCTCTCTATTCCTTTCTCCCTCATGTATGCATCAAGCCTCCCCTTGAATTCATCAATGCTATCTGCTTCAACCACTCCATGTGGCAACTAGTTCGACGTTCACACCACTCCGTGTAAAAGAAATTCCTCCTAAATTCTTTATTTGATCTGCTAGTGGCTATCATATTTATGCCCCCTTCTTCTGGACTCACCAATAAGTGGAAACAATTTCTTCACATCCACCCTTATCGAACCCCTTCATAATTTCAAAGACCTCTATCAGTTGTCTTCATAGTCTTCTCTTTTCCAAGAAGAGCCTGCTCAATCTTTCCTGATAGTTGCATTCTTTCAATTCTGGCAACATCCTCGTCAATCTTTTCTGCATTTTCTCCAATGCTTCAATATCCTTTTTGTAGTATGGAGATCAGAACTTCACACAGTGTGGTCTAACCAGGGTTCTACATAAATCTAACATTATCTCCCTGCTTCTGTATTCTATTCCTCCAGAAATGAACCCCAGTACTTTGTTTGCACTCTTTGTGGGCCTACCAACTTGTGTTGTTACTTTTAGTGATTTATGTCCCCGTCTTCCCAGATCTCTTTGCTCCTCTACCCCATTTGGTTTCTTACTTTTCAAGCAATAAGTGGCTTGCTTTCTCCTCCTACCAATATGAACTACCTCACACTTTGTTATAATGAATTTCATTTACCATTTATCTACCCACTCTGCAAGCTTGTTTAGGTCTTCCTGTATTTTGGACAGTGTGCCACATTATTAACTAAATCCCCAAATTTGGTATCACCTGCAAATTTCAACACCATACCTCCAATTACATAAGAACATAAGAAATAGCTGCATGAGTAGGCCATACGGCTCCTCGAGCCTGCTGTGCCATTCGATAAGTTCATGGCTGATCTTCGACCTCAACTTCACTCCCCTAGAGTCCAAAAATCTATCTATCTCAGCCTTGAATATACTCAATGACTTAGCATCCATAACCCTCTGGGGGTGAGAATTCCAATGATTCACAACCCTCTGAGTGAAGAAATTCCTCCTCATCTCAGTGTTAAACGACATTATCCCTTATCCTGCAATTATGCCCTCTAGTTCTAGACTCTCCAGTCAGGAAACTACCTCTCAGCATCTATCCCGTTGAGCCCCATCAGAATCTTATTTGTTTCAATGAGATCACCTCTCATTCTTCTAAACTCCAGAGTGTATAGGCCCATTCTACTCAACCTCTCCTCATAGGACAACCCTCTCATCCCAGGAATCAATCTGGTGAACCTTCGTTGCAATGCCTCCAAAGCAAGTACATCCTTCCTTAGATAAGGAGACCAAAACTGTACACAGTACTCCAGATGTGGTCTCACCAAAGCCCTGTACAATTGTAGCAAGATTTCCTTACTCTTGTACTCCAATCCCCTTGCGATAAAGGCCAATATGCTATTTGCCTTCCTAATTGCTTGCTGTACCTGCATGCTAACTTTCTGTCTTTCTTGTACGAGGACACCCAAGGCTCTCTGAACATTGAATACACAGAAACATAGAAAATGGGAGCAGGAGTAGGTCATTCGGCCCTTCGAGCCTGCTCCGCCATTCAGTATGATCATGGCTGATCCTCTATCTCAATACCATATTCCCACTCTCTCCCCATACTCCTTGATGCCTTTTGTGTCAAGAAATCTATCTAGCTCCTTCTTAAATATATTCAGTGACTTGGCTTCCACAGCCTTCTGTGGTAGAGAATTCCACAAGTTCACCACCCTTTGAGTGAAGAAATTTCTCCTCATCTCAGTCCTAAATGTCCTACCCCGTATCCTGAGACTGTGACCCCTCGTTCTGGACCCCCCAGCCAGGGGAAACATCCTCCCTGCATCCAATCTGTAATAGTTGCTCATCATTTAAAAGATATTCTGTTTTTCTATTCTTCCTACCAAAGTAAATAACCTCACATTTCCCCACATTATACTCCATCTGCCACCTTCTTGCCCACTTACTTAACCTGTCTGTATCCCTTTGCAGACTCTTTGTGGCCTCCTCACAGCTTACTTTCCCACCGAGCTTTGTATCATCAGCAAACCTGGGTACATTACACTCGGTCCCTTCATTTAAGTCATTAATATAGATTTTAAAAAGCTGAGGCTCTTGCACTAATCCTTTCGGCATCCCACTAGTTACAGCCTGCCAACCTGAAAATGACCCATTTATACCTATTCTCTGTTTTCTGTCCGTTAAACAATCCTCTATCCATGCTAATATACCATTCCCAACCCCATGAGCCCTTATCTTGCGTAACAACCTTTTATGTGGCACCTTATCGAATGTCTTTTGAAAATCCAAATATACAATATCCACTGGTTCTCCTTTATCTACCCTGCTAGTTACATCCTGAAAAAAATCGAATAAATTTGTCAAACATGATTTCCCTTTCATAAAACGGGTACGGTAGCATAGTGGTTATGTTACTGGACTAGTAATCCAGAGGCCTGGACTAAAAATCCGGAGTCATGAGTTCAAATCCCGCCACGGCAGCTGGTGAATTTAAATTCAATTAATTAATTAAAAATTCAATTAATTAAATAAAAATCTGGAATTAAAATACCAGTATCAGTAATGGTGGCCATGAAACTACCGGATTGTCGTAAAAACCCATCTGGTTCACTACTGTCCTTTAGGGAAGGAAACCTGCCGTCCTTACCTGGTCTGGCCTATATGTGACTCCAGACCCACAGCAATGTGGTTGATTCTTAATTGCCCTCTGAAATGGCCTAGCAAGCCACTCAGTTGTAAAATCTCGCTACGAAAAGTCATAATAAGAATAAAACCGGACGGACCACGCGGCATCGGACCACTAGGCACTGGACATGACAACGGCAAACCAAGCCCAGTCTACCCTGCAAGGTTCTCCTTACTAACATCTGGGGACTTGTGCCAAAATTTGGAGAGCTGTCCCACAGACCAGTCAAGCAACAGCCTGACACAGCCATACTCACAGAATCATATCTTTCAGCCAATGTCCCAGACTCTTCCATCACCATCCCTGGGTATGTCCTGTCCCACCGGCAGGACAGACCCACCAGAGGTGGCGGTACAGTGATATACAGTCAGGAGGGAGTGGCCCTGGGAGTCCTCAACATTGACTCTGGACCCCATGAAATCTCATGGCATCAGGTCAAACATGGACAAGGAAACCTCCTGCTGATTACCACCTACTGTCCTCCCTCAGCTGATGAATCAGTCCTCCTCCATGTTGAGCACCACTTGGAGGAAGCACTGAGGGTAGCAAAGGCACAAAACGTACTCTGGGTGGGGGACTTCAATGTCCATCACCAAGAGTGGCTCGGTAGCACCACAGCTGGCCGAGTCCTAAAGGACATAGCTGCCAGACTGGGCCTGCGGCAGGTGGTGAGCGAACCAACACGAGGGGAAAACATACTTGACCTCGTCCTCACCAATCCACCTGTCGCAAATGCATCTGTCCATGACAGTATTGGTGGGAGTGACCACTGCACAGTCCTCGTAGAGATGAAGTCCCGTCTTCGCACTGAGGACACCATCCAACGTGTTGTGTGGCACTACCACCGTGCTAAATGGGATAAATTCAGAACAGATCTAGCAGCTCAAAACTGGGCATCCATGAGGCATTGTGGGCCATCAGCAACAGCAGAATTGTATTCCAGCACAATCTGTAACCTCATGGCCCGGCATATTCCTCACTCTACCATTACCAACAAGCCAGGAGATCAACCCTGGTTCAATGAGGAGTGTAGAAGAGCATGCCAGGAGCAGCACCAGGCATACCTAAAAACGAGGTGCCAACCTGGTGAAGCTACAACTCAGGACTACATGCGTGCTAAACAGCGGAAGCAACATGCTATAGACAGAGCTAAGCGATTCCACAACCAACGGATCAGATCAAAGCTCTGCAGTCCTGCCACATCCAGTCGTGAATGGTGGTGGACAATTAAACAACTAACGGGAGGAGGAGGCTCTGCAAACATCCCCATCCTCAATGATGGCGGAGTCCAGCACGTGAGTGCAAAAGACAAGGCTGAAGCGTTTGCAACCATCTTCAGCCAGAAGTGCCGAGTGGATGATCCATCTCAGCCTCCTCCCGATATCCCCACCATCACAGAACCCAGTCTTCAGCCAATTCGATTCACTCTGAATGATATCAAGAAACAGCTGAGTGCACTGGATACAGCAAAGGCTATGGACCCCGACAACATCCCAGCTGTAGTGCTGAAGACTTATGCTCCAGAACTAGCTGCGCCTCTAGCCAAGCTGTTCATTACAGCTACAACACTGGCATCTACCCGACAATATGGAAAATTGCCCAGGTATGTCCTGTCCACAAAAAGCAGGACAAATCCAATCCGGCCAATTACCGCCCCATCAGTCTACTCTCAATCATCAGCAAAGTGATGGAAGGTGTCGTCGACAGTGCTATCAAGCGGCACTTACTTACCAATAACCTGCTCACCGATGCTCAGTTTGAGTTCCGCCAGGACCACTCGGCTCCAGACCTCATTACAGCCTTGGTCCAAACATGGACAAAAGAGCTGAATTCCAGAGGTGAGGTGAGAGTGACTGCCCTTGACATCAAGACAACATTTGACCGAGTGTGGCACCAATGAGGTCAATGGGAATCAGGGGGAAAACTCTCCAGTGGCTGGAGTCATACCTAGCACAAAGGAAGATGGTAGTGGTTGTTGGAGGCCAATCATCTCAGCCCCAGGACATTGCTGCAGGAGTTCCTCAAGGCAGTGTCCTAGGCCCAACCACCTTCAGCTGCTTCATCAATGACCTTCCCTCCATCATAAGGTCAGAAATGGGGATGTTCGCTGATGATTGCACAGTGTTCAGTTGCATTCGCAACCCCTCAAATAATGAAGCAGTCCGAGCCCGCATGCAGCAAGACCTGGACAACATCCAGGCTTGGGCTCATAAGTGGCAAGTAACATTCGCGCCAGATAAGTGCCAGGCAATGACCATCTCTAACAAGAGAGAGTCTAACCACCTCCCCTTGACATTCAACGGCATTACCATTGCCGAATCCCCCACCATCAACATCCTGGGGGTCACCATTGACCAGAAACTTAACTGGACCAGCCATATAAATACTGTGGCTACGAGAGCAGGTCAGAGGCTGGGTATTCTGCGGTGAGTCATTCACCTCCTGACTCCCCAAAGCCTTTCCACCATCTACAAGGCACAAGTCAGGAGTTTAATGGAATGCTCTCCACTTGCTTGGATGAGTGCAGCTCCAACAACACTCAAGAAGCTCGACACCATCCAAGATAAAGCAGCCCGCTTGATTGGCACCCCATCCACCGCCCTAAACATTCACGCCCTTCACCACCAGTGCACTGTGGCTGCAGTGTGTACCATCCACAGGATGCACTGCAGCAACTCGCCAAGGCTTCTTCAACAACACCTCCCAAACCCGCGACCTCTACCACCTAGAAGGACAAGAGCAGCAGGCACATGGGAACAACACCACCTGCACATTCCCCTCCAAGTCACACACCATCCCAACTTGGAAATATATCGCCGTTCCTTCATCGTCGCTGGGTCAAAATCCTGGAACTCCCTTCCTAACAGCACTGTGGGAGAACCGTCACCACACGGACTGCCGCGGTTCAAGAAGGCGGCTCACCACCATCTTCTCAAGGGCAATTAGGGATGGGCAATAAATGCCGGCCTCGCCAGCGACGCCCACATCCCATGAACGAATTTTAAAAAAATGTTGACTCTGCCTATTCATATTATGATTTTCTAAGTGCCCTGTTACCACTTCCTTAATAATAGATTCCAGCATTTTCTCGATGACTGATATCAGGCTAACTGGCCTGTAGTTCCCTGTATTCTCTCTCCCTCCTTTCTTGAATAGTGTTGTTACATTTGCTACTTTGCAATCTGCTGGGACCTTTATAGAATCTCGGGAATTTTGGAAGATCATAACCAATTCATCCACTATCTCTACAGCCACCACTTTTAGAACCTTAGGCTTACTACTGTTCTTCGCAACATTATAAGTCTCTTCTTTTAATCTAATACTATCCTTAACTTCTTTAGTTAGCCACTGATGGATCACTTTTCTTGTGGAGTTTTTATTTCTCAATGGAATGTATAATCGTTGATAATTTTGAAATATTTCTTTAAATGTTTGCCATTGCTTATCCACCATCATACCTTTTAATCTAATTTCCCAATCTACCTTTGGCAACTCGCCCCTCATACCTATGTAATTGGCTTTATTTAAGTTTAAGACTCTGGTTTTCGACTTAAGTTTGTCATTCTCAAAATGTGAAATTCTACCATATTATGATCACTCTTCCCCAGAGGATCCTTTACTAAGCGATTACTAATTAACCCGGTCTCACTACACAAGACAAGATATAAAATAGCCTGTTCCCTGATTGGTTCCATGACATATTGTTCTAGGAAACTGTCTCGAATACATTCCATGAACTCGTCCTCCAAATTACGTTTGCCAATTTGATTTGTCTAGACTACATGAAAATTGAAGTCCCCCACGATTACTGCATTACCTTTCTTATAAGCTCCTATTATTTCCTGATTAATACTCTGTTGAATGGTATGGTTACTACTGGGGGGGTCTATAAACTACTCCCCTCAGTATTTTCTGCCCCTTGTTATTTCCTATCTCCATCCACACTGATTCTACTTCCTGATCTTCCAAGCCAAGATCCTTTCTCACTACTTATGTCATCCTTTATTATCAGGGCTACCCCCCACCCACCCTCACCTCACCCCAACAGTTTTTCCATTCTACCTGTCTTTTCAAAATGTCAAGTACCCTGGACTATTTAGTTCCCAAACTTGGTCACCTTGCAACCACGTTTCTGCAATGGCTATTAGATTAAACCCATGTATCTCTATTAGTGCCACTAATTTGTCTATCTTGTTACAAATGCTTTGTGCATTCAGATAAAGCACCTTTAGTTTTGACTTTTTACCATTTTTCCCTGATTTGACCTTCTTCGCTGATGCACTATTACCGTTAAACTCTCTGTCCCTTCCTGTCACACTCTGCCTATCTTTACCCAAGTTGCAACACTGCTCTATTGCCTTGATTTTTCTCCTTAGATTTCTAAATTTCCCTTCACCTGATGCCCCCACTACCTTTTTGGTTTGAAACCCTATCTAGAGCCCTAGTTATTCGATTCGCTAGCACACTGGTCACAGCCCAGTTTAAGTGGAGCCCGTCCCAACGGGACAGCTCCCTCTTTCCCCAGTACTGGTGCCTGTGCCACATGAATCGAAACCCCTATCTCCCACACCATTCTTTGAGCCACGCATTTAACTCTCTGATCTATTTGACCCTATGCCAATTTGCACGTGGCTCAGGTAGTAATCCAGAGATTATTACCTTTGAGGTTCTGCTTTTTAATTTGGTCCCTAGCTCCTCAAACTCCCTCAGCAGAACCTCTTTTTTAGTTTTACCTATGTCGTTGGTTCCTATGTGGACCACAACAACTGGATCCTCCTCCTCATGCCCCAAGTACTTTTCCAGCCAAATCATTGTAATTGTGGATGACGCTGGCAAGGCTGCAAGTATTGCCCATTCCTATTTGAGAAGGTCTTCTAATGAGAAGATGGTGGTTGGCCATTGTCTTTGTAGTGATTGTTTGTACAATTGAATGCTTTAATGTATAATGGCAACACTGAGTTAACTGCCCAGCAGTGAAAATTAAAATCTAGCCCATAATCTTAAATCATCTTTGTGTAATATGACAAATATTCATGGAAATTATATCAAGATTATCCTAAATCATCTACAGTGTGCTAACACCTAAACCGGATTTAATCTTTTCTATGTTTCTAACATTGGGGTTTCTGCAGGAAGTTGTCTTCTGAAAAACACTTCTACCCCATGTGCTATATTTTATTCTATTTTGCTGTGGTTGTGTTAAGCTTTTACATTAGTTCCTAGCCAATTGGCAGATTATTTCAGAACATGGCTATTTCTAAGTGGTGTTATAGATCCTCTATTGTCGGTGAGATTTTATCTATTCCTTTATGCTACACCTCAAATGTCTGTAAACTTGTATTGGCTGCTGAAATAGTTTTCAAGAAAAAACAGTACACAACTTGCTTCAAATTTATAAAACCCTTGCTGGTGGTGGGATATGTAAGAAGGACTTTATATAATTTATATTTAATTACAATTTTTGAGATTGAGGGCCAGAAATTCCTGGGGCCGGGAAGGTCAGATGCACACAGATTCCAAATCTGCCAGGGTTTCACCCCTTTTCGGCTCCATCAAAAAACCCGGTAGTTTCATGGGTGGGCGCATAATACGCCTCCTACAAATGGGCAGACATATTACAAAGGAATGCAAAAAAGGAAAATGCATCGTAGAACACATTTTTCTCATTTACATCCTTAGCAATGCTTAACAATAGGGATGTCCTGAGACTCCCTGGCATTCAGAGTGATTGACCGGATTACCTAAACTGGCAGAAGAGGAAAGCCACATTTTCAGTATTTTTTTGGAGACCGTAGTTCACTTCAGCATTGTGCTGCAGAGAAACTCCAACCCCCACCACACATGACGGGCAGACAAAAAGGGCAAGGGGGCCAACCCAACATATACAAGGGGGCCAACCCAACCCCATGGTCATCCACTGGAGGCATTCACCAGCTCCGCCCACTCCAAAGCCTCCCCTTGAATTTCAGTGCCATAAAATTTAAATATGGGAAAGGACATTTTAAGGACATCTTTTGTGCTGACACCATTGGGGCAACATAAATATAAAACATGGACATTGAATGCCTCTGGAAAAACAATTTTAAGTTGCACTTTCAGTTTTTAACAGCAAATAATATTCTCATTTCTCAAGAAGGGACCGACTGCCCCAACACAAATTCCAACTTTCAGGGACAAGCTAATAATACACCCGCCCACAATTGGAAGAAGCAAACTGATGATTTTAAACAAAAAACTGCAGATGCTGGAAATCTGAAACCAAAACAGAAAATGCTGGAAACACTCAGCAAGTCAGGCACAATATCTGTGGAGAGAAGTGACAAGTCAATGTTTCCGGCATTGGCCTCCATTAGAACCAGAAATGAGCAGCTTCTCAGAGCCAGGGAAAGGGGAGGGGGAAAAAGACATGTACACAAGAAGAAAAAAAAGATGAGCTGTAAAAGTGATTTAGTAGAGAGCAGGAGGTGGTTAACATACAGAAATTATAATAACTTAAGTCGAAAGGAGGCACGATAAGAGAAATAAAAGACATATATGAGACCCAGAGAATGTGTGAATAGTTAAAGCCGGTTAGTTAAGTTGGAGAGGTGGACCATGAAAACCTAGCAAACCCCTCCCCAACTTATTTATGGTTTTCACAGAATAATGAACAGAGTTGTGGAATTTAAGCTCTAAAACACCTGGAAAAATCATATGATACCATTTAATTAAAAATGGAATTTGATTTATTGAGTCACTGTAAACCAGTGGCCCCGATATTACCCCCAAAATTGAATACACACCCACTTGTTCTAATGCTATATGAGATCTGCTAATGTATATTTAAATATAAGAAGCTCACTCCACAAAAATGCCTTCCACAGAAATTACAGGACTAACAAACTCAGTGACCTTAAAGATGGAAATCCATATGAACAGCTTAGGATAAATATTTCCTAATCTCTGAATTTTCTTTGAAAATCTTTGTTACAGCTGTAGGCTGGATGGAAATGCTGTCCTTCCAAAAAGAAAAAAAATCTATTAACTTCTACTACACATGTGACTTGGTAATAAAACTAAAAGGATCAATTAATGTAAATGAGTTATTTTCCTAATACCAATTTCAATGGTGCATTTTATAACAATTTAGATTTAAATTTTTGAATCCTTTGGGGGTGGCAGCAGTCTTGAGAAGTAGCACAAAACAGACAACTTCAATGGAAAAGAAAATCAAGCGGGGTGTAAAACGAGCTGCCAATTCGCTATCACCTGTTTTGTGCTACCGTCTAAGACCAACGTCACCCCTTTTGTGTCCAAATTCAGGCCTTATTTAGTAATGGGCCAATTGCTGCTAATGTAGCAGTTGTATTTCATGTTCTCTGAATACTGCACTGTTTTTGTAACATGCTCTGATTCTCTGTGCTGACAGTCCTCTCCTGCTCTATTTGAGATAACAGTTCTTAAAGGAGTAGTTACAATCATCCACATCCACTGCTGGGAAGTCTAAGGAGATATATTTCTAAACAGAATCTCCAATTATAGTTTAGGCAGCTGACTTCAGTTAACTCTGAACATTCTGTAATCTGTCAGTTCTCATCAATTTTCCCCATTTCTATGCAAGTAGCATTTGTGTACAAAGGAACTTTGTATTCATTCATTACTGCAGAACATTCCAGCAATGGCTGGTATATTTATGAACAATTAGAGGGATGTGTCAATGCTGAGTTGCATGCTGTAATTAAAAGATTTTTGTTTAATTCTAAGACCAGCACAATAAATAAGCACCATCTTGTAATTATTGCTAACCTAATTTATGTAGGCACATGATGCACAGAGTGTGTGCGAAGGGCGTGGAGGCAAGATTTCCTGTGCCAGCGTTTTGAAGGGCTGCTGGCTACCCTGAAAGATATGCTTCTTTTTTGGCTGAAAGATGGTTGAGGGCAAAATGGTTTTAATCAGCAATCCAGCTTCAGAGCTTCTGCAGCAAAAGGTGGCCCTATTTGGAAGAAACGGCCAGACTGCGATAGAGTAGTACCAGAACAGCGCGGGTGAAAGTGATGGGATCACATAAATGGAGTCTCATCTCTGGCCTAAACCTGGGAGCAGGTAAGGAAGAAATATTTTGGCCAATGCAATGTTGCCAAGGTAACAGTGTAAACGTGGCAGCATGTTAATATGTTATGTGAGGTTTCACTGTAAACTTGGCACATCATCACAAAGGGAGAACACTGTGAACTATGTCAATGTTCATTTGGCCGGCTGCCGGATGGGAAACGGATCAAAAAAATGTTAATGAGGTCCTGCCGTTTTGGCCTCCCCGCACCCCCATAAATATCAGGGCCACTGGCTCAAGTAGCAGTCATGCATTATATCCACCAACTCTGACTCTAAACTACTTAGGATTTCCTAGTTTATATTAGGTTGATTGAGGTCTCCCACTGAAACAATTTGCCTGTTGTCACATATTCCCTTTATCGCTTCATAGAGCAAACTGTCCTTTTTATGTTGACTGTGGGCACTTATCTTTCTTGCTTCTTTTGCCAACCTTAATCCATCCAATATCTCCATTTCCTTGGCTTTCCTCAGCACTTGTCCCTCTGACATGACAACACGGTTCCTGATTGTACTGGTCTCCAGTTCCAATCCCTGAAGGTTCACTCTTGAAATCTGATGTTTGCCTGGCCATATCACTTATCTGAGATGACTTGCTTACTGAATCTAATACTATTCACTCATCCTCAAAAATCTCATCCCTTCTGTCTGCCCTTGTAAGTTTGTGTACTTTGCTTTCTTGAGTCACTATTGGCACTGACCTGGCCAAAGTTCACAGGCTCAGGGGGAAGATGGTCGAGGGAAAAACACAATTGCTTCATCTAAGGCACTCTCCTTGTTAGACGCCGGAAAGTCTGGTGCAAGTAACCAGGTCTGGGGAAGGGGTGCTGGTTTCCATCACCCCCCTCAGAAAGAAGAGACAAGTGCCCCCAGAGGCCACTTTGTAAGGTGACCATAATTAAATTGGACACTGACACCAGTACTGGGGAAAGAGGGAACTGTTCCGTTGGGATGGGCTCCACTTAAATCAGGCTGGGACCAGTGACGTGGCGAATCGAATAACCAGGGTAGTAAATAGGGCTTTATACTAATCAGAGATGGGGAGGGCTCAGGTAAGGGTAAATTTATAAGTATAAAGAGAAAAGTCAAGGCTGTAGAGCAGAGTAGCGATTTGGGTAAAAACAAGCAGAGTGTGTCAAGAAGGGACAGAGAGTTTAACAAAGATAATAGGGCATTAATGACGAGGGTCACATCAGGGAAAAATAGTAAAAAGTTAAAATTAAAGATGCTGTATGTGAATGCACGAAGCATTCATAACAAGATAGATGAATTAATGGCACAAATAGAGATAATTGGGTTTGATCCGGTAGCCATTACTGAGACGTGGTTGCAGGGTGACCAAGGTTGGGAACTAAATATTCCAGGGTACTTGACTTTAAGAAGAGATAGACAAAAGGAGTGGTGGTGGGAGGGCGGGGGTGGGGGGTAGCCTTGATAATAAAGGATGAGATAAAGGCAGTAGTGAGAAAGGATCTGAGCTCAGAAAATCTGGATGTAGAATCACTATGGGTAGAGCTAAGAAATAACAAGGGGCAGAAAACACTGGTAGGAGTAGTTCATAGGCCCCCTAACAGTAGTTATGGTGTTGGACAGAATATAAATCATGACATTAGAGGAGCATGTAACAAGGGTAATGCAATAATCATGGAGGACTTCATATGGATTGGGCAAACCAAATTGGCAAAAGTAGTTTGGAGGACAAGTTCATGGAATGCATTCGAGACAGTTTTCTAGAACAATATAGAAAATAGGAGCAGAAGTAGGCCATTCGGCCCTTCGAGCCCGCTCCGCCATTCAATATGATCATGGATGATCCTCTTTCTCAATACCATATTCCTGCTCTCTCCCCATACCCCTTGATGCCTTTTGTGTCTAGAAATCTATCCAGCTCCTTCTTAAATATATTCAGTGACTTGGCCTCCACAGCCTTCTGTGGTAGAGAATTCCACAGGTTCACCACCCTCCGAGTGAAGAAATTTCTCCTCATCTCAGTCCTAAATGTCCTACCCCGTATCCTGAGACTGTGACTCCTCATTCTGGACCCCCCCCCCCCACACCCAGCCAGGGGAAACATCCTCCCTGCATCTAGTCTGTTTAGCCCTATCATAATTTTATATGTTTCAATGAGACCCCCTCTCGTTCTTCTAAACTTGAGTGAATACAGGCCGAGTTGACCCAATCTCTCCTCATACGACAGTCCTGCCATCCAGGAATTAGTCTGGTAAACCTTCGCTGCACTCCCTCTATGGCAAGTATATCCTTTCTTAGGTAAGGAGACCAAAACTGCACACAATATTCCAGATGTGGTCTCACCAAGGCCCTGTATAAGTGCAGTAAGACATCCTTGCTCCTGTACTCAAATACTCTTGTAATGGCGGCCAACATACCATTTGCCTTCCTAACTGCTTGCTGCACCTGCATGTTTGCTTTCAGTGACTGGTGTACAAGGACACCCAGGTCCCTTTGTACATCAACATTTCCCAATCTATCACCATTTAAATAATACTCTGCCTTTCTGTTTTTCCTTCCGAAATGGATAACTTCACATTAATCCACGTTTTACTGCATCTGCCATGTATTTGCCCACTCACTCAACTTGTCTAAATCGCCTTGAAGCCTCTTTGCATCCTCCCCACAACTCACAATCCCACCTAGTTTTGTGTCGTCAGCAAACTTGGAAATATTACATTTGGTTCCCTCATCCAAATCATTGATATAGATTGTGAATAGTTGGGGCCTAAGCACTGATCCCTGCGGTACCCCACTAGTCACTGCATGCCACCCCGAAAAAGACCCATTTATTCCTACGTTGTTTCCTGTCTGTTAACCAATTTTCAATCCATGCCAGTATATTACCACCAATCCCATGTGCTTTAATTTTGCACACTAACCTCTTATGTGGGACATTATCAAAGGCCTTCTGAAAATCCAAATAAACCACATCCACTGGTTCTCCCTTATCCTACCAGTTACATCCTCAAAAAACTCCAGTAGGTTTGTCAAACACGATTTCCCTTTCATAAATCCATGTTGACTTTGTCTAATCCCGTTGATATTTTCTAAATGTCCTGTTATCACATCCTTTATAATAGATTGTAGCATTTTCCCTACTACTGATGTTAGGTTAACCGGTCTGTAGTTCCCTGTTTTCTCTCTCCCTCCTTTTTTAAATAATGGGGTTACATTTGCCACCCTCCAATCTGCAGGAACTGTTCCATAATCTATAGAATTTTGGAAGATGACAAACAATGCATCCACTATTTCCATGGCTACCTCTTTTCGTACTCTGGGATGCATTATTAGGCCCTGGGGATTTATCGGCTTTCAGCCCCATTAATTTCTCCAGCACTATTTTTTTCACTAATATATGTTGAGGAATCACCCAGGGAACAGACTATTTTAGATCTAGTATTGTGTAATGAGACAGGGTTAATTAGTAATCTTATTGTTAAGGATCCTCTGGGGTAGAGAGATCATGATATGATAGAATTTCATATTGAGTTTGATAGAGATGTAGTTAAGTTTGAAACTAGTGTCTTAAATTTAAACAAAGCCAATTACATCGGTAATGGGTGAGTTGGCTAAGGTAGATTGGGAAATTAGATTAAAAGAAATGATGGTAGAAAAGCAATGGCAAACATTTAAAGAAATAATTCATAATTCTCAACGAATATACATTCCCCTGAGGAATAAAAACTCCACGGGAAAAGTGATCCAACTGTGGCTAACTAGAGAAGTTAAGGATAATATTAGATTAAAAGAAGAGGCTTACAATGTTGCCAAAAAGAATAGTAAGCCTGAGGATTGGGACGGTTTTAGAAATCAGCAAAGGATGACCAAGAAATTGATAAAGAGGGAGAAAATTGAATATGAGAGTAAACTAGCAAGAGGTGTTTGACAAATCTATTAGAGTTTTTTGACGGCGTAACTAGCAGGGCAGATAAGGGAAAACCGATGGATGTAGTATATTTGGATTTTCAAAAGGCATTCGCTAAGGTGCCACACAAGAGGTTGTTACACAAGATTAGGGCTCACGGGATTGGGGGTAATATATTAACAAGGATTGAGGTTTGGTTAACGGACAGAAAACAGACAGTAGGAATAAACAGGTTGTAACTCGTGGGGTGCCGTAAGGATCTGTGCTTGGACCTCAGCTGTTTACAATATATAGCAATGACTTAGATGAGGGGACTGAGTGTAATATATCCAGGTTTGCTGACGATACAAAGCTAGGTGGGAAAGTTAGCTGTGAGAGGACACAAAGAGTCTGCAAAGGGATATAGACAGATTAAGTGAGTGGGCGAGAAGGTGGCAGATGGAGTATAATGTGGGGAAATATGAAATTATCCACTTTGGTAGGAAGAATCAAAAAGCAGAATATTTTTTAAAAGGTGGGAGATTAAGAAATGTTGTTATCCAGAGAGATTTGGGTGTCCTTGTACACAAATCACAGGAAGCTGACATGCAGGTACAGCAAGCACTTAGGAAGGCAAATGGTATTTTAGCCTTTATTGCAAGAGGTTTGGAGTATAAGAGTAAGGAGGTCTTACTGCAATTATATAGGGCACTGGTGAGACCATACCTGGAGTACTATGTACAGTTTTGGTCTCCTTACCGAAGGAAGGATATATTTTCCTTAGAGGGTGTGTAACGAATGTTCACTAGATTGATTCCTGGGATGCGAGGGTTGTCCTATGAGATGAGATTGAGTAGAATGAGCCTATATTCTCTGGAGTTTAGAAGGATGAGAGGTGATCTCGTTGAAATGTATAAAATTCTTAGAGGGCTTGACAGGGTAAATGCTGAAAGGCTTTTCCCCTGGCTGGAGAGTCTAGAACTAGGGGGTCATAGTCTCAAGACAAGGGGTCAGTCATTTAGGACCAAGATGAAGAAAAATTTCTTCACTCAGAGGCTTGTGAATCTCTGGAATTGTCTATCCCAGAGGGCTGTGGATGCTCAGTCATTGTTTATATTCAAGACTGAGATCGATAAATTATTGGACACTAAGGGAATACAGGGATATGGGGATAAGGCGGGAAAGTGGAGTTGAGGTAGAAGATCAGGCATGGTCTCATTGAATGGTGGTGCAAGCTTGATGGGCCGTATGGCCTACTCCTTTCTTATGTAAAACATACCTTCATGTTAGCCATGGGTTAGCCATTTCTGCCTGTGTCACCAGGTGTACCACTGCCATCCCTATGCCCGGTTTCTTGGAGGCCAGGAAAGCAGGAACTCTCAATGTAGGGAGTCCATGACCCTGCCCCCTTATGCCGCAGGTTTTGTAAGGGATGGGCAGGAATTCCCTTCCAAGGCCAGGATCTGGTGTAACCGATTCCATGCCTAAATTCCAGCACTTCCGATGTACTCTCACCGAAGGTACAGCAGGAGTGTGCCAGAAGGGTTACGGATTTTCGGGACCAGGATCTATTAAAATTAAATGCATGTATTTTATGCTTTGTTTTCCTATCTGATTTACAGCTTCAAAAACAACACACAAGAAAAATTGCGTATTGGCTTCTAGCTTGCTGATTGTATTAATTCCTATTGGAAACAGAAACACCTTTTCCACATATTTTGTACATATTTCCACATAATATGGTTCTAATGCATCAGTCGATCTGAAAACACAGCTAGAAGTGGCAATCAGATTTATTACAAAAAGTTGCACATCATTAGGAAATGAAATGAAAGAGAAACATACATGAATAAAGCTGAACTCCCTCCAGTTCAGAGAACTGCTGACTGAAGGGAGTGATGTAACTGCCAGCAATGAGAGTAGGCCCAGACTCATAATTCCAAAGGAGATATACATTTCCATTCTCCACACCTCCTCCTCATTCCAGGAATTTTCATTGTTGACATGAACCTATGAAAGGAGCACAATAAATGCATCAAATCCGATTCAGACATTTTTATCCAAGCCAAGCACTTAAACATGGCTTGTAAACTTATAAAACTTTGAGACAAAATCAGAGTTTGCTTCAATTAAGAATAAAATGAATGACAAGATCAGAAAGTTGGAAAAAAAATTAATTAAAAAATATTATGCCCTGACACAGTAGGAATAATGCTTTAGTTAGTTTCAACTGGATCAACAGGGAAATGGATACATAGCATCTGGGTCACTGTGTCTGCCTACTTAAGAATAGTCTCTGCTCATTAAATTAAGTTAATGCATGTGACGTGTTCAGAGATATTTCTGAAGAACGTGATAAAGTGTTGTATAAATGTAAGTCTTTTTCAGAACATTATACACTTGAGATGAAATGAACTCTCCCACATGCACTTATTTGTTACTAATTCTGTTCCAGCTATACAAGATGCCTAGTAATATGATCTTTAACTGTTACAGACGTCATTGGCAAAGCTTCGTTGTGTTGGAATCTTGTCCCTTCTGGGTAATTTCACCAATGCGCACGACAGTGTTGTAGCCCTAACTCTGGAATGCCTTTCAAGTAGGGCTGCCTGCTGGGAGCATAGGATCAATGAATTTACCATAACAAAAAGGCATTTTACTTAAAATAATCAATTTAAAAGAGTCACTGTATTTGTCTTGAATGCTGCAGTGAGCTGGGAATAAGACAACTCCTCTGCCCTTTAATAGGGGAATTGAACGTAATTTGGAGGAGTGTGAGGAATAATGTTAATATTTCATTTATAAAAATCCACACTTCACCAACTGTTCCTAAGCACTGCAGTTAAAACAAGTGTTACCAATTCCAATGCTACAACTTGCATTTATTTAGAGCCTCTCATGTAGAAAAACATCCCAAGGGGCTGCACAGAGGCATAATCAGACAAAAATGGGCGCAAAGCCAAAGAAGGAGATATTAGGAGGGGTGACTGGTGAAATGATGTGGGTTTTAAGGAGGGTCTTAAAGAGGGAGAGGAAGGTTGACAGGCAGAGGGTTTAGGGAGGGAATTCCAGAGCACGGGGCCTAGACGACTGAAGCCACAGCTGCCAATGATGGAGCTAAGGGAAGAGAGGGATGCACAAAAGGCCAGAGTTGGAGGAACAGAGAGTTTGGGGGCATTGTAGAGTTGGAGGAGGTTACAGAGATAGGAAGGGCAAAGTCATGAAGGGATCTAAATATGAGGATGAGAATTTTAAATTTGAGACATAGTGGAACCAGGAACCATTGTGGGTCAGCAAGGATAGGGGTGATGGGTGAACAGGACCTGGTGTGGGATAGGATACAGGCAGCAGAGTTTAGGATGTGCTGAAGTTTACTGAGCGTGGAGGATGGGAGGCTGGTCAGAAAGTATTGGAATAGTCGAGTCTGGAGGTGATATAGGCATGAATGAGAGTTTCAGCTGCAAATGGATTGAGACAGGGGATGTTATGGAGGTGGTAGTGGGTGGCTTTTGTGATGGAGAGGATAAGGGGGCGGAAACTCACCTCAGGGTTGAATGGGGGGGGGGGGCGGAGATCGTGGGGGGGGGGGGGCTGGAGATCGTTGCCGGGGAGGGGGGGGTTCGCTGCAGATAGGCTTGTTGGGCCTGGGGGAAGTACTCCTGCTCCTCCGGGCCCACAAGCAGCTCAACAAAGGCACTTAACTGCTGTTTCGGGCCTTCTCACCTCCTCTCATGTGGCGTGAAGTAGAAGGCCCGGGAATCCCGGCCCCCGGGGGTTAAAAATAAAAAAGCTGTAAAATGGAGGCCCGCAGCCGCCTTGAAAGCTTTCAGTGACCAACCCGCCTCCTAAGTGCGGGTTGGTCGCCCGCCCCTCGTCCCGCCCCTGTTAAACCAGAAGTAGGCGGGTTGGGATCGGGTTTTAGATTTTTAACATTTTTACTGTCCCCCTGCCTCCAACCCACCCGTTCTTCCGGATTAAAATTTGGGCCCCAGTTAACCAAAAATTAACTTTTTTTTTAAAGACAAGATTCATAAGGAAGTAAAACAGAACTTTAAAAGGGTAAATTTTCATCTTCATCACATGGGCGGTAATCTGACTGAACAGATCACCTGCCCATTATACGACCGATCGGAATCAATAAATTGAAATCGGGCAGATTCTGTAATGGGCAGGCCTGTTCCATCCTGCCAGATTATTGCCCATGCAGGGAAGACGTGAATTCACCCCTAAATGTTTCACAGATGTCTTCTATATATTCGTTTAAGTTTACAGAAGGTAACAGGTAGGAACACAAGTGATGCAATATTTCTACAGGTTGTGTAAATATATAATCACTCGGGGTGGCTTTTGTTGTTATCAAAATGTCCTGAGAATCATGGGTAAATCAGTTGTGGGTAAAATTGGGGAAAAAGCACATTCCTTGACAAGAAAGGCTCGGTTATATTTGCAGCTTACCCCCCTGCTTTGGTTTCATTATATTCAGCTACTCACATTTTGCAAGCTGGTTCAGTCAATTCATTAAAATGGGTAGCTAGCTCAACTTCAGAAGGTAGGGTACTTTAGTATTTGCTCCTGTTGCTCTCTTCTTTTGGATTCTCAACTTTAGTACTGGCTCCCGCTACTCTCTTGCACCTGACTCTTGTCACAATAGATTCTGTCTTGGGATGTCATGCCTGACAAATCACCATTTTGAATAATCGCAGGTAGCTTGGGGCTATAAGTTTAAGCAATATATTACTTATATTGTTACTTGGCTTTTACCAAGTGTTCTTGAGCAGGCCTTTGGAGATGCAGTCTGGGGTGATACATCCTTCAATTTGTCCATTCCTGTGGTGAAGTACTCAGTCTTTGCTTGACAGCTCTTTCAGCAACAATGGAGCAATCTTGGGACAGCATTATCTACATATTTCTTATCAGTATGCTCAAATCTATGTTAGAAATAACACAGCCCTTTCATGGCTTAGTGAGTAAATACATTGCCTGGTGTAGGCCCAAACTACACAGACAAAGAAAGCTCTCGGTTTTATGTCCGCTCTGCACTGTGTTAGTTGATCTCAGCTGGATGGTAGTACAGGCACTACAAATAGCCTCAATGCCCCTGGACTGGGGCTCAAAAGAATTAACCAAGGTTCCTACTTGTGATTGTTATCCAGTCACTCCTGCTGGAAAGTGCCTATATGTGGATGTTAGTTGAGCACGTGAATGGCCTCAGTTTTAATGCTTTCTATGGTTAAACATTCCCAGCCTAGGCCATAGGTCTCCAAATTGAAGTCCATGAGGGCATCAGATTTCTATCTATCTGGGACAGGTACCTGAGAGCGCACTATCCGAGGAGTCTGTATTTTATATTTTTCTCTGCATTTGTTGACTTGATTATTTATTTTACTGTACTGGCACATGTAGGATCATATAGGAATTAGTACAGCTGATTTTCCTGGCTCTGGCGCTTGGGGAACTAAATATTCTCTCGGTGAAAAGGTCCGGAAAGAGGAAGGAGACCCAGATTATCGGGTTCCTCCATCCCTTTGACGCCACCCTGTGATTCCTGGGGGTGGTGCCAGGCCTGTGCCTGCAGTAGGCACAGTTTAAATAGGCCAATGGTGTGAGGAGATAGCAGCACAGTACCAAGCAGTGAAAGGATGCAGGGCTGATTCTCCACCCTCACTTCTTCAAGTTCCCAATCGTGCTATAGATAGAGGCTTTAAGCAGAGGATAGGCAGAAGGGAAGCGGAAATTTGTTAGGGCATCTTCACCAAGCCACTTTACTATATCTTTTGGGAGCCAGTTCAGAGCAGCAGTATTAATGGCCTGGGAGCTGGCCAACTACCCTGCCCTATTGACCACAGCAGATGCATGGCCCGGGACAGAGGTGCAAAGGGGGGAGTGGGGGGTAAAATAGTATGGTAACATCATCTCAGGAAATGAAGGGAAGAAATACGGTCAACAATAGAGGCATTTAAAAAGAAAAGGAGAGGCTCAAATTCTCTTTTTTTTACCTGCTGATAAGCCATGTTAAGGTAGAAATATCGCTCTGAACGTCGCATTGGAAGGCAGAGGCTGTACATTGTGTGAACAGAGGCAAAAAAGAAACTCAAAAGCCCGAGCTGCTTGCGACACTGCAGCCAATGTTCCAGCCAGACAGGAAATCGACGATATTTAGTTCCATAATTCAGCTGGTAAGCAGCTGCCAGCAATCCTGCCAGGTACACGAGTGAGAGGAGGGTAATAGAAACTACAGGCAATGTCTTGTTCACAATCTCAATTGGAATTTTATAGAAGTCACTCTGTTTGTTCTTCACATAGGGGTGTACAATGTCTCGGATGAATGAATATATATAGAAGAAAATGGCTACGCCAATTGCCACAAGCACAGGGCCTTTCCACAGGGTAAAGAGATGCAGGGGCATGTTTTCTATCTCCTTCGCCGAAGACAATGTTCCCATGTCAACCGGAATAAAGTCCAGCTGCCGAGCAAGTTCAATTATCTGTTGTCGGGCTTCCATCACATTGCTGCAAATGTATATCTGATAGACAATCGACAACAAAGCAAGTATGATCAAAGCCCCAAACTGTTTCTCACTGAAGGCCTCATTTTATAATGTGATCATCAAACACATCCTTATTTTTAAGGTGACCTTTTACATATTCTCCCATTACATGAAAATAATTAAATCCCAGTATCACAGCTGATCAAGTCATTTTTCCGTGACACCCCTGCAGGCAAAACATAAAACAAAGATGAAAATGACAGTAGATAAGGTATTTGCACGTTGTTCTTGAAAAATTACAGTAGATTTTCCTCCACTCTCTATTAGTGAAAAGATATGTGATCATAAAGCAGGGCCTAACATTAGGGAATGGAGGAGAAGTTAACCCCTGTACTTTGGATTGGCTTGAGATGACATTGCTAAACTGCTGCTGGTACACAATCAAAAACTCAAAACATCATGGGTTCAAATCCCACTCCAGAACTTGAGCACATAATCTAAGCTGACAATTCAGTGCAGTACTTGGACTGTGACAGGGGTGTCACCCAGGCAATTTGAGTAGTATTCCCAGCTGTCCACCCAGTTGCCCCACTGACCATTTAGCTAAACATTCAGTCAGTGCAGATTGGGGAGACAGAAATACCACAGGGCTGATATCTGAATGGGGAATGAGCAGTGAATGCCCAGGACACACACACAGGATGCTACATAGCACCCCTGCTGTGAACATCACTAACTTAAACAAAAATAGCAGGGGCTGACCAGGTACACCTGGGGGTTAGAGAACTTGGAGCAGTCTGGGGTCTTCCAATTGCTGTGTATGAGGTTGAATGTTACCAATCTTACATAGAACCATAGAAAGGTTACAGCATAGAAGGAGGCCATTCGGCCCATCAAGTCCATGCCAGCTCCAAGTAAGAGCAATCCAGCTAGTTTCTTCATCAGTTCTCCACTATCAATCTTTCTCACAGCCCTACATACATAACTTCTGTTTTATCTCAGTTCTCTCGTTAAACCGAGGCCCTGTCTGCACTCTCAGGTGGAAGTAAAAGATCCCATGGCATTACTTATCCCTCAACAAACACCTAAAAACAGATTATCTGGTCATTATCACATGGCTGTTTGTGAGACCTTGCTATGTGCAAATTGGCTGCTGCATTTCCTATATTTCAACAGAGACTACACTTCAAAAGTACTTAATTGACTGTAAAGCGCTTTGGGATGTCCTGAGGTCATGAAAGGCACTATATAAATGAAAGTTCTTTCACTTGAGCTGAAGAGTAAGGGGTAGCCTAATAGAGGTGTTCAACTTTTTGAAAGCTTACGATAAAGGTAAATAGTAATAGATTGAAATGAGGGTAGAAAAAAATATCTTTATGAAGAGGGTGGTTAGAAAGTGGAATATCTGCCCCAAAGTGTTATTGAAGCAGAGTCCATAAATTGTTTTTAAAAGAAAATTGGATAGTAGCTTGAAAAAGAAGAGAAATATTAAAAAAGGATGTGGGCAGTGCCAGGAGAGTGGAATTAAACTAGGTGGCTGAAGTTGAGAAAAACAATGGCAGAGACTTGATGGGCTGAAGGGCCTTTCTCTACGCTTTAACATTCTATGAAATCTGAGAAACAGAAAACTTCCAAGTTAAGGGGTAATGTTCTGAGGCTAGATTTGAGAAACATTGTTGGAGCAGAACAGATAGAGCTTTACTTTGGAATTGGCTGCTCTTTAAATGTTCCAGGAGTGCTTGATCACTACTGGGAGGATAATGCAGTTCTGGTGCAGTGGCACACCTATGGTATTTCCTACTGACCCTGCACTATAATGTAAGAGTAGATCATTCTAATAAATATTTGGCATCCCGGGTCTCAGCACATGATGCAGAGAGCACCACAGGATGGATTATCGGGTGCAGCCATGGTTACACCTAGAGTCCTGAAACTGAGGGGGGGGGGAATAGCTGGGGCAGACATGGGATAACAACTGCTCCATTTATAGCTTTGGAGGTCCTGCTGCAGGAGATTCTGCAGAGAAGGCTTACTCTTTTTGGTGGTGAGGACCATTCTGTAATAAGGGGCAGCGCAAATGGAGTATGAGTAAATGCTGTCTTACCTGTGGCCCAAAGTTGGAAGCAGGTGAGAAAGAAAGCTACTGGACTATGCAAGGTTGCCAAGGTAAGTGCACTAAGGTGGCTTGATTTCAGCATTGACTTTCAATGTATCGTAACTGCACTTCATTCTAAACTTGGTACATCATAGTGGGAGAATGCATTGCACTTTGCCAATTGTTCATCTTTCTGAGTGCACAAGCATGTGCGTGTTGTTCCTGAACGCTGTTTAATATTGTCATATCAAAGTATTGACCGTGTGGCCCATGAAAAGGGCACGCTTCCAGCACAAGGTACCTGAATGCTACATAAGTCACACACTCACATAAGGATGCGGGTATTCTGGGCACATGGGTGCCACATCTTCTGTAATAAAAAAAACTTGTGGTCTTATCCTGGACCCCCGTGTTGGCCCGATTTCCACCAGTTATCAATGAGGTACTCCTGGCTTCACCACGTGTGGGGAGTCCCCTGCCCTAGCCCTGGCCCTGTCCTTCTTGTGCTGATGGCTTTGTTTGGGGTGGGCAGAGGTTCCACCCCTGAGGCCAATCGGATGGATATTCTAACCTTAGGCAGTGACACAAAGCTATGCCGGGAGTAATAAGTAGGAGTTACAGCACAGAATCAAGCCATTCGGCCCAACCATTCCATATTGGTGTTTACCCTCCGCGTGAGCAAATAGCTCTAATCACATTTACCCACTCTATTCCCATAGCCCTTTAATACGTTTTCCTTAATCCACCTATCTAATCTAACCTCGGAATCCAATTGAGTACGTTGGAAGGACTTTGGGGCCACAGCATTTACATTTTTGAGCAACCAGAATAAAATGGTAGGTACCAAGTGGTAGTGTTAGACTACCAGGGTTTAATATGAAATGAGCTTGGATAGTCTCCACTCAGTGCATACTGGTGCTACTTTTTGTAAACCTTAGATCCTAATCAGCATTTTCTAGTATGAATCATTTATGTTTTTTTTGTAATGAATTATTTCTGAAACCTTGACTATGACTCTTAAAACCACATCAGACACACACATTCCTCCTTGTCTATGACAACAGATTTTTAAATCTGTTTTCCTTCCAGCTGTCTTCTTTGGTGTATCTTCCAGTTCTGCAAGATTACTGCTGTTATAATTAAATACCAAGAAAATATTGTGTTGGTATTTTGTAATTTTTGGTACCGCTTTGCAATGTTTGCACTTGGCAGCTTGCCCCATATTCTCACCAACTGTCACATGACAATCACAGTACAGAAGGAATGTCCAAACTTCTTGTTTTTGTAGGTCGCTTAGATGAGTACTAAGGAGCCACATTTAAAGCTTAAGATCAATGTTCCCATTAATTTGCATATCTCTCAGCCTGTTTGTAGGAATAGATGTTTGTTCTGGTGGATAAGGGTGAGGCAGTGGATGTTATCTATCCATATAGATAGCAAAGTATTAGGTTGGACTGATGTGGGGCTGAAAGATAGGGAATGCATGGGGAAGATATCAAAGTAGATAACAGTTGCCTGAGGTGTTGGGGCTAATGTTGTCTATAATTTTTACAAATGAATTAGAAGACTGATTATTGTCCAAGATGTCTTAAGATTGCAGATGACTCCAAATTGGGTGCAGTGGCAGTACTAATATGCAATAATCCAGAGGAACCTGGACAGGCTAGATCAGTGGACAGAGAGGTGGCAGATGGAGTTCAACATGGATAAGTGTAAAGTCAGGAGATTAGGAAGAAGATGCGAGAATGTGGATTACATGTTAAATGGCAACATGCTTAAGGTAACAGAGCAGGGAAAAGATCTGGTGGATAGATTATTTAAACCATCAGTTCAGTGTTCACAGGCGGTCAAGAAAGAAAATAAATTGTTCGGATGCGTAGCTAAGGGTGTGACTTAGAAGTCAAAAGAAGTGATGTTGAAGTTGTATTTGGCCTTAATGAGGACATGTCTGGAGTAGTCTGTTAGGTTTTGATCTCTTTATTACAGAAAGAATATAGAAGGCGGCCAGAGGTGGGCCACAAGGCTGATCCCTCAACTGAAGGCAAAGTTATGAGGAAAAAGATTGTCTACCCTGAGGTTTTACCTTCTGGAGAAGAGGAGAATGATTGTGGTCTTAAGATTTTCACAGGAATGGAGAATTTGGATCCAAGAAACAAGATTCAAGAATAGAGGACACAATTTCAAGTTGTGTCATAAGAAAATAGGAAATGTAGGCAACATTTTTTAGTAAGAAGGTGTTAGAATTGTAGAACAGATAATGCACTTGCCAATACAAGTGCTACTCTGGTGCTGACCTGCACGGGGCAGGGGAGGAGAAGGTTTGCCTGGCCCCTCCCACCTTGTGCAAGGGGGTCGATTCAATGAATAGTTCTTTTAAAAAACTAACTATTTCTTCACGGGTCCAGGCTGCTTCCCGTGCACATCGCCCAGCCCCAGCGCCCCCCACCCCCATGCCCATGGGGCCACTTCCACATAATCTGGAGGCCTGTAAACCTCATCTCAGTCACTGTACCAGCCTCCAGTCCTATACCAGGTCACAACTGAGTCAGGGAAGTGGGAATGCCCAGAGTAGGGAGCTGTGGGCCCTGGGTTGTCCCCTGCTGTCAATGGCCTTGTAAGGGGCAGGTGGAGGTTTCTGTTAAATCCCAGAAACAGCAGGAACTTGTCCCAGACAGGCCATTGCCATTTTCCAATGGATTCCCTGAGGAAATTCAAGGCCAATATGCTTTCTTTTTTTGAAAAAATGAAGTCTGTTTATACAAGGTATAAAAGAGAGATGGAACAAGACGCAATGCTTTATGGAAAAATAACCCCCAGAGCTCAAATTATAAGCCCAATATCAGTTAGTGGGAGTGCAAAACAGACAGTAGCAGATCAGCCGCCCATTATATACCCCCCTGACTTTCCTTTCCACTGCGGTGTGTATAACGTGTGGCTGATCTGCTACTGTTTGTTTTGATTTGTGTACTTAGAGGTGTAAAGAGAGCTAATAGTAACAAAATATTAAGATACCTATAATGTGGAACTGAACTATAAAATAATAATAGTCCCAGGTTTGATGCTCAGTCAATGCTAAGATAGCTGATCTCATCCATAATGCAGTAGGGGTGCTGGAATTAATGTCAGTATTTCTGAACTGGAGGTGGGGCAGGGCAGGTTTCCCACCCTTCAGCCTTATCCAGTATTTTCTGAATGTGTGCAGACATAAGGTGAGGATAGCGATGTGCTCAGCTGTGATGTCCCTGCAGCACTCATTGTTGAAGCCAACACATGAAGAACTGTGACTTCAGAGAGGTGCTGGAGGGCACCCATTGACTATAAAACACAAATCAGCACCTTCAGGAAAGGGAGAGAGAAAATGCACAGGTTACAAGAAAACAGACATCCGAAAGTATATTGTACAAGACAACATATTGTCTGCACTGTGTTACAAGACAGTAAAAGATTGAGGTGTTGAGATGACATAAAATTGCAACAGTGAAACGTGAGAGATTTAACGGAATCTCAATCCTTCGAAGTGTTAGTGCCTTGGAACATGTTCCAGGTAGTGTTATTGAGTATATTATATAAACCTAACATCAGCTAATGCCATTTACAAGTTTCTACTTTTGACAGCAGGAGTGTTGTGGCCAACAGTGGTATTTTGCCACCTATGATTAAACACATGATTTGATCAGAAGTGATACAGTGCTCTGTTTTTAATGAATGCCAATGCATCTTCAAGGAAATCTCACAGCAATTCAACGTAAGCCTGCAATGGAAGGATTTAGAAGAAGTTATAATAATTCAAGGCAGCAAGTTCACAAACTTTAAAGGTTTTTAAAACACTAATACAATGTGTGCCCAACTCAAACCTAACTTCCTAGTTTGAGCCCAATAATTAATGTGCATTTTATTCATGCCAGAGTAATAACTGCACATTTTGTTAATAAATTAAAGCACTCTAAAAAGCAATGTTAATGTGTTTACCATTTACAAAATACTGCACCTTTAAATTTTGTTCCATTTATAATATGCAGTTTGGCCCTATATTAATAAAAGACTTCCAGCACTGGTTACAGGACACTACTCCCTTTATTATCTGCTTTAGGCATCAACCTTGGCTCAGCAGTAACACTCTCGCCTGAGTCAGAAGATCGTGGGTTCAAGCCCCACTCCAGAGACTTGAGCACATAATCTAGGCTGACAGTTCAATGTTGTCTTTCGGATGAAATGTTAAACCGAGACACATCTGCTGTCTCAGGTGGGCCTAAAAGATCCCATGACACTATTCAAGGAGCAAGGCAGTTCTCCCAGGGTCCAGGCCTATATCTATCCTTCAACCAACATCATTAAAACACACTATCTGATCATTAATCTCATTGCTGTTTGTGGGACCTTGCTGTGGGCAAATTGGTGACCACATTTCCCTCCATTACAACAGTGACTACATTTCAAAGTACTTCATTGGCAGTGAAGAACTTTGGGACGTCCTGAGGATATGAAAGGTTCGAAATAAAAGACAGTTTTTTTTTAGTACTAATGGGGTAAATTGAAATGTTAGCTGAATGGTACTAAATTACTAAAAATAAATTAAATTTTACCTCCAAGAATCAGCAACCAAAACTAAACATACCAGCAAAATTCTATTAACCTGAATACTGGCACAAAATAGTTCACTACATTTGCAAACGCTGTGAAGGATAAAAATACATGACCCAGTTTCTTCACTGTGCAGCGTGACAGGGCAGCACAAACTTAAAGTGACTTTGATAATAAATACAAAAGAGTAGTTGGAGCATTTTAATAATTAATATTTTAATTGTGGCTTTTCTGGAGAAGGGAAGAAACATTACAAACTGCACCACAGGCCTAATAGATGAAGAAACAAGCTGCATTTGAATTGCATTAAATTGTGTACTTCAGCCTTACATATAGTTTAGTGATACCTTCATTGGAACAGGTTATAGGCTAAAGTCAATTTTACAAAACACTTCAGTACTTTACTTCAACTGAGATGAATAAGATTTACTGAACACAAGCTTCTATGATGAAATGGGCCTGTACATCTGTGAATTTAGGAGGCCAAGTTTAATGAATGCTAAATTCCCGATTTATTTGGAAATATTTTATTCTTATCTTTGTAATCTATTTGTTAACTCGAGTATTATTAGTCAGATACTGACCACAGATTTACGACTGAATTCCCCCTAATTTGAAGCAGCAAATATAACATTCCTACCTGTTGGTTAGCATCTTTTGGACCAGACTGCAGCGCCCAGGCAGATATTACATTAAAGCCTTTTACCACCATGGAATCTGGGAATAGTGAAGCAAGATATTCTGCATTGGCTTCTGGGTACTGGTTTATTCGCACATTGTTACTCACATCCACAAGGATTTTGCCTACCAGTAAGTGCTTGAGATCCCACAAGGAAGCATAGTGCTCTCGATGTATAGCAACAAATATGAGATTTGTTTTCGTAACAGCATCCTCCTGATGCGTGATATCAGCAAGAGGAGGGAAGAACCCAACAGCTCGTTTGGGGTTTCTGCTTCCTATTACAACTGAGTACCCAGACCGGATAAATCTGATCGCCAATGATTTGGCAAAATCTCCACTTCCCAAAATCCCTATGGCAGACTTGGACGCTTCCTTAAAGCCACTCATGCCATTTGGTAAGAAGGTCTCACTGGCATCTTTTGCATTTCTCATGATGGAGAAGGAATCCATTGCTGCAAGGCAGAAACTGTTATGATGGGGGGGAAAAAATGGAACAAAATTATTTTAATTCATGAACATTTCACAGTTGCTTTTCCTATTTAAATATATGGCGATCCGTATATGACTAAATGACTGATTTGGCAGAATATTTGCGAGAAACATTTAGAATCACATTGAACTTAAGTGGAGCTGCAATTTGACTGAAATCCAAAAAGTTCCTATTTTAAAAGGGCAACTCCAAAAATGGAAGACATACTTCACAAAACCACAAAGGATTGGTCATGCATCCCACAATCTACTAGGGATCAGTCACATTCCTCTCTTCCCCTTCCAAAACCACACGACTGGGAAACCACACTGTACTTCCCCACCGAGACCTGTTGAAATTTTATACATTGGAACTCTATCCACTTACCCCTACTCATATATGCAAACACTCCCAGACTGCTAGTGATCTGACTCACTCCCTCCCCTTCCACCCCACTGAACTAGACAGCTAGGGATTAGGCATTTGATCATGTGTGTGAGTGCTACCACTTTCTTTTGATGTGGATGTCTAAATCTTAAATGGTCAGAAAGGAAGTCAAATTCACAATTTTCTTAAGAACTGAATGCTGTTGTAAAAATATTGCTACCTTTACAAAGGGATTAGAATTACATTAATCTTAAATTTTACCTTGGGCATTTACTAGATTTCCAATTCCATATAGGACTTCATTATTGTAATTTATTTGAAGGAGAGCATACATCTATGTTTTTATTCACCTACTTCAAACCATCACAGTAATGAAAGCCTCTTGGCCATAACCAAACATCTCACATATTCTTTGACACAGAAAATTGTAAAGATAGCAACAGCACTTAAAATATTGCACTGTTAAAGCTATTTTTGTCATAATGATAGGGACAGAGGAAGAATACAAAAACTATAATGAAAAAGGTCAGTAAGGATTTAAATACTGTAAACTCTGTTTTGATAAGTTAGGTTTTCATTTCATTTGTTTTTAGGTCCTCCAGCACCTTTTGCTTTAAAACATCATAAGTACAACAAAACATGTGTCTTCTATAATCCAGACTTTATGGTAAATGTTTTCTAATTCAGCCACTGCAGTGTAACTTCAAAGGATCTTTTATTACCCTCTTCATACACTACTAGCATAGTATATTCACTAATGCGTTCACTGAAACAGGTTCAAAATTAAACTTGAAACCAATCTAGTTAGAGATGGAAATATTAACTGCTAAATGTAAGACATAAAGCAGTACATCGCCACAGCAACATTTACACAAGCAGAAGGCTAAATGCAGCATTTGATTTGAATTCTTCAGGCATTTATATTAATGTATTTTTCCATGTACAGATACAGATTCTCAGGTATAAAATTAGAAATTGTATCACCCCCAACTGGTTATATTATCTTGTTTTTACAAAAAGAAAATGGTTAGTGAAAATTATAAGCACATAGAAAAAAATACTCACCTCTAAATCATCAAATATTCTAACCACTTTACTAAAAAGCAAAGAGGAACAGCAAAAGACAACGAAAATGCGTCTAACTATTGAGCAGAATGCTGCTAACTGAAGGACTAATGCAGGAATTGCTTACTGACCTTGTTATAAAGCCACACCACCTCTTTTACTGATCTCTCCAGATAATTACTTGAAATGGCCAATGGAATTGTGATCTGGTAGGAAAAAAAAAGAGGCCATTATTAATATGGGGATGATTGCATATTTGACTTTGAGAAATGCTTTTCTTGTCCTGAATGACTGATTTTTGTTGAAGGGAACATCAGGGACTCATCTGTATGCACATGGTGTCCTGTCCAGCAGCACGTCACAGTTCTACAGAGTGAGTCATTTACCAGCCCCTTCCGTTTTTTTCTCTCTCCCTCCCTTTCACCTCCCCCTCATGATTTTTGGCACAGAGATGCACTAATTTTAAGGCACTACGAATCTAGAATGTTGGCCTTCAGTTTTAGTTCATTATAATAAAATTTCAATTTTATTCATATTGGCAATGGTCATACATAATATCAATATGTTTTAACCAACATCTAACAAATAATATTTGCAGGATCAATAACTTCATACAGTTATCTATTTCATTCACAGCTCTGGATTACAGCAGATTCAGTTGACTATTGTCTGTATTTTAATAAACACTTTGCATGTCTATAGATGGACTGAATTAATCACCCTCTCCCACAAAAAATTAAAGATTAATAGATTGAAAACACAAAAATAAAAAGTGATAGAGCTTCAGGCACTAGATAAGTTTTTGTTGCTGATATCAGAAAATATATTACAAAAGATACAACAATCCATCAACCACAAAGCTATTATTTAGTTACATATTGTACAGGTTTTTAATTGAACTTGAGTTTTATTATGTGCATTTAGTGTTTTGTTATTAGGTGTATTTAATGTTTGGTAGCTTATGTGCTTATTGGGGTTGGGGGGGGGGGGTGGAGGGAAGAGAAAGATCACACTAAAACCAATATTGTTTGTCTGATACCCAAATTCTTCACCTCAAATTGCCACCAACAATACTTCACTTTAGTGTCTTTCGGATGACATGTTAAACCAAAGATCCGCCTACCTGTTCAGGAGGATGTAAAAGATCCCCTGGTTCTTTTTCGAAGAAGAGCAGAGTGTCCTAATCAATATTCATCCCTCAACCAAAACCACCACAAACAGACTAATGGGTCATTCATTTTATTGCTGTTTGTGGGACCACCCAATGCGCAAATTGGCATCCGCGTTTTTGTACAAAACAAGACTACACTTCAAATAGTAATTCATCGGCTGTGAGAACTTTTGTCACTTCCTGAGAGCATGAAAGGTTCATATATAAATACAGTTGTATTGCACATGGGAGACAAGATCAGTGGCACTTTTCTTCTCAAGTGGAGTGAACCAAGGTTGAGGGGGGAGAAGAGAGAGAAGGAGAAGGGGAAGAGAGAAGAAGGAGAAGGAAAACTACTGGAGACCATTGTCAAGGACAAAATCAATTCTCAATTGGAGAAGCATAGGTTAATAAGGGACAGCCAGCATGGATTTGTTAAAGGCAAATCACATCTGACTAACCTGATTGAGTTCTTTGATGAAGTATCAGAGAGGGTTGATGAAGGTAGTGCAGTAGATGTCGATATGGACTTTAAAAGGCATTTGATGAAGTACCACATAACAGACTCATTCGGAAAATAGAAACACATGGGATTAAAGGGGACAGTGGTAACTTGAATACGTAATTGGCTATGGGATAGGAGGCAGAGAGTAGTGGTGAATAGATGTTTTTCTGATTGGAGAGAAGTATGCAGTGGGGTCTCCCAGGGATCGATAATAGCACCATTGCTTTTCTTGTTATATATAAATGTCCTGGACTTGGGAATAGGGAGTACAATTTTGAAATTTGCAGATGATACAAAACTTGGCAACGTAGTAAATAGTGAGGAGGGTAGTAACAAACTTCAGGAAATAGACAGACTGGTGAAATTGGCAGACACATGGAAGATGCAATTTAATGTGGGTAAGTGTGAAATGATGCACTTTGGGAGGAACAACATGGAGAGGCAGCATAATCTAAAATGATACTATTTTGAGGGGGGTTCAAGAGCAGACAGACCTGGGGGTGCATATACACAAATCTTTGAAGGTGGCAGGGAAAGTTGATAGGGCAGTTAAGAAAGCCTATGGGATACTTGGCTTTGTAAATAGGAGCATTGAATACAAAAACAAGGAAGTCATGCTATACCTTTACAAATCACTGGTTAGTCCTCAGCTGGAGTATAGTGTACAATTCTGGGACCCACACTTCAGGCAGGATGTTAAGGCCTTGGAGAGGGTACAGAGGAGGTTTACCAGGAATGAGGAACTTCAGTTATGTGGAGAGACTGGAGAAGCTGGGATTGTTCTCCTTAGAGCA
Source organism: Heptranchias perlo (assembly GCF_035084215.1). NCBI lineage: Eukaryota > Metazoa > Chordata > Chondrichthyes > Hexanchiformes > Hexanchidae > Heptranchias > Heptranchias perlo. The sequence continues at coordinate 123,802,467 of NC_090326.1, forward strand.
GAGAAAGTTAAGGGAAGACCTGATAGAGGTATTCCAAATAATGAGGGGTTTTGATGGAGCAAAAAGATAGAAATTGTTTCCTCTGGGAAGTGGGTCGGTAACCAGAGGTCACAGATTTAAAATAATTGGCAAAAGAACTAGAGGGGAAATGAGAAGAATTTTTTTCACACAGAGGGTTGTTAAGATCTGGAATGCACTACCTGAAAGGATGGCGGAAGCAGATACCATAGGAATTTTCAAAAGGCAATTGGACATGTGCTTGAACAGGACTAATTTGTAGGGCTACGGGGAAAAAGCTGGGCTATGGGACTAAATTGGACAGCTCTTTCAAAGAGTCGGCACAGTCTCTATGGGACGAATAGTCTCCTTCTGTGCAGTAAAATTCCATGTTTCTAAGCAGGAGGAAAGGGCAAGAGAGAAGGGTGGTGGTGGTGGTAGGGGAGGACGGCAACAAGATCTCTAATCCAAATGGAATCTCTTCCATTATCCTCAAGATAACTGCCCCTGAAGTTACCCTGACCTTTAATACTACTCTCAGGAGACCGTTCCTTTTTGGAAATTTGCTTATGTACATCACATCTTTAAGAAAGGTGACAGTTCTTATCTTTCCAGCTATTAATGTCCTTATATTGCTAATTTCTAAAGAGGCAATGATTAACTCAAATTATCCACCGTCTTGAAAGTTCTAGCATAATTTATGATCATGGCTATGGCTGAAGCACGGCCATTCTACTAGTGAACTATGTTATGAAAATCAGGAACTCTGTGAACATTTTGGTCAATAATCAGTCATTGTCTTGGACAACTGTCAGGCCTTGCACAGTGCACTTCTAAAACATTTACCATCATATGGCCTCCAACCAAAGCCATGTTCATGTCTATCTAGTTTCTTCTCAAATAAATGCATCTCCTGTAATTGATGGCACATCTTCTGAATGTTTCGCCATTAACTCAAGAATTCCCGAAGGCACTGTCCTCTCTTCCACTCTGTTCCTTCTTTATATCCATGACAGCCTCCAAATAACTTCACTCTTTTGTAAATAATCTTACTCTACATCCATTAATCTACTTAAGATTGTATGTTTACAGTGCTCGTGGCCTCTGGTCTTCTCCAAGTGCAATGACTAAATCATGAAGAGTTTTGATAGAGTAAATAGGGAACACATTTCCTCCGGTTGGGGAGTCAGTGACAAAGCATGATCAATTTAAAATAGCCAGTGAGTGAAAAGAGAGGTTAGGAGAAATTTCTCTGTGCAGCAGGTTGTTGGAGCGTGGAATGCTTTGCCTCAGGAAGTGGTTCAGGCAGAATCCATTGCACTTTTTAAGGGAAAGCTGGATAAATATTGAAACGGAGGACTATGGGAAGAGTGGAGCAGAGGGATTAGTTTTGGATTGAAGAGCCGGCACAGACATAATGGGCTAAATGCCTTTAAACTTCTCTGGTCCTAAAAGAATAAGTACTTGGCTTCAGTGGTGGATGCCTACCAAACTTTGAGACCTTGGAAATATTTGAAAGCCTGGGTATCTGGAAACCTGTACACTCCAGAGTTTTGGTTCCAGGCACGCATGTCCATGTAAACAGAGCAGCTCAGAGGATGGGTATTCTGCGTGACTGGCTCGCCTCCCAACTCCCCAAAGCCTCTCTACCACCTACAAGGCACAAGTCAGGAGTGTGGTGGAATACTCTCGACTTGCCTGGATGGGTGCAACTCCAATAACCCTCAAAAGGCTCGACACCATCCAGGACAAAGCAGTCCGCTTGATCGGCATCTCATCCACTGGCTTAAACATCTACTCCCTCCACCATCGGCGTACCGTAGCTGCAGTGTGTACTATCTACAAGATGCACTGCAGCTACTCACCAAGATTTCTTCAGCAGCACCTCCCAAACCCATGACCTCCACCACCTAAAAGGGCAAGGGCAACAGGTGAATGGAAATACCAATGCCTCCAAGTTCCCTTTAAAGTCACACACCATCCTGACTTGGAAATATATCGCCGTTCCTTCACTGTCACTGGATCAAAATCCTGGAACTCTCTACCTAACAGCACTGTGGGAGAACCTTCACCACACGGACTGCCGTGGTTCAAGAAAAAAGCCCACCACCACCTTCTCAAGGGCAACTAGAGATGGGCAATAAATGCCGGCCTTGCCAACGATGCCCACATCCTGAGAATGAATTAAAAAAAGATTTATTGACATAGGCTCAGCTACGCTGGCTGAACGTGCTAGTACCCATGGTAATACAAAGGAATTTTCTTAAAGGACATCTAAGAAACGCCACCTTCTTTAACTAAACATAGGTCTAATTCAAACAAATGCATCTTCAGAATAAATGTAAGGACTTGCACAACACCAGGTTATAGTCCAACAGTTTTATTTTAAATCACAAGCTTTCGGAGCTTACCTCCTTCGTCAGGTGAGTGAAGGGTTCTAAAAACGCATAGCATAAATAGTCAGAGAACAATGCCTGGTGATTACAGATAATCTTTCCAACTGCCCGCTATCACATCTCGGCTGGGAGACGATCACAGCAATCAAAGGTGTCGTTGGTGTTCAGACAGGTTAGCCACGGAAAATATTACATCCCAGTATACTGAATACACAATGGGACTGGGAGGGAACCCTCCTGTCTGGCGATTGTTGTGCGGTGTCCGTTCATCCGTTGTCGCAGTGTCTACATGGTCTTGCCGATGCATACACTGACCATGCAGACACTGCGACAACGGATGAACGGACACCGCACAACAATCGCCAGACAGGAGGGTTCCCTCCCAGTCGGGAAACACTTCAGCAGTCAAGGACATTCAGCCACCGATCTTCGGGTAAGCGTTCTCCAAGGCGGCCTTCGAGACACACGACAACGCAAAATCGTCGAGCAGAAATTGATAGCCAAGTTCCGCACCCATGAGGACGGCCTCAACCGGGATCTTGGGTTCATGTCACGCTACACGTAACCCCACCAGCGAAAAAAAGTTATCTGTTTTTAATACAACTGGACATTCTCTCTCTCTCTCTGCCTTTCGGGTCTCTTTCTCTCTCTGTCTTTGTAATCTGACCCATTGTGTATTCAGTATACTGGGATGTAATGTTTTCCGTGGCTAACCTGTCTGAACACCAACGACACCTTTGATTGCTGTGATCGTCTCCCAGCCGAGATGGGATAGGGGGTAGTTGGAAAGATTATCTGTAATCACCAGGCATTGTTCTCTGACTCTTTATGCTATGCATTTTTAGAACCCTTCACTCACCTGACGAAGGAGGTAAGCTCCGAAAGCTTGTGATTTAAAATAAAACTGTTGGACTATAACCTGGTGTTGTGCAAGTCCTTACATTTGTCCATCCCAGTCCATCACCGGCATCTCCACATCTTCAGAATAAGGCAGAGACTTAACTCTGTTCTGTAGAAAATCAGCTTTTAAGGAGTATCATGTAAAGGAAAAAATTTTTGCAACAAACTACTAACTGTCATTGTGGTCAGAACAGCTGAACACTTTTGTATATTAGTTTTCCATACTAGAACAAGAATACCATCTGCAAACACATTACTTTTTATAGGTTTTTCTCTGGCTTTGTTCCAGATGTGAATGCTATACAGATATACAGATAGCAATAGATGTTATAAAGCTTGCTTGGACGCCAAACCAAAATCTACACAAATTCTCCCAGCAATTTGAAATGAGTCCTGTTAAGTTAATCTTCAACTAAATTTTAAATCTTCAAAACGGCTACACGAAAATCTAAAAAATATCCCAGATTTGTAACAATTTAAAATTCTGAACTGAATTTAAAAAGTGGAGATATATAATAAAACGACAACAGCATTACGGCAAACTTCAACAATGGATTCCAGTACGTACAAATGACAACCCACTTTGGATTCTACAAAGTATATTGTAGTCATTGAGGAAAATAGAACTGCACCAATAATTTTGCACTATGACAGTGGTTATAATGGCAGGTTTTAATTTTCACACAGACTGGGAGAAGCTGAACAGCACAAGTCATAAAGGCAGTGAATTTCTAGAATGTATTTGGGATAGTTTTCTAGAACAATGGGTTTTAGAACTGACAAGGGAACAGGCCGTACTGGATTTAGTGATGAGTCAAAGAATGGCTGCTGTGGAAAAGGGGAAAGTGTCACGCTAGTATAGTAGAGACCTCATTTCTGAAGTGCATTGGTGGGACAGAGTAGAAGGAACTTTACTGTGTATCCTCACATTGCTGTACCTGACTTTACAGCATTTTTTGACAGGGTTGGATGTCTAAAATGGAAAGCGTATCACATTCTCACCCAAATGTGACATGGAATAAGGGAACAATGGCATGCTGGATGTCCTGCTTAGGCAACTCAGATACAAGAATTAATCTGCGGTCCAGTTCCTAGACTATGCATTAATACTAATGTTTACTTTTTCTCTGCCGGCTGGATTTTTGCTGTCTAAATGCTCATGCAGCCTGTCATCAATGGCTATCTAAGTTTGCCCAATACAGTGATTGAATATGTACCACAGAGAACAGAATTTTGTACAGCAGTTCTTTTGTAGTTTTCAGTCTTCTCCCTCACCATTGCTCCACAACTGGGTCTTTATTCTGGGTGAGGACCCATTCCAGCTCAAAGTCAATCATGTACCTGTCTCTTAAACTTAATTTGATAATCAAGAGGAGCTACAGGAGAAAGCAAAATCTCATTAGGTGTAGACTCCTTTGAGATCTCATTTCGTGCCCTGGTGCTGATCCTATCAAAGCAGGATATAAATTCAGACTTTATCTTTGTAATGCACCAATGGGATGAGTCAATTTAATCATACAACATCCATACAACTGCTCACTTGAGTATCGCTGGACAGAAGGAGTCATAATCAAGAGGGTTGATTTTCTGTATAAGAGCTGCCCAACAAAAACATCAAGACATCGTTCTCATAACCCAAGGAAAGTTTGATGGATGGGACATCAGATAGTTGACATAGTGGAGAGTATCGAAGGCATCCTGGTGGATAACAAACACATTAAATAAGTTCTACATTCAGTATGTAGACAGGATGTTGTCAAAGGTATTGCTATATCTACCCATAGCTCTGGAAACTGATGAATCTATGATTGTAACATTGGAAGACAAATTTTTATAGTCTGTAGTTTCCTTCTACTACCACATAAGAATGTAAGAAATAGGAGCAGGAGTAGGCCATACAGACCCTCGAGCCTGCTCCGCCATTCAATCAGATCATGGCTGACCTTTGACCTCAACTCCACTTTCCCACTCGATCCCCATATCCCTTGATTCCCCTGGAGTCCAAAAATCTATCTATCTCAGCCTTGAATATACAGCCCTCTGGGGTAGAGAATTCTCAAGATTCACAACCCTCTGAGTGAAGAAATTCCTCCTCATCTCAGTCTTAAATGGCCGACCCCTTATCTTGCGACTATGCCCCCTAGTTCTAGACTCTCCAGCCAGGAGAAACAACCTCTCAGCATCCACTCTGTCAAGCCCCCTCAGAATCTGGTATGTTTCAATGAGATTACCTCTCATTCTTTTAAACTCCAGAGCCCATTCTACTTAATCTCCCCTCATAGGACAACCCTCTCATCCCAGGAATCAATCTAGTGAACCTTCGTTGCACCGCCTCAAGGGAAATATATCCTTCCTTAGATAAGGAGACCAAAACTGTACACAGTACTCAAGGTGTCGTCTCAGCAAAACCCTGCACAATTATAGCAAGACTTCCTTACTCTTGTACTCCAACCCTCTTGCAATAAGGACCAACATATCATTTGCCTACCTAATTACTTGCTGTACCTGCACGCTAACTTTCTGTGTTTCTTGTACGAGGACACCCAAATCTATCTGAACACGAACATTTGATAGTTTCTCACTATTTAAAAAATATTCTGTTTTTCTATTCTTCCTACCAAAGTGAATAACCTCACGTTTCCCCACATTATACTCCATCTGCCACATTCTTGCCCACTCACTTAACCTGTCTATATCCCATTGCAGACACTTTGTGTCCTCCTCACAGCCTACTTTCCCACCTAGCTTTGTATCATCAGCAAACTTGGATACATTACACTTGGTTCTTTCATCTAAGTCATTAATATAGATTGTAAATAGCTGAGGCCCAAGCACCGGCAAACCACAAGTTACAGCCTGTCAACCTGAAAATGACCCGTTTATCCCTACTCTCTGTTTTCTGTCCATTAACCAATCCTCTATCCATGCTAATATATTATCCACAACCCCTTGAGCCCTTATCTTGTGTAATAATCTTTTATGTGGCACCTTATCGAATGCCTTTTGAAAATCCAAATGTGCTACATCCACTGATTCCCCTTTATTTACCCTGCTAGTTACATCCTCAGAAAAACTCTAATATATTTGTCAAACACAATTTCCCTTATCATAAAACCATGTTAACTCTGTCTAACCATATCATGATTTTCTAAGTCTCCCGTTACTACTTCCTTAATAATGGATTCCTGCATTTTGCCGATGACTGATGTCAGGCTAACTAGCCTGTAGTTCCCTGTTTTCTCTTTCCCTCCTTTCTTGAATAGCGGTGTTACATTTACTATATTCCAATCCACTGGGACCATTCTAGAATCTAGGGAATTTTGGAAGATTATAACCAATTCATCCACTATCTCTGCAGTCACCTCTTTTAGAACCCGAGGATGTAGGCCATCAGGTCCAGGGGATTTATCGGCTTTTAGTCCCATTAGTTTCTCAAGTACTTTTTCTCTACTGATTTACTTACTTTAAGTTCCTCACTCTCATTAGCCCCTTGGATCCTCACTATTTCTGGTATTCTTTTTGTGCCTTCTTCTGTGAAGACAGATAGAAAATATTTGTTTAACGTCTCTGCCATTTCCATATTCCCCAATATAATTTCTCCTGTCTCAGCCTCTAAGGGACCAATGTTTACTTTTGCCACTCTCTTCCTTTTTACATATTTGTTGAAGCTTTTACAATCTGTTGTTATATTTCTTGCTAGTTTACTCTCTTATCCTATTTTGTCCCTTTTTTTCAATTATTTGGTCATCCTTTGCTGGTTTTTAAAATTCTCCCAATCCTCAGGCTTACTACTCTCTTTCGCAACATTATAAGCAATAAGCTTCTTTTAATCTAATACTATCCTTAACTGGGTGACATGGACATGTTGGGCCGAAGGGCCTGTTTCCATGTTGTAACTTCTATGATTCTATGATTCTTTGGTTAGCCACAGATGGATCACTTTTCCCGTGGAATTTTTATTTCTCAATGAAATGTATATTCATTGAGAATTTTGAAATATTTATTTAAATGTTTGCCATTGCTTATCTACCGTCGTACCTTTTAACCTAATTTTTCAATCTATCTTAGCCAACTCGCCCCTCATACCTATGTAATTGGCTTTATTTAAAGACTCTAGTTTCGGACTTAAGTATGTCACTCTCAAACTCAATGTGAAATTCTATCATATTATAATCACTCTTCCCCAGAGGATCCTTTACTATGAGATTACTAATTAATCCTGCCCCATTACACAATACAAGATCTAAAATAGCCTGTTCCCTGGTTGGTTCCACAGCAAATAATTTTGCTCACTTTTTTCTAGGTGCATTCCACTAATACTTTGCATCCTCCAAAGTGACATTAACAGGAATTCTGGAGATTAAGGGCATTTCAAAGGCAACCCCAAGTGCCTTGGTTTCCTTTAATGTTAGCTGTCTCTTTTGCTGGGGGATCCCATTGACCAGGCACTAACTGATTAACAACTTCTAGCAAGAGTAAATTTATACTGAATTGATCAATGTTTTTATTGGGTTGAGAAAGGTAAATCCTTGCAATAATGTTTACAGTGCAGGGGAGTGATAATGAACCTTTACAATTCTGTTACTCAGAATTTGATTTAAATTACCATTATCACCAAGTCACATTTTGTGACATTACCTGGCCGAAATGTGTCAATGGCTTGATTGAGGGTCCACTGTTCTAATCAATTTAAAACAAAACAAAATGCAACCTTCAAAAAAATAAGGGTAAATGGTATAATTTTTAAAAAATGTAATGTATTTTGATTTCTTTATTCATTCTTCCTCTGCATTTTTCTTTAGGATCTATCCACCATGGAGTGCAATCTCCAAGAACCATGGAAGTTCACAGAACAGAAAGAGGCTATCTGGCTCCATTGAGCCTGTGCTGGCTCTGAGTTCAATTCAAAACTAATCCTGCTGCCTTGTTCTCTCCCCGTAGCTCTATATATTTGTAAGAGGCTGAATAAATTCAATGATAATGCAGCCTCGCAATAAACTAAGAAGATTAATGTAACTTCAGGCATTTTTTGTTATTCAAATCGAAAAAGTTGCTATCTTCAGTTGGTAACAGCTAATCTCTCCATTCTCTACTGTAGTCCCAGCTAGAAGAGTTTATTTAGTCATATATGATAACAGTTTCTAATAGGACGTTTTAACAGCGAGTGTGCAATAAGACCTGAAAGATTAACTCAGTTGCATGAAAGGTCACCGACCTAAAATGTTAACTCTGTTTCTCTTTCCACATATGCTGTCTGACCCGCTGAGTGTTTTCAGCATTTTCTGTTTTTATTTCAGATTTCCAGCATTTGCAATATTTTACCTTTGCAAATATTTCACTCGTCTCTTGTATTCACATGCTGGATTCCGCCATAGTCGAGGATGGGGATGTTCAAGGAGAATAATCCTTCCATTAGTTGTCTCACTGTCCACTACCATTCTCAATAGGACGTAGTAAGGCTACAGAACTTTGCTTTGATCCATTGGTTGTGGGCCTGCTTTGCTCTGACAACAGTATACCACTTTTGGTGTTTGGCATGCAGATAGCCCCATGTTGTGGCTTCACTGGGTTGGCACCTCATTCTAAGGTACGCCTGCTGCTGCTCCTGCCATATCCTTCTACATTCCTTTAAATCAGGGTTGCTTTCTAGGCCTGATGGTAATGGAGGATGTGCCTGACTACTTTATGGATTGTGGTGGTAAACAATTCTGCTGCTTCTGATGGCCCACAACACCTCATGCATGCACCTCTTTTGAATGACATTTGAGAAAAGTGTGATACATACATGTTACAGAAGTGTTATCTTGGCTTAGTTGGTATAACTTTCAGCCAAGCAAAAAAGCTATGGGTTCAAGCCCCACTCTAGGACTAAGGCACATAGTTTAGGCTGACACTTCAATGCAGTACTGTGGGGGTGCTGCATTGTCAGAGGTGCTGTCTTTGCTAGATGAGACATTAAACTAAAGCCTCATCTGCCTGCTCAGTTGGATGCAAGAGATCCCTTGAAATTACATGAAGAGCAGGGAGTTCTCTTGGCCAACATTTCAAGCTTAACCAACACCATCAAAAACAGATTAACTGGTAATTCATCTCATTTGCTGCCTGTGGGATATTGCTGTGTGCTTATTGGCTGTCACGTTTGCCTAAAAATGAATGTACTTCACAATTAATTCATTGGACATGAGGTCCTTTGGGATGTCCTGACAACATGATAAGGCACTTTATAATTGCAATTTCTCTCACATGTTCAACATTTTCAAGTGTCACACTTTGCTGTGCGAGCACCACCCTAGCTGCAAGACTTTTACTATACTCGCAGATCTCGCATGGTGATGTTTTTGGTGAGTCAGAGATCATGCTGTTGTAAGCGGGTGGGAGAAAAGGTGCACATCTCTAGTGAAATAATCTGGAACGTTTCTAAGACTTGTGCCCAGAAACCTTGAAGTGAGTGTCTTTTGATTAGTTATTTTGTGGAATCAATTGTTTTACTCATCTCAAAATGGATCTGGGTAGATTGAGGAAGTTGGCAAAAGACTGGGATTTGTCCTTCAATGCAGACAAGTGTGCAGTTATGAATCTGGATGCACAGAATTTGGGGAAAGAGTATAACATGGGTGGGTGTAAGTTAAAAGTGATTAGGAGGAAAACTTGGCAATGGTCACTGACTGTTCCTTAAAAAGTTCAATCTCAGCGTCAGTGGCTATGACCAAAGTAAGCAGGGAACTAGGCTATAATGCCCAGATCATTCAGTATAAAACTAGGGCCACAACAATAGGGTTATATGAGACTTTGGTGTGACCTTATGGAGAGTATTGTGTACACTTTTGGTCTCACCCTACTTAAAAAGACATTTTGGCTCTAGAAAAGGACAAGAAGGATGATCCCTACCCTACGTGCATTGAACTATGGAGAAATACTTTGTGCTCTGTGTTTGGAGTCACTTGAGAGGCAAAGACGTAGAGGGCATCTAATTCAAATTACTAAGGCCATCGAGAACATACAAGTTGAATGATTGAGATAATGAGGGCAGGTAGAACTATTGACCATCCATTTAAATTGAGAAAACAGAGTGAAGTTGGATGAGTGGAAGTTTTATTTTTCACAGAGGTTGATTACCATCCCCAGAATGCTGTTCCACAGTTAATGAAAACTGACTCTTTGCAGTCATCCTTCAGAGAGGCATTGAATGCATTTTTGGAAAATTATGAGATCACAGCAGATGGAAGAAAAGAATTTGGGTAATAACCAACAGATTGAGGCCTCCTGCAACTTGCCTGATCATCATGGAGGGGTCAGAGGGGAATTTTTGACAGAGGTTCCTGAAATTGGCTATAGTTCTGTGCCTTTTCTATCTCTCCCAGGATGTGTGGAAAGGGTAGGGCTATAAGGGCAAGTCCAATAAGAATGCGTATCGGCCCGATGGCCTTTTCTCATCATGGGTACATAACATAACCAATGGAAAAGATACAGTATGGATTCACTTGGATGTCACCAAGAATGAAAGGTTGCAGTCATGGAGTCTGGCGAAGTTGAGGGGAATTTTTTCACTAGAATGGTTCCAGGGATGAGGGACTTAAGTTATGTGGATAGACTGGAGAAGCTGGGATTGTTCTCCTAACAGCAGATAAGATTGAGAGGAGACTTGATAGAGGTGTTCAAAATCATGAGGGGCCTAGACAGAGTAGATAGAGAGAACCTGTTCCCATTGGCAGAAGGGTCAAGAACCAGAGGACACAGATTTAAGGTAATTGGCAAAAGAACCAAAGGCGACATGAGGAAAAACTATTTTACCCAGCGAGTGGTTACGATCTGGAATGCACTGCCTGAAAGGATGGTAGAGGCTCATTCAATCGTGGCTTTCAAAAGGAAATTGGATAAATACTTGAAGGAAAAAAATTTGCAAGGCTACGGGGAAAGGGCGGGGGAGTGGGGCTAGCTGGATTGCTCTTGCAGAGAGCCGGCATGGGCTCAATAGGCAGAATGGCCTCCTTCTGTGCTGTAACCATTCTACGATTCTAGAGGTAAGCAGGTTAAGGAGTGACTTAATAGGAGGTTCAAGATTATTAAGAGTTATCATAAGGTAAATAATGATTGATTTGTCGACTAGGGGAAACAGAAGCTCACTATCGCTGCATAAAAATCTTTATGTAGGCAATTATTGTTTTTCACTTTTCAGTATAAACAAATAAATCGGAATGGTTAAAGCATCTGTGCTCCCAGAGTCTCCCTGAAGTTAAAAAAAACAAGCATTTGATAATCATGTGACTCTTTTGAAAAAAAAAATCACCCTCCAGTTCATTTTGAAATAATTTGGAAAAACAAATTCCTAAATACTGGTATAGCCCAAAACATGTTATCAGCTACACTGAGAAAATCATAATGAAATACGCTGCAAGATTCTCCACATCGCACATGCTCAGTCTGTGGTATCCGAGGAATTGCAAACACAGGTGGGAGTTGAGAACTTTCACTGACAAGGTGATAGCTCTGGTTTGAATATCAACTCCAGGCATTGGCCATTGAGAAAGACAGAGGCCTCCAACTAAAAACATTAATGAAGATACTCAGACACAAAAAAGACAATTTTATAGCAATGTTTAATCGTGTTAGTGAACTATGTAATTTTTCATGTTTTTATTATGTTAGAAACCTTATTTTGAGCCCTGAATAATTGAAGAAAAGAAAAAATAGCAAGCAGGTTTTAGAAAACAGATTTTGATTTTGGAAAAGTAATGTGATTGACTTAGTTCATGCTGTTTTTACTGGTAATTTTGTGTCACCCATAGTTAAGGAGTTCTGACTTGTCACTTCTTTGCAAATACAAAATTTGAGCCAACCAGCTGCAAGAAATCTGCATATGCTGTGCCAAATGCAACATCTGTAGTGTGATGCACAAGACATTTTTGCTGACACCATTTAGATGATAAGCAGATCTTATGTGGCATTGCTCATGGTGTGCCAGACAAAATGCGGTTCAATATAAACTACAGATGTTATGTCATGTAAGGCATAACATCCCATGACCATTGGTTTACAGTGACTAAGTCAAATTCCACTAATATGTGGTATTCTGGGATTTTTCCAAGCACTTTCGCAACTCTGTCCATTATTCTGAGAACTGTAAATCATTGGCCAAATATATTTATTTTCAAAACTTGCATTTATATAGCACTTTTGACATAGAAAAAAGTCCCAACGTGCTTCACAGAGGCATAATTTTTTTAAAAAGACACCGAGCAAAAGAAAGAAATATTACAAGTGATGACCAAAAACTTGAAAATGTGTATTACAAAGGGTCTTAAAGGAGTAAAGGGGCATGAAGAGGAAAAGGGGTTTAGGGAGGGCCTTCCAGATCATGGGGCCTAGGCACAGCAAAGGGAGGGAGAAAGCACGAGGCCAGAATCAGAGGAACAGAGGGTACGGCGGGGGTGGGGCAGGGCAGAGGGCATGGGGATTGTAGGGCTGGAAGCAAGTTACCAAGATGGTGAGGGACAAGCCAGAAGGGCTTTAAACATGAGGATGAGATTTTTAAATTTGAGCAGTAGGCCGTCCAGCCCCTCGAGCCTGTTCCGTCATTTAATTTGATCATGGCTGATCTATGTCTTAACTCCATTTACCAGCCTTGGTTCTATATACCTTAATACCCTTACCAAGCAAAAATCTATCAATCTCAGTTCTTAAATTGTCAATTCACCTAGTCTCAACAGCCACTACCCAATACTACCTCCAATAACAAGGATAATTTGCAACAAAAACAGTCCAGATAAGTAAAGGTACAAGAACTCTAACCCATAATCTGGTACATAATGGAATAGATTGGATTTATGAAATCTAAGAGTCAGTATTGGGGAAGATAGAGATTGATTCTCAAGAGCATTTAAATTCCTAGGAGGACAACACAAATGGAACTTTGGGACATGGTCAGAAAAACTAGTACCACCATTCAGTGGAAAAGTCTTGACTGTATTCTCACATATGGATCCTAAACTCTACACAAAATATAATACAATGAAATATGCAGTCCTTAATTGTTATAATCTCACATCAGAAATTTATCGACATAAGTTTAGAATGGCATAGAAAGTCCCTAATTGTACATACAATGAATTAGTTCTAGAGATGCAGGGTGCATAGAAACTGCAGCTAGAAGCAGAAGATGAAAAGTTGGATGAGGAGATATTTGGAAAGGACATTTTTTTTTACTGGGCAACAAATAAAAAAACTTCAAGTGAGATGGCTGAGAATGTTAGCCATTATTGGCTGCAGGAAAATTGAGATGCAGGTTGGAAGACAAATGTTCCACACTGGCCAACCAGCAAACAACTCACTGAGCCTGCACAGTGCAGCCAAGCAAATCACAGAGGCGAGACAAAGGAAATTAAACGTTTTAAATGCAATAAAGTGGGACACATGAATTAACTGCTGGTCAGAGAGGGTCTAGGTGCAATCAGTCAGGAAGGCAAAATTCCAGTGAGAAAGGAAACTGCTGGGCTAGTAGTGATCTGACTGCAGGAAATCTGCAATAGTAGTGAATGAGTAGCAAAAAGAAGATTGCATCATATGGTGTGTATGCGATAGTGGTAAGCACATTTGTTATGGAGAGATTCACATATAAAGGGCAAGACTGCCCACATTTATGGTTCTGTGGGGTGGCAGATGTACCTATTGGCCAAATTATGGCTAACATTCTAGACAGGATTAATTAATGACCTCATCGTAAAGGTGCCTCTAGGTAGCACTGATCATAATATGACTGAATTTCACATTCAGTTTGAAGGAGAGAAGAGTAAGTCTAAAACTAATGTTTTAAACTTAAATAAGAGCAATTATGAGGGCATGAAGACCAGAGCTGGCTAAAGTGAACTGGGGAACTTAGGTTAAGGGATATGTCAGTAGAGATGCAGTGGCAGACATTTAATGAGATATTTCATAACACTCAGCAAAAATACATTCCAGTGAGAAAGACTCTAGGGGAAGGACGTACCATCCGTTGCTAACTAAGGAAGTTAAAGATAGTATCAAATTGAAAGAAAGTATACAATTCCGCGAAGATTAGTGGCAGGTCAGAAGATTGGACAGAATATAAAAAACAGCAAAGAAAGACTAAAAGAATAATGAGGGAGAAATTAGAGTACGAGAGAAAGCTAGCTAGAAATATAAAAAGATAGTAAGAGTTTCTACAGTATTTAAAAAGGAAAAGAGTAAGTAAAGTGAGCGTTGGTCCTCTAGAAAGTGAGAGTCTGGGGAATTAATAATGGAGAATAAGGAAATGGCGAATGAATTGAACAGATATTTGTGTCCATCTTCACTGTAGAGGATACAAATAACATGCCAGAAATAACTGTGAATCAAGGGGTGAAAGGGAGAGAGGAACTTAAAACATTTACAATCACCAGGGAAAGGATTTTGAAAAAATAACATTAGCAGTAAAAGCTGACAAGTCCCCAGGTCCTGACGGACTTCATCCTAGGGTCTAAAAGATAGTAGATGCATTGGTATTAATTTTCCAAAATTCCCTAGATTCTGGAAGGGTTCCATCAGATTGGAAAATAGTGAACGTAACTCCTATATTCAAGAAAGGAGAGAGACAGAAAGCAGGAAACTACAGGCCAGTTAACTTACCATCTGTCATAGGGAAAATGCTACAATCTATTATTAAGGAGGTTATAGCAGGGCACTTAGAAAATCTCAATGCAATGAGGCAGAGACAACATGACTTTGTGAAAGGGAAATCATGTTTGACTAATTTATTAGAGTTCTAGAGTTCATTGTGTAGGGGTTAACATATTAGCATAGATAAAGGATTGATTAGCTAACAGGAAACAGAGAGTAGGCATTTTAGGACAAGAGCAGCAGGCACATGGGAACAACACCAGCTGCACGTTCCCCTCCAAGTTACACACCATCCTGACTTGGAAATATATCGCCGTTCCTTCATCGTCGCTGGGTCAAAATCCTGGAACTCCCTTCCTAACAGCACTGTGGGAGAACCTTCACCACACAGACTGCAGCGGTTCAAGAAGGCGGCTCACCACCATCTTCTCAAGGGCAATTAGGGATGGGCAATAAATGCCAGCCTCGCCAGCGACGCCCAAATCCCATGAACGAATAAAAAAAAAAATGGGCCATTTTCAGGTTGACAAAATGTAACAAGTAGAGTGCCACAGGGATCAGTGCTTGGGCCTCAACTATTTACAATCTGTATCCATGACTTGGGTGAAGGGACCGAATGTATGGTTGTTAAATTTGCTGATGACACAAAGGTAGGTAGGAAAGTAAGTTGTGAAGAGGACATAAGGAGTCTGCAAAGGGATATAGATAGGTTCAGTGTATGGGCAAAAATATGGCAGATGGAGTATCATGTGGGGAAATGTGAACTTGTCCACTTTGGCAGGAGGAATAGAAAAGCAGTATATTATTTAAATGGAGAGAGATTGCAGAACTCTGAGGTACAGTGGGATCTGGGTGTCCTAGTACATGATTCACAAAAAGTTACTATGCAGGTACAGCAAGTGATTAGGAAGGCAAATGGAATGTTGTCATTTATTTAAAGGGGAATGGAATATAATACTGTGTGCATTTCTGGTCTCCTTATTTAAGAGCATAATTGCTTTGGAGGCGGTTCAGAGAAGTTTCACTCGACTGATTCCTGGGATGAGAGGGTTATCTTATGAGGAAAGGTTGGACAAGTTGGGCCTGTATATACTGGAGTTTAAAAGAATGAGGGGTGGTCTTATTGAAACATATAAGATGCTGAGGGGATGTTTCCCCTTGTGGGAGAGACTTGAACTAGGGGCCAGTTTAAAAATAAGAGGTCTCCCATTTAAGATGGAGAATGAGGAGAATTTTTTTCTCTGAGGGTCGTGAGTCTGTGGAACTCCCTTCCCCAGAGAGCGGTGGAGGCAGGGTCATTGGATATTTTTAAGGCTGAGTTATATAGATTCCTGATTAACAAGGGAGTCAAAGGTTAGAGTAGGTAGACAGGAAAGTAGGGTTGAGGTCACAATCAAATCAGCCATGATCTTATCAAATGGCAGAGCAGGCTCGAGGGGCTGAATGGCCTACTCCTGCTCTTAATTTGTATGTTCATACGTATGTTCGTAATAGCCTATATAGACCACTTAAAAAGTAAGAGTTTCAGCATCCATATTATTTGAGGTTTTGGTACAGGATGGTTTAAATATCAGATGTTATAGCCAACATATTTAGTGAGAAGGAAAAGCCAAAAAGAGGAGCCAGTGCAGTGTAGAATCAGCACAATCAGCTGCAGCAGACGTGGTCAACATTGTACAAGGAAAGACACTTCACCTGCTTAAACAGGGTCAAGTGGTCACTCTGTCCATAGGCAAAAGACCTGCTATATTAGTGAACATTTTTTTTGGGACAGCCAGGTACATCCCAAAATTCACCACCATACTTTAGACATCCAAGCCCAATTACAGAGAACTCTACATATGTAGAATTTTCATTTTCCCAATATGAAGTGCACACACTGTCCCTGTAGGAACACCACCTACTTACCTAAACCCAGATAATTTAAGAATACGTTGGTAAGAACCATGGTTTAGAAAACCCTAATGTGTGCTTAGGAACACTGTAAAAATGTAATCAACTAATAAGACACAACTTACCAGAACATTACTCTGTTAAGCTTATTACATAGTTGTCTGGAGCTGAGTGGCAAGAATCACTGCTGCCAGTTACAGATCTTCACCTCCAGATCCCATCAATGAGCCAGACTGATCCTTAGGTCATCAACAACACTCCTGTATTGCAGAACAGCCTGGTTCAAGTATAGGATTACTGAGTTTATCACACAAAATCAAATTGGTGCCAATCTTCTATTACCAGGAGTGTCATCTTGGCATCAATTTGATTCCAAAATAACGCCAGTTAACCCCTCACACGGACGACAGTCATTAGTTGACATTTAGACAGCTGACAACCTCAGGTTTGAGCCTCACTAGGCAGGCACCAGGAACAGTGGGGGAAAACACAGACTCCAATATAAACAGTTCCACAGCCTCCTGTTAACCAATCTATCGTTATGTTAATAGGCCGTATTCATAGTTTGTTTGAATTGGGCGAGAAGACTCTTATTGGTGCCCGGTAGGTTTCCGTCTGCTGCTGGTCTAGGTTCAATCCTGATCGTCATCGTTGCCCTAATAGCCGATTGGAACATCTCCACATGTCTTCGTCAGTGCCATTTCCTGACGCCTCTTCAATGGGGCAACTATTAATCTGCTTTAACCATCCAGCTGCATCAATAACGAGCTGTACGGAAATAATCAGCAACACCAGCCTCGACTCCAGCAAACCCTGACAACCTTCAGTGCAACTCAGCTCTTTCCAAACCCAGGGTATGCTCCATTCCAACCCTCTTCTGAGGGGTGATCTAACAGAAGCATTCCAAAAATTAGAACAAAACTACAATTATTAAGATGCAGTTCAAATATTTAAAACATGTCTAGATATTTCCTGCTGTCATTGGGTGCCAGTTTAAAATAAACCGTCTACCACGTATCAAAATCTGAAATGAGAATATTTATCACCAGTGAATGGATTGAACAACCAGCTCCCCTCCTTGTTTTAGGAATGAATCCCGCCCATCTGTCAGTCACTCTCAAGGGACGCCGCGCTGTTATCGTCGACTTTCTCAAATTATAATGAAACATTTAATTTTACTGCAATCTATTTGAAATTAGTTTTATTTTCCCCAGTAGTAAACAAATCACCTTTAACTTAATAATCCTTTAATCGTTTAGTTAGGAATGTTGTAATTTTACTACAGGCACTTGCACTATGGAAATTGCTAACTTGCACGGATAGAGCGTTCCTGCTTACGTCTGCACGCAGCCAAAAAGGGGAAAGTCAATGAGGTCTTTGTTTTATCCCTTTAGAATATATCGGTGCAGTTGTTCATCGAGGGATTTCACACTAAGTCGTTATTTTATGAGCGAACAAATAATACTTAATATCCCTCAGTTCTCGATCGCTCATTAAGAAAGATCGCACGACGAGTCTTTGATATTACCTATTTATTCGCCCATTTACTATCGACCCCTTTATAGTCATCAGGTATAATATTTTGTAGTACGGCTATAATTCTGCAGTTGAAAATGGAAGGGAGCAAATCATTTTACCAGGGCCGGGTTCGAATTATTTTGTAATAAAATGACTTTCAGCTACAAACCAAACCTAGTTACAACCCTGAACAGAAATGGCCCCAAAAATAGGACAGTTTCGATGGTCGAATGTCACAGTTGACAAATTTAAGAATTAAATTAAATCTTTGACCAGCATACAACAACCTTGAAGGAACTGTGTATCAGGATCAAAATATTTAAAATTGTAATTATGTGATGCCCAAAACCTGTCTGAACTCCCACCCCTATTCAGGAGCCATTATTTAAGAAATTGACTTATTCTTTCCTTGATATCGCTAAAACTGCTATTAGAGAGTCAGATTTAATATAGCAGAGTAATCTAGATATTAATAATGTAGACTAGAGCCCTGGTTAGACCCCCTGGAGTATTGCTTTCAGTTCTGAGCACCACAACTCAGGAAGGATATATTGGCCCAAATTTTGCTGGAGTGGAGCATCTTGTGACGCGCCCTGTTAGACTTGTTTGTGTACGTTTAGGTTTAAAAACTTCTTGCCCACAAGGTTGCTGGAAGTGCGAGCTGATAACAACAAGAGCAACATGGTACTTGGGACCTTGGTGAACAATGGGACAAACAATGCATCTCCTTAACCAATGAGGTTAAAGGATTGAGAAATAAAGAGAGAAGGACTGAGAATTAGAGTAGATGAAATTGTTAAATCAGGTACAGAAAGAGAAATAAAGAGGGGGAAAGAAAGATTGGATGAAGAGAGGGAGAAAAGAAAAACAATTAAAAATTAAAAATTTTACATTTTTAAAATCTCCAACACCAATTCACATTTGGAAGGAATGAGACTCCACACTTTTAATCGTTCACTTTCTGGGCAAGAGAGGTTGATTGGCAGTCATTAACAATTATCACATCATTAAGAGGGTACTTATGGTGTTAATTACTAGCCTTAACTTTCTGTGGTAAGTTTAATGGGCAATTCATAGAATCATAGAACGATACAGCACAGAAGGAGGTCATTCGGTCCATCATGCCTGTGCTGGCTTTTTGGAACAGTTATTTAATTAGTTCCACATCCCTACTCTTTCCCCATAGCCCTGTAAATTTTCCCCCTCAAGTATTTATCCAATTCCCTTTCAAAAGTTATGATGTGGCGATGCCGGTGATGGACTGGGGTGGACAAATGTAAGGAGTCTTACAACACCAGGTTATAGTCCAACAGCTTTATTTAAAATCACAAGCTTTCGGAGGCTTCCTCCTTCGTCAGGTGAGTGTGGGATTCCATAAAGGTACAGTATATATAGTCAGAGAACAATGCCTGGTGATTACAGATAATCTTTCCAACTGCCCGTTATCAAGGCAATCAAAGGAGTTGAATAGTGTTCAGACAGAGAAACATTACATACAAGACTACTGAATACACAAACGGTCAGAACACAAAGACAGAGAGAGAGAGAGAAACATCCAAAAGGCAGAGAAAGAGATAGAATGACCAGTTGTATTAAAAACAGATAACTTTTTTTCGCTGGTGGGGTTACATGTAGCGTGACATGAACCTAAGATCCCGGTTGAGGCCGTCCTCATGGGTGCGGAACTTGGCTATCAATTTCTGCTCGACGATTTTGCGTTGTCGTGTGTCTCGAAGGCCGCCTTGGAGAACGCTTACCCGAAGATCGGAGGCTGAATGTCCATGACTGCTGAAGTGTTCCCCGACTGGGAGGGAACCCTCCTGTCTGGCGATTGTTGCGCGGTGTCCATTCATCCGTTGTCGCAGTGTCTGTATGGTCTCGCCAATGTACCATGCTCTGGGGCATCCTTTCCTGCAACGTATGAGGTAGACAACGTTGGCCGAGTCACAGGAGTATGAACCATGTACCTGGTGGGTGGTGTCCTCTCGTGTGATGGTGGTATCTGTGTCGATGATCTGGCATGTCTTACAGAGGTTGCTGTGGCAGGGTTGTGTGGTGTCATGGATGCTGTTCTCTTGAAAGCTGGGTAATTTGCTGCGAACGATGGTCTGTTTGATGTTAGGTGGCTGTTTGAAGGCGAGTAGTGGAGGCGTGGGGATGGCCTTAGCGAGGTGTTCGTCGTCATCGATGACATGTTGAAGGCTGCGAAGAACATGGCGTAGTTTCTCCGCTCCGGGGAACTACTGGACGACGAAGGGTACTCTGTTGGTTGTGTCCCGTGTTTGTCTTCTGAGGAGGTCGACGCGATTTTTCGCTGTGGCCTGTCGGAACTGTCGATTGACGAGTCGGCCAACGTTGT
The DNA here is from genome assembly GCF_035084215.1 of Heptranchias perlo. Lineage (NCBI taxonomy): Eukaryota > Metazoa > Chordata > Chondrichthyes > Hexanchiformes > Hexanchidae > Heptranchias > Heptranchias perlo. Next base: position 123,823,143 of record NC_090326.1, read on the forward strand.
CTACCTCATACGTTGCAGGAAAGGATACCCCGGAGCATGGTACATCGGCGAGACCATGCAGACACTGCGACAATGGATGTTATCTGTTTTTAATACAACTGGACATTCTCTCTCTCTCTGCCTTTCGGGTCTCTTTCTCTCTCTGGCTTTGTAATCTGACCCATTGTGTATTCAGTATAGTGGGATGTAGTTTTCTGTGGCTAACCTGTCTGAACACCAATGACACCTTTGATTGGTGTGATCGTGTCCCCGCCTAATATAAGATATGCGATTTGAAAACCTTTCACTCACTCACCTGACGAAGGAGATGATCTCCGAAAGCTTGTGATTTTAAAATAAAACTGTTGGACTATCACATGGTGTTGTAAGATTCCTTGCAATTATATAGTTGTAAACAATTTTACAACACCAAGTTATAGTCCAGCAATTTTATTTTAAATTCACAAGCTTTCGGAGGCTACCTCCTTCCTCAGGTGAACGATGTGGAAATCTCGTTCACCTGAGGAAGGAGGTAGCCTCCGAAAGCTTGTGAATTTAAAATAAAATTGCTGGACTATAACTTGGTGTTGTAAAATTGTTTACAATTGTCAACCCCAGTCCATCACCGGCATCGCCACATCGCAATTATATAGGGCACTGGTGAGACCTCACCTGGAGTACTGTGCACAGTATTGGTCTCCTTACCTAAGGAATGATATAGTTGCCTTAGAAGGGATGCAACGAAGGTTCACTAGATTGATTCCTGGGATGAGAGGGTTGTTCTATGAGGAGAGATTGAGTAGAATGGGCTTATAGTCTCTGGAATGTAGAAGAATGAAAGGTGATCTCATTGAAATGTATAAAATTCTTAGCGGGCTTGACAGGGTAGATGCTGAGAGGCTGTTTCCCCTGGCTGGAGAGTCTAGAACTAGGGGTCATAGTCTCAAGATAAGGGGTCGGCCATTTAGGACCGAGATGAGGAAAAATTTCTTCACTCAGAGGGTTGTGAATCTTTGGAATTCTCTACCCCAGAGAGCTGTAGCTGCTCAGACATTGAGTATATTCATAGAATCATAGAAAGGTTACAGCACAGAAGGAGGCCGTTTGGCCCATCGAGTCCGCGCTTACTCTATGCAAGAGCAATCCAGCCAGTCCCACTCCCCCACACTAACCCCATAGCCCTGCAAATTTTTTACTTTCAAGTACCTATCCGGTTCCCTTTTGAGGACCTTGATTGAATCTGCCTCCACCACCCCCTCGGGGAGTGCATTCCAGATCCTAACCGCTCGCTGTGTAAAAAAAGTTTTCCTCATGTGTCACCTTCGGTTCTTTTGCCAATCACCTTAAATCTATGCCCTCTGGTTCTTGACACTTCAGCCAATGGGAACAGTTTCTCTCCATTTACTCTGTCTGGACCCCTCATGATTTTGAATACCTCTATCAAATTTCCTTGCAACCTTCTCTGTTCCAAGGAGAACAACCCCAGCTTCTCCAGTCTATCCACATAACTGAAGTCCCTCATCCCTGGAATTATTCTGGTAAATTACTTCTCCACCCTCTCTAAGGCCTTCACATCTTTCCTAAAGTGTGTTGCCCAGAACTGGGCACAATACTCTAGTTGTGGCCGAACCAGTATGTTATAAAGGTTTATCATGACTTCCTTACTTTTGTACTCTATGCGTCTGTTTATAAAGACCAGGATCCCCTCTGCTTTTTTAACCACTTTCTCAAACTTTTTTTTATTCGTTCTTGGGATGTGGGCGTTGCTGGCAAGGCCAGCATTTATTGCCCATCCCTAATTGGCCTTGAGAAGGTGCTGGTGAGCCACCTTCTTGAACCACTGCAGTCCGTGTGATGAAAATTCTGCCACAATGCTATTAGGAGGGAGTTCCAGGATTTTGACCCAGCGACGATGAAGGAACGGCGATATATTTCCAAGCCGGGATGGTGTGTCACTTGGAGGGGAACGTGCAGGTGGTGTTGTTCCCATGTGCCTGCTGCCCTTGTCCTTCTAGGTGCTAGAGGTCGCGAGTTTGGGAGGTGCTGTCGAAGAAGCCTTGGCAAGTCGCTGCAGTGCATCCTGTGGATGGTACACACTGCAGCCACAGTGCGCCGGTGGTGAAGGGAATGAATAGGGTGGTGGATGGGGTGCCACTCAAGCGGGCTGCTTTGTCCTGGATGTTGTCGAGCTTCTTGAGTGTTGTTGGAGCTGCACTCATCCAAGCAAGTGGAGAGTATTTCATCACACTCCTGACTTGTGCCTTGTAGATGGTGGAAAGGCTTTGGGGATTCAGGAGGTGAGTCACTCGCCGCAGAATACCCAGCCTCTGACCTGCTCTTGTAGCCACAGTATTTATGTGGCTGGTCCAGTTAAGTTTCTGGTCAATGGTGACCCCCAGGATGTTGATGATGGGGGATTCGGTGATGGTAATGCCGTTGAATATCAAGGGGAGGTGGTTAGACTCTCTCTTGTTGGGGATGGTCATTGCCTGGCACTTGTCTGGCGCGAATGTTACTTGCCACTTATCAGCCCAAGCCTGGATATTGTCCAGGTCTTGCTGCATGTCAGCACGGACTGCTTCATATTCTGAGAGGTTGCGAATGGAACTGAACATTGTGCAATCGTCAGCGAACATCCCCATTTCTGACCTTATGATGGAGGGAAGATCATTGATGAAGCAACTGAGGATGGTTGAGCCTAGGACACTGCCCTGAGGAACTCCTGCAGCAATATCCTGGGGCTGAGATGATTAGCCTCCAACAACCACTACCATCTTCCTTTGTGCTAGGTATGACTCCAGCCACTGGAGAGTTTTCCTCCTAATTCCCATTGACTTCTATTTTACTAGGGCTCCTTGGTGCCAAACTCGGTCAAATGCTGCCTTGATGTCAAGGGCAGTCACTCTCACCTCACCTCTGGAATTCAGCTCTTTTGTCCATGTTTGGACCAAGGCTGTAATGAGGTCTGGAGCCGAGTGGTGCTGGCGGAACCCAAACTGAGCATCGGTGAGCAGGTTATTGGTGAGTAAGTGCCGCTTGATAGCACTGTCGACTGCCCTGCCACCTTCAACAATTTGTGCACAAATACCCCCAGATCTCTCTGTTCCTGTACCCCTTTTAGGATTGTGCCCTCTAGTTTATATTGCCTGTCCTCGTTCTTCTGCGTTAAATTTCATCTGCCATGTGACCACCCATGCCACCAGCCTGTCTATATCCTCTTTAAGTCTATCACTATCCTCCTCACTGTTCACAATCCTTCCAAGTTTCGTGTCATCTGCAAATTTTGAAATTGTGCTCTGTACACCCAAGTCCAAGTCATTAATATGTATCAAGAAAAGCAGTGGTCCCAGCACCGACCCTTGGGGAACACCACTGTGCACCGCTCATCACTACTCTGTTTCCTGTCCCTTAGCCAATTCTGTATCCATATTGCTACTGCCCCCTTTATTCCATGGGCCGTAATGTTGATGACAAGCCTACCATGCGGTACTTTTGAAAGTCCATACACACCACATCAACTGCATTGACCTCATCTACTCTGTTACCTCATCAAAAAACTCTATCATCTTAGTTAAACACGATTTGCCTTTAACAAATCCGTGCTGGCTTTTCTTAATCAATCCACACTCATCCAAGTGACTGTTAAATTATGTCCCAGATTATTGTTTCTAAAAGTTTCCCCACCACCGAAGTTAAACTGACTGGCCTATATTTGCTGGGTTTATCCTTACTCCCTTTTTTGAATAAAGGTGTAACATTTGCAATTCTCCAGTTCTCTGGCACCACTCTCATATCTAAGGAGGATTGGAAGATTATGGCACCACTGCAATTTCCACCCTTACTTCCCTCAGCAACCTCAGATGCATCCCATCTGGACCGGGTGACTTATCTACTTTAAGTACAGCTAGCCTTTCTAGTACCTCTTCTTTATCAATGTTTTGCCCATCCAGTATCTCAACTATATTTTCCTTTATTAAGTCTCTGGCTACATCTTCTTCCTTGGTAAAGACAGATACCTCGGCCATGCCCTCTGCCTCCATGAGTAGATCTCCTTTATGGTCCCTAATCAGCCCGAACCCCTCAGTTTACTATTTATATGCCTGTAGAATGGATTCCCTTTAATGTTGGCCGCCAGTCCATTCTCATACTCTCTTCTTTGCCCCTCTTATTTCCTTTTTCATTTCCCCTCTGAATTTTCTATATTCTGCCTGATTCTCACTGTGTTATCAACCTGACATCTGTCATACGCCCCTTTTTTCCACTTCATCTTACTCACTATCTCTTTTGTCATCCAGGGAGCTCTGGCTTTCGTTGCCCTACCTTTCTCCCTCGTGGGAATGTACCTAGACTGTACCCGAACCATCTCCTCTTTAAAGGCCGCCCACTGTTCAATTACAGTTTTGCCTGCCAATCATTGATTCTAATTTACCTGGGTCAGATCTGTTCTCATCCCACTTAAATTGGCCCTCTTCCAATTGAGTATTTTTCTTTTAGAGTGGTCCGTATCCTTTTCCATAGCTATTCTAAACCTTATGACACTATGATCGCTGCTCCCTAAATGCTCCCCCACTGACACTTGCTCCACTTGGCCCGTATCATTCCCTAGAACCAAGTCCAGCAATGCCTCCTTCCTCGTTGGGCCGGAAACCTACTGAAGAAAGTTATCCTGAACACATTTCAAAAATTCCTCCCCCCACTTTACCTCTTATATTATCCCAGTCTATAGTAGGATATTTGAAGTCCCCCGTTATCACTACTCTATAGCTTTTGCACCTCTCTGTAACTTCCCTGCAAATTTGTTCCTCTATATTCTTCCCACTAGTGGGTGGTCTATAGAATACACCCAGTAATGTAATGGCACCTCTATTGTTTCTTAACTCTAACCAAATAGATTCTGTCCTGAGATCTGTGAAGACTGAGATTGATAGATTTTTGGAATCAAGGGATATGGGGATACAACAGGAAAGTGGAGTTGAGGTAGAAGATCAGCCATGATCTTGTTGAATGATGGAGCAGGCTCATGGTCTACTCCTGCTTCTGTTTCTTGTGTTCTTAAAAGATCCCATGGCACTATTTTTGAAGAGGAGCAGAGGAGTTCTCCCTGGTGTCCTGGCCAATATTTATTCCTCAACCAACATCACTAAAAATCTGGTCATTATTTCATTGCTGTTTGTGGAACCTTGCTGTGCACAAATTGGCTGCTGTGTCTCCTACATTACAACAGTGACTACACTTCAAAACTACTTAATTGGCTGTGAAGCGCTTTGAGACGTCCTGAGGTCGTGAAAGGTGCTATATAAATTCAAGTAATTTCTATATTACAGTCAATTTTGAGCACTCTACCTTCAAAAGAACATTGATGTATTGGTATGAGTTCTCAGAGAAAAGCAATAAGATGATTCAGGGAATTAGGACTTTGTGTTGTGGAGAAAGGTTCACAGAACTAAACTTGATTTCACTGGAGGGGATGTGAATCATTGGTAATGTAGATGTAAGCAGGTTGGAAAGGAAACATTTGCAGGGCTATGGGGAAAGAATAGAGGAGTAGGACTAATCGGATAGCTCTTTCAAGGAGCCGGCACAGGCATTGTGGGCCGTATGGCCTCCTTCAGAGCTGTATGATTCTAGGTTATTTAACCTAGCCTCTCATCACAGAAGTGGAGGATACAAACAGATTTTATAAGTCCCTCACCAAAAAAAATACTTGACTCCTATCGAAAGAGTTGATTCTTTGGTTGATTTGCTTTAGAATGGAGTTGAAGATCATAATGGTAAGGATAGACAAAGATCACTTCCTCCACAGAACAATATTACTAAGGAATGAGTTATAGATGATAGTTCTCTCAGGATTGAATTTTATGTTTCCAAACATCTAATTGAAATGATTACCATAAAATCAGTTTTTCTTGTAGATGATAAATGATAGTTGCAGCCAAGTAAAGAACTATCTGAAATGTGTACAGGTCCAAGTATGTAAATTAGGTACACACAAGGACCAATGTAGCTTCTCTGAACAGTTACCAAAAAAGTACAATCAAAATTTTATATTCAGGAGAGGCTAAATGTTTGATTTTTTAAACATGTTGTGCTTTTTGTGTATATGTTTGAACACAATCATCTCACAGTCTCCTTCACTTGCAAGAATTTTGACCTTATTACACCATACATTTCTTTCTGGAGTTAAACCTGTCTAAACAGTGCACAATTCATTGCTCCTTCCATTGGTTTCATAGAGACTTAACTTAATTGTTGACTCAATGCAAACAGAACTAGAGTGAAACCTAAATCTGCTTTTGTGCCATTAATCTCCAAGCAACTTTACACTCCCTTGCATTCTGAAAACTAGCATGCCTGGATTAAATTGCCTATTTGTGTTTCAGGATAAACTAGCTAGTTTCTGAGTTAAATGCATGCTGGGAAATTTTGTATCCCATGTTGGTTGTTAGCATATTTTATAAACATATAGGTGGTATTCTTGCTGGTGCTGTGAGAATCAAAATCCATTATTTTATGAAAACTATAAATGAGTGGTCTTTATTTTGTATACATTCCTTTACTTATGTATTTAATTTCTTCTCTCACCATTTTAAAGCTGAGAAAACACAGCAAGATGATATACAAGGCATACCAGTAGGAGATTTTAGTTAAGGAGAAAAACATTGGCAAAAACATTTTGAGTGATTCATCTCTTCAACTTTTTTTTATTGGTCAACTGACTAGTCATGTTAGTCATTCGGGAGTGGTTGATTTCATGAGTTCATAGAAGTTTTTCATTGGCAGTTTATGAACTGTTTACCTTGGTTTTGATTGGTATATTTCCTACCTCTTCTGACTTGCTGATTTACTTTGAGCCAATCAACAAAGTATGATGGTAAAATGTTCTAATAGGGTTTTCCCATTATAAGATGTTGAGATACAAAGTGTAACTGAATAATTGTGACACAGGAAGTAAGGTAAATGTGAACAGGAAATGTGTGTCATACACAAGATTTAGTATATGTACATACACTAGGAGATCTCCTGTGCTGTTCATGGTAAGTTGGGGGATATACTAAAGCATGTTGGCTGAAATGTGATGACTGGAAATTCTATACATTTACGAAATAAACTCTCCCGTAGCACTGTTCATAGTGACTTGGTTAGATTGCAGGAGTACTTGAGAGGAATTGGCATTTGGGAGTATTTGGATGCTGGGCTTCAGGGTGGAAGACTAGTTGGAGGGGTGGGGCATAGGACTATTTTGGCAGGTGGGAGTGGGGGGGGGGGGGGAGGGAAGAGAGAGTGGGAGAAATGTGAGAGAAAGCGAGAAAAAAGAAACAAGTTAGCAATGATCTAGGAGTTTTAGGAAATGGTGGGGGACTGACAGTACAAGAGGGAGGTTGGGGAAAACTCATACACCTAATGCCTATTACCCTGTGAACTTCCACCAACTGCCTTCCCTTGTGATACTTGAAGCAGAACCCCAACACCAGCAAACTTTTTAACCTTCTCCCTTTTTAGTTTAATGTTCATGGCTTCAGCTGTAGTTTAGTTTTGAAATTGTGGGGCCACTACCTCTGGCTGTCAATGGATAATCTTTATTTTGTTCAGTCACACTTATTTTTCCTAGCCACTTTTTCCCTCTTCTCCTGTCAGCCTTGGCTCAGTGCTTTCACTCCAATCTCAGTCAGGTGGTCATGGGTTCTAACCCCATTCCAGATATTTGAACACATATCTCAGGTTGACACTTGGGATTTGGGACATCATAAGGGCATGAAAGATGCTATGTAAGTGCAAATTCCTTATTCCTCCTGAATGTATTGGTTCCTTGGTGGAATTCTGTTCCACAAACAGTACTCACCCTTCAGTACCTCACACAAGTGGCCATGGTTCATGTGTCAGATTTGATAGCATGACAGCAGGCTATTTCAACCTGAGAGAACATCAGAGCTGAGCCCAAGTTCTGTTCCACCTGATCATACATATAAACTTCTAGCAAGGGTCAGTGAATAGCAAATGAGGAACGGGAACCAATTTTTCCCCTCCATCGCCTTGGGCATTGAGGCCAATAGTAGCCCCCCCCCCCCCCACCAAATCACTGCACTGGCTGTAACTACAAGATAATTATGAATGAGGAATGCCATTCAGCCCATCTTCATTCATCTGTCCAGAAAGGCACCTAAAGTCCCTCCCTGCTGCATCTAATCTTTGTTAAACAATTCCAGGGTTTTCACCTTCACTACTTCAGCTACAGGTCCATTGTAAGTATTGATCACTTTCTGTGTGAAGAACTGCTTGATATCAGTCCTAAATTTACCTTTTACTAGTTTGAATCTTGTCCTACTCACATTTTAATTCAATGTAATATTTCAAATTTACCTTTTCCATTCTTATATACCTCTAAGAGCACATCTGAGTTGTCTCCTTTCCAGGCTGGAAAAGTATAGGTTTCTCCAACCTTTCCTTGTAACTCAGACCTTTGACAGGATGGGAGAGAGAAACCAGGTAACTGCAGGACTGAGCACTTGAACAAATAGGAATTAATCAGAAAGAGCCAGCATGGCTTTTTTTTTAAAAAAGGTAAATCATGTCTGACTAATGTAATTGCATTTTTTGAGGCGGTCACTAATACAGGTTGATAAAGGGAGTGTCTGTGACTGTTATCTATATGGACTTCCAGAAGGCATTCGATAAGGTTCCATATAAGAGATTATTAGCAAAAATGAGAGCTCATGGAATTGGTGGTTGCCTTTTGACTTGGATTGGAAAATCGGAGACAGGAAGTGAGGATAAAGGGTACATACTCTGTGACAAGTGGCATTCCCCAGGGATCTGTTCTGGGGCCTCAGCTTTTCACTATATTTAGTAATGGCTTGGATGAAAGAATAGTGAGAATTGTATATCCAAGTTTGCAGATTATATTAAGTTAGGAGGGATAGTAAGTAGTGCAGATGGGAGCAGGAAGTTGCAAAGGGACAGACAGATTAAGTAAGTGGGCAAACTATGGCAAATGGAGTTCAATATGGGCAAGTGTGAGGTCATTCACTTTAGAATCACAGAATGATTACAGCACGGAAGGAGACCATTCAGCCCATCGAGTCCATGCCAGCTCTTTGCAAGAGCAATCCAGCTAATCCCACTCTCCCGCCCTATCCCCGTAGCCCTGCAAACCTTTCCCTTCAAGTACTTATCCTAATCAGTTTTGAAAGCCACAAGTGAATCTGCCTCCACTACCCCCTTGGGCAGTGCATCACTCGCTATGTAAAAATGTTTTTCCTAGTGTGGCCTTTGGCAAAAGAACCAATCACCTTAAATCTATGTCCTCTGGTTCTTGACCCTTCTGTCAATGGGAACAGTTTCTCTCTATCTACTCTGTCTAGACCCTTCATGACTTTGAATACCTCTATCAAATCTCCTCTGCTCTTAGGAGAACAAGCCCAGCCTCTTCAGTCTATCCACGTAACTGTGTCCTAGGCCCAACCATCTTCAGCTGCTTCATCAATGACCTTCCCTCCATCATAAGGTCAGAAATGGGGATGTTCGCTGATGACTGCACAGTGTTCAGTTCCATTCGCAACCCCTCAGATAATGAAGCAGTCCGAGCCTGCATGCAGCATGACCTGGACAACATCCAGGCTTGGGCTGATAAGTGGCAAGTAACATTCGCGCCAGATAAGTGCCAGGCAATGACCATCTCCAACAAGAGAGAGTCTAACCACCTCCCCTTGACATTCAACGGCATTACCATCGCCGAATCCCCCACCATCAACATCCTGGGGGTCACCATTGACCAGAAACTTAACTGGACAGGCCATATAAATACTGTGGCTACGAGAGCAGGTCAGAGGCTGGGTATTCTGCGGCGAGTGACTCACCTCCTGACTCCCCAAAGCCTTTCCACCATCTACAAGGCACAAGTCAGGAGTGTGATGGAATACTCTCCACTTGCCTGGATGAGTGCAGCTCCAACAACACTCAAGAAGCTCGACACCATCCAAGATAAAGCAGCCCGCTTGATTGGCACCCCATCCACCACCCTAAACATTCACTCCCTTCACCACCGGCGCACTGTGGCTGCAGTGTGTACCATCCACAGGATGCACTGCAGCAACTCGCCAAGGCTTCTTCGACAGCACCTCCCAAACCCGCGACCTCTACCACCTAGAAGGACAAGGGCAGCAGGCGCATGGGAACAACACCACCTGCACGTTCCCCTCCAAGTCACACACCATCCCGACTTGGAAATATATCGCCGTTCCTTCATTGTCGCTGGGTCAAAATCCTGGAACTCCCTTCCTAACAGCACTGTGGGAGAACCGTCACCACACGGACTGCAGCGGTTCAAGAAGGCGGCTCACCACCACCTTCTCGAGGGCAACTAGGGATGGGCAATAAATGCCGGCCTTGCCAGCGACGCCCACATCCCGTGAACGAATAAAAAAAACAAAAAAAAAAACTGAAGTCCCTCAACCCTGGAATCATTCTAGTAAATCTTTTCTGCACCCTCTCCAAGGCCTTCACATCCTTCCTCAAGTGCGGTAGCCAGAACAGGACACAATACTCCAGTTGTGGCTGAACCAGTATTTTATAAAGGTTCAACATAACCTCCTTGCTTTTGTACTTTTATGCCTCTATTTATACAGCCCAGGATCCCGTATGCTTTCTTAACTGCTTTCTCAACCTGCGCACATATACCCCCAGATGTCTGTTCCGGCACACCTTTTAGAATTGTACCCTTTAGCTTATATTGCCTTGCCTTGTTCTTCCGACCAAAATGTATCACTTCACACTTTTCTGCGTTAAATTTCATCTGCCACGTGTCCGCCCATTCCATCAGCTTTCTATGTCCTCTTGAAGTCTATCATTATCGTCCTCACTGTTCACTACCCTTCCAAGTTTTGCGTCATCTGCAAATTTTGAAATTGACACCCAAGTCCAAGTCATTAATATACATCCAGAAAAGCAATGGTCCCAGCACCGACCCCTGGGGAACACCACTGTATACCTCCCTCCGGTCAGAAAAACAACCATTCACCACTACTCTCTGTTTCCTGTTACTTAGCCAATTTCGTATCCATGCTGCCCCTTTTATTCCATGGACTTCAACTTTGATGACAAGCCTATTATGCTACACTTTATCAAACGCCTTTTGGAAGTCCATATACACATCAACCGCCTATGTTTAGACCCAAGAAATATAAATCAGAGAATTTTCTAAATGGTGAGATTCTAGGAATTGAAGAGCAGCAAAGAGATTTGGGAGTCCAAGTCCACAAATCATTAAAAGCTTGTAGACAGGTACAAAAAGTATAATGGAATGTTGGCCTTTATCTCAAAAGGACTGGAATACAAAGGGAAGTTATGCTTCAGTTCGGCAGAGCCTTGGTCAGACCCCATTTCGAGTACTGCATTCTGTTTTTGGCACCACACCTCAAAGGATATACTGGCCTTGAAGGGGGTGCAGTGCAGATTTGCCAGAATGATATCGGGGCTTAGAGGGTTTAATTATGAGGACAAGTTGCATAAACTTGGCTTCTATTCCCTTGAATATAGAAGATTGAGGGGTGATAAGTTTATAAATATAATTATAATTAATCTAACTAGAAGGTTTATCTTTTATTATATTTGTCCTACATTGATTACAAACAGTATAACATTTTTAATATAACAGGCATTAGGAATAATGCTTCTGAATACAAAAGACCGATTAAGTGATCATCTGTAAAATATTACATCCTTATAGCTTCAGTACGTTACTTCTTGAAAATGCAGTGCAGTTTTACTACATTAAAGGCACTATATAAATAAAAGTTGACAAATCCCCTGGACTTGATGGCCTACATCAGTGTGTTCTAAAAGAAGCGGTGGCTGCAGAGATAGTGGATACATCGGTTATAATCTTCCAAATTTCTCTAGATTGTGGAACGGGCCCAGTGGATTGGAAGGTAGCAAATGTTACTCCGCTATTCAAGAAAGCAGGGAGAGAGAAAACAGGGAACTACAGGCCAGTTAGCCTGACATCAGTCGTCGGGAAAATGCTGGACTCCATTATTAAGGAAGTGGTAACAGGGGACTTAGAACATCATAATATGGTTTTATGAAAGGGAAATTGTGTTTGACAAATTTATTGGAGTCTTTTGAGGATGTAACCAGCAGGGTAGATAAAGGGGAACCAGTGGATGTAGTATATTTGGATTTTTAAAGGCATTCGATAAGGTGCCACATAAAAGGTTGTTACACAAGGTAAGGGCTCATGGGGTTGGGGGTAATATTAGCATGGATAGAGGATTGGTTAAAGGACAGAAAACAGAGGGTATGGATAATCGGGTCCTTCTCAGTTTGGCAGACTGTAACTAGTGGGGTGCCACAAGGATCGGTGCTTGGGCCTCAGCTATTTACAATCTATATTAATAACTTAGATGAAGGGACCGAGTGTAATGTATCCAAGTTTGCTGACGATACAAAGCTAGGTGGGAAAGCAAGCTGTGAGGAGGACACAAAGAGTCTGCAAAGGGATACAGACAGGTTTAGTGAGTGGGCAAGAAGGTGGCAGATGGAGTATAATGTGGGGAAATGTGAGGTTATTCACTTTGGTAGGAAGAATAGAAAAACAGAATATTTTTTAAATGGTCAGAAACTATTAAATGTTGCTGTTCAGAGAGCCTTGGGTGTCCTCGTACAAGAAACACAAAAATTAGTATGCAGATTCAGCAAGCAATTAGGAAAGCAAATGGCATATGGGCCTTTACCGCAAGAGGGTTGGAGTACAAATGTAAGGAAGTCTTACTGCAGTTTCAGGGCATTGGTGAGTGTACAGTTTTGTTCTCCTTATCTAAGGAAGGATATACTTGCTTTAGAGGTGGTGCAATGAAGGTTCGCTAGATTAATTCCTGGGATGAGAGGGTTGTCCTCTGAAGAGAGGTTGAGTAGAATGGGTCTATATTCTCTGGAGTTTAGAAGAATGAGGTGATCTAATTGAAACATATAAGATTCTTAGAGGGCTTGACAGGGTAGATGCTGACAGATTGTTTCCCCTGGCTGGAGAGTCTAGAAATAGGGAGCATAGTCTCAGGATAAGGAGTCAGCCATTCAAGACTGAGATGAGGAGGAATTTCTTCAGAGGGTTATGAATCTTTGGACTTCTCTATACCAGAGGGCTGTGGATGCTAAGTCATTGAATATATTCAAGGCTGAGTTGGATAGATTTTTGGACTCGAGGGGAATCAAGGGATATAGGGATCGGGCGGGAAAGTGGAGTTGAGATCGAAGATCAGCCATGATCTGATTGAATGGTGGAGCAGGCTCGAGGGGCCGTATGGCCTACTCCTGCTCATATTTCTTATCTTATGTTCTTAAGTTGTTTTCACAGTACTGCAGCATCTTATTTTAAAGAAATTCATATTAATAGAATTATTTTCTACATTGGCACAGCAATTAGCATTACACATAATTAATCCATTTTGCATTGCTCAGTCACTAACCACCTACAAATGTCTATTGAACCCTTAACCTATGAAAACATTTAAGGATCTTCATAAAGCAACATTACAAAAAAAATGCAAAACACTGAACAAAAAGTAGAACACAGAATTACATGTGTACGAATGAACTTTCTTCCAGCAGTAGTTTAAAGTGCCATTATATTAACAACTATTACTAAATTGGGATTCCATATCAGCAAGATCCACTAAGGATAGATATTGGCACACAGTATTTAAGGCTGGGTACTACTGGTAAATGTCATGCATCAAGCAAAGTTCAACTTCTGCTACACAATAAAGAGAAATAATTCAATTCCATTACTTGACAAAAAGACTTCTTCAATAGCCACTTAAAATCTAGTTGCAGGACATTACCCTTTGAAAAAGTTTAATGTTGCACATGTATAAAATCAAAAAGGTAATTCTAATCCCACATACTGATTGATAATGTCAGAAAAACAGCAATATGCAGCATTAAGTTCAAGATAAAAGTGCTTTTTTAAAAAAAAGCATACACAAGAAAAATTTAAAACACTTCAATATTTCTCAACATAACCACATAGATGGAAAGAGCAGAACTGCCCTAATGCCCCTAAATGGCTAATTCTGGTTATGGGAGAATAAGTGCAATGACTAAAATTCCTATTAAGTCATTTATTTTCTGGTCTTTAAATTCTGGTCTGTCCACTGGAAGTAATTATATTATTTTTATGATCAAACACAATATGATGTCAGACTTCATTATTGAATAGTAAAAAAAGATTAATTCCTATTTGAATAGAGGGTAATGGTATTAGTTAAAATCTGCAACTTTTCAATGACCAGCTTGCATGCTGACTACTAAATATTTTAACAAATGCCTAGTTACCTCATCTGAAGTATGGGAAATGAAACAAGTTTCCTTTCGAAGTACTGTTCTATCACAATACTAATATCAAGCTTTGTATATTTAAACAACCAGATAAGAAACATTTTAAAAAAAGAAACAAGACAAAATAAAAAACATCCCGTAGTGCACAAAAGACAAACACTTGCTATACATGTACATGAATCACAATATGCAATCACAAGATCTACTCATTTGCACTATGTGGTCATTAGTGATCTTCTACTGCACATGTTAATCTTTTAGCATTAGCCTCGCTTTCCACAGCATCAGTATTAAGAGTGGGGTCCATTTTATATTTTGACTTCCATTCCCATCCTCGGCGAATTTTACCCAATCTTTTTGCAAGACATGGGAACAGAAATATTGTTTTGCATATCAAAACTATAATAGGCAGAAAAACTGCAATTATAAATGTTGGAGGTGTGTACCAGACGAAGTACTTGAGCTCCACCCACTTTCTCCAGGCATACACCAGTGCATGCAGAGTACACAGGAATAACGCGCAATATCCCATCTTTGACTGCAACACAGACATGGTATAAAAGTATTAATATGCTGGTTAAAGAAAAACACTTTTGACTAAGTATCAAAAGCAAGTTCCATCAATATGCCACACTATGCTACATACAAAATAAACACTGCTCCAAGGAGAATGATAGCAGGAAAAATTATTAGTTTTCATTTTTTACATCAGTTTGCATCATTAAACCCATGAAGTTGGTCAAACAATTTAGAAATTGGCCATATAATTTGTGCACAATCATATGATATGCTGGTAATTTAGCTGTTATAATAGGGATGGTTATATTAAAAAAAACGTCCATGTGATGGCTTTTGATTACACACTACCAGGCTAAACCATTATTGACAAGCATGTCTGCCCTCACGTCCTGCATTGTACCTGATCCTGGATATCCAGCAGTTCTGCTCCAAGTGGAGATTCACGAGTGGCTTTGGAACAAATTTCCTACTGATCTTCTACACTGTAGGGGAGGTTAGGTGGGCCCCCACCTCTTTGGAGTTACACTTATAATTGGAAACTCAGCAGAATAGTGGACAATCCAACCAATGCGCCCACACCCCATGGCCGTGGTGCCACACACTGATGCTTCAACATAAGCCATTTTGTATTTGTTAAAAAGGTACCTGTATACACTGGAATTCTCTCCAATTCAATGAATTGTTGACAGAAGGAACTGAAGTCACAGCCAATATGGCAAGAACTGCAAGACCCAAAATTCCTAGAGAAACATAAATTTCCATTCTCCAGACATCATCCTCAATCCAGGCATTTTCTTTGTTTTGTTTCACCTGTTATACCAATATCCAATTGGAATAATTAATTAAGACCAAAACATCAATATGTCAGTTAACTGTAACTTGAAAGTTTTTCTTTCCACACAAAAAATGCATGTTGGTTGCAAATTACTTTAAAAGTAGCACAGTGAATCAATTCAAGCTTTGTTTGAAAGGGCAACTTGCATCATAAATTCGGTGATCATAGTGCCAGTTCTCAGTCACAGAATCAGGAACCAATTCCGCATGACTAAGGGCAGCCAAATGTGTAAACCGTCCGGGAGTGAAAATAAAAATAGCAAATGCTAAAATCTGAAATAATAAAATACACATCACATCCAGTGGAGTTGGGGAAACATAAAAGCTGTTCAAAAACAAATAAAATGTGAATTTTGTGCATTGTACTTCAAACTTTGCAGTCCCCATAGTCCTCTACCACTTATCAAATTGAGAATCCGCCCATTGAAATGATTTAATGTGGCTAGCTTTCCCTTTTAGAATTTGAGAATTTGCTATATTGGCTCAGTATGCAGCAGTTACTTGTATCAAGCTTTTATCAAAAAGTCACTAAGCAACTTTAACAGGTTTCCTCTTAAAAGGGGGAGTGGGACTAGCTAGATTACTCTTGCATAGAGCCGGTGCGGACTCGATGGGCCAAATGGCGTCCTTCCGCTGTAACCTTTATGATTCTAAACACAACCCGACAAGTATGAAAACACTATAGTTGCCATATCCAGAACAAGGACCATTACAACGTCCTTACAAATACTGAAACTATTCATTGGTTATAAATATGGTTCAGAAGCACCAAGGAAGCTGGAGCAGTCTTGATGTTTTCCTAACTTTTCATCATTGAAAAAGTGAGCATCTGAAATAGCTATGTTTAATGTTTCTCCACCCTCAACTTCCTTTTTTTTCCTAACTCTTTTAATCAGCAGGTCAACATTTGACTGTTAATAACAATTGCTGAAGGGTTATTTTTTTAAAAACTTAAAACATTAGCCCATCTTTTCTCTTTCCAGATGCTGATTTTCCAGTTCAAAACAGAAATCCCAATCCCTCTAAACATTCTGTTAAGGAAATTCAAGCTAAGCATAACTTAGGTTATAATTATGAGCAATAACCAACACTTATAATCCAGCGTACTATCCTGTATAGGTTGAGTCATTGTTTATGCTGTGGACTGTTTCATGCCTGCTGTATGTACTCACTTTCTGTTAACAGGTGTACTTCTCTTCCCCTCCCAAGAAGATGTACTCAGCTACCAGTGTTCTGGTCAACAGTTGGCCAAACAAGGGACAAGTTCAAGGAGCACTGAAGTTCAGGACTCAACTGTCTGAATGGAAGACCAAAACACTGCTAGACCCAGCAGGATGTTTCTTACTCTAGGAATGTAATACGCAACCTTAAAATGGACCCCATGGGGTCACCTTCAGTGTACATCCAGCAGGCAGTGAGCAAAGCAATAGCAACACCTGCCATTGGCAGTGAGAGGTCCAAACCATTTCAATGGCCAAGTCTCAGTAGTGATCAACCTTTCCAGTGAATTCCAAGTGCCAATAGTTAGCTTGTCATTGGCTGGGGGTGGGCAGGAAATCCAGCGGGCCATCCATAGAGCAAGGGCATGCAACAAATTAAAGGGAAGAAGGATTAGCAGCAAGACGCAGGGAAGGGCAATTATGCTCATCCTGCCGCCCTAATAAAGGGCCAAATTTTCCCCAGAGCTGCTTCCAGCAATCCCTTTAAGGGACACTGGTTCTCATAGTTTCCCACTGTGTAGTGAGTGATTCCAGCACTTAACTGCAGAAAAATAGCATCAGGGTCCGAACAACGTCACAGAACCCAGATTTGCTTTTAATTATGAGGCTGCTGCCTGCTTCTGGCAGGTAGCTAGCTGTCTGAACTGAAGCCCACTCAGAAATGGCAATAGGCAGGAAATCGTTGTTAAGCTTATTTTTGTTATTTTGATCTTGCTTGCACCCCATTCCAGATGAAAAATGGGGCTCCTAGAGACACCAAAATTGGGTCTCATATGTGTAACACAGGAGAGCACTAATGCTCCGTACCAACAAGTGATTACATTTGTGATTATAATTTTTCTCCATGACATGTTTCCAACCTCAGCATCAACAGAAGGTAGAGTGGAAACAAGGCCAGGCTCCCCTCCTATGTAGAGTAAATACCAATCATCCTACTAATCAGGTCAAGAGCACATAGTAGAATAAGCAGGTCACCTGCTAACAATTTATTTATTTAAAAATGTATTTTTTTTAAAAAAAAGGAGGCAAGGGCTTGAATTTATATAGTATTCAGTTTTCAATTCAGTGTTCTAAACAAAATTCCAATTAGTCAAGAACAAAAGAATGGGATGCTAAAAGGTCATTTGGCTTACTGGCTCAATCCTTCACAGAAAATGAACGAATAATATCTGGGTAGATTGCAAAGCTGTGTGAGCAAATTCTCCCAGCTGAAACACTTTTACTAAAAAAAGATAAGGGACTGGTACAAATTAACCTGAAGTTAAACAACAAATTATGGTGAGGTAGTGTACACAAGGAATTTTCAGGATACAGCAGATGTAACAGTTTGTTAATGATTCATTTGATGATATAGCAGCTGCTACATGTTTATTTTAGCAATAATAAATTGTAAGCAAACTCAAGTATGTCCGAAATATTTGATAACCCACAAGATCAGTACAGGGAAGTTGGAGATGCAGTGATAGTTTGCAAGGACAGAACGATTGAAGGTGGATTTTTTTTTTTGAGGGGGGCGTGATGGCAGTTCTTGAAAGGGAAGGGGGCTGTACAAGTAGAGGGAACCATTTAAAATGTCAGATGGCGTGGAGGCCAGGAAGGGAAGTTGGGTGATCAGCAGTTTAGTGGGAATAGGGTCCAGAGAGCAGGAAGTGGGTTTAAGGAGTCAGTTGGTAGTGGAAAAAAAGCAGCCAGAGAATATCTCTGCTCTCCAGGATAATCCTGGACTAGTGGGCAGTTTTGGCAGAGAAGAGTGAGGCCCAATCGTGCTTGATGTTGTGCAGCCAGATCTGGTGATGGATGGCTAAACCTGTTGCGCGTCAGATATGCTCAAGTCTGTATCGAGGGAGCTAAGATGGGGCCATACTGGGGGAACAACCAGGATGGGAGGGTGTAATAGTTTTACTGGGGACAAGGGCATCAAGGGTGGATGAGAGGGAGTGACTGAGCAGATCGACAGCTGCAGAAATATCATGGCAAATGGAAGGCCAAAGGCTATGTGGTTGGCAGCTTGAAGCAGCAACAGTGTGTGACTGGTGGGGAGGGGGAGGGATAAGTTTTTTCCCCCCCAGGAGTACACACAGAAGGGAGTGGTTAGAGATTACCTTGTCTGTGATCGAGACCATATACGAGTAGAGAAGCCACGTGAGATGGCAAGGTCAAGGGGGTGACCATGAATATGGGAAGGAGAGTTTATATGGAGGGAGAGGCTTAGGGAGGTCAGTGAAATCAGAGGTGGGCTCAATGTGATTTGAGATGGAGACTGAAAATCAGCAAGGATGAGGAGTACAGAGGCTGAGGGGGCTTGCGAGGGCAATAGAGAATGAGGATTTTAAAGGACAGATTAGAGGGGCGGAACAAGATAAAGGTGCCAGAGGGGATGCAGTTGGGATGGGGGAGAAATCAAGGTGTTACTTGGTGAAACAGGCTCAAGGGGCTGAATGGCCTACTCCCGTTCCTATGAGATAAGGGCCAAACCACCACAGTGGCGATTAGGATGGGACTGGATGGAAAATATAGTCAGGCAGAGAGGCTTCAGAAAGGGGCAAGGTGTCACCACCAGTGAGCCAAGTTTCAGTCAACGCCAGGATGTCAATGCAAATGTCTGAAATAAAGTAGTGAATACCAAGGGCCTTATTCGCAAGTGAACAGACATTCTGCAGGGAAATGGGGACAGGGGCGAAGATCTGCTGACAAAGTTCGAGGGGGTGGGTTACATAGGCATGGCAGAGACATCTCCTGCTTGAAAACAGAGGGTAGGGAGGAGACAATATGAGAGAGAGTCAAAAGTTAAAACTCTGAGGTCCAGTGGTGGGGTGAAGTTGACTTGTAGAGAGCACTCAGTCAGCTTGGAGCATCGATGAATCAACATCCAGGTTCAGAGGCAGGAAAAGATAAACCAAAATGACTAACTTAGCAAGTATTCACAGCATTGAGGCATTAATGTATTGTGTGGGATTTAATGTGAATCCTACACTAGGCAAATATTCACAGCACTGTTGAAATTTTGACAATACTATTTGAAAAAGAACATATTATGCAATTCAGAGCTTGAGAATTTAAATTATAATCAAAAGTGAAAAGATCAGTTTGATGAAAAGGTCCAGTGTGTTAAGTGAATGCCTGGCTCCTTCATTGCTTCCATCTCTCCACCTTTTCCTTTCTCATTATTTCCTTTTCCATTGCTCCTTGGCAGTACTTGACAGCAGTTTCTGTGACTACTGCCAGCACCTACAATCTAGTTTATACCATTACTGCTGCCAGAGGTAGTACAATAAATAAGTGTCCCTGAAGTAAGATACAAAAAGGCCCATTTTACATCTTACAGTAGATATGAATTTACAGTGCAATCACCCTTCCAAAATTGACTCCTAAACAATGGTTTATTTGGGAACTTAAGCAGCCTTGGCTCAGTGGTAGCACTCTCACCTCATTGTCAGAAGGTCATGAGTTCAAACCCCGACTCCAGAGCTTCAGCACATAATCTAAGCTGATACTTCGGTGCAATACTGAGTGAGCACTGCACTGTCAGGGTGTTGTCTTTTGGATGAGACATTGAACCAAAGCCCAGTCTGTCCTCTCAAGTGGACATAAAAGATCCAATGGCACCATTTGAAGAACAGAGGAGTTCTCCTGGTGTCCTGGCCAATATTTATCCCTCAACCAACCCCACTAAAACAAATTGCAAAGTCATTTATCTCATTGCTGTACTCAAATTAGCTGCCATCTTTCCCTACATTACAATAATGTGGAGATGCCGGTGATGGACTGGGGTGGACAAATGTAAGGAATCTTACAACACCAGGTTATAGTCCAACAAATTTATTTTTAAATCACAAGCTTTCGGAGATTATCTCCTTCGTCAGATGAATGAATGAAAAGGTTCTCAAATCGCATATCTTATACTATGTTGGGACAGCATCACACCAATCAAAAGGTGTCGTTGTTATTCAAACAGGCCAGTCACGGAGAACAGCACGTCCCAGTACACTAGATATACATTGTGTCTATTACACAGGCAGGCAGAAAGAAACTCAAAATGGCAGAGAGAGAGAGAGAATTTTAAAAAACATAATTTTTTCCCCCTTTTTTGCTGGTGGGGTTACGTGTAGCGTGACATGAACCCAAGATCCCGGTTGAGGCCGTCCTCATGGGTGCGGAACTTGGCTATCAACTTCTGCTCGACGATTTTGCGTTGTTGTGTGTCTCGAAGGCCGCCTTGGAGAACGCTTACCCGAAGATCGGTGGCTGAATGTCCTTGACTGCTAAAGTGTTCCCCGACTGGGAGGGAACCCTCCTGTTTGGCGATTGTTGCGCGGTGTCCGTTCATCCGTTGTCGCAGCGTCTGCATGGTCTCGCCAATGTACCATGCTCCGGGGCATCTAGTATGTCTGTTACCCAGTTTTCAGGAGAACAGCGTCCACGACACCACACAACCCTGCCACGGCAACCTCTGCAAGACATGCCAGATCATCGACACGGATACCACCATCACACGAGAGGACACCACCCACCAGGTACATGGTTCATACTCCTGTGACTCGGCCAACGTTGTTTACCTCATACGTTGCAGGAAAGGATGCCCCGGAGCACGGTACATTGGCGAGACCATGCAGACGCTGCGACAACAGATGAACGGACACCGCGCAACAATCGCCAAACAGGAGGGTTCCCTCCCAGTCGGGGAACACTTTAGCAGTCAAGGACATTCAGCCACCGATCTTCGGGTAAGCGTTCTCCAAGGCGGCCTTCGAGACACACGACAACGCAAAATCGTCGAGCAGAAGTTGATAGCCAAGTTCCGCACCCATGAGGACGGCCTCAATGGGGATCTTGGGTTCATGTCACGCTACACGTAACCCCACCAGCAAAAAAGGGGAAAAAAATTATATGTTTTTTAAAATTCTCTATCTCTCTGCCATTTTGAGTTTCTTTCTGCCTGCCTGTGTAATAGACACAATGTATATCTAGTGTACTGGGACGTGCTGTTCTCCGTGACTGGCCTGTTTGAATAACAACGACACCTTTTGATTGGTGTGATGCTGTCCCAACATAGTATAAGATATGCGATTGGAGAACCTTTTCATTCATTCATCTGACGAAGGAGATAATCTCCGAAAGCTTGTGATTTTAAAATAAATTTGTTGGACTATAACCTGGTGTTGTAAGATTCCTTACATACATTACAATAGTAATTGCACTTCAAAAAAAACTTCATTGGTTGTGAAGTGCTTTGGAACATCCTGAGGTCATGAAAGGTGCCATATAAACGCAAGTTATTTTCTTTTACGTGATCCTCTTGGTTTAGAAGGCAAGATAAGCAGCCTATAATGTCTCCATGGACATGGTCAACATTGCTCCTTGGATGGCTTGCCAGCAAGTGTGCTCATCAGATGACTGAAGAGTTCACTCCCACAGATAATCTGGATGAGTCTGGGTAAACATGTTAAGAATGGAACTGAACTCTGATCTCAAGAGCAGTCTTTTAGCATCACAGCTGCAAATGATCTACAATAGATGACATCTGAAAATTCCTCGATACATTGGCCCTGATATTACCAGGGAGGCGGGTTGGCAGCGGTGGAGGGGGGGGGGGGGGGTCGACTGGGCGCATGGGTAACTGGCCCAGTGAAATCAGTCTGTTCCCCACCCGATCGCGAGTAAATTGAAGCTACTTACCTTGGCTTCCGGATTTCCCGTTGGAAACCTGCACAGCAGGCGGACTGCGCACCCGCATCACAGGCAGTCAGCTGGAAGAGCCCTGTTTAAAGGGGCAGTCCTCCAATGCTGCTCCTGCAGCAAACAGCCAAAATTACAGCATGGAGCAGCCCAGGGGAAAGGCTGCTCCCAGGTTTAATGATGCCTCACTCCAGGTCTTACTGGATGGGGTGAGGAGGAGGAGAGATCTTCTACCTGGCGGATGGGAGGAAGTGGCCTGCCTCTGCTACCAAGAAGGCCTGGCTCGAGGTGGCAGAGGAGGTCACCAGCAGCAGCAACATCTCCTCCACCTGGATACAGTGCAGGAAGCGCTTCAATCAGCCAAAGTGAGTACACTTACTCATTCTCCTACACTCCGTCTTCCACATCACCGCCCCCACCCCACAACTCATTCTGCACTGCCAACACTACTCTATCACATCACTCCTCGCACCCATTCAAACCTCATCCTCAACTTACCTGCACTTACTCACCTCCCCAGTACTCATCCCACCACTACCACTCAACCCAATCCTCATACAATGTCATGGCTCTGTCGCCCTCTGATGTATCTCTTTCACGGTCACCCTCACCCAACCTGCCACTACCTCTGCTGCAGCCACAGGGGATGCATCACGTATGAGTAGTAGGAAGCTTAAGGCAAAGGTTTCGTGAGCACAAAGGGAATGCACAAGGGTGTTTGATGGTTTGTCATGTTTTCTTTAATTTAGATTTGATTTTGGTTCAACTCACAATAAATATTATATTGTCACCACTACTGCCACGTCTTGGCCATTCTTGACTGTCTTGTGCAATAAGTCCCTTTCATGAGGTTCTTCGTGAACACCCATACTTGATGCCACTCATTGGGTCACCCTACAGTGGGTGTATGTGTAGTTGCACGACTATTTTGTGCAGGTGCCTGTAGCGCAGCACTGTGTTGTGGAGCTCCACATGGTGGAGGTGGAAGGCGTGCCTGGAGAGACTGGTGATGTTGCTCGTCCTCGGATGAAGTGATGAATGCAGCCATGGCGCCCCCCCCATCCTGACGGTGTGAGTTTGAGGGGGTCCGCAAAGTAGGTAAGTGTGTTTGCACAGCAGAGTTTTGGATATAAATTAATAATTTTGAGTGGAAAGACAAAGGTGTTGCAGCCAAAACTTTATCTGAACTGACAAGAGTGCCCTGCTGCAATAAATGAGGTATTCCCCCCAACTGTCAAAAAATCCTTTGCATCTCCCACTGGCTGCTAACTGAAACACATCTGCTCCAACAGGGAGTATTTCCCACAGCACGGGAAACACGCTGAGGATCCTTCAAAATTGCACCCCTGCCAAAATCTCCTGTCAATGAGGTCTGTCAAGTACCTCAACTAGGTAAGCAAGTATTTAAATTGTCATCCCGCCGGAGTCCTGCATGCGGGAGCTGCGCGCGCACCTGAACAAGTCACTGGGGAACCCGGAAGTGGGCGGGTTGGAGCCGGGCTCCGGGATTCCCCGATTTTACGAGCCCCCGCCAACGCACCCGCTCGGCCATCCTAAAATCAACCCCATGAGGTGGATAACAGCAACTATTTATATAATGCTGGAGAAGCTCAGCAATTCGGGCAGCATCTGTGGAGAAAGAAACAGTTAACGTTTCAGGTCGAAGACCTTTCATCAGAACCGGAAGTTGTTTTAAAGAGTTAAAGTTTTTAAGCAAATACAGAGCCAGGCACAGGGGGTGGGGGGGAAGGGGAGGAAAGAACAAAAGGGAAGGTCTGCGATAGGGTAGAGGGTACAAGTGATTAAATGACAAAAGGGTTGAGACCATGCAAGGAAGGTGGTAATGGGACAGGTTAAGAAACAAAAGATGTCTGGAGTAGCTGTAAATAGAATCATAGAATCATAGAAGTTACAACATGGAAACAGGCCCTTCGGCCCAACATGTCCATGTCACCCAGTTTATACCACTAAGCTAGTCCCAATTGCCTGCACTTGGCCCATATCCCTCTATACCCATCTTACCCATGTAACTGTCCAAATGCTTTTTAAAAGACAAAATTGTACCCGCCTCTACTACTGCCTCTGGCAGCTCGTTCCAGACACTCACCACCCTTTGAGTGAAAAAATTGCCCCTCTGGACCCTTTTGTATCTCTCCCCTCTCACCTTAAATCTATGCCCCCTCGTTATAGACTCCCCTACCTTTGGGAAAAGATTTTGACTATCGACCTTATCTATGCCCCTCATTATTTTATAGACTTCTATAAGATCACCCCTTAACCTCCTACTCTCCAGGGAAAAAAGTCCCAGTCTGTCTAACCTCTCCCTGTAAGTCAAACCATCAAGTCCCGGTAGCATCCTAGTAAATCTTTTCTGCACTCTTTCTAGTTTAATAATATCCTTTCTATAATAGGGTGACCAGAACTGTACACAGTACTCCAAGTGTGGCCTCACCAATGCCCTGTACAACTTCAACAAGACATCCCAACTCCTGCATTCAATGTTCTGACCAATGAAACCAAGCATGCCGAATGCCTTCTTCACCACCCTATCCACCTGTGACTCCACTTTCAAGGAGCTATGAATCTGTACTCCTAGATCTCTTCTGCAACAGCAGAACTGTTACCAGCACCTACTGTGCGAGAAAATGGGAGCAGTGGTTATGATCTGAAGTTATTGAAATCAATGTTGAGTCCGGAAGTTTGTAAAGTGCCTAAACAAAAGACGAGGTGCTGTTCCCCGAGCTTATGTTGAGTTTCATTGGAACAGTGTAAGAGGCCGAGGACAGAGGTCAGAGTGAGAGTGGGATGGGGAATTAAAATGGCAAGTGACCGGCATCTTCCAGTTCTGACGAGAGGTCTTGAACCTGAAACGTTAACTCTTTTTTTCTGCGGTTTACTTGTACTTTTTTTCACTTCAGTATACTGCATCCGCTGCACACAATGTATTGGGGAGACCAATCGCAGATTAGATGATCACTTTGCTGAACACCTCCGATCTGTCCGTAAGTATGACCCTGACCTGCCAGTCGTTTACCATTTTAATTCCCCATCCCACCACTCTGACCTCTGCCTCTTACACTGTTCCAATGAAGCTCAACGTAAGCTCGAGGAGCAGCACCTCATCTCTCGTTTAGGCACTTTACAACCTTCCGGACTCATTGATTTCAACAACTACAGTTCATAACCACTGCTCCCATTTTTCCGGACAGCAAGTGCTGGTAATGGTTCTGCTGTTGCTATTTACAGCTATATCTGACATATCTTTGGTTTCTTTACTTGTCCTATTACCACCCTCCTTGCCTTGCACCATCATCCCTTTTGTCATTTAATCACTCCTTCACCCTTCCAGAAACCTTTTGTTCTTTCCTCCCCCGCTCCTTTCCCTGGCTCTGTACTTGCTCAAAAACTTTAACATCTTCCAGTTCTGATAAAAGGTCTTCGACCTGAAACGTTAACTCTTTCTTTCTCCACAGAAGCTGCCCGACATGCTGAGCTTCTCCAGCATTTTTGTGTGTTTATTTCAGATCTCCAGCATCTGCAGTATTTGGCTTTTGATTTATATGATGCTGCTCACATAAAGCGAGACCTCTAAGCACTTTACACAGGAAAGGAGGTGAATGCTAAGCAAGAAGCAAAAGAACTTGGTGGAGGACAGATTGAAGAAGCATACACAAGAGTGAGAGCAAGGCAAAATGGTCAATGGGAATCAGGGGGAAAACTCTCCAGTGGCTGGAGTCATACCTAGCACAAAGGAAGATGGTAGTGGTTGTTGGAGGCCAATCATCTCAGCCCCAGGAGTTCTTCAGGGCCGTGTCCTAGACCCAATCAGCTGTTTCATCAATGACCTTCCCTCCATCATAAGGTCAGAAATGGGGATGTTCGCTGATGATTGCACAGTGTTCAGTTCCATTCCCAATCCCTCAGATAACGAAGCAGTCCATGCCTGCATGTAGCATGACCTGGACAACATTCAGGCTTGGGCTGATAAGTGGCAAGTAACATTCACGCCAGACAAGTGCCAGGCAATGACCATCTTCAACAAGAGAGAATCTAACCACTTCCCCTCAACATTCAACGACGTGGAGATGCCGGTGATGGACTGGGGTTGACAAATGTAAGGAATCTTACAACACCAGGTTATAGTCCAACTGTTTTATTTAAAAATCACAAGCTTTCGGAGGCTTTCTCCTTCGGCAGCTCGCTCACCTGACGAAGGAGAAAGCCTCCGAAAGCTTGTGATTTTTAAATAAAACAGTTGGACTATAACCTGGTGTTGTAAGATTCCTTACATTTGTCAACATTCAACGGCATTACCATTGCCAAATCCCCTACCAACATCCTGGGGGTCACCATTGACCAGAAACTTAACTGGACCAGCCACAAATACTGTGGCTACAAGAGCAGGTCAGAGGCTGGGTATTCTACAGCAAGTGACTCACCCTCCTGACTCCCCAAAGCCTTTCCATCATCTACAAGGCACAAGTCAGGAGCGTGATGGAATATTCTGCACTTGCCAACAACACTCAAGAAGCTTGACACCATCCAGGACAAAGCAGCCCGCTTGATTGGCATGCCATCCACCACCCTAAACATTCACTCCCTTCACCACCGGCGCACAGTGGCTGCAGTATGTACCATCTACAGGCTGCACTGCAGCAACGCGCCAAGGTTTCTTCGACAGCACCTCCCAAATCCACAACCTCTACCACTTAGAAGGACAAGAGCAGCAGGCACATGGGAACAACACCGCCTGCACGTTACCCTCCAAGTCACACACCATCCCGATTTGGAAATATATCGCCTATCCTTCATCGTGGCTGGGTCAAAATCCTGGGACTCCCTACCTAACAGCACTGTGGGAGAACCTTCACTACACTGACTGCAGCGGTTCAAGAAGATGGCTCACCACCACCTTCTCAAGGGCAATTGGGGATGGGCAATAAATGCCAGCCTCGCCAGTGAAGGCTACATCCCATGAATGAATTAAAAAAAAGCAGGACCCTTATATCTGAATCAGTGGCCACTGACCATGGAACCAGAGGAGGGAAGCGGCAATAATAATAAAAATCAGTGAAATAGAATGCGAGTTTAGACGCGAGGGTGGAAAAGATTTCCAAAATAGGTTGGGACGATGCCATGGATGCATTTAAAAACAATGAGGATGTTGAAGTTAATTAACTGGATCTGATGAGGCTGAAGTAGTGGGCATGTGGAAGGGAATGATCAACTGAATTTTGTGAAAGTTGGAGGTGGAAAGACTGCCAAGATAGCATTTGAGAAATCATTCCTTGAGGTGATGAATGCTCTGAAGAGGGTTTCAGCGGTGCTAGGGTGCGAACAGAGGAATATTCCAGCAGCAAAAAGGAGATAGTCTTGGCAATAAATCAGATGCAGAGTATAAATTTCATCTATGGGTCAGACAGGGAAGCTGATGGAGTCAGAACCAGAAGCTGGCAATAGTTCCCAGGACTTGATGTCAAGGCAGGCAGTCAGATAGTACAGTAACAGCTCTGGGTCAATGATGGTGACAAATATTGTACAATTGGGTGTCATCGGCATGCATGTAAGCAGACCATGTGCTTGTGGATGATGTCATCAAGGGGTAGCATGTAGATGAATAGGAGCCAGCAAAGAGAAAGTAACTGAACTCCAAAATCTCAATCAATTCATACCAAAGTATCTGAGAGATCTATAAAATTAGAGATTAAAATCACACAAAACAAAATATAAACATGGATTTAGTTAACCAATGCTATAAGTACACAAATCTCTCAATTTTAATCCAGGACTAGACCCACTCACAGCCAATTCATATGATTGAGTGTTTTACTAAACAATGAGAAATATCATCAGGCTTTTGGGTGATCTGATCTAATATTAACCTACCAACAAACATATGAAGTGGAAAGCAACCAGTCTATTGATGACCAAGATGTTTCTTACTATAGAATTAAGACATACGATTCTGGAAGAACGAAGAAAGACAGCAAGGCCGAATACTGTTCTTTCACATCTGGGACCTGGGTTAAAATCCACCCCATCTTAATTTGAATAAAGTCCATTACTGACTAACATTGCTGTGTGAAACGACTGAAAAGTCGTGATCTCTAATAGGTTTAAGTTTATAATGCAAAAATGCCCATAAGTAGGCACAAACTGACAAATTCATTCATACGAGCCTTAAGGATGTTTGGTAAAAAATTATGTTGGTGCAGTACATGCCAGCCTTGTGATAATTCGCAAAGAAACATCATATAAGAAAAACAAATATGCTAACGGTCTCACTTATTCTTACCTGTTGATATGCCCAGTTGAGTAATTTGTATCTGTATGATCTTCTCATAGGATAGCACAGACTGAAGAATGCATGCAGCACAGCATAAAAGAAACTGAGGAGTCCTAGTTGTTTCCGTACCAACATCCAGCCAGCAAGCCACTGAGGAAAACGTCTGTATTTGGTACCAAAATGGAGCTGGAAAACGGCTGCCAAAATCCCTGGTAAATACACTAAAGCCAAAAGTATGATGGCAACCACTGGCAGGACTTTGTTCATGACCAAAATGGGAATTTTATAAAATACATTTTTGTTTTCAGTCATATAGGGGTGAATGATATCCCTGAGAAAAGTGTATACGAAAACAACAATGGACAGTCCCCCAGCTAGCTTGATAGGCAATTGCCAGAGCGGAAAAAGCACCAGTTGTCTATCTAGTTGTGAGGGATATTCAAAGTCGTCAAAAGGAAGATGATTAGGTGATGTCAAATTTCCTGTTGACATCCTGGAATCCTGCAACACAAATTAGAGTTAGAGTCAGTGAACGAATGGGAGTACATGGTTTTCAAACAGGTAGAATATTCCTTTACTGCGTTCTACAAATACTGAACTTGAATAACTGGACAAGTTGTACACACAGCCTTCATAGCTACCCATCTTTAAAATAACCAGTCTTTATTGCAAGTAGAACTGCTCATTCCAAATATCACAGATTTTCTTCTAACTAATGCAACCTACAAGTGGAATTGGAGTGGGGGGGGGGGAGGGGCGGAGAAAGAGAAGCAGCCAATCAAAAGAGTCAATTTATGCTCATAGTTGTTAAGTGTAAATTACTTTAGAATATTTAAGGACATTATATGAATTTTACTATAACTGATGAAGGTTTGAAAAGAAACCTCAGTTCAGCATACAAAAAGTATTAAATAGCATGGATAAAGTAAGCCAAGTATTCAAAGTTTTTTTTGATACAACTTATGCCCCCCCCTCTCTAAATCACTCTTAGCAGCATTACAAATACCCAATTCACTTAAAAGGAAGTTCTGATGTAGCATCAGGTTGTTTTAATGAGGTGCTGCAGCCAAGCCAAGGAAAATGCTTAGATCGGCTTTTCTTGCTTCCCAGGGATTCACACTTGGACACTACATTGGGAATCTCTGAGCGAGTTGCCAATTCCCCAGGTCCAGGCCAACTTCACATCCAAGTACCAATTGAAGCCTCACGATAAACATTTCGTCCCATCCGTCCTCAAAACGCAGCTGCAGTGGCCTTTTATAAAATTCTGGGTTCTTAAAAAAAAATTGTATCTTGTGATGTTTCTTTAAGCATTGGAATGAGAAAAGCCTGTACAACCCACTGAGGGTTGCTCCTTCCAATGGATAATGTAAAGTTTATATAATCACGAATTCTCTCAAATTTAGTCTTCTGGGAAGTAAATAACCAGTTAACAGTTTCAAAGAGAAAATAAATCCCTGAAATTCCTCACTGGCCTTGAAGATAGTGGAGTGAAAACACATTATTCAAGCAGATCTGTTGCATTTTACAGGTGACATCCCATGGTTAGAAGATGATTGGAACCAGTGACCCATGAAGATTTTGAAACACCAATGCATATTCTTAGCCCCATCATCTTCTACTCAAGAATTAGAAACTTTCATTGCCAGACTCATGGATAATGTATTAGTGTAGATATTCCTTAAATAAATTCCAATCAATAAACACAGTGAACTACATTGGCTCCTGGTCCCCCCACACGTCAAATTTAAAATTCGCATTCTTAGGTTTAAATCCCTTCATAGGCTGAATAAGACTCTCTCTAAATCCTTCAGCCCCACAACCACCACTCCCCCCACTGAACTTTCTGTTCCCAACTCTAGCCTCTTGCACATACCCCCACCTTTCCCACTACTGATGGCCTTGCCTTCAGCCACCTAATTCCCTCCCTAAACTTCTCCACCTCCTTTATAACCCCCCTTTTCACCAAGCTTTTGGTTACCTTTCCCAATATCTCGGTTTGACTCAGTGTCCACTTTTTCCTTATAACACCGTGGGACTTTTTTTTTCTACTTTAAAAGGGTGCTATACAAATGCAAGTAGTAGTAGTAGTTGTTGTTGTATTCTCCATCAGAATTTTTAGCCTTACTATTTGTGCAATTCAGCCTCATCTGTTATGCTCCATGACTAATTCCAAGCTCATCATGATGCCAGTATTCCCCCAAATTCTTTTAAGCATTTGCTTCTAATTTCATCTTTTGTCATGTTAGATGGTAATGTATGCAGCAAATAATTAATACTTAGAAAGTGTCTTAAAATTAAGTCGTTTCCCAATTTTAAAATTATACTTCTGCTCTACCCCCTGTATTTAGCACTCCAAACTTGCTTCCACCTATTTATTTCAAAACAGGCAAGTCTTGGTATTCCCATCGCTTAAAGGAAACTAACAATCTAATTCTAACAAACGGTAGTTAATTTTGCATTTAAACTTCTGTTGAGACGAGCAGTGGCTGGGAAAGCCTCAAATATAAAAAGTGCTATGTAACATTGCCTGTCTCCACACCTGCCTCAGCCCATCTGCTGCTGAAACGCTCATCTATGCTTTTCTTACCTCCAGGCTCAATTATTTCAATGCTCTGTTGGGCGGCCTCCCATCTTCCACCCTCCATAAACTTCAGCTCATCCAAAACTCTACTGTATTCTAACGTGCACCAAGTCCCGTTCACCCCTGCGCTCGCCGACCTACATTGGCTCCCAGTCCAGCAACGCATCAAATTTAAAATTCTCATCCTTGTGTTCAAATCCCTCCACGGCCTCACCCTTCCCTATCTCTGTAACCTCCTCTACAATCATAGAAAATAGGAGCAAGAGTAGGCCATTCGGCCCTTTGGGCCTATTCCGCCATTCCAAATGATCATGGCTGATCGTCCAACTCAGTACCCTGTTCCCGCTTTTTCCCTATAGCCCTTGACCCCTTTAGCATTAAGAAATATATCTATCTCCTTCTTGAATACATCTAATGACTTGGCCTCCACTGCCTTCTGTGGTAGAGAATTCCACAGGTTCACCACCCTCTGAGTGAAGAAATTTCTCCTCATCTCGGTTCTAAATGGCATACCCCGTATCCTGAGACTGTGACCCCTGGTTATGGATTCCCCATCCATCGGGAACATCCCCCTTGCATCTAGTCCTGTTAGAATTTTATATGTTTCGTTGAGATCACCTCTCATTCTTCTAAACTCTAGTGAATATAGGCCTAGTCGACCCAATCTCTCCTCATTCATCAGTCCAGCCATCCCAGGAATTAGTCTGGTAAACCTTTGTTGCACTCCCTCCATGGCAAGGACATCCTTCCTCAGATAAGGAGACCAAAATGCCACACAATACTCCAGATGTGGTCTCACCAAGGCCCTGTACAACTGCAGTAAGATATCCCTGTTCCTGTACTCAAATCCTCTTGCAATGAACGCCAACATACCATTCGCCTTCCTAACTGCTTGCTGCACCTGAATGCTCGCTTTCAGCGACTGGTGTACAAGGACACCCAGGTCTCGTTGCACCTCCCCTTTTCCCAATCTATCACCATTCAGATAATAATGTCTTTCTGTTTTTACGACCAAAGTGGATAACCTCACATTTATCCACGTTATACTGCATCTGCCATGTTCTTGCCCACTCACCCAACTTGTCTAAATCACATT
The DNA here is from genome assembly GCF_035084215.1 of Heptranchias perlo. Classification (NCBI taxonomy): domain Eukaryota; kingdom Metazoa; phylum Chordata; class Chondrichthyes; order Hexanchiformes; family Hexanchidae; genus Heptranchias; species Heptranchias perlo. Next base: position 123,855,668 of record NC_090326.1, read on the forward strand.
GGAGCCTCTTTGCGTCCTCCTCACAGCTCACATTCCACCCCAGCTTTGTGTCGTCTGCAAACTTGGAAATGTTACATTCAGTTCCCTCAGCCAAATCATTGATATATATTGTGAATAGCTGGGGCCCCAGCAATGATCCCTGCGGTACCTCACTAGTCACTGCCTACCACCTGGAAAAAGACCCGTTTATTCCTACTCTCTGTTTCCTGCCTGTCAACCAATTCTCAATCCATGCCGGTATATTCCCCCCAATCCCATGTGCTTTAATTTTGCACACTAACCTCTTGTGTGGGATCGTATCAAAAGCCTTCTAAAAATCCAAGTAAACCACATCCACTGGTTCTTCCATATCTATTCTACTAGTTACATCCTCAAAAAACTCCAGTCGATTTGTTAAGCATGATTTCCCTTTCATAAACCCATGCTGACTTTGTCCAATCCCATTAATGCCTTCCAAGTGTTCTGTTATCACATCCGTTATAATAGACTCGAACATTTTCCCCACTACTGATATTAGGCTAACTGGTCTGTAATTCCGTTTTTTCTCTCCCTCCTTTTTTAAAATACTGGGGTTACATTTGCCAGCCTCCAATCTGTAGGAACTGTTCCAGAGTCTATAGAATTTTGGAAGTTGGCCACCAATGCATCCACTATCCCCAGGGCCACTTCCTTTAGTACTCTGGGGTGTAGATTATCAGGCCCTGGGGATTTGTCAGCCTTTAGCCCCATTAATTTCCCTAGCACTATTTTCTTACTAATACGGATTTCCTTCAGTTCCTCCCTCTCACTAGACCCTTGGTTCCCTAGTCACACAAGCCTTTGAGAACACTGCGTTCCTCTAATTCTGGCCTCTTCGGCATCCCCAATTTTCTTCACCCCCACCATTGGCGGCCTTACCCTCAGCTGTCTTGGCCTCAAGCTCTAGAATTCCCTCCTCCTTTAAGACAGTCCTTAAAACCTACCTCTTTGACCAAGCTTTATGGTCACCAGTACCAATATCTCCTCATGTGACTCAGTGACAAATTTTATCGGATTACGCTCCTGTGAACGTTTAACTAAAGGCATTATATAAATACAAGTTGTCATAAGCCTTCATTGCTGCTCTTTTGTATTGCTAAAAAATACCAAGGTGCAGCTCAAGTGTTCTTTGGATAAATGTGAAAAGTTCAGGCTTAAGCAATTCTCAGGTGAAGCTGCTCCAGTCACCGCATTGTAGAGGACTGACAGCTCAACATTGCAGACAACCTATGGTAGGCAAGTCTTGGCAAGTTTTTGACTCACCTCCATGATTTCCTCACGTCGCAATGAAGTCCTCAAGCAAGTAACCATTTGAAACTAGCTACTAAAAAAGGCCTATAAGTTTCCCTTTGATTTCCCATCCTTCTGGGGAAGTGCTTGGCCTTTACATCGCACCTCCTCACAATGGCAGTCAAGATCAGGAACTCAACTGTGTGTGGGGGTAGAAATTATTAGAATCAAGAGTTTCACCACTCTATGGTACTTAATGCAGTGGTGCTCCAACACACTATGACAGTTGATCAAGTCATTTCTACCAATCTTTCATTAAAACCATAGTTTGTGCAAACCTGGAGAAATAATTTGGATTTGTTACTGTACAGCACTGATATGATTTGCTTGGTTTGAGCCAGAAAGCATCAGGATCTTTGTAGGGTTGAGGGGTTGCCAGTCTAAAGGTAGCAAATTATTCTCAAAGCCTGTTTCTATGTGCCCTGTCATACAGCCAAGCTTTGTGTTTGGCACAACTTACAAGGTAACAACAAAAGATTGTTTGAATTCTAGAAAAGTTGTACTCAAATATATCAACTGCTTTCAGTTGATCAGAGGAGTTAGACAATTACATACAACTTGACATTATTTATAGCTGGAGTGAACAATCTAGATTAAGACACTGGCAACCGAGTATGCATATTTTTTTCTCTTTCCTCCTTTCAGATTATAACCAAACAAGTTAAGTTACTGATTAGAACAGTTATACACTTCTGGAAAAAACAGGATAATTAGCAAATGGTGGTCACAGGATAAGTTACCAAATGGGCCCAGATCTGTTTGTAGAGTACTTCTGTCCAAATGATTTTAAAAAAAAATTCTGATAAGTTGCAAATCATGTTCATAATATAAAATAACTCAATCTCTCTCATGATTTTACATAAAGATCATAAGTCAGCAATGGAGAAAGCCTTGTTCGCTAACTGGTCTTTTAATTATCACTTACAGATAATTAGTAAGTCAGGACTTACCAATATCTTTTTGCAATTTTGAAGTTTTTGTAATGTCAAGCAGTTACAATACTAGAGAGAGGGCAAGCTGGGCTGAAGATCATGAGGTATAAAGTAATGTGATATAAAAGCACAAATAACTGTTTGTTACCACAGACAGCTGAGGCCAGGTCAGGCGGGATAAAGGGTTTGGGTCCTCTTTCATTATTTTACCCCTTAAGAGGTTGGAATCTTAGTTGTTCCATGTACATTTTCTGGTGCATCAATGTCGGTGTAGTATTCTACATATGGTCCAAACAAAAGCTAAAGATTGTTATAATTCTGCAGTCACGAGAGCAGTGGAGTTTTCAGAACTTTCTTTCCCCCAAAAAGGAAATGGAATTGCCTTTATCCTTCCATAATGGATAAAGAGTGGAGTGAGAAGAGTGCATGCAGCCATGCCATTCTCCAATATGAAAAAGTAGGAACAAAAAAAAAAGCCAGTCAATCCAATTCATCAAATAAGGTAGTAGGACAAGTTGATAAAGCTGTTAAAAAAGCATATGGAATCCTTGGCTTCATTAATAGAGGCATAGATTACAAAAGCAAGGAAGTTATGCTAAACTTTTATAAATCACTGGTTAGGCCTCAGCTAGAATATTGTATCAAATTCTGGGCACCACACTTTAGGAAGGATGTCAGGGCCTTAGAGAGGGTGTAGAGGAGATTTATTAGAATGATACCAGGGATGAGGGACTTCAGTTATGTGGAGAGACTAGAGAAGCTGAGATTGTTCTCCTTAGAGCAGAATAGGTTAAGGAATGATTCAATAGGTGTTCAAAATTATGAAGGGTTTTGATAGAGTAGATCGGGAGAAACTGTTTCCATTGGCAGGTGGATCAGTAACAGATTTAAGATAATTGGCAAAAGAACCAGGGGGCAGGGCAAGGTGGGAGGGGGATGAATGATGAAAAATATTTTTATGCAGCAAGTTATGATGATCTGGAATGCACTGAGAAAGGGTAGTGGAAGCAGATTCAATGGTAATTTTCAAAAGGCAATTGGATATATCCTTGAAAAGGAAAACATTTGCATGGCTATGGGGAAAGAGCAGGGGAGTGGGACTAATTGGATAGCACTTTCAAAAAGAGCAGGTACAGGCACAATGGGCTGAATGGCCTCCTTCTGAATCTGTAATTCTATGAAATAAGGTTGTTAAGTTGAAGGGGGCATTTAACCTTCCTACTTTGGCACCAAAGAATTAAATATATATTTTTTAAGTAATTACTTTGACCAACTGCACTTTTGCTTCAATCTGCGGCAATTTTTCCACAAACAGTTGGCAATTTACTCAAAATATTTTCCTTTACCTCTTGATTTTTTAAAATTTTGATGTATTGCTTCTTTTGTTGGTGGTTTGAAATTTGTGCCTAATGACTCTTTGATTCTTGAGAAAGAGTGACAGCTTCTTATTCAATTATAAAACTGCAGTTCTGGGAAGAGCTTATCCTGGAGTTTAGGTACAAAAATGCTTTGCCAGTTGCCAGCTTTCTCTCCAGATAATCCCATCACAACAGTAAAAATGCAAATAAAAACATCAATATAATTTGTAACAGTCTGTGCGCCACACTACTTTAAAACATGTAGATAACTACAGTTCTTAAAAGAAAAAGTAGTTATCAAGTTGGCCTAATTTATGTTGAGCGAACAATAAACCCAAGCTAAAGAAAGGTTTAAAATAAATGTTAGTGCACATCCATTTTAAAGCCATCACAAAACATAATGCTGGCTAGTGTGTACACTCCATGAGGACTAATCACTGCATGGATGTTTGTAATGAAAATACACAACTTCTGGGCTTATAGGAACTCTTAACAGGGAGCATTTGAATACATGGTTTTTAAAAAAGTGTCATGTATCTACATTAATACAGATGAGGGAGACCCATCTCAGTTCATCCTCCCAAGGAAAAAAAAACTTAGTCTTTTCCCCACCCCACCACTCCAACATAGTTAAACTGGAACCTAAATGAATCCAAGATTCTTGCTTTCTCCTTCACTGAAAAGCCTATTCCAAATGTTGATCACTCTATCCTTGAAGTTTTTCCAGATATCTGCTCAAAGTTGATGCTTCAGCAGTTTTTGCCTATGCCCCTTATTTTACTTATCTTGGATTAGTCTGAAGTGGTGGCCTGTGCAGATCATAAGATTTGTGAGCTCAAAAACTACAAACACCTGGAATCTGGACTCATAAGATCTCATGGCTCTTGTAGCTCATTTAAAAATTGTGAATTACAGTCATCATCCTAGCTTAACAACTGAAAATTAATTCCTACTGATATACTAAACTGCAGCAAAACAAGAAAAATGTGTTCTCATTGCTGGATCATTTCACCAGTTCCCTTTCTATCAATCTTATATTATCCTTCTGTTACTTGTAATTAAAAGAAAATATACCTTAAACATAATCAAAACTTTTGTTCTTAAAAATCATTTATCTACAGTGTAATTTCTCACTGAAACATGATCACACCAGAAGTGGGGTAACCTGTTAAATTGCGGTACAGAAGAATCTGCAGGACTCAACGCATAACCACATGGGTCATGAGCGTTCTACATCAGCGGGAACATCATTGACCAGGCTGCAAATTTTGATGGTCAGTTTAAAATGCAAACTCTTTTTGCCACTATAAACAAGGTATTAGAACTGTTCAAATTACATAAGTACAAAAAAAAAATCACGTACACTACGTTATTAGATGACTTCGTGATTTTAAACACAAGGTTACAATAGTTTTCTTTATATTGTTTTAGGGAATGATGATCCTTGCCACGAGGGAGGATAAATGCTCGTCAGTATTTCTCATAATGACATATTCAAACCATGTCATCGCACAAGAGTATATGCCAAACTTTCAGTAAACAGTGCTTCTTTAAAAAGACATCTATATACTATTTTACCATTTTCATGTTATTTCTTCCACTTGTAGACAATTCCATTGCATACATTTCATCTCCATTATTACGAGTGGGGCAGGCAGTCTCAACATCCATTAGGAGTCACTGTTAGTACCTGGAACAAACAACAACAAACATGTACACTGATTCTAGCACAAATTCAAACCTAGAATAAACTTCTTATGGACATGACCTTGGCCAAAAAGGAGAAACACCAGCACAAATATATCATTAAAACAAGTCAAATTCGAACACTTTTAAACACTCTGATATCCAATGAAATTGGAGTGTCGCCAGGAGCAACAGCAACTCCACCATCCGCGCCTGGTTTCCCACTCATGGCACTAGCCCCGACTAGCCCCATTCCATCTGCGGCTATTTAAACCAATTTAAACCAATGTAAACCTACGCTGCCCGTAGCACGTAGTAACTTCCAAGAGCGAACCAGAGTCTGTGTGCGGCGAAAGTTAGCACAATAGAACAGGGAGCGCTCAATGACCGCCACCTCGCTGGGAAGCAGCTGTTGCCGCTGCCCCACACTTCCTAAACTGTTGTCAACCCTAACCAACGAGGCACTAAGACCAGGGAAAGTAACCCAGGTGCTAGGCACTTAAACAGAACCCTGCTTCTTCTCCCCGCGTTGTATATACCGTGCTGTGCCTTGCCATTCGTATTATTCAAAACCCGCCCTCCAGCACCTTGATTGGTCCCGACATCCTGTCAATAACACCCACCCCAATGGATTGCGTCGATGATTCAGGATGACGGTGCAAATTACAACATACCTGTGTCCGGCAGGACTTTTCCATCAACTCTTTTTTAACTAAACAGTGAGATATGAGGTCGCCCCAGTGTCATCAGCCGCAGATGGAACGGGGCTAGTCCGGGGGTCGCGCCGTGAGTGGGAATCCAGGCGGGGATGGTGGAGTTGCTGTTACTTCTGGCGACACTCCAATTTCATTGGATATCAGGCTGTGTAAAAGTGTTCGAACTTGGCTATATTTGTGCTGTTGTTTCTCCTTTTTGGCCAAGGTCGTGTCCTTAAAAAGTTTATTCTAGGTTTGAATTTGTGCTAGAATCTCCGGCAGTGTATATAAATCGTGTTGTTTGTTCCAGGTACTAACAGTGACTCCTAGTGTAAACGAACAAAAGTGCCCCCTTTTTAGAGGGGTACAAATGATAAACATCCACATCATACAAAAAGACAAAGGAAACTTATCAAATTAAATAATATTATTTTCGCTGTCGATCAAGCGCTCTGGTCCCTGCGGTGCCCACCGCTTGCGGTAAGGCTCAAGCGTACCGCCAAACACCACATGCTCCTCCAGGGTCACCCTAAGCGCAATAAGAGGGAGAGGCAGGCAGCGAGAGCGATCACCACCACGGGCTGCGTCCAACCTGGACCTGTGGAAGGCCACCTTGGCCAGGCTCAGGGGCAGACCCATGAGGGGACCCAACAACTTGCCCGCGCCCCCCCCAGATGGCCAAAGATCGTGGGACTGAAGTGGAGCCGGATGTTGAGGAGCAGCCCCTTCAAATTTTGGAAAAGTGGCTGCAACCTCTCACATTCCATGTGAATGTGATATATGGACTCATCCAGGCCGCAAAAGTTACAGGTGGCCCGGGAGTCCTTGAAGTGACTTAAAAAACTAATGGACAGTACTGCTCCATGCAACACTCTCCACCCTAAATCCCCAATGGTGCAGGGGAGGACACACACGTAGACAGCCCTCCATTGGGGTTCCCCGCCTCTGCCGGACGGCAAGATAATGTGTCTGGATAGAAGACGAGGATGAGGAAGTGGAGAGTGTGCAGGAGCAGCCCGTACAGGAAATCCCTCCGTGCAGAGTGAAGTGGCACGGAGGGAATTTCTGGGAGACTGCTCAAGTTGTGAAGCACAGGTTCCCGAGGGAGGTTTTGGGGCCTGGCGCTGATGAGGAATTCCTCTATAGCTATTTAACTACTTTACAGAGGGTGGCAAATGATATTATAATTCCTTGACATACGGCTGGCTAGCAATGGTCTTTTCCAGTTCTGTATTCCTAAGTTCAGAAGAGGGAAGGTGAATAGACAGATTCACACACAGTGTGGTGACACTTTGGAATGGACTGCTCAGGGAGGCAATCAAGCTGATAATATAAGCAATTTTAGGAGTTGGAATTGGAGAGGCATTTGACGAGAAAACCAAGTGAGGAATAAAAGTGGTGAACTGCATATTCTGTTTATGAACTCTGGGGCCAACCAGATGGGCTGAAGTGGTTCTATAAGTTCCAGTGTTCAGTAGAATGAACTGGTAAACAAAATTGAAAAGGTGATTGCATCAGTCTACTGAAAAATAGGATGCTATATCAGTTATATTAATAATTTTTTAAATTTTATTTTAATATGGTAATTTGAGAAGTAGTATACTGTATGTCATGTATGGGATTTGTTTCCAACATGCTAACCTCCAAAATTTTGACATTTGACTCTCTTTTTCAGTTTTTTGGAATAGACTTTTTAGATAATACACACATACAAATATTTTCATGTTTATTACTTCATAGATTACTTCATATCTCACAAAGTTAGACAGAAACAATCGTAATAGTGAATCATGGACGTTGTGATAATCTATTACTTGCAAAATAATATATTTGTTTCTTGACTCTGTCAAGTTGTTTCTTGCTATAATACTATTTTGAGCCCAGAAATTATTGTTGGCACTATTAGAGATGAACACTTACTGTATTTGTATGTTATTGCTTTGTTTGCTATTATAACACACACATAAGAACATAAGAACATAAGAAATTGGAGCAGGAGTAGGCCAATCGGCCCCTCGAGCCTGCTCCGCCATTCAATAAGATCATGGCTGATCTGATCCCAACCACAAATCTAAAGAACACAAGAAGTCGGAGCAGGACCCGGCCACATAGCCCCTGGGCCCTCTCCGCCACCCACAGGGCATTGACCGATCCGAACTCAGCTTCATGTCCAATTTCCTGCTCGCTCCCCATAACCCCTAATTCCCTTTACTTCTAGGAAACTGTCTATTTCTGTTTTAAATTTATCTAATGATGTAGCTTCCACAGCTTCCTGGGGCAGCAAATTCCACAGACCTACCACCCTCTGAGTGAAGAAGTTTCTCCTCATCTCAGTTTTGAAAGAGCAGCCCCTTATTCTAAGATTATGCCCCCTAGTTCTAGTTTCACCCATCTTTGGGAACATCCTTACTGCATCCACCCGATCAAGACCCTTCACAATCTTATATGTTTCAATAAGATCGCCTCTCATTCTTCTGAACTCCAATGAGTAGAGTCCCAATCTACTCAACCTCTCCTCATATGTCCGCCCCCTCATCCCCGGGATTAACCGAGTGAATCTTCTTTGTACTGCCTCGAGAGCAAGTATGTCTTTTCTTAAGTATGGAGACCAAAACTGTATGCAGTATTCCAGGTGCGGTCTCACCAATACCTTATATAACTGCAGCAATACCTCCTTGTTTTTATATTCTATCCCCCTAGCAATAAAAGCCAACATTCCGTTGGCTTTCTTGATCACCTGCTGCACCTGCATACCAACTTTTTGATTTTCTTGCACTAGGACCCCCAGATCCCTTTGTACTGCAGTACTTTCCAGTCTCTCGCCATTAAGAAAATAACTTGCTCTCTGATTTTTCCTGCCAAAGTGCATAACCTCACATTTTCCAATATTATATTGCATCTGCCAAATCTCCGCCCACTCACCCAGCCTGTCTATATCCCCTTGCAGGTTTTTTATGTCCTCCTCACTCTCTACTTTCCCTCCCATCTTTGTATCATCTGCAAATTTTGATATGTTGCACTCGGTCCCCTCCTCCAAATCGTTAATATAGATTGTAAAGAGTTGGGGACCCAGCACCGACCCCTGTGGAACACCACTGGTTACTGGTTGCCAGTCCGAAAATGAACCATTTATCCCAACTCTCTGCTTCCTGTTCGATAACCAATCCTCCACCCATGCCAGAATATTCCCCCCAATCCCGTGATTTTTTATCTTAAGTAATAATCTTTTATGTGGCACCTTGTCGAATGCCTTCTGGAAGTCTAAATACACTATGTCCACTGGTTCCCCTTTATCCACCCTATACGTTATATCCTCGAAGAACTCAAGCAAATTTGTCAGACATGACTTCCCCTTCATAAAGCCATGCTGACTTTGTCCTATTAAATTATGCTTATCTAAATGTTCCGTTACTGTCTCCTTAATAATAGACTCCAAAATTTTACCCACCACAGATGTTAAGCTAACTGGCCTATAATTTCCAGCCTTCTGCCTACTACCCTTTTTAAATAACGGTGTTACATTAGCAGTTTTCCAATCTGCCGGGACCTCTCCTGAGTCCAGGGAATTTTGGAAAACTATCACCAAAGCATCCACAATCCCTACTGCCACTTCCCTCAAGACCCTAGGATGGAAGCCATCAGGTCCAGGGGATTTATCCGCCTTGAGTCCCATTATTTTACTGAGTACCATCTCCTGAGTGATTTTAATCGTATTTAGCTCCTCCCCCCCGAGAGTCCCCTGTTTGTCCAGTGTTGGGATATTCTTAGTGTCCTCTACTGTAAAGACTGAAACAAAATATTTGTTCAGCATTTTTGCCATCTCCATGTTTCCCACCATTAATTTCCCGGTCTCATCCTCTAAGGGACCTATGTTTGCCTTAGCCACCCTTTTTCTTTTTATATAACTATAGAAACTCTTGCTATCTGTTTTTATATTTTTTGCTAATTTCTTTTCATAATCTAACTTCCCTTTCTTAATCAATCCTTTAGTTACTTTTTGCTGTCTTTTGAAGAATTCCCAATCTTCTATCCTCCCACTAAGTTTGGCTACCTTATATGTCCTTGTTTTTAGTCGGATACTATCCTTGATTTCTTTACTTAGCCACGGATGGCTGTCATTTCTTTTACACCCTTTTTTCCTCAGTGGAATATATTTATTTTGAAAGTTGTAAAATAACTCCCTAAATGAACACTACTGCTCATGTACCGTCTTACCCTTTAATCTATTTTCCCAGTCCACTTTAATCAATTCCGCTCTCATACCATCATAGTCTCCTTTATTCAAGCTCAGTACGCTTGTTTGAGAATCAACCTTCTCACCCTCTAATTGGATATGGAATTCAACCATGTTGTGGTCGCTCGTTCCAAGGGGATCCTTAACTAGGACATTATTAATTAATCCTGACTCATTACACAGGACCAGGTCCAAGGTTGCCTGCCCCCTTGTAGGATCAGTTACATACTGCTCAAGAAATCCATCCCTGATGCACTCAATGAACTCGTCCTCAAGGCTGCTCTGCCCAATTTGATTTGTCCAGTTAATATGATAATTAAAATCCCCCATAATTATGGCTGTTCCCTTATTACATGCCCCGACTATCTCCTGATTAATACTTCTTCCAGCAGAGTTGCAACTATTAGGAGGCCTATATACTACGCCCACTAATGTTTTTTTTCCCTTATTATTCCTTATCTCCACCCAAACTGTTTCATTATCTTGATGCTTTGTCCCAATATCATTTCTCTGTATTACAGTGATTCCTTCCTTTATTAACATAGCCACCCCACCTCCCCTTCCTTCCTGCCTGTCCTTCCTGATTGTTAAATACCCTGGCATATTTAATTCCCAGTCGATGTCACCCTGCAGCCATGTTTCTGTAATGGCCACAAGATCATACCCATACGTAGTTATTTGTGCCGTTAACTCGTCCATTTTATTACGAATGCTACGTGCATTCAGATAAAGAACTTTCAAATCTGTTTTGTGACGCTTAGTTCCTGCTTTTTCCTTTTTTAACACTTTACCTATTACTCCATACCTTCTGTCCCTTCCTGTTACGCTTTCCTCTCTCTCCCTGCTCAGGTTCCCAACCCCCTGCCACTTTAGTTTAAACCCTCCCCAACAGCACTAGCAAACACTCCTCCTAGGACAGCAGTCCCGGCCCTGCCCAGGTGCAGACCATCCGGTTTGTACTGGTCCCACCTCCCCCAGAACCGTTTCCAGTGTCCCAGGAATTTGAATCCCTCCCCCTTGCACCATTCCTCTAGCCACGTATTCATTTGAAATATCCTCCTATTTCTACTCTGACTAGCACGTGGCACTGGCAGCAATCCTGACATTAACCTATTTATTTTAAGCTAGGCTTTGGAGCCAAAATGAATCACTGATAATATAATATAGTAGAAAAAATGCTTCTCATTGCAGTAACTGTCACAGATCCTAATGTACCTCATGGCTGCCCAAATCAATCTGACCTTGTGTTATCTGCCATCATGTTATTGGAGCCAGTGTATAATGTACATCTTTGGATTTCACAAAGAAAGAAGCTGTCCATTCAGTTTCACAACTTGAGACTGACATTTTTGAGAAAAGGAGTGATGTTTTATTGTCATTTTTCCTAATCCTTCATCATATCATAATTATTTTGCCCCTTTGATAATATGTAACTCTTCAAAATTAGAGTTCAATCAAAATGTACAGGGGAACCAATGAGTTCACTGACCAATTCTATCTAGTTTCAGCTAGAAAAATCTTTTCTTCCAAGGAGTGATGATATAGTTAAAGATGAGATGTTCCTAAATTATTAATGAAATACCAAGTTTAAGAAATAGGAGAGGTTAAATCAATAAATCAATTCATGGATTTATACTAGATATAATAGCAGTGTTACAAATTTTGGGTCTGCCTAGATATTGCTCTGGTTAGTATGACCAGTATCTCCCATAAGCCAAGTTCTTCATGATCAGGATTTTGCATTTGCTACCCAATATTTAGAAGTATAATAGTGTAAACTGGGGGTGTAATAATGAAACCCGCGATATATGAATTAAATATTATGATACTCGCATGTGGGGCTTTTCAATCTGCCAAAAGGTGGACTGACCTTGCTTTAGTGAGATAAGGCTAGATATAATTCATTAAACAGCTTTATTTTACAGTCAGTAAGTAAATGTACAGAGTAACAGTTATAACAAATCTCACCTGAGCACAATTTCAGTTCCTCTTTGTAAATAATAAAAATACACCACACTGACCCTTTTAGCAAGCTAAAAAACATTCACTTTTCTTGGACAGTTTTTTTCTTTGAAATCTAAGTCCAGGCTGGTTTTCTTCTTCAAAGAAACTCCCTCCTCCCTAGCTCACTCAACAGTCTTTGTTGGAACTGACCCTGATAATGTGCTTCACCTTTTTTTGTCCCCTATGTCCAAGAAGTGCAGGCGGCTCAACCTCCAACCTCTCATCTGACTAGGGTTACATAGGAACAGGAGTAGGTCTACAGCTCCTCAGCTCCTTGATCATGGTTGATCTGTACCTTAACTCTATTTACCTGCCTTTGATTCATATTCCTTGGTTCCCCTATACCAAATTAAATCTGTCGATCTCAATAGCTGCCTTTTGATGTGAACTCCAAGTGTTGGAAAAATGCCTGAATTATAACTGAATAATATAAAAACATTTGTGTTTCTAATCAAATTATTTAGAATTCTTCTTCAAACTGCCTAACCACAACAAACTAACTCGATTGAGAAATGGTTTAGTAATAGAAAGCAGAAAGTCATCTGCCCAAGGAACAAAATACTAATCAACACATGCTGTGTACATATTGTATAAAGAAATAATGGTTCAGTTACATCGCTGCAATTCATGCCAGATTTCAAGTAACAGTCTAAAATGGCTCATTGTTGACTTTTTCAGTTTATGGCATCATTTGAAGCTATCAATGAAATTCCTGCCCAGTATAACTGCCAGGTCATGTCAGATGCCACTTCCTCTTTGATAACCACTGTAATCTTTTATGACCAATGAAAAATGAGAAAGCAGAAAGATTGATACTTGAAAGCTCCACATATGCTCATTGCTGTAAATCAGTATCAGCTGTTTACTATACCGAGGAAATGTGAATTAGTTTGTGCTTTTCAATTTACTGATTAATTGCACAAATCATTTCAAACCCATTCAATTACAAAATAGTGAGATTTTAATGTCAGCTTTTCATTTATAATTGCGCCCTCAAGCTCAGCTCTGATAAGATCAGTCCCATAAGTATAGAATTTCCAGTCTACAAACCCATTTCCATTGAATTCAATATCAAGAATTCCGGAAATAAAATATTCCAGCCCAATGAGGAAGGAGGCATTGCTGGATCTAGTTGTGGGGAATGAAGTGGGTCATGTGGAGCAAGTGTCAGTGGGTGAATACTTAGGGAACAGTGATCATAGTAGCATAAGGTTTAGATTAGTTATGGAAAAGGTCAGGGAGCAATCTGGAGTAAAAATACTTCATTGGAGGAGGGCCAATTTCAGTGGGTTGAGAACAGATCTGGCCCAAGTAAATTGGAATCAAAGATTAGCAGGCAAAACTGTAATCGAACAAATTGGCGGCCTTTAAAGAGGAGATGGTTCGGGTACAGTCTAGGTCCGTTCCCACGAGGGGTAAAGGTAGGGCAACGAAAGTCAGAGCTCCCTGGATGACGAAGGAGATAGAGAGTAAGATGAAGCAGAAAAGGAGGGTGTTTGACATATGCCAGGTTGATAATACAAGTGAGAACCAGTCTGAATATAGAAAGTACAGAGGAGAAGTGAAAAAGGAAATGCGGGGCAAAGAGTATGAGAATAGACTGGCGGCTAACATAAAAGGGAATCCAAAAGTCTTCAATAGGCATACAAATAGTAAATGGGTAGTAAGAGGAGGGGTGTGGCCAATTAAGGACCAAAAAGGAGATATACGCATGGAGGCAGAGGGCATGGCTGAGGTACTAAATGAGTACTTTGCATCTGTTTTTACCAAGGAAGAAGATGATGCCAAAGTCACAGTAAAAGAAGAGGTTGTTGAGACACTGGATGGGCCAAAAATTGATAAGGAGGAAGTATTAGAAAGGCTGGCTGTACTTAAAGTAGATAAGTCACCCGTCCGGATGGGATGCATCCTAGGTTGCTGAGGGAAGTAAGGGTGGAAATTGCAGTCGTGTTGGCCATAATCTTCCAATCCTCCTTAGATATGGGAGTGGTGCCAGAGGAATGGAGAATTGCAAATGTTACACCTTTGTTCAAAAAAGGGTGTAAAGATAAACCTAGCAACTACAGGCCAGTCAGTTTAACCTCATTGGTGGGGAAGCTTTTAGAAACGATAATCTGGGACAAAATTAATAGTGACTTGGACAAGTGTGGATTAATAAAGGAAAGCCAGCATGGATTTGTTTAACTAACGTGATTGAGTTTTTGATGAGGTAACAGAGAGGGTTGATGAGGGCAATGTAGTTCACGTTGTGTATATGGACTTTCAAAAGGCGTTTGATAAAGTGCTACATAATAGGCTTGCCAGCAAAATTGAAGCCCATGGAATAAAAGGGGCAGTGACAGCATGGATATGAAATTGACTAAGTGACAGGAAACAGTGTAGTGGTGAGCAATTGTTTTTCAAACTGGAAGATATACGGTGGTGTGCCCCAGGGGTCGGTACTAGGACCACTGCTTTTTTGATATATATTAATGATTTGGATTTGGATGTACAGGGCACAATTTCAAAATTTGCAGATGACACAAAACTTAGAAGTGTAGTGAACAGTGAGGAGGATAGTAATAGACTACAAGAGGACATAGACAGGCTGGTGGAAAGGGCGGACACATGGCAGATGAAATTTAATGCAGAGAAGTGCGAAGTGATACATTTTGGCAGGAAGAATGAGGAGAGGCAATATAAACTAAATGGTACAATTCTGGAGGGGGTGCAGGAACAGAGAGACCTGGGGTTATATGTGTACAAATCTTTGAAGGTGGCAGGACAGGTTGAGAAAGCAGTTAAAAAAGCATGCGGGACCCTGGGCTTTATAAATAGAGGCACAGAGTACAAAAGTAAGGAAGTTATGTTGAATCTTTATAAAACACTGATTCAGCCACAGCTATTGTGTCTAATTTGGGCTCCGTACTTAATGAAGGTGTGAAGGCCTTAGAAAAGGTGCAGAAAAGATTTACTAGAATGGTTCCAAGGATGAGGGAATTCAGTTATGTGTGATAGATTGGAGAAGCTGGGGTTGTTCTCCTTAGAGCAGAGAAGGTTAAAAGGAGATTAGTAGATTTAGATAAGAGAAGCTGTTCCCGATGTTAGAAGGGTCGAGAACCAGAGGACACAGATTTATGGTGATTGGCAAAAGAACCAAAGGCGACATGAGGAGAAATCTTTTTACGCAGCGAGTAGTTATGATCTGGAATGCGTTGCCTGAAAGGGTGGTGGAAGCAGATTCAATTGTGGCTTTCAAAAAAGAATTGGATAAATAGTTGAAGGGAAAAAACGTGTAGGGCTACAGGGAAAGAGCGGGGGAATTGGACTAATCGGATTGCACTCACAAAGAGTCGGCACGGGCTCGATGGGCCGAATGGCCTACTTCTGTGCTATAACTATTCTATGATTCTATGATTCTATGGTGTCATAGTAAAGAGATGACATGATTATGGTTACGTGCTAGCAAAACATTAAATAAAGGCTGGGGTGCTGTTTGCCTTGCGGAGTCCCTGTGCAAAGGTTGGGTTTGGGGGCCCTACATTTTACTAGACAATGATTCTAAATACTACCTAGTTAATCTGGTTTTAAAACCGCACACAATTATTGGTGAAAAGGCAATAATATAAAAATAGTTCACAAAATAATAAACGACAATGACAAGAGTAAATTGCATCAAACGATTGTTAAGGTCTTGAAACTAATGTTAATTCAGTATATGAGCCATATGACAACCCAGAAACTAGCTTTAGTTATGCTTTAGCTGCAGTGAAGTTGAGTAGTCGAATGGTATTTACAGTTCGTAAGTCTGAATTTCATCTTCTCCCACCTCGGCCATGACTTTTGGTGGGCGTGGATTAGGTGAGAAGGCGAGCGCTGAGGTTGGAGCCAGCTGCAGGCTGCCCCGTGTCCCCTGGGTTACAACTCTTATTATCCCTCTCACTGACCCACAATCTTGCGTTCACTCACATTCTCTCACTCACTCTTACACTCATTCACACTCTTATTCACTCACTCACTCACTCACTAAGTCACTCTCCATATTCGCTCACTCAGCTACTCACACTGACCCCTTTGCTCTCATATACACTTACTCTCAGTCTCACTCTTTCACTCACACTCTCAGTCTTTTACTCAATCACATTTTCCCTCACTTTCTCTCACTCACTCGTTTGTGCTCAATCACTCTCACTGATTCACTCACTCACTCCCACTCAGCAACACATCCTATCTACTCTCATGTTCACTTACTCTGTCTCACTCATTCATTCTCATGTAGTCTCACATTACTCATTCTCTCACTCTCATATGCGTTCACTCACACTCAAGTTCCTGCACTCACTCATTCTCTTGCACTCTCCCTCACTCAGTAACTCACCCCTTTTAAGCAAGGGGACAAGAGACTGTACCCTGATCCCAGAGTTAAAAGGATTGATTGTACCCCGACCTCAGAGTGTGAAGAGATTGTACTCCTTTTCATATTCTCTCTCTCTCTCTCTCTGTGTCCTGGCCTCTCTCACCGACTTAATTCCATTCTCCTTGCCATTTTGTTCCTTGGGACCTCAGCGACAAATTCATTAGCAGCACAGTATCAGCAGCCCTAATGTGAAAGTCTGTCTCCAGAATCAACGCCTAAAGTTCAGCCAGTACTTGAAGCGCAGGACTCCTGACTGGGACATACATCCACTAATTTCTGCCTCTGGGACCGAATGCCTGTGATTCTCTTTCCTTTACCAGAGGCAATTTTTTTTTTTCAGCATGCCTATTTAATATATGACTACAAACAAGAAGTACTAAATTACCCTCCTGATTGTGCTTGGTGCTATATTGCATGTCAGTATGTCCCATGGAACGTAGGTGTCCTTTCACGCGATCCGGTTGAGGTATTTGTCTGGCTTGGGGCCCTGTTCAATTACATGAGTTGCATGGCCCTAACGCTGCCCCTAATAAAGGAGCACACAATGGCTCAGGCATAGCCCTGCAAAATTGGTCCCTTTGGCCCCAATTTTCTGCCTGGAAAATGGGCACAACGAGGACCAATTTCTACCCCAATATGTCCTGTTATGGTATCTGCGCCATTGTGAAGGCCAAAATGACAACTCTGCAGCAAAGCTATTGAGGAGGCTCTTCTGGAGACTGAACAGATTGAGTAGCTTTTCATCATGCTGTCTTGTCTACTTCAGGGTTAGGGGGGTGAAATCAACCAGCGTTCCTCCCTCTGAACGTTATTCAGCAGTCTATGTTGGAGGTGCATGTATATGGGACAGGATCAGGCTTGGTTCCGAAGCAGGCTTTTCATGGTTCAGACATGAATAATGGCCACGGGCGAGTATCAATGGACAACTGGTGCCACGCACTGCGGCAGGGAATCAATGAAAGGAGAGAGGAAAATTGGTGGAGAAAACTGGTAAGAGAAAAGGTCAGCCCTGCAAGATCAAATTCCACTTTAGATAAAAACAATTATAAACTGCAGTTTTACTCCATGGTTACTTAAGATCAAATTTAATTTCTTCTTTCCCATAACACAGTAATTTGCAATAACATGATTGCTTGAATAGAATCTCCATGGTTGCGTAACAAATCCACTTTTTAAATGAGGTAGCTTGAGCAAACTAAGAAACTTGTTTACTAACTTACAATAATGTATTACCATGTTGGCCGTATATCTTTATTATTACTCAGAGAGAGTCAGAGGATACAGAAGCATCATAACATGTAACACAAAATCGTTTACATGGTTTATCTGGGATTTCCGCTGATCTTCTGCCGAAGTTACATAGGCCGATCAAGAGAACTCCCGAAGAAATTCCTGCTGACTGTGTTATAGCTGATTTGCCTTGTCAGCCTTGGTTCAGTGATAGCAACTTACTTCTGAGTCATAGGGTTGTGGATTCAAGCCCTACCCAGAAACTTGAACACATAATCTAGGTTTACACTTCAATGTTGTACTGGGAGAGTGCTGCACTGTGGGAGGTGTTGTCTTTCAGATGAGACTTTAAACTGAGACCCGTCTGCCCTCTCGGATGGATGTGAAAGATCCCATAACACTATTCAATGATGAGCAGAGAAGTTCTCCCAGCGTCCTGGCCAACATTTATGCCTCAACCAACATCACCATAACAAATTATTTGGTCATTTTTCTCATTGCTGTTTGTGGGTCCTTGCTGCCTGAAAATTGGCTGCTGTGTTTGCAACAGTCACTACACTTCAAAAAATACTTAATTAACTGCAAAGTGCTTTGGAATGCCTTAAGGTCATGAATGGTGCTATGTGTAAGGAAATATTAATTTAGAATGTATTTAGGAGAACCAGGCTCAAAAGGATTAAATAGTCAAAGCTTTAGCTGAAATTGCTGTGTCACTAAGTAGACTGCTTTTGAGTTAACTTACTAAGGCTGCAGGATGAATAATGGCCATGAGCATCCTGTTATTGCAAACTAGGGAGGAGAACACAATGGTTTCTTCACTCCTTCAGACATACTCGCATGCTGAAGCTAGCTAGAACTCCCGTTAGCTTCAAAGCCTATAGGATGATCCATCAACTGCAGGAACTCAGGAACACTGTGCTAAGAATAAGGAGAGGTAAGGGGGTTACAAGGTCCTGTCCCATCTGGACAAGTATGTGTTGTTTTGGAGATTACTTGATTGGATGTATTTTGCTGCAGTTCCTTCTTTTGGGGTATAACTGGAGATGAGTCTGAGATTTTGTTAGTGTAGCAGTGAGGGGAGCGAGAGGTGGACACACCTTCTACCCAGAATGGAACGGGTAATAAAATTCTTGTTCTGTACTGATAACTACTGCTTAGACACTTGCACATGTCGATCCTTGTGTGAAGTTAATAAAGTATCACTATATCCAATTGGAGTCCAGTCGAATCATTCTGACAAACTGGCGACTCTGGGGGACTTGACATATAGTGATATTTGTTTTCTTTAAACGAGGTCCCAGGGCTGACCTATTTGATTGGTACATCGGTTTGGGAAGGAAACCTTAAGGGCGTGCAGGCGACTAGTGTTACTTGCCGGTAGTCAACGTGTTCCATAATGACTAGCTCCACGGATTGTAAACAATTTTACAACACCAAGTTATAGTCCAGCAATTGCTGGACTATAACTTGGTGTTGTAAAATTGTTTACAATTGTCAACCCCAGTCCATCACCGGCATCTCCACATCATAGCTCCACGGAGGTAGAGAAAGCATTATTAGAGAAAATGGGCGTAGCGGAATTACTGTCTATGACAGGGAATGAGGAGGAAAAATGTATAAAAAGGTGGTTAATTATGTCCAGAAATGAGTGGATGAGAAAAAGATTAAAATGGGAGGAAGGTAGACAGTTGTTGGTCTATGCTGCACATCTCTGCAAATCAGGGCAACCAGATAAGAGGCGACTTGGAAAAGGAATTTTGCCAGGTAAACAGATGTTAGTACAAGAAGTCAATAGATCACAGGACCTATCATTTATGTTACAACAGCATAATAGTAGTTGTACAGTGGCCACACTCACGATTGGGGCACAAGAAACTAAGGAGGAAATCAGTAGGTTAGCAAAGATGAATGGTAATTTGAGGCGAGAATTGGAGAATACGAGGGGAGCCCTTAGAGAGATAATGGATAAACCAAACAAGGAGGCCGACCACACTAAATGTAGACTTAAAGTCTACGAGTTGCAAGGTAAACCAGGATGCCAGTCCGCCTTAGTGTCGGCTATCACTACGGAGAGTCCAGGGGATGATACAGACTGGGATTAACTAGACAGAGTGACAGTCGTAGAGATTCTAGAAAGTGAAACGAGAAAGAGAATCAGAACTCTTGGCTGGTTCCCTGTTCTCATTCGTATTCTATGTTGCTATACCCCTCCCTTCCAGCAATGGAGGAGAAGGAGAAAACTTTTAAACAGGAGAGTCAATACAAGCCTGATAAAAGGTCTTTCCCACTTGAGATTTTAAATTGGTTCATAATTGAGTTAAGTAGGAAACATTGGAAATTGAAAATGGAGTGCAGAGATAAAGGATAAATGATTTAAAACAGGAGAAAGGGGCAGAGGGAAGATTCCATCCCTCTTCTTCTGTTACAAACGAGAGAATTTTCTTTAGTTTGAGTATTTTTAGCCTCTGCAAGTCTCTTTGAAAGAATGTGTGTGAGGTGTGAAAGTTTTCTGTTGGCTGCTCTGCTCCCTTTTCATAGCTTGTAAACAATTTTACAACACCAAGTTATAGTCCAACAAATTTATTTTAAATTCCACAAGCTTTCGGAGGCTTCCTCCTTCGTCAGGTGAACGGTGTGGAAATTTCCGGTCCCGCTCCGGGATTCTCCGATTTTCGGAGCCCCCCCCGCCAGGAACACACCCGATAGCGGGTGCTAAAATGATGCCCTTTGCCTCTCAAAGGCTCGGATTTAACCCATTCAGGGTTATTTATTGTCTTTTGAGACAGTATGCTCGGGGTGGCGGGGGGAGATATAGGAGTTACATCCAAAAGTAATTACAAGCACTTCTGTCTCTACCATAAAACCACCAAGACTGAACATAATTTGTTTCTGAAATTGGAATTGATAAGATGAATTGATAAGATAAATTGATATGAGTTGCTGTTCAAGCAATCGAGAAGGAAAAATTTACCTGTAGTTTAACGGGATAATCAAATTATATTTTAAAATAAAAGGAGTCGAGTCTAAGTGGTTCCTGCCCAATGCTGTGTATCAAGAAAGGTTTTTTGGGGGGAGGGAATAAAACTGTACATTGACAAGTCCTGTCAGTCCAACAATACTGCTCTCTGGAATTAGAATAATATTGGAATGATGGAATGGACTCAGGCACAATGTAGCAGGATATTTTGGGAAATGAAAAGCGGTCCAAGAAGAATTTAAGTAAAATTCACCAAAAATGTACTGGTATTGGACCAGACAGTAAATATTGTATTGGATAGTAAAGTTCCTCTGGGGCTTATGAATGAGATGAAATGGAAATATAATGGGATGTGTAAAATTGGATGAGAGGAAGTGATTGAGGATATAAGGTAGAAACAGTGAAATTACACCACCAAATGGGAATTTTTCTATGGTCATTGTCCTAGGTGATTATGGGTGAATTTCAGGAACTAAATCAAAGGGGTTAGGGAAAGTCAGGTGAGTGCATCCATGAATAACATAAATTACCTGGGCATGATTTACTAAAGATATCAATCTGGTATAAATGTACAATCTGGTGAAAGTCAGGAAAGTATAGTTGAGAATGGTAGATTGATAGCTTTGCCTTGGAGATGTTACCATTACCTGAGACATCAGGACCCTGCAGGGGGAGATAAGCAAAGCCCGCCATACACCCCCCGATCTTTTGATAAGATAACCTGAAAACCCAATAATGGCTACAGTGGACATGAAAGATGCCATCAATTGGAAACGGAGATCAGGATGAAGAACATGATTACAAAAGCCTATGGCCTGGTGAGCTATTGGAACCACTCTTCAAACAGAGCAGTTGCTCTTACAGGATTGAATCTTACTGAACATATGAAGTGTGCCATGGAAAAAACATTCGCCAATCTCATGAGGAAAAAGAAACTGGCCAGCAGAAAGTTAATTTTCAAGAACGTTACCTGTGATATGTTACATGAAAGGCAACTAGTATGCGGAAATACATGAAGATGCAGCATTGAAGAACAGGTCTCAGACATGCTCAGTTACTGAAAATTACAGCATGACATGAAATGGTTAATGTAGCTCAGGAGAGTGAAAAACCTTTTAAACAAGGCACAGACTCATCGGCCCCGATATTACCAGAGAGGCGGGATGGCAGCAGTTGGGGGGGGGGGGGGGAGGAGAATGGGCATGTGGGTAATCCGCCCAGTAAAATCCGACCATTCCCCACGCGATTGCGGGTAAATTGGAGCCACTTTACGTGGCTTCTGGGTTTCCCGTCGTAAAACTGCGCAGCGGGCGGACAGCGCACCCGCATCACAGGCTTTCAGCTGGAGGAGCCCTATTTAAAGGGGCAGTCCTCCAATGCTGCTCCTGGAGCAAACACCCAAAATTACAGAATGGAGCAGCCCAGGGGAAAGGCTACTCCCAGATTTAGTGATGCCTCACTCCAGGTGCTACTGGATGGGGTGAGGAGGAGGAGGAGGGATATATTCTACCCGGCAGACGGGAGGAAATGGCCTGCTTCTACCACCAAGGCGGCCTGGCTCGAGGTGGCAGAGGAGGTTACCAGCAGCAGCAATGTCTCCCGCACCTGGATACAGTGCAGGAAGCGCTTCAATGACTTAACTAGGTCAGCCAAAGTGAGTACACTTACTCATTCTCCTACACTCCATCTTCCACATCACTAAACCCACCCCACAACTCATTCTGCACTGCCAACATGACTATCACATCACTCCTCACACCCACTCAAACCTCAAACTCAACTTACCTGCACTTACTCACCACTTCCTCACCTCCCCAGTACTCATCCCACCACTACCACTCAACCCAATCCTCATACAATGTCATGGCTCTGTCTCATACTCACCCTCTGATGCATCTCTTTCATGGTTAGCATCACCTAAACCAATGCATTCATCGGTTGGCCACGTCACCATCACTCACTCACA
Source organism: Heptranchias perlo (assembly GCF_035084215.1). NCBI lineage: Eukaryota > Metazoa > Chordata > Chondrichthyes > Hexanchiformes > Hexanchidae > Heptranchias > Heptranchias perlo. Next base: position 123,878,454 of record NC_090326.1, read on the forward strand.
CCTCTCTACTTTCTCCCCTTATAGAAGAAGAGAGCCCAGAACACACTGGAGAGGGCGAGGACCGGAGGGGGGCCGCAACAGATCGTCGTCCTCACAGACGCGGAGCAGGAGGCTCTGGAATTGAGCCGCACCCTCGAGTGCCTGTCCGTCGGGGACGCCGAGACTGGCACCTGACAAATGGCTGGTGACAGAACTTTAACATTCAGCACACACAATAGCAATTGATGTTAACATGCCTTGCCACCTTCAGCACCTCAACATCTGTCCTCATGCTTAATATTATCTTCTGTTCTCTTACATGGCCTTCAACGACCGCCGTGACGGTAGAGGGCGATTCCTCAGAGGACCTGCCGGCCTCTGAGGGGGCACCGTCACATCTGAGCGAGCCATCCACCAGCTCAGACCCTCGGTGGGTCCCCGTCCTCAGTTAGTTGGGGTCGCACATGGTGAATTAACACACATGAGCATGAGCAGACACTGGTGGCAGGGGCAGCTGTGGAGAGTCCACGTTGGTGGGAGCACTCTTCTCCAGGCTCTGCTCAGCTGGACACAGATGCTGAACCCTGGGGGCCATCCATGAAAAGAAGAATAATCGATGGGCAGCAGCACATTTGCGAGGTGCTGGAACAGGTGCCACGCACACTCTCCACAATCGAGCAGAGGATGGAGGAGTCCAACTCCTGCATGAGTGGAATGGTGGCGCAGGTAAGAGAGGGCATCCCTGAGATACTGTCAAAGGAATGTGAAGGCATCTCTGAGATAGTGTCGCGGTTAAGTGCGGGAATGTCTGCGATGGAGGGAAGGTTAGCCTCCATGAAGCTTCAAGTACGGCTCACCAATGAGTCCATTGAGATCCTGACAACGGCCCTTCGGACTCAGGGTGAACTGCCGCTTTAAACAGGCACTGGCCTTAAAAGGTTTCACACATATCCTCCAAACTGTCGTCCAGCAGAGTGGTAGGAGTGATGTGGGCCTGGTCCAAGGGAGGGATGATGGCGAAAGGGGACATGGAAGTGGGGACGCCACTCAAAGTGCCCCCACGTCTCAACCGTTGCCCCCCTCTCAACCAGTACCCGCAATGCTGCCTCCTGTCCAGGTGGCCGAGTCTGCCCCTGCACAGGTGCAGGTGGAGCAGTCTTTGGAGGGGCCCTCACTGGCACCGAAACCTAGAGGGCGTAGGCCCAAAGCATCTAATCGGTCAGAGCATGAACAAGAGCAATCTGCCACTACCTCTGCTGCAGCCACAGGGGATGCACCATGTAGGAGTAGTCGTAAGCGAAAGGCGAAGGTTTTGTGAGCACAAAGGGGATGCACAAGGGTGTGTGACGGTTTGTCATGTTTCTTATTTATATTTGCTTTTTGTTAATCGCACATTAATTATTATTATTGTCAGCACTACTGCCACGTCTTGGTCATTTTTCACTGGCTTGTGTAATAAGGCCCTTTCATGAGGTTCGTCATGAACGCCCTCACTTGATGCCACCCATTGGATCACTCTACAATGGGTGTATGTGTAGTTGCAAGACTATTTCGTGCAGGGGGTGGGGTGGGGGCTGGTGTGGCCGCTGCTCTGTCCAGGTGGTGAGGACTGGACTCTTCACACTGTCTGATGTTAGGAGAACCGTTCACATATCAGTGACTCCCTGGCCTCACGAGCAGCCAGGTGAGCCGCTGTTCTGCCCATGGGTTGCTCATCCTCCTCCTCCTCAATGTGGGTCGCAGATGAGGATGGGGCCTCCTCCAGCGGCACCCCTCTCTGTTGTGCTGTGTTATGCAGGGCACAACAGACGACTATAATGCGTCCCACTCTGTCTGGTGCATATTGAAGCGCTCCCCCAGAACGATCAAGACACTGAAGTGCATCTTGAGCAGCCCTATAACATACTCAATTGTAGACCTGGTAGCGATGTGGCTGTCGTTATATGGATGCTGTTGCTCGGCGGTGGGGTTCCTCAGAGGTGTCATCAGCCGCGTGTGCAGGGGATATCCCTTGTCCCCAAGGAGCCAGCCTTTACGGGTGTTCAGTGCATGGAAGAGGGGCAGGATGTTGGACTCCCAGAGGATGAAGGATTCGTGGCAGCTGCCAGGGTATCTGGGGCACACGTGAAGGAATCTCTTGCGGTGGTCACAGACGAGCTGAGTGTTGATGGAGTGATAGCCCTTCCTGTTGATGAACAGTCCTGGCTCGAGTGGAGGTGCTCGTATTGCTATATTGGTGGAATCGATTACACCCTGCACCTGTGGGAAGCCAGCCACACCGTGGAATCCCACTGCCCTCTCTGTCTGGCTGAGGTCGTCCATGGGAAAGTTGATGTAATGCGAGGCCCTGCGAAACAAACCGTCGGTGACCTGCCTTATGCACTTGTGTGCAGACGACTGAGAGACCCTGGCGATGTCCCTGGTGGCATCCTGGAATGATCCGGAGGCGAAGAAGTTGAGGGCAGTGGTGACTCAGCGACAGGTAAGGAGATGTTGCTCGGCCCAGCTGGGAGCAGCTCGGCATGAAGGAGGCTGTAGATGTCCGCGACTACCAGGAAGCTAAGCCTCGGTCTGTAGACCCTGTTGCGAGGGTAGTGCCTCCTGCGACGTCACTCACTCTGTTGTTGCCCTCCGTGCTGTTGTGCAGGTGCCAGTGGTGCAGCACTGTGATGTGGAGCTCCACGTAGCGGAGGTGGACAGCGTGCCTGGCGAGGCTGGTGATGTTGCTCGTCCTCGAATGAAGTGATGAATGCAGCTATGGCGCCCACCCCCCCCCATCCCGACGGTGTGAGTTTGAGGGGGTCCGCAAAGTGGGTAAATGTGTTTGCACAGCAGGGTTTTGGGTTTAAATTAAGAGTTTTGAGTGGAAACACAAAGGTATTGTAGCCAAAACTTTGTCTGAATTGACAGAGAGCCCTGCTGCAATAAATGAGGTTTTCCCCCCTTCCTGTCAAATAATCCTTTGCATCTCCCACTGGCTGCTGGCTGAAACACATCTGCTACAACAGGGAGTGTTTCCCACAGCACGGGAAACACTCTGAAGATCCTTCAAAATTGCACCTCTGCCAAAATCTCCACAATGTGGAGATGCCGGTGATGGACTGGGGTTGACAATTGTAAACAATTTTACAACACCAAGTTATAGTCCAACAATTTTATTTTAAAATTCACAAGCTTTCGGAGGCTTCCTCCTTTCTTGACATTCACCTGAGGAAGGAGGAAGCCTCCGAAAGCTTGTGAATTTTAAAATAAGATTGTTGGACTATAACTTGGTGTTGTAAAATTGTTTACAAAAATCTCCACACAATGAGGTCTGTCAAGTACCTCATCTATTTGCCTGACTATGTAAAGCTGCCTCCCGTCGGCTTTAATTGCCGGTGCAAGTACCGCATTCGTGAGCTGCGCGCGCATCTGAACGCATCACTGGGGAATCCGGAAGTCAGCGAGTTGGAGCCGGGCACCGAACCCGCTCCGGGATTCCGCCTTTTTACCAGTCCCCCCACCCCCAACGCACTCGCTCCGCCACCTGAAAATCGGCCCCATAGAGAAACCAACTAATTGTTTCATTAATCAGGAAACAATGATACTAATTAGAGGGATTGAAATTAAAGTAAAGAGGGACATAGAAATTTGGATTTCCAAAATTCAGGGTTAGGTTCCTTTGAGTTAACAATAAAATTGGGACAACTGAGGAAAAATATCCACAAGATGGATATTAATAAAAGGAGAGCTGGAGAATCTTTTAAATCCATGATTTCTTGATAATATGGTACAGTGTAGTTTTCTGTATCCTGTATTATGATTTTCTTTGTCTATATCACAATGTGTGACATTGAACAAATGAAACTGAGAAGCCATATGTATATTTCTATGTGGTGTTTATGTAACAAAATGAAACTCAAGGTGATCTTAGACAAGACCAAGAAGTTACGGGGTAAGGTGAAAATTGACCCAGAGAGGTTTCATTCAGGTTCAAAGGGAGGGAAATGTAAGAATGTGGTTTAAAGTCAATATCCTATCTCACACAGCTCGCATAAAGCTCCCAGGCATTTTAGCAAGAGGGCACTGCTGGGGGAGACAAAGTTGCTGTCTCTGTGTGAACAAAATCAGCTTGTAAGTGAGGAGATAAAGGATGAAGTAGTCACGCTATGTGGTATGGTTCATCTGAAGTTGTTTAACACAGAGCCAGCATGGGAGTGGGATAATTTACGACTCGGAGATAAGACCAGAGATGCGTATGTGCAACCTCAACAGCTGAACAGTATAAAGAAAGGGCACACTGCACCCAAAAGTTAGAGCTCTTGGGACAGTTGGAAGTCCACAGCCCACTTAGACCAGAAGAGCAAATGGCTCAGATAGGTATGTGATGCCGACAAGATGAGAACGTTAAAGCCATGTGGCTGTTGAAGATTGAGATTGAAAGACTGACATGAAAGAACGCAATGCTGATATTGACAAGGGGACATGAATCATGAATGATGGGTACTATGTATAATGTCGGACAGAATCCATGGGTAAGATTACCCTCATGTGGCTTTGTGCTCGCCCAGGGAATCATGATAATTGTTTTAATCGTGGTATTAATATATTTGAAACGGATCCTGACGAAGGTCAACCGTAGACAGCAGACCTTAGAAACCACAGCTTTGCTCAGAGGAAAATTGGATTGGTGTGAAGACTCGAGAGCTGGACTCTCTCAGCCTCAAGGTGGGGACTGTAAGGAAATATTAGTTTAGAAGGTATTTATGGACGAAAATGATTATATCTGTCTTCTTGCAATTGTCTCTGCTCTTTACATTGGATGTACTGCACAGAAACAGGCCATTCAGCCCAGCTGATCCATGCCAGTGTTTATGCTCCACATGAGCCGCCTCCCTCCCTACTTGATCTAACCCTTTCAGCATAACCTTCTATTCTTTTCTCCCTCATGTGTTTATCTAGCTTCCCCTTAAATGCATCTATGCTATAAATGCAATGCCATGCTTTGCTTTGCTCTAATTCTTTTTGTGTCACTCTCTGTCTTTGTCATTCACTCTCTTTCTCTCTCCGTATGGTTGTCACATTCTTTTCTGACCGTGGTGTCTGTGTTACTCTGTCCAATTCTTTCTGTTTTTTCTCACCCTTTCTGTAAGTTTCTCAGTACCTCTGGGGGTGATTTTCATAGTGCTAATCAGACGGGCGCTGGGCGAGGTGTGCCATTTTCTTGGCCGGGTCTAATTTAAAATAAAGCAGCAATCTGCCAGCACAAAATACGTGCCCTACAGGCAGCTCACTGATTTGGAGGGAGGGAGATCCGGTGGGGCAGCCATTACTTAAAGATATCCTGCAGCACCTTAAAGAGGAGGACCTTTTTACAATGATAAATAACAGGCAGCATGTGGAGCAACAGGCAAGATGACTTCTCTCAGGGCTCCCAGCTTCTCAGATGCAGTCGTAGAGGTGCTCATTGACCAAGTGAGCAACAGGAGGAGATCCTCTTCCCTGCCAATTGACGATGGGTTCCAAGACAAATTTTTCAGAAGGCATGGAAAGAAGTGGCAGAGCATGTAAATGCCACAAACATTGTGCCCAGGACCTGACTGCAGTGCAGGAAAAATATAATGATCTGACCAGGACTGCCAAGGTAAGGCTCTCTTTCACATCTCTCTTCCTCGCTGCACAGCCCTGCGTGACCATCCTGTCGACCCAGCATTATCAATCCTTCCTTTCCCCACTTCGCATGCCTCTCCTTAAGTCAGCATGGAACACTTCATTGCACCTCCTTTCTACCTGCACTCACTCCCTCAAAACCTGCTACTGCCCTCGGAACTACTTTCTCTTATTGCCTCATACATCTTGAAAACTTTGAAACAGGATACAAAATAATCAACTTCCATTCTTCTTGCAGGAAAAGCTGTCATGCAACAGAAGGCAGAGTACAAGAAGAGGAGAAGGTCCTGCCACTCTACAGACATTGACACCAATGGAAGCAACTGACATCATTGGCTTTAGGAAAAGGGGGAGAAAACAAAACCATAAGCTGCAGCCTGCAGAGGCTCGCAGCTGTGGGACTGGCTGCCGTTATTGGGGTCTTCTGGCTGCTTTTGTAGAGCAGCAGCCAGAAGGCCTACAGGCTCGAAGGTCTCATGGTAGCCTAAAAATAAAAAGTGCCACTTGCCTTTACAGCCTTCTTGCTTTGCTACTAGGTCGCCTGAAACCTCCAATCTGAGAGACTCCCAGGCATTAGACCAGCTTTTTGGGGTTCCATTGGAAATGAGTGCCTATTGAACAGAATCACAGGAAATTGAGGAAAGAGCAGTAGGAATGCCCCCTCCCACCTCATTATCATGGCTACCATGGTCCTACAGCTGGTTCAGGCGTAGGGCTAAGATTACCTGAGGTGGATTTTGACTTTTGGCCGGAGCACACTGGCCGGCCTCCAATTCCGGCGATGAAGGTGCGGCCACGCTTTTAAGGCCCTAGCCTTATTTGAATATGGCAGATGAGCTGCAAACGACAAGCAGGTGTCCTTTTGCAGCTCGCTGCTCTTCAGCCACTGGGAAGCTGATAGAAGCCCAGAGCTAAGTGCTCGGAGGGAGGGGGGTGGCAGTGGCGATGCAATGCAGAGGTGGGGCAAGGCTGGGCTGGCAGTGGTCCGCAGTATTATTATGGAACCAGGAAAGCCCTCCTGCTCCTTCCGGCTTCAAATGTTTTTAAATTTTTCTGTCCATTTCTTGATTGGAACTCCAGTGGACATGGACGGAGCATTTGCGTTGCAATCATGTATCCTTTAAATTGCAATTGAGATATCTACTATGTCATTAGGACCCCGAATTGTATGGGAAAGATGCCTACCACTTGTTTTAGACTTCAGCCGTCCAGTTAGGCCTCTATGAAAGTTACAGCAGGCCGATTATCGGGATTAACGGAGGAGTAAGGCTACCAGCCCCATTTTTAGGCCCTTGCCACCCCGTTAATATTAATTTTCACAAGTGAAAATCGACCCCTGCTGTGTGGAGAAGTCCAGGAAATCCCAGGGCAACATAAAGGAGTTTGGGTTCCCACATTCCAGGTTTCTGCCACCTTTCCCTCATTTCCCAGGTGCTATCAAGAGCAATATTGGGCCAAAAGGTTTTAAAGGACTTGTGTTATATATTATCGCAATGCATATGATACAATATATAATGAAAGTAACCAACAGTTTTTTTTGTACAAAGGATTAGAGATGGTTTCAAAAAGTAATGAAAAGTAGACAAAATTAACAAGGTCAGATAATGTTAAAAGTATTGTTTTGTCTTTTACATTATTGACATTCTCCATGCCTACAGCACCACCATCTGTTCCTGAACAGAACAGAAGTGGTTGGGTTCAGATTATTAATTGTACTATTTCACATGCTAGTCAGTTTCACAAGAACTCAAAATACAGAATTCAACCCTAATCCTAATAAAATTGCTCTACATCACACTGTACAACAGTATCTAAATAGAAGACCTATTAGTAATGACTACAGTATGTACATGTTTTTAAAATCATATTTATCAATCAATAACAAAATGTGAGAACTAAACAATTTATCTTTTGGGATGAGATATTTAGTTATATTGTATGGAATCGCTGATAAGGTAGAAGAAATCTGAAGTTATTTTTATACATGCAAAATAAATATAGTTGGAACATAGTAAATGAATTTCAGGCAGGCTGCACTCTGGATCTAAATAACATTGTGCTTATCATCAGTATTCAGTATTGATCTGTACCTCAACGCCATTTACCCGCCTTTGCTCCATATTCCTTGATACCCTTACCCAATAAAAATTGATCAGTCTCAGTGATGAAAATGTCAATTGACCCAGCATCCACATTCTTTTGGGGGAGCGAGTTCTGTATTTTTACTACTCTTTGTGTGAAAAAGTGCTTCCTGATTTCACTCCTAAATGGCCTAGCTCTAATGTTAAGATTGTGCCCTCTTGTTCTGGATTCCTCCACCAGAATGCTTCTCTGTATGTATCCTATCGAATCAGGTTATCATTTTAAACACCTTGATTAGATCACCCCTCAATCTTCTAAACGCAAGGAAATACAAGCCAAGTTTATGCAACCTGCCCTCATAATTTAACCCTTTAAGCACTGGTATAATTCTGGTGAACCTGTGTTGTGCTAAAGTAAGGAAATGGCAGATAGGTTAAATAATTACTTTGCGTCAGTATTTACGGTAGAGGAAGAGGAATAGCATGCCGGACACCCCAAGGAAACTAATTTTGAATCAGGGATGGGGACTCAGCATAATTAACATAAACAAATTAACAGTAATGAAGAAAATAATGACACTAAAGAGTGACAAATCCCCAGGACCAGATGGTTTCCATCCCAGGGTTTTAAAGGAAGTAGGTGAGAACATTGCAGATGCCCTAACTATAATCTTCCAAGTTCTCTCGATTCAGGAACTGTTCTTTTAGATTGGAAAATTGCACATGTCACTCCACTATTTAAGAAAGGTGAGAGAGGGAAACCAGGGAATTATAGACCAGTTAGGCTAATAACTATTGTCGGGAAATTACTAGAGTCTATAATTAAGGATAGAGTGACTGAACATCTTGAAAATTTTCAGCGGATCAGGGATGGCCAGCATGGATTTGTAAAGGGGAGGTCATGCCTGACGAACCCGACTGAATGTTTTGAAGAAGTGACTAAAGTAGTGGACAGGGGAATGTCTATGGATGTTGTTTATATAGACATCCAGAAGACATTCGATAAAGTCCCTCATAAGAATTGTTAGCTAAAGTTAAAACTCATGGAATTGAGAGCAAATTATCGACCTGGTTCGGAAATTGGCTGAGCAGCAGGAGACAGCAAGTAGGGATAATGGGCAGGTACTCAAATTGGCAGGACATTACTAGTGGAGTCCCACAGGGATCTGTGTTGGGGCCTCAACTATTCACTGTATTTATTAACAACTTAGATGATGGGATAGAGAGCCACATATCCAAGTTTGCCGACGACACAAAGATAGGCAGCATTGTAAGCAGTGTAGATGAAAGCATAAAATTACAGAGAGGTATTAATAGATTAAGTAAATGGGCAAAACTGTGGCAAATGGTTGGCAAACTGTGGCAATGTAGGAAGTGTGAGGTCATCCACTTTGGACCTAAAAAGTATAGATCAGAGTACTTTCTAAACGGTGAAAAGTTCGAAACAGTGGAGGTCCAAAGAGACTTAGCTGTTCATGTACATAGATCATTAAAATGTCATGGACAGGTATAGAAAATAATCAAAAAGGCTAATGGAATGCTGGCCTTTACATCTAGAGGACTAGAATACAAGGGGGTAGAAGTTATGCTACAGCTTTACAACGTCCTGGTTAGACCACACCTGGAGAACTTTGTTCAGTTCTGGGCACCGTACCTTAGGAAGGATTTATTGTCCTTGGAGGGAGTGCAGCATAGAGTTACTGGAATGATACCTGGATTCCAAGGGTTAAATTACGAGGAGATATTACACAAACTAGAGTTGTATTCCCTGGAATTTAGATTAAGGGGTGATTTGATCGGAGTTTTCAAGATATTAAGGAGAACTGATAGGGTAGATAGAGAGAAACTATTTCCGCTGGTTGAGGAGTCTAGGACTAGAGAACATAGCCTAAAAATTAGAACCAGGACTTTCAGGAGTGAAGTTAGGAAACACTTCTACATGCAAAGGATGGTAGAAGTTTGGAACTCTCTTCCGCAAACAGTGGGTGATACTAGCTCAATTGTTCATTTTAAATCTGAGATTGATAGATTTTTGTTAGCCCCATATCTCTTAATACCTTTGGTTAAGGTGGGTATATGGAGTTAGGTCGCTGGTCAGCCATGATCTCACTGAACGGCAGAACAGGCTCGAGGGACTAAATGGCCTACTCCTGTTCCTATGTCCCTATACCCCTTCCAAGACCAATATATCTTTCCTGAAATAAAAACAGAAATTGCTGGAAATACTCAGCAGGTCAGGTATCATCTGTGGAGACAGTAACAGTGTTAACGTTTCAGGTCAATGACCTTTCGTCAGAACTAGAAGGTGTTAGAGATGGACAGCTTTTAAGCAAATACAGAGCCAGGGAAAATGGGGGCAGGGAAAGAACAAAAAGGAAAGGTCTGTGATACGATGGAGGGCACGAATGAATAAGTGACAAAAGGGATGATGGTGTAAGGCAAAAGGAGATGATAATGGGACAAACATGGAAACAAAAGATGGGTCCAGAGGACGTGTAAATGGTTACAGAATGTCCAAGAGGAAATAGGAGCAGTGGTTAAGATCTAAAGTTGTTAAACTCAATGTTAAGTCCAGAAGGCTGTTAAGTGCCTAGTAGAACGATGAGGTGCTATTCCTCAAGCTTGCATTTAGCTGCATTGGAACTGCGTAGGAGCCCGAGGACAGAGTGGGAGTGGGATAGCAAATCAAAGTGCCAAGTGACCGGAAGCTCAGAGTCACGCTTTCGGAGTGAACAGAGGTGTTCAGCAAAGAGTCAACCACATTGGTGTGGGACTGGAGTCACATATAGGCTAGACCGGGTAAGGACAGCAGGTTTCCTTCCTTAAAGCATAGTAGTGAACCAGTTGGGTTTTTATGATAATCCAACATGTTCGTGGTCACTTTTACTGATACCAGGGTTTTTAAAAGTGGATTCAAATTCTCAAACTGCCATGGTGGGATTTAAACTCAAGTTTTCTGGACTGTTGCTGCCCCTTCAAATAATAAAAAACAAGGATGCAACCTCGGGCACTTTAGAAATATGTGAAATGTTGTTTTGTACTGAGCACAGAGCGGGCACACGGCCAGGAAGTTGATGAGGTGGCTTAAGTAGTGATCTGAGGCCACCGTGCTGTGCAGCACTCTTCACCTAGGTCCTCACTGGTACTGAGAAGGGTCCGAATACAGAACCTTTCACTGGGGATGCTTGCCCATGTCAGGAAGCAGAATGTTCCAACAGGATGTACTCTAACGGAAGACAAAGGCGAGGAAGTGGAAAAAATAGAGCAGCAGATAAATCAGGAACTCCTTCCAAGCAGAATGGAATGGCAAAGAGGGAATTTCCAAGAGGCAGCTCAAGTTGTGAGGTGAAGGTATTGGACAGGTGGGTTTAATGTCTCTGCCAATTAGCAGCTCCCTCTCAGGGGTGAGATTGGTCAGAACTGCTCCATGCCCCTCAGCTGCCTTGGTACAGAGTAAGGACCTAATGCGGGTTTGGTTTTGTGGAGCCCGCTGGCAATGCGATGCACCCGTTTCCAAGGCATCCAGGTGGTGAATGCCTCTAGAGATGTCAAACTGATGCCCCTGCTTTCCAATGTGTCCCTGACTCTGGGGACATTTACAGTAAGGGCTTGTCTTCCCTCCCCTTAAGTGCCTGTGAAAAGCATACGCAGTTAGGGGGTGCGCAGGAAGACGTCTGTGAGTATCACTGCTTCCTTAGTTGGGAGAGAGCCCCTGCTGGAAGAAACCAGGTCCAGACTTTCAGCAAGTCGCAAAAGAAGTCCAGCAGGAGGGATAAGGAAAACCCCCGCAACTTACTGTAAAGGATCTGCCTGTTGTAATTCAGGCCATGCAGCTGGCGGAAGAAAATTGTCAGCACTGTCCACCACTTGTGAGGACCCTAAATGTAAAGATATCTTTGCAGGGTCTGAGTGTGCAGGCACACCAGTGTCTGACAGCACTCCACAATTGAGGGCAACTCCCACAGAGACCAAGTACAGAACTTTGTCCTAGTTTCTTCTGGATATTGGTGACAAACTCAGGGGGAGAGGTCAAAGTGACTAGTCGGTATCACAACATGATGGCCACCAGTTGATTTATAAGCAAAACTCTCGCCCTGTGGAAAAGCACTCAGAACAGTCCTGTCCAGCATGTGCAATGTCCGGAGGCACTCGTCTGCAGCTCAGTCCAGTTGATCTCAGTGGGGTTCAGGTAAACTCTCAAGTATTGGAGATAAGTGGTCTGAAGCTCCTCCAGCAAGGAGTCTACCTGCCATTAACCCACCAAAAGTCCAGAACACTTACCCCTGTTGATCTCTGCAGAGGATGTGGCTGAATATACCCACTCACATCCCCTGCAAGTTAAAAGATCCCCTACTGTAAGAAGCACGTCATTGGCGTAAACTGAGAGAAAGACCTCTGTTTTTGGCCAACACAGAACCAGCCCTGACAACCTCTTACATATGAAATGCAGGAAGCGAGCTATGCGGATGGCATACAGTTAGCTGGACATGGGGCGTCCGAATGCACTACCTCCAGTGCAAGCAGTTCTAAAATATCAATGGGGTATCAGTGCTTCTACAATAATTGTATTAAGTTCTGGCAAATATAATTCTTTAGGAGTATCAATCACTCATTTTGGTTTAAAAATATGACCTATTTTGATGAGTGTTTTGTTTAGGTCAATGAGGATCTAATTGGTCCCCATCAAAACAGCTTCAAGTACATCCTTGGAAGGAGGGCACCACTAATAAATGTAGGCTGCCCTGTTCAAACTAAAAAAAAGTATCAATGGATGATTATTCATCTAAAATAATGGTGTAATTTGGGCCAATAAAATAATTGATGCCTTGTGGTACCCACCAGTTGGCTCAGGAGGCAAGCAGAATAGAGGACCACCTTGTGGGTCTGCTCCTGGGCCTGGTAAAACCACCATTCACAGGTCCAGAATGTGCAGGTTCCACGGGGAGGGTCACTTCGACTGCTTGCCTCTCTTCCATGGCCTTATGAGCGCCTGGGTGACTCTGCAGAGGGATCTTGCGATGTCCACCAGTACGCTTGAAGCCACCCATGAGCGGCGGGCTCCGCAGGACATCAACTGTATTATTAATCAAAAGAACCATATTATGATATTGGTTCATTTTTATTTTGTATACATCTTAGTTTGAATAAACCATTTGTATTAGTGGTCTATTAGTGATGACCTCCTCGAGTGGGGCGCAAGTAGTGATGTTTTCGTCCTGGTGAACTGGTCCAGTACAAAATAATCCCACCAGTTGGCTTACAGTGAACTGATGGGCACCACGTGGTCACTCTTCAGTGAGCTGGGTGCATGCTAGAGAGCAGACCATGAAGAAGTAGTCAAGCAGACAATTCCTGATAATGCCCCAGAAATTGCTGGAAAAATAATGGCAAGTTCATGGCACTTGCCATTAATAGTTTTTTTTAAAAACTAGCAATTTGTGGCAAAGAGATATGGCATGAGTTCTGATTCTCCACAAATTGCTGGACGATTTGCAGTTAGTTTCGCCAAAACCGAAAAATTACCATATCACCATAAGCCTCCCCATTTTGTGTCATGAAATTGCTGGTTTTATGTTGTCAATACCAATTAATCTCACTGCAGCCATTCATGGCTGGTAATTCATGTCACAAGGACCCTGTTAATGACGTGATTTATGCTCCTGACATGCCACTCAACCATAGAGACGCGGGTAAGCCCACAAAGCTAAGATGCATACATGACTGGTAAGCTCAGTTGGTTAGAGCGTGGTGCTAATAACGCCAAGGTCGCGGGTTCGATCCCAGTACGGGCCATAAGGTTCCTATTGCAATATTTTGGTCGGCCCGGAGGACGCCGACAGTATGGACGCTCCGCTGAGTTTGGCGGAGCTGACCGGCGCCCTCCACCAGCTCTCCAGGGGCAAGTCCCCGGGGCTGGACGGGCTGACCGTGGAGTTCCTCAGGGCCTTCTGGGACGTCCTGGGGAGCGACTACGCGCGGGTCCTGGGGGAATGTCTGGCGACCGGGGAGATGCCCCTTTCGTGGCGCAGGGCGGTCGTGGTCCTGCTGCCTAAGAAGGGGGATCTCCGCAACCTTAAAAACTGGCGCCCGGTCTCCCTCCTCAGCACGGATTATAAGGTCTTTGCCAAGGCGATGTCTGCTCGCCTGGGCACCGTGCTGGCCCACATGATCCACCCTGACCAGTCCTACACGGTCCCGGGCCGGCAGATCCACGATAACATCCATCTGGTCCGGGACCTGATCCACCATTCCCAGAGGGCTGGTCTGTCGGTCGCCTTCCTTTCCTTAGATCAGGAGAAGGCGTTCGACAGGGTGGATCACGAGTACCTATTCGGGACTCTGCGCGCTTTCGGGTTCGGGTCGCATTTCGTCGCCCGGATCCGACTTCTGTACGCCGCCGCGGAGTGTCTGATTAAGGTTAACGGATCCTTGACGGCGCCCCTTCGCTTCGGGAGAGGAGTGCGTCAGGGGTGCCCCATGTCCGGCCAATTATACGCCGTCTGCGTGGAGCCTTTCCTGCGCCTCTTGCGCAAGAGGCTGTCGGGACTGGCTCTGCGCGAGCCGGACGTGGAGGTCGTCCTTTCGGCTTACGCCGACGACGTGCTCCTCGTGGTCACGGATCCCCTTGACTTGCGGAGGATGCGCGAGTGCCAAGAGGTCTACTCTGCGGCGTCTTCCGCAAGGATCAACTGGGAGAAATGTTCCGGACTCCTGGTGGGTCAGTGGCGGGTGGACTCCCTGCCAGAGGAGCTCAGGCCTTTCGCCTGGAGTACCACGCACCTCCGGTACCTGGGAGTCTACCTCGGCCCTGCCGAGGAAGCCTGGCCGGCGAACTGGGAAGAGCTGGAGGCCAAGGTCGCCGCTCGCCTGGCGCGCTGGACAGGACTGCTCCGAGTGTTATCCTACAGGGGTCGAGTGCTGGTCATAAACCAGCTGGTGGCCGCCATGTTGTGGTACAGATTGGTCACTTTGACCCCACCCCCCGAGTTTGTCGCCAAAATTCAGAGGAAGTTCGTCGACTTCTTCTGGGCCAGAGGGATACACTGGGTTGCTGCCGCGGTCCTGAGTCTCCCGCTTAGGGAGGGCGGTCAGGGGCTGGTGTGCGTCCGCACCCAGGTGGCAACTTTCCGCCTTCGGACGCTGCGGCGATACCTGTACGTTGAGCGTCCTCTTAGATGGCGTGCGCTGGCGACGTATTTTTTCCGCCAGCTGCACGGCCTGAACTACGACACGCAGCTCCTGTTCATCTCGCTGGTGGGCGGCCGCATGTCTTTGCAGGAGCTGCCTGTCTTTTACCAGGATCTGCTCAGGGTCTGGAACATGGTCGCCTCCGGTCGGTGCTCTCGCCCGTCAGGGGTAGCGGCCGTCCTGCAGGAGCCACTGCTCGGGAATCCGTTCCTCCGCGATATCGGCTTCGGCCACTCGCGGCTGTCGGTGCGGAGGGCCGTGGCCGGTCGGGTGACCAGAGTCAGGGACGTCCTGGATGGCGGTGGGTCGGGTTGGTTGGAGCCGTGGGCGCTCGCCGCACGGATGTCCTTGTGGCGTGCCGGGGACGCGGCCATCGCCATCCGGGCGTTGAAATCGGCGCTCGGCCCTGACTCCACTCGGGATGTGGAGGCGGCTCAGGCGTGCGGAGCCATCCCGTCCGACCTGACCCCCGTTCGGACGGAGTTCCTCCTCGGCGCCAAACCCCGGAACCTCCCTCGGGGGGCCGCGCCTCACAACTTGAGCCGTCTCTCGGAAATTCCCTCCATGCCGTTTCACACCGCGCGGAGGGATTTCCTGTACGGGCTGCTCCTGCACACCATCCACTTCCTCGCCCTCGTCTCTCGGCCGGACACGCCCTGGCGTGCCATCCTGCCGTCCGGCGGAGACGGGGGTCCCCAGTGGGAGGCTCTCTATATACAGGGGTCCTCCCGTGTTACTTTGGGGATCTGGGGTGGAGGGTGGCGCACGGAGCAGTCGCGTGCAACCGGCGGTTACGCCATTTCACGGACACCCAGGCCGCTTGTGATTTCTGCGGCCTGGAGGAGTCCGTGTTCCATCTGTACACTGGGTGTGCGAGACTGCAGCCCCTGTTCCATTATTTGAAGGGGCTGCTCCTCAAGTTCTGGCTGCATTTCAGTCCCACGCTCCTGATCTTTGGCCGCCCGGTGAGGAGGGGGGCGGGCAGGTCGGTGGACGTTCTCGTGGGCCTGCTCCTGGGCCTGTCCAAGGTGGCCATCCACAGGTCTAGGATGATCGTGATCCGTGGGGGCGGTCGCTCGGCCTGTCTGCCTCTCTTCCGCGGAATGCTCCGCGCCCGGGTGGCCCTGGAGATGGAGCACGCGGTGTCTGCCGGTACGCTCAAGGCTTTCCGCGACCGGTGGGCACCGCAGGGGCTGGAGTGCATCCTGGACGAGGATAATAAAATTTTAATTTGAACACTTGGTTTTGGTCTGTTTGATTTTAGTATTTAAGCACACCCCACACCCCCCCTTCTTATAAAAGGGGGGCCTAATACACAAAAAAAAAATCAAAAAAAAAAAATCTGAAAGTGTCTCTATGCTGGCGTGCCATCCTGCCAAAAAAAAACCATAGAGGCCCAGAAAGGGAACACTGAAACTGTGGAGTCTCACTTTTTTATTTCTCCTCTCTAATTTATTCTATTTGCTTCTCTGTTGTTCCCTGTTTCTTTCGCTATCCTTAAATTTAATTGGTTAAGGAGATAGACCATTGGGCACAACTTTCATGAAGTCTCAGATGCAACGTTGACATCGCTGAACCATTGTTAACTCGCATTTCCAGCAATCTGAGGGAAAAGAAAATCTAATTCACCGTGTTCGCCGCTCCAGCACTTTCTGGGCCATACTTACACATCCTGGACCTGTACATGGAGCAAATCTACCAGAAGGTATTCCAACCTCGACACCGGATGCCCAAAGATAAATAATGCGGGGGATTTTAATGAGCCATTCTTAAAAACAAACGCTATCCCACATGTTTATATAGATTTTGCAATCTCGGCCCCCTTAATTATAAATGTCAGTTTTACCATTTCACTCAATGAATAGATTAGATGTTCCGCCTCCGTATTTCTTGCTCAGCTGCCCCGGGCTGCTCCAAGTCCTCGTGACCTGCGATACCAGCAGGCGCGTGCGGCGTTTCCTGGGTCTGTTGTTTCCATGGAGATGATCACGCGAAAGGCTGTGACTGGGGCGGTCGGAGAGCCCGTGACTGGGGTGCATCCTGACCGCCGAAGTGCTGGAGACCGAGAGTTGGTGGCGGTGTGAGCAGCGATGCAGTGTTCCAGATTTGGGTTGGTGGTATGTTTGGTGCTCGGTGCATTGACCTGTATCGCGGGCGGACCTTTGCATGCGCAATGTTCGGTGGAATGGTAGGTTCGCCGTGTATTATGGATTGACTATCGCAAGTGAACGTGTTCAGAGATGAACGTGCAAAATCCCTTTAAAATTATTATGCACCCAGTGCAGTGGTTTCACTTCATTATCTGTATCGTGGGAAGCGAACGCCCCTAATACAGAATATCTGGCTTCTGATTCACTTTTGATTCCGAACCTATTTTAACTTTGTAGGTTATACTGATCAATGACTAGTTGAGCTATAGCAGGCGGTCCATCACCTATTCTTTAATCCATTCTACTGTATGGGGGAAGGCGGACGGTGGGACGTGGTAGTTGTTACTCCTAGAGTTCCGCTATGCTTCTAGAACATTATTTGAGTTGCACATCCTTCTCCTGTTTATTTTTTAAAAAATTCATTCATGAGATCTGGGCGTCGCTGGCAAGGCCTGCATTTATTGCCCATCCCTAATTGTCCTTGAGAAGGTGGTGAGCCGCCTTCTTGAACTGCTGTAGTCATTGTGGTGAAGGTACTCCCACGATCTAATAGTTACTACTCTGAAAGCAATTTGTTAATTGTGTAGAGTGTTTTGATGTGTTTTATATAAATGCTAGTGTAGTGTATCATGTTTACTTTCAACAACTTTGAGAATTGATTGCTTATTTTCATCTGACATGTTTATCTTGTAGGACATTTGGAATTCCTTGTAATAATGTGTATCTGGATTTAGTCACCCAAATTAAAGAGTGGAAGACTGCTGATAATTGTGTTAATGGAGGGGAGAAGTGCTTGTACACTGTAAGTATCAAAAGCTTAATGGTTTGAAGCTTCCAGTTAGTCAAATATAAAATCCATCCAGTTTTTAAATCTCCTTGGAAGAACTCTAGTCATCTGATTTGGAGAACTACTCCTATTGCTACAAGTCTACTGAGAGACTTTAAGCTTTCAAAATCTTTTTTTTTCTGAACACCAGCATTACTTACAGATTTTTACTGATTTGAAATGCACACTGTGAAAGAATATTTTTCAATTCAAAAGTGTTGAAAGAAAAAATAAAATGCTATTGCAAACAAAAAGGGTTAAGATTGTTGTAAATAAGTTTAATTGGCTAATTGATTTAGAATTTGGAAGAACAGCTCAGACAAATATCCTTTTAGAACTTTTTTTTTGCTAGTTTTCTTCCCTTTCTGTCATGAAAGCATCAATTTCTTGCTGGGCATCAGTTCCATGGGTGCTGGTGACTCTCTAATACAGTGCCCAAGTGCCCATTCATTTTATGAGCCTTGATGTTGAGTGTCAGTAAGTCCTTTAACCATGAGGACATCACAGTCCAACCTGATCTGGTTCTTGTTTGACATCTTTGTTTTTTCCTGAGTTTATCCAGTGAGTAGGAAGGTTTACTTTCCTGTTTGTGCTGAGTTGGCTGATTACAACTGGGATGGTGGTAAACAGTGCTATGATTAGCCTCAATGGCCTTCATTCAGGAGGAGGAAAATCAGAAATTATTCCTGCTCCTAATTGCAATCCAGTGACCCTTACTGGAAATATTTTCATTGTGTATTTTTCCCATAATCAAATTGTAAAAATGCATCGTGTTGCATATCACAATACAGAAGGAAGATTAGACTGAGGAGAATTTGGACAAAATACTTCTGAAAGGGGTATTATGCAGATGCACCGTTAGTAAAAGTAGCTTGATGAATTTGGAACAGTTTTTTGTCATTTCTTCAGAATAAGGTCATATGGCTGTATCCTAGAGTATTTGTGTGGAGAATCTTCCATGACCTCTGCTTTTTGACTTTCTGAAATCTGTCAGGGGCTAGTGTTCCAACCCAGACCACTGTCATTGCTGTGGTTCAGAGACCACAATACTGAAATGTGGCATTTTTTCAATTTAATCTTTGCTCCCATTAGTCCTCAATATTCACTCTTCTTCAGTGAGGCTGCCAGGGGTGAGACAAAGCCAAGAAACATCGGGGTAGAAATTAGTCATCATTGCACCCACTTTCCGGATGGAAAACAGGACAAAAATGACTTATTTTGCAGGGCCATGTCCTGCGCCCTATTAATGCCTGAAAACTGTCCGACACCATGTTGGCCACACACAGTTTTCAAGTGTCCGAGGTGGCTGCCTAAAACAGGCATTAGACCCCATCATTACCATATGCAAGGGGCCTATTGCCTGTTTTAGGTCCCCTCTGATAAATTGGGTTGCCCTGAGCAGAGCAGGCCTGACTCCTGCTCCGCTCAGGTTTTCTGGGCATGGATGCATCATAGCCATCAAGCAGCCACCACCAAAAAAGTAGACAATTTTTTTTCTCCACTCCTAAAAACCACTGCCACCCTGTAATATCTCCTCCTGGACTTAGCTGGGGGCTGCCAATTTTTGTATTTTAAGTAGCAAAATATTGAACACTCATTGTGATGTATTGTAACCTTTGATATAAAACACTTAGTTTTTGTTGATAAAAACTCATTTAAATATTCCAGACAAAATGCAAGCATATTACATGGCACTGAAAAAAAATTATGGGTTGTCTTCTGTAGTTACCTGTAAGAATAAAAGATGCACATTTTTCTGTGTTCACTTTCCTCCCCCCAACCCCACCCCCCACTCAGCTAAAGTCTGCAAATGAACACTACATTGTGGCTGAGCACACCACTCCTGTGCACAAATATGTCGATAACCTTACATTCAGACTGGCTTCCTCCTTGGACAAGAGATCCTGCTATGTCACTGTAAGTAATATCATTATATTTCTATACAGAACACATTTCATTTGTCATTAATAGGTCGTGTAACTTATATTGAATTTTTTTTACAAAGTGGTCTATATGTCATTTGTCATGCCTAAATGGTATCACGTCTTTTTTTGACTCTCAGCTTGGTAATTCAATTATTTGAATTTGAAGCATTGGATTCAGTAACCCTTAGTATATTCTGGATGCTTTATTCATCTGGGCATAATCTACTGTGGGCTAATTCTGTATTGAAAATAGAAGTTAGATTAGGCAGTAAAATTAATGTTTTTTTTTAAAAATGGGAGGGAGAAGGAAAAATTTTAACATTTTAAGGTTAATATAGTCACTTAAGCTACTGCTGATATTTCAGTAGTTTCATTACTGTAATAATGTTAGGTTCAGTGTCCCATTGCACGAGCTGAAAAAATACAAAACAGACTGGCCCAGGGAGACGGTCGTGTTCCTGCACGTATTGGCAGTTTTGAGGATTGAGATTAGAGTTTAATAATCTCTTTACTGGAGATAACTCCAAAAGAAATACCTGTGTTGTTTTCCATAATATAAATGATTTGGATATTGGCACAAGAGGAATGATATTAAAGCTTGTTGATACTAAGCAGCATTCCAAGTGTGAGGAAGTAACCAGGAGGACATGGACAGGCTCGCAGTGTGGGCAAAGAAATGTGAAGTTGTATATTTTGGGAAAACATTGAAAGGAAGTATGCCCAAATGGTAGAATTGCTAACCAAAGAGGCAAACAGTAAGATCTAGATCTTTAAAGGTGGGTGTCCAGGTAAATAAGGCAATAAAAAGCTAAATGGAATTCTGGGTTTTATACACAAGTGGCACTGAATATAAAATCAAAGATAATATTAACTTTGGACAAGATGTTGATTAGACCACAGTGGCGTACTGTGTGCAGTTCTGGGCACCACATTATAGGCAGGATATTAAAGCCATGGAAAGGGTACAGCAAAGATTCAATAGAATGATAACAGGAATTAGAGGTTATTTGTTTTAAAAGGCTTGAAAATTGGAGTGCTTTTTCTCTGGAAGAGGTTAAGGGGGAATATGTTGGAGTTTTCAAAATTCAATAAAGTTTGAGAAGGTAACAAGGAGACATAGGGCATGATTTTATTGGGGGGCAGGGGGTGGGGGTTTGGAATTCCTGATGGGATACCCGGAATTACTGGTTTCCCGGACGTCCATATGATTTTGACATAAGGATGTCTTTTTTTACTCATTCCCACCCGACAGGATGGCCTGTTTGACAGGCTGGCCTCAGTCGGACTGGAGAAGAGGACGTGAACAGGTAAATGTTAGATTTTTGTGGGGAAGGAGAGGTGGTTGGAGATTGTGGTGGGGGAGGAGGGTCGGAGATTGTTTTTGTAGGGCCGCTGCAGGTAGGCTTGTTGGGTCTGGGGGAAGCACTCCTATTCTTCGTGGCCCTCGAGCAGTGGTATAAAGGCACTTACCTGTTGTTTTGGGCCTTCTCGCCTCCTACTTCACGCCACCTGGGGAATCCCGGCCCCCAGGAGTCAAAAATAAAAAATCTGTTAAAATGAAGGCCTGCAGCCTCCTCGAAAACTTTTAGTAACCAACCCGCCCCTCTTCCTGCCTCTGTTACAACCGGAAATGGGTGGGTTTTACATTTAAAACATTTTTTACTGTTTTCCTCCCTGCCCCCAACCCACTTGTTTTTTTTTCATGCCCAGGACAATGAAAGGGGAAGTTAGAAATATTTTCAGTGTTATTATGCTTTATCACAAGGCTATTAAAGGAAGAAACTGTAAAAGTTTAAAAATGAATTAGATAAGTATTTTTTAAAAAATCAGAGCAAAGGAATGGATTTAAGACTAGACAATTCCAGTTAAAGAACTAGCACAGGCATGATGGGCAGAACAGTTTCCTGTGCTGCAATTTTTTAAAGTTCTATGAAAAAGGGATTTCTTGAATAAAAGCTGGGTTTACTGGAGAACTGAATTTGATTTCCACTTTGTATAAAAAATTTGTTTAGTAAGCCAACACCAAGAAAAACCCGAGTTGGGCTCCCTTCAAAGGTAAAAGAAGCATGTGGTGCAGCACTGACATATGGGTCAGGAAGTTCCCAGGTTCCATCCTTAGTCTGTGCTGAATTAGCTGATTAATTGGTGCTACAATTGGCTGTCTTGGCCTAAAAAGGGATAAAGTCAACCACAACTCCTGCTCCTGATCATGGCTGCTGTTTAAAAATGCCTTTGTGAAGATTGGGCTCAGCTGTGAGGTGCCCACGCACATCAAAAACTTACCAACATTCCCTGTCTCTCTCTGCTTGTAAATGTAAGATGCCCATGGGTATAGTAATGGAGGACATTTGTTTTTGGAACAACTCCAGTAGCAGCCGCGTCCTTTGGGGGAAGGGGAAAAGAAAGCCTACAATTCAGAAGACTGATTTCTGTGCCCTGAAAGCCCTGAAATAATTACGTTCCTTCCCCGATTGATAAAACAAAATTGTACATGTACATACAAAAATCTAATTAATGTTGAAGAACATTATCAGAAAGTGATAATTGAGCTCTTTTTTTATTTTATATTAAAAATTATAAACAAAATTCTGGAAATACTCAGGTCGGGAAGCATTTGTGGAGAGAGAGAGTTCCAGCATCCGCAGTATTTTTGCTTCTATTTTTATAATCTATTTTGCTCTACTTTTTGCTTTCCAACAAAAAAAGTTATAAAGCCTCTGAACTTGTATGTGCTTTAGCAAAAACTCCTGCTTCCTTGACCTCATTGCCACTAAACTGCTGAACAGCTAACTTTCCTTAATGGTCCCCATGCTAACTGTTTTCTCTCCTAAGATGCTGTCCTCCCCTTTCAAAATGGATGTCATCACTCTGTTCTCACAATAACCCACCCTTGACCCCCCTGTCTTGCTAACTACTACCACTTTTCCAACCTTCCTTTCAACTTCAAGGTCTCTGAATGTGTTGTTACCTCAGACCTGTGCCAACCTTTTTGGCAGTTCTGTTTGAATTGCTCCAATCAGATTTCCACCCCTTCCACAGCACCAAAACGGCCCTAACCAAAGTCACAATAAACATTCTCTATGACGGTGACCATGGTACATCCTCGACATCTCTGCGACCTTTGATACAGTCGACTATGCAATCCTCCACCACCTCAGCATGGGACCCTCCTTGCTTGTTTCCACTGTTATCTATCCAATTGTAGCTAGAGAATCTCTAGCAATGACTTCTCTTCGCACCCATAAACTGTCCTCTCAGGAGTCACCTAAGGATCTATTTGCCCCCTGCCTTCATGGTACTCCTTGGCAAATCATCTAAAAACACTGGGCCAGCTTCCACACGTATGCTTATGACACCCAGCTATACCTGTCAGCCCTGGCAATATATGCTTCATCCTATTGGACTCCGAGCTGAGCATCTGACCCTATATCCTCTCCATCACAAAGACTGTATACTTTCATCTCCGAAACATTGCTGCCTGCCTCCGCCCGTCTGTTGCTGAAATCTTCACCCCTTTATTCACTCCAGACTCAACTATTCCAATGCTTGCCTGGACAATTTCCCATCCCTCCATCCTCTGTAAATTTCAGCTCATCCAATCTCTAACTGGATCCTATCCTGCACCAAGTAGGATACGGTAGCCTAGTGATAGTGAGTTCAAATCCTACCATGGTAAGTTGCAAAATTGAATTCAATAAATCTGGTAATTTGTAGGCTAGCACCAGAAAATGACATTTTAAAAGCTGACAGACTGCCATTAAAAATCTAATTGTTTCACTAATCTCCTTCAGGGAAGAGAACTGGCCACGCTTACCCAATCGAGCCTATATGTGACTCCCGTCCCATGCTACGTGGCTTGCATGGCCACCTCAGAGTCATCCATGTTGGTTTGGGACTGGAGTCACCTATAGGGCAGACAGAGTAAGGACTGCAGGCTTTCTTCCCTAAAGGACATTGGTGAACCAGTTGGATTTTTATGATAATTCAACAGCTTCATGGTCACTTTTACTGATACCAGCTTTTTATTTGTTAAAACTGAATTCAGTTTCTCAAATTTTTGAACTCAAGTACTCAGGATTAGTAGTCCAAGCCTATAGATTACTTGTCTGGTAACATAACCTCTACACTACCTTTATTAATACTCATGATGTGGAGATGCCGGTGATGGACTGGGGTTGACAAACGTAAGGAATCTTACAACACCAGGTTATAGTCCAACTGTTTTATTTGAAAATCACAAGCTTTCGGAGGCTTTCTCCTTCGTCAGGTGAGTGAGTGACGAAGGAGAAAGCCTCCGAAAGCTTGTGATTTTCAAATAAAACAGTTGGACTATAACCTGGTGTTGTAAGATTCCTTACATTTATTAATACTGTACTTAGACTTAAAACTGTCTAATTACAGAAAATCAATACATTTATTAAAAAAAAACTTGGATTTATGAGTCCTGTGCACTAACGTGATAGGCTAGGCAATTGACCTGATTCCAAATTTCTGTTAGTGAGAAAGTCAGTCAGAGGTGTCCAAGAGTACCATGTAGTGGCTTGCCCTCAAATTATTCCCCCCCTACAGTATTGTAGGCATCAGTTTTTAATCAGTGTTTCTTCAGCTATTCTGTTTCTGCTAATACAGCTCAGTACACATTCTTGTTGCAGGGATCCTCTGTTTCTGAACTGTGGTATGCAGTCTTCGACTGTGGTACAAACTACTGCAACTTGCACAACCTTATTGAAGGTAAGAAATTAAAATAGCTGTTAATAGAAAAGCTTCTGTCATAAAAAGTATAGATTTTTTTTCTCATTTTATTCTGTTTTGTTTTCCAGGTAGTGGCTTAGACAAAGTTTCAGGTTACAGTGAATCAACAAACAACTTTAAGTGCACTCAGTATTCATCAGCTAATTGTACAATTTACTAAATGAGGTGTGCTTCAGTAATGATTAAGAATAAGCAGGAACTGCATAATGCTAAATAACTCGGGGATGCTAGTTTTATACTCTTGCTTAAAGAAAACAGACTTTGAAATAATTCTCTTCTCAGTATCATAGCCAGTCTTTCTCCAAGAATAAGGCTACTAAAACTCTGAGGGACTGGATAAAGAAAGAAATCAAACTCTTGACACCATACTCAGTAATGTCAGGGAGCAAATATGTCCCCATTTAATGACTAGGCCCCTTGTAGTTCAAGTATGAGCTGTCATTGGATGGAAATAAATATAATCTACAGTACAGAAACAAGCCATTCAGCCCAAATGGTCCATGCAGGTGTTTATACTCCATACCAGCTTCTTCCCACCCTGCCCCCATATAGAGTCATAGAGTTATACAGCACGGATAGAGGCCCTTCGGCCCATCGTGTCCGCGCCGGCCATCAAGCCCTGTCTACTCTAATCCCATATTCCAGCATTTGGTCCGTAGCCTTGTATGCTATGGCATTTCAAGTGCTCATCCAAATGCTTCTTGAATGTTGAGGGTTCCTGCCTCCACAACCCTTTCAGGCAGTGAGTTCCAGACTCCAACCACCCTCTGGGTGAAAAAGTTCTTTCTCAAATCCCCTCTAAACCTCCCGCCTTTTACCTTGAATCTATGTCCCCTTGTTATAGAACCCTCAACGAAGGGAAAAAGCTCCTTAGTATCCATCCTATCTGTGCCCCTCATAATTTTGTACACCTCAATCATGTCCCCCCTCAGCCTCCTCTGCTCCAAGGAAAACAAACCCAATCTTCCCAGTCTCTCTTCATAGCTGAAGCGCTCCAGCCCTGGTAACATCCTGGTGAATCTCCTCTGCACCCTCTCCAAAGCGATCACATCCTTCCTGTAGTGTGGTGACCAGAACTGCACACAGTACTCCAGCTGTGGCCTAACCAGTGTTCTATACAGCTCCATCATAACCTCCTTGCTCTTATATTCTATGCCTCGGCTAATAAAGGCAAGTATCCCATATGCCTTCTTTACCACCTTATCTACCTGTTCCGCCGCCTTCAGGGATCTGTGAACTTGCACACCAAGATCCCTCTGACCCTCTGTCTTGCCTAGGGTCCTCCCATTCATTGTGTATTCCCTTGCCTTGTTAGTCCCTCCAAAGTGCATCACCTCGCACTTTTCCGGGTTAAATTCCATTTGCCACTGTTCTGCCCATCTGACCAACCCATCTATATCGTCCTGCAGACTGAGGCTATCCTCCTCGCTATTTACCACCCTACCAATTTTTGTATCATCAGCGAACTTACTGATCATACCTTTTACATTCATATCCAAGTCATTAATGTAGACCACAAATAGCAAGGGACCCAGCACCGATCCCTGTGGTACCCCACTGGCCACAGGCTTCCAGTCACAAAAACAACCTTCGACCATCACCCTCTGCCTTCTGCCACTAAGCCAGTTTGTATCTCCCTCATACAAGCATCAAGCCTCCCCTTGAATGTGTCCCACCTTGCTCTGTTCTAACTTCTCCCTCCATTGATGGTTAATTAAATACCAAAGCATATTAGTGTCTTCTAAATCATTGTTAATATTCCCAGAATGTTGAACGACCTCAGTTCTGAATTTTTAGTTTGTTTGAGGACTAACAACTTGGGGAATTTCATCTGCCTGGAGAAATATTATACATCAGAATTCTGTTCTAGTATTTTAATGAATTAGTTTCTTTTACTGTATTCCACTTCTGGTGAAATCATTTGTAAAATCATTATAACTGAAATATCTTGAGTTACAGTAGTTGGTATTAATAAGAGATACCTTGACAATGTGGTGGTGGATTCAAACACAGCTGAGGTGTGTTGTGTAGGCTGTCGAATGATGGGTAAACAAGCCAATGGAATCCCAAAAAAATAAAGAAGTCATGAAGATATCAGGACTGGCACATGGTCCTTTTACCAAGTCCTTGTGCTGATTCTGGTTGCAAAAAGTGAAAAAATGTTCCATTTCCCAACTTTGACATCTCCTAATCTCAATGAGCTCAAATATTTACCCCTTAATTTCTAATCTACAGCCTGCTTAAAAATCCATTTGAACATACAATAGCCTATGTATTTGTATTGTATAATTATAACTGTGCCGCCTTATAAAACCAGTTAGTTTGACTAGGTCTAATTTTTTCCATTTGGTGATACTACACATGTGGATCCTTTGCAGTGTAAATGAATGTTTGTTTGTTTTTTTTGGAATAAATTTCTTAATTTGCATTTTATTAAATCAATGCAACTCATTTACCTGGTTGTCTATTTGTGTTTACAACGAGAATAACTGAGATAATGCTGTGATAGCCGCATCAAATGTGCCCCTCATGTATAATTTTATGTAGCTCCTAAGACTATCTGTAGAAATAAAGATACTGAGATTGTTTGCTATTTATAAGATTGTATATGCAGT
Source organism: Heptranchias perlo (assembly GCF_035084215.1). Classification (NCBI taxonomy): domain Eukaryota; kingdom Metazoa; phylum Chordata; class Chondrichthyes; order Hexanchiformes; family Hexanchidae; genus Heptranchias; species Heptranchias perlo. The sequence continues at coordinate 123,905,619 of NC_090326.1, forward strand.
CCTAAACATGACTAGGCAGAACATTTATTTTCTAAGTCTGCTATACAACAGTAATTTTGAATGAATGAACTTGAGTGCGATGGAACAAAAGACTGCTGTGCTGACTTGTCTTGTGATGTACCTGTAGGACTAATTAGTGGTTCTGAATGTTGTCCAAAGGCTTAATAGCCAAATTGTTGTGTCTACTGTACTTGCAATGCTGAAATATTTGGCATTGACTTATGGGAGATGCCACCGTTATCCAATTAGGTTCTCAAAGAATAATTTTCTGCAGTGAGATTAGAAAATGCTGGAAAGATGCTGCTTACTGTCACGTGGAGTGAACCGAATTGGCTGGACACTGCTATTTATGATGGTGGGGACCTCAGGAGGCCCCTTAGGATCATTCATTCGGCACTTTTGGCTGAAGACTCTTGCAAACATTTCAACCTTGCCTCTTATCCTCATGTGACCGGCTGCACCGTGGTTGAGAATAGTGATGTTCAAGGAGTCTCCTGCTACTTGCCTGGTTGTTTGCCCTCATTCTCAACTGAACATGGGAGGGCTACAGAGTTCTGCTCTGATCTGTTAATCATGGGATTGCTTAGCACTCTCTATAGCCTGCTGCTTTTGTTGTTTAGTATGCAGGTAGCTTCATTAGCTTGTACCTCATGCTAACGTATGCCTGCTGCTGGTCCTGGCATACCCTCCTATACTTTGAACCAGAGTTGATGTCCTGGCTTGATTGTAGTCAGAGTGAGGGATGTGCTGGGCCATGAGGTTACGGATTGTGATTGTATACAGTTCTGCTGGTGAGGGCCTACAGTATCTCCAGGATGTCCAGTTTTAATCTGTTGGATCTGTCCCACTTAGTGAGGTGGTAGTGCTGCACGACACAATGGTGGACACCCTCATGGTGCAGGGTAGCCTTGGTCTTCACAAAAACTATGCACTGGTTACTTCTCTAACACTTGTGGAAGATGTTTCTGCAACTATCTACAAGGCACAAGTCAGGAGTGTGATGGAATACTCTCTACTTGCCACTCAAGAAGCTCAACATCAGCCAGGACAAAGCAGCCCGCTTCATTGGCATCCCCTTTACCACCGGCGCACTTGTGGCTGCAGTGTGTACCATCCACAGGATGCAGTGCAGCAACTCGCCAAGGCATCTTCGACAGCACCTCCCAAACCTATGACCTCTACCACCTAGAAGGACAAGAGCAGCAGGCACATGGGAACAATACCACCTGCACGTTCCCCCTCCAAGTCACACACCATCCCGACTTGGAAATATATCGCCGTTCCTTCATCGTCGCTGGGTTAAAATCCTGGAACTCCCTTCCTAACAGCATTGTGGGAGAACCTTCACCACACGGACTGCAGTGGCTCAAGAAGGCAGCTCACAACCACCTTCTCAAGGGCAATTAGGGTTGGGAATAAATGCTAGCCTTGCCAGCGACGCCAACATCCCATGAACAAATTTTTAAAAACAGGTAGGTTGGTGAGGACAATGTCAAGTGGGTTACTTCCTTATTCCTTGGTTTCTCACCGCATGTTGCTGGCCCAATGGTGGCTATGTCCTTCAGGATTCTACCAGCACGGTCAGTGGTAATACTACCTAGCCATAGGTGTACATTGAAATCCCCCACCTAGAGTACATTCTGTGCCTTTCGTTCTTTCAGCTTCCTTCGTGGTGATCCACATGAGTACTGATTCCTCAGTTGAAAGTGGTGATTGGGGGGGGCGGTAATTATGGGGAGGTTTCATTGAGGTAATGATCTGTAGCAAGGAACCAGATGTAGGAATAACTGAAATACATGAAGAACAGGACAAACAGTGATCAAAGAGCCCAGGAGAAATATATCCCACTAAAAAGCAAGAACAAACTAGCCAGTAATGATACACCATGGATGAATAAAGAAATAAGGGCAAAATTGAGACTAAAAAAGACATACACTAAGTACATAGACAGCAAAAGGAAATATGAAAAGTTCAGGAAAGAAGTAAAAAAAACTATTAGATGGCAAAGAAAAACTATAAAATTAAATTATCAAAGGAATATTAAAAAAAAAACTAGTAAAGTACTCTATGGACACATAAATACAAAAGAAAAATCAGGATAGGGTTAGGGCCACGAAGTGATATACACGATAAGCTCACAGGAAATGACAGCGACATGGTAGAAATATTTAAAAATTACTTTGCCTCAGTATTTACCAGGGAGACTAACACAATGGGCATGACATTAGAAGAAAAGATCAAAAAAGATATAAAGACATTTAAGATAGAAAGAGGGGAGATAATTGATAAACTAATCAAATTTTGAGAGGATAAAACTCCTGGTCGAGATGGATTGCATCTGCCCACATTAAAAGAATTTATGGAAGAGATAGTAGAGGCACTATTACATAGATACATAGCCGGAGGACAGCTAATGTAATCCCTATATTTAAAAAGGGAGATAGAACAAGTCCAGGGAACTATAAACCAATTTGCTTAATGTCAGTGGTTGGAAAGATAATGGAATCCTTACACAAAGATTTAATCGAAAAATATCTAGAAACCAATATCCAGCACAGATTTCAAAAGGGAAGGTCATTCTTGACCAATTTATTTTTATTTGTTCATGTGATGTGGGCGTCGCTGGTGAGGCTGGGATTTATTGCCCATCCCTAATTGCCCTTGAGAAGGTGGTGGTGAGCCGCTGCCTTGAACCGCTGCAGTCCGTGTGGTGAAGGTTCTTCCATAGTGCTGTTAGGAAGGGCGTTCCAGGATTTTGACCCAGCGACAATGAAGGAACGGCGATATATTTCCAAGTTGGGTTGGTGTGTGACTTGGAGGGGAACGTGCAGGTGGTGGTATTCCCATGTGCCTGCTGCTCTTGTCCTTCTAGGTGGTAGAGGTCTCAGGTTTGGGAGGTGCTGTCGAAGAAGCCTTGGCGAGTTGCTGCAGTGCATCCTGTGGATGGTACACATGCAGCCACAGTGTGCCGATGGTGAAGGGAGTGAATGTTTAGGGTGGTGGATGGGGTGCCAATCAAGTGGGCTGCTTTGTCCTGGATGGTGTCGAGATTCTTGAGTGTTGTTGGAGCTGCACTCATACAGGCAAGTGGATAGTATTCCATCACACTCCTGACTTGTGCCTTGTAGATGGTGGAAAGGCTTTGGGGAGTCAGGAGGTGAGTCACTCGCCGCAGAATACCCAGCCTCTGACCTGCTCTTGTAGCCACAGTATTTATATGGCTGGCCCAGTTAAGTTTCTGGTCAATGGTGACCCCCAGGATGTTGATGGTGGGGGATTCAGCGATGGTAATGCCATTGAATGTCAAGGGGAGGTGGTTAGACTCTCTCTTGTTGGAGATAGTCATTGCCTGGCACTTGTCTGGCACGAATGTTACTTGCCACTTATCAGCCCAAGCCTGGATGTTGTCCAGGGCTTGCTGCATGCAGGCTTGGACTGCTTCATTATTTGAGGGGTTGCGACTGGAACTGAACACTGTGCAATCATCAGTGAACATCCCCATTTCTGACCTTATGATGGAGGGAAGGTCATTGATGAAGCAGTTGAAGATGGTTGGGCCTAGGACACTGCCCTGAGGAACTCCAGCAGCAATGTCCTGGGGCTGAGATGATTGGCCTCCAACAACCACTACCATCTTCCTTTGAACTCTTTGAAGAAGTAACAGAAAGGGTAGACAAGGGTAATGCAGTAGATGTAATATATTTGGATTTTCAAAGGCCTTGGATAAGGCACCCCATAGACTCATGACCAAGGTCAGAGCATGTAGAGGTGGGACAAGTAACAGAATGGATAGCAAGCTGGCTACAAAACAGAAAACAGAGACTAGGTGTTAAAGGTAGTTACTCAGACTGACAAAAGGTGGGAAGTGGTGTTCCACAAGGATCAGTACTCGGGCCACTGTTGTTCACCATTTACATAAACAATTTGGAATCAACAGTACAATTTCAAACTTTGCGGACGACACCAAATTGGGGGTTCTAGTTAATACTGGGGCGGACTGTGACAAAATACAGGAAGACATTAATAAACTTGCAGAATGGGCATGTAATTGGCAAATGAATTTCAATATAGATTAGTGTGTGGTATATTTTGGTAGGAAGAATAAGGAGGCCACATACTGCTTGGAAAATAAGTGTCCAAATGGGGTAGAGGAGCCGAGGGATCTGGGGGTACAGATACACAAATCACTAAAAGTAGTGTCGCAGGTTAGTAAGGCTATTATTAAAAAAAAATAAAACAGCACTGGGATTCATGTCTAGAGGGATAGAATTGAAAAGCAGGGAAGTTATGTTAAACTTGTATAGAACCTTGGTTAGACCACACTTGGAGTACTGTGAACAGTTTTGGTCTCCATATTATAAAAAGGATATAGAGGTGCCAAAGAAGATGCAGAAAAGATTTACTAGGATGATATCAGAACTGACCTATCAGGAAAGATTAAGCAGGCTGGGGATCTTTTCTGTAGAAAAAAGATAGAGGGGTGTCCTGATAGAGGTCTTTAAGATTATGAAAAGTTTTGATAGGGAGATGTACAGAAGATGTTTCCACTCGTGGGAGAGACCAGAACTTGGGGCATAAATATAAGATAGTCGCTAATAAATCCAATAGGGCATTCAGGAGAAACTTCTTTACCCAGAGAGTGGTTAGAATGTGGAACTCGCTACCACAAGGATTAGTTGAGGCAACTATAGAGACCTGGCTCAAAAAAAGGGCAGGGTTGGATACTACATATTCCAAGATACAAGGTGTTCAGGAAAGATAGGGAAGGGAAAAAAGGTGAGGGGGTGGCAGTATTGATTAAAAAGGATATTGCAGTGCTGGAGAGAAAGGATGTCCTTGAGGGTCAAGAACAGCATCTATTTGATTAGACTTAAGAAACAATATAGGAGCCATTACACTATTCTATAGGCCACCAACCAGTGGAAAGGATATAGAGAAGCAAATTTGCAGGGAAATTACAGAGTGGTGCAAGAACTATAGAGTTGTGATAATGGGGGACTTCAACTATCCTAATATAGACTGGGGTAGTAATAGTGTAATGGGCAAAGAGGGGGAGGAATTTCTGAAGTGTGCTCAGGAGAACTTTATTGATCAGTATGTTTCCGGCCCAATGATCAAGGAGGCAATGCTGGATCTAGTTCTGGAGAATCAAGTGGAGCAAGTGAGAGTGGGGGAACATTTAGGGAACAGTGATCGTAGTATCATAAGGTTTAGATTAGCTGTGGAAAAGGACAAGGAGCAATCTAGATTAAAAATACTTAATTGGAGGAGGGCCAATTTCAGTGGGTTGAAAACGAATCTGGCCCGGGTAAATCGGAATCAAAGATTGGGAGGCAAAACTGTAATCGAACAATGGGCAGCCTTTAAAGAGGAGATGGTTCGGGTACAGTCTAGGTGTAATCCCACATGGGGGATAGGTAGGGCAACCAAAGCCAGAGCTCCTTGGATGATGAAAGAGATAGAGAGTAAGATGAAGCAGAAAAAAGGGCCTATGACAGATGTCAGGATGACAATACAAGTGAGAACCAGGCTGAATATCGAAAGTACAGAGGAGAAGTGAAAAAGAAAATAAGAAGAGGGGCAAAGAGAGAGTATGAGAATAGACAGGCAACTAATGTAAAAGGGAATCCAAAAATCTTCTATAGTAAACAGGTAGTAAGAGGAGGGGTGGGGCCGATCAGGGACCAAAAAGGAGATCTATTCAGGGAGGCAGAGGGCATAGCTGAGATACTAAATGAGTACTTTGCATCTGTCTTTACCAAGGAAGGAGATGCTCGCAAAGTCACAGTAAAAGAGGAGGTAGTTGAGATACTGGATGGGCTAAAAATTGATAAAGAGGAGGTACTAGAAAGGCTGGCTGTACTTAAAGTAGATAAGTCACCCGGTCTGGATGGAATGCATCCTAGGTTGCTGAGGGAAGTAAGGGTGGAAATTGCAGTGGTGCTGGCCATAATCTTCCAATCCTCCTTAGTTATGGGGGTGGTGTCAGAGGACTGGAGATTTTCAAATGTTACACAATTGTTCAAAAAAAGGGTGTAAGGATAAACCCAACAGCTGCAGGCCAGTCAGTTTAATCTTGGAGGTGGGGAAGCTTTTAGAAATGATAATCTGGGACAAAATTAATAGTGACTTGGACAAGTGTGGATTAATAAAGGAAAGCCAGCACAGATTTATTAAAGGCAAATCATAGAAACATAGAAAATAGGAGCAGGAGTAGGCCATTTGGCCCTTCAAGCCTGCTCCGCCATTCAATATGATCATGGCTGATCCTCTATCTCAATACTATATTCCCGCGCTCTCCCCATACCCTTGATGCAAATTGTGTCTAGAAATCTATCTAGCTCCTTCTTAAATATATTCAGTGACTTGGCCTCCACAGCCTTCTGTGGTACAGAATTCCAAAGGTTCACCACCCTCTGAGCGAAGAAATTTCTCCTCATCTCAGTCCTAAATGTCTTACCCCATATCCTGAGACTGACCCCTCGTTCTGGACCCCCCAGCCAGGGAAAACATCTTCCCTGCATCCAATCTGTCTAGCCCTATCAGAATTTTATATGTTTCAATGAGATCCCCTCGTGTTTAACTAACTTGATTGAGTTTTTTGATGAGGTAACAGAGAGGGTGGATGAGGGCAATGCGGTTGATGTGTGTATGGACTTTCAAAAAGCATTTGATAAAGTGCCACATAATAGGCTTGTCAGCAAAATTGAAGCCCATGGAATAAAAGGGGCAGTGGCAGCATGGCTACGAAATTGAATAAGTGACAGGAAAGAGAGAGTAGTGGTGAATAGTTGTTTTTCGGACTGCAGGAAGGTATACAGTGGTGTTCCCCAGGGGTTGGCACTAGGACTACTGCTTTTTTTGATATGTATTAATGACTTGGACTTGGGTGTACAGGACACAGTTTCAAAATTTGCAGATGATAAAAAACTTGGAAGCGTAGTGAACAGTGAGCAGAATAGTAATAGACTTCAAGAGGATATAGACAGGCTGGTGGAATGGGCAGAGACATGGCAGATGAAATTTAACACATAGAAGTGCAAAGTGATATATTTTGGCAGGAAGAACAAGGAGAAGCAATATAAGCTAAATGGTACAATTCTAAAGGGGGTGCGGGATCAGAGAGATCTGGATGTATATGTGCACAAATCTTTGAAGGTGGCAGGACAGGTTGAGAAAGTGGTTAGAACTTAAGAAATAGGAGCAGGAGTAGGCCGTCTGGCCCCTTCAGCCTGCTCTGCCATTCAACAAGATCATGGCTGATCTTTTACCTCAACACCATTTTCTTGCACTATCCTCATATCCCTTGATGCCTTTAATATCTAGAAATCTGTCGCTCTCTGTTTTGAATGTATTCAATGACTGAGTCTCCACAGCTCTCTGGGGTAGAGAATTCCAAAGATTCACCACCCTCAGTGAAGAAATTTTTCCTCATCTCAGTCCTAAATGGCCTACCCCTTATTCTGAGATTGTGACCCCTGGTTCTAGACTCCCCAGCCAGGGGAAACATCCTCCCTGCATCTAACCTGTCGAGCCCTGTAAGAATTTTGTATGTTTCAATGAGATCACCTCTCATTCTTCTAAACTCTAGAGAATACAGGCCTAGAATAAAAAAGCATACAGGATCCTGGGTTTTATAAATAGAGACATGGGAGTGATTTTAGGAGGCAAATGCGGGTGCAGTGGGGGTGGGGGGATTCCGAAAATCCCGCAAATCCCGCTGGTTTCCGAGTTTCCCAGGGATTGTGCGCACGGGCGACCCGAAACCGTAAGTCCCGCCGGCAATTAAAACCGGTGGGATGACAGTTAAAGAGCCAAATGTATCTCATTGAGGTACTTAAGGCACTTTACGTGTGACAGAGTAAGTCATTAGAAAGATTTTTAACTTACCTGGGCTGCTTGCCCACCGCTTCTGATTCACGCCTGGTGAAACCCGATCTTCCCCCGATCTCACCCCCCCGATCTTCCCCCGATCTCACCCCCCCCGATCTTCCCCCGATCTCTCCCCCCCGATCTTCCCCCGATCTCACCCCCCCCGATCTTCCCCCGATCTCACCCCCCGATCTTCCCCTCTCCCCCCGATCTCCCCTGCCCCCGATCTTCTCTCTGCCCCCCGATTTTCCCCTCTCCCCCCGATCTTCCCCTCTTCTCCCCCCCACCCCGATCTTCCCCTCTCCTCCCCCCCGGTCTTCCAGTCCAGCTCCGGATGACATCTGGCTCTCCCTCTTTCCCGCAACCCCCCCCCACTCCCCCCCCCCAACCTTTCGCATTGCAGCTCTGATGGCAGCCAGATTGTCAATCAGGTTAGTTGCCGGGCGCAAAACCCAGAGAGGACGTTAATCATCAGCAATCAACGTGCGATCGTGTCAGAAACGGTAAGTTTGGTTCATGCGGGTTTGCCACGTGCCCAATCGCCCCACCCACCCACTGCCAACCTGCCTCCCCGCTAATATCGGGGCCATAGAGTACAAAAGCAAGGAAGTTATGTTGAACCTTTATAAAACACTGGTTCGGCCATAGCTGGAGTATTGTGTCCAATTCTGGGCACGGCACTTTAGGAAGGATGTGAAGGCCTTAGAGAGAGTGCAGAAAAGATTTACTAGAATGGTTCCAGGGATGAAAGACTTCAATTATGTGGATAGATTGGAGAAGCTGGGGTTGCTCTTAAGAGCAGAGAAGGTTGAGAGGAGAGTTGATAGAAGTGTTCAAACTCATGAAGGGTTTAAAATAATCATGAAGTAAATAAAGAGAAACTGTTCCCATTGGCGGATAGGTCGAGAACCAAAGGACACAGATTTAAGGTGATTGGCAAAAGAACCAGAGGCAACATGAGGAAAGGCTTTTTTATGCAGCGAGTAGTTATGATCTGGAATGCGCTGCCTGAAAGGACGGTGGAAGCAGATTCAATTGTGGCTTTCAAAAAGGAATTGGATAAATACTTGAAGGGAAAAAATTTGCAGGGGTACAGGGAAAGAGCGGGGGAATGGGACTAACTAGATTGCTCTTACAAAGAGCCGACATGGGCTCGATGGGTCACATATTCTCCTCCTGTGCTGTAACCATTCTAGGATTCTATGACTAGAATAGTTGCATTTAAAGGGAAGCTAGATAAACACATAAGGGAGAAAGGAATAGAAGGATATATTGATGGGGTTAGATGAAGAAGGGTTTGAGGAGGCTTGTGTGGAGGATAAACACTGGCATAGACCCGTAGGACTGAATGGCCTATTTCTGTGCTGTAAGTTCTATTTAATTCTATGTAATTGTTCTTGTTTAAATTGAATGCCAGAAAGTCGCTGACCATAGAAAATAGAGGATATCCTTGTTAGAATGTACTATAGAAAATATCTGCTTTTGTGCTTATTTTGCTAACATAGTTTTAGATTGCGATTACTGAGATTATACAGTGTTGATTTGTGTGGTCGATTCCTTTTATTTCTCAAAACACCACTGCCCTATTCCCTGAGTATTTTGTTCTTTTCACAGTTTTTTCACAAGTGAAGGATTCTGTTAGCTTTGTTGACATTTTTATTTTTCCCAATCGATTTCTGGTCATTTTAATCCTCAGTCATCTTTTATAATGCCTTTTCCCATCCACTGTCATTTTATTACATATAGGTTTCACGCACTTATTCACTTGTCATTTTCTTGATGCTCAAATTTAACTGTATCTTGAATCCCAAAAATAAATATGGTGGTTTTTTATAAAATCATTAACTCTGATCATAATTTAGGGGCAGTTTTATGGTTTGTTTTGGGACCCAATACCTAATAAAATTAACATAAGTAAAACAACAGTAATGAAGAAAATAATAGCACTAAAGAGTGACAAATCCCCAGGACCAGATGGTTTCCATCCCAGGGTTTTAAAGGAAGTAGGTGAGCACATTGCAGATGCCCTCACTATAATCTTTCAAAGTTCTCTAGATTCAGGAACTGTCCCTCTAGATTGGAAAATTGCACATGTTACTCCGCTTTTTAAGAAAGGAGAGAGAGGGAAACCAGGGAATTATAGACCAGTTAGCCAAACATCTGTTGTGGGGAAAATGCTGGAGTTTATAATTAAGGATAGGGTGACTGAACACCTCAAGAATTTTCAGTTAATCAGAGCGAGCCAGCATGGATTTGTGAAAGGTAGGTCGTGCCTGACAAACCTGATTGAATTTTTTGAAGAGGTGACTAAAGTAGTGGACAGGGGAATGTCAATGGATGTTATTTATATGGATTTCCAGAAGGCATTTGATAAAGTCCCACATAAGAGACTGTTAGCTAAGATAGAAGCCCATGAAATCGAGGGAAAAGTATGTACTTGGTTAGGAAGTTGGCTGAGTGAAAAGCAACAGAGAGTAGGGATAATGGGTAGGTACTCACATTGGCAGGGTGTGACTAGTGGAGTCCCGCAGGGATCTGTCTTGGGGCCTCAATTATTCACAATATTTATTAACGACTTAGATGAAGGCATAGAAAGTCTCATATCTAAGTTTGCCGATGACACAAAGATTGGTGGCATTGTAAGCAGTGTAGATGAAAACATAAAATTACAAAGGGATATTGATAGATTAGGTGAATGGGCAAAACTGTGGCAAATGGAATTCAATGTAGGCAAATGTGAGGTCATCCACTTTGGATCAAAAAAGGATAGAACAGGGTACTTTCTAAATGGTAAAAAGTTAAAAACAGTGGATGTCCAAAGGGACTTAGGGGTTCAGGTACATAGATCATTGAAGTGTCATGAACAGGTGCAGAAAATAATCAATAAGGCTAATAGAATGCAGGCCTTTATATCTTGAGCACTAGAGTACAAGGGGGCAGAAGTTATGCTGCAGCTATACGAAACCCTGGTTAGACCGCACCTGGAGTACCGTGAGCAGTTCTGGGCACCGTACCTTCGGAAGGACATATTGGCCTTGGAGGGAGTGCAGCGTAGGTTTACTAGAATGATACCCGGACTTCAAGGGTTAAGTTACGAGGAGAGATTACACAAATTGGGGTTGTATTCTCTAGAGTTTAGACGATTAAGGGGTGACCTGATCAAAGTTTATAAGATATTAAGGGGAACAGAGAGAAACTATTTCCGCTGGTTGGGGATTCTAGGAATAGGGGGCACAGTCTAAAAATTAGAGCCAGACCTTTCAGGAGTGAGATTAGAAAACATTTCTACACACAAAGGGTGGTAGAAGTTTGGAACTCTCTTCTGCAAACGGCAATTGATGCCAGCTCAATTGCTAAATTTAAATCTGCGATAGATAGTTTTTTGGCAACCAAAGGTATTAAAGGATATGGGCCAAAGGATATGGAGTTAGATCACAGATCAGCCATGATCTTATCAAATGGCAGAGTAGGCTCGAGGGGCTGAATGGCCTACTCCTGTTCCTATATTCCTATGTTCCTATGTAATAAATGTTAAAAGAACAAAGTAGTAGATTCTGAGAGTAAAATTCTAAATTTCAAAACCAGTTCTAGCCGAGACTTACAAATGTGTTCCTGCTGTGCACACAACATGTAAATGCTAATTTAGTTCAAAAATTTCTCAGGTGATTGGTTGAAATATTCCTATTAAATGGGTTACCAATCATATATCCAACTGCCTGACTGACTGTATGTGAATGAATGATAAAGTACTGGTGAAGAACAAGTAACCAGCCGGAAAGTGATCAATCATTCCTCAATTTCCCCTCTCCCTAAAGTTAACATTAATGAACAAATAAGTACCACAAAAGTGACCGATCACTTTGCTGAAAGACCTTCACCTTGTTTTTGACTGTCATGTTTCTTCTTTACTTGGTACAGCTAGAAATGATACATTAGTAACTTATGCAGAATTACCTACATATATTTAAAGTTAACAATGAAATTAGTTATTCACTTGATGCCTGAGAAGTTCTGTTCATATAGACATAAGAACATAAGAAATAGAAGCAGGAGTAGGCCATACGGCCCCTCGAGCCTGCTCCACCATTCAATCAGATCATGGCTGATCTTTGACCTCCACTCCACTTTCCCGCCTGATCCCCATATCCCTTGATTCCCCTAGAGTTCAAAAATCTATCCATCTCAGCCTTGAATTTATTCAATGATTCAGCATCCACAGCCCTTTGGGGTAGAGAATTCCAAAGATTCACATCCCTCTGAGTGAAGAAATTCCTCCTCATCTCAGTCTTGAATGGCCGACCACTTATCTTGCGACTATGCCGCTATGTATCTAATGTCTGGCACTTGAGTTGGAAATTTCAGCTGGTCTTCGGAATTTCTAGCTGCTATGGGCAAATTCTGGCTGAGGGATGAGTTCTACTTTTTGCCCTGCTCCACAATAGTTAGCGTACTGTGACAATCAGAAAGTTTACAAACAACCAACTATCATAAGCAATAAGAGGGGAAAATGTGGGTGACTACTCAGAATGGGGCAAGAGCTGGGGAGCTGAGCCAGACTGAAGGTAGCAGTACCATTGGCTGTAGCAGTGAACTCAGCCCACATGGCACTGGAGGTAGTGGCCAGGTTTCAGGGTGAGGAGGGACTCCTGTTGTCGTAGTGATGCTAGACCATATAAGATCATGCCAGTGAGCGAGATGCCTCTGCACAATATTTTGTAATTAACTAGGGTACTCGCACTGCTGTGAGCCACCAGAGGTTTAGCAGACATCTCTGATCTGTACCTCAACTCCGCTTACTTGCCTTTGATCCATATCCCTTAATACCCTTACCTAACAAAAAGACGCCCCAGTAAGAACGGGATATGACGCTCGACTCATCGATTGACAGTTCCGACGGGCCACAGCGAAAAATCACATAGACCTCCTCAGAAGACTAACACGGGACGCAACCAACAGAGTACCCTTCGTCGTCCAGTACTTCCCCGGAGCGGAGAAACTACGCCATGTTCTCCGCAGCCTTCAACATGTCATCAATGACGACGAACACCTCGCTATGGCCATCCCCACACCTCCACTACTCGCCTTTAAACAGCCACCCAACCTCAAACAGACCATCGTTCGCAGCAAATTACCCAGCTTTCAGGAGAACAGCGTCCATGACACCACACAACCCTGCCACGGTAACCTCTGCAAGATATGCCAGATCATCGACACAGATACCACCATCACACGAGAGGACACCACCCACCAGGTGCATGGTTCATACTCCTGTGACTCGGCCAAAGTTGTCTACCTCATACGTTGCAGGAAAGGATGCCCCAGAGCATGGTACATTGGCGAGACCATGCAGACGCTGCGACAACGGATGAACGGACACCGCGCAACAATCGCCAGACAGGAGGGTTCCCTCCCAGTCGGGGAACACTTCAGCAGTCAAGGACATTCAGCCACCGACCTTCGGGTAAGCGTACTCCAAGGCGGCCTTCGAGACACACGACAACGCAAAATCGTCGAGCAGAAATTGATAGCCAAATTCCGCACCCATGAGGACGGCTTCAACCGGGATCTTAGGTTCATGTCACGCTACACGTAACCCCACCAGCGAACAAAAGTTATCTGTTTTTAATATAACGGGTCATTTGCTATCTTTCTCTTCCTTCTGGATGTTTCTATGTTTCTGCCTCTCTCTCTCTCTGTTTTTTTTTGGTTGTTTGTATATTCGGTGGCCCTGTAGGTCACACCTCTCTGTCTGAACACTTTGATTGCCTTGGCAACGGGCAGTTGGAAAGACTATCTGTAATCACCAGGTATTGTTCTGTGATTTATAAATGCGAAAGGTTCGAAGATTTCATTTCCACATTCACCTGAGGAAGGAGGAAGCCTCCGAAAGCTTGTGATTTTCAAATAAAATTGTTGAACTATAACTTGGTGTTGTAAAATTGTTTACAATTAACAAAAAGGCTGACATTGGGTGTCTGAAATGTGAAGAGATCCATTCCCCAACACTAACATCTTTCAACTGAGCACAGTTTCTGTCATGGTACATATTGAGCTAAAAACACAGGTTCACCAGAGAATTGGGTGGGACAATGACACTAGCCTTTCACCTCTGGGACTTGGGTTTTAATGCAGCATGGGCTAATTGGATGACAGTCTCCCCTGTCTGCTGACTTTAAGCATCCTATGTGAAATGAGTATCGGGAGCCTCAGTCCAGAGGCTGAGCAAAAAACAAGAAAAGCACACACACAGGTTCAATCACAGATAACGGTCTAACTTGTTTTGATATAATAACACGATTTAGTCATTGGCGCTGAATGTCCATGAGTGTTCAAATATGATTCCCTGGAAGTGCAAATTAATTTTATTCATTCTCAGGATGTTGGCATCGCTGGAACGGATGACATTTGTTGCCCATCACTAGTTTCTCAAGAGAATGTGGCGGTGGGCCTTATTGATCTGCTGCAATCCATGTGGTGAAGGTGCTCCTGCAATGCTGTTGGGTAGGGAGTTCCAGGATTTGGCACAGCAATTAAGAAAGGAATGGCAATATATGTCCAAGTCAGGATAATGTGTGACTTGGAGGTGATGGCCTTTCCATGCACCTGCTGGCCTTGTCCTGGGTGGTGGAGGTCACGGGTTTGAGATGTGCTCCCGAGGAAACCGTGTTAGGATGTCAGAAAAAAATTGTTGAAAGGTAAACAAAAAACTATTTAACTGTTTCATTTTTGTGTATGTGTAACACAGAGTGGATACTCATAAATAGAATGCTTGTAGCTGTCAAACTTTCTGTTATGTATGAATTCAAATTCTTCGAGAATGGTTCTTGCTTTAATTTTTTAAAAGAATCCTTCTGAAGAGGAGGTGAATTTAGTCTTATGAAAATTCAGTAAAACGTTCGAGAGAGTAATGATCAAAAGTTTTGCTGAGTCTTTTGTAACATTGTTATTTTCCTTTCAATATTTTTTCTTTTATTGAGGGTATACAATTTTTTTCTGAAGGCATATGGGAAAGAAAAACAGTACAGATCATATCAAGTACCTGGTTGAGTGCAGATAAAAGGAGGACACAGAATTATATGCATTAGGTATTACTAGATTTTTTGAAAATTGTGTGAATTGGTGAGAGTCTATTAATTTTTGGACTGAGGAGACCACATTACTCATCCAGGATAGAAGTGACCATTCCTGCCTTTGCTTGAATCATCATATTGAACCACTAGATGGTGCCCAGTGACTACTTCAGATGAGTTGCTTTTCCGACAGACTATTAAGTCTATAAAGAAATCTCAGATCTGAAAGTAATAAGTGGTTAAGCCTTAATATACATTTTACCACGTTATACTTTTATATCAGAATTAAAGAATATTTTTTATTGGACTAACAAAATGTAAGTAACCTATTCAGAAACAGAAATTCTTAAACTGTATTTTTAAAATTAGGTACTTGAAAAGCTGTCGCTTTAGTTCTGATATCTGCTCGGTATAAGACATTTACAAGAATATAAGTTATAACTTGTGGTTACTCAACCAATCAAAGAACATCTAATTATAAAAATTAGTTTTTGGCTTCTGGGCCAGAAATTTCCTTGGAGCTGCATCTCTATAACTTTGCAGGAAGCATGGCAAAAACCCCAATTACGTGTTACGCACTTCTGGCAAAGTTACAGCGGCGGAGTGGGAACAACTCCAAGGAAATTTACGGATTTGATTTTGTTTGTCACTATGCAAACATTGGGCCAGATTTTGCTGAAAAAATAATGGTGTCTGTACAACGCACAGCGTTATTAATGTGCAAATCAGCATCTTGTAGCGAGGAAGAGAGATCGGGTGAATTGCGAATCTCTACAAGTTGCTGGCTGATTTGTGCCACTCCATCATTAGCTTCGTGAAAACAGCATCTCGTGCTTAACCTCCCCATGATTTTCATGAAGTTGTTGCATTTGCACATTAATTGCCCATTAAACTCGCCACAGAAAGTTACGTCTAGTAATTTTCAGTGTAAGTTCCCTTTTAACGACACGATAATTAAATATTTTTTCTTACTTTTCCTTTGTCACTGTTTTCTCTCTCTCTTTCTCTCAATCCAATCTTTCTTTTCCTCTTTTTATTTCTCTTTCTTCACCTGATTTGACACTGAATTCATCCACTCTAATTCACCCTCTCTTTTTTTTTGTGGAGTGGATGGAGCAAGCCCCTATTCCATCTCCCTGTTCCAAAAATCAATTTGATACATGGTCAGTCCTTCCTCTGTTTATTTCTCAATCCTTTAATCTCTTTTGTTAAGGAGAAACACTATTTGTCCCATTCACCATGGTCCCAGATGTCCCGTTGCCCTTGCTGCGCCGTTATCAGCTCAACTTCCAGCAACCTTGTGGGCAAAAAAATTTAAAACCTAAACATGTAAGTCTAACTAACGGGGCAGTCTGTGAGATGCCTCGCTCTAGCAAAATCTGGCCCAATATCTAGCACACTACCTTCCTTCAATTTAAATGTTTACCTAGTAAATTGCATCTATCTGTCCACTGATTTCCCCCATGAATGAAAATGTTAATAAGCCATATTAAGCTGAAAATGCTAAAGTGTTACAATTCAATTATATTACAAAAATGTTAATGGTATTGTCAAGAATACATGCCCCATTTGTATACATTGGACCGGATTTTGCTGTGAGCGGCGAATGAACAGCTAACTTGCACTTTCCCATAAACTTTCTATGAGATTTTGCATGGTAAGTTCCTGAAAATTAGAAATTCAAAAGCACTCCGCCCTCTACAGAGCATCTGGGACCTGTGTGAACAGGGCAAGCAGCTGTGCATCTCCTTAACCAATCAGATTGAAGCATCATTAATAACAGTGCGAAGTCAGAACCAGGAAGTGTAAGTTACAATAGTGAATTCAATGTGAAATAGAGCGGGTAAGAAAAATGAATTAAGAGATGGAGATAAAAGAGACAGAAAGAAAAAGTTTTTAAAAAATGTATTAAAATTTTGTTTTAATGCCCATCAATAATTAAAATATGAAGGAATGAGACTCCACTCTTGTAAAAGTTAATTTTCAGTGCCAGAGAGGTTGTTTGGCAATAATTAAAACTTACCACACTGTTAAAATGGTAGTTAGGCTTGAAATGACTTGACTTAACTTTTCTTGGTGAGGGTATTTAGATTTACAAGAATGTTGCCAGGGCTTGAAAATTGCAGCTACGAGGAGAGATTGGATAGGCTGGGGTTGTTTTCCTTGAAGCAGAGGAGACTGAGGGGAGACTTGATTGAGGTGTACAAAATTATGAGGGGCCTAGATAGAGTAGACAGGAAGTACCTGTTACCACTAGCGGAGAGTTCAAGAACTAGAGGACATAGATTTAAGCTGATTGATGGAAGGATTAGAGGGGTCATGAGGAAAAGCTTTTTTACCCAGAGGGTGGTGGGTGTATGGAATTCGCTGCCCAAATTGGTGGTAGAGGCAGGGACCCTCAATTCTTTTAAAAAGTACCCGGACCTGCGCCTAAAGTGCTGTAAGCTGCAGGGGTACGGACCAGGTGCTGGAAGGTGGGATTAGAATGGGCACCTGGTTGTTCTTCGAGCTGGCCCGGACATGATGGGCCAAATGGCCCCCTTCTGTGCTGTATCTTTTCTACGGTTCTATAGTTCTATGGTAAGTACAGGAACTTCATGCCGTTCGATAGGAGCCAGACAGTGAGATGCCATTTTCACGCAGCTTTTGGAGGAGCATCACATCTTGGCCATCAACTTCTGGATTTCTGCGTTTAACTGTGCATGTGCGATCGCTGCGAGGTACAGTCCAATTTGCACATGAATAACGGTGAGTGCTATTAGCTTCACCATTATTTTTACAGCAAAATCCGGCCCATTATATCTATGATGTTGTATTTATTCCACAATGGTGTAACAATTGTTCAGGTTTTTCTGTTCAGACTATTATATTTCTTTAATGTTTTCAATTTCTACCTTTTTTGTCCTAATAAAATTAAATAGTTCCCTTCCGAGTGAGGATAAACTCCCAGACCAGTATCAATGCTATTCTCTATTAGACCACCAGGAGGTCTGTGCAAACTTTCACGCCATCACTCCATGGCACAGACCATTGATACATCAACATCAGAAGCCGCTCTGACAATGTTCCACCTTTAGAAAATATAGTTTTAAGATGAGCTTGTGACACGGTTCTCAATCCTGTCTTAAAAAGTCAATATGAAGAGTTTCTCTCATATACACCACAGAAAATGTGATAGCTCACCACTTCATCCATTTAAAGGCACTATCCTCACATGCTGTAATATATCAATTTTTATTTTATTTCTTTCAGAAGGAGAAAACATTTTCTAGTGACTGAGATGCAGCTAAAATTTTCCAGAATATTATCTTAATGTTAGAATTATTCTTTCTCTCCTTGGTCCACCACAGGTGGAGAAGTTTATTTTACAATATAGTTTAAATCCTGACCAAAAAGGCTGTTTATAACTAGAATCTCAGCAATCTTTATAACGCTATATAGGGAAAACAATTGTGACTCTTAAAAATGTGCATTCAGGGATAACTGTCATTTCTCAACCAGTCTTGATGCATGATGTGGAGATGCCGGTGATGGACTGGGGTGGACAAATGTAAGGAATCTTACAATACCAGGTTATAGTCCAACAATTTTATTTTAAAATCACAAGCTTTCGGAGATTATCCCCTTCGTCAGGTGAATGAGTGAAAGATTCTCAAATCGCATATCTTATATTAGGCTGGGACAGCATCACACCAATCAAAAGGTGTCAAAAGGAGGGTTCCCTCCCAGTCGGGGAACACTTTAGCAGTCAAGGACATTCAGCCACTGATCTTCGGGTCAGCATTCTCCAAGGCGGCCTTCGAGACACACAACAATGCAAAATCATCGAGCAGAAGTTGATAGCCAAGTTCCGCACCCATGAGGACGGCCTCAACCGGGATCTTGGGTTCATGTCACACTACACGTAACCCCACCAGCAAAAAAGGGGGAAAAAATTATATGTTTTTTAAAATTCTCTCTCTCTCTCTCTCTCTCTCTGCCATTTGGGTCTCTTTCTTTCTGTCTGTGTAATTGACACAATGTATATCCAGTGTACTGGGACGTGCTGTTCTCCGTGACTGGCCTGTTTGAACAACAACGACACCTTTTGATTGGTGTGATGCTGTCCCAGCCTAATATAAGATATGCGATTTGAGAATCTTTCACTCATTCACCTGATGAAGGGGATAATCTCCGAAAGCTTGTGATTTTAAAATAAAATTGTTGGACTATAACCTAGTCTTGATGCAGGTGAAGAGGATTACTTAAAAAAGGGAAACACCTATTAGTAAGAACAATAAAAGGGAACGTAGATGCCAACTTGCAGTTGGGGAACAACAGCTCCTCCAATATTACTCCCCTAGTCTTTCCCATGCATCGGCACTGGGATCATTTAAATCTAGTAGCAAAACTTTTATGGCTATTTGGCTATGTAACTTTTTTTTTAAAAAACCCTACCAGGTATGGTGAACATCTAAGCTGCAAGGAACAGCTTCCTTAGAAGCTTTGATATGCGAACTAAGTAGCCACTCTTGGAATCAGAATGCTTGGGACCCTAGTGATTGCCAAGTTTAAAAAACAAGTCAATACAACTTCAAAGGCTAAAGAACACTTCTTTGAGCAAACAAATCTTGTGTCTTGATTTTGGACAATGGTGTTCCTCAAATTTCTTCCATGTGAAAACAACTTTCATTTCTTATGCACCAGGTATTTGCTGTAATTTAAATTCATATCCCGTCACATGCTTTTGCTTCCTGCTTGCCAAATTCATTGAAGAAAACAAAAGCTTGCATTAATATTAGCATTTGACTATTCAAAAACAAATTGCAGTTGGCAGCTTTAACTCTCGGATCGACCTATACTTTTCGTGTTGAGAGTTCTAGTTTAAGAATAATTTTGCTCATTCATTAAAATAAGGCACTTGCATTTGCTCTTTTTTAACCGTGAATTATTTGTACTTTTTACTCTAAGTGGAATTTGGCAATCTGCATAACCCAATAAGTTTGTGCATAATTTTTTTTATTGTATCGCTACTGAAGATTTATAGTAATCAAGGTTGCAAATAACTTAGAAACCAGTTAATCATTTTGTGTTTTCCAGAAATAATTGCCAGAAAGCCATGTGCGTACCTTACATATGCCCAATTTTCTGCAATCTTTTAAACCGCATAACTTGTTTGCACCCAGATTATGTAAGTATCTGGGCGCAAATCTGGAGAAAACTTCGGGCCACTATATTTTGGCTCATATTTATTTAAATATTTATTTGAGTTCTTTGAATATACATCACTGATGACTTACATTTGATGTTTCATTTGCAGAACAGTGAAACTGATGATCCTAAACCCGTTTAATTCACTCAGTGAGAAAATCAGATGCTGTCACTTTCTATCCTGCTCTAATTCTTTGGCAACTGTCTCACTACTAACTCATTGCAGGCTTTTCATTGTTTGATATTGCTGTTTAATATAATTTGATTTGTTAAATGCATTTTTTATTAAATGTGTAAATCAAGTATAATGTCAAAGTGAATTCCAAGACTGGGATTGCTTTTGCCAATCACGAGCGTAAATTCAGAGGAAGCCTGTGCACCTAAAATTCTGGGTGCAAATCTACACTTGTTCTGAGCCTGTGTATATGCAGGAAATTTGTGTTGTATGCTCTTTCGAATGAGATGGGTGGGTGGGGGTGGGGGTGGGGGTGGGCAATGCTAATATGCAAAGTAGGGTCTGGGCAAAGGTCTCGTTGAACCAGCATGAGATCAAGGTAATTTGGTTGTAGTGTAAGAACGGCTGTGTCACTTACCCCCGAATTTCCCCAATCTTTTGTGCCGGCAATCAGGATTACGCTGTTTTTCAGGTGCAAATTGACAGGAAATTCCAGGCCAGTATCTTTTAAAATCTTTTTCTAGCACAGCTTCAGTGACTAAAAAGGGTACGTGTGCTGGTAGCATAATTACATCAACTGTGCTTCAGTGGAATATTAAAGTAACACCTTCAAAATGCCTCAAAGTGTTGCCATAGGGAATAGTGAGTAAATGTCTATAAAGATTAGACTTGTTACAGCAACTCACTCAATGCTAAAAATGCCATTGCTGTTTCTGAATCTGTGAAGATGCCAGATGGTGTCTGTTACAGCTGTGCAGTAAATCCAGATTGCAGTGAGACATTTACAGCATTGGGCTGGTAAATGAGTTAAATAGAACTTTTACATTATTCTGTAGTATCTTCTAAGACCCTGTAGGGTTTACATTTTGTCCTGTATGTTGAGAAGAAAAGAAAAAGGCTATCCCAGCTTGTATGATGGGAGTTCCAAAATGGAAAAAAACTTACGGAAGCCTGTTTTGACAAAGTAATGCAAGATATTTTAATTATTTAAAAGTATGATGTTTTGCACAGGTGGTAAACCACAAGTTCAATAAAGCATGTTATAATTTGATGACCCTGTCCCTTAGTTTAAAAGTCCCTGTTGAAATCAAAGCACAGTTCTGTCTTCTACTTGCCCTTACATCATTGATCTCCACACTGCAGGCTCTCTCTCCCATTAGATTTGCTATGGTACAGTGACTGTGGTAACTGGAGATAACAAGACCAGCATCTGTACACTTAATAAAATATTTAGCATTGCTTAAAGAAGTTTAATGTTTGGGAATTCTAAGCTAAAAGATAAACCATTTAAAAGAGTACTGTACTTTCATTTTTCTTTTAATTGTTGGCATCTGACATTAAAGGACCTTGTTTAATGTACGCTTTCTCCTGTGAAAGTTGCCATGAATAATGAAAAGAGTTATTCTGTATTTTTTCACCATCAATTAAAATATCTTAGACCTCTGGAGATGAATAAACTGCACAATAAATCTGAAGGAGAATGAGTGGAAAGCAACGGTTCTTGGTATCGAACATTATTGAACAGGCCAACAATAACACACAATAAATCATTTTGAAAGGTGGAGTTAGATATTTGTTTTCTTTTACCAAGGACAAACAGGACATGGACTTTGCCAAAAAAACGAGCTTTGTTTCCCCCTCCTTTTAACTGAACCCCCATTTCACTTATTGTCTCGTGCCAACTTCAAATCGAAGAACAATGAGGTAAAATTTTCTTAATTATTGTCCTGGATAATTTTTCTGGTTTCATTGTTAATGACTGTAGGACTTTTTTTTAAAACTAGTATAGGAACAATGTAATATTTTACTTTATTCCAAATTCAAAAATTATCGAGATATTTTTCACATCTTCAGTTGTTTGAAGCTGTAAAAGTTATCTGTTCTGAAATTTTATTTTAAATAATTTGTACAAAGTAGAATGTATCTTGGTCAACACTGCTTTGGAATACCACAGTGAGAAGCCATGGAGAAGTGTGACATGTCTCTGGTATGCCTGCACATGTGAGGTTACTGATTGCAGTGTTATTGTTGTAGAAGCCAAGCAATATCCCACGGGGAGGGAGAGATAGCCAAGGACTGAACTATTTACATTGAGTTACATTCAGCCTACAGCACAGAAACAGGCCATTCGGCCCAACTGGTCTATGCCGGCGTTTATGCTCCACACGAGCCTCCTCCCTCCCTACTTCATCAACCCCTATCAGGGTATCCTTCTATTCCTTTCTCCTTCGTGTGCTCATCTAACTTCCCTATCAATGCATTTATGCTATATGCCTCAGCTATTCCTTGTGGTAGTGCATTCTACATTCTTATCACTCTTTGGGTAAAGAAGTTTCTCCTGAATTCCCGATTGGGTGTATTAGTGACTATTTTATATTGATGACCTCTAGTTTTGGACTCCCTCACAAGTGGAAACATTTTCTCAACATCCACCCAATCAAATCTTTTCATTATCGTAAAGACCTCTACCAGGTCACCCCTCAGCCTTCTCTTTTCTAGAGAAAAGAGCCCCAGCCTGTTTAGTCTTTCCTGATAAGTATATCCTCTCAGTTCTGGTATCATCCTTGTGAATCTTTTTTGCACCTTCTCCAATGCCTCTATATCCTTTTTATAATATGGAGAACAGAGTGTTGTTGGAGCTGCACTCATCCAGGCAAGTGGAGAGTATTCCATCACACTCCTGACTTGTGCCTTGTAGATGATGGAAAGGGCTTGGGGAGTCAGGAGATGAGTCACTCACCGCAGGATACCCAGCCTCTGACCTGCTCTTGTAGCCACAGTATTTATGTGGCTGGTCCAGTTAAGTTTCTGGTCAATGGTGACCCCTAGGATGTTGATGGTGGGGGATTCGGCAATGGTATTGCCGTTGAATGCCAAGGGGAGGTGGTTAGTCATTGCCTGGCACTTGTCTGGCACGAATGTTACTTGCCACTTATCAGCCCAAGCCAGGATGTTGTCCAGGTCTTGCTGCATGCAGGCTCGGACTACTTCATTATCTGAGGGGTTGCGAATGGAACTGAACACTGTGCAATCATCAGCGAACATCCCCATTTCTGAACTTATGATGGAGGGAAGGTCATTGATGAAGCAGCTGAAGATGGTTGGGCCTAGGACACTGCCCTGAGGAACTCCTGCAGCAATGTCCTGGGGCTGAGATGATTGGCCTCCAACAACCACTACCATATTCCTTTGTGCTAGGTATGAC
Organism: Heptranchias perlo; assembly: GCF_035084215.1. Taxonomy (NCBI): domain Eukaryota; kingdom Metazoa; phylum Chordata; class Chondrichthyes; order Hexanchiformes; family Hexanchidae; genus Heptranchias; species Heptranchias perlo. Next base: position 123,929,131 of record NC_090326.1, read on the forward strand.
TCCAGCCACTGGAGAGTTTTCCTCCTGATTCCCATTGACTTCAATTTTACTGGGGCTCCTTGGTGCCACACTTGGTCAAATGCTGCCTTGATGTCAAGGGCAGTCACTCTCACCTCACCTCTGGAATTCAGCTCTTTTGTCCATGTCTGGACCAAGGCTGTAATGAGGTCTGGAGCCGAGTGGTCCTGGCGGAACCCAAACTGAGCATCGGTGAGCAGGTTATTAGTGAGTAAGTGCCACTTGATAGCACTGTCGATGACACCTTCTATCACTTTGCTGATGATCGAGAGTAGACTGATGGGGCGGTAATTGCCCGATTGGATTTGTCCTGCTTTTTGTGGACAGGACATACCTGGGCAATTTTCCACATTGTTGGGTAGATGCCAGTGTTGTAGCTGTACTGGAACAGTTTGGCTAGTGGCGCAGCTAGTTCTGGATCTCAAGTCTTCAGCACTACAGTTGGGATGTTGTCGGGGCCCATAGCCTTTGCTGTATCCAGTGCCACTCAGCCGTTTCTTGATATCACGTGGAGTGAATCGAATTGGCTGAAGACTGGCTTCTGTGATGGTGGGGATCTTGGGAGGAGGCCGAGGTGGATCATCCACTCGGCACTTCTGGCTGAAGACGGTTGCAAACTCTTCAGCCTTGTCTTTTGCACTCATGTGCTGGACTCCTCCATCATTGAGGATGCGGATGTTTACAGAGCCTCCTCCTCTTGTTAGTTGTTTAATTGTCCACCACCATTCATGACCGGATGTGGCAGGACTGCAGAGCTTTGATCTGATCCATTGGTTGTGGAATCGCTTAGCTCTGTCTATAGCATGTTGCTTCCGCTGTTTAGCATGCATGCAGTCCTGTGTTGTAGCTTCACCACATTGGCACCTCATTTTTAGGTACGCCTGGTGCTGCTCCTGGCATGCTCTTCTACACTTCTCACTGAACCAGGGTTGATCCCCTGGCTTGTTGGTAATGGTAGAGTGAGGAATATGCCTAATGATGAATTCAGTGAAAAATAGTTTAAAGCCTGGAAAAGAGGCTGTCCATTCTCCTGGCATATGCATGCTGCATGACCCAAGGATGTCCAGTGGGGGAGAGGAGAAAATAACGTGCTTTTTTTTCATCAGAGGAGGGTAACAGGCGATCTGATAGAGGTGCTTAAATTATGAGGAGTCTTGAGGAAAAATGCTATTTCCACTGGTTGGTGAGATGGTGGCTAGAGGCTATACATTTAAAACAGGAACAGAAAATTCTGGCAATACAGCAGGTCAATCAGCATCTTTGGAGAGAATAGACGTTGTTTCAGGTTCAGAACACTTCAGAACTTCTGAAGAAGGGCCTTCACCTGCAATGTTAAATTGGTCTGTTCTCTGCACTGATGCTGCCTGACCTGTGTGTTTCCAGCACTTTTGTTTTTGTTTCAGATTTCCAGCATCAGCAGTATTTTGCCTTATAGTTGTGGGGCATAAATTTAAGGTCATCACCAAAATAACAAAGGGAGAATTTAGGAAAATGTTCTCTTACCCAGGATGTTGTTAGGACATGGAATGGTCTACCAGAATCCAGTGGTGAAAGCTTTTAAAAAGGAGGTGGACAAATATTTGAAGAAGAAAAGTCCTTGTTGAAGGAGTCAACTAGCTTTTGCTGGGAGTCTGTTTCACGTAGGCACTGCTCTGTACAAGAGAAAAATTTCTTACCTGTACTATCATATGAGGCTTGATAATTTTGAGCCTGACTCCTCTATTTCATATTTCATTGCTGGCCAGGCCATGCCCTCTATATTTTTGTTGCTTCCACAAAAGATTATGAAAAAAAAATAGATTGAGGCCAGAAACCCTTAGATGTGATCTGGACAGTTATGGACGCATCTCTGGTGCCCACCTCCCGTGGGGAGGGGTGTGTGTTGCGCAGGCCTCCCTCCTGATCCTGGTCATGTTCCCTTATGTAGTGGGTCGATGTAAAGAAACACTATGCCTCTTTGGAGGTGTGGGCGGGGGGGGTCCAAGCTGCTTCTTTGTCCTGGACCCCAGCGGTGGAGGCCAGTATACTTGACTTCTCTGGGTGTATCGGCCTCCTCGGATACACTGCTGCCTCCAGAGCCACAGGAGTAGGAGTTCTGAATGTCGGGCATTCCCACCCTGACTCTGCCCCCACCCCACCCCCTACTAACATTTGTCTTGTAAGAGGTGAGTGGAGGTCCCACCCTTATATGGCAAGTCAGAAACGCTCAGGAACAGTAGATGCCAGGCACTGCCAGGTGTCCACCATTTTCCTGGGGATGGGGTAGGAGGTGGTTCTGCCAGACTCCAGCCAGACTTACAGCAGGAGAACAGCAGAACCCTTAAGGAATTTCATCCTCATTTTCTCTATACTTTTAAGACTAAGTATGATCGGGTTTAATAAGTGCAATATTAACAGACACAATCAGACCAGTGGAGCATTCAGATCTGATTTCCTCCCCTAAGCCATTGGGTTCCGGATCTCAGCTACACACCCATGGGAAAGCATGGAGTAGAGGCCAGGCACCTCTACATGCTAGGAAGGAAAATTGATCGCCAGGCCTACATGACAGAATATTGAATAAGAGAAAGTGGCAGAAGCTGCTTCATATAAGTACTCATGTCATAGATTTTTTCTATTTATGTTCTAACTCAGATCTATGTGAGAAGATAATAATCTCACACTCTGTCTGCTTTTCTGAACTTCAGTACACTGTGTCTATTTGAGCATTTGGTTGTATTATGGTCAGACAGTCCCTAGTGAACTAAAATGCATGACTACTATCACATTCATTATTGCCTAAGTACATCTTTTAGAGGCCTATAACTAAACAATAAAGACAGGTGGTTTCAATCCAATTCATTTCCTCTGCATCTGTTTTTATTATTCAGAAGCTTTAAATGTTTCTTTTATTGTTTTAGTAATGATAAACCTAATTATATGAGCAAACCGGTGGGGATGCTCTGAATGGTTCACTTTGAACTTAAATTCAACATTATTTAAAACAAAATATTTTCAATAGTGTATGTTCAAACCAAATTTTTTGCCCAGTTTGTTTTAACAGTGAGCACCTGTTGTGGAGAAGCCCAGCATATAAGGCGCATTTTCTGCACGATGATAGCTATGGCATTCTTACTTATTTTTACTTCCCCCTAGCTTGATAATAGGCAAATTCACCAATAATGGTTTCCCATTACGAAGAATTCTGGATTTCAAGCTCCCTTTGCAACCAGGTGTGTAGAAAGAAGAGCGACACTGGGACTGATTTTGAGTTTTTCACTGGCTTACATATTGGTACAGTTGTACATTTTGCTCACATGGCATTTACTGGAGCATGCATTAATACAATAAAATTGCTCACATAGTTCAAATATTCGTATAGCAGAGCATCCCACTAAATTGCCAATGGCCATGGTAGTGGGGTAGCTGGGTAGGGGCAGCCAGGATCCAACCTATCCCATCTGTGTTTATTTATGTTGGGTCAAGTTACAATTCTGGACAGGGTGAGGGTGCATTCCAATTTTCCCTTTTGAACCGTCCAAACATCCCGGCTGTAGTGCTGAAGACTTGTGCTCCAGAACTAGCCACGCCTCTAGCCAAACTGTTTCAGTACAGCTACAACACTGGCATCTACCTGACAATGTGGAAAATTGCCCATGTACGTCCTGTCCACAAAAAGCAGGACAAATCCAATCCGGCCAATTACCGCCAAATCAGTCTACACTCAATCATCAGCAAAGTGATGGAAGGTGTCGTCGACAGTGCTATCAAGCGTCACTTACTCACCAATAACCTGCTCACCGATGCTCGGTTTGGGTTCCACCAGGACCGCTCGGCTCCAGACCTCATTACAGCCTTGGTCCAAACATGGACAAAAGAGCTGAATTCCAGAGGTGAGGTGAGAGTGACTGCCCTTGACATCAAGGCAGCATTTGACCGAGTGTGGCACCAAGGAGCCCTAGTAAAATTGAAGTCAATGGGAATCAGGGGGAAAACTCTCCAGTGGCTGGAGTCATACCTAGCACAAAGGAATATGGTAGTGGTTGTTGGAGGCCAATCATCTCAGCCCCAGGACATTGCTGCAGGAGTTCCTCAGGGCAGTGTCCTAGGCCCAACCATCTTCAGCTGCTTCATCAATGACCTCCCCTCCATCATAAGGTCAGAAATGGGGATGTTCGCTGATGATTGCACAGTGTTCCATTTCATTCGCAACCATTCAGATAATTAAGCAGTCCGTGCCCGCGTGCAGCAAGACCTGGACAACATCCAGGCTTGGGCTCATAAGTGGCAAGTAACATTCGCGCCAGACAAGTGCCAGGCAATGACCATCTCCAACAAGAGAGAGTCTAACCACCTCCCCTTGACATTCAACGGCATTACCATCGCCGAATCCCCCTCCATCAACATCCTGGGGGTCATCATTGACCAGAAACTTAACTGGACCAGCCATATAAATACTGTGGCTACAGGAACAGGTCAGAGGATGGGTATTCTGCGGCGAGTGACTCACTTCCTGACTCCCCAAAGCCTTTCCACCATCTACAAGGCACAAGTCAGGAGTGTGATGGAATACTCTCCACTTGCCTGGATGAGTGCAGCTCCAACAACACTCAAGAAGCTCGACACCATCCAGGACAAAGCAGCCCGCTTGATTGGCACCCCTTCCACCACCCTAAACATTCACTCCCTTCACCACCGGCGCACTGTGGCTGCAGTGTGTACCATCCACAGGATGAATTTCAGCAACTCACCAAGGCTTCTTCGACAGCACCTCCCAAACCTGCGACCTCTACCACTAGAAGGACAAGGGCAGCAGGCACATCGAACAGCACCACCTGCACGTTCCCCTCCAAGTCACACACCATCCCGACTTGGAAATACATCAGCGTTCCTTCATCATTGCTGGGTCAAAATCCTGGAACTCCCTTCCTAACAGCACTGTGGGAGAACCTTCACCGCACGGACTGCAGCAGTTCAAGAAGGCGGCTCACCACCACCTTCCAAGGTCAATTCAGGAAGGGCAATAAATGCTGGCCTTGCCAGCGACGCCCACATCCCATGAACGAGTAAAAAAAAAACATGAATAGGGTCACAATGAAGCAGACTTCCCGCTTATGTAATATGCAAGGATCAATGACTGCCAGATGACGTAGTTAATGATAGTGAGGCATTTCTTCAGAAGAGATGGGAAAGTAAAGGGAAAACTTGTACCCCACTTGAATTGCAACACCTGTGAATAGCATTGAGGATGTTTAGGAAGACATCCATGGCTGAAGCTGTCCTGTCCCCTGCCTTCACCTAAAAATGAATGATGGTACATTCCTTGTAGTAGAGACACGCAAAATAAATCTTTGAAAAGAAACAAAATTAGTCAAAAGTAAGGTGTAGTTTAAAAGTAAGAGGAGAAACACCAACTTTACTCGAAAGCTCTAGAGCAAAGATCCAATGATGGCAAATAATTTTAGCGTTATCTTTTGCTCATTGTGTGACTGAAATTTGGAATCAGAATTTAAAGACTTTATGAAGAACATGTCCATTATGGATTCATGAGTTACAGACTGTCAAATAATATGATGTGCCATTGATTACACAAAGAAGCATCCTAGCAATTAAAACCGGAGCATTGGTTAACACTATCTTGAAGACATTTGTCCAACCCTTGGATCAGATTAAGCTGGTAGCAAGATTTTACCGTGCAGTACCAACATGTCTATCGGATCCAGGTATAAAGAGAAACCAAGTTAAACCTACATGTGTGGATGAGTTTTGTGAATGCATTCACAGTATGAGTAGTCAATCATTGGCGCAATGAGTAATTGTTGTAAGATTTAGGTCAAAGATGCAGAGGTGCCATCATCAGGAAATGGTGCAGCAGGACGGGCTTCAGATCCTGAGGCATTGGAACCAGTTCTGGGGCAGGGGGGATCTGTTCAAAAGGGATGATTTTCACCTCAACAGAGCTGGGACAAATGTCAACTAGTGCTGTGGGGGAGGATTTAAACTAATTTGGCAGGGGGATGGGCACTAGGATGGAACGACAGAGAGGAGAAACAAGATAAACAGAGGACTGGGAGAGGCATATGGCACTAGAGTAAACAACAGTTCAGAAATAGGAGGGATCAGACAGGGGGCAAATGCGAGGCAGTCTAAGATGAGATTGAAGTGCATGTGCGTAAATGCACGTAACGTGGTAAGTAAGGTTGATGAGCTGCAGGCTCAAGTCGCCATGTGGGACTATGATACAGTGGCAATAACAGCGACCTGGCTCAAAGAAGGAGAGGATTGGAAACTTAATATTCCTGGCTACAAGATATTCAGGAAAGATAGGGAAGGAAAGAAAGTGGGGGACGATGGCAATATTGATCAAAGAAACTATTATAGCTCTGGAAAGGGATGATGTAGTTGAGGGGTGAAAGACAGAATCTATTTAGTTAAAATTAAGGAACAATAGGGAGGCCATTACGCTACTGGGTGTATCCTATAGGCCATCAAATGGTGGGAAGGAGATAGAGGAGCAAATTTGCAGGCAAATTACAGAAAGATGCAAGATCTATAGAATAGTGATAATGGGGGACTTCAATTATCCCAATATAGACTGGGTTAGTAACAGTGTAAAGGGCAAAGAGGGGGGGAATTACTGAAATGTGTACAAGAGAACTTTCTTGATTAGTGCGTTTTCAGCCCAATGAGCAAAAAATCAGTACTGGATCTAGTTCTGGAGAATAAAGTGGAGCACGTAGAGCATGTTTCAATGGGGGAGCATTTGGGGAACAGTGATCATAATATCATCAGATTTAGAATAATTATGGAAAAAGATAAGGAACAATCAAGCGTAAAAATACTTAACTGGAGGAGGGTTAATTTCAGTGAGTTAAAAAGGGATCTTGTCCAGGTGGATTAGAATCAGAAATTGTTAGGCAAAACTGTAATTAAACAAAGAGAGGCTTTCAAGGAGGAAATGGTTTGGATACAAAGTAGAGACATTCCCACTAGCGGGAAAGGAAGGGCATCCAAATCTAGAGCTCCCTGGATGACAAAAGATACAGAGACTAAAATGAAGCAGAAAAAGAAGGCTTATAATAAATGTAAGATTCATAATATAGTAAAGAACCAAGCTGAATACAGAAAGTACAGAGGAGATCTAAAAAAGGGAATAAGAGGGGCAAAGAGAGAGTACGAGAATAGATTAGTGGCTAATATAAAAGGGAACTCAAAAGTCTTTTATAAACATATAAGTAGTAAAAGTGTAGTTAAAGGAAGGGTGGGACTGGTTAGGGACAAAAAAGGACATTATCTTGTGGAGGCAGAGGGCATGGCTGAGGCACCAAATGAATACTTCGCATCAGTCTTCACTAGAGAAGAGGATGCTGCCATTGTAGCAGTGAATGAGGAGGTAGTAGCAATATTGGAGAGGACAAAAATAGATAAAGAGGCGGTACTTAAAAGTTTGGCAGTACTCAAAGTAGAAAAGTCACCCGGTCCAAATGGGATGCATCCTAGGTTACCGAGGGAAGTAAGGGTGGAAATTGCAGAGGCTCTGGCCACAATCTCCCAATGCTTTATAGATATGGGAGTGATGCCAGAGGACTGGAAGATTGCAAATGTTACACCCCTGTTCAAAAAAGGGGAGAGGGATAAACCCGGCAATTATAGGGCAGTCAGCCTAACGTCGGTGGTGGGGAAACTTTTAGAGACAATAACTGGGACAAAATTAATTGGCAATTGGCTAGTAAATGAAAGTCAGCATGGATTTGTTAAAGGAAAATCGTGTTTACTAATTTGATGGAGTTCTTTGATGAAGTAACGGAAAGAATTGATGAGGGTAGTGCAGTTGATGAGGGTAGGCATTTGAAAAACTACCACATAATAGACTTGTTAGTAAAATTAAAGCCTATGGAATTAAAGGGACCGTGGCAGCGTGGATACAAAATTGACTAAGGACAGAAAGCAGAGAGTAGTGGTGAACGACAATTTTTCACATCCCGTGAACGAATAAATAAAAAAAAAATACATTTAGTATGTAGCCAGACATATTTTTTTTTATTTGTTCATGGAATGTGGGCATCGCTGGCAAGGCCAGCATTTATTGCCCATCCCTAATTGCCCTTGAGAAGGTGGTGGTGAGCCGCCTTCTTGAACCACTGCAGTCTGTGTGGTGAACGTTCTCGCACAGTGCTGTCAGGCAGGGAATTCCAGGATTTTGACCCAGCGACAATGAAGGAAAGGCGATATATCCATAGTGATTATGTTACTGGACTAGTAATCCAAAGGCCTGGACTAATAATCCAGTCATGAGTTTAAATCCCGTCACGGCAGCTGGGGAATTTAAATTCAATTAATTAAATTCAATTAATTAAATAAAATCTGGAATTAAAATACTAGTATCAGTAATGGTGGCCATGAAACTACCGGATTGTTGTAAAAACCCATCTGGTTCACTAATGTCCTTTAGGGAAGGAAACCTGCCGTCCTTACCCTGTCTGGCCTACATGTGACTCCAGACCCACAGCAATGTGGTTGATTCTTAATTGCCCTCTGAAATGGCCTAGCAAGCCACTCAGTTGTAAAATCTCGCTACGAAAAGTCATAATAAGAATAAAATCGGATGGACAACCCGGCATCAGACCACCAGGCACCGGACACGACAAAGGCAAACCAAGCCCAGTTGACCCTGCAAAGTCCTTCTCACTAACATCTGGGGACTTGTGCCAAAATTGGGAGAGCTGTCCCACAGACTAGTCAAGCAACAGCCTGACATAGCCATACTCACAGAATCATACCTTTCAGCCAACGTCCCAGACTCTTCCATCACCATCCCTGGGTATGTCCTGTCCCACCGGCAGGACAGACCAACCAGAGGTGGCAGTATAGTGATATACAGTCAGGAGGGAGTGGCCCTGGGAGTCCTCAACATTGACTCTGGACCCCATGAAATCTCATGGCATTAGGTCAAACATGGGCAAGGAAACCTCCTGCTGATTACCACCTACTGTCCTCCCTCAGCTGATGAATCAGTCCTCCTCCATGTTGAACATCACTTGGAAGAAGCACTGAGGGTAGCAAGGGCACAGAATGTACCCTGGGTGGGGGACTTAAATGTCCATTACCAAGAGTGGCTCGGTAGCACCACTACTGACCGAGCTGGCCAAGTCCTGAAGGACATAGCTGCTACACTGGGCCTGTGGCAGGCGGTGAGCGAACCAACACGAGGGAAAAACTTACTTGACCTCGTCCTCAACAATCTACCTGTCACAGATGCATCTGTCCATGACAGTATTGGTAGGAGTGACCACCGCACAGTCCTCGTGGAGATGAAATCCCGTCTTCGCACTGAGGACACCATCCAACGTGTTGTGTGGCACTACCACCGTGCTAAATGGGATAGATTCAGAACAGATCTAGCAGCTCAAAACAGGACATCCATGAGGCGCTGTGGGCCATCAGCAGCAGCAGAATTGTATTCCAGCACAATCTGTAACCTCATGGCCCGGCAAATTCCTCTCTCTACCATTACCAACAAGCCAGGGGATCAAACCTGGTTCAATGAGGAGTGTAGAAGAGCATGCCAGGAGCAGCACCAGGCGTACCTAAAAATGAGGTGCCAACCTGGTGAAGCTACAACACAGGATTACATGCGTGCTAAACAGTGGAAGCAACATGCTATAGACAGAGCTAAGCGATTCCACAACCAACGGATCAGATCAAAGCTCTGCAGTCCTGCCACATCCAGTTGTGAATGGTGGTGGACAATTAAACAACTAACGGGAGGAGGAGGCTCTGTAAACATCCCCACCCTCAACGATGGCGGAGTCCAGCACGTGAGTGCAAAAGACAAGGCAGGAGCGTTTGCAACCATCTTCAGCCAGAAGTGCCGAGTGGATGATCCATATCGGCCACCTCCAATGTCCCCACCTCACAGAAGCCAGTCTTCAGCCAATTTGATTCACTCCACGTGATATCAAGAAACGGCTGAGTACACTGGATACAGAAAAGGCTATGGGCCCCGACAATCTCCCGGCTGTAGTGCTGAAGACTTGTGATCCAGAACTAGCTGCGCCTCTAGCCAAGCTGTTCCAGTACAGCTACAACACTAGCATCTACCCGACAATGTGGAAAATTGCCCAGGTATGTCCTGTCCACAAAAAGCAGGACAAATCCAATCGGGCCAATTACAGCCCCATCAGTCTACTCTCGATCATCAACAAAGTGATGGAAGGTGTCGTCGACAGCGCTATCAAGTGGCACTTACTCACCAAAAACCTGCTCACCGATGCTCAGTTTCGGTTCCGCCAGGACCACTCGGCTCCAGACCTCATTACAGCCTTGGTCCAAACATGGACAAAAGAGCTGAATTCCAGAGGTGAGGTAAGAGTGACTGCCCTTGACATCAAGGCAGCATTTGACTGAGTGTAGCGCCAAGGAGCCCTAGTAAAATTGAAGTCAATGGGTATCAGGGGGAAAACTCTCCAGTGGCTGGAGTCATACCTAGCACAAAGGACAACATCCAGGCTTGGAAATATATCGCCGTTCCTTCATCGTCGCTGGGTCAAAATCCTGTAACTCCCTTCCTAACAGCGCTGTGGGAGAACCTTCACCACACGGACTGCAGTGGTTCAAGAAGACAGCTCACCACCACCTTCTCAAGGGCAATTAGGGATGGGCAATAAATGCCAGCCTCGCCAGCGACGCCCATATCCCATGAATGAATAAAAAAAAAGTCGGGATGGTGTGTGACTTGAAGGGGAACGTGCAGGTGGTGTTGTTCCCATTTGCTGCCCTTTTCCTTCTAGGTGTTAAAGGTTGCGGGTTTGGGAGGTGCTGTCGAAGAAGCCTTGGCGAGTTGCTGCACTGCATCCTGTAGATGGTACACACTGCAGCCACAGTGTGCCGGTGGTGAAGGGAGTGAATATTTAGGGTGGTGGATGGGGTGCCAATCAAGCAGGCTGCTTTGTCCTGGATGGTGTTGAACTTCTTGAGTGTTGTTGGAGCTGCACTCATCCAGGCAAGTGGAGAGTATTCCATCGCACTCCTGACTTGTGCTCTGTAGATGGTGGAAAGGCTTTGGGGAGTCAGGAGGTGAGTCACTCGCCGCAGAATACCCAGCCTCTGACCTGCTTTTGTAGCCACAGTACTTATGTGGCTGTTCCAGTTAAGTTTTTTGATCAATGGCGAACCCCACGATGTCAATAGTGGGGGATTTGGTGATGATAATGCCGTTGAATGTCAAGGGGAGGTGGTTAGACTCTCTCTTGTTAGAGATGGTCATTGTCTGGCACTTGTCTGGCTCAAATGTTACTTGCCACTTATCAGCCCAAGCCTGGATGTTGTCCAGGTCTTGCTGTATGCAGGCATGGACTGCTTCATTTTCTGAGTGGTTACGAAAGGAACTGAACACTGTGCAATCATCAGCGAACATCCCCATTTCTGACCTTTTGATGGAGGGAAGGTCATTGATGAAGCAGCTGAAGATGGTTGGACCTGGGACACTGCCCTGAGGAACTCCTGCAGCAATGTCCTGGGGCTGAGATGATTGGCCTCCAACAACCACTACCATCTTCCCTTGTGCTAGGTATGACTCCAGCCACTGGAAAGTTTTCCTCCTGATTCCCATTGACTTCAATTTTACTAGGGCTCCTTGGTGCCACACTCGGTCAAAAGCTGCCTTGATATCAAGGGAGTGTACAAATTATAAACCTGTATCAGGGACTTTTACTGGGGACAGCCACAGATACCCAGCATCTTAAGGTGATCAGCAGGGAGATGTATTTTCCAGAGGCACAGCTCACTCTTGGTTTGAGACGACTGGGTATGGGCTTTGCCATTGTCGCAGCTCCCAGAGAGATTAAGTGCTCAGCATTAGCATCACTAGCCATCTCCTCTTGATGAGGTTAAAAGTCTTGCCATTGCCTCAGCAAGTTGATGATGTCAGGTCAGGTGCCGGACCATCTGGGTTCCTTTTGTCAAGCTGATGGACTACGTCTGGCATCATCGACTGTGCTGAGGAAGTTTAGCCAGCGCACCACAGGACTTCCTGCTAAACAGTGTATAAGACACAGCTCAAACAAGGGTTCAGTGTAGAGGATCCCTGCAGGAACAGCAGACTAGGTTTGTTAAGGTGGACATGCTGGCAGGAGCCCAACGCCCGTGTCGGAAGAAGGAAAGAAGGCTTCTGAAGGCAGGATCTGCAGGATCCAAGAGGACCATGAGAAGCGAGAGGCCAAGGGACGAGCTCTACCCAGAGTGGAAGCGGGTAATACATCTCCAATTTCTATTCTGTAAACTGCTGCTTAAATGCTGAGTGTATTAAACTGTTCTTCGTAATAAAGTAAGGGCCACCGTAACCAATTGGGACTGACTCAAATCTTTTGGAACCCTGAAGTGGAGCAGGGGCTCCCTTAGACCGTGTATATATTCCCAACAGCTGTATGTAAAACTTTTGAGAAATTATTGATCATCTGCTTTATCGAGAGGCACAGGAGTACTAGTTTGACAAACATGGCTTAAAATAGTCCAAACACTAACCTTATACATATGAGAGTATCTAAGTATTTTGTTCTGGGTATGAAGTCTGCTTTAAGGTAGTCATGATGTGGAGATGCCAGTGATGGACTGGGGTTGACAATTGTAAACAATTTTACAACACCAAGTCATAGTCCAGCAATTTTATTTTAAATTCACAAGCTTTCGGAGGCTTCCTCCTTCATCAGGTGAACGATGTGAAAATGAAATCCTCGAAATGAAATCGCATTTATAATTCACAGAACAATGCTTGGTGAGTACAGACAGTTTTTTCAACTGCCCGTTGCCAAGGCAATCAGTGTGCAGACAGACAGGTGTTACCTGCCAGGTCTCACAGAATATACAAATCACCAAAAAAAACAACAAACAAAAAAAAACAGAGATAGAGAGGTAGAAACATAGAAAAGACAGCAACTGACCCGTTATATTAAAAACAGATAACATTTGTTCGCTGGTGGGGTAACGTGTAGCGTGACATGAACCCAAGATCCCGGTTGAGGCCGTCCTCATGGGTGCGGAACTTGGCTATCAATTTCTGCTCGACGATTTTGCGTTGTCGTGTGTCTCGAAGGCCGCCTTGGAGTACGCTTACCCGAAGGTCGGTGGATGAATGTCCATGACTGCTGAAGTGTTCCCCGACTGGGAGGGAACCCTCCTGTTTGGCGATTGTTGCGCGGTGTCCGTTCATCCGTTGTCGCAGCGTCTGCATGGTCTCGCCAATGTACCATGCTCTGGGGCATCCTTTCCTGCAACGTATGAGGTAGACAACGTTGGCCGAGTCACAGGAGTATGAACCATGCACCTGGTGGGTGGCACTATACACCAGTATCCCCCACGATGACGGCATCGCTGCGACAGCATCAATACTCAACACCAACAACAGCCAATCTCCGGAAGCCATCCTACAACTCATCCGCTTCATCCTGGATCACAATGTCTTCACCTTCGATAACTAGTTCTTTACCCAAACACACGGAACAGCCATGGGGACCAAATTCGCACCCCAATACGCCAACATTTTCATGCACAAGTTCGAGCAGGACTTCTTCACTGCACAGGACCTCCAACCAACGCTATACACCAGATACATCGACGACATTTTCTTTCTATGGACCCACGGCAAGGAATCACTAAAGAGACTACACGATAACATCAACAAGTTCCATCCCACCATCAAGCTCACCATGGACTACTCCTCAGAATCAGTTTCTTTCTTGGACACACGAATCTCCATCAAAGACAGGCACCTCAGCACCTCACTCTACCGCAAGCCCACGGACAACCTCACGATGCTCCACTTTTCCAGCTTCCACCCTAACCACGTCAAAGAGGCCATCCCCTATGGACAGGCCCTGCGAATACCGCGCAACAATCGCCAAACAGGAGGGTTCCCTCCCAGTCGGGGAACACTTCAGCAGTCATGGACATTCATCCACCGACCTTCGGGTAAGCATACTCCAAGGCGGCCTTCGAGACACCCGACAACGCAAAATCGTCGAGCAGAAATTGATAGCCAAGTTCCGCACCCATGAGGACGGCCTCAACCGGGATCTTGGGTTCATGTCACGCTACACATTACCCCACCAGCGAACAAATGTTATCTGTTTTTAATATAACGGGTCAGTTGCTGTCTTTTCTATGTTTCTACCTCTCTATCTCTGTTTTTTTTTGTTTGTTGTTTTTTTTGGTGATTTGTATATTCTGTGAGACCTGGCAGGTAACACCTGTCTGTCTGCACACTGATTGCCTTGGCAACGGGCAGTTGAAAAAACTGTCTGTACTCACCAAGCATTGTTCTGTGAATTATAAATGCGATTTCATTTCGAGGATTTCATTTTCACATCGTTCACCTGACGAAGGAGGAAGCCTCCGAAAGCTTGTGAATTTAAAATAAAATTGCTGGACTATAACTTGGTGTTGTAAAATTGTTTACAATTGCTTTAAGGTAAATTGCTTTACTCCATTCCCAGCCCTGAAACCTGAAAGAACGCCTATTCAAATATTTTGACACTTCAATTGGTCAAATACGATCACATGAAACAATATTCTTACCTCCCCAGCATCCACCCTAGTCCACCAAGCTATACAGTATACATTACTTCTACAATGAGCCTGGCTTTAAACAGATACTCTCTGACAGGAGATTGCTGCATTTTATTTCATTTCACTCATCTGGATGTCGACATCTCTGCAAATCATTATAAATTACAGTATCAAAAGCAAAGTGCGCGAGCTCAGAAACTTTGAAAACTCTCTTACGAAAAGATTTTAATTTGAAACAGCTTAATCAGAATTTCACTCACATGATTTAATTTAGCTACCACATGTATTGCAAATCCAGCAGTAATGAGGTTCAAGTGTTAATACAAGCACAAGAAAGCGTGTGTTGATGGATAATACTAATACTTTTTTGAAGTTGTCTGAACAGTCATAATTTCATGACAAATAATTTCAATTTAGAGAGAAATAGTACAGCTGTTTTATTTAAAAAGTGCATTAAGGAGCTACAGTGTCCATTTGTTATCTTTAGTTTGAAAAATGGGGAACTTAATGAAAGTGAATGAGAGGACACTGATTGAGGGCAACGATGCTAAATCCTTTTATAAACCAGGGCCCTGACATGAGTACTAATAGGCAGATTGGTAGGTTTAGCCTCTGCTCTCATGTTATTACCTTGTGGAGGGGGTTGAGATCGAATAGCTCATAATCTGATGAAACACCATTGTCAGAGGCTTGCTTGGTGACATATCAGCCGTTCAGTGTTGCCGAGCAAACAGCCCTTCATTATGCGGGGTGACAACCACCTGATAATTTCAAATACAAGCTTTTAGATTCCAGCAGCAAGAAGAAAAAATATCACAGGATTAGGATTCTTCATTTAATAGTAAGGGCAAGTGTAGCTGCCAAACTGATAAATGCATTACAGCCCTGTTAGCATTCAATCTGCTCTCAGAAAGATGCAAATATTGCTGGAGAAGTTACTGTAGGCTCAGAGAGTAATAACTCAATGTGCTCACTCATCCATTCTCCCAGCCGTTGTGTATTATTATCAGTCACTGTGAATCGTCATCCAGAATATTATACCAGGAAAAAAATGTGATGGGATTAAGCTGTGGGCTCCTGAAAATTGCTTTCATATTTTGGGCATTCACCAGACATAGACACTCTGCGAAGATTTCAGTGCCCTGTGGAAAATGTATTGCTGCTGCCACAAAATCTCTTTCGAACTGTTTGTCACTTACAACTGAGGACAGAACTGCAAGAGGGCCAGTCTTTTTTCATTTAATAGATCGTTGACTGAGCTGTGGACAAGGCTTTACCTATCCTCCTACCTACCAACCTAATGCCTTAAACCCAGGCAGAACATATGAATCTTTGGAGCAATATCCAAATTTCTCCAACCCAGATCTAAAAGCTTAACACATTTTGTAGTTTAATTAACAATTATTTATTTCAATAGACACTTACAATTTCGACTTTTGTCCACACAGTAGCTGTTTGCTTGTTCCAGTCGGATTATAAACCTATACAACTGACAATCTTGTGAGGACTCCAGAATCTTCCTAACAACAAGCTTTTATATTAAAACTACTCATACAAGTTTTGCTGGCAAAAACATTTGTACTGATTGGTTTGCTAAAATCTATGACACTAAACCCTTTTTATAGGTTTAGCCTCATGTGTCATTACCTTATGGAGGGGTTTGAGATTGAGCAGCTCATAATGTGATGAAACACCATTGTCAGAAGTTTGTTTGGTGACATATCAGCCGTTTAGTGTTGCCATGCAAACAGCCTTTAGTGAATCATAACATTTAGACTGTTGGCAGCTTCTCGTCTCCCTGGACCAATTGTACATTTTCAGTTCAAGCATGGTAATACTTAAAAAAGCACTAAGGCTGCAATGAACTTTATTACAGTATATTTACTCTAAGCTACTAAATAAATACTTAAAACACAATACTACATAAAAATAGTGAAGGTGGAAGGGTCAAGAACCAGAGGACATAGATTTAAGGTGATTGGCAAAAGAACCAAAGGCGACATGAGGAAAATCTTTTTTACACAGCGAGTGGTTATGATCTGGAATGCACTGCCCGAGGGGGTGGTGAAGGCAGATTCAATCGTAGCCTTCAAAAGGGAACTAGATAAGTACTTGAAAGGAAAAAATTTGCAGGGCTATGGGGATAGGGCGGGGGAATGGGACTAACTGGATTGCTCTTGCATAGAGCCGGCATGGACTCGATGGGCCAAATAGCCTCCTTCCGTGCTGTAACCTTTCTATGATTCTATGAAAAACTGTAGATCAAATTCTGCTCACCCTCTTTTATTTTGCCTCCTAAAATTATTTTTCCCTACTCCTATTTTTATTTTAACTATAATTTTACTCTTTCTCTAACTAATATGTACTATTCTGTCTATTTCTCCTCTTTTGTAAGTTTTTAATATTTTACTTACTTTTTTCTCCATTCTGCCTCCCTGCTCTCACTGGGCATTTTGAAGGTGAAGATGACTTTGAAAAAGTTGCAATTGGATTTGCCTGTCAATATTTGATGTGCTTTTATGCATCAAACAGGAAGGGGATGTTGATGGACAAAGAAACTTATCTGCAGAATGCCATGCATTAAAGAAGGGAAACTTTTCCTCATTCTCCCATTTTTAATTTGTTTCTCCCTCCCTTTAGGTTCTGAAATGTGAATCTTAGAACAAAGGAGATATTCCTGTTTAATTGCAGCAACACCTCTAGCGTGACTTGTTTTTATTTATAATTCTTTCTCCTTTCAGTGTTTCCTTTGAACATCTTACTATCAAATCGACAGCACCTCCCAAACCCGCGACCTCTACCACTTAGAAGGACAAGGGCAGCAGGCACATGGGAACACACCACTTGCACGTTCCCCTCCAAGTCACACACCATCCCGACTTGGAAATATATCGCCGTTCCTTCATCATCGCTGGGTCAAAATCCTGGAACTCCCTTCCTAACAGCACTGTGGGAGAACCTTCACCATACGGACTGCAGCGGTTCAAGAAGGCGGCTCACCACCACCTTCTCAAGGGCAATTAAGGATGGGCAATAAATGCCGGCCTCGCCAACGACGCCCACATCCCATGAACGAGTAAAAAAAATCTGGAGCCTCTCTATTAATCACAAGGCCTTGTTGGGAAGGTCAGGTATTACCCCCAGCTGAGGGGGCAACCTGCCCACCTCTAGCAGTGTTACATGATGACAGGCCACTTGGAGGCATATAAGGCTGAGTAGGTGACTTTTCCTCTGATGCCAAAGGGGGCTGTCAGCTGCCCACTAGAAAGCAGAGGATCGTGGTCCCAGCTCCTCTGTGCCGGGGTCCCCCTAAAAAATTTTGGAAAAAATGTCCACACTGATCTTCGGGGTCCAGGCCCCAACCCCAGCCTGAATCTCCATCTCACCCAGCCTGAATCTCCATCCCAAACATATTTGGGATGGACGGAGGTTTTGTCCCAGACAAGGCTCACCAGAAACTATCCCAGCTTATTTTCCAAGTTTTTCACTGCACTCCCACTGAGTAACGGCAGGAGTGCGCTGGAAGGCCTGTGCATTTTCAGGGCCAATGTGCCCATCTTTTGTCTTGATGTCCATAAATCTATTAAAATTTTTGTGTAGATGGTGTAGCAAATTCCCGAAGGCCTAATTCATGATTTCCCTGACCTGTACGGGACCAAAGTTTCAGAATGGCTCCTTATGGAATTTACCAGTGTTAGAAGTTAACCATGCTTTATTCTGAAGCTACTTTCTAGCCCAAGCATTAAAGGGGACGACTTAAATACTTTTTTTGAACGTGGTATTCAGTTATTTCTTTGTGATATAAGGTGTTGTCCACATTGTCCTAATTCATGATGTCACTGGAATGGAACTTCATGATGTCACAGCAGGGGAAGTTCTACACAAGAGGAATGATTCCATGGGGGTTGCAGGGACTACACTCTGGGAAATCAAAGAATCACAGCCATTGATTTTCGATCCATTAATTTTAATAGATGGAAAATGACAGGCTGTATGTCTGGGATTTCCTAAGGCATGTGTGGGTAAGACTGTGGCAGATGGAGTATAATGTGACAAAATGTGAGGTTATTCACTTTGGTAGGAAGAATAGAAAAACAGAATATTTTTTAAATGGTGAGACACAATTAAATGTTGGTGTTCAGAGAGATTTGGGTGTCCTCGTACAAGAAACACAAAAAGTTAGCATGCAGGTACAGCAAGCAATTAGTAAGGCCAATGGCATGTTGGCCTTTATTGCAAGGGGGTTGGAGTACAAGAGTAAGGAAGTCTTACTACAATTCTACAGGGCTTTGGTGAGGCCACACCTGGAGTACTGTGTAAAATTTTGGTCTCCTTATCTAAGGAAGGATATACTTGCCTTAGAGGCGGTGCAACGTAGGTTCACTAGATTAATTCCTGGGATGAGAGGGTTGTCCTATGATGAGAGATTGAGTAGAATGGGCCTATATTCTCTGAAGTTTAGAAGAATGAGAGGTGACCTATATAAGATTCTGAGGGGGCTTGACAGGATATATGCTGAGAGGTTGTTTCCCCTGGCAGGAGAGTCTAGAACTAGGAGGCAGAGTCTCAGGATAAGGGATTGACCATTTAAGACTGAGATGAGGAGGAATTTCTTCACTCAGAGAGCTGTGAATCTTTGGAATTCTCTACCACAGAGGGCTGTGGATGCTGAGTTGTTGAGTATATTCAAGGCTGAGATAGATAGATTTTTGGACTCTAGGGGAATCAAGAGATATGGGCATCGGGCGGGAAAGTAGATTTGAGGTTGAAGATCAGCCATGATATTATTGAATGGCGGAGCAGGCTCAGGGGGCCGTATGGTCCATTGCTGCTCCTATTTCTTATGTTCTTATGTTCACTGAAAGTGCTGCTCCATGTCAAGAGCACTGGATTGTGGAATCACCTCTAGATTTGTTTACTTCCAGACTGCGTCTAATCTACAGTTCTGAAGCGTAAGACTGCATAACGGGTCTTTGTCCCTTTTTCCTCTGCTTTGTGCCCGAGAACCAAGGTACCCCAGGTACACAGCAGTGGGAAATTGGCCCTATGATGTTTGAATCCATGTTCCTGTTAAATTGCATATGTGTCAAGTTGTTGATATTAACAGATTGTGGCGTTCTGCTTTAGGATTTATCCACCATAAAATTCAAACAGGACAGTGCAGAACATAAGAAATATAAGCTCAAATAGAATTTAGTTGCCTGGGGTTTGTGGGTTGGATTGCTAGGACTTGGGGGCTAGAGTTTGGACACCCTACAGCTTTCTACATACGAATTAAGAGCAGGAGTAGGCCATTCAGCCCCTCGAGCCTGCTCTGCCATTTGATAAGATCATGGCTGATCTGATTGTGACCTCAACCCTACTTTCCCATCTACCTACTATAACCTTTGACTCCCTTGTTAATCAGGAATCTATCTAACTTAAATTGTGTTACATTTATGACAAAAATTGCAATCTTCTGTGAGGTCAATACAATTTTTTTTAGATTGAGCATTCCACTGTGACAAACCTGGTACATTATTTCTTCATAATATATACAAATCCTCAGAGTTCAGTAACCCTGTAGAAAAACAGATAAATGCCTTTCCCTACCTTTGACTAATAACCAGGCTTTAAGATTTAAGTATAAAATCAATAAAACAAAGATTCAAAAATAAAATAGTGTGGGTTGTATATGCTGCAAGGATATGAATTTCGGAGTCCATCTCACTCCCAGTGACAGGACATGAACCACCAACATCCATGGGGAGTAGGATATATGTCCTCCATTTTGTAGCACAAAAAAAATAACAAAATGGAGGGGATAAATACGAATCTTTACATCTGACCATAAAAAATGCTTTGCAAATAGTTATTTTGTAGGAAAAGTAGCAGAGTAAAGACATTTTCAAATCAAAATAATTTGTTCAAGTTTTTTTTTGGTTAGCCTAGTGTCTGATGTGCAGAAACTCATTACCAAGCTTAAGTGTCTGCAAACCAAGCTGCTGAGAAATACACATAGGTAATTTCCATTTGCTTTAGATGAGTATATTCAAGGCTGAGATTGATAGAATTTTGGACTCTAAGAGAATCAAGGAATATGGGGATCGGGTGGGAAAGTGGAGTTAAGGTCGAAGATCAGCCATGATCAGATTGAATGGTGGAGTAGGCTTGAGGGGCCGTATGGCCTACTCCTGCTCCTATTTCTTATGTTCTTATGTTCTTAGTGCACATTCTGTCCCTGTACAGCTACAACCAATTTAACTAACCTTAGGGAATTTAGAGGCAGATAGACAAGAGCCAATGTACAGGGCCCCATGTGCAGTTTAGCAGCACAGAACATGGGTATAGTTATCCACTATTTATCCAGCAAGTACCACCCTAAGTATTAGGCCAAAGATTGATGGCACTATTTGAAGAAGGACATGGAGATCCCCTGGTGTTCCGGCCTTCACTAACAGCATCAAAAACAGATTATTTGGTCATTCACTGATTTGCTATTTGTGGGATCTTGCTCTATGCAAATTGGCTGCCATTTTTGGCTCCATTCAACTGTGAGTAAACTGTGAGGAGAAATCCATTGATTGTTAATCACCTTGGGACATTCTGAGGATGTGAAAGGCATTATATAAATGGGAGTTCTCTTTCTTTTAAAGATTTCTTAGCTTACGGTATTTTAAAAATAACTGAAAATATATTGTAACATTTTTAATTCAGCACAGAAATACTACCACAGTGCTCAGAGGATTAATAGGATCTTTAATATATCTTGTCTCACATCCTCCCTCCTTTCCAGATAATGCACAGCTCAGTACTCTCAAATCTCCCTGCCAACATAAAGTCAATAAAATATTCCCAAATATCTGGTGTTAATGATTGTTAATGAAGCTGAACTGTGCAATTATATAGAGTGGAAATGACTCAATGATCAGTTATTATGAGTAAATAAAATCTATGAGGCTGCTAGAAGCCGGTCTGCAGTCACTTTGGGGAACTGACCGATGCGTGTGATTGCTGAAGAGGAGAGGGTTAAAATGAACATCCTGGCAGTTCTGGAAAAGTCTCAGACCCTGAATTTCCATAAGGATTGTCCTGATCTCCCACCATAACTTCATCAGGAGACCGGCGGAACCCCCAGAGAAATAACGTAAATGAGAATCCGAGCAAAATTTCTAGGCGTTCATATTTAAATATGTAATGCTACAACTTTGATAATATAGACCTCAGCTAATAATCACATTCTGAAATATAATTTGTTTTCTGCTGTCATTACTTTTAACTTTTTGTAGCTTGATAAATTGTAGACTACTTGACTGTTTTCATGTCATCACAAGTTGTCTTTTGGATCTGCCAGTATGTTCTCATTCGATTGCTTTCTTACTTCCCTCTGTTTTCGGAGGGTAAAGGATTCCTATATTTTATCTCCAGTGCTGCTTCCTTTTCCCAAACCTAATGGACAAGTTGTACCCGAGAGCATGAGCTGGCGACCTGCCTCCAGATCTCTGCCAGCATTGTTCGGAGCTGGCTGCTAATAAGGTGCATGAGGGCAGCATGACCTTCCTTGTAATTTATCATTCCCAACTGGTGATGTGCTGGCCTCCACTCAGTGCATCCCACAACACTATGATGGATCTGTACCTCTCTTCCATAGACTCGGTTTTACAATATGTTCCCTGTTTCAATTCTGCTGTTAAGCAATAATAATTCCCTATCTAGCCTTGTTGCTGAGTCACATACATCCTCAAAATTTAAACCTGCCACTTGGCCAACCTGGGATGCAATCTATTCTCCAAGTCACTTTTTTCTTCTTTTCATCCATTTCTTAAATCCACTTGATTGCCAATGAATCTTGATTTCATTAAGCTCCTGTGAAAAGCCTTGACAATCTCTAATTTGTACAAATTATAGCATTTAATTGTGCATATAAATGACACATTTTGTAGATTTCAGTCCATTTATGTTAATTGTTGCTCTCCATTGCACTATAATCATTGTTTTATGGCTTTCTAAATAGCCACTTTATCAATGTTTTGCGAAGGGATGTTAGTGTTGGATTTGTCCTGAACAGTGGTTTCTTTCCCTCTGCTGGCTCAGACAGTACTGCAGCTGGCTTATGGGAGGCAGGAAATGTCGATGTATTATCCTGCTGCATACCCGGTGAGTACCTGATGGTGAGCCACCCAGCTGGCCTGCATGTGTGCAGGAGCAATGGTGCTTGATACTTCCCATTGGGAGGGAGGGAACACTGGAGGGAATCCACTAACTTAGATGGCTACTTTCCAATTGCCAATAGCTGCATTTGGTTAGTGGATCCATGTATAACAAAATACTTTAGTGAATGCATGAATAATTTCAGTGTGAGATGAATTCTGAGACCAAACTCAGGCAGCTGCTGATACGTCTAGTACTAAAATACAGAGATGTGAAACTTGAAATTCTCTGTTGTAGTGTAATTATTCAAAAATAAATTCGTGCTAGGCACGCATGGGCTGATTTTTTTTATGTCCTGGATCACTGGGGTAAGAATTCCTCAGGGCATTGTGTGTCATGAAATACGTTCGTGAAATTTTGACTGGTTTGCTATTTCCAGCTAAATTGTAAATGCCATCTTTTGTATATAGTCAGCAAATACTGTAAGAGTACATTTTGTACTTTAACCTTACTAAACTAACTGGCTGAGGCTAGAAAGCAAAAACTTGGAAAATCCTGACAGGCTGAGAGGGATATAGGAATACCACTGGGGGAAGGGGAGGGACATGTGACGCACCCAAAAGGTTTGGAGGACATCAGGTCACCTTTCCCTTGCCTCTCCTTCCCAACACTCTTGACTGCTCCTATTGCTAACAGACTCCAACAATTCCCAATACACCCACTCCCTGGGATCTTCTCCCCACTCCCCACTCCTTAAACTCTCCCTCCCAATACGTCCACGCCTCAAGACCATCCCTCAAAAAATCCTAGATCCTGCAATTACTCTTTCATTACTTGAACTACTCTAGGATGCTTAGATAAGCAAGAACCATTTCAGTGCTCCCACATCCCAGAAACCCTCTCCCCAGTTCTTCTAGACCTAGTGATTTCCTACTCCAATCTTTCCAGACCCCATGATGGTCTCAAATCACAGCACACCTATCCCCAACCCCCCCCCCCTCCAAAAGTCTTCCCACACATTGGGGCTCCTCTCTCATTCTTCTCAGAACTCCTCCTCCTCCTACTGGGCCCAAGATCCACTTTCTAATCCAATCACACCCTTGTACCCACTTCCTAGTAGTCCCAAAAACTAGGGCCACGCTCTCAGAACTCTCACACCCAGCACTGGGAATGGGGTAGTAGAGATCTGGAAGAGTGGAGGGGTGTTGGAATCTGGTATAGTTGGGAAGAAGAGCCTTTGAATGTGACTAAAGGGGGGAAGGGTTACGGCTGTGAGAGAAAACTGCAAAGGCGAGAATTAGGGAGCACTGGGAATGGTGATCATGGCGTGTGGGAGCAATGGAGAAGGTGCAGGTTCAACAGTATCTCAAATAGAGCTCACTTCATTTAAATTTTAATTTAGCGATGCATCTGTTCCGCATGCCACTTCCGACTGTTCTGTTGTGCAGGTTATCAGATCAAAATCACATCCACTTAAAATGAATTTCCAGGATTGCTTAGCAGCAGTAGATTTACAGAGGCCATGGGAAAGCTACATGTTAAGTGTATTTAAGCCATTTCTTAAACAATTTTTCTTCATTTTTTTTTTACAGTGGCACTTAGGTTTCCTTGAGCCTTTGTGACAACTGCTGTAAATTATTATTCTTGATCTTGTGAAAATTCTTCTTGACAGTATGCCCGTGTTCAATCACTTCAACTTCTAAAGCAGTAGCAACAAGATTTAGATAGGAGGTGGAATGGGCCTCGGGCAGTGCTGGGGGCTGGTCCATACCGATTTGACAAGTGTGTGCTGCTGCTTTTAGCTTCACGAAGTGAGCATATGCCTATGAATAGAAATTAAAAATAGGTTTATGTCATATACCTGTGTATCCCCTCCATGCCAGCCCTAAATGAGATGCCTCTTGAGGCAAAAGGTTATCCCCTTATCTTGATGCTTGCCAATTTCTCCCAATGCCCCGTCCTTTAAATTTCACTTAGCAGTTTTCCATTGCCACTTTTACCATGTTCCCTACACATCCTAATCTGCATCTGAAGCTATGCTAATGAGCTGACCTGGAAAAATTGGGTGCAGACAACATACATCGGGTGATAAATTGGGCCATGTAGCGCCCGTTGTTTCAGTGCTACACGGCCTCTCCGACATCCAAGATGGCGTCTTGGATGCGCATGCATGTTTCCTGCGTGACGTGCGCCAGAAGCCATCTTGGAATAAGAGTTAGCGCATACATTAATACCGGACGCTGAAAGCATGTAAAGTAGGGAGAAATTGGCTGCAATCAGTGTGCAACGCTGATTTAAAGTGATACACACCATTTTCGACCTTAACGCTCAACTCTACGCACAGTCTTATCCCCGACCATCTAAACGTTTCTTACAGTGCCTGAAAGACCCCCCCCCCCACCAGCGCTATTTAATGGGACCATGCAGGTGTTGCAGGTTAGTTGCTGCATTATTGCTTCTGGCTGCTGGAGGAGTAGGAAGTGTTTCTTGAAGCTCGCTATTCTTATTGAGAGTTCCTACACTACTTTTGAGAGTGCTTTGGCAGGTATTGCCTTACGGGTCAGAAAGTTACAACCCTGGTAGAACAACATTCCTGCCAACCATGGGCAGTCTGCTAGGGCTCCCGTTGGGCATTGAGCATGACTGGGAGCATGCAGAGAGGCCACGCCCAGCAGGTCAAGCTGCGAGGAGACGGAGAACGAGGGGGCGCAGGGCACTGAGCAGGAGGCCCTACCCAATGAGGGCCTTCTGGGATCAATTCACTTCCCTCAACATGACCGAGGAGGATTGCAACCAATGCCTGAGGTTCACCAAGGAAGCCATCACCAAGATCTGTCAACTGGTGCGGCCACAACTGCAGCCTCAGAGCAGGGCGAGGACAGCATTGCCTGTGGCTGTGAAGGTCACCATGGCGCTGAATTTCTATGGCTCAGGAGCATTTCAGGTCTCTGCTAGCAACATGTGCAACATCTCGCAGTATGCAGTGCACTGCTGCATAAGGGAGGTCACAGACGCACTGTACCACACGAGGAACAGGTTCATCACCTTCCCTCTCAAGGGAGACAATCAGAACGAGGGAACACGGGGGTTCGCCCACATTGCTGGCTTCCCCATGGGGCAGGGTGCCATGGACTGCACACATATTGCCCTGCATGCCCCGCATATCAACTCGGCTGTCTTCGTCAACCGAGAGGGCTTCCACTCCCTCAACGTGCAGCTGGTGTGCGACCACATGCATCGCATCTTGGAGTTCGATGCCCACTACCCTGGGAGTAGTCACGACGCCTTCGTCATGCGGCAGTCCAACGTGCCAGCAATCTTTCACCCGACTCGGTAAGTCAAAGGCTGGCTACTGGGCGACAAGGGCTATCCCCTCACGACATGGCTCATGACACCGGTCAGGAATCCACGCACACGTGCACAGCAGGTCTATAATGAGAGCCATGCTGCCACATGCAACATCATGGAGCACACCACAGGCCTCCTCAAACAACGCTTCTGCTGCCTGGACCAGTCTGGAGGAGCCCTGCAGTACTCCCCTGAGGGGGTGGGCAGATTTGTGGTGGTCTGATGCATGCTGCACAACCTTGCCATCATGAGGGACCAGCCTTTGCCACCAATGACTGCAGAAGATCCTGAGCCAGAGATGGAGGAGGAGGGGGCTGAGGAGGAAAAGGCGGAGGAGCAGGGGGAGGAAGAGGTTGAGGAGGAGCAGGATGAGGGGGTGGAGCCGGAAGAGGAAGTGGAGGAAGACGCAAGGGTGCAGCAGGAACCACACGCCTTGTCTGCAAGGGCTCTGCGTGCTCGCCTGACCCGTGCCCGCTATCAATAATTGGAACTACATCCCCCAACTCACCAACAGTCCTACATTCCTCACCTTTCCCCTCCCACAAGACAATCAAATCACCCTCCATCTGTTTACACATTGGTGTCCCTCTCAGCTCATTGCATAAATAAAAACCACCACCAAATGCAAAAATAAAATTCTCATTTATGGATTAATAAATGAAATTATGCAAACACAACAGAACTATTCACCCTTGTGCATTCCCTTAGTGCCTGTTGTTCGTGTGCCTTTACCTATCCCAGTATTCTTGGGTATCTACAATGACAAAGGGAAACAAGTTGAGTTGTGGAATGGGGAGAGGAGTAAGAGGTGTGTGCTGACAGCATTTGCAGCACGTGAGTCAGAAAAGATTATGAGAGGAGGGAGATGTGGAAAAGGAGAAGGAGTATTAGATATACAGAGACCCCTTCACCGGGACGTCCTGCACGGCACATTGTGACGGCCCTCCCAATGATCCGCAGCACCATCTCCTCTATGGGGGTGAGGACGTGTAGACTTGCTTGTCCAGCCTCAGGTCCCTTCTGCTGCCAGATGTTATACGCCACCCTCTTCTGCAAGGCAGAGGACAGTGTGTCAGTGAGTGTCCTGCAAGGTGTGTGGGTGATGTGCCTGTCATGGTCGAATAGCTGCCAGTTTGTGTGACTTGTGAGTGGTGGCTGTGTGGCCTGCAAGTGTGGTACTATGTGTGGGTGAGATGCAGCATTGCGTATGGATGGGGAGTGTTTCTTGATGGGTGGGTGGGTGACGGGAGGTGTCGTTAATGGAGTATTGGTGCAGTTGATAGGATGTGCCACTTGACACTTGCATTCACTCACCTTGACCACTCGTGTCAAATCATTAAACTTCTTCCGGCACTGCACCCACGTGCGTGGTGCAATGCTCCTGGCATTCACCTCCTGCGCCACAGCCTGCCAATGCCTATGCAGCTGTAGTCTGGAGGGTCTCCGGCCACCCTGCGGGTACATGCTTGCCCTCCTTTGGTTCACACCCTCCACCAGGGCCTCGAGAGCATCGTCCGAGAATCATGGAGCCCTCTCTCTTGCCTGTGCAGCTACTCGCGATGCCATTCTCCCTTCTCCGACTTGGCTGTGTACCTGCCATTTGAAATGTGCCTGCACCTTTAAGTAGTGCAGGCTGCTGATGACGTGCGCTGTGCACGCCTCATTTCCAACTTCCTGATTCTCCATGCAGCCTCTCAGCAGCGAGCGCTGCGCTTGCTGCATGGAGATTTCATGGTAAGTAGCAGGCAGAGCGAAGTTCATGTGCTGCCTGCGTCGGGTCCGTCGGACGCGGGGTGGTAGCACCTACCATCGCCCAGAACGGACCCTTATCCAAATTTTCCCCCATCCATTTCATAGAATCATAGGGAGTTAAATTGGATAACCCCCGAAACTGGGCGAGGGGGTCACGGTGCGTGATTAATCCGTGCTCGGTCGTTGAGATGCAGGCAGCATGTAACGTTCATGCTGCCTGGTCACTTACCTGATTCCTGCAAGCAGCCAGGCCTAGCTGCACTTTTGAGTGGTTGCTCACCGGCAGGGGGGCCCCAATATCCCACCTCTTAAAGGCAGCCTGCACCCCTTATTTGCAAAATATAAGATACGGGTCCGTACGGAGTCTGAACGGAGATCAGACATCAAACATGTAAAACACAGATGCAGGTCCCATCACTATGTTTACAAACTGTTGAGTTATGTTAAAACATTAAATAAAGATTGTGCACTACTAAATCCCACATCCTCCAATCTGCATGCCAGACTTCACCAATCTGCTGATCTGAGTTTGTACCAGGCCTGCGAGAGAGCATGCACCCAGGTTCTCTGCTGATGCACTAGAGGCCTTGGTGCAGGAGGTGAACAGAAGGAGGGGCACATAGCCACAGGGGGGGCAAGAGGACCCCCCCCAGACATATGCTCCCGATGCAGTGGGAGGCAGTAGGGGACAAAGTCAATGCCAGGCACATAGCACCACGAACATGGATACAGTGCTGGAAGAAGTTCAATGCTTTGACACGAGTGGTCAAGGTAAGTGAGGTCAACTGTCAAGTGGCGTCTCCTACCAACTACACCATTAGCCGCATCCATTGCTCCACACACTACATCCCCCCATCACCCACATACCAACAAACTCTTTCAAGCAGTACTCAACTCTTCCAATCAGATGCTTCCTCTCACCCTCACACATTACCACTGTTGCAAGCCCCACACCTGCAACTCACAGGTCACACAGTCTGGCAGCTAGTCAACCATGACAGGCACATCACCCAAACATGGTGGATAGGCAGTGGCTAACTTTTAAAGAACGAATGCATGAATTGCAACAATTATACATTCATTTCTGGTGCAAAAACACAAAAGGAAAAGCGGCCCAACCATGGTTAAAAAATAGAAATTAAGGATAGTATTAGATCCAAAGAGGAGTCATATAAAGTTGCCAGAAAAAGTAGCAAGCCTGAGGATTGGGAGCAGTTTAGAATTCAGCAGAAAAGGACCAAGAGATTGATTAAGAGGGGAAAAATAGAGTATGAGAGTAAACTTGCAAGGAACATAAAAGTGGACTGTAAAAGCTTCTACAAGTATGTAAAACAAAATGATTAGTAAAGACAAATGTAGGTCCCTTACAGTCAGAAACGGGAGCATTTAGAATGGAGAACAGGGAAATGGCAAATACTTTGGTTCTGTCTTATCGGAAGAGGACACAAGTAACTTTCCAGAAATGCTAGGGAACCAAGGGACTAGTGAGAAGGAGGAATTAAAGGAAATTAGTATTAGTAAAAAAAATAGTGCTGGAGAAACTAATGGGACTGAAAGCCGATAAATCCCCAGGACCTGATAATCTGCATCCTACAGTACTAAAAGAGGTAGCCATGGAAATAATGGATGCATTAGTTGTCATCTTCCAAAATTCTATAGAGTATGGAACAGTTCCTGCAGGTTGGAGGGTGGCAAATGTAACCCCACTATTTAAAAAAGGAGGGAGAGAGAAAACAGGGAACTACAGACCAGTTAGCCTAACATCAGTAGTAGGGAAAATGCTAGAGTCTATTATAAAGGATGCGATAACAGGACACTTAGAAAATATCAATGGCATTAGACAAAGTCAACATGGATTTATGAAAAGGAAATTGTGTTTGACAAACCTACTGGAGTTTTTTGAGGATGTAACTGGTAGAATAGATAAGGGAGAACCAGTGGATGTGGTTTATTTGGATTTTCAGAAGGCCTTTGATAAAGTCCCACATAAGAGGTTAGTGTGCAAAATTAAAGCACATGGGATTGGTGGTAATATACTTGTATGGATTCAAAATTGGTTAACAGACGGGAAACAGAGAGTAGGAATAAATGGATCTTTTTCAGGATGGCAGGCAGTGACTAGTGGGGTACCGCAGGGATAGGTGCTTGGGCCCCAGCTATTCACAATATATAATGATTTGGATAAGGGAACTAAATGTAATATTTCCAAGTTTGCTGACAACACAAAACTAGTTGGGATTGTGAGTTGTGAGGAGGATGCAAAGAGGCTCCAAGGTAATTTAGATAAGTTGAGTGAGTGGGCAAATACATGGCAGATGCAGTATAATGTGGATAAATGTGAAGTTATCCACTTTGGAAGGAAAAACAGAAAGGCAGAGTATTATTTAAATGGTGATAGATTGGGAAATGTTGATGTACAAAGGGACCTGGGCGTCCTTGTACACCAGTCACTGAAAGCAAATGTGCAGGTGCAGCAAGCAGTTAGGAAGGCAAATGGTGTGTTGGCCTTCATTGCAAGAGGATTTGAGTATAGGAGCAAGGATGTCTTACTGTAGTTATACAGGGCCTTGGTGAGACCACACCTGGAGTATTGTGTGCAGTTCTGGTCTCCTTACCTAAGAAAGGATATACTTGCCATAGAGTGAGTGCAGCAAAGGTACCAGACTGATTCCTGGTATGGCAGGACTGTCGTATGAGGAGAGATTGGGTCGACTCGGCCTGTATTCACTCGAATTTAGAAAAATGAGAGGGGATTTCATTGAAACAAATAAAATTCTGACAGGGCTAGACAGACTGGATGCAGGGAGGATGTTTCCCCTGGCTGGGGAGTCCAGAATGAGGGGGTCACAGTCTCAGGATACGGGGTAGGACATTTAGGACTGAGATGAGGAGAAATTTCTTCACTCAGAGGGTGGTGAACCTGTGGAATTCTCTACCACAGAAGGCTGTGGAGGCCAAGTCACTGAATATATTTAAGAAGGAGCTAGATAGACTTATAGACACAAAAGGCATCAAGGGGTATGGGGAGAGAGCGGGAATATGGTATTGAGATAGAGGATCAGCCATGATCATATTGAATGCGGAGCAGGCTCAAAGGGCAGAATGGCCTACTCCTGCTCCTATTTTCTATGTTTCTATGTTTCTATCCTGCAGGACACTCAATGACACACATCCTGCTTTCTTGCAGGAGAAGGTGGCGCATAACAGGAGGCAGCAAGGGGCAGTGGCTCCATGGAACATGAATCTGCTGTCCTCTCTCAGGATGACAGCATTCCTGTCCCACCCCTGCCACTCTGCCAGTGCCCTTGCTTTTGCCTGTCAGCTAGCCAGCCCACTCCCTGTAGAGTATTGAAACTTTATTATAGGAACATAGGAAGTTATTCTTGAATCTGTTTCCGCTACCCTTTCAGGCAGTGCATTTCAGATCATAACTTCTCGGAGTGTAAATTTTTTTTTCCTCATGTCGCCTCTGATTCATTTGCCAATTACCTTAAATCTGTGTCCTCTCTTTACTGACCCTCCTGCCACTGGAAACAGTTTCTCCTTATTTACTTTATCTAAACCCTTCATGATTTTGAACACTTCTATCAAATCTCCCCTTAACCTTCTCTGCTCTAAGGAGAAAAACCCTAGTTTCTCTAGTCTTGCCACGTAATTGAAGTCTTTCATCCCTGGTACCATTCTAGTAAATCTCCTCTGCACCCTCTCTAAGGCCTTGACATCCTTCCTAAAGTGCGGTGCCCAGAATTGGCCACTGTACTCCAGCTGGGGCCTAACCAGTGTTTTATAAAGGTTTAACATAACTTCTTTGCTTTTGTACTTTATGCCTCTATAAAGCCAAGGATCCCATATACCTTTTTAAGAGCCTTGACAACTGGATTTGAGTCTATCTAAATCCCTACAAAGCCATGTGGGTCTAAACCACATCAATGTCAGAAAATGTCTGTTACCTCTGAATGACTTTACCAATCATGCTTAAAAAAGAGAAAAAAAAGTTGGGGTTGTGACCTGCAGCCTGAAGAGCAATAAAGCTCCAACCTCACCTAGTGTTTACAGTCAGACTTTGTGGCCTTAAAGGGACAGCAGAATAATACATTCTGCAATATATGGTATAACTTGGGCCTTATGTATCATTCAATTTAGTGTAAACAATGCCATGGGAGGTCCGCTAGTAACATAATTAAAAAACAATGGAGTGCGCAATACCGCTTCTGCATCCCCAACTCCCTTCATCACACTTCAAGTGTCACATTTAAATTTCTGTGTCATCCTTAAATAAAGTATAAAGAAACAGAACCAGTTATTTGGATTGTACAGATTGTATCGCCTAAAGTCAAAATTACCCCCACATACTGCAATGTATAGTTATCCTGTATGAGCACTTTACAGAGAAAAATGAGACATCTATGATGACTGCCGCCCAGTGTGTTAGTTGATTTAATCAAGTATCATTGACAATAATACAGTATCGAAGTCAACATAAAAACAGAAAATTTATTGTACTTCTCCAAATTCCTTGAACGTGTAGTCGCCTCCCAAATCAGTGTCTATATTTCCTGGAGATCCATGTTTGAATCCCTCCGATCAGTTTTCCACCCCTGCCACAGCACTGAAACAGCCCTAATCAATGTCACAAATGACATCCTTTGTGACTGTGCCCATGGTGCACTATCCCTCCTTGGTGCTATATAAATCCAAGTTGATTTTGTTTAATCAGTATCTGAAAGAGAAATATAAGTTAGCAAGTTAACTGTGCTCAGACCTGAAATATTAGGCTATATTTTTCTTTCAGATGCTGACTGATCAGTTACATGTTTCCAACATTTTCTATTTTTATTTCAGACTTACATAGAATTACATAGAATGTGCGCACAGAAACAGGCCATTTGGCCCAACAGGTCCATGCTGGTGTTTATGCTCCACACAAGCCTTCTCCCTCCCTACTTCATCTAACCCTATCAGCATATCCTTCTATTCCTTTCTCCCTCATATGTTTATCTTTAGCTTTGCCTTAAATGCATCTACACTAGTCGCCTCAACTATTCCTTGTGGTAGCGAGTTCCACATTCTAACCACTCTCTGGGTAAAGAAGTTTCTCCTGAATTCCTGCATATGGGAACGTGGAGGGTCCTTTTACGTTCCCTGTTTGAAAGCTGCGAGGATGGATTTTGAAATCCATGTTATACTTTTTTTATTACACTGTTTATAACTTTATGGACAAAAAGATAGATTCTTTTGCTTTTTTTTACTGAAACTGGATGTAAAAAAAAATTACAGAAAAATTGCAGAGAAGTATATGACTATAAATTTGACATTTCTTTAGTTAAAGTACAAGTTATTCACAGGAGACCATGGAAAAAACATCCAGGTTTTACTTGTCATGAGTTTTACCTCGGTAGGTTGGCAAAAAATAAATCCTCTTTTCATCTTTAGTGTTTACCTCCACTGTCAAGGGCACCAAACTTTAGACATCTATATAAATTCACTATGAGAACATGTCCAGTAAGCTGTGTGCAGATCAAACAGCTTAAACATTGTGTATGTTTTTGATAGAATCTTTTATCCCCCATCATTTCAAGTTTCTACTAATATTAAAGAATGCTGCATGTAACAGAAGCTATGGCTACTTGACTCTAGTTTACATTTTTCTGTGCAAAATAACAGTACTAAGGAATGATGTTTAACATGTGTACAGCGAAATGATATATCATTAACATGTACGGTAAGCAGAAACCTAAAAGCCCACAGTTCAAAATAAAGTTACAACTCAATTACTGTACTAAATACATGTGGTTCTAATTTTATAGAGCTGGTCCTGTTGTTTTTCCCCTTGCCTACTGTATGCTACCCAGCTGCTATTATGTTTTAGCCCCAGACCCAACGTTGAGGTAAATGTTGCTAAGAAACATTACACGTGGTATCTATTAAAGACAAGTTTAAAATTGGAGTACACTGGAAGATGAAAACATGACATTTATTGGACCTGTGGGATTCAGCAGGTTGTCAGTGATTGGCCTGCATTGAAGCTTTGTTTGAAGGTTATGTGAAGCTTTTGTCATAAAAAGTCAGCAGTGCTGACATGCAATATCCTCAGTGGGTTTAGACTGAACTCCAAAAGATAAACACAAAGGCAAGATATATGAGATATTGAGTTCAGTCCCTTTGCTTCTTGACTGTTGTATGTTCAGACTTGTAATCCAGTTCCTGAACTTACTATGCTTTCTGCTTGTTTCAGGTTTTATGTTAACACCACCATTCACAGAACACATTCCTATTGCAAATTTTAGATTAAGAGAATAAAACTTGCAATTTCTGTTCTTTAACACATAAGAAATTGCTGCAGCTAATGTATGAAACATGGGATGATTTTGCAATTTGTATTTATACCAAATAGGAATGACAGATTGTGCTTCTCTTCCTTAATTTCTTTCTTTGTATGTAGTAGAGATAATAACTACATATGGTGACCCAGATAACTCGCAGATACTAATGAAAAAATGCCTTTTATAAAGTACCTGATGGACTATCGGTGTGAATAGATAGAACTCCCCTGGGAATATTGGTCAGGGTTCTGATATACTTCTATTCTTTGTGATAAACACTGAAGGATCTAAAACCTCCAATATACCCCTGCTGTGCTTCACCTCAGTTTAACATCACAGCAAAAATCATTAGTGCTACAGTGTGATATCCTATAAACCATGTCCCTGTTAGGCATGGCCTTAAGACTTTAGGCAATGCACAAACTCCGATCTTATTTGCTGGATGTAAGAAGTGTACCAACTTTATTTCCTGTTTCGCTGTTAATGAGGATTTTAAGCATTTCTAGATCTCGTGTCTACCCACTACAGAGAAGTATTCTGTTTCTTTAGCCTTATGAATGTGGCCAAACTAAGTAGAGTAATGCTCAAATCTAAATCATAAGCATATAATTGTACATTACTGAATCGGCAGCCTATCTACCACCTTAAACATCGACTCCCTCCGCCACCGACGCACCATGGCTGCAGTGTGTACTATCTATAGGATGCACTGCAGCAACTTGCCAATGCTTCTTTGACAGCACCTCTCAAACCCGCGACCTCCACCACCTAAAAGGACAAGGGCAGAAGGTGAATGGGAACACCATCACCTCCAAGTTCCCCTCCAAGGTACACACCATCTTGACTTGGACATATATCACCATTCCTTCATCGTCGCTGGGTCAAAATCCTGGAACTACCTACCTAACAGCACTATGGGAGTACCTTCACGACATGGACTGCAGC
This sequence comes from Heptranchias perlo, assembly GCF_035084215.1. Taxonomy (NCBI): domain Eukaryota; kingdom Metazoa; phylum Chordata; class Chondrichthyes; order Hexanchiformes; family Hexanchidae; genus Heptranchias; species Heptranchias perlo. Next base: position 123,964,188 of record NC_090326.1, read on the forward strand.
AGTTCAAGAAGAAAGCCTACCACCACCTTCTCAAGGGCAACTAGGGATGGGCAATAAATTCTGGTCTTGCTAGTGATGCCCATATCCCGAGATATGTTCAATAAAATAAAACATTGATGATCAAACTAGAAACTGTAACATTTTAGCTTGCTGTGAAATGACTACACCGAGCAGGTGTAGTCTTCTCGCACCAAGCTAAATGGTTACCACCAATGGTTTTGCAATACATATGTATAAAGCTGGTTCTTAAGTTATTGAGAAGAGTCAATGAAAGGATCTGATTAACAATTACAGAGAATTACAGCTCAGAAACAGGCAGCTTGACCTAACCAGTCAGCATTGTGTTTATACTTCACATGAACAGTGGTCCTAATCCCATGTGCTCGTCCTGTTCCCATATTATTTTTTCCCCTTGTCTTCAGCCACCTATCTAACCTATTCTTAGTTGCTGACATGGGGCTCGAATTTAGCAGGCCTGCGGGTTCCCAGCGGGTGGTCCTCCGGGAGCGTGGAAAACGCGGACGGCTAATCGTGTGCGTCCCCCACGCGATCGCGGGATAATTGACCTGATTAAGCCCTGCTTCCGGGTTCTCCGCTCCCCAGCTGCGTGCCGGCCGGCTGCGCATGCGCAGTACCGTCGACACGATGTAGGAGCTCCACTTAAAGGGGCAGTCTCCCAAAGCCCCTCCTGCTGCAAGCAAGCGGTTTGAGACGATGGCTCAGCAAAAGGGAAAGGCTGCGCCCCGTTTTTCAGACCTGGCACTGCAGCTGATGCTGGAGGGCGTGAGGAGGAGGAGGGAAACACTCTTCCCTGAGGATGGGCGCAAGTTCCCTGCCGCCGCAACCAGGAAGGCATGGGCAGAGGTGGCGGCGGAGGTGAGCAGCAGGGGCAACACCCCAAGGACTTGGGAGCAGTGCCGCAAGCGCTTCAATGACCTGACTAGGTCTGGCAAGGTGAGTACACCAACGCACCCTCCCACATCCCGTCCCCACCATCACGCCAAGCAGATCACAACCCCCTCCTGCACAGCCACCACTGCGCTCCATCAGCAATCCTCACAGCCACTCATTCACCATCCTCGCCGTGCACGCAAGTACCCACCGTCACTGACCCCACCCGAACACTACCACACACCCCAATCCCCATGCAATGGGATGGGCACGTGGCCCACGCATCCTCCCATCCATCCGCGCCACGCTCAACCCAACCACACCGATGCTCGATGCGTCTCACGATGCAATACGCACCCACTCACACATCTGTGTTTTGCCTTCACAGGAGAAGAGAAGCAAGAACGATCGGGAAAGGGCACGCACCAGAGGTGGGCCGCCGCAAGTGGTGGAGCTCACCGACGCCGAGGTGGAGGCGCTCGACCTCGCCCGCACGCGACATTGCCTGTCGGTGGCTGATGGCGAGTGTGTCGCTGCCGAAACGGCCGGTAAGGGAAAGCTGACACTCAACACCCATGATCGCGAGTTACCGTATCATCACCTGCCATCAGGCGCACTGTCAAGTTGGTCCACATGCCTCAAAGTGCCCTCTGTTCTCTTGCAGGTCCGTCTGTGTGTGAAGCGATCGAGGAGGGCGATTCCTCAGAGGACATGGCGGTCTCTGAGGGTGCATCGTCACATCAGAGCCAACCATCCACCAGCGCAGAGACACGCACCTCGGTGGGTCCCCCTCGCCAACTAGTTGGGGTAGCACTTGGTGAGTCACCGCGCACGAGTGAGCATGAGCAGACCCTGGTGGCAGGGGCAGCCGCGGAGGGTCCGCGACGGAGGGAGCACTCATCTCCAGGCTCTGCTCAGCCGGACCCAGATGCTGAACCCAGGGGGCCACCAGTGAAAAGGAGAGTCGTCGAGGGGCACCAGCTAATTGCTGAGGTACTGGGAGAGGTGCCGCGCGCATTGTCCACAATAGCGCAGGCGATGGAGGAGTCCAACTCCTGCATGTGGGCATTGGTGGCGCAGGCACAGGAGGGTACTGGCGACACAGTGTCGCGGGTAGGTGCGGGACTGTCTGCGGTGGAGGACAGGCTGGCCTCCCTCGAGCGTCACGCACAGCTCCAGATCGAGTCCTTGCAGGCCCTGACAACGTCTGTACGGATTCAGGGTGAGCAACATTCCGCCGCCATCAACAGGCTGACGGATACACTAGGGGTGGCCTTGCAAGGCCTCACACATGCCATCCAAACTGCCGTCCAGCAGGGTGGAAGGGGTGATGTGGGCCGAGGCCAAGAGAGGGATGATGGTGACCGGGGACATGGAAGCGGGGACGCTTCTCAAGGCGCCCCCACGTCCCACCCGTCGCCCACCTCTCAACCAGTACCCGCAATGGTGCCTCCTCTCCAGGTGGCCGAGTCTGCCCCTGCCCCGGTGCAGGAGGAGCAGTCTGTGGAGGTGCCGTCACGGGCACCGAAACCCAGGGGCCGCCCGCCAAAAGCATCTACCCGGTCAAGGCAAGAAGACGAGCAACCTGCCACTACCTCTGCTGGAGCCACAGGGGTAGCACCACGTAGGGGTTCCCGGAAAAGAATTGCAAAGGCGTTATAATCACAAAGGGAATACACCAGGGTGTTTATTAATTTGTACATTTTTTTTATATAATGTCACATTGGAGATATTAAATAGTCTATTCTCACGACTCCTGCCACCTCTCGTCCATTCTTCCGCGGCTTGTGCAATAGGTGCGTTCCGTGGAGGCCATCATGACGGCGAACACCTGCTGCCACCCATTGGGCACACTGCTGTGGGTGCAGGATTACTGGCAACACTCGTCAGTGGAGGGGGCTGGTATGGCCGCTCGCATGTGCAGGTGAGGAGATGCGAGCGCCTCGCAGTGTCTGACTCTAGGAGAACCGTTGACGTATGAGTGCCTCCCTGGCCCGGCGACCATCCCGGTGAGTCGCGGCTCGGCGCATGGGTCGTCCACTATCCTCTGGCACGTCCTCCTCCTCCGCCTCCTCCTCCTCCGCCTCCTCCTCCTCCTCCTCCTCCTCGCCCTCGCCTTCCTCAATGTGGGTGGCGGGTGTGGATGGGGCCTCCTCCAGCGGCACCCCTCTCTGTTGGGCCATGTTGTGCAGGGCACAGCAGACAACTATGATTCGTCCCACTCTGAATGGTGTGTATTGCAGCGCTCCCCCAGAACGATCAAGGCACCTGAAGCGCATCTTGAGAAGCCCTATGGTCTGCTCAATTGTAGACCTGGTAGCAGTGTGGCTGTCATTGTACCGACGCTCCGGCTCGGTGATGGGGTTCCTCAGAGGTGTCATGAGCCACGTGTGGAGGGGATACCCCTTGTCGCCGAGGAGCCAGCCGTTGCCGGCGTTGGGTGCCTGCAGGATGGGCGGGACGGCGGACTCCCTGAGGACGAAGGCATCGTGGCAGCTGCCGGGGTATCTGGCGCACACGTGTAGGAATCTCTGGCGGTGGTCACAGATGAGCTGGGCGTTCATGGAGTGATACCCCTTCCTGTTGATGAACAGCCCTGGCTCATGCGGAGGTGCCCGTATTGCGATGTGGGTGCAGTCGATTACACCCTGCACCCGTGGGAAGCCGGCCATGGCATGGAATCCAACCGCCCTCTCCATCTGGCTGCGCTCGTCCATGGCGAAGTTGATGTAGTGCGAGGCCCTGCGGAACAACCCATCGGTGACCTGCCTTATGCACTTGTGTGCAGAGGACTGACAGACCCCGGTGATGTCCCCGGTGGCACCCTGGAAGGAACCGGATGCGAAGAAGTTGAGGGCAGTGGTGACTTTGACGGCGACAGGTAGGAAGATGCTGCTTGGTCCATCAGGGAGCAGCTCGTCGTTAAGGAGGCTGCAGATGTCGGCGACTACCTGGCGATTGACTCTGAGCCGACGTATGCACTGCTCCTCGGAGAGGTCCATGAAGCTGAGTCTCGCTCTGTACACCCTGTGCGGAGGGTAGTGCCTCCTGCGACGCATCTCTCTCTGCGGTTGCCCTCCCTCCTGCTGTGCAGGTGGGTGTGCCGCAGCACCGTGTTGGGGGGCCCCACGTCTCCGAGGCGGACGGTGTGGACTGCGAGGCTGCTGGGGCTGGTCATCCTGTTCGTCCTCCGACGATGTCAACGCACCACCCATCTGGCAGGTGTTGGTCTGAGGGGTTGTGCAGGGTAGGTGGGTGGGTCCTCGGACTGGGGCTGCGGTTTCGTGTCGGTCTGTCCTCTGGCTTGGCGGGGGGTGGTGGAGGGCAGGGGTTGCCCTATGTGACGCGGTGGCCTCCTGCGTGGGTGAGGGCTCTCCCCCGTGGAGCGCACCTTGGCAGCTGCCACAGGCTGCTGGCTGCAACACGCCTGGTTGGAGAGGGACTGTTTCCCCCAGTGTGTGAAACTCACTGCCTTGAACCTAAAATCCCACACTTCCTCTTTTGACAGCTGCTTCAGCTCATTAACTGACCACAACGAGCAAGGTAAGTACTCTCAAGTGGAACCCCGCTGGCTTTAATTGCCTGCGGGATTCCCACCAGCGGGGCTTGCGCGCGCAGCCCCGCACGTCAGCGCGGTACCCGGAAGTGGCCGGGATTTCGTCGCGATCCGGTCACGTGACCGGATATCGGGATTTTCGGGGCCGCCCCGCTGGGAACCCGCCGGAAACACGATCCCAAAATCGAGCCCATGATCTTTGCTTCAATCACTAACTCTAATAGTGCATTCATTTCACAGTCTCACAACTCTCTGTGTAAAAAGATTTCTGCTGCTCTCTGTTCTAAATCTCTTACATGTAGTCTTCTATCTGTGTCCTTTGTACTAGACCCCTCAACCACTAGGAACAGTCTGTTTCTATCTAATCTGTCCCATCCTTTTATAATTTTAAACACCTTTATCAAATTACCCCCTGGTCTTTTCTGTTTGAATGAAAGCAGCCTCAATTTTTCAAGTCTTTCTTCTCATTTGTATTTCCTTATACCAGGCAGCATCCTGTGCTGCACTCTTTCTATTGCCTCAACATCCTTCCTATAGCATGAAGCCCAAAACTACACTCAGTACTCCAACTGTGGTCTTATTAAAGTTTAATATAGATTCAGCATTACATCTCTACTTTTATATTCTTTATCTCTTGCCATAAAACCCAGTATTTTAATTAGCTTTTTTATGGCCTAATCCACTTAAGATGCTACTCTTAATGTCTTGTCAATCTGAACCCCCAAGTCCCTCTGCTCTTCTACATCACCCATACCAAAATGCACCATCTCACATTTACTGATACTGCATTCCATCTGTCACATTTTTTGCCCATTCCACCATCTTATCAATATTCCCTTGCTCTTATTATCCCCTTCCCATATTCCTTTGGTCCTCAGAATTACTTACAATGTTATGTATCATCTGCAAATTTGGACACTACTCCCTCTAGTCCTGTATCCAAATCATTGATGTCACAGTGAACAGAAATGGTCTCAGAAGAGACACCTCTGGGGTCTACCACTACCCACTTCCAACCATTCTGAGAAACTGCCCTTAACTCCTACTTTCTGGTTCCTCCCTTCTAACAAGTTTTTAATCCAATTTGTTACCCTCCCCAATTACACATCCCTTAATCTTTTCCAATAGTCTCCAGTGTGGTATCTTGTCATAGGTGTGCTCAGAGTCCATGTACATCACATCCACTGTATTTCTCCCATCCACTATATCCGTCACCTCCTCAAAGATCTCATTATCAAGCACGATCTTCCCATCTAAAATCCATGTTGGCTGCTTCTAATTATTTTCTGTTCATCTAGATATTTAATAATTTCATCTTTAATTAAATGTTCTAAATTTTTCCCTACCACAGATGTCAAACTAACAGGCCTGCAATTAACCAGGTTAGCTCTTCTTTCTTTTAAAGATGGGTATTAAATTGGCCACTCACCAATCCTCCAGAAAACATGCACTCTCAATGAACCCCAACATATAATTTCTTTGTGCCAATTTCTCTTTCAACCTCTGCTAGCTCACTCCTCATCTTTCTAAAATCTTCCCTATTCCAGTCTGGAATAATGTATAATGGAGAATGTTAGAGTAGATGAGAATTATGGAGTTTCATTATCTTTGTGGCAGGGAGAAGGAGGGTAAAATTTTGCAGAACCTCAGGAGATTAAATGAGTTGGGTAGAGACTGAATTGTGCAGGATGTGCATTTTCCATGAGCTTTTTGTGCTAAATGGACTCATTCCATGCAATTAGGGTAAGTGTGCTGGAGGGGGGGTGGGGGGTGGGGAGGGAATGGGGGGTAGCAGAGTGGGGGTTGGTTGTGGAGCGCTGCCTGTGCTCATGGTCTTTTTTTTAACATGAACTTGTTTGAGGTTACATGTTAGCTGAACAGAAAGCAAAATGGTCCATCAATGCAGATCTACTTTTTTCTGCTTATTTTTTCTCCTCCAATTATCCTCTCCTAGAGATGTTGATCCTTTGCTCTAGCACGTTTCCTGTCCTCACTCAGTGTCCACACAAATGCAATTCCGACTGGGGCTGCTGGAGAGCAATCGTGGTGGGAAACTTGGCCAATCTTTCTCTTCCCTAACCCAAAGGTGCTGAGGACAATTGTAATGGGGCCGAAATCGCTCGAGAATAACGGTGAGCTCAACATGGCGAAATGGAGGAGCAATTTCCGGCGTTCGCGCACATGAAGTGAAACGCGGAAATCCGGAACTTGCTCCTGCTGGTTTGCTGGCGATATGACAGTTTTGAATGAAAGATATATCGCACGCTGCAATCAGAGAAATCATTGAAAAAGTGCAAACTTGCTTATCTATCTAGCTGGAAAGTAACTAATTACAACACAAAACAGGTACGCTTAAAAATACCAGGTCTAAACTAAGTTTTAACAGCGCGGTGAGTCTTACAGACTGCCAAACAACTAAGAATTATCTTTTAAAAATGTGGTTTCTCATTCCTCCTTATTTTAATAGTATTTGGTCATTAAAAAAACATTTTTTTTAAAAATTAAAAAGTTATTTTTTTACTTTTCCCTTCTGTCTCTTTTATTTAATTAAATTATTTATTACCCTCTCTTTTTTCACTGTCTATAACTGTTTTTACATTGATTTTAGTGTACCTTTCACTTCCTGGTTTAATTCTCCAAGCCTGCAGAGTTAACGCAGCTTGTCAACAATGTTGCGATCTGATTGTTCGAGGGGAGAGATCAATCCTCTCGCTGCTCGCAGGGTCCTAGCTACGCTTGAACTGATGCTGGGCTCGTCTCCACTTCCTATTCGAATAAGTGCCCAAAGAAAAGACCGCGGTGAGTTAGTGGGTTAGTATAAATCTATGGAGTGGCGAACATTGTTGGTTCACCACTCCGAGCAATTTCTGCCCCAATGTCTTTAACACTGTTCTGGCTGAGATCGGCTAACTCAACCAAGCCTAGAGATCAAACCTCCAGGTGTTGTATGGCTCATTTACTCCCGACTTAACCAGTTGAGCCATCTATGGAAACCAGAAAGCCATATATACTTAAAGTGAAATGGGAAATTTTCCCCACAGTATGCAAGCACACAATACTATATTTCAGGGCTATACTCATTATCCACTCATAACTAAGGTTGCAGTGCTGCAATATATTGCAAGATTCTCTGCTTGCTTTCGGATTTCATAGAACAAATATCTGCTAGAAGCTAAACAAGTAACAGTGACTGCTGAATTTTTTATTTATAATTTTATTCCAGACACTTAGAAGAGTAATCATTGTACATTGATTAACTGTTAATAGATTAGGTTTGGAATGACCCATTAATCATATTTTTCCATTAGAACGTATAGGAAAATGTCTACAAAAATAGTGGTTGATGGGGAGCCTGCCACAAGTTTTAAGATGGAAATATTTTTTGTAATTGTCCTTTTCTCAAAATAGTCATGGGCTTGCAGATCCAAATTTTACATTGTAATACCAAATCAGCTACTGTTTATATATAGGAATTACTGGTTTGCAAGAAATTTATTCCTGACAATGTACTTTAATTATCTGGTTGATCTCCCATGTCATTTTGCATGGACAAATATATTAACAATAATTTGAAAATATGAATAATTTAAAATGTTAATCAGATTAAAGTGATCTGTTAATCACTAATTATTTTCATTTATTTGCTCTCTATCAATTTATTTTTAAAATGTCTCCTTTCTTCTCAAATATTTAGCTTGCAATCCTTAGTTTACTTTTATACTTAGTCCTGATTCTTTCTATCATTTTAAACAAGTTTAGTTGTGTAGAATTACATTTCTCCTTGTATCTACAACCTGTACAGAAACCAATAGTGATTGAATCTGATTTTTTGTTTGTTAAAGCAATCACTATGCCCACTGCATTCTTTTTAAGGGAGAAAGGGAGTGATTTGTGAGGTCGCTTTGTAGTGTGGACCAAAGTTGGAGCAACACTGAAACAGGGACAATGTGAGGCCCAGAGTTGAGGGAAAGGATCTGAAGGAAGATTGGCAAAGAGAGGGCTCTTACTGGGAGACAGGGCAGAATGAAAGCGATCTGTAAATCAGGACAACAGGCTTAGGAGCAAGAGGCAGCCAGTTCAGAATTGAAGCCAGGATGGAGCGGTGAAATGTTGGGCTTAAGGCTGTTGCATGATGGGAGAGAATGGGGTAGTGGTGGTTTCTGGGAGTTCTGGTTATGTCATAGCAACCTCACACTGGGATTGTGCTCTTTGCCTGTGTGTTGTGATTGAGGCTGCGCCATGCAATGGGTCATTGGAGTTACTGTGTTGATGCTGGGCTCAGAACATTGGGCCTTAGTGGAGTGAGCAGGGTCGTGAAGTATCTAGAGGGGCGTATACCTGAGGTCAGGGATCTATATGACACCAGTGTATCAGGTCATGTGTGTAGTGACAGGAGAAGAAGTTGTTGGAGCAGTTGGGAGATGGGGTGAGTACAATTATGGGTAAGCTTGTGATTTTTTTTTTCTGAATTGTTGACTTTTTTATTTGTTTATTATGTTATACATTTTATATTTAGGGAGTAAATGAGGGGTGGATAAGGAGCCATAGGATTTTTTGATAGAATGTGATTGGACAGAAATCTGAAATAAGGGAATTAAGTTGTGCACAATACTACTGTCGAATAACTGTAATAGAAAATAGCCAATTACAAACAAGAAAAACAGAGACTGAAGTACTTAATCAATGGGGATGAAGAAAATGTATTAATAGTTTGACATCTCAATGCCCACGAAGTAGGCAGCAGGCACAAGGAGTTTTATTACAAAGATGTGAAGCAATAAGTAACACAGTAACCCCAGAATTTGTTAAGAATAGGGAGTGGCAAAGGATTTGAGTTTGCCAGTAGGAGTTATTGAAAATATACTACAAATAAACAGTACTCAGTTTACATACAAAATGTTACAGACAGCGTGTATGCCTCATGTCTTTGTTACTGAAACTATGCTACAGAGATATTCAGGGATAGCCACACTGAGGCTCTCCTGTCAATCACGTTTATGTTGAAATTTCCTTGTACTGGAATTTCGAAAGATGATGTATGCAAATTAATGACTTATTCCCACAGATGACTTGTGCGGAATAACACTCATATATAAGAAAAAAGTCTAGATTTTGTAATATGAAGAAGTATGTTTTAACAGAAATTAATCAAAGCATTCAATAACACAATGAATCTTTATTAAATGATACCAACCATTTTTCTTTCTGAAAGGATGTGTGTTTGATGGATTACGGACAACTAGATTGATATATTTATTTTCTAATATAGAGAGACTAATAGATAGGAAGTAAAGTTACGAGACTTTAACAGATTCTGTAATTCAATCAAGGAATTCTGATGACATGGCAAACTGTGATAATGCAACTCAAGCAGTTTCTAAAGATCGAGACCCTGAGCTTGAACTAAAGTCTTTAAGTATTTCCCTAGCATCTGTTATAGGCCTTTTATTAAACTGTCTGCTAAATGACAGACTCCGATTATGAGGTGCATTAGTTACGGATTCTTTAGTAATCAAGAACCCCTATTAAAAATATCCCCATTATTTCTTTTTTGTATGGATCATAAACTTATTTTTATGTACAATTATTCAGACATTAAGAGGATTTGGGCTGTGTAGATGAAGCTATGTAGATATTAAATGACACACCAAAGAAAAATAGAAGAGCAAGTGCTCTGTGAAGTCCATCCCCAAAAATGAAAATGACCCCTAGCTTAAGGGAGGACATGACCAGCTCTCCGCCCCCTGTAGCTCCAGCACTGACAACCTCCATCCCAGTATAATTGGAGACAAGCAGAGAGGAGACAACCAACAGAATCTCAAGGAACCCATCGAAAGGACATATCATACAGAAGAACATTAAACCAAATGTGAAAACCCCCTTCTACAAGTCAATGCCAAGGGCTGTGCAGGAGCTTGCAGTTTTTGGTCGTAACTCTATCTTCTCTATAATAATAATCGCTGCATTACGAGGAAAACTTTTTTACACAGCGAGTGGTTATGATCTGGAATGCACTGCCCGAGGGGGTGGTGGAGGCAGATTCAGTCATGGCCTTCAAAAGGGAATTGGATAAGTACTTGAAAGGAAAAAGTTTGCAGGGCTATGGGGTTGGGGTGGGGGAGTGGGACTAACTGGACTGCTATTGCAGAGAGCCGGCGTGGACTCAATGGGCTGAATGGCCTCCTTCAGTGCTGTAACCTTTCTATGATTCTATGATTCTATCCTCTGACTTACCTTGAGTAATGTTACAGAGGAGTCTCTAGTTTATTATTAAAAGTTTTCTGTTTGTATATTTCATGAATGTAATACTGTAATATTACGGAATTCCTTCAACCAATTAGATCTCAGAAACAGGAACCAATTACATCCTATACCTGTGTAACCAGGACTGCATCAGATCTCAGAACCATGTCTGTAATGGCAGTTCTGATCACTCAACATTTACACTCTGATTAACAATTTCTGTGACATACATCTCCCATGATACTTCTTGTCTATTCCACTTTATACTGTTAAAAATAACATTTTCAAAATAAACACATAAAAATTCAACAATTCAGAAATCAAAAATTACAAACATACCACCCCTGATATTCATGGGGAGGGAATGGGGGCGCGTGTCAGTGGCTGAGAAACCTTGAAATACCGGGAAGGCGGAGGTCCTGCCGAATTTAACAGCAGGACCGCATAAGAATTTTTTAACAGCCTCTATCTGGCCAGTTGCTGGGCGGGAAAGCCAGCTGTAGAAGGCAGCGGCCAGGGATCGCTGGGGACAGTTCCCGGCAATGGGAGAAGATTGGGTGTTTGTTGTGGGGGGGAGGCTCAGAGCGCAACGGTGAGGAGGGAGGGAGGGAGAGATCGTGGTGGTGGGGGGGAAGATGGTGGGGGGAGAGAGATGACGGGGGGAGAAATGGCTGGGGGGGAGCTGGCATGGTCAGCCGATCGCGGGGGTGGCTTGGCAGATCGCAGGGTGTCGGCAGATCATGGTAGGTGTGCTTGAGGGGCAGGGGGAAGCACTCGTGCTCCTCCTGGCCCACAAGCAATGCTGGAAAAGCATTTACCTGCTGGATCCAGCACTTCTCACCTTCCTTCAGCTGCCGGTTTTCCCGAGCAGCCGTTAAATTCAAATGGCTGCTAAAATCTGAGGAACGCAGCCTCATTTAAATATTATAATTACGGACCTGCCTCTCCAGAGTGCGTCACATGCCTGCCCCCAAATCCATTGTGGTTAAACCGGAAGTAGGCATGTTCACGGTGGGTTGGGGTCCGATTTCCCATTTTTAGCAATTTAACACCACCCCCCCCACCCCACCCCGATCCTGTCCCACTCGTCGTGGGAGGGTTAAAATCCCCCCCCCCAACCATTCCATCTCGAGTTGCTCCAACAAGTTTCTCCGAGTTGTGTTTGACTAACTTGATTGAGTTCTTTGATGAAATAACGGAGAGGGTTGATGAGGGTACTGTGGTTGATGTTGTGTATGTGGACTTTCAAAAGGCATTTGATAAAGTATCACAAAGGGTTGTAGAAGTTTGGAACTCTCTTCCGCAAACGGCAACTGATACTAGCTCAATTACTAAATTTAAATCTGAGATAGATAGCTTTTTGGCAACCAAAGGTATTAAGGGATATGGGCCAAAGGCAGGTATATGGAGTTAGATCACAGATCAGCCATGATCTTATCAAATGGCGGAGCAGGCATGAGGGGCTGAATGGCCTACTCCTATTCCTATGTTCCTATGTTCCTATGATAGACTCGTAAGCAAAATTAAAGCCAGTGGGATTAAAGGGACAGTGGCAGCGTGGATACAAAATTGGTTAAGGGATAGAAAGCAGAGAGTAGTGGTGAATGGTTGTTTTTCGGACTGGAGGGAAATGAGCAGAGGTGTTCCACAGGGGTCAATATTAGGACCACCGCTCTTTTTGATATATATATTAATGGCCTGGACTTGGGTATACAGGGTATAATTTCAAAGTTTGCAGATGACACGAAACTTGGGAATGTAGTAAACAATGTGGGTGATAGTAACCGACTTCAGGAGGACATAGACAGACTGGTGAAATGGGCAGACTCATGGCAGATGAAGTTTAACACAGAGAAGTGTGAAGTGATACATTTGGGGTGAGCATTGTTTAAAAAAGGAGAAAGGGATAGACCAAGTAATCAAGGAAAGTCAGCATAGATTTGTTAAGGGAAGGTTGTGTCTGACTAACTTGATGGAATATTTTGAGGGGGTAACAAGGAGGTAGCACATTTGATGTAGTCTACATGGATTTTAGCAAGGCTTGTGACAAGATCCCACATGGCAGACAGGTCAGAAAAATGGGATCCAATAGAAAGTGGCTAGTTGGATTCAAAAATGGCTCAGTGGCAGAAAGCAAAGGGTAATGGTCAATGGGTGTTTTTGTGACTGGAAGGCTGTTTCCAGTGGGGTTCCACAGGCTCAGTACCAGGTCCCTTGTTTTTTTGTGGCATATATCAATGATTTAGACTTAAATGTAGGGGCATTATTAAGAAGTTTGCAGATGATACAAAAGTTGGCCATGTGGTTGATAGTGAGGAAGAAAGCTGTAGACTGCAGGAAGATATCAATGGGCTGGTCAAGTGGGAAGAAAAGTGGCAAATGGAATTCAATCCAGAGAAGTGTGAGGAATGCATTTGGGGAGGGCAAACAAGGCAAGGGAGTACACAATAAATGGGGGGATACAGAGAAGTGTAGAGGAACAGAGGGACCTTGGAGTGCATGTCCACAGATCCCAGATGGTAGATAAGATGGTTAAAAAGGCATACGGGATACTTGCCTTTATTAGCTGAGGCGTAGACTATAAGAGCAGGGAGGTTTGCTGGAACTGTATAAAACACTAGTTAGGCCACTAGTTAGCTGGAGTACTGCATACCGTTCTGGTCACCACATTACAGGAAAGTTGTGATTGCACTAGAGAGGGTACAGAGGTGATTTATGAGGATGTTGCCAGGATTGGAGAATTTTAGCTATGAGGAAAGATTGGATAGGCTGGGGTTGTTTTATTTGGAACAGAGGAGGCTGAGTGGAGATTCAAGTGAGGTGTATAAAATTATGAGGGGTTGAGAGAGAGTGGATAGGAAGGATCGATTTCCCTTAGCAGAGAGCTCAATAACCAGGGGGCATAGAAACATAGAAGCATAGAAAATAGGAGCAGGAGTTGGCCATTTGGCCCTTGGAGCCTGCTCTGCCATTCAATATGATCATGGCTGAGCCTCTATCTCAATACCATATTCCCGCTCTCTCCCCAGACCCTTGATGCCTTTTGTGTCTAGAAATCTATCTAGCTCCTTCTTAAATATATTCAGTGACTTGGCCTCCACAGCCGTCTGTGGTAAAGAATTCCACAGGCATAGATTTAAAGTAATTGGTAGAATAATTAGAGGGAAGTTGAGGAGAAATTTTTTCACCCGGGGTGGTGGGAGTCTGGAACTCACTGCCTGAAAGGGTGGTAGATGCAGAAACTCTCATCCCATTTAAAAAGTACTTGGATGTGCGCTTGAAGTACTGTAACCTTCAAGGCTATGGACCAAGAGCTGGAAAGCGGGATGAGGCTGGATAGCTGTTTTTTGGACGGCACAGACACGAAGGGCTGAATGGCCTCCTTCTGTGCTGTAAATTTCTATGATTCTATGATACATTTTGGTAGGAAGAATGAGGAGAAGCAATATGAACTAAATGGTAAAATTTAAAAGGGGGTACAGGAATAGAGACACCTGGGGGTGTATGTACACAAATCTTTGAAGGTGGCAGGACAAGTTGACAAGGCTGTGAAAAAAGTATATGGGACCCTCGGCTTTATTAATAGAGGCATAGAGAACAAAAGCAAGGAAGTTATGCTAAAACACTGGCTAGGCCTCATCTGGGGTATTGTGTTCAATTCTGGGCACCAAACTTTAGGATGGATGTCAAGGCCTTAGAGAGGGTGCAGAAGAGATTTACTACAATGGTACCAGTGAAAGGGGACTTCAGTTATCTGGAGAGACTGGAGAAGCTGGGGTCGTTCTCCTTAAAGCAGAAAAGGTTAAGAGGAGATTTGATAGAGGTGTTCAAAATCATGAATGGTTTTGATAGAGTAAATAAGGAGAAACTGTTTCCAATGGCAGAGGGTCGGTAACCAGAGGACACTGATTTAAGGTGATCAGCAAAAGAACCAGAGGCGACTTATGCAGCGAGTTGTCATGATCTGGAATGCACTACCTGAAAGGGTGGTGGAAGCAGATTCAATAATATCTTTCAAAAGGGAATTGGATAAATACTTGAAGGGAAAAATTTTACAGGGCTATTGGAAAAGAGCAGGGGAGTGGGACTGATTGGATAGCTCCTTCAAAGAGCTGGCACAGGCACAATGGACTGAATGGCCTCCTTCTGTGCTGTAACACACTATGATACTATAAATGGCCTGATGCCCTCCATTAGGTCTCATGAGTCATCTTCCCCTAATAATTCACAGCCCAGCCTACCCTACCTAGCTGAGGCATGACTTGAGCCATGCATGCAATAAAGTGGATTCACAGAGACCTCATCATTCCCTCTCTTGACCAGTATCCTTTCCTATTTGTAGGAGGAAAATAATACACCAACAGATTACTCCCAGACTCCATGCTTGTCTGAGCAGTCTCATACTGTGTGCCCTGCTGCCATCTCCACCTCACCGACCTGACTCTCCCGTCGGAACTCTAGGCTCCAGGTTCTCATCTTTAGCTATACAAGACATGCTTCCAAACACTTCCCCTTTATGGTTCAGAACTTTTGGGCAGGCAAGGGAAGAACTTCCCTCGGACCAAGTATGAAGTCCAGGACCAAGCTGTGAGACGGCTTTATGGCAAAAAGGTAAAATGTTTTTAGGAAGACAATACTCCAACCTAGACCAATCTTCCACTCAGCATCTTGTAAGAGGAATCGGGCTGACAGCAGGCAGATCTCTTTGTCAAAGCTCTCCACATGAGGACCTGGATTAAATGGCTGGTGATGAGTTAGCCTGGTACATGACATTGGACTTGGATGTCTAAAACATAAAGGGAGCTTTCACATTGCAAACTGTCCTGGCTCGGGCATTCCTCCATACCAAAGACAGTTGTGACAACTCAGCTTTGGTTGATTTGTACCATAATGCTGCATGGGGGACATTCCAGATGTTGGAACGTGCATGTGTGTGGAGGTGAAGTGGACAATAGAATTGGGCGTGGCGGTGATGACCCACATGGAGAATAGCCTGGTGACATCCACTATCAGGCTCATGCATGAAGAAAGGCCACTTAGATTAGGCATCGGAGAGTTGCCAGCACATGTAGACCAGTACCCTGGCATAAATCACTGACTTCAGAAAAGGAGAGGGAAAAACTGGGTTAAAAAATAGTAAACCAGGCCTGAGTCACTGCTCTGTTCTCCTCTTTATGGAAGCATGTGATCAATCATAACTCCAGGCTCAGCAGGGCATTCTCCTCGTTGCTCAAATGTATATAATGTGGGAAATCTCCAGCTTGCTATATATGAAAATTCAAGAGCAGTTTATCTTGATCGCCCGCATTACCGCAAGGAAGAGAAATGGAGCCCGATGAAGTGGAAATCTCCAGTCCGAAACAGAGTTAGCTGGGGGAATATACACTCAGCCATCACCATGGTGGGACTAAGAACAATGCTTTGATGATGAAAAGGGAAGAAAAATGATTTCAATAAAACCTCAAGCCCAGCCCTTAAATATCTTACGAGTACTGAGATACTGGTAGTCTCTTGAGATGAACTGTCAGGACAATTAATAACACTCCACCTTATCCCTCCTGAACCCTTAGGCTGGGCCTTTAGTAATTATCTCATTTGCACAGCAGAACCAAAGCAAGATAGGCTTTAAACAATTCCCTTTCCGTTTGTCACAAAAAGACAAAGGAGATACGAAATAACACAATATAAAGATTTGAAATTTGTGTTAATTTTTTTAGCAAAACCAGAAACAGTATTTTGTTTTGAGTGTATTGTGTTCTCTTCTTCAGTGCAAACATATATATATATCATTTGAAGTTGCACATCGTTATCAAAGCTAGAATTGATTTATATATATATATATTTATATCAAATTTAAAATATATGAAGTTGGAAGATAAAATCACAACATTGCTCTTTCTGACATCACAACATGTTGAATAAAAGTTTTACTTATTAGAATATAGAAGGGATCAGACAGGGAGCAAATGCGAGGCAGTCTAAGATCAGATTGGAGTACATGTGTGTAAATGCACGTAATGTGGTAAATAAGGTTGGTGAGCTGCAGGCTCAAGTCGCCATATGTGACTATGATATAATGGCAATAACGGACACCTGGCTCAAAGAAGGGGAGGAGTGGGTACTCAATATGCCTGGCTACAAGATATTCAGGAAAGATGGAGAAGGAAAGAAAGGAGGTGGTGGGGCTGGGGGTGGGGGGTGGGGGGTGGCAGTATTGATCAAACAAATTATTATAGCACTGGAAAGGGATGATGTAGTTGAGAGGTCAAAGACAGAATCTATTTAGTTAGAATTAAGGAACAATAGAGGAGTTATTATGCTACTGGGTGTGTACTATAGGCCAATAAAATATTGGGAAGGAGATAGATGAGCAAATTTGCAGGCAAATTACAGAAAGATGCAAGAACTATAGAGTAGTGATAATGGGGGTCTTCAATTATCCCAAAGTAGACTGGGATAGTAACAGTGTAAAGGGCAAAGAGGGAGAGAAATTCTTAAAATGTGTTCAAGAGAACTTTCTGGAACAGTGTGTTTCCTGCCCAACCAGGAAGGAAACAATGCTGGATCTAGTTCTTACAACACCAGGTTATAGTCCAACAGTTTTATTTGAAAATCACAAGCTTTCGGAGATTATCTCCTTCGTCACCTGACGAAGGAGATAATCTCCGAAAGCTTGTGATTTTCAAATAAAACTGTTGGACTATAACTTGGTGTTGTAAGATTCCTTACATTTGTCCACCCCAGTCCATCACCAGCATCTCCACATCACGGATCTAGTTCTGGGGAATGAAGTGCAGAGCATGTTTCAGTGGGGGAGCATTTGGGGAACAGTGATCATAATATCATTTGGTTTAGAATAGTTATGGAAAAGGCGAAGGAACAATCAAATGTGAAAATGCTTAAATGGAGGAGGGCAAATTTCAGTGAGTTAAAAAGGGATCTTGCCCAGGTGGATTGGAATCAAAAATTGATAGGCAAAACAGTAATTGAACAATGGGAGGCCTGCAAGGATGAGATGGTTTGTGTACAGAGTAAACACATCCCTACGGGGAAAGGAAGAGTATCCAAAGCTGGAGCTCCATTGATGACTAAAGATGCAGAGATTAAAATGAAACAGAGAAAGGAAGCTTATAACGAATGTAAGGTTCATAATACATTAGAGAACCAGGCTGAATACAGAAAGTACAGAGGAGATCTAAAAAAGGAAATAAGATGGGCAAAAAGAGAAAATGAGAATAGATTAGCGGCTAACATAAAAGGGAACCCAAAAGTCTTTTATAAACATATAGATAGTAAAAGAGTAGTCAAAGGAAGGATGGGACTGATTAGGGACAAAAAAGGAGATTTGCTTGCGGAGGCAGAGGGCATGGCTGAGGCACTAAATGAATACTTCGCATCAGTCTTCACTAGAGAAGAGGATGCTGCCATTGTAGCAGTAAAGGAGGAGGTGGTAGTGATATTGGATAGGATAAAAATCGATAAAGAGGAGGTACTTAAAAGATTGGCAGTACTCAAAGTAGAAAAGTCACCCGGTCCAAATGGGATGCATCCTAAGTTACTAAGGGAAGTAAAGGTGGAAATTGCAGAGGCTCTGGCCACAATCTTCCAATTCTCCTTAGATATGGGGACAGTACCAGACGACACTGTCAAAAAAGGGGAGAGGGATAAACGTGACAACTACAGGCCAGTCAGCCTAACATTGTTGGTGGGGAAACTTTTAGAGTCAATAATCTGGGACAAAATTAATTGGCACTTGGAAAAGTGTCGGCTAATAAATGAAACTCAGCACTAATTTGTTAAAAGTAAATCGTGTTTGACTAACTTGATGGAGTTCTTTGATGAACTTTTGGAGTCTAGGGGAATCAAGGGATATGAGGATCGGGCAGGAAAGTGGAGTTGAGGTTGAAGATCAGCCATGATCTGATTGAATGGCGGAGCTGTGACGAGGGGCAGTATGGCCTACTCCTGCTCCTATTTATTATGTTCTTATGTAATGAAGAGGGTTGATGAAGTTAGTACGGTTAATGTTGTGTATGTGGACTTTCAAAAGGCATCTGACAAAGTACCACATAATAGACTTGTTAGCAAAATTAAAGTCCATGGGATTAAAGGGACAGTGGCAGCGGGGATATAAAGTTGGCTAAGGGACAGAAAGCAGAGAATAGTGGAGAACAGTTATTTTTGAATCATAGAATCATAGAATGGTTACAGTACAGAAGGAGGCCATTTGGCCCATCGAGCCCGTGTTGGTTCTTTGCAAGAGCAATCCAGTTAGTCCCATCCCCAGGCTCTTTCCCCATGGCCCTGCAAATGTTTTCCCTTCAATTAGAGGGAAGTATACAGTGGTGTTCCCCAGGTGTCAGTATTAGGACCACTGATCTTTTTGATATATATTAACGACCTGGACTTGGGTATAATTTCAAACTTTACAGATAACACGAAACTCAGAAATGTAGTAATCAATATGGAAGATAGTAACAGACTTAAGGAGGACATAGACAGACTTTTGAAATGGGCAGACACATGGCAGATGAAATTTAATGCAAAAAAGTGTGAAGTGGTGCATTTTGGTGGGAAGAATGAGGAGAGCCAATATAAACTAAATGGTACAATTTTAAGGGGGGTGCCAGAACAGAGAGACCTGGAGGTATATGTGCACAAATCTTGGAAGGTGGCAGAACAAGTTGAGAAAGCTGTTAAAAAAGTATATGGGATCCTGGGCTTTATTAATAGAGGCATAGAGTACAAAAGCAAGGAAGTTATGCTAAACTTTTATAAAACACTGGTTAGGCCTGAACTGGAGAATTGTGTTCAATTCTGAGCACCACACTTTAGAAAGGATGTCAAAGCCTTAGAGAGAGTGCAGAAGAGAGTCACTAGAATGGTGCCGGGGATGGGGGACTTCAGTTATGTGGACAGATTGGAGAAGCTGGGGTTGTTCTCTTTAGAACAGAGAAGGTTAAGGGGTGATTTGATAAAGGTATTCAAGATCATGAATAGTTTTGACAGAGCAAATAAGGAGAAACTGTTTCCAGTGGCAGAAAGGTCGGTAATCAGAGTACACAGATTTAAGGAGATTGGCAAAAAAGCCAAAATCCGATATGAGGAAAAAATTTTGACGCTGTGAATTGTAATGATCTGGAATGTATTGGCTGAAAGAGTGGCGGAAGCAAATTGAATAGTAACTTTCAAAAGGGAATTGGATAAATACTTGAGGGGAAAATATTTACAGGACTATAGAGAAAGAGCAGGGGAAAAGAGCTGGCACAGGCACGATGGGCCGAATGGCCTCCTCCTGTGCTGTAGCTACTATGATACAATGATACAAGGTCCGTCATCTTACAGTTCATGTGTGTATATGTATGA
Organism: Heptranchias perlo; assembly: GCF_035084215.1. Classification (NCBI taxonomy): domain Eukaryota; kingdom Metazoa; phylum Chordata; class Chondrichthyes; order Hexanchiformes; family Hexanchidae; genus Heptranchias; species Heptranchias perlo. The sequence continues at coordinate 123,984,244 of NC_090326.1, forward strand.
AATATGAAATAGTTCATCTGTTATCTCCTGAAGCAGCTGATGACTTAAATTAGAAAAACATATAAATGTACTATTTTGGCTGCATTGCATCTGAACCCAGTAGGTGTCACTCCTTCAGCAAGTTTTCTTACTGGGAATGAGTTTATGAACAACTTGTACGCAACTAAATATGGGGAAAAGAATAATTATTTTCTTTTGAGAATCCATCACTCTAAGCGTGGTGTGGTAAAAGATAAAACATATATGGATGAGAGCAGTGTTTACAACTACAGAGTCTTTTTCTTACTCAGCCGGAGGGTGCTTTGAGAAGAAAGCCGTCTTTCCTGTAGAACTATTAGCAGCTCCAGTCATGAATCACTGAGTTTGTTCAGCAGGAGACTGACAACCAAGGAGAGAATCAATGGAGTTTACTCCTCACAAGCCAAAAAGCATATTCGAGAAAATAATTCACAAAAGACAGAAACTCAACGTTGTTGTGGTTAAGCCTGAAGGCTCCGGGGTTTAAACAGCAAACCTGTTCAGAAAGAAGAATGATTTGACAGGTTTTTCCACCTCCGTTGTACTGTTTCTGTCAAGTCCAGTCAAATATCCACTCTGGAATATTGTACACCACATTCCAATAAATTCTATTAAACACCAAAAGATAGTGAAAATGTGTGAATTAGGGACCAGTGGACTCATATCAATGGTATCTGTGCAACACAATATAAATACAGCAAAGTAATTATAGTAGATCCTTTTCATAACACTGTTTAACTTAGGGAACATTTTGTACAGAAGGTGTTTTAAGTTCTTTCACTATTAGTCAGGGTGATAGATCAGAGGTCATAACGTGTCAGACAGGGTAATAGCGGAGGTTATTTGGAATATGAGAGAACATATGATAGGCTGAACCCCATTTGTCCCTTTCTCAGCTCTTATATCTATTTCCAGCTTCACCTGGACTCAGAAATTACCAGCATACTTGAATCATAGAATGGTTACAGAACAGAAGGAGCCATTCGGCCCATCGAGCCCAGGCCAGCTCTTTGTAAGAGCAATCCAGTTAGTCCCATTCCCCCACTCTTTCCCCCGTAGCCCTGCAAATTTTTTCGCTTCAAGTATTTATCCAGTTCCTTTTTGAAAGCCATGATTGAATCTGCTTCCTTTCAAGCAGTGCATTCCAGATCATTTCTACTCGCTGTGTAAAAGGGTTTTTCCTCACGTCGCCTCTGTTTTTTTTGCCAATCACCTTAAATCTGTATCCTCTGGTTCTTGACTCTTCCGCCAATGGGAACAATTTCTCTTTATTTACTTTATCTAAACCCTTCATGATTTTGAACACTTCCATCAGATCTCCTCTCAACCTTCTCTGCTCTAAGGAGAACCACCCCAACCTCTCTAGTCTATCCACATAACTGGTGTAGTATAGTGATATTTCAATACTGGCAATAGCAGAGCACGATTATAAATCAAGGTCATATGTGCTCAAAGCCGAAACACTCTGTTAATTTACCATGGCATATAATAAACAATGAACTATGTGCAGCTACACTGAATTAGAGTGGTGTATCTGGTATATGATGATATCTGGTATATGATGATATAAAAGACTATTCTCCATTTCCTCAATACCTTGTAGATATGGATAAAGTAGCACTGATGCTCCATCTTGCAATTTGAAACAGAGAGGGGTAGAAATTCAGGCATGCCATTTTTTTTTGGGTGGACAGAGAGTGCAGGTTAAGATTCCTTGCTTCGAGGGACAGATTAGCCATGATTTGATTGAATGGCGGAACAGGCTCAAAGGGCTGAATGGCCCACTCCTCTTCCTATATTTCTAAACTTCTATGGTTCTAAATGTGGGTGAGAGGGTATTGGTAGCGGGGATGCAGTCCACTTGGCATCCTTCTAATGCGCCTCCTTTTTTTCCTCCAATAAAAATATAAGTTAAGGAAATTCATTGGCAAACCAATTGTCCCAGTACAGTCGTACCCATTTATTTGCAACTCACATAATGGCAATTCCCATTTTAACACAACCACTTCTAAAGTCCCATTTTTTTCTCCTATACTTCCAATTGTGAAAAGTTAGTTTTATTGCAATTTCATTTATTGCAATTCCTGTTTATATGCAACTATGACGCACAGAAATCCCGCTTTAACGAGACTTGTTACTTTTGAACCTAAGGCTTTCATCTCTCAATCTGATTGACTTCAATGGTCAACATGCCTAAGAACCAGTTTGACCTGGTTGCCACCTATTTGTTAGTGTTATGTGAGTGAGGGAGGAATGAAAGTTGAATTTCCAAATGGCTCAACAAGAAAGCATTGTGACTTGTCGCTGTCCAAGCAATAGATGGTTTGAACAGTTTGAAGGGATTGAGGATTCAAATGCTAGTTGGCAGATGCCTGATTTCTGAATCTCAGATTTCTGGAATTCTCAAAAGAAAAGTGGATGCCTTGAAGGACTGGGAAAGAAATGAGAACCGGGATAGGAAATGGAAGTGTGAATTTAAGATGGTCGATTTGATGAAACGCTGCTTAGGTGGATAGTGAAACACTTGATGAATTTTATGCGCTGAATTTTATTAAAGTGCAGAGGTTACTGACTTCTGATCTCCACCAAAAACAATCACAGAATTTTTTGCAGCATATAAAAAACCTCACAAGACATGAGCAATTTCCTTTACCTTTTAAGATATTGGACTATATTCATCTTTTTAAGATGTTGCAATTTTTAAGATGTTACACTGCATTCATCCATGTTGTAAGCTGTATGAAATTTAGGCAAATAAAGGTTGTTACGCACCAGACCAGCCTTGATTTTTGTTGCAATTATTGTTTCCTGCTTTATAGAAACTCCTGTTTTATTGCAATGTGCAAGGTTGTCCCGAGTGGTTGCAATTAAGTGGGATCCACTATATTGTGAATGTACCTAAAGAAGTGGCAGTGCTTGAATGCTTGAGATAAATTAAACCAAACAGGAAAGAAACAAAAAAAAGCAAGGAAGTTCAGAGATAGCTTCAAATGCTGTTACAACTATTATTAGGCTTCTGAAATGCACTTCTATAAAAAGAACCCTCAGCAGACCTGGACATCCATTTTATATGAGTGTTGTGCCAGTGTAAACATCAGAAAATTGTGTAAACATCTAAATTACATTACTGGGGCTTTATTTTAATACAATGAACTTCAAATAGGTGGGCACTTCTGTCACCAGTACAAAATCCGACCAAAAAATGGGCAGAAATCTAGCATAATGAATTTCTACAACGGGTTGTACCAACTTCATACCCATTATTTAGGCATAACCTATTTGAAAATTTACCCTCCTAATTTATTTCCCCTGCCTCCCCTGAAAAGAAACAAGTAGTGCAGCAAATATCTCCAACTCTCAGTCCCCTTCTCAATTGACCACAAATTAAATGCTTTCTCTGGAAATTCACCTGTGGGAGTTTTTTTTCTGATTAATTTTCAAGTTAAACAGTTTGTTTACTCCTACCTTATCTATTTCTTTCATTATTTTAAAGACCTGTATCGTATCTCCTCTCTTACTTCCCTTCTTATTCCTGATTTCTAAATTCCACCCCTGGTATTTGATTCCTTTGCCACAATAAATAACTGGAATAATGGTGTAATAATCTTTGTTAAGATTATTGGTAAGTAATCTTATTTAATACTAAACACAGATTTTGTCTTTTCAGAATGTCACCACTTCTAGTGAAAAAAGTCACTAATTCCCTTTCTCTCGAAACTGAACATGCTTACATTTAAGCAGCTTTTTACTTAATGTAATTCAATGATGCAGAAAGGCACATTGCAAGTATTCTTTAGTGTTCCCTTTGTGAGTTCACAATGCTATCACCACAAACTGATAAAAGAAAATCTTTGCAATACAGAGCAAAAAATAGAAAACAGCAGCAGTTACAGGCCAAGGCACTTTTGCTATCTATAGCTACCTTCTGACTCCACTGATAGTGATAGAAAATTGGTTTGAAAGTAAACATTATGATCCAGCCCCATGACTGAGGAGCCTATCACACATTGCAGTAACCAGCCCGATGGTGCCATTTTGTTTTCTTTCTTTGATGAATAAGTAAATAACTAAACCCCTTTGCCTATGCTCAGTCCCCTATCACACTGCTGAAAGTCACAGAAGATGAAAAAGGTCTTTAAAACGCTGAAAGCCATAGATGATGCTGATGCAAGTAAGCTATTTGACTTAGACTGTGAGCACAGGATTGGAGGTCACAAATTTAAAATCAAAAAAGCCTTAAGGGAAACAAGAGATTAGAAGAAACCATTTTACTCACACAGAATAGCAGATATTTGGAACAGGTTCCCAGAAAAAACAGTAGGGGCTGTGCCAATTAACTCCTTCAATAAGTAGCTGGATAAATATTTGTTTAGGAATGGCACTGCACTGGAGATTATTGGCCTAGGTATATGCTGAAATAACGGGACATGATGGCTTCTGTGCTGCTGGATGGGGGGCAGGGGGCAGAGAAGAGACATGTAGCCTGGAGGTCTCGGATTGAGATGTGGAGATGAAAAAACAAATACATATCCTAGAGCTTTCCTTGATTCTTTGGAGATGGGCGAGTACTTATGCAAGACTTCTGCTCAGGAGATTAAATTAATGCCAGAAACTCCATGATAGGATGGACTGAACATGGTCTATGGAGAAGGTTCTTTAGGTTTTTTCTCATTCTGTTCTAACCCCAGTTTACTTCAGATTATCTTTGAGTGCTCGAGCTACACTTCCATTCTGGTGACAAATGACATCCTATGTGACTGTGACATGGTTGGCCACACCAACCTCCTCCAACACCTCTCCTCTATCGTCCAACTGGGTGGCATTGTGCTTGCCTGGTTCCATTCTTATCTATCCAGTCGTAGCCAGAGAATCACCTACAATGGCTTCTTTCCCCTCTCCTGCACCGTTACCTCTGGTCTCTTCCAAGGATCTATCCTTGGCCCCCTCCTATTTCTCATCTACATGTTGCCTCTCAGCTTCGGAAAACACAATGTCAGATTCCACATGTACGCTGAAGACGCCCAGCTCTACCTCACAACCACCTCCCTCCACCCTGCCACCGTCTCTCATTTGTCGCACTGCATGTCCGGTACTGGATGAGCAAAAATTTCCTCCAACTAAATATTGGGAAGACAGAAGCCATTGTCTTTGGTCCCCACTGCAGGAGGCGATAAAGTGCTCGGGGGGCTACGGACCAACGGGCAGTGCTGCCTCCTGCCCCCCCCCGTTGGCAGCGGCTCCTCCTCGGGCCCCAGTTCGGTGGCAGACTCGCCTGCAAATCGGGCGTTTCAAGCCACCCTGCACCCTGGCAAGGCCATCGCTACCTTAACCTGGGGACCGAGCTCCTCTTGGTGAACGAGAGGCACCGTGTTTTTAAGGAGGGCGCTCTGTGCCTGCACCTGCCTCCCACTGACTCCATCCCTCTCCCGGCCACTGTCTAAGGCTGGACCAGACCATTCGCAACCTTGGCGTCCTATTTGATCCTGAGATGAGCTTCTGACCACATATCCGCTCCATCACCAAGACCGCCTACTTCCACCTCCGTAACATCGCCCGTCTCCGCCCCGCCTCAGCTCATCTGCTGCTGAAACCCTCATCAATGCCTTTTTTACCTCTAGAATCCACTATTCCAACGCTCTCCTGGCTGGCTTCCCATCTTCCATCCTCCATAAATTGAGCTCATCCTAAACTCTGCTGCCCGTATCCTAACTCGCACCAAACCCCGTTCTCCCATCCCCCCTGTGTTTGCTGACCTACATTGGCTTCCGGTCCGGGAACGCCTCGATTTTAAAATTCTCATCCTTGTTTTCAAATCCCTCCATGGCCTCGTCCCTCCCTATCTCTGTAACCTCCTCCAGCCCTACAACCCTCCGAGATCTCTGCGCTCCTCCAATTCTTCCCTTTTGCGCATCCCTGATTTTAATCGCTCTACCATTGGCGGCCGTGCTTTCAGCTGCCTACGCCCTAAGCTCTGGAATTCCATCCCTAAACCTCTCCACCTCTCTACCTCTCTCTCCTCCTTTAAGATGCTCCTTAAAACCTACCTTTTTGACCAAGCTTTTGTTCACCTGACCTAATACCTCCTTATGTGGCTCAAATTTTACAACATTACAGGCGCTATATATATATATATAATGTGCGAGTTGTTGTTGTTGTTGTTGTGACATACTGAATATCTTTTTTAAAGCTGGGATGAGTGAAAATACAATTGGAGCTTTAAAGGTGATGGATTTGAAAGTTCATGTTTTCCACAGAATAGAAATGGGTGCGGTGATGCTTTCAGCTATTACCATTTATAATGGTATGTTTATTTTAGCAGGAATTATACTTTTAGCATGGTATCACCAGCCTTAATGATTTAGCGCACAATGACAAAAAGGCTAGTTAACCTGCTAATTAGAGTGATGAACTTTGATGGGCTGAATGGCCTTTTCTTGTCATGATTTTTGTTATGTTCTGTGAAAATCTGTAAATCTGTAAAACCTGATAGCATCAGGGCTTAATACTCTCACACTTTTTTGATTTGCCTTGTCACAAATCTTACATAAAATGTGAATTTACTGTGAATTATGTGACTATATAAAGATTGTTTAACATTAACAGTGATGCAATCAGAGGTATGTTAGTATTTGATAGTAATGTATGATTTTCATAAACTACTTAAAAATTATTGACACATATTTAAAGGGACATTATTAAATTTTTCTTAACCAACTGTTTTCAGCAAGGACCTTGCATAAAGCAAGTTCTGTTCTACATGCATACGGTAAATAAATGAAATCTCGGCATACCAGAACATTATGGAAATTCAAAGTATAGGACACAAACTATTTTATAAAAAACAAAAATGATAATACTTCAATATTAAGGGAAATGGGCGTGGACACAGAACTGAAGAAAAATGCTTTGTTTGACAATTTTCAATTTGAAAAATATCAAATATCAATATTTGTAAATAGGAAGTAGAAAACCATTGCTCATATTGTAAAACTCTAACTGCTTAATGTGTGATTTTAGGAGGATGAATTACCACCAGGGTCCATGATCCAAGATTTGATTGAAGAGATTTGATCCAAGATCAGTTGCAGTAGTACTTGAGGTTGTCCCAATAATTCTGTCAATCTGGCCACCAGAAGATCTAAAGGACCTCTGACTGGCTACATCCTGACCTGTGTGGCAGAAGGTGGAGTGTTCTAGTTCATTAGATTCGCAATAGAGCCAACCTGTGTACAACCAACTTTCATAGTGCAATGAAGTTATTGGAGTCTAGTCTGCACACTACGCAAAGCACTTTTGATGTTCTGAGATTTTAAAGCACTCTGGCCCTGTTGCTGGTTCCCCACTCCACCGCCGGACCACTGGATGCCGATTGTTTCCGACCCTGTTAGAATTTGCAGGGTTAACTCTATCTCCTGTTCCTGATGGGCACAAATTTAAAATAATCATGAAACGAATAAAAGGGAAGGTTAGAAAAACGTTCTTTACATGGAAGTTGTTTAAGAATGTGGCATTCTCCACTACAAATCATTGTTGAAGCAGAGATATGTTAAAGGTTACGGGGAGTGTGCAAGAGAATGAAAATAGGCTAGGTTATTCATGTGGAAAAAGTACCAGTGCAGATTTGATGGGCCAACTGGCTTGTTTCTGTGCTGTAACATTCCATGAATTGGTATTACTCAGAAACAATTATTTTAACTGCCTTATTGACTTTTTAATGTAAAATTATGGTACTGAGATAGCAAATCATATTCACAGGAATTTCTTAGAATGTTGCAGAACACCAAATCACTTGCACTAGAATTTATAAATGTTCCATTATCAGTAAGTGTTAATGTTTCTATTACAATCATTTATAGATGTTGATTAAAAGTATCAATTAAACACGTTCGGCGTGATTTTAATAAAGCGGTGGGATGGCAGCAGGGGTGGGGGAGGGGGGCAATGGGCCCGCGGCAAACTTATCGCTCCCCATGTGATCGCAATTTAATTGGTGGCCATTAATCTTGTTTCCGGGTTTGCCGTTCGAAAACTGCGCAGTGGGCGGACTGCGCACCCGCATGACAGGCTGTCAGCTGGAGGGTCTAGATTTTAAAGGCCATTGCTCCAGTGGATTTTGCTGGAGCAAAGAGCAAGAAGACCCAATGGAGCAGCACAGGAGCAAGGCTGCTCCAAGATTCAGCGTGGCCTTACTTGAGGTGCTACAGGCCGGGGTGAGGAGGAGGAGGGTACTATTTTACCCGGCCGACAGGAGGAAGTGCCCTGCCTCTGCCACCAAGAAGGCCTGGCTCGAGGTGACAGAGGAGGTCACCAGCAGCAGCAACATCTGCCGTACTTGTGTCCAATGCAGGAAGCGTTTCAATGGCCTAACTAGGTCAGCAAAAGTGAGTGCACTTACTGATTCTCCTGCTTTCTGTGTTACACATCACCCACACCACCCCCCTAACTCATTCTACTCTGCCAAAACTATTCCATCACATCACTCCTCACACCCACTTAAGGCTCATCCTCAACTTACCTTCACTTCCTGAGCACTTCCTCACCTCCCCATTTGTGACCCCACCACTACCACTCACCCCAATCCTCATCCAATGGATGTCTCTGTCTCATACTCACCCTCGGATGCATCTCTTTCACGGTCAGCCTCACCCAAACCAATGCATTCATGCAGGATGGGAAAGACATTGAGGCAGCGTTGAAATCACTTGCCTTCATTGTAAATTACATTTATTCATTTTTTATCGACTTTAACTAGGTGAATTGCTGGTTTAAATATCGTCCTGCCGGCTTTAATTGCCGACAGGACTTTTGGGTTCGGGAACGGTGCGCGCACCCTGATGGCTCTGGGCCATGCGCGTTCTTTGGCGTCTTGGAGCCGGGATTTCTGCCTGCTCCTCGAAAAGCTGATTTTCTTTGACCACCCGCCCCCAACGCACCCGGACTTTTGTTTTAAAATCGAGCCCAAAGTATCAATTAGGAACAGACTTGAGAAGTAAGTCATTGAGCAAGATTGAGGATGTAAGCTATTGAATGTGAGGTTGTTTTCAACCACAATAAGCTTATTTTTTATTTCTTCACCGCTTAATGTCTGATCATTAGGAATGCTAACTATATAAACTGATGAATGATACATTCATAGCGTCCATATTAGTGTTAGCGACCCTGTATATGGCTGATATTTGCATACACTGAATGAAACAGTATTCATTTAAATGTTCAAAAATTGATGGTCCATCCATGTCTGAATAGTCCACTGATAGTCTTGTTCAGACTGACAATACAAATAGCTACTTGGTGTAGAACTGGAAGGCTTCCAGTGATAGCGATGCTTTACCCCAGCTAATGTGTCAGTGGTTTCAGATGGTGAGGGGTAAGGGTGTGAAACAAAAAAGTCAAAACAAAATTGACCAGATCCCAAGGACTTGGTGGTATGGTCTCCTCCTTAATCATAAGGTTGAAAATTATGGTAGCATTCTTTTTCTTTCCCCCAGTGGCACTTCACTGTAGTCCATTTTTTTACAGATCGTTATTAAGATGCATCTTTAAATTTCTTCAGGCATTTTTTGTATTTCTCATTGTTTTGGAAACTTTCTTAATTCTTTGACCTATTTTAACTCAGGTATTTTGAGAGAGAGTAAGGGGAGAAACTAGGGGTTTCACAGTATAGGATCTAAAAGCCACTCTATCCATTCCATTGTTTTTTTTATCTCAGTAGCCGTCACTTAAATATGGCCACTGCCCTTCATTACATTCACTTCACAAAGTCTCACAACTAAGCGACAGTTCAAAACAAATCCACTAAGTACATTGGATTGGTCAATGCTTGCATTAGCAATTTACAACAATAGCCAGAATCCTTTACAATTAATCCAGTAACCCTGCTATGCCTGAGGGAGCAAATTCACTAACAGCTTCAAATCCAGGATTGGACTCAGCAGCGGAGATAGATAAGCAAGTACAATGTTCTGCAATCAACACAGCAGAAACTATTTATCTAATCAATGCAGGGAATTGAAAATGCCAATGAGGAGTTGATGTTCTTCTTTCTATACAAAGCGCTTGTCTTGTCAACTGAATTTAATAGCTGAGAATATAATGATAAATACCCAGGGGAAGGATATGAGAACATACCTACGAGCGTGCACTCAATCAGAACTATGGCCATTTTCCACAACAAATTCAATTTGATGCACGCACACACTATTAATGGTTTGATGGAACGTAGGTACTGCAGCACAATACTGGCGTGTGGAAGACTAGTGACTGCCAGCATTAATTAGTTTACAACCCAGGTTCAAATTTCTGGCTACTGGTGATATGTGGTCTACGAAACACCGATGTAGCAACTTCTGATTTTCTGCTTTTTATTTAAAGAATTTTCTTTTTAAAAAACTTGTATTTATATAGCAATTATGTCAAAATGTCTTAAAACACATCAGATAATATATATACATATATATACATATATATATATACATATACAAAGTCACTGCACTCCTGGAGTGCAGTGACTTTGTATATGTATATATATATATATATATACACAAAAGTTACACACAAAGGGTGGTAGAAGTTTGGAACTCTCTTCCGCAAACGGCAATTGATGCTAGCTCAATTGCTAAATTTAAATCTGAGATAGATAGCTTTTTGGCAACCAAAGGTATTAAGGGATATGGGCCAAAGGCGGGTATATGGAGTTAGATCACAGATCAGCGATCAGCCATGATCTTATCAAATGGTGGAGCAGGCACGAGGGGCTGAATGGCCTACTCCTGTTCCTAAGTATACAAAGGAAAGCAATAAGACAAAAATCAAACAATATAATGAGCCAGAAATTGCTCGTAAAATAATGGTGCGCCTAACAGCGCTCTCCATTATTAATGGGCAAATCAAAGATCAAGTTCTGGAGAGCGCACAAGTGCAGTCAAACGTGGAAATCCAGAACTTGCTCTTCCTGATTCCCTGCTGATCTGACAGATTTGCATTAAAGAGATATCACAGGCTGGAATCAATGGACCAGTGCGAACTTGTTCTCCTGCCCAGCTGGAAGCTAACTAATCTCACCAGAAAAAAAGGTACACTGAGTTATATCAGGTCTAAACTAACTTTTAACAACCCCAGCTTCTCCAGTCTCTCCAAATAACTGAAGTCCCTCATCCCTGGTACCATTCTAGTAAATCTCTTCTGCATCCTCTCTAAGGCCTTGACATCCTTCCTAAAGTGTGGTGCCCAGAATTGAACACAATACTCCAGCTGAGGCCTAAACAAACAGTGTTTTATAAAGGTTTAGCATAACTTCCTGGCTTTTGTACTCCCTGCGGCCGATTTTTGGATGGCCGAGCGGGTGCGTTGGGGAGCGGGGGGGGGCTCTGAAATTGGCGGAATCCCGCAGCGGGTTCGGAGCCCGGCTTCAACCTGCTCACTTCAGGGTTCCCCAATGATGCGTACGGGTGCGCGCGCAGCTCCCGCAAGCGGGACTCCCACTGGCAATTAAAGCCAGCGGGATGATAATTTAAATGGTTATTTAGGTAGTTGAGGTACTTGACAGACCTCATTGACTGGAGATTTTGGCAGGGGTGCAATTTTGAAGGATCCTCAGCATATTTCCCGTGCTGTGGGAAACACTCACTGTTGGAACAGACATGTTTCAGCCAGCAGCCAGTGGGAGATGCAAAGGATTTTTTGACAGTTGTGGGGGAAAACCTCATTTATTGCAGCAGGGCTCTCTGTCAGTTCAGACAAAGTTTTGGCTGCAACACCTTTGTCTTTCCGCTCAAAATTATTAATTTATACCCTAAACTCTGCTGTGCAAACACATTTACCTACTTTGTGGACCCGCTCAAACTCACACCATCAGGATGGGGGGGGGCGCCATATTCATCACTTCATCCGAGGACGAGCAACATCACCAGCCTCGCCAGCCACGCTGTCCACCTCCGCTACATGGAGCTCCACAACACAGTGCAACAACAGAGAGAGCGACGTCGCAGGAGGCACTACCCTCGCCACAGGTTCTACAGACTGAGGCTCAGCTTCCTGGACCTCTCTGAGGAGCAGTGCATTCGGAGGCTCAGAGTCAGTCACCAGGTAGTCACGGACATCTGCAGCCTCCTTCATGCCGAGCTGCTTCCGGCTGGCCCGAGCAGCATCTTCCTACCTGTCGCTGTCAAAGTCACCACTGCCCTCAACTTCTTCATCTCCGGATCATTCCAAGGTGCCACCGGGTACATCGTCGGGGTCTCTCAGTCGTCTGCACACAAGTGCATAAGGCTGGTAACTGATGGCTTGTTTCTCAGGGCCTCACACTATATCAACTTCCCCATGGATGACCTCAGCCAGACGGAGAGGGCAGTGGGATTCCACGCTGTGGCTGGCTCCCCACGGGTGCAGAGTGTAAACGTTTGCACCCATATAACAATACGAGCACCTCCACATGAGCCAGGACTGTTCATCAACAGGAAGGGCTATCACTCCATCAACACTCGGCTCATCTGTGAACACCGCAAGAGATTCCTTCACGTGTGCGCCAGATACCCTGGCAGCTGCAACGATTCCTTCATCCTCCAGGAGTCCAACATCCTGCCCCTCTTCCACACACCAAACACCCGCAAGGGCTGGCTCCTCGGGGACAAGGGATACCCCTTGCACACATGGCTCATGACACTTCTAAGGAACCCCACCACCAAGCCACAGCATCGATATAACGACAGCCACATCGCTACCAGGTCTACAATTGAGCATGTTATAGGACTGCTGAAGATGCACTTCAGGTGCCTTGATCGTTCTGGGGGAGCGCTTCAATACACACCAGACAGAGTGGGACGCATTGTAGTCGTCTGTTGTGCCCTGCATAACAGGGCACAACAGAGAGGGGTGCCTCTGGAGGAGGCTCCATCCACATCTGCCACCCACATTGAGGAGGAGAAAGAGGAGGGGGACGAGGAGGAGAAGCAACCTATTGGCAAAACAGCGGCTCACCTGGCTGCTCGTGAGGCTATGGAGTCACTGATATGTGAACTGTTCTCCTAACATCAGACAGTGTGAAGAGTCCAGTCCTCACCACCTGGACAGAGGAGTGGCAACACCAGCGCCCTTCCCCATCTCCTGCGCAAAATAGTCGTGCAACTACACATACATCCACTGTAGAGTGACCCAATGGGTGGCATCAAGAGTGGGTGTTCATGGTGAACCTCATGAAAAGGCCTTATTACACAAGCCAGTCAAGAATGGCCAAGACGTGGCAGTAGTGGTGACAAGAATAATATTTAATGCGCCATTAACAAAAATCAAATATAAACAAAAAACATGACAAATCGTCAAACACCCTTGTGCATCCCCTTTGTGCTCGCAAATCTTTGCCTTACGCTTACGACTACTCCTACGTGGTGCTTCCCCTGTGGCTGCAGCAGAGGTAGTGGCAGGTTGCTCTTTTTTTTATTATTCGTTCATGGGATTTGGGCATCACTGGCGAGTCCAGCCTTTATTGATCCCTAATTGCCCTTGAGAAGGTGGTGGTGAGCTGCCTTCTTGAACCATTGCAGTCCGTGTGGTGAAGGTTCTCCCACAGTGCTGTTAGGAAGGGAGTTCCAGGATTTTGACCCAGCGACGATGAAGGAACGGTGATATATTTCCAAGTCGGGATGGTGTGTGACTTGGAGGGAAACGTGCAGGTGGTGTTGTTCCCATGTGCCTGCTGCTCTTGTCCTTCTAGGTGGTAGAGGTCGCGGGTTTGGGAGGTGCTGTTGAAAAAGCCTTGGCGAGTTGCTGCAGTGCATTCTGTGGATGGTACACACTGCAGCCACATGCGCCAATGGTGAAGGGAGTGAATGTTTAGGGTGGTGGATGGGGTGCCAATCAAGTGGGCTGCTTTGTCCTGGATGGTGTCAAGCTTCTTGAGTGTTGTTGGAGCTGCACTCATCCAGGCAAGTGGAGAGTATTCCATCACACTCCTGACTTGTGCCTTGTAGATGGTGGAAAGGCTTTGGGGAGTCAGGAGGTGAGTCACTCACCGCAGAATACCCAGCCTCTGACCTGCTCTTGTAGTCACAGTATTTATGTGGCTGGTCCAGTTAAGTTTCTGGTCAATGGTGACCCCCAGGATCTTGATGGTGGGGGATTCGACAATGGTAAGGGGAGGTGGTTAGACTCTCTCTTGTTAGAGATGGTCATTGCCTGGCACTTGTGTGGTGCTAATATTACTTGCCACTTATGAGCCTAAGCCTGGATGTTGTCCAGGTCTTGCTGCATGCGGGCACGGACTGCATCATTATCTGAGGGGTTGCGAATGGAACTGAACATGGTGCAATCATCAGCGAACGTCCCCATTTCTGACCTTATGATGGAGGGAAGGTCATTGATGAAGCAGCTGAAGATGGTTGGACCAAGGACACTGCCCTGAGGAACTCCTGCAGCAATGTCCTGGGGCTGAGATGATTGGCCTCCAACAACCACTACCATCTTCCTTTGTGCTCGGTATGACTCCAGCCACTGGAGAGTTTTCCCATTGACTTCAATTTTACTAGGGCTCCTTGGTGCCACACTCGGTCAAATGCTGCCTTGATGTCAAGGGCAGTCACTCTCACCTCACCTCTGGAATTCAGCTCTTTTGTCCATGTCTGGACCAAGGCTGTAATGAGGTCTGTGGCCGAGTGGTCCTGGCGGAACCCAAACTGAGCATCGGTGAGCAGGTTATTGGTGAGTAAGTGCCGCTTGATAGCACTGTCGACGACACCTTCCATCACTTTGCTGATGATTGAGAGTAGACTGATGGGGCGGTAATTGGCCGGATTGGATTTGTCCTGCTTTTTGTGGACAGGACATACCTGGGCAATTTTCCACATTGTTAGGTGGATTCCAGTGTTGTAGCTGGACTGGAACAGTTTGGCTAGAGGCGCGGCTAGTTCTGGAGCACAAGTCTTCAGCACTACAGCCGGGAGATTGTCGGGGCCCATAGCCTTTTCTGTATCCAGTGTACTCAGCAGTTTCTTGATATCACGTGGAGTGAATCGAATTGGCTGAAGACTGGCTTCTGTGATGGTGGGGATATCAGGAGGAGGCCGAGATGGATCATCCACTCGGCACTTCATGCCCTGACTGATTAGATGCTTTGGGCCGACGCCCTCTGGGTTTCAGTGCCCCTGAGGGCCCCTCCAAAGACTGCTCCACCTGCCCCTGTGCAGGGCAGACTTGACCACCTGGAGAGGAGGCAGCATTGCGGGTACTGGTTGAGGGGTGGAAACGGGAGAGACATGGGAACAGTTTGAGTGGCGTCCCCACTTCCATGTCCACTTTCGCCATCATTCCTCTCCTGGGCAAGGCCCACATCACTCCTACCTCCCTACTGGACGACAGTTTGGAGGACATGTGTGAAGCCTTGTAAGGCCAGTGATAGTGTATCTGCCTGCTTGCTTAAGGCGGCAGAAAGTTGCTCACCCTGAGTCCGAAGGGCCATTGTCAGGGCCTCAATGGACTCATTGGGTGAGCTGTGCTTGAAACTCGATGGAGGCTAGCCTTCCCTCCATCACAGACATTCCCGCAGTTACCCGCGACATTATCTCAGAGATGCCCTCATGTCCCTGTGACAGTATCTCAGAGATTCCCTCCTGTATCTGTGCCACCATTCCACTCATGCAGGAGTTGGACTCCTCCATCCTCTGCGTGATTGTGGAGAGTGCGCGTGGCACCTGTGCTGCTGCCCCTCAATAATTCTCCTTTTAAAGGATGGCCCCCAGGGTTCAGCATCTGTGGCCAGCTGAGCAGAGCCTGGAGAGGAGTGCTCCCACCGATGCGGACTCTCCATAGCTGCCCCTGCCACCAGTGTCTGCTCTTGCTCACATGTGTGCGGTGACTCACGATGTGCGACCCCAACTAAGTGACGACGGGGACCCACGAAGTTGTGTGTATCTGCACTGGTGGATGGCTCTCCCAGATGTGATAGTGCCCCCTCAGAGGCCGGCAGGCCCTCTGAGGAATCGCCCTCTGCCATCACAGCAGTCGCTGAAAGCCATGTAAGAGAACAGATGGCAACATTAAGCATGATGACAGATGTTGAGGTGCTGAAGATGGCAAGGCATGTTAATGTCATTTGCTATTGTGAGTGCTGAATGTTAAAGTTCTGTCACCAGCCGTTTGTCAGGGGCCAGTCTCAGCGTCCTCGACGGACAGGCACTCGAGGGTCCGGCTCACTTCAAGACCCTCCTGTTCCGCGTCGGTGAGGACGAACTGATGTTGCGGCCCCCCTCCGGTCTTCGCCCTCTCCCGTGCATTCTGTGCTCTCTTCTCCTATAAGGGGAGAAGGTAGAGAGGCGTGAGTGAGGGATGGTGACATGGCCAACCGATGAATGCATTGGTTTGGGTGAGGCTGAATGTGAAAAAGATGCATCAGAGGGTGAGTATGAGACAGAGCCATGACATTGTATGAGGATTGGGTGGAGTGGTAGTGGTGGGATGAGTACTGGGGAGGTGAGTAAGTGCAGGTAAGTTGAGGATGAGGTTTGAATGGGTGCGAGGAGTGATGTGATAGAGTAGTGTTGGCAGTGCAGAGTGAGTTGGGGAGTGGGGGCGGTGATGTGGAAGATGGAGTGTAGGAGAATGAGTAAGTGTACTCACTTTGGCTGACCTAGTTAGGTCACTGAAGCGCTTCCTGCACTGGATCCAGGTGCAGGAGACATTGCAGCTGCTGGTGACCTCCTCTGCCACCTCGAGCCAGGCCTTCTTGGTGGCAGAGGCAGGCCACTTCCTCCCGTCCGCCGGGTAGAAAATCTCCCGCCTCCTCCTCACACGTTAAATCTGGGAGAGCCTTTCCCCTGGTTTGCTCCATGCTGCACTTTTGGTTGGTTGCTGCAGGAGCATCATTGGAGGACTGCCCCTTTAAATAGGGCTCCTCCAGCTGACATCCTGTGATGCGGATGTGCAGTCTGCCCGCTGCGCAGGTTGACGACAGGAAACCCGGAAGCCACGGTAAGTACCTTCAATTTAACTGCAGTCACGTGGGGAACGGACCGATTTCACTGGGTGGGTTACCCAGGTGCCCAGTTGCCCCCCCCCCCCCCCACCCGCTGCCATCCCACCTACCTGGTATTATCGGGGCCTATGCCTCTACTTTTAAAGCCCAGGATCCCATATGCTTTTTTAACTGAATTCTCACCTTGTCTTGCCACCTTCAAAGCTTTGTGTACAGACATCCCAAGGTCTCTCTGTTCCTGCACCTCCTTTAAAATTGTACCGTTTAGTTTATATTGCCGCTCCTCGTTCTTCCTACCAAAATGCATCACTTCACACTTCTCTGCATTAAATTTCATCTGCCATGTGTCTGCCCATTTCACCACTCTGTCTGTGTCTTCCTGAAGTCTGTTATTGTCCTCCACATTGTTTACTACATTTCCAAGATTCGTGTCATCTGCAAATTTTGAAATTATACCCTCTATACCCAAGTCCAGGTCATTAATATATATCAAAGAGAGCAGTGGTCCTAATACTGACCCTTGGGGAACACCACTGTATACTTCCCTCCAGTCTGAAAAACAACCGTTCACCACTACTCTCTGCTTTCTGTCCCCTAGCCAATTTTGTTTCCATGCTGCCACTGTCCCTTTAATCCCATGGGCTTTAATTTTGCTAACAAGTCTATTATGTGGTACTTTATCAAATGCCTTTTGAAAGTCCTTTTACACAACATCAGCCGCACTACCCTCATCATCCCTCTCCGTTACTTCATCAAAGAACTCTATCAAGTTCGTCAAACATGATTTTCCTTTAACAAATCCGCACTGACTTTCATTTATTAGTCGACACTTTTCCAAGTGCCAATTAATTTTGTCCCAAATTATTGTCACTAAAATTTCCCCACCACCGACGTTAGGCTGACTGACCTGCAATTGCCCGGTTTATCCCTCTCCCCTTTTTTGAACAGGGCTGTAACATTTGCAATCCTCCAGTCTCCTGGCGCCACTCCCTTATCTAAGGAGGATTGGAAGATTGTGGCCAGAGCCTCCACAATTACCACTCTTGCTTCCCTCAGTAACCTAGGATGTATCCCATCTGGACCGGGTGAATTTTCTACTTTTAAGTACCTCCTCTTTATCTATTTTTATCCTATCCAATATCGCTACTACCTCCTCCTTTACTGCTACAATGGCAGCATCCTCTTCTCTAGTGAAGACTGATGCGAAGTATTCATTTAGTGCCTCAGCCTCCACAAGAACATCTCCTTTTTGTCCCTAATTGGCCCCACCCTTCCTTTGGCTACCCTTTTATTATTTATATGTTTATAAAAGACTTCTGGGTTCCCTTTTATGTTAGCAGCTAATCTTTTCTCATTCTCTCTCTTTGCCCCTCTTATTCCTCTGTGCTTTCTGTATTCAGCTTGGTTCTCTACTGTATTATGGGTCTTACATTTATCATAAGTCTCCTTTTTCTGTTTCAACCATGGAGTGGTTAACCATGTCAAAGGCTGCAGACAGGATGAGGCAAATGAGGAGGGATAATGCACCATGGTCATAGTCACAAGTGATGTCATTTGTGACTTTGATTAATGTCATTTCAGGGGCAGAAACCTGATTAGAGGAATCCAAACATGGAAAAATGGGCATGGATTTGGAAGGTGACAACATATTCAAAGACTTTGAAGAGGAATAAAGTTGGAGATGGGGCAGTAGTTTACAAGGACAGAGGGGTCAAAGCTGTCTTTTTTGAGGAAGTGGTGATTATTTCTGATTTTGAATGGAGGAGGGACAGTACCTGAGGAGAGTGAATCATTTACAATGTAGCTAGCATGGGGGCCAGGAAGGGAAACTGGATGGTCAGCGGTTTAATGGGAATGGGCTCAAGGAAGAATGTGAGTCTCATGGACAGGGTGAGCTTGGTGGGGGCATGAATGGAGATAGGAGAGAATCTAGAGAAAGACATGGGCTCAGGTCCAGGGCAGATGGGGTCCTGAGGGAGGTTTGACTTGGTGGGCAAGGAGAAAGGGGGAAGCAGAAGAGGCAGCTGAACGGATGGTCTCCATCTTACTGACAAAGAATTTCATGACCTCCTCGTATCTGTTGTTGGAGGCGAAGGTGAAGAAGGCAGGGGAGATAGGCTTTAGGAGACAATTGGTAGTGGAGAAAAGAAGCCGGGAGTTTGGTCTCCGGAATGATCCTGGAGTAGTGAGTGGTTTTGGCAAATTCAGGGATAAAGGGGGATCGCATGGAAGCTCTGCTCAAAAGCCGTAGATCTAAAATCAACTGAGGTTTACTATTTATCTTCCTTTTAAAATCTCGGGTCCATAGAAATTTAATTGGAATAAACAACAGCTTTTGTTCTGCTAGATGGAAAGAAAAAAGTCCTCGTGTTGTCTACGGTTGCACAATCTTAGCCAATATTTGAGCATTGATCAAAAAAAAACATTGAACCTGAGACATTGGAAAAACTACCCACCTCCTAAATGACATTGCTGCTGCAAAGTTTTAGAAGATCAAACAGATTCCTGATCTAAAAGCCCAGACACCTTGAAACCCCTCGTCAGACCAACTTGTCAAGACTTTACCCACTGTTTGGGAAGAATGTCTGGATTATTCACCACAGAGAAAAATTGATCAAAATGTCAAATGGAACACTTGGGGATGGGGGACCTCGTGTGTACTCCAGAAAAAGCCAGAAAAATCGTATTACTATAGCTATAGGCAGAGGCCTCAACATGGATAACATGCAGCAGCAAATCATTGAACAGCATGAGGATGATGATGCACAGCAGCCTTCAGCAGCACATCAGGCACAACAGTCAGCAAGTCAGGTGCATATAGACATGGTTTGGTTCAGTCGAGTTAGTTCAGTCATCTGTAGAGTTGGGCAGCCTCACAACTTTCTGTGTGAAAAAACTTCTTCTACCTTCTGTTCTAAATCCGGTCAGAAATGGGGATGTTCGCTGATGATTGCACAGTGTCCAGTTCCATTCGCAATCCCTCAGATAATGAAGCAGTCCATGCCCGCATGCAGCAAGACCTGGACAACATCCAGGCTTGGGCTGATAAGTGGCAAGTAACATTCACGCCACACAAGTGCCAGGCAATGACCATCTCCAACAAGAGAGAGTCTAACAACCTCCCCTTGACATTCAATGGCATTACCATCGCCGAATCCCCCACCATCAACATCCTGGGGGTCACCATTGACCAGAAACTTAACTGGACCAGCCACATAAATACTGTGGCTACAAGAGCAGGTCAGAGGCTAGGTATTCTGTGGTGAGTGACTCACCTCCTGACTCCCCAAAGCCTTTCCACCATCTACAAGGCACAAGTCAGGAGTGTGATGGAATACTCTCCACTTGCCTGGATGAGTACAGCTCCAACAACACTCAAGAAGCTCGACACCATCCAGGACAAAGCAGTCCACTTGATTGATACTCCATCCACCACCTTAAACATTCACTCCCTCCACCACTGGCACACCGTGGCTGCAGTATGTACCATCTATAAGATGCACTGCAGCAACTCGCCAAGGCTTCTTTGACAGCACCTCCCAAACCCGACCTCTACCACCTAGAAGGACAAGCACATGGGAACACCACCACCTGCATGTTCCCCTCCAAGCCACGCACCATCCCGACTTGGAAATATATCGTCATTCCTTCATCGTCGCTGGGTCAAAATCCTGGAACTTCCTACCTAACAGCACTGTGGGAGGACCTTCACCACACAGCTCACCACCACCTTCTCAAGGGCAATTAGGGATGGGTAATAAATGCTGGTCTTGCCAGCGACACCCCCATCCCATGAATCAATTTTAAAAAATCTTACATTTAATATTGTATTTTTGATCCCTCAACTACTGGAAACAGTCTGGTTCTATCTACCCTATCATAATTTTAAATCCTTATATCATATTACCCTGTTTAACAACAAAAAACCCAATTTTTCAAGTCTTCATATTTGCATTTTCCCATATCAAGCAGCGTCCTAATGAATCTGCATTGTACCCTCTCTAAAGCCTCTATTTCCTTCCCATAATGTGGACCCTAATAATGCACAGAGAACTCTGAGGCCCAGAGCTGCTCGTGGTCATCCTCCAAGACCATCTGAGTTGTCCTGAGGAATCTCAGCAGCCTTCAACCCCCCAAGCTGTAGCCACTGGGGAAACACTTCGTAGCAGCACCACGATTGGAAAACTAACACACAAGAAAGGCACTAAGGGCTTGCACAAGGGTGATTAGACAAATCTTTTTGTCAATACTGACTTGATTTGTTTGATCAATTTGGTTTTTGTTCTGGATTTGGTGTTGGTGTTTGTCTTTGTAGCGAAGTGAGGGCAAGACTCATGTCTGGAGTGAAGCATTGTGAGACTGTTGTTGAGTGGGGAATGGGAGGGATGATGTAGTTGAAGTGCTCCTTGATGAGCTTGTCTCTGAGAGCTCGGACATATAGGAGATCTGGTGGTCGCTGCCTCTCCTCCTCCCGTTCCTCTTCCTCCTTGTCCTGCTCCTCCTCCTGTACTTGTTGCTACCCAGGTGGAGGTAAGGGGTGGTCCCTCATGATGGCGAAGTTGTGGAGCATGCAGCAGATGACGACAAATCTGGACACCCGCTCTGCAATGCAAAGATCCTCTGGAATGATACAGGCAGCAGAAGCATTGCTTCAGCATGCTGATTGTTTGCTCGTTAATGTTCCATGTAACGGCATGACATTCGTTGTAGGCGTGCTCTGCAGCTGTGCGTGGGTTCCTGACTGGAGTCATGAGCCAGGTCTGGAGGAGATATCTCTTGTCGCCCAATAGCCAGCATGAAATGTGGTGGCCTGGTTGGAATAAAGACGGCACAGAGGACTGGTGCAGGATGAAAGAGTCATGACTGCTGCCGGGGTAGCGGGCACAGACCTGCATGGTGCAAATGGTCTAGAAAGCAAATTTATTTCAATGAACTCATATTCATTTGAATATCAAACCAGTATGTCAGAGTTAGCCACAGTTAGTACCACAGGGAATACTGTTTAAAAAGATTAAGATATTAAGAGATGCTCTTTTTCCTTTTAATCCATATTTTTTGAATATTTATAATTATTTCTCAAGGCTACATTAGGCTGTATCAGCTGTTTCATCTTTCTTCAGGATCCACAGCCAGATCAGCTGAACATCCATCTTTACAAACTGTAGTCAGGAGGTTTAATTAATGGTTGGGGAGGCTTCAACTCACTTTGTCCTTAGCAGGAAAGCAAGATCTAATTGTGGTTCAAATTAGGGTGGTTAATGAACAGAATCCAGAAGCAATTCATCAAAACAAATAGAAGTAAAGCTATATACGTCCTACACCTAACCAGATTTCAACAATGAAGGTGCCTTCAGGGATCCAAGCCTTGTTTACTTGATATTTAATCCATTTTAAGCAATCCATTTAATATCAATTAAATGGAAAGAATGTATTCTCACATTAATTAGCATTTTTCTAATTAATGTAATGTTTTCCAACAAGAAAGAAAGGTAAAAGATCTGAACTGTCCTGTTAGAAGAATGGACCATGGAGGAGAAAGAGGGGGCTCAAAGGATGTGCAGCTTTTTGTAATTAAAATTGCTGTAGTACAACAAAAATCAGGTCAGCAGTAATGTGGATGTGCACTTCACCTCAAACCCCTGTGGTAAGGAAATTGTCCTCTCTGCTGCTTCCTTGTATAGGTTTTGCGATTTATTAATTCTCAGTTGGCTGCATAGTGGGATATCCCACTCAGAAATTAGGGCTAGGTTCAATTCGTAACTGAATTCTCTTTGAGCCTTTGATTAATTATATGATTATATATAAATTATGTTAACCACAGGAATTTATAACCTTAGTCATAAGGTTAGCATACCTTACTTGTATCCAGTTATTTTGTGTGATGCCTCAGTCATAAATCCCTATTCTGGTTAACAGCCTAGATTAATGGTAACAGACCTCTACTGGCAGCCAATACATTAAGCAATAAAGTATACCCCTGTGTACTGTAACAGGGAATTGTGTATGGCTAGATAGATTGAAGAACGAGACCAACAGATCAAATGCTTCAATCGAACAAAGTCTGCTCATTTGCCTGGGTGAGTGCACAGGAATATTCATCTTATTCATGTGGTATCCAGAGTGAATGCTTATGCTACAGAAATCAGTGGAACTTTTTTTTTTAACAATACGGTAATCATATGGCAATGCGTGCAAGTTTTAAAAGATGCTGTCAGCCACATCCTGATAATGATGATGTGGAAAGTGAAATGCATCACTTGTACTGCAAGTGTGGCCAAAACTGGAAACAAAAATAATTTAAAACAATTTCCCACCCTGTAAAAATGAACTGTTTACTCAAACATTTACAGCACAAAAGGAGGCTATTGGGCTCATTAAAGCTGTGCCACTGCTAGTTCTACCATCAAAGTTACCTGCTCTAATCCCATTTTCCTGCCCTTTCCCCATAGCCATTTTGCATTTCCCTTTACAAATATGTATCCAATTCTTTTAAGTGAGGCTATAGTCTTTTCCTCAGTAACCAGCTGTTCTAAAGCATTCTATGTTCTGTCTGTGTGAAAAAGTTTCTTCCAACTTTATTCTTAGAGTGATAGTTCTGATTTGTTGACATTTGCTTCCTGCCAATGTACCTCCTGTACTGGGAGCGTAGGATCGCAGGTTCTCCAACAGGTCTTACCTGCATGCAATAGCTGGCTGATTTTGCTTTTGATGAAACCGGTAAGCTGCAGCTGAGTTTGACGCGTTTTCAGGGTTTGGCGCCGGCAGTTCAGCAAGAAAATGTTAACAAGGTCCGAACCCAAACGTGTTTCGGGCCTCCCGACGTCTACGGTGTGTGGGCGCTGAGGGCGCACCGCTGACATCGTGCCCATTCGATGCCCAACCCGAAAGTCTCTCCCAATGAGCGGGGAGATGAGGGATGAAAAATCCATCAACTCCACAAGCGAGGCGCGTCAGAAGTCGACAGTAAAAGTGGTGGGTTTAACAACACTGGGGAGGGTCTAGTCAGTGACCAGTAGTGGGTCACGGTGTTTTTGTGGGGCCAGGGCGTTTTATTTGTGGGCCCATTCCCCCTTCCATGGGGGGCACTCACTGATATTACGTAAATGGTTTGACATTGGAATATAGTGCTAAAGGTCAAACTTTAACTGAACTGGCTAGTGGTTGAGGGACTGGCAATCCTACCCTCGTATTATCATAAGCAACATGGGCCAGGAAATTCCTCGGAACTGCTCCCATTCCGCTGGAGTCCAGCAAAGTAACGCTGGCGGAGTAGAAGCAGCTCCAAGGAATTTCCCAGCCATAGTGTTTATACCACTAAAAGTATCCTTATTGGATGGCATGTAATTTTCTGCCTACTGGTAGCTGAACAGTGAAATTAGCAACATTCTGAATATCTGCCCATTTATAACTATGGGCTAACAATTCAAAACTAGTGTTCATGTTTATTTTTACTATGAACGGGTAGTAACTCCATTACAAAAAGAGTTTTATTCCATTCAGTCAGAAAAATTAGGACTGTGATATTTTCTACAACAATTTGCATCTATATAGCACCTTTAACATAGTAAAATGTCCCAAGGCGCTTCACAGGAGCAATATCAAACAAAATTTGACACCGAGCCACATAAAGAGATATTAGGACAGGTCAAAGAGATAGGTTTTAAGGAGCGTCTTAAAGGAGGAGGAAGAGGCGGAGGGGTTTAGGGATGGAATTCATACAAATATGCTCCTATAAACATGGAACTGCTTTTGACATTGCTCTCCTTGTTGAATGAAACATTCAGTGTCATATTTCACACCACATGTTTTACAAATGTAATGGAAGGTATAGCAATTTTTCAGAGGTGAAATGAGATAACAGTGAAGGATGGTGCAGAGTTCAGTAGAGCACAAACTGATACAAGATCATGAGTGACAGGAATAGTGTACACACACTGATTGGGAGTCCATGCCCTTCTATAGGGTCTTGGCCAGATTAGAAATTACAAACCAGAAGAAGAATTTGTTTTTGTCATTTTTCATTTAGAACAATGAACTGAAAGATAAATAGTGAGATTCTTCAACCAGATATATACTGTATTAATCAGTCAAGCTTTTAGATCCTGAGAAAGGAAACTGCTTCATTAATTGATTGAATATATTATTGACCAGAGCATAAAAGCACTTAGCACTTTGATATTTTCAGCAGTGTATTTAATCTATTGTAATACTTACTGTTATATCCTGGATAACCCATTAATGAATTCTGCCCTGTCTGCAAGAACAATATGAAAGTAGCCAGAAAAAAGATCCTTTCCCATTGCTCTGAATAAAGACAATTTCATGAAACGAATCCTGCAGGTTCCAACACATGATGGTGACAGAGAGGAGGGACTATGCATGCTGTTGGTGCATGGGATAATTGATACAGCTCAGTTATGAGTTTGATTAACAGCTGAGAGATATGTTAATGCTGTCATGGTGCAGGAGGTAAAAGTTTTCAGATATCTGTTAAGGCCACAAGAATATAGGTTTAAGAGTGCTCTGCTATTTTGAGTAATGGAGAGTCAGGAACAATACAAGCAAAGGGCAAACCAACTCCTGGAATTTCTATATGGGCTCTCCCAATCGTCTGGGGGCTTCCGCTGATCTTCGCCAAAGTTATGACAGTGATTAGGAGAACCCCGTGTGGAAATTCAACGCACAGGTGCTCAGTTCCATTTGCAATTCCTCAGATAATGAAGCAGTCAATGCACGCATGCAGCAAGACCTGGTCAACATCCAGGTTTGGAGTGATAGGTAGCAAGCAACATTCGTGCCACACAAGTGTCAGGCAATGACCATCTCCAACAAGAGAGAGCCTAACCACCTCCTCTTGAGATTTAATAACATTATCATCACTGTGTCCCCCACCATCAACATCCTGGGGGTCACCATTGACCAGAAACTCAACTGGACCAGCCAAATAAATGCCATGACTACTGGAACAGGTCAGAGGCTGGGCATTCTGTGGTGAGTGACTCACCTCCTGACTCCCCAAAACCTCTCCACCATCTACAAGGCACAAGTCAGGAGTGTGATGGAATAGTCGCCACTTGAGTGGATGAGTGCAGCTGCAACAGCACTCAAAAAGCTCAACATCATCCAGGATAAAGCAGTCGGCTTGATTGGTATGCCATCCACCTGCTTAAACATCCACTCCCTCCACCATCGGCGTACAGTGGCTGCAGTGTGTACTACCTACAGGATTCACTGCAGCAACTCGCCAATGCTTTTTCAGCAGCACCTCCCAAACCCGCAACCTCCATCACCTATCAGGACAAGGGCAGTAGGAGCATGGGAACACCATCGTCTTCAAGTTTCCCTCCAAGTCGCACGCATAGGAACAGGAGTAGGCCATTTAGCCCCTTGAGCCTGCTCTGCTGTTCAATTAGATCATGACTGATGTGTATCTTAACTCCATCAACCTGCCTTGGTTCTGTAACCCTTAATACCTTTGCCTAACAAAAATTATCAATCTTAGTTTTGTCATTTTCAATTGACCTAGCCTCAACAGCTTTTTGGGGGAGACAATTCCAAATTTTCACTACCCTTTATGTGAACAAGTGCTTTTTGACATCACAAGCAAAAGCAAAATACTGTGGATGCTGGAAATCTGAACTAAAATCAGAAAATGCTGGAAACACTCAGCAAGTCCGAAAGGTCTTTGACTTGAAACCTTAACTCTGTTTCTTTTTCCACAGATGCTGCCTGACTTGCTGAGTAGTTCCAGCATTTTCTTTTCTTTCTGACATCGCACCTGAATGGCCTAGCTCTAATTTTAAGGCTATGCCTCGTTGTTCTGGACTCTCCCACCAAAGGAAATCATTTGTCCTTATCTACCCTATCAAATCTTTTAAATCATTTTAAACACATCATCCTGACTTAGACATGTATCGCCATTCTTTCATTATCGCTGGGTCAAAATCTTGGAACTCCCTACCTAACAGCATTGTGAGAGAACCTTCACCACATGGACTACAGCGGTTCAAGAAAAAAGGCCCACCACCACCTTCTTAAGGACAACTAGAGATGGGCAATAAATGCTGGCATTGCCAGCGATATCCACATCCCTAGAATGAATAGTAAGAGAAAGTGTCTCCAAACCAAGCTATTGAGAAATCCAGACAAATAAAGTTTCTGTTTGGCCAAAATGGGGTGCATATTCTGTCCTCCTACCAAAGTCCAGAGACCTTTGGTGCAGATTGGCAAGAGAAGGCTTATGGGCGCCTGATGTGTGCAGAGAAACTGCTGAAGTTTAACCAACTAATACGATGTAGCTAAACAGAACAGAGCATGGATAGGCTTTCTGCTGCTTGTCTAGCTTGGAAACCACCCCCCCACCACCACCGCAGCAGCATCTGTTAGCGCACCAGCTTGCAGGATGATCTGGAGTTGAGTTCAAAGAATCCTTGCTCTCAATGACACATCTACCCTTCCTGGTCCTATTAATGGCGGCTCAGTCATCAACAATGATGACTACACTGATGATTATTCACACAATCAATCAGTCTATCTGCAATCAACACATTGCTGCTGTTCATTTTTCTGCACTTGCCAATTCTACTTCAAGAGATCAATTGTAAACAATTTTACAACACCGAGTTATAGTCCAACGATTTTATTTGAAATTTACAAGCTTTCGGAGGCTTCCTCCTTCCTCAGGTAAATGTCAGGAACTCCTCGAAGCCTACGCATTTATAAATCACAGAACAATACATGGTGATTACAGATAGTCTTTGCAACTGCCCGTTGCCAAGGCAATCACAGTGTTCAGACAGAGAGGTGTTACCTACCGAGCCCCCGAATATACAGTCAACAAAAAAAACAAAAAAAAAACAAACAGAAAAAAAACAGAGAGAGAGGCAGAAACATCCGGAAGGCAGAGAAAGCCAGCAAATGACCCGTAATATTAAAAACAGATAGCTTTTGTTCGCTGGTGGGGTTATGTGTAGCGTGACATGAACCCAAGATCCCGGTTGAGGCCGTCCTCATGGGTGCGGAACTTGGCTATTAATTTCTGCTCGACGATTTTGCGTTGTCGTGTGTCTCGAAGGCCGCCTTGGAGTACGCTTACCCGAAGGTCGGTGGCTGAATGTCCCTGACTGCTGAAGTGTTCCCCGACTGGGAGGGAACCCTCCTGTCTGGCGATTGTTGCGCGGTGTCCGTTCATCCGTTGTCGCAGCGTCTGCATGGTCTCGCCAATGTACCATGCTCTGGGGCATCCTTTCCTGCAACAAAAGGATTTCAAATAAAATCGTTGGACTATAACTTGGTGTTGTAAAATTGTTTACAATTGTCAACCCCAGTCCATCACCGGCATCTCCACATCAAGAGATCAACACATTGACACTGAAGAAACGCTTCTCACCACCTTGTCTATTCAACCGTGAGAATTTCTCACCTGTCAATATTGACATTACATAATTTGAGGTTGTGGTTGAATGTGGTCCTTATATTTTTTTTGCTGCCGACCCAACTTCTACTCACCTTGTTTAATCTGCTGTACAAGATTCTTTTTGCTATTCTGAAGTCTTCCATTCAGGTCAGATCAGCACAGCTCTTATCAGCATGACATTGAGGCTGTTGGTCTTGAGCTTGCAAAGATCTCTCAGTTGATAAGTTTGCTGCAACGCTTTTATCTCTTCATCTCTTCCTCCTCTGACATGGAAAACAATCAGTGTGCGAATGGATTTCAGTGAAGTTTGTTTGTGTCAAGCCATTTCTTTCCTCTCACTCTTCAGTTCATGCTCCTTTTGGCTAGTCAAGTCCAAACATGGACAGAAGAGCTGAATTCCAGAGGTGAGGTGAGAGTGACTGCCCTTGACATCAGGACAGCATTTGACTGAGTGTGGCACCAAGGAGCCCTAGTAAAACTGAAGTCAATGGGAATCAGGGGGAAAACTCTCCAGTGGCTGGAGTCATACCTAGCACAAAGGAATATGGTAGTGGTTATTGGAGGCCAATCTTCTCAGCCCCAGGACATTGCTGCAGGAGTTCCTCAGGGCAGTGTCCTAGGCCCAACCATCTTCAGCTGCTTCATCAATGACCTTCCCTCCATCATAAGATCAGAAATGGGGATGTTCGCTGATGATTGCACAGTGTTCAGTTCCACTCGCAACCCCTCAGATAATGAAGCAGTCCGTGCCCACATACAGGAAGACCTGGACAACATCCAGGCTTGGGCTGATAAGTGGCAAGTAATATTCACGCCAGACAAGTGCCAGGCAATGACTATCTCCAACAAGAGAGAGTCCAACAACCTCCCCTTGACATTCAACGGCATTACCATCGCCGAATCCCCCACCATCAACATCCTGGGGGTCACCATTGACCAGAAACTTAACTGGACCAGCCACATAAATACTGTGGCTACAAGAGCAGGTCAGAGGCTGGGTATTCTGCAGCGAGTGACTCACCTCCTGACTCCCCAAAGCCTTTCCACCATCTACAAGGCACAAATCAGGAGTGTGATGGAATACTCTCCACTTGCCTGGATGAGTGCAGCTCCAACAACACTCAAGAAGCTCAACACCATCCAGGACAAAGCAGCCCGCTTGATTGGCACCCCATCCACCACCTTAAACATTCACTCCCTTTACCACCGGCACACTGTGGCTGCATGTGTACCATCCACAGGATACACTGCAACAACTCGCCAAGGCTTCTTTGACAGCACCTTCCAAACCCGCGACCTCTACCACCTAGAATGACAGGGGCAGCAGGCACATGGAAATAATACCACCTTCACATTCCCCTCCAAGTTACACACCATTCCAACTTGGAAATATATCGCCGTTCCTTCATCATCGCTGGGTCAAAATCCTGGAACTCCCTACCTAACAGCACTGTGGGAGAACCTTCACCACACGGACTGCAGCGGTTCAAGAAGGCAGCTCACCATCACCTTCTCAAGGGCAATTAAGGATGGGCAATAAATGCTGGCCTTGCCAGCGACGCCCACATCCCATGAACGAATTTAAAAAAAAGTCAAAAATGGTAGACAATTTCAGAAAGCAGTCCATGATCATCACTGAAGAATCGCTGCAAAATCTTCACTTTCCAGTGCCACACTGGACACTGCTGTAATCAGAGATCCTGAGTTTGCAATTGCCATAGTTCTAAATTAGAAGTCCTTATGCAAATGATTAGTTTGCACTTGGCTAACCAGTCTCTCCCAAACACATTAACTTTTTGTCTGACTCTACTCTTTCACCTTCCCAGCATGAGTGATCTTACCCACAGCAATACACTGGCTGGTCTGGCTTTTCAGGTCATGTAGGTATGCAAGTTATGTCTAGATTGCAGTCAAGAAGAAAGTCAACATCAAAGGTGGTGGTAGAGTGAGAGGAGGGAATCTATGATAGAATAAACATATATGGACTCTAGATGAAATGGGCTTGATAAACCGAATGGTTCAGGTTTTTATGTTCTTAAGATTCCCCTGGACTATACTAGTCACTACCCCAAACCAGAAACTTTTCCACTTTTCATCAGCCTCTCTTTTCTATTGCTCGGACACTGTTCAATCCAACTAGCTAATTTGCTATTATTTCCAGGAACGTTAATCTTCTTTATAAGCCTGACCTGTATCACTTTCAGAATTGAGAGCTCCATTTTACTGTATTTGTAATTTGTTCCAGAAGGCATTGTTCACCAGGATCACAATACTTGGATTTGATCTACTGTGTATCGATTTAATATTATGTGTGGTTGAGAGCAACAAAACACTATCAAAAATGAGCATGTGAAACTCAAAAGCTGGTACTTTTTTGCTTACTTCAACAATTCTAAAATATTTCAAGTAAATCAAATAACATTTTTCAAGTGATTAATTTTTTTTCAAATATTGTTAGATATGTTTTCTGCAGAGTATTGAGGAGTTTCTGCAAGATGGAAAATGTAGTCCTGAGCCTAGAAATTACTTTTGGTTACATTAATATATGAGTGCTTATCTTGTTCATATGACATTCTTTCATTTGCAATTTTATCATGAGTATTAACCTATTATTTTAAATGGGTTAATACTTCAGTTAAAATAGTAGACAGCAAAATATCATACAAATGCTTTAAGTATTAATAACACAAATAGCAATTTCTGGACGATAGAATAAATTGCATTCTGGATTAAATTAGATCATGGGAACATAGGAACAGGTGAAGGCCATTCAGCCCCTCGAGCCTGTTCCACCATTAAATGAGATCATGGCTAAGCTGTATCCTAACTCCATCCACCTGCCTTGGCTCCATAATCCATAGCCATACCCTTGGCTAGCAAAAATCTATCGATCTCAGATTTAAATTGAGCTAGCATCTACTGCTTTTTGTGGGAGAGAGCACACTTCTGCCACCCTTTGTGTGAAGAAGTGTTTCCTATCTTCTCTCCTGAATGGCTTGGCTCTGATTTTAGCAGCTCTACTGCTGTTGGAGAGGGTTTAAACTAGAGTGGCAGGGGGATGGGAACCTGAGCGGGGAGTCAGAAGAGAGTAAAGTTGAGA
Organism: Heptranchias perlo; assembly: GCF_035084215.1. Taxonomy (NCBI): domain Eukaryota; kingdom Metazoa; phylum Chordata; class Chondrichthyes; order Hexanchiformes; family Hexanchidae; genus Heptranchias; species Heptranchias perlo. The sequence goes on from NC_090326.1 coordinate 124,015,738, forward strand.
GAAGCAACAGAGGGGAGGACCCAGGGGAAATTTACAATAAAAATAGTACAAATAGTTGTTCAAGAACAAGTGAAAGGGAAAAGTGTAGAGCAGCAGAAAGAAAGTGTACTTTAGACACTACAGATAAAGTGAAAACTAGAAGGTGTAAAGCGATTAACCCAGCATCAAAGCTGAAGGTCGGGGGCTAAGGTGTGTGGCCCAACTAAGAGTTCTATATACAATCGCACAGAGTATAAGGAATAAATTAAATGAGCTACAGGCACAAATTCAAATTGGCGGGTATGACATGATAGATATTACTGAGACATGGCTGCAGGATTGTCAGGATTGGGAACTAAATATACCAGGTTATAAGGTCTACAGGAGAGATAGGGAAAATGGAAGAGGGGGAGGAGTAGCCTTAGTGATTAGAGATGAAATCACTTCAATGATAAAGGAGGATATAACGAGGGGTAAGCAGCCAACAGAGACCTTATGGGTTGAATTGAGAAATAGGAAAGGATCTAAGACTATAGTAGGAGTTGTGTATAGGACCCCTGGCAGTAGCTCTGAAGTGCTAGATTGTATAAATGCAGAGATTAGACAAGCGTGTAACAAAGGCATAGTGGTCTGAATGGGGGACTTTAACCTTCACATAGATTGGGAAAAGCAGACTAGCAACTGTCAGAAAGGTAGTGAATTTCTTGAGTGTGTCCAGGATAGTTTTCTACAGCAGAATGTCCAAGAGGCAACAAGGGGGCAAGCCATACTAGATTTAGTAATGAGTAATGAACCAGATTTAGTTAACAGCTTAACTGTGTGTGAGCATCTATCCAATAGCGATCATAACATGATCGAGTTCAAGGTAGTGTTTCAAAGGGAAAAAAGTGAATCAGCTGCTAAGATTCTAGACTTGGGCAAGGCCGACTTCAATGGGATGAGACAGAAACTGTCCACAGTAAACTGGGCAAATCTGTTAATGGGTAAAACGACTGATGATCAGTGGGAAATGTTTAAAGAAACATTTAACGTGATACAGAATCGGTTTATACTCCCGAGGGGCAAGAACTCTACTTGCCAAAAAAAACAGCCATGGAAAACTAAAGAGGTAAGGGACAGTAAAAGACATAAGGAAAGGGCATACAAAAAGGCAAAAAATAGCACAGATCCTGGTGAATGGGAAAGATACAAAGATCAACAAAGGGTCACAAAACAGATCATAAGAGCTACAAAATAAGAGTATGAAAAGAAACTTGCAAGGGATATCAAAACCAATGTGAAGAACTTTTATAGTTATATTAGGAAAAAGAGGGTGGTCAGGAGCAGTGTTGGCCCCTTGAAAACTGAAAGTGGGGATATTGTCATTGACAATGGGGAAATGGCGGACATGTTGAATAATTACTTTACGTCAGTATTTACAGTCGAAAAAGAGGATAGCATGCCGGAAATCCCAAGAAAACTAATATTGAATCGGGGACAAGGACTCAATAAAATTAACATAAGTAACACAACAGTAATGAAGAAAATAATAGCACTAAAGAGTGACAAATCCCCAGGACCAGATGGTTTCCATCCCAGGGTTTTAAAGGAAGTAGGTGAGCACATTGCAGATGCCCTAACTATAATCTTTCAACGTTCTCTAGATTCAGGAACTGTCCCTCTAGATTGGAAAATTGCACATGTTACTCCGCTTTTTAAGAAAGGAGAGAGAGGGAAACCAGGGAATTATAGACCAGTTAGCCTAACATCTGTTGTGGGGAAAATGCTGGAGTCTATAATTAAGGATAGGGTGACTGAACACCTCGAGAATTTTCAGTTAATCAGACAGAGCCAGCATGGATTTGTGAAAGGTAGGTCGTGCCTGACAAACCTGATTGAATATTTTGAAGAGATGACTAAAGTAGTGGACAGGGGAATGTCAATGGATGTTATTTATATGGACTTCCAGAAGGAATTTGATAAAGTCCCACATAAAAGATTGTTAGCTAAGATAGAAGCCCATGAATTCGAGGGAAAAGTACGGACTTGGTTAGGAAATTAGCTGAGCGAAAGGCGTCAGAGAGTAGGGATAATGGGTAGGTACTCACATTAGCAGGATGTGACTAGTGGAGTCCCGCAGGGATCTGTCTTGGGGCCTCAATTATTCACAATATTTATTAACGACTTAGATGAAGGCTTAGAAAGTGTCATATCTAAGTTTGCCGATGACACAAAGATTGGTGGCATTGTAAGCAGTGTAGATGAAAACATAAAATTACAAAGGAATATTGATAGATTCGGTGAATGGGCAAAACTGTGGCAAATGGAATTCAATGTAGACAAATGTGAGGTCATCCACTTTGGATCAAAAAAGGATAGAACAGGGTACTTTCTAAATGGTAAAAAGTTAAAAACAGTGGATGTCCAAAGGGACTTAAGGGTTCAGGTACATAGATCATTGAAGTGTCATGAACAGGTGCAGAAAATAATCAATAAGGCTAATGGAATGCTGGCCTTTATATCCAGAGGACTAGAGTACAAGGGGGCAGAAGTTATGCTGCAGCTAGACAAAACCCTGGTTAGACCGCACCTGGAGTACTGTGAGCAGTTCTGGGCACCGCACCTTCGGAAGGACATATTGGCCTTGGAGGGAGTGCAGCGTAGGTTTACTAGAATGATACCCGAACTTCAAGGGTTAAGTTATGAGGAAAGGTTACACAAATTGGGGTTGTATTCTCTAGAGTTTCGAAGGTTAAGGGGTGATCTGATCGAAGGTTATAAGATATTAAGGGGAACAGATAGGGTGGATAGAGAGAAACTATTTCCGCTGGTTGGGGATTCTAGGAGTCGGGGGCACAGTCTAAAAATTAGAGCCAGACCTTTCAAGAGTGAGATAAGAAAACATTTCTACACACAAAGGGTGGTAGAAGTTTGGAACTCTCTTCCGCAAATGGCAATTGATGCTAGCTCAATTGCTAAATTTAAATCTGAGATAGATAGCTTTTTGGCAACCAAAGGTATTAAGGGATATGGGCCAAAGGCAGGTATATGGAGTTAGATCACGGATCAGCCATGATCTTATCAATTGGAGGAGCAGGCTCGAGGGGCTGAATGGCCTACTCCTGTTCCTATGTTAAGGTTATGTCACCTTGTCCTAGACTCCCCGACCAGCAGAAAAAGTTTCCCTCTATGAACCTTTATAAAACACTGGTTTGGCCACAACTGGACTATTGTGTCCAATTCTGGTCACCATACTTTAGGAAGGATGTGAAGGCGTTAGAGAGAGTGCAGAAAAGATTTACTAGAATGGTTCCAGGGATGAAGGACTTCAGTTACGTGGAGAGACTGGAGAAGCTGGGATTGTTCTCCTTAGAGCAGAGAAGGTTGAGAGGAGATTTGATAGAGGTGTTCAAAATCATGAGAGGTCTAGACAGAGTAGATACAGAGAAATTGTTCCCATCGGCATAAGGGTCAAGAACCAGAGGAGACAGATATAAGGTGATCGGCAAAAGAATGAAAGGTGACATGAGGAAAAAAATTTTTACACAGCAATTGCTTACGATCTGGAATGCACTGCCCGAGGGGGTGGTGGAGGCAGATTCAATTGTGGCCTTCAAAAGGGAATTGGATATGTACTTGAAGGGAAAAAATTTGCAGGACTACGGAGAAAGGGCGGGGGAGTGGGACTCGCTGGATTGCTCTTGCAGAGAGCCGGCATGGGCTCGACGGGCCAAATGGCCTCCTTCTGTGCTGTAATCATTCTATGATTCTATGATTCTATCCACCCTATCAATTCCTCTCAAAATTTCAAAAACCTCAATCGAATCCTCCCCTTATCGTTCTATAGTCCACGGAATATAAGCCTAGTTTATTTAATCTCTCCTCAAAATTTAACATTCTGGTGAATCTGTGCTGCACTCCTTCCAAGGCCAATATATCCTTTCTAAGGTGCTGTGCCCAGAATTGTACACAGTACTCCAGATATGGTCTAAACAGGGCTTTGTATAGCTGTAGCAAAACATCCTCCCCATTATATTCTAGCCTTCTAGATATAAAGGCTAACGTTCCATTGGCCTTTTTGATTACTTTTTGTACATTTGGTGATCTGTGTACATGGACCCATAAATCTCTTTGGACCTCCACTGTTCCTAGCTTTTCTCCATTTAGGAGGATAGTAATAGACTTCAAGAGGACATAGACAGGCTGGTGGAATGGGCGGACATGTGGCAGATGAAATTTAACGCAGAGAAGTGCGAGATGATACATTTCGGCAGGAAGAATGAGGAGAGGCAATATAAACTAAATAGTACAATTCTAAAGGGGGTGCAGGAACAGAGAGACTTGGGGTATACGTGCACAAATCTTTGAAGGTGGCAGGACAGGTTGAGAAAGCGGTTAAAAAAGCATACAGGATCCTGGGCTTTATAAATAGAGGTATAGAGTACAAAAGCAAGGAAGTTATGTTGAACCTTTATAAAACACTGGTTCAGCCACAACTGGAGTATTGTGTCCAATTCTGGGCACCGCACTTTAGGAAGGATGTGAAGGCCTTAGAGAGAGTGCAGAAAAGATTTACTCGAACGGTTCCAAGGATGAGGGACTTCAGTTACGTGGATAGACTGGAGAAGCTGGGGTTGTTCTCCTTAGAGCAGAGAAGGTTAAGCGGAGATTTGATCGAAGTGTTCAAACTCATGAAGGGTTAAAATAAAGTAAATAAAGTGAAACTGTTCCCATTGGCGGAAGGGTCGAGAACCAGAGGACACAGATTTAAGGTGATTGGCGAAAGAACCAGAGGCGTTGTGAGGAAAAACATTTTTACGCAGCGAGCGGTTATGATCTGGAATGCGCTGCCTGAAAGGATGGTGGAAGCAGACTCAATTGTGGCTTTCAAAAAGGAATTGGATAAATACTTGAAGGGAAAAAATTTGCAGGGCTACAGTGAAAGAGTGGGGGAATGGGACTAGCTGGATTGCTCTTACAAAGAGCCGGCATGGGCTCGATGGGCCGAATGGCCTCCTCCTGTGCGGTAACCATTCTATGATTCTATGATTCTATTTAAAAAATACTCGGATATATCCTTTTTTGGACCGAAATGGATATCCTCACACTTACCTGCGTTGAAATCCATCTGCCACAGATCAGTATGGTATTGCGTTTAGATGCATATGCTTGCTGTCTAGCGCAGTTTGTGACCATTAGATTCTGTAGTTTAGACGCCATTAAGTTCACTAGGCACTAATAAAGATGAATACAACCAGCCAGATTTCCCTGTAGCAGGGCATCTAACGGTGTCTGCCGTGAGTTAGACTTGGCCCTGCACCTTTCAGCTCAAAACAATTTTGCCCACTAAGTTGCTGACAGTGTGAGCTGATTTTAAAATTTTTTAAATCTCCTAAATTCACAACCTGAAGGAATGAGATTCCACACTAATAATAGTTGATTTTCGATGCCGGAGAGGTTGATTGGCAATCATTAATACTTATGTCGTTAAAAGAGTACTTACATTTCTGATTACTAGCCCTAAATATCTGTGGCGGATTTAGTTCATATCTATTGTGCAAATACAGCAACTTCACGACATTCAATACATGTCAATGGTGAAGCCGACAGCGAAATGCCATTTTCACAAAGCTAATAGCAGAGTGGCGCAACTTGGACAGCAACTTTTGGATATTTGCATTTAACCGTGCACCTGCCCCTCACCTGACGTTGCTGTACTATTTGCGCATAAATAACGGAACGCGCCATTAGCCTCACCGTTATTTTGACAGCAAAATCCAGCAAACAGGGCAAATTTTGTGGAGCCCTGCGCTGCTGGTGGGATCTTTAGTGGTCATAAAATCAGGCACATGAGGTTCCAAGCCCAATTTTAAGAGGCATGATTTGGGACCAAATAATTATGCTACCGACACGTACAGCCTGACTTAAATATTTAAATCCCATTCTAAAGTTTAGGATTCCTAATTTTATGAGGTTGGGTTAGACGCCACTCACAGTGCTAGACTTGCCCATAAAAACTGGGCACACAGGCATCTGAGGACCTGCCTGCTAAAGCAGACTTCTTATAAGGTAGGTTTTTTTTTGTGTTTTCATGTTCCTTTTGGTGCATTTTGCTTCCTGAATTAATTGTTTGTTGCTGACTATGCCTCCATTTCTGAACTTTGTATTTTTGCACACCAATAATTTACTTTGTTATTCTTGCATACTGTTGGCTTTGATGTTGCACCTTACAGAGAGGTGAGGATGGGTCTTCCTTTGGGGATGGGCAGTCATTGCCTGCAAGGACGCATCAGCAGGCCCGGGAAGAGTCTCACAGAAAAAGGGCAGCAGAACTCTTCAGCTCCCAAAGGAGCTATTGGACCATCACTTCATGCTAATCAATCCTCTGCAGAGGCATCTTGGGTCTTTGGAAGACCCAATACAGAACCTGTGTTTTGGATTCTGTTGGATCTAATAGATGGCATAGATGAAAGATCTTCATCTCCTCCCCAGCTTCCTCCCCATGAGGCAGAATCCCAGTGGAACTGGCTTCTGCCCCATGTTCTGGTCCGTTCACCGGCAGTTACACGGAGATACACCCTGGATACACCCTGGATACACCCTGGCCTAGGGCAGAATTTTGGACTTATGGCTCATGTAGAGCATAAACACCGACATAGGCCAGTTGGGCCGAATGGCCTGTTTCTGTGTTGTACATTCTATGTAATTTTCAATTGGGTTATTTTTAACTGGAGCTTATGGGAATCCCAGTGAAGTTCAATGTTAATGGGAACTGAAAAGGAACAACTGAAAATGAGAAAGAATCTAAAGTGCTAGAGAAAAAATAGTAAGCTGCTTTATGGGACTAAGAAGAGCAGTAAAATAACAAAAAAGCTTGTGAGATGAATTACTTTTAAAAAAACAGAGAAGTCCCTCAGTAAAAATACCACCATTTAAAAACAGGGCTTTGTATTTATTCTCCAACCAGCATCTACACAAAATAGTCAATAATAGTCCAGTCACCATTAGCCTGGAAAAAAAAGGAAATCAAAACATACAAAAACACTGAGACAGAATCTGCAGATTTCTGAGCAACAAAATGGACAATCGATGAATTGAGACTGCACATTCCTTTTATTAACTGTGTAGCTTTCCACTGACATGGAGCTCAGTGAGTTGAGAGCTGTGTGTCACATCTGAAACCATCACTGCTGATTGGTCAGGAGTGACACTGTGATTTATAAACCATCACAAATAGGGTGTGTGAAATTTCCAGTCTAATCCAACCTCAGCTGAATGCACATCAGGCCAATGCCACAGCAACTGTGACTGCAACTGTATTCAGCCTGATTGGTTCCGGCAGGGATGCTAAGTGTCACATGCTGTATAACCTCTAGGGATTAGACATATTTCTGTTTTCTGTATCTTCCTTGGCTGTAGACTTGTTGCCATGGCATCCCATTTTATGAGGCTATTTGAAGAAAGAGCAAATACATCTGATAAATCCTATCACTTCACCACAAAAATGAATCAGTCAACCTTTTGTTTGTCCACTTTATACTTTCTTTCTGAACTAAATATCATCCTTTGACCTTTTGTTACTGAATAACAAATAACTCTGAATCCTAATCAGTTTAACGAGTTGAATAATAGAATAATAGAAATAATGATGCTTTAAAAGATTTTTTGTTAAATGTATAAATTAACGATTTTAAGTACTTTACATTATAGGTCAGCTTCGATTTATTTGGCCTGCTTTATTTCAAATTTAAAGAGAATTTGCACATTTGCGTTTGGAGACCGTATTTTAAAAATATCCAGAGCGCGTTGCTTTATAGAATCCTGAGGTGCAGTGGCAGCAACTTTAGTCCTGCTGTCAGAATGAGATCATCCTTTACTCAGCTAAGTGGCAAGATCACTGAAGTGCTAAAAATAAATACTATACAGTGTAGACATTTCCTGATAATCCATTGCCTCCAAACGCTCAGAACAATGGGAAGGAGCTGTCATACGAACACCATCCACCTTCAGGTTTCACATATCTATTATCTTTATTATATTAGCACTGTACATTATGAGGGAAACATTAAAAACAAAGCTTATTTAAAATTCAAAAAATTCAGTATTTATTACCAATTATAAATTCCAATAAATGGCGAGAAATTAGTATGAGCCACTAATTCATTCATAATGTTCTGCTGACATTTGTAAACCTCTCTGCTTTCACCCTTGCAGTTTAGGGTGTCATTTAGGAACCAGTCAATTAAATGCCTGCATCAGACTCACTTCCAGTCCACTTTTATCCTGTATATAGATCGCCTGGGACCTAAGAATGATCTCACTGGATGTTGTGGAGAGATATTCAACAACAACAACTTGCATTTATATATCGCCTTAACATAGTAAAACACCCTAAGGTGCTTCACAGGAGTGTTATCAAACACAATTTGACGCCAAGCCACAGGAGGAGATGTTAGGACAGGTTGGTCAAAGAGGTAGGTTTTAAGGAGCATCTTAAAGGAGGAGGAGAGAGAGGTAGAGATGCAGAGAGATTTAGGGAGGGAATTCCAGAGCTTACAACACCAACAACAAATAAGAACTACAAAAGGACAGCAAGTTCTATTCAAACTAGACTGTGTTTTCCAGTGTGAACAGTCCTGTTCAAATGTGATCACCACAAGAATGCCTTTGGCATGGTAGGTGAGTTTACAGAATGTGTAAGTTTAAGAAGTAGAATATTTTCCCCCAATTATATGCTACAACAGCTTAACATGGTAGTAGGGTAGTAGAACTGATCTTTCAGATTTATACATATCAAGAAGAGCAATGGTTCGAACACTGGGGAATATTGTTTATATCCCTGCAGTCTGAAAAAGATCCTTTAACCACTACTCACTGTTTTCTGTCTTTTTAACCACATTCCCTTTAATGCCTTGAGCCCTAATTTTATCTACAAGCCTCCTACACGGCACCTTATCAAATGTCTTTTGAAGATCTATGCGTACAACATCTACTCCATTTCTTTTATTAATTCACTCCATTTTTTTCCTCAAAGGTCTCTATTGAATTTGTCAGATAGGATGTGCTGATTGTCTTTAATTAACCTGGACCTGAAAATCTGTGATTGCCACTTTGCAGACAGCATCCAAATTGCTGGGATCAGGGGCGTTAATATAAAGTAGGTGGGGTGCCCACTACATGGGAGAGGGGGGGTGGACTGACACTGTGTTGATGTGTCTGAGAGCCAGTTCTATGATTGGCTACCCTAGGCGACCTAGCCTTTCAAAATCTTCTTGGCCCTGCTTCCTCCAGGATGAGTAGCTAATATGTTACGTTCGCCTACTTCATGCAGAAGGGGGCTCTTTTTGAGCACTTCCCTACTGCTGGCAGAAACAGTGGAGTAGGCCAAATGGAGTGGACCTGGTAAAAACCAGGCCTGCCTCAATTTCCCACTCCACATCCACCCTTCTGCACCAAACATGGGGTCATTATGCTGCAATTAATGTAGATTTTTGGTGTTCCTACATTTTTCTAGGTGAAAATTTTATCCTGAATTATGGGTTCTAAAAGCTTACTCACTGATGATGTTAAGCTAATTGTTCTGTAGTTACCCAGCTTATCCCATTCTTCCATCTTGAATAGAAGAGTTACAGTGGAAACCCTCCAGTCCTCTGGCATAGCTTATATATCCATGGATGTTTTAAAGATCGAGGACAGACCTGCTACTATTTCCTCTCTGACTTCACTCAGTATTCTAGGATGCATAGCAGCAGGGCTCAGTGCCATTGCCACTTTGAGTTCCACCAACTTTTTCAGTACTCTTTCTTTATCTATCGTTACCTAATTCTCCACTCCCTCCTCTTGTACCCTTTCATTTCTCAACACTTTTTTGTTGAAACTGAGGCAAAGTATTCGTTTAGTATCTCCATCCTCCAGGAGAAGACATCCTTTTTAATCACTAATTGGCCTTACCCTTTCTTTAATTATTCTTCTACTTTTTATGTGTTTATGAAACCCTTTACTCTTTTCCTTTATGTTCGCTGTCAGTCTTTCTTCAAACCCTTTTCAGCCTTTCTAATCTTTTTTTACTTCCCCTCTACATTTTCTAGAATCTATTTGTTTTTTGTATTTTTAGCACTAGATTTGCCATATGGCTAAGATGAGGCAATTATGAAATGTTGCTAAAATAATTGTATCTCTGTCTAACATGTCAAAGCACTTTGAACCAGCTTGAGAATGAGTATTGTTAGAGTGATATGCAACAACTGATTGGTTGACACCACTGTTCTAGTTGATGCTTGAAACAAGTAATATATCTGCCCAGCAGGTCTATGCTGGTGTTAATGCTCCACATGAGTCTCCTCCCACTTTACTTCATCTTACACTTTCAACATAAGGTTGATCATACGAGTGAATCCTGTTTGGGACTAGAGACAGTCAAGTACTCCTTTCCTTCCAAAATTGGGGGACGAAACAACATTTCTGGATTAATTTAACTCTACACTCAGCAACAATACTGGTGGAGGCCAAGGAGACAGCTAAAGTCCTCTGCTCATCCTCTCAGCTTATTTTTGGAGTGTGTAGCTCACAAGGGTAAGAGGAGCAGAAGATACATCAAAAGAAAATTTAAATTAATCCCCACAGCTGGTGGTTTTACTCAATAGCTTATCATTTCAGCTACTGTCATGTGGCTAAGCCAATGGAAATCAGTATAGTCTCTGACAGTTACAGATGGATTAATGGGAGGGATATTATGAAGGTGTAATACTTGCTTGTTAAAAGTTAAAGTAAAATAGGCAGCTTTTACACTATTGGGATGTAATGAATCTCTTATGAATTCTCATATAAGCACCTAGTGTCATTGACAGGACCAATAGATCCGCGTACATTAGTTTATTGCATATTCAGGATTATATTAGTTTTAGTATTTTATTGTGTGGATTGATATTCTCATTTATTTTTTCTTTGATTGCATTGTGTACATTAATTTAAAAATTAAATTTATGTTTCGTTTTAACTACTGTCATCAGATGATTCGCCTCCTGCGAATACACAGGATCTGCTCAGACGAGGAGGAACGCGATGGACACCTACAGACGCTGAAAGACGCCCTCGTAAGAACGGGATATGACGCTCGACTCGTCGATCGACAGTTCCGACGGGCCACAGCGAAAAATCGCATAGACCTCCTCAGAAGACTAACACGGGACGCAACCAACAGAGTACCCTTCGTCGTCCAGTACTTCCCCGGAGCGGAGAAACTACGCCATGTTCTCCGCAGCCTTCAACATGTCATCGATGACGACGAACACCTCGCTAAGGCCATCCCCACACCTCCACTACTCGCCTTTAAACAGCCACCCAACCTCAAACAGACCATCGTTCGCAGCAAATTACCCAGCTTTCAGGAGAACAGCGTCCACGACACCACACAACCCTGCCACGGTAACCTCTGCAAGACATGCCAGATCATCGACACAGATACCACCATCACACGAGAGGACACCACCCACCAGGTACATGGTTCATACTCCTGTGACTCGGCCAACGTTGTCTACCTCATACGTTGCAGGAAAGGATGCCCCGGAGCATGGTACATTGGCGAGACCATGCAGACACTGTGACAACGGATGAACGGACACCGCGCAACAATCGCCAGACAGGAGGGTTCCCTCCCAGTCGGGGAACACTTCAGCAGTCAAGGACATTCAGCCACCGATCTTCGGGTAAGCGTACTCCAAGGCAGCCTTCGAGACACACGACAACGCAAAATCGTCGAGCAGAAATTGATAGCCAAGTTCCGCACCCATGAGGACGGCCTCAACTGGGATTTTGGGTTCATGTCGCGCTACACGTAACCCCACCAGCGAATAAAAGTTATCTGTTTTTAATTCAATGGGTCATTTTCAGTCTTTCTTTTCCTTTCAGATGTTTCTCCCACTCTCTCTCTGTTTTGTGTTCTGGCCGTTTGTATATTCGGTGGTCCTGTAGGTAACACCTCTCTGTCTGAATACTTTGATTGCCTTGACAACGGGCAGTTGGAATGATTATCTGTAATCACCAGGTATTGTTCTCTGAATATAAATGCGAAAGGTTCAAGGATTTCCTGACATTCACCTGACGAAGGAGGAAGCCTCCGAAAGCTTGTGATTTTCAAATAAAATTGTTGGACTATAACTTGGTGTTGTAAGATTGTTTACATTTTTCCTTTGATGTAGACTCAGATCAATGAGTAGTAGTATCTTTTCTGTGGCGTTTGCAAAGGAGCAGATACTAATGTTGATAAAAGAAATGCAGAGATGCAGGGGGAAAAATTCAATAGGGGCTGCTTTTGGATGCAGGTAGCGTGATATGCTATTACCCCGCACCCAATGACCCCTGCGCAGGTAGGACGCAAGTTTCGACCCACCCGAGGACTTACCAGCAATCAACATTCCTTTCTAGGCCTTGCACTTGGAATCAATGCAATTCGCACTTACCACCACCTGAGGGAGTTCAATCTCTTAAAGGTAGCTGGTACCTTTTATTTGCTGAAAATAACAGTCTACTGTCTGCACGGAGTCTGAACAGAGATCAGACATCGCACATGTAAAACACAGATGCAGGTCCCATCCCTATGTTTACACGCTGATGAGTTATGTTAAAACATTGAATAAAGGTTGCGCACCACTAAATCCCACATCCACCAATCTGCACGCCAGACCTCACCAATCTGCCGATCTGAGTTGGTACCAGGTCTGCGAGAGTGCGTGCACCAAGGTTCTCTGCTGATGCACTAGAGGCCTTGGTGCAAGAGGTGGACAGAAGGAGGGACATCCTATATCCGCAGGCGAGGGGTGGGGGGGGCGGGGGTGGTGGAAGAAGCCCTCCAGACATATGCTCAAAAGGCAGTGGGAGTCAGCGGGGGACGAAGTCAACACCAGGCGCACAGCATCATGAACATCGATGCAGTGCAGAAAGAAGTTCAATGCTTTGACATGTGTCAAGGTGAGTGAGGTCAACTGTCAAGTGGCTTCTCCTACCAAGTGGCTGCACCACGCACTACACCCCCCCATCACCCACATACCAACAAACTCTTTCCATCAGTACTCAACTCTTCCAATCAGATGCTTCCTCTCACCCTTACACATTACCACTGTTTCAAGCCGCCCACCAACAATTCACAGGCCACACGCACAGGCAGCTATTCAACCATGACAGGCACATCACTTTGCTTTTTGTAGTATACATTAATGATTTGGACTTAAACGTAGGGGGAATGATTAAGAAATTTGTGGATGACACAAAGATAGGCTGTGTGGTTGATAGTGAAGAGGAAAGCTGTAGACTGCAGGAAGATATCAATGGACTGGTCAGATGAGCAGAAAAGTGGCAATTGGAGTTCAATCTGGAGAAGTGTGAGGTAATGCATTTGGGGAGAGCAAACAAGGCAAGGGAATACACAATAAATGGGAGGATACTGAGAGGTGTAGAGGAAGTGAGGGACCTTGGAGTGCATGTCCACAGATCCCTGAAGGTAGTAGGACAGGTAGATAAGGTGGTTAAGAAGGCACATGGAGTGCTTTCCTTTATTAGCCGAGGCATAAAATATAAAAGCAGGGAGGTTATGCTAGAACTGTATAAAACACTAGTTAGGCCACAGCTTGAGTACTGCGCACAGTTCTGGTCACCACATTACAGGAAGGATGTAACTGCACTAGAGAGGGTGCAGAGGAGATTTATGAGGATGTTGCCAGGATTGGGGAATTTTAGTTATGATGACAGATTGGATAGGCTTGGGCTGTTTTCCTTGGAACAGAGGAGGCTGAGGGGTGTTTTGATTGAGGTGTACAAAATTATGAGGGGCCTGGATAGAGTGGATAGGAAGGAGCTATTTCCCTTAGCGGTGGGGTCAATAACCAGGGGGCATAGATTTAAAGTGATTGGTAGAAGGATTAGAACGGAAATGAGGAAAGATTTTTTCACCCAGAGGGTGGTGGGGGTCTGGAACTCACTGCCTGAGAGGGTGGTAGAGGCAGAAACCCTCAACTCATTTAAAAAATACCTGGATGTGCACCTGAAGAGCCGTGACCTGCAGGGCTACGGACCAAATGCGGGAAAGCTGGGAGGCTCATTTCTCAGCCGGCGCAGACACAATGGGCTGAATGGCCTCCTTCTGTGCGGTAGATTTTCTATGATTCTACGTTCACCTAGACACACGTCCCACTTTCTTGCAGGAGAAGGTGGCGCATATCAAGAGGCAGCAAGTGGCAGTGGCATTTAGCCCCTCGAGCTTGTTCCACCATTCAATGAGATCATGGTGGACCTGTGACCTAACTCCATATACCCGCCTTAGCCCCATAGTCCTTAATACTCTTGGTTCACAGAAATCTATCAATCTCAGATTTAACATTCACAATTGAGCTAGCATCAACTACCATCTGCAGAAGAGCGTTCCAAACTTCTCCCACCCTTTGCGTGTAGAAGCATTTCCTAACTTCACTCCTGCACGACCTGGCTCTAAATGTTAGGCTATGTCCCCACGTCCTAGTATTGCCGTCTAGGAGACCTCCAAAAACAGTTACAAATGTCTCGGCAGTCAAAAGCAATAATCCAGCCACTAACCTGTAAATCCTGCATGGTCCCTTTAAATAGCGCTGGTGGAGAGGTCCTCCAGGCACTCTAAGATACGTTCAGATGGTCGAGGTTAAGACTCTGCATTTGAGTTGAGCGTTAAGTCCCAAAATGGTGTCTATCACTTTAAATCAGCGTTGCAAACTGATTGAAACCATTTTCTCCCTACTTTACATGTATTCAGCGTACGTTATCTGCGCCTGCGCTAACTCCTTTACCAAGGTGGCGTCTGGCGCACGTCACACAGGAAACATGCGTGCTCATCCAAGACACCATCTTGGATGTCAGAGAGGCCGTGTAGAGCTGAAACAATGGGCGTTACATGGCCAAATTTAGCGCCCGCAGTGTGGAATGAGAGTGAGTGTAGTCCAACAGAGCAATGGGAAGCATTGACTAATCATTACCTGCAATTCAATTCACTTCCACTGGAAAATAAGAGCCAAATTCCTTTCTCACTTTTACAATGTTTATCCAACATTTGTTTAAAATACGATTTGGCTATAATATTTACAGTGTCATGGAGTGTATAAATACCACTAAATCTTTTGACTGTTTAATATAGCTCGAATTTGAATAGAAAATTAGACACAGTAGCACTTTTAGTTCTTAAGTTTTAACAAAGTATTCTTAATGAGAGCGATCGCGAGCAGAGTGAATTGTGAACTGAGTGGGAATTTGAGAATTTGGTGAGAGTGGGAATTAGGCGTAGAAGGGGAAGGAGTTGCTAAATTTTTTTAAAAACCAAAAAAAGACTAAAAAGTAATTATCTATAAATAAATATAGAATAAGATATGGCAGAGCAGATTGTGTGTCTGGACTGCAGTATGTGGGAGTTTGTGGACATCGAGAATGTCCCGAGTAAACACCTTTGCAGTAGATGTCTCCGTCTCGAATCTCTCCAGCTCAGAGTCATTGAGCTGGAGTGCGAGTTGCAGACACTCTGACACATAAAGGATGGGGAGGAGTATCTGGGCAGTTTGCTCCAGACCTTGGTCATACCTCGTAGAGAGGTACAGGATCAGAATGGAGTTGGTGTGACCGATAGTGTACAGAGTAAGGGGAACCCAGGTGAGATAGAGAATGAGGATTCACAGAAACCGATCCTATCTGACAGGTACAATATACTTGCTACCTGCGAGGATAAGGATAAAGACTGTCGGAAAGACAGCCAGAATGCTGACCATGGCACCCTGGTACAGGAGGCTGTCCAAAGGGTGGAGAAGGAGGAGAAGCGTGATGTGGTAGTTGTAGGGAATTTAATAAGTAGGGGGACAGATAGCATCCTTCGTAAGCAGGATCGAGAGTCCCACATGTCATGTTGCCTACCTGGTGCCAGGGTGAGAACCAGCTTGAAAGGATATTGGAGAGGGAGGATCGTGTCATTGTGGTCCATGTTGGGACCAACAACACAGGAAAGAGTAAGCAAGAGGTCCTGTTCAGAGAGTACCAGGAGCTAGCAGCTAAATTAAAAAAACAGGACCTCAAGGATTATAATCTCTGAATTATTACCTGAGCCGCATGCTAATTGGCGTAGGGATAAGCAGATTAGGGAGGTGAACACGTGACTAAAGGAGTGATGTGGGAAAGAGGGGTTCCATTTCACAGGACACTGGCACCAGTACTGGGAGAGGAAGGAACTGTACCATTGGGACAGGTTCCACCTGAACCGGGCTGGGACCGGAGTCCTAGCAGAAAGAATAAATAGGGCGGTCACAAGGTCTTTAAACTAGTAAATGGGAGGGGAGGGCTCAGGTGGAAAAGGTAGTATAAATAATAATTCTAAAACAAACAAAAAGGTAGAGAGTAGAATAATAGTCAGAAATGATGCTTTAGGCACTACAGGTAAAGGGAAAACTAAAAGATGTAATGTAATTAAATCAGGAGGAAGAAATAAGAAATGCGTAAGAAAAACAACCTTAGAGCAGAAGGACAGGTTAGGATGTGTGGCCCAAATAAGTGTTCTTTATACAAACGCACGGAGTATAAGGAACAAATTGAATGAATTGCAGACGCAAATTCAACTTAGAGGGTACGATATGATAGCCAATACTGAGACGTGGCTGCGAGACGGTCAGGACTGGGAACTGAATATAGCAGGTTATAAGGTCTACAGGAAGGACAGGGAAACTGGTAGAGGGGGAGGAGTAGCCTTAGTGATTAAGGATTAAATTACTTCAATAATAAGAGAGGATATAACGAGAGGTAAATAGATGATAGACACCATTTTAGGACTTAAAGCTCCACTCAACACATTGTCTTAACCATGACCATCTAACCATGTCTTTGAGTGCCTGAAGGACCTCCCTCCAGTGCTATTTAAAGGGACCATGCAGGATTTACAGGTTAGTGGCTGGATTATTGCTTCTGACTGCTGATGCATTTGTAACTGTTTTTGGAGGTCTCCTGGACTTGAATACTAGGACCAGGGGATATAGCCTAACATTTAGAGCCAGGATGTGCAGCAGTGAAGTTAGGAAAAGCTTCTACATGTAAAGGGTGGTAGAAGTTTGGAACGCTCTTCTACAAACGGCAGTTGATGCTAGCTCAATTGTGAATTCTAAATCTGAGATTGATAGATTTCTGTGAACCAAGGGTATTAAGGGATATGGGGCTAAGGTGGGTATATGGAGTTAGGTCACAGATCAACCATGATCTTATTGAATGGCGGAACAGGCTCGAGGGTCTAAATGCCACTGCCACTTGCTGTCTCTTGTTATGCATCACCTTCTGCTGCAAGAAAGCGGGACGCGTGTCTGAGTGATGTGCCTGTCATGATTGAATAGCTGCCAGTGTGTGGGGGCTTTTGAGTTGTGGGTGTGCGGCTTGCAACAGTGGTAATTTGTAAGGGTGAGAGGAAGCATCTGATTGGAAGAGTTGAGTAGTGATTGAAAGAGTTTGTTGGTATGTGGGTGATGGGGGGGTGTAGTGCCTGGAGCAGTGGATGCAACTAGTGGTGCAGTTGGTGGGAGATGCCACTTGACAGTTGACCTCACTCACCTTGACCACTCATGTCAAAGCATTGAACTTCTTCCTGCACTGCATCCATGTTCGTGGTGCTATGCGCCTGGTATTAACTTCGTCCCCTGCTGCCTCCCACTGCCTTTTGGGTAAAAGTCTCATGGGCCTCTTGCCCCCCGACTCTGCGGATATAGAATGTCCCTCCTTCTGTCCACCTCTTGCACCAAGGCCTCTAGTGCATCAGCAGAGAACCTTGGTGCACGCACTCTTGCAGGCCTGGTACCAGCTCGGACCGGCAGAGTGGTGAAGTCTGGCATGCAGATTGGAGGATGTAGGATTTAATAGTGTGCAGCCTTTATTCAATGTTTTAACATAACTCAACGGTTTGTAAACATAGGGACTGGACCTGCATCTGTTTTTTACATGTGCGATGTCTGATTCCGTGCAGACAGCAAACTGTTATTTTTAGCAAATAACCGGCAAGGTACCGGCTACCTTTAAGAGATTTTGGCAGGTTGTCAGAGAGATATCCTGCCTTTAAGAGATTGGGGCTCCCCTTGCGAATGTCCTTGAATCCTTGGGGTCGATTTTAGCACCCGCGATCGGGTGCGTCCTGGCAGGGGGGCCATGAAAATCGGCGATTCCCGGGGCGGGTCGGGAGCCCGGCTCCAACCCGCCCACTTCCGGGTTTCCCACAGACGCGCTGACATGCGCGCGCAGCCCCCACATGTGGGACTCCCGCCGGCAATTAAAGCCGACGGGGTGCCACTTAAGGTATTTATTTTGGTATTTCAGGTCGTTTACAGACCTGATTAACGAGATATTTTAGGAGGGGTGGGATTTTACAAACAACTGGGACTGTTTCCCGTACTGGGGAAACACTCCCAGTTGAAATGGACGTGTTGCAGCGATCAGCCTGTGGCAGCTGCAAAGGTCCATTTGACAGGTTGGGGTGGGGGGGAGACCCTCACTCATTGCAGGAGGCCACTCTGTCACTTTGGACAAAGTTTGGCCTCCACCACCCTCCTCCTAACAACCTACCTTGCGGACCCCCTCAGATGTACATCTTCCGAATGGGGGCCGCCGTAGCTACAGTCATGACCTCCTCGGAGGGCGAACAGCATCACCAGCCTCGCCGGCCACGCCGTCCACCTCTGACACGTGGAGTTCCACAACACAGTGCTGTGACACATCCACCTGCACAGAGAGAGATGCATCACAGAGGGCACTACCCTCGCCACAGGGTCCACAGACCGAGGCTCAGCTTCCTGGACCTCTCTGAGCAGCAGTGCACAGGGAGGCTCAGAGTCACTCGACATGTAGTCGTGGACATCTGCAGCCTCCTTCATGCCGAGCTGCTCCTGGCTGGCCCGAGCACCATCTTCTTACCTTTCGCTGTCAAAGTCACCACTGCCCTCAACAACTTCTCCTCCGCATCCTTCCAGGGTGCCACCGGGGACATCGCCGACGTCTCTCAGTCGTCTGCACAAAAGAGCCCTGCAAATACACCTACACCCACTCTGCAGTGACACAATGGGTGGCGTCGGTTGTGCGTCTTCATGGTGATCCTCAGGAAAGGGCATTATTGCACAAACCAGACAGGATTCACAAAGACGTGGCAGTAGTGGTGCCAATATAATATGTAATGTGAGTTGGTCAGAAATCAAATATAAGTAAAAACCATGACAAACCCTCAAACACCCTTGTCCATCCCCTTCATGCTCACGACACGTTTGCCTTACGCTGCCTACTGCACATATGTGATGCATGCCCTGTGGCTGCAGTACAGGTAGTGGCAGGTTGAGTGAGGCTGACTGTGAAAGAGATGCATGAGAGGGTGAGTACGAGATCGAGCCATGAGATTGTATGAGGATTGGGTTGAGTGGTAGTGGCGGGATGAGTACTGGTGAGGTGAGTAAGTGCAGGTAAGATGAGGATGAGCTTTGAGTGGGTGTGAGGGGTGATGTGACAGAGTAGTGTTGGCAGTGCAGAAGGAGATGTGGGGTGGGGGTGGTTATGTGGCAGACGGAGTGTAGGGGAATGAGTAAGTGTACTCACTTTGGTTGACCTACTTAGGTCATTGAAGCGCCTCCTGCACTGTATGCAGGTGGGCGATATGTTGTTGGTGCAGATGACCTCCTGTGCCACCTCGAGCCAGGCCTTCTTGGTGGCAGAGACAGGCCGCTTCCTCCCACCCGCTGGGGGGAAGATCTCTGTCCTCCTCCTCCTCACCCCATCCAATGATACCTGGAGTGAGGCATCATTAAACTGGGAGCAGCCTTCCCTCTGGGCTGCTCCATGCTGTAATTTTTCCTATTTCTTGCAGCATCAGTCAGTGGAGGACTGCCCCTTTAAATAGAGCTCCTCCAGCTGACAGACCTTACTGCGCATGCGCAGCCCGCCCGACGCGCAGCTCAGCAGTGGGGAACCTGGAACAAGAGGTAAGTGGATCCAATCAGCCTACGATTGCACGCGGGGCAGACTGATTTCACCGGGTGCAATCGCCCCCCCCGCCGCAAACCCGCCCCCTCCTAATATCGGGCCCTTTGTGTCAATGCTGCTTTGCACTGCTGCTTTCAGGTGAGTACTGAAGCTGGATGAATGTCTTGTCCTGCCTGCACAGGAAGCACCTGGAGCGGATTAATCGCGGATCGCGATGCCCGCGCCCGGCTTATGGCCTAATCCAATTTAACCCGCTATGCTCCTTCCTATGATTCCTGCCTCTCAACAATTCAAATTTTGTTTGATAACGCTCTTGTGAAGCGCCTTGGGATATTTTACTATGTTAAAGGTGATATAAAAATGCAGGATGTTGTGAATTCTAAACTCTGTACATTTTTAATATATTTACTTCTTATTTTTCATTGACCATGAAGCATTTAATGCATTTTAATTTTTATTGAGAATGAGTCAAATAATGAAAATGATTAGCGTATTAGGTTGGCATCCTATTGCTTTTCGCTTCTATGTTTCCCTATTTTTTTCCCATTCACCCAAAATCAGTTTGTATTGGCAGGGTTGAAAGGTCTGAGTTGGCAGCGAGGCCACCAGGTCTGAGGCAGCAGTAACAGTAGTGAGAAAGTCACGGGGTTTGTGCCAGCAGTGACACGAACAGCAAAGCCATGGGGCACAATTTTAATAAGGCGGCAGGATGGCAGCAGTGCTGGGGTGGGGGTTAATGGGCGCGCGGCAAACCCGAATAATAAAATCTTACCGTTCCCTACGTGATCGCGACTTAATTGGTACCACTTAATGCTGCTTCCGGATTAGCCATCCGAAAGCTGCGCAGTGGGCGGACTACGCACCCGCATGCCCTGCTGTCAGCTGGAATGTCTGGATTTAAAGGGCCATTACACCAATGGCTTTTGCTGGAGCAAGGAGCAAGTACGCAGGAGAGGGGCAAGCCAGCTCCAAGATTCAGTGATGCCTCACTTCAGGTGTTGCTGGCCGGGTTGAGGTGGAGGAGGGAATTATTTTACCCGGCCAACAGGAGGAAGTGCCCTGCCTCTGCCACCAAGAAGGCCTGGCTCGAGGTGGCAGAGGAGTCACCAGCAGGAGCAACATCTGCCGTGCTTGGGTCCAGTGCAGGAATCGTTTCAGTGACCTAACTAGGTCAGCAAAAGTGAGTAAACTTAATGATTCTCCTGCATTCCGTGTTCCACATCACCCCCCCACCCCCACCCCAACTCATTCTGCACTGCCAAAACTACTCCATCACATCACTCCTCACACCCACTTAAGGCTCATCCTCAACTTACCTTCACTTCCTCAGCACTTCCTCACCTCCCCATTTGTGACCCCAGCACTACCACTCACCCCAATCCTGATCCAATGTGATGTCCCTGTCTGATGCTCACCCTCTGATGCACCTCTTTCACGGTCAGCCTCACCCAAAACAACGCATTCATTGGCTGACCACTTCACCATCACTCACTCATACGTCTATACTTTCTCCCCTTCTAGGAGAAGGGAGCACAAAATGCACACGAGAGGGCAAGGACTGGGGGAGGGCTATAACAAATAGTGGTCTTCACAGAGGTGAAGGAGGAAGCCCTGCAGATCAGCCGCATCAGTGTTTGTCCGTCGGGGACGGTGAGACTGGCACCCCACAAACATCTGGTGACACAATTTTAACATTCATCACACACATGAATTGATGTTAACAATAATTGGCAAGTTGAACACATCAGTATGCTCATCGCAACATGACAGATCTATAATAATGCTTAATATTGCCTTCTGTTCTCTTCCAGGCCCTTCAACAGCCAAAGTGACGGGAGAGGGCGATTCCTCAGAGGAGCTCCCGGCCTCTGAGGGCACACTGTCACATCATAGTGAGCATCCACCAGTGCAGATACTCACACCTTGGTGGGTCCCAGTCGTCAGTTAGTTGGGTTGGCATCTGGTGAGTCACCAGAGCAGACACTGGTGGCAGGGGCAGCTGTGGAGAGTCTGCATCGGTGGGCGCACTCCTCTCCAGGCTCTGCTCAGCTGGACGCAGATGCTGAACCCTGGGGGCCATCCTTTAAAAGGAGAATGATCGAGGAACAGCAGCACATTTGCGAGGTACTGGAACAGGTGCTACATGCACTCTCCACAATAGCGCAGAGAATGGAGGAGTCCAACTCCTGCATTAGTGGACTGGTGGCACTGTTAAGTGCAGGAATGTCTACGATGGAGAGAAGGCTAGCCTCCATTGAGCTTCAAGCACGGATCACAAATGAGTCCATTCACACCCTGACAATGGTCGTTCGGACTCAGGGTGAACAACGTTCTGTCACCGTAAACAGGCAGACAGAAACTTTATAACTGGGCTTCCAATGCATCACACATGTCCTCCAAACTGTTCTCCAGCACGGTGATAGGAGTGATGTGGGCCTGGTCCAGGAGAGGGATGATGGCAAAAGGGGACATAGAAGCGGGGACGCCACTCAAAGTGCTCCCACATCTCACCCGTTGCCCCCCCTCTCAACCAGTACCCGCAATGCTGGTACTCACAGGTGCAGGTGGAGCAGTCTTTGGAGGGGCACTCACAGGCTCCAAAACCCAGAGGGCGTAGGCTGAAACCACCTAAGCAGTCAGGGCATGAACGTAAGCAACCCGCCGTTACCTGTGCTACAGGGGATGCACCACATAGAAGTAGTCGGAAGCAAAAGGTGAAGGTTTGTGATCACAAAGAGGATGCACAGACTGTCATGCTTTTCATTTATAATTGGTTTTTGTTAAATTCACATTAAATGTTAACATTCTCACCGCTACTGCCACGTCTTGCCCATTCTTGAGTCCCTTTTGAGACAGCACCCTTTCATGTGCTTCATCATGAACGGCGACACTTGATGCCACCCAGTAGCTTCCGTTTACAGTGGATGTATGTGTAGTTGTAGGACTGTTTTATGCAGGGGTGGGAGGGGCTGATGTTGGCGGAGCTCGTTCTAGATGGTCTGAGGACTGGATTATCCTCACTTTGCAGATGTCCTTTTGAGTATCGGTCAAATATTAGTGACGCCCTGGCATCAGAAGCTGCCAGGTGAGCTGCTGTTCTGCTGATAGGTTGCCCATCCTCCTTGTCCTCCTCCTCCTCCTCGTCCTCATCCTCCTCAATGTTGATGGCAGATGTGGATGTTGGATGAGGGCATGGGGCCTCATCCACCGGTAACCCTCTCTGTTGCGCGATGTTGTGCAGGAAGCATCAGACGACTATAATTCTACCCACTCTTGCTGGTGCATATTGAAGCACTCCCCCAGATCGATCCAAGCACCAAAATCACATTTTGAGCAGTCCTATTGCATGTTCAATGACAGACCTGGTGGCGATGTGATTATCGTCATATCAACACTGTGCCTCGCTGATGGGGTTTCTCACAGGTGTCATGAGCCACGTCTGCGGGAGTATCCCTTGTCTCCGAGGAGCCAGCCCTTACGTCTGTTTGGTGCGTGGAAGAGGGCCGGGATGTTGGATTCCCACAGAACGAAGGAATCATGGCAGCTGCCAGGGAATCTGGCACACACATGAAGAAATATTTTCTGGTGGTCACAAACGAGCTGAGCGTTGATGGAATGATATCCCTTTCTGTTGATGAACAGTCCTGGCCCATGTGGGGGTGCTCGGATTGCTACGTGTGAGCAATCAATTGCACCCTGTAGCCATGGGAAGCCAGCCAGAGAGTGGAAACCCACTGCCCTCTCAGTCTGGCTGAGGTTGACAATGGTGAAGTTCACGTAGCGGGACGCCCTGCAAAACAAACCATCGGTGACCTGTCTTATGCACTTGTGTGCAGACGACCGAGAGACCCCGGCAATATCACTGAGTGGCGCCCTGGAAGGGAAGAAGTTGAGAGCAGTGGTCACTTTAACTGCCACGGGCAATGTGGCGCCACCAAGCTCAGCCAGGAGCAACTCTGCATGATGGAGCGTGCAGATGTCTGCGACCACCTGATGACTCACTCTCAGCCTTCATAGGCACTGCTCTTTAGGGAGATCCAGAAAGCTCAACCTTTGTCTGTAGACCCTCTCACGAGGGTAGTGCCTCCTGCGACGTCGCTCCCTCTGTTGTTCCCCTCTCTGCTCTTCTGCAGGTCCCTATGGTGCACCTCTTGTGCAGCTGCAAGTGGCAGAACTGCACGCTGTGCCCGCTGCGGATGGTGATGTGCCTCCTCCTCGGATGTGCTAGCGAATGCAGCCATTGCGCGGCCCCCCCCCACCCATCCTGATGTTGTCATTTTGAGGGGGTCCAAAAAGTCGGTAAATATGTGAATAATTCTGAGTGTGACCCAAGAATTCTCAGAAAAAACCCAAAGATCTCCCAGCCAAAAGTTTGTCTGAGAGAACTGAGCCGCCCTGCTGCAATAACTCACCTTTCATCCCCATCTGGCAAACAGGGTTTTAAATGGCCAAATGGCTGCCAGTTGCAACCCGCCTCGGTTTCCATGGCGTGCTTCACACAGCACGGGAAACACTTTGCGGCAGCGTTGAAATCGTTTCCCTGCATCAATAAAAATATAAATCACCATTCCAATGACTTTAACTACCTTAATTGATGGTTTAAATATAAAAGCTTCCAGCTTCCTGAAGCACGTGCGCACCCAGATGGGTCTGGGTCGTGCACTTTTCTCGGCAGGCCATTAGATATAAAAAATTTAAATTTAAGAAGATAAATTATACAGTTTAAAAACAAGCAACTTAAATGCAGTAACCTGGTCTGGAAACAGATATCACAACAAGAAAGTAGAGTGGAAGTAGGCATGCATGCTAATCTCAGGAGATCATAGGACTGGTTTTAACTCAGCCCATCCGGCAGATGCAGGGCAGCGGGAAAGTTAAAATCACTGAGCAACACTTACTGCCCCAATATGCCGTCATATTTACTGGGGTCCACCGCTGGGTGGCACAGGCATCCATCTGAATCAGGTGGGCGCCTCATTACTCCATGCAAATCAGGGTCTTATGACATACATAGGATCTCGAGGCAATTTAGAGGAACACTCTGCCTAAAGAGGACCCAAAAACGTAAGCAAATAATTATTTTTGAGGGACAAGGAGGAGCAGGAGTGCTCCTGCACACACCACAAGAATAATGTGGGCCGCTGTCGCCCTGGGCTCCTCACCCTCTGCAATTGCCCCTCCCCAGAACTACCTACCTGCTGGCTGGATTAGCCTCCGGGCCACCCAATATTGTACTGGAGGCTGCAGCGGGACGCCTGTTCCGGGCGTGCAGCTCACCGGTGGCATGGTACTGAGATCCTGATAAAGGCTCGGCCCTTCTGCCCATTCCATGCCTGGAGTTAAAATCTACCCCCATGAGTAGCTGATGAAAGAAAGGGCTGGTTTCAAGAGGTGGTTCTATAACAACTGCTTAAGGCAAGGGTGGAATGATGTACTGGACCATTCTGGCTGACTTTAACCACTGCATAAAAGTGAAATATAATTTAGGTATTAATGTATTAATGCTTCTAGCACCACTACGGTTACTTAAGTCAGTGGTATTCAGTGCCCAGGTCACTTGGTGCTCAGGCCAATTTGGCATTCTGAACATCAGCTCTTGCTTTGTGCTGTGCTTTTATCCAGTGAATAACCAGATCAAACTGTAT
Organism: Heptranchias perlo; assembly: GCF_035084215.1. NCBI lineage: Eukaryota > Metazoa > Chordata > Chondrichthyes > Hexanchiformes > Hexanchidae > Heptranchias > Heptranchias perlo. The sequence continues at coordinate 124,041,333 of NC_090326.1, forward strand.
GTTCAGTCTCCTCACTTGTTACAAAACTAGTCTTTAAAAACTGGTGGGACTGCCTGGAATTAGATGTAAAACTCAACTACAAAAGGACACATTTTTTTTTAATAGCTTCTCCATAGCATGAAAGTGATAAATGAACGCTATTCTTACGTATGATCGCGACTCTGAGAAGTGTTGAATAACATCCTTTGAATATAACAGCATGTAAAGTTATTTGGGATCCAGAAATAGCTTGTGTCACTCAGGATTACTTATGCCTTAGTGATGTAGCAAAGCAATTGCACAAGTCTGACCCAATCTCCCAGCATTGCCGAGCACCCATTTGTTTTTATGGAAATGTCTACCAGATGGAAAAAAGGGAAATTAAATAAAATATTGCAGAGAATTTCTGCTTTTGCAACACTATAATGAAATCAATGAATATGTTATAGGCAACTTGAGACACAGAAAATGGTCCAGAATAACCCAATTATAACATGTGGGACTTTGCCACTTGTGGGAAATGTGGTAGTGATATCCTGGGATATTATCCATATTTTACAGTCACTCATCACATATTGCATAATGCCTCTGATCTATGGTATCTGGCTAGTTTAACCATATACTTACTGCATTAAGAATAAGATTCAAGTGCAGTTTGGCTAGGTTTTGTTTTAAGGCCCTTCAACTGTTGTTTTCCTCCACAATCAGGCTAGGATTCCTGCAATCTAAACAATCATTGGGAGACCTGAAGCTTCAATGACTGTCAGAGAAGACATTATTAACATGTGACCAAATGTCTCTGCATTTAGCTCATTTTAAAGTATGAATCACAATGCTAGTTGACAATAGATACCACTTTCATATTAACCTTTTATCCAAACTCAAATGCTCTTTCTATGGCCTGAATCTTTTTTTGTTGTGTTGATAGACAAGCAAATTATGTAAAAATATTAAAAAACACCATGACAGTAATTTCTGTGAACACATAAATTTGTAGTCAATAGGAAAATTTCACCTATTGGTTTGGATAGATGTAAAACATTTTAATTATAAAATTAAAACATAATTAAAACTTAAAAATTAAATCTTCACATCCTCTCAGCTTTCTGTGCTCTTCTACTGACTCGCACTGAGTTATAGTTTCACAGGTGTTGGGCACCCTCTGGTGCCTTGTCCAACTGATAATTGCTCATGTATTAGCCCAGATTGTGAGTCTGGGTAGGCTACATTGAGGGTCTGGGGATGCCATCATGGCCAAGTTTAATGCTTCCCACACATGCAGGAGTGACTGGATAATGATTAGGAGCAGGAAACATGGCTGATTTTCCTGTTTCTAACCAAGGGGCACTAAAGGCAACTGTAGCACCCTAGTTTTGTGAATTTATTAACTAGGTCATCAGGGGAGCTGTGAAACATCTTCTTTGCAAAATAAGAATATTCTGAGTAATGATAAAGAAGAATACTAAGTGGATAAGATCAGCTGTAACCGCCCCCCACTCCTCCAGTCACCACGTGTATACATAACCTGCAGTTTGATTTCCCTTCAGAACATCTCAATATTCCACTGTTGGTTTTCTGCTACAAAGTCAAGAAAATCATAAACAGCAACTGAAAACAAACTGGAAGATATTATTAAAAACAAATAAAACGACTAATGTGATTGGCTCACTTCAGGAGCCTCCCAAAAGAAGGGCAGGATAACCTAATTGTAAACCTGCCAGTCCAGAGCCACAGCAACTGCAGTATCCAAGCCTTCAACAACTCTTGTTACTGTGCAAGGCTTAATATAGGTCAAGGTATGGGCATTCACAATTACAATTAGAATGACTGAATTATAATACAAATGCAATGGGGAAAGTGAGCACTGCTTAGACACTCCTTGCTGTAATTGAAAATTCCTGGGTCTATTCTATTTGTAATTAAAGAAATGCTACTGGGGAATTCTGAGAATGGTGAGGCCAAATAATTAGGTTTAAACTTTTCCAGGGCTGCAAACAGGAAAAGCAACTCCACGCTATTCAAATGCCTACTCACCATCTAGGGAGGCCACCCAAGTTAAAATTCAGGAGATCAAAGCATTGGGTGAAACAATGATTTCTGGAGACAATGAAAAATATATTTACTATACACAAACCCTGTGTTTCACAATAAAAAGGAGGATCTTTTCCAATCAAGAATTTTATAGCTTATGTAAAAAGATACCGGCAATTTTATGTTCTTAAATTTTGTCCTCCCAATCAAGTCTGTTCAAAACAGTATTCCCTGGGCACTTACACAGGCCCTGGCTTTGCACAGGTATCTGGCCCCTCTCCCACCTATTGTTAAATGCTGGATTCCCAAACAGGTGGCTCTTGTATCCAACATTTAAACAGTCCAAATGACAGGAAATATGGTGCAGGCTTTAATACATGTCCACCCTGTGTTGTGCCCCAGCAAATCCAGCACCTGGAAAATGGCAGGGAGGAGCTGACAGCGCGTCCCCGAGGAACTCTCCACTTCAACCTAACCTAGTTCTGCAGTGGAGAGTTGCAAAGACTAAGACCTTTCTGTAGATCTGCTTATACAATTCATCACAATCTGTTTACCCTGCAATCTGTATGCTATGACATCCCTTACTAATATTATAATAATTATTAGAATCTGTGTCCTTGGCCACTTTCATAATGATTTTTGCTATTTTACAGCATCTTACATCCATCTGGTCAGATGTAGATCCTTTTTAATAGTGTTCTTTACTAACTCCATTAATGGCTTATTTTATTCCAAGTTCAATCTACGGTCTGTGTCAGGAGTACTACAATTAGCCATAGAGCAAGAAAGAGGAAAATATAACTACATCTGTTGCACGTGTGAGGAACAAATGTATTTACTTACTTGCAGTGAGTAAGTTAATTTAATGCACTTAATTTATTTTTATATTATTATTCACGTGCAATGCCTTGGAAAATTCATTAGTCATTTACAAACATTGTGAGTCGTAGAGGTCACAAGATCATCACTATTACTACAAAATGTATTGCCTATGTAATAACAGTGACTATTCTTCAAAAGGAATTTGTTGGATGTGAAGTGCTTTGGAGTGTTCCGAGGATATGCACTTGTCACATTTTGGGACATTTTCACTATTTTCCACAGAAAGGTTTGGGAAATTATTTACATTTAAGTGGTGTGTTTTAAATGAAAGTGGGTTCACACGGAATTCTCCTTACAGCTAACGGACACCTTCACCGATGTGTCTGAGAACCTGGCAGTTTGTTTCTGATCTATCTTCAACATTAAGATGGTTCCAGCAAAACCACAGACCAATTTCAGCGATGTGAATGGAATCTCATGGGAATAGGTGTCTTTGGAGAGGTTTTTAATCCCTTTTTAAATATACAACTGTATAAACCTCTGTTTACTGTGCAAGTGTGAGACAGAAGGAAATGGGTTTAAGTACCAAATGGGAAGTCATGGAACTGGGGGGTTAAATCCCTGATACCATTTTTCATAAAAGTTGGAAGGTGATCTGTCCTGTTCATAAATTCATCCCCCGTGGATTGGCCCAGGATCCATCACCAGTCTGCCTGCAGTTAGCTGATCTCAGCTGGAGCAGCATTAGAGATGCTAAAATTGACCTCAGTGCCCCTGGGCTAGATAGAGGAAAAATGAGTCCTGGAGGTACCACTGAGCCCAGCAATCCTAAAGGACTGGATTAACAGCAGTATAGATACAGTCATCATTCATGCCAACCGCTGTAAGAATCCCCGTCGGAGGCCATGAAAACAGTGTAGCCTTGGTCTCACAGCAGTGAGCCTTGGGGGATCTCGACAATCTAGGAAAGTCTGACACAGACCAATTGGTAACAGTTGAGTACTTTATTTGGAATAGAAACAGAGTCAAGTACACACAGTGCATCAAACAGCAATTTATTCTGAACAACAAAGGCAAAGCTCACCCGAGTAGTGTTCAGGGCAGTGTTGTACTCTGGCACCACGCAATTGTTCCCAACTATCGCACCTTAGTCGCGCTATTTCTCTACAACAGGCATGAGTTTTGGACTCATCCTTATAGCAGAATGATGCCTGATGATCGACAGGCATTAACCTATTAGGTTACTTTCCCCTATCTCTTGTTAGAGTGGGACAATGGAGGGCTGCCAACGGTGGAAAAAGGACCAAGAGATTGATTAAGAAGGGAAAAATAGAGTATGAGAGTAAACTTGCAATGAACATAAAAATGGACTGTAAAAGCTTCTACAAGTATGTAAAAAGAAAAAGATTAGTGAAGACAAATGTAGGTCCCTTACAGTCAGAAACGGGAGAATTTATAATGGGGAACAAGGAAATGGCAGAGCAATTAAACAAGTACTTTGGTTCTGTCTTCACGGAAGAGGACACAAATAACTTCCCAGAAATGCTAGGGAACCAAGGGACTAGGGAGGAGACGGAAATAAAGGAAATTAGTATTAGTAAAAAAAGTGCTGGAGAAATTAATGGGACTGAAAGCCGATAAATCCCCAGGGCCTGATAAACTGCATCCCAGAGTACTAAAAGAGGTAGCCATGGAAATAATGGATGCATTAGTTGTCATCTTCCAAAATTCCTTAGATTATGGAACAGTTCCTGCAGATTGGAGGGGAGCAAATGTAACCCCACTATTTAAAAAAGGAGGGAGAGAAAACAGGGAACTATAGACCGGTTAGCCTAACATCAGTAGTAGGGAAAATGCTAGGGTCTATTATAAAGGATGTGATAACAGGACACTTAGAAAATATTAACAGGATTAGACAAAGTCAACATGGATTTATGAAAGGGAAATCGTGTTTGACAAACCTACTGGAGTTTTTTGAGGATGTAACTGGTAGAATAGATGAGGGAGAACCAGTGGATGTGGTTTATTTGGATTTTCAGAAGGCCTTTGATAAAGTCCCTCAGAAGAGGTTAGTGTGCAAAATTAAAGCATATGGGATTGGCGGTAATATAGTGGCATGGATTGAAAATTGGTTAACAGACAGGAAACAGAGAGTAGGAATAAATGGGTGGCAGGCAGTGACTAATGGGGTACTGCAGGGATCAGTGCTTGGGCCCCAACCATTCACAATATATATTAATGATTTGAATTAGGGAACCAAATGTAATATTTCCAAGTTTGCTGATGACACAAAACTAGGTGGGATTGTGAGTTGTGAGGAGGATGCAAAGAGGCTTCAAGGCGATTTAGACAAGTCGAGTGAGTGGGCAAATACATGGCAGATGCAGTATAATGTGGATAAATGTGAAGTTATCCACTTCGGAAGGAAAAACAGAAAGGCAGAGTATTATTTAAATGGTGATAGATTGGGAAATGTTGATGTACAAAGGGACCTGGGTGTCCTTGTACACCAGTCACTGAAAGCAAACATGTAGGTGCAACAAGCAGTTAGGAAGGCAAATGGTGTGTTGGCCTTCATTGCAAGAGGATTTGAGAATAGGAGCAAGGATGTCTTACTGCAGTTATACAGGGCCTTGGTGAGACCACACCTGGAGTATTGTATGCAGTTTTGGTCTCCTTACCTAAGAAAGGATATACTTGCCATAGAGGGACTGCAGTGAAGATTCACCGGACTGATTCCTGGGATGGCAGGACTGTTGTATGAGGAGAGATTGAGTCGACTCGGCCTGTATTCACTCGAGTTTAGAAGAATGAGACGGGATCTTATTGAAACGTATAAAATTCTGACAGGGCTAGACAGACTGGATGAAGGGAGGATGTTTCCCCTGGCTGTGGGGTCCAGAACAAGGGGTCACAGTCTCAGGATATGGGGTAGGACATTTAGGACTGAGATGAGAAGTAATTTCTTCACTCAGAGGGTGGTGAACCTGTGAAATTCTCTACCACAGAAGGCTGTGGAGGCCTAGTCACTGAATATATTTAAGAAGGAGCTAGATAGATTTCTAGACACAAAAGGCTTCAAGGGGTATGGGGAGAGAGTGGGATCATGGTATTGAGATAGAGGATCAGCCATGATCATATTAAATGGCGGAGCAGGCTCGAAGGGCCGAATGGCCTACTCCTATTTTCTATGTTTCTATGTGGGCCCCGAGCTGGTGATGTTCACATGCCCAAGGGTTACCTCCTTCCAAGTTAGAGACCTTTAACCTTTCTTTGTTCAACTTTCTTGCAGACTCTGCAGTTTTCGTAAAACTATGAGGCACGTAGCCATGTCTGTTTCCAGACATGGGCCTTTGTGAGTTACTGGGCTCGATTTTAGGGTCGGGTTACCTGCGGGTTTCCAGCGGGGGGGCCCCGAAAATCCCGATCTCCGATCACGTGACCGGATTCGGACGAAATCCCGGCCACTTCCGGGTACCGCGCTGACGTGCGGGGCTGCGCGCGCAAGCCCCGCTGGTGGGAATCCCGCAGGCAATTAAAGCCAGCGGGGTTCCACTTGAGAGTACTTACCTTGCTCGTTGTGGTCAGTTAATGAGCTGAAGCAGCTGTCAAAAGAGGAAGTGTGGGATTTTACGTTCAAAGCAGTCAGTTTCCCACACTGGGGGAAACAGGACCCTTCAAACCAGGCGTGTTGCAGCCAGCAGCCTGTGGCAGGTGCCAAGGTGCGCTCCACGGGGGAGAGCCCTCACCCACGCAGGAGGCCACCGCGTCACATAGGGCAACCCCTGCCCCCCACCACCCCCCGGCCAAGCCAGAGGACAGACCGACACGAAACCGCAGCCCCAGTCCGAGGACCCACACACCTACCCTGCACAACCCCTCAGACCAACACCTGCCAGTTGGGTGGTGTGTGGACACCCTCGGAGGACGAAGAGCATGACCACCACCAGCAGCCTCGCAGTCCACGCCGTCCGCCGCAGAGACGTGGATCCCCCCAACACGGTGTGGTTGCACGCCCACCTGCACAGCAGGAGGGAGGGCTACCGCAGAGAGAGACGCGTCGCAGAGGGCACTACCCTCGCCACAGGGTCCACAGACCGAGGCGCAGCTCCCCGGACCTCTCCCAGCAGCAGTGCACAGGGAGGCGCAGATTCGCTCGACATGTAGTCATGGAGATCTGCAGCCTCTTTCATGCCGAGCTGCTCCTGGCTGGCCCCAGCACCAACTGCTTACCTGTCGCTGGCAAAGTCACCACTGTCCTCCACACCTTCTCCTCCGCATCCTTCCAGGGTGCAGCCGGCAACACCGCCGATGTCTCTCAGTTGTCTGCGCGGACGAGCCCTGCAAATACACCTGCACCTACTCTGCAGTAACACGATGGGTGGCATCAGTGGTGGGTCCTCATAGTGATACCCAGGAGCGGGCATTATTGGACACAATGGACAGGATTCGCGGAGACATGGCAGTGGTGGTGTCAATATAATGTGTGCTGTTTGTGGCTCTGAAATTCAATATGGGTAACACCCATGACAAACCCTCAGACACCCTTGTGCACCCCCTTCATGCTGACGAGACGTTTGCCTTACCCTGCCTACTGCACATATGTGATGCATGCCCTGTGGCTGCAGCACAGGTGGTGGCAGGTTGAGTGAGGCTGGCCGTGAGGGAGATGCACGAGAGGGTGAGTATGGGATGGAGCCATGAGATTGTATGAGGATTGGGTCGCGTGTTAGTGGCAGGATGAGTACTGGCGAGGTGAGTAGGTGGAGGTAAGATGAGGATGGGGTGTGAGTGGGCATGAAGGGTGATGTGACAGAATAGTGTTGGCGGTGCCGAAGGAGATTTGGGGTGGGGGCAGTGTTGTGGCAGACGGAGTGTAGGGGAAAGACTTTGTGTTCTCACTGTGGCTGACCTACTGCGGTCATTGCAGCGCCTCCTGCACTGTATGCAGGTGGGCGATATGTTGGTGGCGCAGGTGACCCCCTCTGCCACCTCGAGCCAGGCCTTCTTGGTGGCAGAGGCAGGCCGCTTCCTCCCGCCCGCCGGGGGGAAGATCTGTGTCCTCCCCCTCCTCCTCACCCCATCTGATGATACCTGGGGTGAGGCATCATTAAACTGGGAGCAGCCTTCCCCCTGGGCTGCTCCATGCTGCAATTTGTCCCATTGGTTGCAGCATCTGTCAGTGGAGGACTGCCCCTTTAACTCGAGAGCCTCCAGCTGACAGATCGTACTGCGCATGCGCAGCCCGCCCGACGCGCAGGCCAGCGCCGTGGACCCCGGAGGAGCAGGTAATTGGATCCTATTAGTGGGTTGCCTGCTACGATCGCGTGGGCAACCCACTAATTTCGCCGTTCGCGTTTTCGACGCTCCCGGAGGACCACCCGCTGGGAACCCGCAGGCCTGCTAAATTCGAGCCCACTGTGTTAGTCAAGGTTGCTCTTGGCAGTGCTCTGTTGCTGTCTTTTCCCAGACTGAAAAGACACTGTTATGTTAAGAAACATTATGCTTATCGGAAAAAATATTGTGGTTACGTTTTGTGGTTATATTTATATTGAGTGCAGTACAAACAAAGTTAACTGTGATTAAACAAAAGTAAATGGAAAGTATAAACGTACACCCAGTATCATTTCCTTTCACTGCTTGCTTTTCAAAGGTCGCCAAGTGCTTTAAATTCCTGTTTGTATGACTCACATGGTGTTCAAAATGTTTGCGCTTCTCCAGACTTTTAACATTGCCCCACAAGACGTTGTGAGTTATTTCTTCTTCATGTGTGCTGAAACATGCATATGCAAATGACGCAAGTCAGAAATGTTTGTTTCGGAGCATGCGAACAGGGTTTGGCGGGTATATGCCTAAAATGCTTCTATTGGACTTAATCATCTCTCAGTGTCTTTGATAAGCAATGAATTAATGGGAGAAAGGGGAAATCTTCAGTAGCTATAAAGAAATTACAATTTTGAATGCCAGGGGTTGCATGTAAATCTGCATTGTATCATCTGTCACCTTAAGGACTGATAAGGCTGCTAAAGCACATCACAGTACTAAAACGCACAATAGGGATGAAATTCCTCAGGGGGTCCACCCATCTCCCAGCTAAACTCCAATGGGAGTACAAAACCACTGGAAAACAGAATAGACGTGGCTGTGTCTGGTCTCTGCTGGTACCAGGAGTTTCCCACTTGCCTTGTAAGACCAGGTACCTTAATTCACTCCTTACAGGGCAAATAACAGCAAGGGGGCGAACCATGGGTGGGTACACCCTACACCAGGTATTCCTACTCCCTTGGCTCAGTCAGGGTTTGTGGGGGAACCCAGGCAATCCCTCTCCAAGGGTGGGCACCAGAATCTTTGGCTGCCATGGGCAGGAGGACACTGGAGATGGGTTCGAAGTGGCACTTGCGCCAACTTGGCCCATGCTAACGAGGTGGCCTCCCAATAAACCCCACAAACTCTGACAGGGACAGCGCTGAAGAGCACCAATGGGCACAATGGCAGCATAACTTCTGAGATTGTGACTTGTGCATTTTTGGCCCCAATACTAAAGTATATACATATGTTTTAGTAACTGATGAAAGTAGTTAGATGTTCATGTCCACAAAAAACTGAGCTTTTCTATTAAGAAAGATAGGCATTTAGAATCTACTACACTTTAGTTGTTCCTATTAAGATAGCTTTTTCTACATGAAGGTTGATGTGATTTGCCTCAAGATTTTCTCCAAGCCACAAACAGGATGCACCTAAAGCACATACTGCTTTGAGTGCATTGAGGAACATAGATATTAAGCAGAGCAAAACAGTAGGATCAAGGTGAAACTAGGGTCAAAACCCTGCAGTATAAACACTCTACATTAAAAATGGGATGCATTTGGGTTGACATGTCCCCGGACCACACCCCCCCCACCCCCACCCCCGCCAGGAAATGAACTTTCCACCAACTGAGCCCACATCCCTTTTCAGAAATTGTACTTTTATGTACTTTACCCTGTTATAGAACTGATGAAATATTGGATATAACTGCAGCTTAAGTCATGGCAAGTTCATATCTCACTGCACTCCGATTGTAATTACTGCTTTTCAAATATCATATGTGATGCCACTGGGTTTCAGTTTTAATAGAGAAACAAACTGAATTGCGGAATGTGATCCCAAAGCACTAATAAAAATCCTGAAATCCAACACAATAAAAAGGAATTTAAATTATTTATCTGCCCTGAAGCAGTGGCCTTAGTCTTAGGCCTTTATTTGGGACTGTTTTTCAGTTGTATTGGGTTTTTTAAGTTGTCACCTTTTTGGGCGTAGTCAGCTCCTTTGGAACTGTTTGTCAGCTTTTCCAAATTTCGTAGGTTAGCATGTATGAGTCTGACATCATTTTCCTAATATCTTTCCAAGTGCCTGTGGGTCCTTGACACAGCAGTAACCCTTTCTGCAACCTCCTCCCATGCATGCTGCACCAGCTATTTCTAGGGGCAGATAGTTGGTCACCAGACCCATACAATCTGTCCTACCTCTTCTGCACATCTTCCACCAGGGCGTCCAGCTCTTGATCAGTAAACCTGGCTTTCTGCTGTCTAAAAAAAATTCTATACTTTAGGAATATTGCTCAGTAAACAGATGCCCTGGGCTCCCCGGTGATATCTCAGCTATTTAAATGGCTCATTACCGCAGTTCACAGCTGATAGTCTATATTATCGATTCTGCTGCTTCATTGGATGGTGTGCTATGTGGCTGTTAAAGAACAAATTGCAGCATAGCTCCAGGAAGCAGAAACATAGGGGGGAAAGGTTAACATGCATGCTCAATAACTCTCAAAACTTTATGCAAAGTTCAGTTAATCCATCAATAGTATTGAAACAATTCGGCTGGACTTTGCTGTAAAAATAACAGTGAGGCTAACAGCGCTCATCGTTATTTATGTGCAAATCAAACAGTAAGATCCGGCGACTGCACATGTGCAGTTAAACTCGAAAAGTTGCTGCCCGAGATACCTTGCTCCTCTAAAAGGTGTATGAAAATGGCATCTCGCCGTCTGACTCACCGTTCAAATATATTGAACAGCGTAAAGTTCCTGCACTTACCTCAAAGATACTGACTAAACTTGCCAGAAAAAGTTAGAGCTTGTCCATTCCAGTGTAAGCACTCTTTTGGTGTGGTAGGTCTTAATTACTGCCAAACTACCTCTCTGGTCACTGAAAATTAACTTTGACAAATGTGGAGTCTCATTCCTTCAGCTTTTAATTATTGTTCGACATTTTTTAAAAAAGTAAATAAAAAAATTGTTCTTACTTTTTCTTTCTGTCTCTTTTATCTCTGTCCCTTAATCCAATATTTCTTTCCCTCTCTTTATTTCACTTTCTGTACCTGAATTCACTATTTGACATTGAATGTACTATTCTAACATACACTTTCTGGTTCAGACTCTGCGCTGCTTATTAATGATTCTTCAATCTGATTGTTAAGGAGACACAGAGTTGCTGGCCTTGTTCACACAGGTCCCAGATGCCCTGTAGAGGGCGCCGAACTGACTGGATCTCTAACTTAGAGTAACTTGCCATGCAAAAGCTCATAGGAAGCCTATAGGCAAGTGCTGGTACCGTCCGTTTGCTGCTCACAGCAAAATCCAGCCCAATAATTTCTAGACTAGTGTCTTTGGATGAATCAACTAAATCTTTTATTCCATGGTAGACAGTCTGTGTTCTCAAAGTGTATCTTTTGGGATAAGATAAGATGTTACACACAGATTGTGTGAGCCTAACTCATCCTCACTCAGAACTAAAAACTGGCAACTAAAATTATTGTATTTGCACCTTTAAACCCTTTGCTGTAAAGCAGCTTCTTTTTTAGTAGTCAAGGAAACAAAATGTTAGCAGTCTTCATATCTTGGTATACAATATGATGATGGCTTGTAACAGTAGTATTTATTTAATGCTGTTTGACATTTCATATCACATGGCAAATGCTGCATCCATTAATATTTTGGTTATGATTAACCTCTGTCAAAGAGAAAACTTTGTCAGCTAATTCACAGACTGCAATCTTGCCTTCTTCACACAGAGTTAGCGATAACCCTAATGCAGCCCCGGGTCTACAATTTGTATGTAGTGAAAAGAGCTGCCTCCATTTTAAAACCTAAAATATGTGACCATTACAATACTAAAGACAGAAATTCCTATTTCTGTCACAGCATCTTTGTATTGCATACAGTCATAAAGTTCTGCCAATAACTCCCTAATGGTGATGCTATTGCTTTAGCAAAACCATTATCACTAACTTTATTTTAAAAACTGAAGTTTTATTCCTAACATATTTCTCTCTTGCTATATGGGCACATGGGGCTCGATATTAGGAGGGAGGCAGGTTGGTAGCGGGGGGGTCGACTGGGCGCGTGGGTAACGCGCCCCAGTGAATTTGGGGTGCTCCGAACACGATCGCAGCCTAATTGAAAGCACCCGCATCACAGGCTGTCAGCAGGAGGAGCCCTATTTAAAGGGGCAGTCCTCCAATGCTCCTCCTGCAGCAAAGAACCAATTTTGGATCATGGAGCAGGCCAGAGGCAAGACTGCTCCAAGGTTCTCTGACTCCTCACTCCGGGTGCTGCTCGATCGGGTGAGGAGGAGGAGGGAAATTTTTTTTCCATCGGATGGGAGGAGGTGTCCTCCCTCCGCCACCAAGAAGGCCTGGCTGGAGGTGGCCGAGGAGGTCACCAGCAGCGGCAATATGTCCAGAACTTGGGTCCAGTGCAGGAAGCGATTTAATAACCTAACCAGGTCAGCCAAAGTGAGTATACTTACACATTCTCCCACACTCCGTCTTCCACATCACCTCCACCACCACACAACTCCTTCTGCACTGCCACCACAACGCTCTCGCATCACTCCTCACATCCACTCAACTATCATCCTCACCTTGCCTGCACTTACTCACTGTCCCAGTTCCCATTTGAGCACTACCACGCAACCCAATCCTCATACAAACTCATGGCTATGTCTCACACACACCCTCCCATTAATCTCACTCATGCTCACCCCCACCCACACCAGTGCATGCAGCGGGTCACCATGCAACCATCACTCAATCACGCCTCTGTGTTTTGCCTTGATAGGAGAAGAGATGCCAGAATGCTCGGGAGAGGGCAAGGACCAGAGGGGGCCTGCCACACTAGGTGGTCTTAACAGATGCGGAGTAGCAGGCACTCGAAATAAGCCGGATGCTGGAGTGCCCGTCCGTGGTGGATGCCGAGACTGGGAGTGCACAAGCGGCTGGTGACAGAAATCTAACACTCAGCACTCATGATGGCAAATGATCTTAGCATCACTTGGCATCTGCAGCACCCCAACATCTGTCCATATGCTTAATATTGCTTTCAGTTCTCTTGCAGGGCCATCTGCGAGTGCTGTGATGGCGGAGGGCGATTCCTCAGAGGACCTGCTGGCCTCTGATGGAGCATCGTCACATCTGAGCCAGCCATCCACCAGCGCAGATACACACACCTCGGTGGGTCCCCGTCCTCACTTAGTTGGGCTTGCACATGATGAGTCACCACGCACATGAGAGCACGAGCAGACCCTGGTGGCAGAGGCAGCCATGGAGAGTCCGCGTCGGTGGGAACACTCTTCTCCAGGCTCTGCTCAGCTGGACCCAGATGCTGAAGCCTGGGGGCAAGCCATGAAAAGGAGAGTCATCGAGGGCCAGCAGCACATTGCCGAGGTACTGGAACAGTTGCCACGCGCACTCTCCACAATCGCGCAGAGGATGGAGGAGTCCAACTCCTGCATGAGTGGAATACTGTCACAGGGACGTGAAGGCATCTCTGAGATAGGGTCGCAGGTAGGTGCGGGAATGTCTGCGATGGAGGAAAGGCTAGCCTCCATCGAACTTCAAGCACAGCTCAACAATGAATCCATTCAGGCCCTGACAACAGCAGTTCGGATTCAGGGTGAGCAACATTCTGCCGCCTTAAACAGGCTGACAGATACCTAACAACTGGACTTCCAAGGCTTCATACAAGTCCTCCAAACTGTTGTCCAGCAGGGTGGAAGGCGTGATGTGGGCCTGGGCCAGGAGAGGGATGATGGTGAAAGGGGACATGGAAGTGGGGACGCCACTCAAAGTGCTCCCACGTCTCATCTGTTGCCCCCCTCTCAACCAGTACCTGCAATACTGCCCCCTCTCCAGGTGGCCGAGTCTGCCCTGCACTGGTGCAGATGAAGCAGTCTTTGGAGGGGCCCTCACGGCACCAAAACCCAGAGGGCGTCCGCGCAAAGCATCTCATCGGTCAGGGCATGGAACAAGAGCAACCTGCCACTACCTCTGCTGAAGCCACAGGGGTAGCACCACGTAAGGGTTCCCGTAAACATAAGGCGAAGGTTTTGTGAGCACAAAGGGGATGCACAAGGGTGTAAGACAAAATGTCATGTTTTTGATTTACTTTTGTTTGTTTTGCAAAAAAATATTAAAAATTGTTATCGCCACGTCTTTGCAAATCTTGTCTGGTTTCTGCAATAATGCCTTTTCCTGAGGATCACCCATGAAGACCCACACAACTGATGCCACCCATTGTGCCACTGCAGAGTGGGTGTAGGTGTATTTGCAGGGCTCTTTTGTGCAGACGACTGAGAGACGTCGGCGATGTCCCCGGTGGCACACTGGAAGGATGCGGAGGAGAAGTTGTTGAGGGCAGTGGTGACTTTGACAGCGACAGGTAAGAAGATGGTGCTCGGGCCAGCCGGGAACAGCTCGGCATGAAGGAGGCTGCAGATGTCCATGACTACATGTCGAGTGACTCTGAGCCTCCGTGTGCACTGCTGCTCAGAGAGGTCCAGGAAGCTGAGCCTCGGTCTGTGGACCCTGTGGCGAGGGTAGTGCCTTCTATGATGCATCTCTCTCTGCGGTTGCCCTCTCTCCTGCTGTGCAGGTGGATGTGTCACAGCACTGTGTTGTGGAGCTCCACGTGTCAGAGGTGGACGGCGTGGCTGGCGAGGCTGGTGATGCTGTTCGTCCTCCGAGGAGGTCATGACTGCAGCTACGGCAGCCCCCATCCGGAAGATGTACGTTTGAGGTAAATGTGTCTGCACACCAGGGTTGAGGTTGCAAGTTGGTGAATTTGATTGTCAGGAGGAGGGTGGTGGAGGCCAAACTTTGTCCAAAGTGACAGAATGGCCTCTTGCAATGAGTGAGGGTCTCCCGCCACCCCCCCCCCCACCCTGTCAAATGGCTCTTTGCAGCTGCCACAGGCTGGTGGCTGCAACACGTTCATTTCAACTGGGAGCGTTTTCCCCAGTACGGGAAACACTCTCAGTTTAGATGAAAATCCCACCCCTCCTAAAATATCCTACAAATCAGGTCTGCTAACGACCTGAAGTATCAAAATAATTGCCTTAAGTGGGATCCCACTGGCTTTAATTGCCGGTGGGAGTCCCGCATGTGGGGGCTGCGTGCGCATCTAAGCGCGTCAGTGGGGAACCCGGAAGTGGGCGGGTTGGAGCTGGGCTCCGGACCCGCCCCGGGAATCCCCAATTTTTGGAGCCTCCCTGCTACGAACGCACCCACTTGGACGTCCGAATATCGAGCCTGTGGTGTTATCAAGGAGAATGAATGAGAATAAACCAATAAGATACAATTTATGTTCAGTCCCCATTTTTTCTTACTTCTTTCCACTCTTAAATGTTAGCTTAGCTCAGTTGTAGCACTCTTGCTTTTGAGTCGGACAGTTATTGGTTCTAAACTCCATTCCAGGACTTGAACACATAGGGCCCGATTTTAGCACCCGGTCCCGGGTGCGTTCTCGGCGGGGGGGCCTCTAAAATCCCGATTTCGAGGAGCGGGACCGGATCGCGCCTCGATCCCGCCCACTTCCGGGTTCCGCGCTGACGTGCGGGGGTGCGTGCGTAGCCCCCGTTGGTGGGAATCCCGCAGGCAATTAAAGCCAGCGGGGTTCCACTTGAGTGTATTTATCTTGGTATTTCAGGTCATTAAATGACCTGATTGAGCTGTTTATTTAACAGGTGTGGGATTTTACAGTGAAATGAGACGGTTTCCCATACTGGGGGAAACACTCACACTCTCAACGGACGTGTTGCAGCCAGCAGCCTGTGGCAGCTGCCAAGGTGCATTCCACAGGTGGGGGGGGGGAGAGCCTTCACCAACGCAGGAGGACACTCCGTAACATTGGGCAACGCCTGCCCTCCACCACCCTCCTCCAAGCAAGAAGATTCACCGGCGTGGAACTGCAACCCCTGTGCGAGGACACACTTTTCTAGTGTGCACAACCCCGCAGACCTACACCTGCCAGATGGGTGCTGCGTTGACATCCTCGGAGGACGAACAGCATGACCAGCCTCAGCAGCCTCGCAGTCCACGCCGTCCGCCTCAGAGACGTGCATCCCCACAACACGGTGCTGTGGCACATCCACCTGCACAGCAGGATGGAGGGCATCCGCAGAGAGAGATGCGTCACAGGAGGCACTACCCTCCACACAGGGTCTACAGACCGAGGCTCAGCTTCATGGACCTCTCTGAGCAGCAGTGCATACGTAGGCTCAGAGTCACTCGCCAGGTAGTCGCCGACATCTGCAGCCTCCTTAATGACGAGCTGCTCCCGGATGGACCAAGCAGCATCTTCTTACCCGTCGCCGTCAAAGTCACCACTGCCCTCAACTTCTTCGCCTCCGGATCCTTCCAGGGTGCAACGGGGGACATCACGGGGGTCTGTCAGTCGTCTGCACACAAGTGCATAAGGCAGGTCACCGATGGGTTGTTCCGCAGGGCCTCGACCTACATCAACTTCGCCATGGATGAGCGCAGCCAGACGGAGAGGGCGGTTGGATTCCATGCTGTGGCTGGATTCCCACGGGTGCAGGGTGTAATCGATTGCACCCACATAGCAATACGGGCACCTCCACATGAGCCAGGGCTGTTCATCAACCGGAAGGGGTATCACTCCATGAACGCCCAGCTCATTTGTGACCACCGCCAGAGATTCCTACACGTGTGCGCCAGATACCCTGGCAGCTGCCACGATGCCTTCGTCCTCAGGGAGTCCACCGTCCCGCCCCTCTTCCACGCACCCAACGCCGGCAACGGCTGGCTCCTCGGCGACAAGGGATATCCCCTGCACACGTGGCTTATGACACCTCTGAGGAACCCCATCACCGAGCCGCAGCGTCGGTATAATGACAGCCATATTGCTACCAGGTCTCCAATTGAGCAGGCTATAGGGCTGCTCAAGATGCGCTTCAGGTGCCTTGATCGTTCTGGGGGAGCGCTCCAATACACACCACTCCGAGTGGGATGAATTATAGTTGTCTGCTGTGCCCTGCATAACATGGCACTACAGAGAGGGGTGCCGCTGGAGGAGGCCCCATGCACACCCGCCACCCACATTGAGGATGACAATGAGGAGGAGGAGGAGGAGGAAGAGGAGGAGGAGGAAGAGGGAGAGGAGGAGGAACGACCCATGCGCCGAACACCGGCTCACCTGCGTGCTCGTCAGGCCAGGGAGGCACTCATATGCCAACGGTTCTCCTAACATTACACTGTGTGAGGCGATCACATGTCATAACGTGCACAGACGAGGGTCCATACAGGCTCCCTCCACAGAAGAGTGGTGCCTGTACACCTGCACCCACTGTATTATGACCAATGGGTGGGACGGGGTGGTGGTCGTCATGATGAGGCGCACGGAAGGGACATATTGCACAAGCCGCAGAATTATGGACAAGAGGTGGCTGCATTGGTGAGAAAAAGTGAGTTTATTTTGTGGTGACATTCAAAGAGTGGAAATTAAAAAAAAACAAATAGACAAACACCCTGGTGCAATCCCTGTGTGCTCACGGAACTTTAGGCTTTCGTTTCCGGGAACCCCTACGTGGTGCTACCCCTGTGGCTCCAGCAGAGGTGGTAGCAGGTTGCTCCTGTTCGTGCCCTGACCTGGTAGATGCTTTGGGCCAACGCCCCCTGGGTTTCGGTGCCCGTGAGGGCACCTCCACAGACTGCTCCTCCTGCACCTGTGCAGGGGCAGACTCGGCCACCTGGAGAGGATGGACTATTGCAGGCACTGGTTGAGAGGGGGGCAACGGGTGAGACGTGGGGGCGCCTTGAGTAGCGTCCACACTTCCATTTCCCCGTTCACCATCTTCTCTCTCATGGCCAAGGCCCACATCACCCCTTCCACCCTGCTGGATGGCAGTTTGGATGACGTGGGTGAGACCTTGCAAGGCCACCTCCAATGTATCTGTCAACCTGTTGATGGCGGCAGAATGTTGCTCACCCTGAATCCGAACAGCCGTTGTGAGGGCCTGGATGGACTCATTGGTGAGCTGTGCGTGACGCTCGAGAGAGGCTAGCCTGTCCTCCACCGCAGACGTTCCCACACCTACCCGCGACACTATCTCAGAGATGCCTTCACGTCCCTGCGACACTATCTCGGCGATACCCTCCTGCACCTGTGCCACCATTCCCCTCATGCAGGAGTTGGACTCCTCCATCCTCCGTGCGATTGTGGAGAGTGCGCGTGGCACCTCTCCCAGTACCTCAGCAATGTTCTGGTGCCCCTCGATAACTCTCCTTTTGACAGGTGGCCCCCTGGATTCAGCATCTGGGTCCGGCTGAGCAGAGCCTGGAGAAGAGTGCTCCCACCGACGCGGACCCTCCGCAGCTGACCCTGCCACCAGGGTCTGCTCATGCTCACGTGTGCGCGGTGACTCACCATGTGCAATCCCAACTAACTGAGGGGGGGGACCCACCAAGGTGTGTGTATCTGCGCTGGTGGATGCAAGGCTCATGTGTGACGATGCACCCTCAGAGACGGGCATGTCCTCTGAGGAATCGCCCTCAACCGAAACGTCGATCGCAGACGGTCCTGCAAGAGAACAGAGGGAAATATCAGGCATGTGACCAAATGTGGCGGTGCGGCATATCCCATGTGATGCTAAGATCATTCGCGCTCATGAGTCATGAGTGCCAGCTTTCCCTTACCGGCCGTTTCGCCAGAACCAGACTCGCCATCCGCCACCGACAGGCAATGCAGCGTGCGGCTGATCTCCAGTGCCTCGACATCGGCGTCTATCAGGGCCACCTCGTGTGGCGGGCCCCCTCCGGTGCGTGCCCTATCGCGTGCGTTCCTGGCCCTCTTCTCCTGTGAGGGCAAAACACAAAAACTTTATTTATTTTTTTTATTCGTTCACGGGATGTGGGCGTCGCTGGCAAGGCCGGCATTTATTGCCCATCCCTAATTGCCCTCGAGAAGGTGGTGGTGAGCCGCCTTCTTGAACCGCTGCAGTCTGTGTGGTGACGGTTCTCCCACAGTGCTGTTAGGAAGGGAGTTCCAGGATTTTGACCCAGCGACAATGAAGGAACGGTGATATATTTCCAAGTCGGGATGGTGTGTGACTTGGAGGGGAACGTGCAGGTGGTGTTGTTCCCATGCGCCTGCTACCCCTGTCCTTCTAGGTGGTAGAGGTCGCGGGTTTGGGAGGTGCTGTCGAAGAAGCCTTGGCGAGTTGCTGCAGTGCATCCTGTGAATGGTGCACACTGCAGCCACAGTGCGCCGGTGGTGAAGGGAGTGAATGTTTAGGGTGGTGGATGGGGTGCCAATCAAGCGGGCTGCTTTATCTTGGATGGTGTCGAGCTTCTTGAGTGTTGTTGGAGCTGCACTCATCCAGGTAAGTGGAGAGTATTCCATCACACTCCTGACTTGTGCCTTGTAGATGGTGGAAAGGCTTTGGGGAGTCAGGAGGTGAGTCACTCGCCGCAGAATACCCAGCCTCTGACCTGCTCTCGTAGCCACGGTATTTATATGGCTGGTCCAGTTAAGTTTCTGGTCAATGGTGACCCCCAGGATGTTGATGGTGGGGGATTCGGCGATGGTAATGCCGTTGAATGTCAAGGGGAGGTGGTTAGACTCTCTCTTGTTGGAGATGGTCATTGCCTGGCACTTATCTGGCGCGAATGTTACTTGCCACTTATGAGCCCAAGCCTGGATGTTGTCCAGGTCTTGCTGCATGCAGGCTCGGACTGCTTCATTATCTGAGGGGTTGCGAATGGAACTGAACACTGTGCAGTCATCAGCGAACATCCCCATTTCTGACCTTATGATGGAGGGAAGGTCATTGATGAAGCAGCTGAAGATGGTTGGGCCTAGGACACTGCCCTGAGGAACTCCTGCAGCAATGCCCCGGGGCTGAGATGATTGGCCTCCAACAACCACTACCATCCTCCTTTGTGCTAGGTATGACTCCAGCCACTGGAGAGTTTTGCCCCTGATTCCCATTGACTTCAATTTTACTAGGGCTCCTTGGTGCCACACTCGGTCAAATGCTGCCTTGATGTCAAGGGCAGTCACTCTCACCTCACCTCTGGAATTCAGCTCTTTTGTCCATGTTTGGACCAAGGCTGTAATGAGGTCTGGAGCCGAGTGGTCCTGGCGGAACCCATACTGAGCATCGGTGAGCAGGTTATTGGTGAGTAAGTGCCGCTTGATAGCACTGTCGACGACACCTTCCATCACTTTGCTAATGATTGAGAGTAGACTGATGGGGCGGTAATTGGCCGGATTGGATTTGTCCTGCTTTTTGTGGACAGGACATACCTGGGCAATTTTCCACATTGTCGGGTGGATGCCAGTGTTGTAGCTGTACTGGAACAGCTTGGCTAGAGGCGCAGCTAGTTCTGGAGCACAAGACTTCAGCACTACAGCTGGGATGTTGTCGGGGCCCATAGCCTTTGCTGTATCCAGTGCACTCTGTCGTTTCTTGATATCACGTGGAGTGAATCGAATTGGCCGAAGACTGGCTTCCGTGATGGTGGGGATATCGGGAGGAGGCTGAGATGGATTATCCACTCAGCACTTCTGGCTGAAGATGGTTGCAAACGCTTCAGCCTTGTCTTTTGCACTCACGTGCTGGACTCCGCCATCATTGAGAATGGGGATGTTTGCAGAGCCTCCTCCTCCCGTTAGTTGTTTAATTGTCCACCACCATTCACGACTGGATGTGGCAGGACTGCAGAGCTTTGATCTGATCCGTTGGTTGTGGAATCGCTTAGCTCTGTCTATAGCATGTTGCTTCCGCTGTTTAGCATGCATGTAGTCCTGAGTTGTAGCTTCACCAGGTTGGCACCTCATTTTTAGGTACGCCTGGTGCTGCTCCTGGCATGCTCTTCTACACTCCTCATTGAACCAGGGTTGATCCCCTGGCTTGTTGGTAATGGTAGAGTGAGGAATATGCCGGGCCATGAGGTTACAGATTGTGCTGGAATACAATTCTGCTGCTGCTGATGGCCCACAGCGCCTCATGGATGCCCAGTTTTGAGCTTGTAGATCTGTTCTGAATCTATCCCATTTAGCACGGTGGTAGTGCCACACAACACGTTGGATGATGTCCTCAGTGCGAAGACGGGATTTCATCTCCACGAGGACTGTGCGGTGGTCACTCCTACCAATACTGTCATGGACAGATGCATTTGCGACAGGTAGATTGGTGAGGACGAGGTCAAGTAAGTTTTTCCCTCGTGTTGGTTCGCTCACCACCTGCCGCAGGCCCAGTCTGGCAGCTATGTCCTTCAGGACTCGGCCAGCTCGGTCAGCAGTGGTGCTACCGAGCCACTCTTGGTGATGGACATTGAAGTCCCCCACCCAGAGTACATTTTGTGCCCTTGCTACCCTCAGTGCTTCCTCCAAGTGGTGCTCAACATGGAGGAGGACTGATTCATCAGCTGAGGGAGGACGGTAGGTGGTAATCAGCAGGAGGTTTCCTTGCCCATGTTTGACCTGATGCCATGAGATTTCATGGGGTCCAGAGTCAATGTTGAGGACTCCCAGGGCCACTCCCTCCTGACTGTATATCACTGTTCCGCCACCTCTGGTGGGTCTGTCCTGCCGGTGGGACAGGACATACCCAGGGATGGTGATGGAAGAGTCTGGGACATTGGCTGAAAGATATGATTCTGTGAGTATGGCTATGTCAGGCTGTTGCTTGACTGGTCTGTGGGACAGCTCTCCCAATTTTGGCACAAGTCCCCAGATGTTAGTAAGGAGGACCTTGCAGGGTCGACTGGGCTTGGTGTTTTGCCGTTGTCGTGTCCGGTGCCTAGTGGTCCGATGCCGGGTGGTCCGTCCGGTTTTATTCTTATTATGACTTTTCGTAGCGAGATTTTACAACTGAGTGGCTTGCTAGGCCATTTCAGAGGGCAATTAAGAATCAACCACATTGCTGTGGGTCTGGAGTCACATATAGGCCAGACCGGGTAAGGGCGGCTGGCTTCCTTCCCTAAAGGACATTAGTGAACCAGATGGGTTTTTACAACAATCCGGTAGTTTCATGGCCATCATTACTGATACTAGTATTTTAATTCCAGATTTTTATTTAATTGAATTTAATTAGTTAATTGAATTTAAATTCACCAGCTGCCGTGGCAGGATTTGAACTCATGACTCTGGATTTTAGTCCAGGCCTCTGGATTACTAGCCCAGTAACATAACCACTATGCTACCGTACCCTGAGTGATGATTGCAATGTGAGACGCTTCAAGCATTGGTGTGAGTGGGTTGAGCGTGTGCCAGATGGATGGGAGGATGCGTGTGCCACATGGCCATCCCATTGTATGGGCATTGGGGTGTGTGGTGGTGGTCGAGTGGGGACAGGGACGGTGGGTACGTGCAGGCACTGTGAGGATGATAGTTGGGTGGCTGTGAGGATTGGTGCGGGAGCGCAGTGCTGTCAGTGGAGATGGGGTTATGAGGTGTTTGAGGTGATGTGGAAGACGAAGTGACGCAGAGTGCGTTAGTATACTCACTTTCCCGGACCTGGTGAGGTCATTGAATCTCTTGCGGCTCTGAATCCAAGTGCGGGTGGTGTTTCCCCTGCTTGTGACCTCAGCGGCCACCTCCTCCCATGCCCTCTTGGTGGTGCTGGCAGGGCACCTCCTTCCATCTGTGGGGAACAGCGTCTCCCTCCTCATGCGGACCCCGTCCAGCAGCACCTGGAGGGCGTGGTCCGTGAAACGGGGAGCAGCCTTACCCCTGTGCTCCTCCATCCTTCATGGAGTATAGTTTGTGGCTGGAGGGGCTTTGGTGGACTGCTCCTTTAAATAGAGCGCCACCATCGCTCAGACGTCAATGCGCATGCGCAGGCCGCCGGCACGCAGCTGAGAAGCGCGGAACCCGTAACTGCCGGCTAATTACATCAATCATCCCGCGATCGCGCACGCAACGCACTCAATTTGGACGGCGCATTTTCCTCGAGCCCGACTGACCACCCGCTGCCAACCCGCACCCCTGGTAAAATCGGGCCCATAATCTAAGCTGAAGGAGTGCTGCAGTGCCGGAGGTGCCATCTTTTGAATGAAACATTAAACCTGTCTGTTCAGCTGGACGCAAAAGATCCCATGGCAGTTACCTTAGGGCCTTGGCCAGCATTCATGTCTCAACCAACATCTCCAATACTGGTTAACTGGTCATTCATTTTATTGCTACTTTGTGGGGCCATGCTGTGCACAATATGGCTGCTACATTTGCGTACACTACAAGAGTGACTACAATTAAAATATTTTAATTCATTGGCGGGGATATACTTTGGGACATCCTGAAGACATGACAGGTGTCTTTCTTTTTAACACCACACATCATTCTTCACCTGACAGGGTGGACAACCTGCTCTAAAACCACTGCCAATATTGTTCTTTGGCTGCTATTAGATGCACTAAAGCAACCCAGATTCTTTGACATTCCCTCTCTCTGCAAGCAAATATGCAACCTGCTTTTGATGGCTTGGTTGAGATTATTTCATAAAAATACATCATATTCTACTACAAAAATAAAAGATTAAAAAAATTGTAATGGGACTGAGTAGGTTAGTATACTGACCCCTCAACACGGGGCCTGAGTTTAAATCTAGCATAGATTCGCAGAGTGAAAGTCTGCTCTCCCTGCTAACCATGAAGGCTTCTGTGAAATGCTTTTTGCCAGTTTTCCTCCAGTACCTAGTAAATGTGGAGCCATAACGCAAAACTTCCCCTAATCTGACACTAAATTGTCAAACTCACAGAGGCTACAAGGTTAGCTGTTGTGGGAAAAGGAAAATGTCACACTGGTGCAGTAAGAGTGCTCTAAGGAGACTGCTGCTAATGCACGTGGCATGAGCCACAATTCCAGCAGGTACTCTGGGATCTCGTCTGCTGGTGCCCTTCAATGCTGACCCGCTGGGGTACGTAGGATCAATGGAAAGTCACTTCATTTACATGGGGCTGGCAGGCACCTGCACCACTTTGGCACCTCTTAGTTCAATAGCCCTTCCCTGAGCGGAGCAGGTGTTGGGACTGCAGGCTTTCCAGGTGTGAATGCAGCCTAGTGAGCGGCAGTTTTACCTGTGTTGTTTGTCAGTGTCATCTACATACTTCCACACTTCTTCAAGTAGTCTCACGCATTTCAATTTCTTGTTCATTATTTTATTTTCTTGGACTTTCTTTTCCTGTTGTAGCCTTCATATCCCCTTCAGTTTTGTCTTCTAAAGGCTAGCCTATCTGTGCTCTTCTGCTTGTCCCTTCGCCTTAATTATGAAACTATACAAAGATAACTGGAACCCAAGTACTCACAACCTGAAGGCTACCAATTATTTCTGGTAGACTGTTAAATACCGAATTTAATATAGCTGTATCGTAATTCATTCCTTCTACATGTTAAGTAGTAGTCAATTATTACTGTTATAAAGTGTTTTTCCTTGTGGTTGTCTTTGATTCTGTTTTATCTTCCAGCATATTTAGATATCTTATAATCAAAATGTGATTCCCTGTGGCCTCTCTTTGTGTAAACCTTTTGATTTCTGCCCTTTGCTCTGAGTTGATGTTTGACAGCAATCCCTTTACTCAACTCTCATTCTCTTTATCAGTTTCAACCCAATTTGCTTCTGCTATTTTCCCTTTTGTCATTATTTTAACCCTCTCAATAATTTCTATGTTCCCTCTTGCTAATACGTCTGTCCTCATTAAGCATTCTGTCTCCTCAGAATTCCACTTCTTTTTGGTTCATAACCATATTTCGATGTAATCAATATTAATATTGCTGCTAGCTGTGTATATCTTTAATTCCAGTGGTCCATTCATAATGTCTCTGGCATTAAAATTAAAACATTTTAGCTCATCTTTCAATCACTTCTAATCCTTATTTAAACATTTTATTGTCTCTCTTTATTCCAAATGCTCCTGGCTAGCAATAACCAATTGCCCATTTACATTTGCAATCTTTATAGCTCCTATCCCTACCGAATCTAATTTAAACATTTGCGGCTTTCATGCTCTAAGCCAACACTTTATCCCCTATTGTGGTTATGTATAGCTCATCCTTTTTGTACAGGTTCCACCTACAACTACAAGCTATCAGTTACTTTAAAAAGCAACCCCTTCCTGTAAAAAACATTTTAGTTCATTATTTTGCTCTTATTCCATCTTCAAATACCAGGGGAGACAAGTTAAAATTATAAGGTTAGGAGTAAGAAAGGAAATGAAAAAATAGAAAGAGTTGTGAAATAAGTTACTGGTGAAAGTCACTGAAGCAGATGGTGTAAATGGGTTCAAGAGACAATGAGGTGGATGAAATTCCTGTTGTGTACAGGATCATACAGCACAGAAACAAACTTCTTGGCCCAATAAGTCAGCGCTGGTGGTTTTTCTCCACATAAGCCACCAAGTCGAGTCCCACTCTCCTGCTCATTCCCAATACCTTTTAATATTCCACTGTTTCAAATAACTATATAATAATTTAAAATTATTTATCGACTGCGTCAACAATGGTTTCTGGTAGATATCTCTACATTCTAACCACCCTCTGTGTAAATTAATTTTTTCTAACCTCCCCTTTAATTATTTTTGTAATTGTCTTAAATTTATGTCCCCTTGCTACTCTTGCTGTCCAATAGAAACAGTCTATCACTATTTATCTTATCATAACCCTTTATAATCTTGAAGACCTTGATCAGGTCACTCCTTAACCTTCTCAGCTCCATTGAAAATGCCTTAATTTCTCAAATCATTCTTCATAGCAATAACCACCCCCTCCCTCCCCATTCCTAGTAATATTTGGTGTCAGCAGAAAATTCCAATATTGTTCCCTCGTTTTTTAAGTCTGTATCATTTCTGTGCATAATAAATAACAGTGGTCTTAGCATGGATCCCTATGGAATGCCACGGACCACACCTTTCCAATCCAACAAACCCTTTGCTTTTTGCCCTCTAACCATTTCTCTATCTTTCTGACTACCTTCCTTTTAATTCCATGTTCAATCATCTTTGCCATTAGTTCTTAATGTGGGGCCTTATCAAATGCATTTTGAAAATCTATATAAACCACATCCACTGTATAAGGCAAAAACCATGGATGCATTTAAGAAACGACTGGATGCTGCGTTGGGGTGACTGTAGAGTCATTCTGGATGGATAAACTAATATGGACCAAATAGTCTGCTTCATCCATAATTATCTTGTGATCCTTCCACAGTTGTAGAAAGAATTCTACAAGAGTATCAACAACTGAAGTAAAACTAGCTGTAATTTCTTGGCTTAGCACTGTCTCCTTTTTTGAAGAGGGGAGTCGCATTTGCCACCCTCTAGCACAAGTTTCCTTTGAACAGAATCTTGGAAAATTATAAATGTAAGGAATCTTACAACACCAGGTTATAGTCCAACTGTTTTATTTGAAAATCACAAGCTTTCGGAGGCTTTCTCCTTCGTCAGTTGAGTGTGGGATTCCATGGAAGGTTACCGCATTTATAGTCAGAGAACAATACCTGGTGATTACAGATAATCTTTCCAACTTGCCACGGCAGCCTCTGCAAGACATGCCAGATTATCGACACAGATACCACCATCACACGAGAGGACACCACCCACCAGGTACATGGTTCATACTCCTGTGACTCGGCCAACATTGTCTACCTCATATGTTGCAGGAAAGGATGCCCCGGAGCATGGTACATTGGCGAGACCATGCAGACACTGCGACAACGGATGAACGGACACCGCGCAACAATCGCCAGACTGGAGGGTTCCCTCCCAGTCGGGGAACACTTCAGCAGTCAAGGACATTCAGCCACCGATCTTCGGGTAAGCGTTCTCCAAGGCGGCCTTCGAGACACACGACAACACTAAATCGTCGAGCAGAAATTGATAGCCAAGTTCTGCACCCATGAGGACGGCCTCAACCGGGATCTTGGGTTCATGTCACGCTACACGTAACCCCACCAGCGAAAAAAAGTTATCTGTTTTTAATACAACGGGTCATTCTCTGTCTTTCCCTTCCTTTCGGATGTTTCTCTCTCTCTCTCTCTG
The DNA here is from genome assembly GCF_035084215.1 of Heptranchias perlo. Taxonomy (NCBI): domain Eukaryota; kingdom Metazoa; phylum Chordata; class Chondrichthyes; order Hexanchiformes; family Hexanchidae; genus Heptranchias; species Heptranchias perlo. The sequence goes on from NC_090326.1 coordinate 124,068,477, forward strand.
TCTTTTGTTCTGGCCGTTTGTATATTCGGTGGTCCTGCAGGTAACATCTCTCTGTCTGAACACTTTGATTGCCTTGACAACGGGCAGTTGGAAAGATTATCTGTAATCACCAGGTATTGTTCTCTGACTATAAACGCGGTAACCTTCCATGGAATCCCACACTCACCTGACGAAGGAGAAAGTCTCCGAAAGCTTGTGATTTTCAAATAAAACAGTTGGACTATAACCTGGTGTTGTAAGATTCCTTACATTTGTCAACCCCAGTCCATCACCGGCATCTCCACATCATGGAAAATTATAGTCAGAGCCTGTGCTGTTCTTTCCTTAGCTTCCCACTGTTAGATTATGCAGATGTGTGCTAAATGTATCACAAATATCAAAGAATTGTTTTTCCACAATGTATGTACATCATGAAATACATTTAGTATGCAACCACGCATATTGTACAATTTATAAGTCTGAATCAGGGACTTTTACTGGGGATAGCCACAGACATTCAGAATGTTAAAGTGATTAGTTGGGAAGATGAGATTAAGTGCCTTGCCATTATCCTGAGCAAGGTAGCATCAATAGCCATTTCCTGTTGATGGAGGTTAAGTGCCTTGCCATTGTCCTGAGCAAGGTAGCATCAATAGCCATCTCCTCTTGATGAGGTTAAGTGCCTTGCCATTGTCCTAAGCAAGGTAGCATCACTATTCACATCCTCTTGATGAGGTTAAATATCTTGCCGTTGTCTTAGTAAGCTGATGGCCTTCGTCTGGCCTCATCAACTATTCTGGGGATGTTTAGTCAGTTCACCACAGGACTTCCTGCTAAACAACATATAAAGACACAGCTCAAATAAAGGTGCAGCATAGAGGATCCCTCAGAGACAGCAGACTAGAGTTGTTAAGGCAGACATGCTGGCAGGAGTCCAACACCCATGTCGGAAGAAGGAAAGAAGTCTACAAAAGGCAAGATCGGTGGGATCTAAGATGGTGGAGCCGTGAGGACCACGAGAAGTGAGAGGCCAAGTCGCAAGCTCTACCCAATGTGGAAGTGGGTAATATATTTTCAGTTTCCATCCTGTAAACTGCTGCTTAAATACTGACGGGGAAATGATTGGATAGGGCCTATTATTGGGCAGGGGTAGCCCAAGCTGCTATTACCCCACACCCAATGGCCCCTGTGCAGGTAGGACTAGACTTTTGTCAGGCCTGAGGACTTACCTGCAAGCACTGTTCTGAATCAGCGTTGAATGAGGATTCAATGCAATTTGCACTTTCCACCAGCAGGGGGAGCTCCAATCTCTTAAAGGGAGGTTGCCTCTTAAAAACCTCTTAAAGGTAGCTGGTAGCTGTTATATGCTGAAAGTAACAGTCTGCTGTCTGCAAGGAGTCTGAACAGAGATCAGACATCGCACATGCAAAACACAGATGCAGCTCCCGTCCCTATGTTTACACACTGATGAGTTATTTTTTAAAAATTCATTCATGGGAAGTGGGCATCGCTGGCGAGGCCAGCATTTATTGCCTATCCCTAATTGCCCTTGAGAAGGTGGTGGTGAGCCGCCCTCTTGAACCGCTGCAGTCCGTGTGGTGAAGGTTCACCACATTGAATAAAAGTTGCACACTACTAAATCCCACATCCTCCAATCTGCATGCCAGATCTCACCAATCTGCCGATCTGAGATGGTACCAGGCCTGCGAGAGTACGTGCACCAAGGTTCTCTGCTGATTCACTAGAGACCTTAGTGCAAGAGGTGGAAAGAAGGAGGGACATCCTATATCCTCCAGACATATACCCAAAAGGCAGTGGGAGGCAGCGGGGGATGAAATTAATGCCAGGCGCACAGCATCGTGAACATGGATGCAGTGCAGGAAGACGTTCAATGCTTTGACATGAGTGGGCAAGGTGAGTGAGGTCAACTGTCAAGTGGCTTCTCCTACCAACTGCACCACGCACTACACCTCCCATCACCCACATACCATCAGTACTCAACTCTTCCAACCAGATGCTTCCTCTCACCCTTACACATTACCACTGTTGCAAGCCGCTCACCCACAACTCACAGGCCACAAACACTGGCAGCTATTCAACCATGACAGGCACATCACCCAGACACAAGTCCCGCTTTCTTGCAGGAGAAGGTGACGCACATCAGGAGGCAGCAAGTGGCAGTGGCATTTAGCCCCTCGAGCATGTTCCGCCATTCGTTGAGATCATGATGGACCTGTGACCTAACTCCATATACCCGCCCTAACCCCATATCCCTTAATACCTTTGGTTCACAGAAATCTATCAATCTCAGATTTAGAATTTACAATTGAGCTAGCATCAACTGCCGTTTGCAGAAGAGCGTTCCAAACTTCTCCCACCCTTTGCGCGTAGAAGCATTTCCTAATTTCACTCCTGCATGTCCTGGCTCTAAATGTTAGGCTATGCCTCCTAGTCCTAGTATTCAAGTATTCGAGCCCTCCAAAAACAGTTACAAATGTCTCGGCAGCCAGAAGCAATAATCCAGCCACTAACCTGTAAATTCTGCATGGTCCTTTTAAATAGCACTGGTGGGGGTCCTCCAGGCACTCTGAGACACGTTCAGATGGTTGGGGTTAAGACTGTGCATTGAGTTGAGCGTTAAGTCCCAAAATGGTGTAAATATCACTTTAAATCAGCGTTGCACACTGTATCCATTTTCTCCTTACTTTACAAGTTTCCGGCGTTCGGTATTTCCGCATGTGCTAACTCCTATACCAAGATGGCGTCCGGCGCACGTCACGCTGGAAACGTGTATGCGCAGCCAAGACGCCATCTTGGATGTTGGAGATGCCATGTAGCACCGAAGCAGCGGGCGCTACAAGGCCCAATTTAACGCCCTGAGTGTTTTAAAGTGTTCTTCGTAATAATGTACACACCACCGTAACCAACTGGGGCTGACTCAAATCTTTTGGAACCGGAAAGTGAGTAGTGAAGCAGGGGCTCCCTAAGACCGTATATATATTCCCAATACCTCAAGATCCTCAGATGCAAACCATTAGCTCCCAGTGACTTGTCTGCCTTAAGTTTGAGTATTGTCTTTAGCGTCATCACTCTTGGAATAATATCCTCCACTAGCTGTTGTACACCCACCTGCGGTGATTCTACAATTTCAATACAGAAGCCACAGAAATTTACAGCACAGAAGGAGGCCATTCGACCCATCATTTCTGTGCTGGCTCTTTGCTAAAGCAATCCAAAACTAATCCCATTGCTTTTGCCCTCTTCTTAGTCCTGTATCTTCCTTTGTTTCTAATATATATTCAATTTTCCTTTAAAAGCTGCAATAACCTCTGCATCAACCACTCCCTGTGGCAAAACTCCAACAACCGTCTTCAGTATTTCTGCCATATCCCTACTTTCCACTACAAGTTTGTCTCCTTCATTTCTTTGTGGCCCTATCCATTTCATGGTTATCCTCTTACTATTAATGTGCCTATAAAAAGTCTTTTCATTGTCCTCTACATTTTTTGCTAATTTTCACTCATACTCCTTTTTAGCACTATTAATTGCCCTTTTTGTAGCTTTGCTATATTTTTTATGTTTGTCCTGGCTTTTTGCTTTAGCTGCCCTAAATGCTTCTTTTTATTTAGTTTCAAAATAAATGTAATTTCCCGATTCATCCATAGAACTTCTCTTTTTTTGTCACCAGAACATACTTAATTTGTATCCTTTCCATTTCCTGTTTAAATATTTCCCATTGCTAATCAACAGTTCTATGTGCCAATTTTTCCTTCTGTTTAACCTGAGCAAAGTCCCTGTTCATCTCGATACCATTTGCTTCTTTACAATGAAGCTTACAGTGAACGTGATTACACTGTAGTCACTAGTTCCCAATCATTCACCTACTTTTAGGTCACCTACTTGCTCCACCTCAATAGTGCTTGCTTCCTTGTTGGAATAGCAGCATATTCACTGTGAAAACAGTTTTGAATACATTGCAAAAAAAACTTCACCCTTCCAACTCAAAACATTTTCTCTGTCCCAGGCTATTTTTAGATCATTAAAATCTGCTGCAAGTAAACCTCGATTGCTAATACACGTCTCTTTAATTTGTCTGTAAATGTCACCCTTGATTTCTTTTTGCTGTTCTCCTATTGTATATGTGCATCAGTGTGACCAATCCCTTGCTATTCCTCAGCTCAAGTTTCCTTTTGGATTAGTTCTCTATTTAAATCTTTACACTCTGGTGTTATGATATTATCTTACATTAATAACTACTCGTCCTCCATTTCCTACCTTATCGCTCCTGAAGGTTTGTTACATAGATGTATTTAATAGTGAATTCTGGCCCAGTTGCAGCCATGTTTCAGTTACTGCTATTATGCCATGATTTGCTATTTCAGTCAATGACTCCAGTTCCCAGGTTTGTTTCTGGTGCATTGATGAATATATATTTTAGTTTCGATTTCCTTGGTTTTGAAAATTTTCCCTTTTTTTCCTTTTCCACTTGCGGATTTCATTTTTAAATATCTTGCATTGTTTAACCCTTTTCAACCTTCCCATTTAGGAGTTAGTTTTTTTTGCCCTATTTGAGAACATTTTCAGGAATGTGCAATTTAAACTGGTATGTATTCTGGAAGTTTGAGTGTGATAAGGTGCTCTCAAAGCAATACACAACTGAATAGCCAATCCAAAAGCATCTATAAGAATTTGGTTTAACAAGCTAAACATCACCTGATATAAATAGAAAACTGTGGTCTAATTCAGTTGTGAGGTGTGCATTTAATGGGACAAATGGAAAGACAGCACAGGCAGTAGAAACTAACATTTACAGATGAAGATATACAAGTCATAGTTGACAGTTAAGGGCACACCATGCAGAGAACTGCTCTGCATGGTGTGCAATAATTACCAGAAGGTCAAGCAAGCATGGGAGGGCATCATTTTGGCTGTGAACATAAGATCACATACCCACAGAAACCAAAAAGATAACTGATGTAAAGAAAAGTGCCAAGGTGAGAAATTATGACCATGAGAAAGCATAGTCTGCCCTATCATGAAGACTGCCATATATGTAGGTAGTCATTGATAGCAATCAAAGTCCATTACAGGTATGATTGAATACCTTGGTACACTTATCCCAGATTGAAACAGTACCCAGATGCAATTGCAACACAAAGGGAAGTAATCAACATGGTTGAGAACTTTACAGTGAGATCAAAAAAGTACATAGAATGATGCAGCTGAGAAAGGTTGAAGTTTGATGCTGTCCTGGCTGCTCTCCCATCATCCACCCTCCGTAGACTTGAACTCATCCAAAACTCTGCTCCCCATATCCTGACTTGCAACAAGTTCCATTAACCCATCACCCTTGTGCTCGCTGACCTGATTGGCTCAGCAATGCCTCAAATTTTAAATTGTCATCCTTGAGTTCAAATCCCTCCATGACCTTGCCCCTCCCTATCTCTGTAACCTCCTCCAACCCTCCGAGAACTCTGCATTCCTCCATTTCTGGCCTCTTGCGCATCCCCGATTTCCTTTGCCCCTCCATTGGCGGCTGTGCCTTCAACCGTCTAGGTCCTAAGCTCTGGAATTCCCTTCCTAAACCTCCCCACCTCTCCATCTCTCTCTCCTCCTTAAAACTTACCTCTTGACCAAGCCCATCCCAATATCTCTTTATGTGGCTCGTGTCAAATTTTGACTGATAACACCCCTGTGAAATGCCTTGGGATGTTTTACTATGTTAAAGGCGCTTTAGAAATGCAAGTTGTTGTTGTTGACAATCATTATACATGCATTCAGCTGACAATTACAATGCAGTCAATCTCAAATATTCTGTATTCAAGATATTTTACAATTAGCCATGCACATGGCCATAAGCTGCAGCTTAACCTGCACAACACAAAGCATCCACTCATTCAATGGCTGTTTTTCTTCTCCTTATGCAAAGAAGCAGCATGTAAAAGAAGGCTCTAAATGCTAATAGGTGGAAATTCTCAGCAGGACAAAATACTCACCTTCTTGGAAAAGGTAATAATGGAAGTCATCAGATAGAAAGTACAAATACATTGCAGATGATATGCAAGCTGGACAAGAGGAATACGTCCTTGGTTCGTTCAATTGAAATTGTGTGCCTTATCTGTGTAAATGCACAAGTCCTTGGTGAGAGTACATCAGGAGTACTGTGTCCAGAAGGTTCATTGGAGAGTTAGAAGATCAATATCAGCCCTTAGAGGCTGAGCAGTGAAGGCTAATTATGTATCCTTGGACTTCTCCCTCTAGAAGAAAAAAACAAAGGGGCGACTTGATAGGTTTTAAGTTATGAGGAGTTCAATAGGTTGGAAACAGGGATTCCTGATGTATACAGAATTTGAAGAACCAGAGACATAGTTTCAAGAGAAAGACAAATAAAATAAACAATTCAAACAAGTTTCTTTCGCAAAAAGATAATCAAAATATGGAATAAATTGACACTGTGAATGGTTGAACTGGAAACTATAAGGGGTTTTAAATAGGAACTAGTTGATCTCCCATGGCATTGCACATGGCGGAGGAGAAATTCTCACCTTCACCGCTTGGGTGGTAATCTGGTTTATGGATCATCTACCTGTTGTAGAACCCACCCAATATTTTTCTCATTCATTTTCACTAGATTACTGCATGGATGGTGAAGGTGAAAATTATCCCTGGGGAGTCAAGACCAAGAGCAGTTTTCAGGTCAAGGTGGGTTAGAGGGCAGGGGGATAATTAGACCAAAGGCAGGAAAAGGGGGAAGAGAGAGGGGAGAAAGAAGATGGGAGTGAGAAGAGAGAGAGAGGAGGGAGAGGGAGGGTTGAAAGGAGTAGAGGGGCAGAGAAGTGGAGGGAAAGAGGGGGCGAGAAGAGAGAGAGGGAGGGGGTGAGGAGGGAAGAGAGGAGGAAGATCTTTGAAGGGGGATAGGAAAGAGGAAAGATGTATGGGGAGAGGAAAGGAAGATAGAGGGTGTGAGGAGGTGAAGCTAGAGGAGGAGTGCATGGCACGAAGGGGATAGACGGGCCTAAGGCTGGCTCTAAATACAGTCTTCATGACTCAATCCTCCTTGAGACATACATTAAAAAGAATAGATTATCATGAACAGGTTAATACAATGATTCTAATTAAGAGTTTATTTTATTGCTTAATAACTGAGTTGAAAAACCGGTATTAAAAAAGTAAGTGCTAAATTTTTTGTCCTGTTGGACTATAATTCGAAACCATCCATCTATCTATAACATATTAAAAAGTTTACATCTGTGTGCATTTCCTGTCAATGTTTGCCATTATAAATTCCCATGTCTGCATTTATAATGGAAATGATCTATTTAATTAAACTTGTCATACCGTAATAATCCCCTGGGAATTGAGAGAGGAGGGATTGAGAAATGGGTTGAGAGAGGGGAGGGCAGGATATAAGGGTTGAGTGGGTAGTTCAATGGGAAAGAAGTAAGGATAGTGATGGGAGGGAGGGGGTGATAGGATGGGGAAGTGGTAGTGGGACAGAAGGAAAAGGGGTAGGGCACATAATGAGAGCAAGGGGGAAGCATGAATGATCGGTGAGAGGATGGTAAGGGAGCCACCTAATGCATTCTCTCCTCCCCCCACCCCATGACAGTCTGCAGCCGTTGATGTCTCCTTTCTACGCCACACCAACCACCACCTTCCATCTGAAATAAAAGAAGACTGAGAGAAGCAGTAGAGAACAGAGAGAGAAGTAAAAAGAAGAGTTAAGGGGACAGAACCAGAAGAGAAGAGAAAAAGAGAGTCAGAATCAGATGAGGAAAGACAGAGAAAGAAACAACAAAACAAAGACAACAACAAGGCGGCAACGGCTCAGTTGAGTCCTGAAATAGCAATCAGGGTCCTATGTAAGTCATTGGACCCCAATTTGAATATTAAAAGGGCCTAACGCCTGACTCGGATGGGCGTTCTGACCACCCAGCCCTTAGGAAGATAGCGTTGGCCACACCTCCTGCTGCTGCCCCTCCATGAGGAGATGATACAATTACCAGTGTGAGAAGTTTAAATCCTCCAAGTGCTTCCTTCTCACACTTCTCACTGCTGAAGCATATTTAGGAACACTTGCCAAACCTATTGATTCTGAACTAAATGGTTCAAATCTGGGAGAATAAAAAGAACACATTTTAAAAAAATTATACATGTACCAGCCACTGCATACTGACACATAAACGGTTCTCTCCCACCTCCCCACCCTCCAGTATTCTCCCTTTTACCCCCGCTCTCTCTTGAAGATGGAGATTCATGCTGCAATATCGTTGAAGGGGTATGAGCAGCCTCCTGTTAGCTCACCAAACTAGCCCCGACAGGAGAGACTGCACGTAACAGCGATACATAGAAGATAGAGAAAGGAAGAGAGAGGTAGAACATGGGTGGATTGAGAAAAAAAACAGGGAGACTTGATATGGAGTGAGAAAAAAAGAGAAAGACATCAGTGGAGTGGGGGGAGGAGAGGATTAGGTGGTTGGAGACATTAGCCGAAAAATGATTATTTGTGACAATAACATATAGAAACGTAATACGTTTGTATGAAATTCGCCTGCCCGCTATTTTAATGAAGGCATTATCCTTTTTGTTTTAAATGGGTTAATGTCTCAAGTAAAATAGTGGACAGAACAATGTTATATAAACGTGCTAAGTGATCTTACGTATGTCACAAATAGTAATTTTTAGCTTATAGGGAGAAAATAACCAGTAGAATGAGTAGAAGGTGGATAGAAAGAGAACAAAAATTGGTTAGTACAAAGTACATAGGGAAGAGACAAAAAGACAAAAAAAAAGACTAATGATAAATAAAATTAGTATTTGGCAGATGCATTCTGACCAGAAGATGACCTGGAGAACTTTGGATTATACAAACAAGAAAGCTGTTGCTGTTCTATCCATCATTCGTTATGCTATGAATACTGATACAGCCCCAGCAATGTGCCAGTTCGGGTGACAGAGCGGGTGCGATGGGGGCTGGGGGGCTCCGAAAGTCGATAAAATGCCAAATGGGTTTGGAACCCGGCTCCAATCAGCTGGTTTCCGGGTTCCCCAGTGACGCATCCGGGTGTGCGCGCGCCTCCTGAATGCGGAAGTCCCACTGGCAATTAAAGTCGGCGGGATGATAATTTGCATAGTTTGTCCGATAGTTGAGGTACTTGAACTGCTTGATTGACTGGACATTTTGGCAGGAGTGAGATTTGAAGGATCCTCAGCGTGTTTCCCTTGCTGTGGGAAACACTCCCTGTTGCAACAGACATGTTTCAGCCAGCAGCCAGTGGGAGATGCAAAGGATTATTTGACAGGTGGGGAGAAAACCTCATTTATTGCAGCAGGGCTCTCTGTCACTTCAGACAAAGTTTTGGCTGCAACACCTTTGTGCTTCCACTCAAAATTCGTACTTTCCACCCAAAACTCTGCTGTGCAAACATATTTAACTACTTTGTGGTGTAGGGGGTGGTGGTGTGTGTCAGCTTCACCTCTGACTTCTGAGCGGTTCGAATCGCTCCCACTCCCTGGGTTCTAGACCTTGGACTTATATGGGGGTTGTGACAAAGTGCAGCAGACAATTGGTTTTGGTGCAAGAAAAACTGGGTTTATTGAAGTCACAAATGAACTTATAACATTAGGATAACACTGAGATTATACAGACCTACAAAAGTACACTTAGTTAAGAATGGGGAACACACGGCATAACGAGGGAAAATCACGCTACTAATCCCCTTACCCTTGTCCCACCCCCAAAACCTAACTAAATTGAACTAGGAGAGGTCAGGGATCATGCTCACCAAACAGGGTTCCTTGACAGTTCGAAATCCTGTAAGCCGGTTGCAGTTTTGGGGTACGCTCTTTGTGTCCTTTGGGGCCTGCCGTCCCCACGTGGTCCTGGTCTGTGGAATCTGCGAAGGTTCTTCAGTTGGGTGGAGTCCGCTGATGCGGTAAGTTTTGAGTGGTCGATCTTCGTGGAGGACTGCAGTTGCTGCTTTGTTGTCTTCGGTTGAACCTGCCACACTGTGCCCCTCGCCGTGATGTTGCATGCGGGCCTGCAAACCTCCGGATCTCCTTCCTCCGCTTGGCTCAGCTACCTCTCCCTGCTTCAACTCTGCTTAAACTGCCTCCACCTGCTTAAAAACCCTGCTTACAACCTCTGCTTAAAACCTGCTCCAAAACTGCTCACCCTGCCCCTTCGTAACTGGTGGCCCAGTTATACTGTTTTTTGAATTTCTTATCTGATTCCAAATCAAGGTTAGTTCTTTGTCTGATTTTGGTGGGCTTCTTCAGGTGATTGTTGTCTCATTGTTTTTAATGGGCTCGCATAATATTTATCGTTGCCTTCCTGTCCCCGTAACTAGTCTTGAACTGAAAGCCATTGTACATGTGAAGTATTGATGGGTTCGCATAATTGCATTGATGGCTGCCTTCCTGCCTTAGTAGTTAGTAGCGATTATTTATGTAAGGTTTTGATGGGCTTTAGTTTCGTGTAAGATGAAGTCTTTCTCTGGGTTGATTGTTTTAAAGGGAAGAATGCGTATTCTGTCTCCTCTCGTTGTCTGGTTTCAGGCAACAATCCACACTGCACTCAACAAGCCCGGGCATGTCAAGTCCCAGGCCCTCATGGGCCTAATCTCCTGTCTGCAGGGTTCTACACTTAATCCAGCAGTTGGGTCCTCTGCCATAAAAGTCCAAAAGTCATATCCTTGTTGATGATATGAAAAATGTGGGAATTTTGAGAACCCTTCAGCCGACCCCCTCAAACTCACACCGTCAGGATGAGGGCGCCATGGCTGCATTCACCACTGCATCCGAGGACGAGTAACATCACCAGCCTCGCCAGGCACGGCGTCCACCTCCGCCATGTGGAGCTCCACAACACAGTGCAGCGCCACAGGCACCTGCACAAGAGTACGGAGGGCAACAACAGAGAGAGCGAGGTCGCAGGAGGAACTACCCTCGCAACAGGGTCTACGGACTGAGGCTCAGATTCTTGGACCTCTCTGAGGAGCAGTGCATACGGAGGCTCAGATTCAGTCGCCAGGTAGTCGCAGACATCTGCAGCCTCCTTCATTCCGAGCTGCTCCCAGCTGGACTGAGCAGCATCTCCTTACCTGTTGCTGTCAAAGTCACCACTGCCCTCAGCTTATTCATCTCCAAATCATTCCAGGGTGCCACCGGGGACATCGCCGGGGTCTCTCAATTGTCTGCACACAAGTGCATAAGGCTGGTCACCGACGGCTTGTTTCACAGGGCCTCTCGCTATGTCAACTTCCCCATGGATGACCTCAGCCCGACAGAGAGGGCAGTGGGATTCCACGCTGTGGCTGGCTTCCCACGGGTGCAGGGTGTAAACGATTGCACCCATATAACAATACGGGCACCTCCACATGAGCCAGGACTGTTCATCAACAGGAAGGGGTATCACTCCATCAACACTCAGCTCATGTGTGACCACCGCAAGAATTTCCTTCACGTGTGCGCCAGATACCCTGGCAGCTGCCACGATTCCTTCATCCTTCGGGAGTCCAACATCCCGCCCCTCTTCCACGCACCAAACACCCGTAAGGGCTGGCTCCTCGGGGACAAGGGATACCCCCTGCACACCTGGCTTATGACAACTCTGAGGAACCCCACCACTGAACAACAGCATTGATATAACAACAGCCACATTGCCACCAGGTCTACAATTAAGCATGCTATAGGGCTGCTCAAGATGCACTTCAGGTGCCTTGATCATTCTGGGGGAGCACTTCAATACGCACCAGACAGAGTGGGACGCATTATAGTCTTGTGTTGTGGCACAACAGAGAGGAGGCCCCATCCACATCTGCCACCCACATTGGGGAGGGGAAAGAGGAGGAGGAGCAGGTGGAGGAGGCGGAGGAGGAGGAGGCGGAGGAGGAGGAGGAGGAGGAGGAGGAGGAGGAGCAACCGTGGGCAGAACAGAGGCTCACCTGGCTGCTCGTGAGGCCAGGGAGTCACTGATATATGAACGGTTCTCCTAACATCAGACAGCGTGAAGAGTCCAGTCCTCACACCACCTGGACAGAGGAGTGGCCACACCAGCCCCCCCCCCCCCCCCCCCCGCACAAAACAGTGCTGCAACTACACATACACCCACTGTAGAGTGATCCAATGGGTGACATCAAGTGTCGGCGTTCATGGTGAACCTCATGAAAGGGATTTATTGCAGAAGCCAGTCAAGAATGGCTAAGATGCGGCAGTAGTGGTGACAATAATAATATTTAATGTGAGTTTAACATAAAGCAAATATAAATGAAAAAACATGACCAACCATCAAACACCCTTGTGCATCCCCTACGTGCTTACAAAACTTTCGCCTTTCACTTCCGACTACTTCTACGTGATGCATCCCCTGTGGCTGCAGCAGAGGTAGTGGCAGGTTGCTCTTGTTCATGCCCTGACCGATTAGATGCTTTCGGCCTATGCCCTCTGGGATTTGGTGCCCGTGAGGGCCCCTCCAAAGACTGCTCCACCTGCAACTGTGACCTGCAGACTCGACCACCTGGAGAGGAGGCAGCATTGTGGGTACTGGTTGAGAGGGGGACAATGGGTGAAACGTGGGGGCGCTTTGAGTGGCATCCCCACTTCCATGTCCCCTTTCACCATCATCCCTCCCCTGGACCAGGCCCACACCACTCTTACCACTTTGTTGGACGACAGTTTGGAGGACATGTGTGAAGCCTTGTAAGGCCAGTGCTAGAGTATCCACCTGCCTGCTTAAGGCAACAGAATGTTGTTCATTCTGAGTCCGAACGGCCGTTGTCAAGGCCTGAATGGACTCATTTGTGAGCCATGCTTGAAGCTCTATGAAGGCTAGCCTTCCCTCCATTGCAGACGTTCTTGCCCTTACCTGCGATACTATCTCAGAGATGCCCTCACGTCCCTGTGACAGTATCTCAGAGATTCCCTCCTGTACCTGTGCCACCATTCCACTCTTGCAGAGTTGGACTTCTCCATACTTTGCGCGTGGCACCTGTTCCAGCACCTTGCAAATGTGCTGCTGCCCCTCGATCATTCTCCTTTTAAAGGATGGCTTCTAGGGTTCAGTATTTGTGTCCAGCTGAGCAGGGCCTGGAGAAGAGTGCTCCCGCTGACGCAAACTCTCCACAGCTGCCCCTGCCACCAGTGTCTGCTCGTGCTCACATGTGTGTGGTAACTCACCATGTGTGACCCCAATTAACTGCGGACTAGGACCCACCGAGGTGTGTATATCTGCGCTGGTGGATGGCTCGCTCATATGTGACGGTGCAGGTTGCAGGTCCTCTGAGGAATCACCCTCTGCCATAACAGCGGTCGCTGAAGGCCCTGTAAGAGAACAGAAGGCAATATTAAGCATGATCACAGATGTGTCATGTTGCGATGAGCATACTGAGGTGTTGAAGATGGCAATTCATATTGTGTGTGCTGAATGTTAAAGTTCTGTCACCAGACGTTTGTCGGTGACAGAATGTTGTTCAGTCTGAGTCCGAACGGCCGTTGTCAAGGCCTGAATGGACTCATTTGTGAGCCATGCTTGAAGCTCCACGAAGGCTAGCCTTCCCTCTCAGCTCCAGCGCCTCCTGCTCCGCGTCTGTGAAGACGACGATATGTTATGGCCCCCCTCCGGTCCTCGCCCTCTCCCGTGCATTCTGGGCTCTCTTCTATAAGGGGAGAAAGTACAGACGTGTGAGTGAGTGATGGTGATGTGGCCAACCGATGAATGCATTGGTTTGGGTGCGGCTGACCATGAAAGAGATGCATCAGAGGGTGAGTATGAGACAGAGCCATGACATTGTATGGGGATTGGGTTGAGTGGTAGTGGTGGGGTGACTAATGGGGAGGTGAGGAAGTGCTGAGGAAGTGCAGGTAAATTGAGGATGAGCTTTGAGTGAGTGTGAGGAGTGATGTGATAGAGTAGTGTTGGCAGTGCAGAATGAGTTGGGGGTGGGGGCGATGATGTGAAAGACGGAATGTAGGAGAATGAGTGTACTCGCTTTGGCTGACTTGGTTAGGTCATTGAAGCGCTTCCTGCACTGGATCCAGGTGCAGGAGATGTTGCCGCTGCTGGTGACCTCCTCTGCCACCTCAAGCCAGGCCTTGTTGGTTGCAGAGGCAGGCCACTTCCTCCAGTCCGCCGGGTAAAAGACATCCCTCCTCCTCCTCACCCCATCCAATAGCACCTGGAGTGAGGCATCACTGAATCTAGGAGCAGCGCTTCCCCTGTGCTGCTCCCTTGTGCTGTGTGGGTGTTTGCTCCAGGAGCAGCCATTGGAGGACTGCCCCTTTAAGTAGAGCTCCTCCAGCTGACAGCCTGTGATGCAGGTGTGCAGTCTGCCCGCTGCGCAGCTTTCGGACGGCAAAACCAGAAGCCACGTTAAGTGCCTCCAATTGTCCCGTGATCGCGTGGGGAAACGGACAGATTTTATTGGGCGAGTTACCCACACGCCCAATCTCCCCACCCCCCACCGCTGCCATCCCGCCTCCCCGTTAATATCGGAGCCACTGGCTGCACTAATTCTGTGGTGTTAATATATATATAAAACACTTTCACGAGTGTACTTTGTATAAGTTATTGTGGACAACTACAAAATAATCGGACTCAAGATCCTCTCTCCCTGTTCTTTGATTCCTGTGTTTTCCTGATCTCCCTTATCTGGTAGCTCTACATGGATTCTTTTGCATTTATGTTTCCCTTTATTTCTTGCTGGAAAAATCCATGTCTTACTTTTAATAAAATTCTGTCCTTGTTTTTGCATTTTGTTTATTTTTTCTTTAAATGGTCATCTGAACGGTTTTGTGATTAATCCCTTTCATTTCCATATATATGTTCATGTTTAGTGTCGATTTAAAGGTATTCCTTCACTATCCCTTTGATTATACATTGGGGTAAATTTTCAATGGAAATGAAAAACGGGCAGTTTCTATAACAGGCGGACAATGCCAGATTTATGCCCAGGTGGCAGGTTGAAAATCTACCCCGTGACCTGTTATTGTATTTCTTTTTCTTGAATCTCAGAAATGTAGTCAAGAAGTAAGATTTTTTTTCCTTTTGTATTTTCATTGTTGACTTAAAAGTTTCATTTCTGCTGAAAATCCTTAAGAACCGAAGAATTCGTGGAATGAGAAAGGGTGATTCAACCCAGAAGCCAACTCTTTCCACAGACCTTGCACGGTCTACCTTATTGTGGAGTCTAACTGACCCATTCAATTGCCGAATAAAAAGTCCTGCATAAATAATCATTGATCTTTGATCCTTAAAGATATACAGCGCAGAAACAGATAGGTTCTATCCCTACTGGTCTGTTTCTTATTCGATCCTCACATCTATCATTGGCTTATTTATTTTTCATTGGTACATTAATGACCTGTAGTCCGTGCTGATGAAAAAGAGTTTTTTGTTGGGAAGAGATTGTAGGTCCTTGTCTCCAATGATAGATGTGTGCATCTTGTCTCAGCCTCAGATGCCAGAATGTATCCATCTTAGCCACCCCAAGGACCAACCATATGAATCATAAATAGCACAGAGTGTAGAAGGAGGCCACTCAGCTCATCATACCAGCGCCAGTGCTAGCTCCTCATCTGAAGATGTACCTATTCAAACTCAGATGTGGTCCAACAGGGTAAATAGCTCCCATTTTTTATTCATTTATGAGAAGAATGGGCATAATATAATATAGTACTAGGGGTAACCTCACATTAGATTATTATGTTATGATTAAAGTGTCATTGTTGCATTGCTGGGAATATTCAGCTACATTTCTGGAATAACCTAGAACAGTCGATAAAATTTGCTACATAGACAACCCAATTAAAATATTCAGTTATTAGGCGCATTGTTTCTACCTTTTATTAGCTCAAAAATCAAATGAAAATGTAATAAAAAGTATAACACAAAGAGAATAGATTTATGTGGCTTCTTTAGTGTCAATGACCAGACTTTCTATAAATGTAAGTTTTTTTCTATCTATCTTTCTTTCAACAGGGCTGCAATCCGACTAAATAATGTTAGTAATAGAACCATCTGAAAAAGTGTAATTATTGCTGTATATGGAGCTGTGAACTTTGACCAGAAGTAGCACCAACAAGGAATTAAAGAATGAATTTCTGTTGCAGTGCAGTAACGTCAAAAATCACATTTACAACACATCTTTTTTTGGTAATAGCCTTATCATGAGGTTCCTTCTGTTTGTTTTGACAATGAACTTACTGATGCACAGTATCCCTTTATAGTCCCTAAGGAACCTGCTGTGACACAGTACTGTCTTCCAAAGTACAGCCAACTCAATCCAAGCATAACTCTGATCCGAGCATGGAATTGCAATGCATTCAATCATTTCCTGCTCATTCCACTACATAGAATTCCTGGTCCAAGCATTAAATATTGCACAATTATCAGTTGTATCACTCACACATTAAGGAAGCCAAAGCACTGACAGGCAGCAGTGAGTTTTAGAAATCTAATCATTTTTTTTAATTCGTTCATGGGATGTGGGCGTCGCTGGCGAGGCCGGCATTTATTGCCCATCCCTAATTGCCCACGAGAAGGTGGTGGTGAGCCGCCTTCTTGAACCGCTGCAGTCCGTGTGGTGACGGTTCTCCCACAGTACTGTTAGGAAGGGAGTTCCAGGATTTTGACCCAGCGACAATGAAGGAACGGTGATATATTTCCAAGTCGGGATGGTGTGTGACTTGGAGGGGAACGTGCAGGTGGTGTTGTTCCCATGTGCCTGCTGCTCTTGTCCTTCTAGGTGGTAGAGGTCGCGGGTTTGGGAGGTGCTGTCGAAGAAGCCTTGGCGAGTTGCTGCAGTGCATCCTGTGGATGGTACACACTGCAGCCACAGTGCGCCGGTGGTGAAGGGAGTGAATGTTTAGGGTGGTGGATGGGGTGCCAATCAAGCGGGCTGCTTTATCTTGGATGGTGTCGAGCTTCTTGAGTGTTGTTGGAGCTGCACTCATCCAAGCAAGTGGAGAGTATTCCATCACACTCCTGACTTGTGCCTTGCAGATGGTGGAAAGGCTTTGGGGAGTCAGGAGGTGAGTCACTCGCCGCAGAATACCCAGCCTCTGACCTGCTCTCGTAGCCACAGTATTTATATGGCTGGTCCAGTTAAATTTCTGGTCAATGGTGACCCCCAGGATGTTGATGGTGGGGGATTCGGCGATGGTAATGTCGTTGAATGTCAAGGGGAGGTGGTTAGACTCTCTCTTGTTGGAGATGGTCATTGCCTGACACTTATCTGGCGCGAATGTTACTTGCCACTTATCTGCCCAAGCCTGGATCTTGTCCAGGTCTTGCTGCATGCGGGCTCGGACGGCTTCATTATGTGAGGGGTTGCGAATGGAACTGGACACTGTGCAATCATCAGCGAACATCCCCATTTCTGACCTTATGATGGAGGGAAGGTCATTGATGAAGCAGCTGAAGATGGTTGGGCCTAGGACACTGCACTGAGGAACTCCTGCAGCAATGTCCTGGGGCTGAGATGATTGGCCTCCAACAACCACTACCATCTTCCTTTGTGCTAGGTATGAATCCAGCCACTGGAGAGTTTTCCCCCTGATTCTCATTGACTTCAATTTTACTAGGGCTCCTTGGTGCCACACTCGGTCAAATGCTGCCTTGATGTCAAGGGCAGTCACTCTCAACTCACCTCTGGAATTCAGCTCTTTTGTCCATGTTTGGACCAAGGCTGTAATGAGGTCTGGAGCCGAGTGGTCCTGGCGGAACCCAAACTGAGCATCGGTGAGCAGGTTATTGGTGAGTAAGTGCCGCTTGATAGCACTGTCGACGACACCTTCCATCACTTTGCTGATGATTGAGAGTAGACTGATGGGGCGGTAATTGGCTGGATTGGATTTGTCCTGCTTTTTGTGGACAGGACATACCTGGGCAATTTTCCACATTGTCGGATAGATGCCAGTGTTGTAGCTGTACTGCAACAGCTTGGCTAGAGGCGCAGCTAGTTCTGGAGCACAAGACTTCAGCACTACAGCTGGGATGTTGTCGGGGCCCATAGCCTTTGCTGTATCCAGTGCACTCAGCCGTTTCTTGATATCACATGGAGTGAATCGAATTGGCCGAAGACTGGCTTCCGTGATGGTGGGGATATCGGGAGGAGGCCGAGATGGATCATCCACTCGGCACTTCTAGCTGAAGATGGTTGCAAACGCTTCAACCTTGTCTTTTGCACTCACGTGCTGGACTCCGCCGTCATTGAGGATGGGGATGTTTGCAGAGCCTCCTCCTCCCGTTAGTTGTTTAATTGTCCACCACCATTCATGACTGGATGTGGCAGGACTGCAGAGCTTTGATCTGATCCGTTGGTTGTGGAATCGCTTAGCTCTGTCTATAGCATGTTGCTTCTGCTGTTTAGCATGCATGTAGTCCTGAGTTGTAGCTTCACCAGATTGGCACCTCATTTTTAGGTACGCCTGGTGCTGCTCCTGGCATGCTCTTCTACACTCCTCATTGAACCAGGGTTGATCCCCTGGCTTGTTGGTAACGGTAGAGTGAGGAGTGGTAAAGTACTATTGAATCTGGATTATTAATTGCATTGCTGTACAAGCCACTTGCTTGTTTATATGGCTGCTACTTTTGTAAAAAAAAATTACACTGGTGTATAAGTTACTACTTTAATTTGGAGGAAATGAAATTATGCAGGAGGATGATACAAGTAAAGGATGTTTTGGTTTAATTACGGAATGACTAAATGAATAGGCCATGGTGCAAAAGGTTGTAATGTGGTTACTCAATAGTTATAACTATACCTAATCATTCAAAACAGTGTTGAGGTGGTCCTGCTGATTGTTGGTGGTTCTGAAATGTTTACATATTGTTCAAGGAACCATGGACACCACACCTTTAATAACTTCTTTCTGACCTCTTAATAGCTAACAATTAACTTGGAACACTACAATGGTTCACTCTGTTTTAAAGCTAAACACAGCATAAGTGCAAAGCTATCGTTTATATTTCAGGGCAATTTGCCAACAGTATATATCAAATGATAGCTTGCCAAAGTAGTGTGTTAAAACATTTATTGATAATGCAATAACGCTTCAGCATTTGTTTATCAGCTACAAATTTATTCTGCTGATAGAGAGAGACAGTGGTTGGGACTCAAGTCAAAGAACAGTGGCATGAGGAGATAGATGAGAAAAGCGTATTCAGCAGAGATTTGATAACTGTCATCACTGCTGCACAGCACTGACAATTGGAAAAATTACTTCTCTGGAGCAACATGGGAAACATATTAAAGGCAAAGTATAGAAGATCACAGGCACCTCTAAGGGGGTTACCAATTAGATTTCAGTTTATTGGACAGTGAAACAGTAGTTGGTAATTCAGTTGGAGGGCAACTGATAGGGTCTATTAGATCATAGAGCTATCTTTTCCTAATAATGTACTCTTTTTGGCAAGTAATGCATTTTGTTGGAGATAGTAAAGGTAGTCCACTGTATTTAAAGCTGCTTGGTTTATTTTGTTTCAGTACTTACTATGCTTTAACGGAATAATGAATTGCCACCACCACTAACTGTACTTACAGACAAAAACATTAATAACACAGTAAAATGATTTGAAGCTAGGGGCCAATTCCACTTTCAAAAAAACTTAATGTGTTACTTGCCCTATAATGCATGATCAGCTCCAGGAATGTGCTGAGGTCCTTCATTGCCCACAAAGTTGCTGGAAGTGTGAGCTGATAATGGTGCGGTGAGGGCAACAGGGCATCTGGGACCTTGGTGAACAACGGGACCAACAGTGCATCTCCTTAATCAATGAGATTAAAAAATTGAGAAATAAACAGAGGAAGGACTGGGAAGGAGGGTGAATTAGAATGGGTCAATTCAATGTCAAATCAGGTACAGAAAGAGAAATGAAAGGAGGGAAAGAAAAAATGAATTAAGAGAGATAAAAGAGGCAGAAAGGAAAAGTAAGAAATAAAATTAAAAAATTTAAAATTTGTCATTTTAAAAATCTCCTGAAACAATTCACAACCTGAAGGAATGAGACTCCACTCTTCTCATTTCTGGGCAAGAGAGGTTGATTGGCAGTCATTAACAATTATCATGTTGTTAAAAGGGTAATTACACTGTTAATTACTAGGCTTAACTTTCTGTGGTGAGTTTAATGGGCAATTAATGTGCAAATGCAGCAACTTCATGAAAATCACGGGCAAGTTAAGCGCGAGATGCCGTTTTCGTGAAGCTAATGGCAGAGCGGCACAAATCGGCCAGCAACTTGTGGCAATTCACAGGGTATCTCTTCCTCACTACAAGTTTCTGGCCGATTGGCGCATTAATAACGGCGTGCGTTGTTCAGATGCCATTATTTTTTCAGAAAAATCCGACCCATTATTTATTATACACAGAATAAGCAGGTCAGTGACACAATATGTTGGCGCACTAATAATAGACCATGGAATCATTGGATGTGAATTCTCCCTCACAGTATCCCATATGATGAGTTCCGAGCTTCAGGTGACACATTCAGAGAGTTGACAAGGTGGGGCACTTTCCTTGTTGGAGGAAGGGAAACGATCAGAGCGAAACTAATCCGGTTTTCTTCCACTTGCTTTTTAGTGGCAAAATATTGGGAATAGGAGTCTGCTTGCCCATCCTATTAGCTGGTGAATGATGCATGTTTTACATAGAATTACATGGACTATTACAGCACTGAAACAGGCCATCGGGCCCAACATGCCAATGTTTATGCTCCACACGAGCCTCCCCCCACCTACTTCATCTCGCCCTATCAACATTTCGGTTTTGTGCAAATATGGGGAGAATATAAAACAGTGGAGAGAATATATAATATTGGATGGCACTGTATACCTATTGTTCCATTCCAAAGGCACAGCTCAGTCCCCTTCGTGCCCTCCTTGTGCGTACTGCACTTCATTGTCCTTTACAGCAGCTTGATGTGCTAATGTGCACCTTTCTCCCGATCAGTCGCCGTAACTTCATGCGGTTCATCCGGGATTTCTGCCAATCTTCTGCAGAGGTTACAGCTGCTGAGTGGGGAACCCCCCAATCCCTCACTACAACCCCGAGGAAATTCCTGGAGCAGACGCCTTCTGCATTTTCACGATGAGACAGCAAGTCACTGAAAGAGAAATTTCAGGGGTAAGAAAAAGAACATTAGACTGAGGAATATATTCATTTTAAGTGGATGAATTCCTGCTGGGATTCTCCCCCTCTTCTGCCATTTACACTGTTTTTCCAGGGTTTCTGTGAATCATCTGTCAAAGTTACAGTGGTTGAACAAGAGAACCTCTATTAAAATTCACCCCCGATGTATTTTCCCTTTTCCATGTTCTCTTTGATCCCAAGCTAAGTTTATCCCCCCAGTATTATCCTCTTTTTTCCTCTTCTTTCCTGAAAGCAGTGGTTTATGGTTCCAGAGGGCTGTCAGCCCACTGAGCCTGGCCTGTGAGCCTTTCCGGGCTAATCGTATACTCACCACACATTCTCATATGTACGCTTTCCAACAATGGTATAGATAATGAGCAGAAGGGGGAAAAGCCTGGTTTATCTTTCCACCAGTAGCACACGGGGCACTACAGACAACTGTATTAACCATACTGACACTTTAGCTGAGTGATGGGACCTCGAATCTCCTGGTCTGTATGATTCAATGCCACACCGGATTGTCCATTTACTAATAGAGACAACAGGACCCCCCTCAAGAATGGGCTACCTGATAGAGAAAGACCTTTCTGTCCATTATCAAAGTAAAAAGCAATAGAGATTCAAACGAATTTAAGAGGCAAAACGATCACTTTATTCAATAGCAGACTTCAATCTGTGTGCAAACAAAATGCAGGAGCTATCTAGAATTTGACATGTTGTCATTGAAAACCTTACAGGTCAACATAGACACTTGATGAGTCCATCTTCTTCGGGCCGCTGAGAACAGAGGTCTAAATCGGAATCCTTTACCTCACTGGACAGCAGTTGTCTTACTTTCCAGAGCCATGTACAAAATGCCTTGTTGGCAATTTCAAGCCGGTCGGTCCCTGTGGACAGAATTGCACTGCACGGAACTGCTCTAATTTCAGCGATATCTCACCTTTTCTATAGCAAAATGAGCAAGCTGACAACACCTTAGAGCTGTGTGCAATCTTCTTAGGTTATGACTAGGGATGTGTTGTCAGGATAATGCTAAGGGCCTTTTTAAATACTGCTTCCAATACCAAGCAGTGCAATACTAATTATTCTTGTCATCGGGTATGAAAAGATGAAGATCATTTAAAATCAGGCACATTCTAATTCATTTTTAATTATTGTAGCTATTACCTACTTCTGTCTGGGGTAGTGCCAGTGGTATTTGATCATGACAGATTTCAAAATCTCAAATTTTATTATTTCATGGCCACGGTAGGCGAAGCTGCTTTTACAGCAGAACAAATTAATAGAAAGCTATCAATGTTAAAAGGGTTTTCCAGAGAAACTTAATTCAGAATGATACTAACTATATTACCCATATCCTTTATTTGTTATATACCTTAAGTTTCTATTTCATATTATTACTATTGAAGTATGTGCATTGCAGCACCATATGGCTTGTGAAATAATTAGACTTAACTGAAAAGAGCTGGAAGAAACTTGACACTTTGCCATTATCTATTTATATTTGAGATGCGTTAACTTTCAAAGTAACTAGAGACTGGGGCTAAGCTTACTGTTAATTAAGAGACTCTTACAAGGGTTGTCAGTAATTGCTTCCCTCCAGAGTTTAACAGCTTTTGATAAACATCTTGTGACATATCACTGCAGTTAGAAAAATCTCAATTGGGAAGCTGTCTGGAATGTTTTTCTTCTATAGAATCTAGCCATGGCTGATGATGTTACTGTCAAATAATTAACATACATCAAAAATAAATATAGGGTTCCCATGACTGTTCAGTGAGTAGCTGAGCAAAACAAATCAGGAGGATCCCAAGTTTGATTCTTGGTGTGTGCTGAGTCATATGGTCTTCGCCAGGACTCTGGTTGAGATGCTTCAACTGGCCTCAGGACCTCCAGGTCAGGGAGAGGAAAACTGACCAGGGTTCCTGCTCCTAATCGCTATCTAATGACTTCTGCATAATGTACATCTGTGTGAACACCAGGCAATGACAGGCAGTAATGACAGCTGTAATTACCGCCCTGTAACACCTCCCACCGCCCCCCCCACCCCTCAGTGCACCCCCATCGACCCCACCACTCCACCACCTCTAACACCACCACCATCGTCATGGAGCTGCCAACTGTTCTGGATCCAGGATTACCTGGGGGTCTACTGGATTGGAGCATGGATATCGCAGGAGATCCACATGCTTTAAATTGCGCACGGCAGCAGCCCCCACCCACTATGTGACGTCACCGGCTGCCTTCGCAGAGAAGCCTCCGGCTCAGTGACGTCACCGCTGGGAGCGGCTGATGTGCAGCCTTTGTGGTCTGACAAAGCTAACCATCGTCTCATATGTAAATGGAATCCACTTGGACCTGTGGCACCGAGTGTCACATTTCAGGATTTTTTTAATTCATTTTTCCACAGAAAGGATTTTGAAATAAAAGTTACTTTTGACTTTTGTTTTTAAAGCAAAGCATATACACTTAAGTCAAATATAAGAATGCTAAAACAATGGGGTTGGTTTTCATTCAGAATAGGTTTGGGGCAGGGCGAGTGCAAAATGCACTTTTTGGCTGTGTGTGTGGTGCAGAGTACAATCCCTACAATATTGGGCCGTGGGCCTCATTTCCATGAATCGGGCGAGCTGTAGAGAGTAAAAGACAACTTGCCTGGCGAAGCATGGTTAAAGACCGGTCCACTGTGGCGCTAGCAGTGGACTTCAGGTAAGTGAGCAAAGGGGCTGACGGGGGGGGAACAATCAGTGGCCGTGGGGTGGGAGGAAATTGCTGGCCAGGGGGGAGGGGGGATCGCTAGCTCGGGGAGGGGGAGGGAGGGGAGTTGGGGGAGTTTGCTGGCCAGGAGGGAGGGAAGGGATCGTTGGCTGGGGCGGAGTGGAGGGAGGGGTAGGAGGGGGAAGTGGGGGGTTGGGGGGCCGCTGGCCAATGGGGTAAGTAACGTTGGTTGGGGGAAGCGATCAGGCAGTTGTGTTAATACTGAATTTTATATATTATTTCAACCGTAGCTATTGAAAATATATCCTTGGCGCAGTCTATTTTTGCAAATTCCTCTATTTGCCAAAAACGCATGTACTGTAATTGAATTGTACTAAATGAGTTTTAAAAAGCTGCGTTTTATTTTTATTCCTTGATTTTCCCTCATAATGGCTGCTTTGTTTCGCACATTGGGGTAGATTTTGACTTTGTGCGATAGTGTAATACAGGTGATAGTGAATCAGCAGCCTGTTTTGCATCTCTTCCGATTTTTGTTTCCATTAAAGTTAATGGAAATAAAAATCATGAAATGTACAATAGGATGCCGATTCGCTATCACCTGTTTTACACTATCGCACAAAATCAAAATTTACTTCCGTTCTCATTTTAAGCCAAGAGGACTGATTGACTATCTCCATGACGACTACCAATCCCACTCCAGTAACTATGGAGCAGGGTGTTAGGATGTGCTTTTGACCCATGTTTACCCACATAGTGAGCTCCCAACTTTGGCCACAGTATTGTAGGAAATGTTGAGTGGAAGCCAAAGTGATGGAAAGAAAATTCCTCTACCCGAGGCATGCTGTCCAGCTGCTAGCAGTTATCTCAAAAGTGAAGTAATTGAAAATATATGCCCAGATTGCCTGCCCTGCTCTTTGTCCAGGTGATTGGTGGCTGTACAGTTGTGACCTAAAAGAGGGGAAAAGATGCATTAAAATTAGTAAATTGTTACATAAAAAGACTAAATGAAAGTGAAGGCTTAATAAACTTTGAAAGGAATCAGTTCATGTTCAAGATCAATGCGTTTTAGAAAAATAAATGACTACTCAATATGTTCCAAATGGGGCTAGTTTACCAGCTTTTGTAAGTGCTAAAAAAATAGAAAATTTGAAATATAAGGCTAGCTATAATACAGATAATTAAATGTTATGAGATTTGACTTAATGGGTGCTAAATTGGGTTTTGTAGTGCCCGTTGTTTTGGTGCTACACAGCCTCTCCGACATGCAAGGTGGCGTCTTGGCTGCGCACGCACTTTTCGAGCGTGATGTGTGCCGGATGCCACCTTGGTATAGGAGATAGCACAGGCGCAGGTAAGGAACACTGGAAGCATGTAAATTATGGAGAAAATGGCTACAATCAGTGTGCAACGTTGATTTAAAGTGATAAACACCATTTTGGGACTTAACGCTCAACTCAACAGTCTTAATCCTGACCATCTGAACATGTCTTAGAATGCATGGAGGACCCCCCACCAGCGCAATTTAAAGGGACCATGCAGGATTTACAGGTTAGTGGCTGGAATATTGCTTCTGGCTGCTGAGACATTTGTATCTGTTTTTGGAGGTCTCCTATACTTGAATTCTAGGACGAGGGGGCACAGCCTAACATTTAGAGCCAGGACGTGCAGGAGTGAAGTTAGGAAATGCTTCTACACGCAAAGGGTGGGAGAAGTTTGGAACGCTCTTCTGCAAACGGCAGTTGATGCTAGCTCAATTGTAAATTCTAAATCTGAGATTGATGGATTTCAGTGAACCAAGAGTATTAAGGGATATGGAGTTAGGTCACAGGTCCACCATGATCTCATTGAATGGTGGAACAGACTCGAAGGGCTAAATGCCACTGCCACTTGCTGCCTCCTGATATGTGCCACCTTCTGCTGCAAGAAAGCAGGACGTGTGTCTGGGTGATGTGCCTGTCATGGTTGAATAGCTGCCAGTGTGTGTGGCCTGTGAGTTGTGGGTTGGCGGCCTGCAGCAGTGGTAATGTGTAAGGGTGAGAGGAAGCATCTGGTTGGAAGAATTGAGTACTGATGGAAAGAGTTTGTTGGTATGTGGGTGATAGGGGGGTGTAGCGCGTGGTACAGTTGGTAGGAGATGCCACTTGACCTTACTCACCTTGACCACTCATGTCAAAGCATTGAATTTCTTCCTGCACTGTATCCATGCTCATGATGCTGTGCGCCTGGCATTAACTTCATCCCTCGCAGCCTCCCACTGCCTTTTGGATATATGTCTGGAGGGACTCTTGCCCCCTCCCCCCCCCCCCCCACTCTGCGGATATAGGATGTCCCTCCTTCTGTCCACCTCTTGCACCAAGGTCTCCAGTGCATCAGCAGAGAACCTTGGTGCACGCACTCTGGCAAGCCTGGTACCAACTCAGATCGGCAGATTGGTGAGGTCTGGCATGTAGATTGGAGGATGTGGGATTTAGTAGTGCGCAACCTTTATTCAATGTTTTACCATAACTCATCAATGTGTAAACATAGGGATGGGACCTGCATCTGTGTTTTATGTGTGCGATGTCTGATCTCCATTCAGACTCTGTGCAGACAGTAGACTGTTATTTTCAGCAAATAACAGATACCAGCTACCTTTAAGAGATTGCTAAGGAACATCCTCCCTTTAAGAGATTGGGCTCCCCCTGCTGGTGGAAAGTGTGAATTGCATTGATTCCTTGTATAAGGCCCGGAATGGAACGCTGATTACAGGTTGGTACTCAGGCTGGCCGAAACTCACACCCTGCCTGTGCAGGGGTCATTGGGTGCGGGGTTATAGTGCATCACGCTACCTACGCCCAAAAACGGCCCATATCCAATTTTATTCCCCTTATATTTTTCACAATGATGAAAAGCCGCAAGTTCTATATGATTGAATTAAATTTCTGTGAAACATGCAAAATCTTGGTGGTAAACATCATTAGATTAATGACACTGACAAAACACGGAGGAAAGGAACTCTATTAGTGAAGAGGCATGAAGCACCACAGATAAGCACCTCATGAATCACAGGTAAAAACAACTTATAGTCTATTCCTTGAGAAAATATCTGCATAAACCATATTAAAAATGATTCTTGGATTCTTATCCTATGTTTGAAAGTTGTTCAGATCTTGAAATGTTATTCCCAATAATGGATTGTCAGGCACTAAGTCAGGTGAAGAATGCTGAAGATCAGTGCCAGCTCTACCTCACCACCACCTCCAATGACCCTTCCACTGCCTGTGATTTGTCATACTGCTTGTCTGACATCCAGTACTGGATGAACAGAAATTTCCTGCAACTAAATATTGGGAAAACCAAGGCCATTTTCTTTGGTCCCTGTCACAAACTCCATTCCCTAGCTACGGACTCCATCCCTCTCCCTGCCCACTGTCTGAGGCTGGACCAGACCATTCACAACCTTGGTGTCCTATTTGACCCCGAGCAGCATATCTGATCCATCACCAAGACCACTTACTTCCACCTCCCTAACGTCGCCCGTCTCCGCCCCTGCCTCAACTCATCTGCTGCTGAAACCCTCATCCATGCCTCTGTTACCTCTAGACTTGACCAATCCAATGCTCATCCAAAGCTCTTCTGCCCATATCCTAAAGCACACCAAGTCCTGTTCACCCATAATCCCTTTGCTCGTTGACCTACATTGGCTCCTGGTCCAGCAACACATCAGTTTTAAAATTCTCATCCAAGTTTTCAAATCCCTTCATGGCCTCGCCCTCCTTATCTCTGTAACCTCCTCCAGCCCCTATAAATCTCCGAGATCTCTGCACTCCTCCAATTCTGGCCTCTTGCGCATCCCCAATTTTAATCGCTTCACCATTGGCGGCCATGCCTTCAGCTGTCTGGGCCCTACACTCTGGAATTCCCTCCCTAAACCACTCCACCTCTCCACCTCTCCTCCTTTAAGACGCTCCTTAAAACCTATCTCTTTGACCAAGATTTTAGTCACCTGTCCTAATATCTCCTTATGTGGCTTGGTGTCAAATTTTGTGAAAAGCTTGAGACATTTTACTATGTTAAAGACGCTGGGGGAAGAATTGCATAAGGGTCTGTTCTGGGCGATGGTAGCGCGATGCGTTACCACCAGGCGCCCGACAGACCCTGCACAAGCATCACGTGAACTTCGTTCTGCCTGCTACTTACCATGAAATCTCCGTGCAGCAAGCGCAGCCCTCGCTGCTGAGAGGCTGCATGGAGAATGAGGAAGTTGGAAATGGGGCGTGCACAGCGCACATCATCAGCAGCCTGCATTACTTAAAGGTGCAGGGACATTTCAAATGGCAGGTACACAGCTAACTAGGAGAAGGGAAAATGGCTATGAGAGTAGCTGCACCGGCAAGAGAGAGGGCTCCACGATTCTCTGACGATGCTCTCGAGGCCCTGGTGGAGGGCGTGGACCAAAGAAGGGCAATCAGAAGGTGCATGGAGACCAGCTCCAACTTGGCACAGGGCTTTGCGCAGAGCTTGGAGCCCATCCTTTTCCATGTGGATCGGGTGGTCACCTCCATCAGCTCGCCTGTGGAACCCACCATGATGCAGCATCTGATGACTGATGTCACAGCACAAACATCTGCCATCCAAGATCTGACTGCTGCATTTGCAGCTCAGACTGCTGCCTTGGAAGCTCAGACTGCTGCTATCGTGGCTCTGGGGACCACTGTGGAACGGTGCTTCCAGGGGATCACAGCACTCCAGCAATCTGTTCTCCAGCCGATCACCAGGAGAGTGGCAGTGGAACCATGGCAGTCGGACCTGCTGTCCTCTCTCAGGATGACAGCATTCCTGCTCCCATCCCTGCCACTCCGCCAGAGCCCCTGTTGTTGCCTCTCGGCCAGCAAGGCCAGACTGCTGCTGAGATGGTGCAGTCTGAAGCCGGGCCCTCCAGGCCCAGAGTTGCTCGTGGTCGTCGTCCAAGGCCATCTGGATGTTCCTCCATTGAGGGCTAGCAGCCTTCCACCACCAAGCTCCAGCCACTGGGGAAGCACCTCATAGGAGCACTGGGATAGGTAAAGGCACATGAACAACAGGCACTAAGGGAATGTACAAGGGTGAATAGTTCTGTTATGTTTGCATAATTTCACTTATTCATTCATAAATGAGAGTTTGATTTTGCATTTGGTGGTGGTTTTTATTTATGCAATGAGCTGAGAGGGACACCAATGTGTAATCAGATGGAGTACGATTTGATTGACTTGTGGGAGGGAAAAGGTGGGGAATGTAGGACTGTTGGTGAGTTGGGGGATGTAGTTCAAATTATTGATAGCGGGCACGGGTCAGGCGAGCACGCAGAGCCCTTGCAGACATGGCATGTGGTTCCTGCTGCACCCTTGCGTCTTCCTCCACTTCCTCTTTTGGCTCCACCTCCTCCTCCTCATCCTCCTCCTCAGCCTCTTCCTCCTCCTGTTCCCCTGCCTCTTCCTCTTCAGCCTTCTCCTCCTCCACCTGTGGCTCGGGATCTTCTATAATTATTGGTGGCAAAGGTTGGTCCCTCATGATGGCGAGGTTGTGCAGCATGCAGCAGACCACCACAAATCTGCCCACCCGCTCAGGGGAGTACTGCAGGGCTCCTCCAGACCGGTCCAGGCAGCGGAAGCATTGTTTGAGGAGGCCTATGGTGTGCTCCACGATGTTGTATGTGGCAGCATGGCTCTCATTATAGGCCTGCTGTGCACGTGTGCGTGGGTTCCTGACCGGTGTCATGAGCCACGTCGTGAGGGGATAGCCCTTGTCACCCAGTAGCCAGCCTTTGACTTGCCGAGTGGGGTGAAAGATAGCTGGCACGTTGGACTGCCGCATGACGAAGGCGTTGTGACTACTCCCAGGGTAGTGGGAATCGACCTCCATGATTCGATACATGTGGTCGCACACCAGCTGCACTTTGAGGGAGCGGAGGCCCTCTCGGTTGACGAGGAGAGTCGAGTTGATGTGCGGGGCATGCAGGGCAATATGTGTGCAATCCATGGCACCCTGCACCATGGGGAAGCCAGCAATGCGGGCGAACCCCCGTGTTCCCTCGTTCTGATTGTCTCTGTTGTGAGGGAAGGTGATGAACCTGTTCCTCATGTGGTACAGTGCGTCTGTGACCTCCCTTATGCAGCAGTGCACTTGAACTGTGAGATGTTGCACATGTCGCCAGCAGAGACCTGAAATGATCCTGAGCTGTTGAAATTCAGCGCCATGGTGACCTTCACAGCCACAGGTAATGCTGTCCTCGCCCTGCTCTGAGGCTGCAGTTGTGGCCGCACCAGTTGACAGGTCACGGTCACCGCTTCTTTGGTGAACCTCAGGCATCAGATGCAATTCTCCTCGGTCATGTTGAGGTAAGAGAATTGATCCTGGAAAGCCCTTATTGGGTAGGGCCTCCTGCTCAGTTCCCTGCGCCTCCTCGTCCTCCATCTCCTCGCAGCTTGACCTGCTGGGCGTGGCCTCTCTGCATGCTCCCAGTCATGCCCAATGACCAACGGGAACCCTAGCAGACCACCCATGGTTGGCAGGAATGTTGTTTTATCGACCCGTAAGGCAGCACCTGCCAAAGCACCCTCAAAAGTAGCGTAGGAACTCTCAATAAGAATAGGGAGCTTCAAGAAACACCTCCTACTCCTCCAGCAGCCAGAAGCAATAATCCAGTAACTAACCTGCAACACCTGCATGGCCCTTTAAATAGCGCTGGTGGGGGGGGGGGGTCCTTCAGGCACTGTAAGAAACGTTTAGATGGTCGGGGATAAGACTGTGCGTTGAGTTGAGCGTTAAGGTCAAAAATGGTGTGTATCACTTTAAATCAGCGTTGCACACTGATTGCACCCATTTTCTCCCTACTTTACATGCTTTCAGCGTCCGGTATTAGCGCTAACTCCTATACCAAGATGGCGTCTGGCGCACGTCACGCAGGAAACGTGCGTGTGCATCCAAGACGCAATCTTGGATGTCGGAGAGGCTGTGTAACGCCGAAACAACAGGTGCTACACAGCCCAATTTAGCGCCCACTATATAAATGCAAGTTGTTGTTGTTGTCAGCATAAACACTCTGACACAAGAATGTTGAGATATGGTGTGAAGAATTAAGTGGGCCACCTAGAATTACATCAGAGACGGCAGAATGTTGTCATTTTGAAGATTTGGGTTTAAAACCAGTTCAGACACCAACAATGAAAGACTTTCTCAGTTGTTTATAAAGCTCCTGCATGATATGTTTGGGAAAGCTTAACCCAGTTCTTAGTAGGTGTGATTCCACAGCACAAATCTAGCCAGCATATTCAAAAAAGGAATGATGCATGAACCCAGGATTTATAGATCAGCTAGTCTAACATCAGTAGTGAGGCAGATGCTTTAAACAGGATGCTATTGGCTGAGGATGGGTTGAATTTCCATGGGGGAATTGCCCAATCATCCGCTGTAACTATGGTGAAAGATCCGCAGAAACCCCGTAAACAACACCTATGCCATTTCTCCAGGGCTTCCACGGATTTTCCGCCAAAGTTATCGTAGATGATTGGGAGAATCCCTGTGGAAATTCAACCGTAGAGATTATAAGGAGTAGTCAGAGTGGATTTACAGGCAACAGGTAATGCCTCACAAACCTATTGGAGAATTTTATGAGGTACCTAACTTGGTTGACGAGGATAAAATCTAATAGGCATAATCTACATGGATTTTCAGAAAGCCTTTTATAAGGATTGACACATTTGTTGTAGTGTTCTCATAAGCTCCAGATGACAAAATCTTGTGCTTTGGGGCTTATAAACAACGTTTATGAAATTTATGACAAATGAGCTAATTATATTGAAAATTGCTTAGCAGTAAAAAGGTGACGGTAACTAGAAGTGCTGATTGGGCAGTGGGTTGGGTTGTTCTGGGTCATGTGAGGTTTACATTCATCCTACATAATGTGTCGGACAGTATTTCTTGTAATATAAAATTTGCTAACAACACTAAGTTTTGCTCCATCATTTATATACGAATTAAAAGGCAATACTGGAACTTATGGACCAGTCTGATATCAGTTATAGTGAAAATTTTGAAATGAATTTAAAGTATACAGTGGGAAAACAACTGAAAAAAGCACAGTTTAATAAAGGACAGTTAGGTGTAATTCAAGAAATGAAGATCATTCTTAACTAACCTGCTGGAGTCCTTTGAAAGATTTTATTAGCATGGTGGATAAGGAAAATATCTAAACTTAAATAAACATCTGTAAGCCCCATATTGTATCTAGCTTATAGCCTAGATACAATATAACCTGCAAGTTAGTCTATAGTATAAGACACGAGGCATCGCTTGCCGAGCTATGAAATTTTTGAGTCTGCTGCAATCAGTTTCATATTTACCATTTAAATTCTACCCTTTATTTTTGCAAAAGCTGAGGGCCAAAACTCCGCCTGAGGGTGTGAGTGCATCTGACATATGTTCGTGGGGTCAGAGAGAGCGTCCCTGCTCTACATCTGAATGGTGGGCATCAATGCCACCAGGAGCCCACTTAGGACAGTCATCCACCGAGACACCGAAAATCACAGTGGAGTACAAGAGTAAGGAAGTCTTACAACAGTTGTACAGGACATTCGTACGACCTCACCTGGAGTACTGTGTATGGTTTTGGTCTCCTTATCTAAAGAAGGATATACTTGCCTTAGAGATGGTGCAACAAAGGTTCACTAGATTGATTCCTGGGATGAGAGAGATTTGTCCTATGAAGAGAGGTTGAGTAGAATGGGCCTCTACTCTCTGGAGTTTAGAAGAATGAGAGGTGATCTAATTGAAACATATAAGATTCTGAGGGGGCTTGACAGGGTAGATGCTGAGAGGTTGTTTCCCCTCGCTGGAGAGTCTAGAACTAGGGGGCATAGTCGCAGGATAAGAGGTCGGCCATTTAAGACTGAGATGAGGAGGAATTTCTTCATACAGAGGGTTGTGAATCTTTGGAATTCTCTACCCCAGAGGGCTGTGGATTCTGAGTCGTTGAATATATTCAAGGCTGAGATAGATAGATTTTAGAGCTCTAGGGGAATCAAGGGATATGGGGATCGGGCAGGAAAGTGGAGTTGAGTTTGAAGATCAGCCATGATCTGATTGAATGGTGGAGCAGGCTCGAGGGGCCATATGACCTACTCCAGCTCCTATTTCTTATGTTCTTATGCTGGGCTGGTGGGGTGGTGTCGGGACAGTGTCGCCCCCCCTCCCCACTCCGAAACAATAGATAACTGCCCCCCCAGCAGCCCCATTTGTAAGGGGGCCACATGCAACAATTTAAAAATTGAAGTACACCCTTTTTCTTAGGGGGTCCAAGAACCTGGACACCCCTCCCCCCCCTCCCCAGGTTGGACCTGTTATCATAATTTAGAGGGGTGATACACCTGGTCTCAACAGGTATACCACCACTGTCCTCTGAAGACATAGGGCCTTGGGATCTCCCAGCATTGGAAGTCCCTGGCATTGGGATTCCACTGCTGTGGTCCAATCCCTTCTCATGGAGGCTGAGACCTGGCTGGGTTGGGACCTGGTGTATCTAGGTCCCAGCCTAATTCCCAGCCCTTCTGGCTCATTCACACAACAGAAAGCCTCTTTCTAAAGGTACTGAAAGGGACAAATAGGAGAACCTCATTGTCTTTCTCTGATCTGATGCTGAGGCAAATTCAGTGACTTTAAAGTTAAATCCTGGGAGCCATGCCCAGGATAGACAATTGATGAAAAAAGGGCACAGCTAAAGAGTGCCTAACAGTGACCAGCTCTAAAGAAGGTTAAAATTGGAACACCGTATGTTACATTTGGTCTTTTACACCACTTATGGTAGGGTTTGAACATGGGACTATGTTCAGAGACTGTGTTGATGTGCTTGCTCCTGCAAATGAGTGGGTGAATGTGGGTCCAGTCATGTACTATTGATTACCAGTGGTGGTGTAGGATATATTGAGGGGAATTAACATAATCTGGGTGTAAACAGAATGCTTATCACTGCAACTTCCATGTCCGTCCCTCATTTAATTCACAAGCTAATACAGTCCCATTCTGAAGTCAGCCAGTTAGGCAGGAAGTTGGAGGGAGAGAGGGTTTACTGCACATACTTAATGGTGATGCATAGTAATACTAGTAAATGGGAATCTCCCAAACAGAATATTTCATGGCCAGCCTTGTGATGTGATAATTATCTGCACCCATGAGGCAATCTCTACTCACTTGTGACTTCATCAGTCATGAGTCACATGTTCAGACACACTTATGGCAATTATATATCGCATCACATGCCTGCCCAGGACACATCCTCTGCAATCATCCCCAGATTTATTATTATGTCTGAAGTGCAACTTACTGATTTCATTAGTAGCTAGTGGGATTGTGACTGGCTTTGATGCTAGGTGTCCTATCACAAAATCTTTGTTCCTGTTGCGAATGGACATGACGTCACCGTAGATCGTTCCCTACAGTTTGGCGATTGATATCACAATGGACACCGTCAGACTGGGAGCAACATATCTCGCAGCGAGTTGAAAACCAACAGTTTGTGAGAGATATTACATTGGCAGCAAACTTGACTGTAAAATTTCAAATAGTTGACAAACTGTTTTGTTGACGGAGTATGACTGAATTAGCTCGCAGTTGTTCAGACAAAAGGTTCACTTCAGCTTCAAAATATGAAGCTCCTTTACAGCAATGTTAATTATTACTATCAAATGGTTGTCTATTAATGAGTAAAACAGTGATGGAATGAAGGTAGTTTCCTTTCCTCAATGGACCACTCAGTAATCAGACTCCATCTGTCTGCCCACACACCTACTATGCTTGGTTTACCTTAAAACATCTGACACAGCACAGATGTACGACAAAGATTTTTTTGAAGGGTAACTAATTATTATCTAGGACACAGAACAACTCATAAATGTTTTTAATTCTTCATTACACTTGTCAGTAAGTGCAGCTCAGCAGCTGCCTCTATTTCTGCACAGTTTTAAACAGTCTAGCAGTTACCACAGTCTACTCCAGTTTAAGTCAAAGTGGGTTCTTGCCTCCACCAACAAAAACAATCGAATTATCCAGTAATTCAAATTAAGTGACTACAAATGATCAGGCCTAGATGGTATATATATTTTTAAAAATCCTCTGATACTGTGACCATGGTGTACTATCACTCCTCATCATCCTGACCTCTCTGCAGGTTAACCAAACCATCCTCCTCCAACACTTCTCCATTGTCCAGCTGAGTGGGACTGCCCTCGACTGGTTCCACTCTTACCTATCCAGTCGTAGCAAGAGCATTTCCCACAATGTCTTCTCTTCCCACCCCCACACCGTTACTTCTGGAGTCCCCCAAAGCTCCATACTTGGCCCCCTCCTATTTCTCATCTACATGCTGCCCCTCGGTGACATCAGCCAAAGACATGACATCAGGTTCGACATGTATGCAGACGACATGCAGCTCTACCTCACCACCACCTCTCTCGACCATTCCTCTGCCTCTGTGTTATACCCCAAAATGATCCAATCCAATCACTCAAATAATTTCTTGACACTGTTTTCGAGCACCACTTTACTTCTTCATCCAAGTCGTTATTATACAACTAAAGGTAATAGGGGGTCATTTGAAGTCAATAGAAATAAAAATCGTGAGAGATGTTAAACAGGTTGCCAATTCACTATCACCCGTTTTACCTATCGCATAAAGTCAAAACTACCCCACAGAAAATATAAAAATTACACTTCTAAAAACTGACCCATAGAATTGGTCATTTAATCTTGGAAATATCTTCAATAAGTTTTGCCCGTACTGACCTGTGCCTGAGAGTGGGGCCTGGGGCTTGAATTCTGGCTCAGTCCCAGGGCTCGATTTTACAATGTCAGTCCCAGGGCTTGATTTTACAATGGTGGCGGGTTGGCGGTGGAGGAGGTGAAGGTGCGCATGGTAAACCTGCATGAACAAAACTTACCGTTTCCGACGCGATCACATGTTAATTGCTGATGATTAACGTCCTCTCCGGCTGGCTGCCGTCAGGAGCTGCAATGCGAGGGGGGTGGTGGTGAGAAAGAGAGAGAGTGAGACGTTATCCGGCGCTGGAACAGAAGACCGGGGTGGGGGGGAGAATGGAAAATCCGACACTGGACTGGAAGACCGGGGGGAGGAGAGGGGAAGATTGGGGGGGGGGGGAGGAGAGGGGAAGATCGGGGGAAGATCGGGAGGACATCGGCGGGGGGGGGGGGGGGGTGAAGAGGGGGACATTAGGGGGACATTGGGGAGGTGAAGAGGGGGATATCGGGGGGACATTGGGGGGAGGTGAAGAGGGGGACATCGGGGGTCATCGGGGGGTGAAGAGGGGGACATCAGAGCAGGAGACATCGGAGCAGAGTGCAAAGGTAGGTTCATTTAGTGTTTTCACTTCCTTCCATGGTTTTTTATTTCAATTCATTTAGTTTCTTGTTCCCTGATCTGGCCCTTCACGCCTGGTTTCACCAGGTGTGAGTCAGAAGTGGTAAGCAAGCCGCTGAGGTAATTAAAAATCGTTCTAATTACTTAATCTGTCACAGGTAAAGTGCCTTAAGTACCTCAGTGAGGTACATTTGGCTCTTTAACTGTCATCCCGCCGGCTATTAAAGCCGTTTTCAGGTCACCTGCGCGCACACAGGTGACTCGGAAGTTGGCGGGTTGGAGCCGGCTTCCAGACCCGAACGAGATTTCCGCGATTTTCGGACCACCCCCCCCCCGCCCCCAAGGCACCCGCAATTACCTCCTAAAATCACCCCACCCCATAGTTAGAAATGTTGCACATTCTGTGTATGAAAGAGATGCATCATGGGAGTCATAGTTTTCATCCTGCTCCTGTGAGATTACACCACTATAAATTCTGAGCTACTCATGTTTGGGACCAGTATTTTTTACTCACTAAAGAGGACTGAGGTTTACAGTAGGGCTGAAAGGGAATGTTTATGAGACACTTTAAACCCAAACTTGGCTAATCAATCAGGCCTGCAGTATGTCAAATGAGCGTCCACTGAAGGTGCTGATAATGAATTGGAGACTGATTTCAGCAAGAATTACAACTCTATCATGGGAAATAGAAGAGAAAAAATATCTCCTGCAAACAATGAAGGAAAGAATAATAAATAAAAGTACTTGTACCTTAAGCAAAATAGAAGTAGAACAAAAAAAACATAAACTAGGAATAAGAGATTTTTGGGAAGGAAAACAAAGTTACTTGAATCTTAAGCAAATTTTGTTACGTGAGGCGTAAATAGAATGGCAAATATATCTGTGAAACCTGTGTCTTTCTGTATTGGGAAAGTATGCAGTATTCAGACTTTGAGTCAGTCAATATTGGTTCAGTAAATTTTATCTTAGTTATACCAATAGGTGAACTGATATTGGCATTTTGGTTGCAGCTGTACCAAGCTAAATGTCAGAAACCATACTACAGGCACGAGACTACCTGTGAGCAACGGTGTGGAGATCGACAAAGCTAAATATATTTCAGTAGCTTAGTCACATTGCAGCTCTGCGAGTGTTCTGAATTACATGCTGATATGCTGTAAAGTTGCCAACTCATAATATTGCAACCTAAGGGCAATCATGTAGGATGATGTTACCATGGACTGATTGGGGTAGAAATTCATTGGTGCCCAGATTTGGACGGGAAGGCAACAATACGGCCGCAACACACACTCAAACCTGAAGGTTCAATGCGTCTCCACAGGCAATTCGACCATCTGTAGGATTGAATTTTAGGGTGCTGAAGTGGAAGGGGGGGTTGCAATCATTGCATGCAGCGGTTCTTGGGAGTACTGTGGAGTTGAGAGGAGCTCTCCTACTCCTCCTGGCTCCACATTAATATTTAAAAAAAAGTTTTTTTACTTACCTTTTTGTGGCGGCTGCTTGCAAGGCAAAATCTGAGGGGAGCAGGCTCGGTGCCACCTCTGCTCACAACAGCCCAATCTTCCAGAGGGGTCCTAAAACAAACCTCAGGCACCTCATTGGCATATGCAAGGTGCCTAATGCCTGTTATAGGCAGCTGCCCCGGACACATGAAAAATTGCCCAACCCAATATCGGGTCAGGTGTTTTTCAGGCATTCTTGGGACGCAGAACATTGGACTCTGAAATTGACCCTCGTTGCACCTGTATTGGGCCCGTTAGATGGATGCAACTAAGTCCAATTTCTAAGCCACTACGTCTGTGTTATGTAACTATCAATAAAGCAATAAAGTTGCTTTTAAATGAAGACATTAATACAAAAGAATTCATCTAATTATTGTACAAAATTGCAAATGCGTGCTGAGCTTTTCCATGTCCAAATGAAAGCTTTTTTAGTTTCATTTTTCTTTTCTACTACCTTTTCAATGATCTGTCTGTGTTTTGTTAGCTTTTAGCCTAATCCAAGGTCCTTCTTTACACTAATCTGTATGACTAATGCACCAGTTCCTACCTTAGATCTCTGCCTTTATATTAGGTTGAAGCTCAATTCATCTTACTTTTAATGTGCTTACAGGGAAACTACAAACACAGATGGCCTCAACTATCAGAGCAGAGGAGAGGGAGCGGCCCATAAAAAGGTGGGAGTCGAAGGCCCGAGAGCAGCTGAGGCGGTGGAGCAGAGGAGAGGGAGCGGCCCATAAAAAGGTGGGAGTCGAAGGCCCGAGAGCAGCTGAGGCGGTGGAGCAGAGGAGAGGGAGCGGCCCATAAAAAGGTGGGAGTCGAAGGCCCGAGAGCAGCTGAGGCGGTGGGGCAGAGGAGAGGGAGCGGCCCATAAAAAGGCGTGAGTCGAAGGCCCGAGAGCAGTTGAGGCGGTGGGGCAGAGGAGAGGGAGCGACCCATAAAAAGGTGGGAGTCAGAGGCCCGAGAGCAGTTGAGGCGGCAGAGCAGAGGAGAGGGAGCAGCCCATAAAAAGGCGGGAGTCAGAGGCCCGAGAGTAGCTGAGGCGGTGGGGCAGAGGAGAGAGAGCGGCCCATAAAAAGGCGGGAGTCGGAGGCCCAAGAATAGCTGAGGCGGTGGAGCAGAGGAGAGGGAGCGGCCCATAAAAAGGCGGGAGTCGAAGCGCAAATATCAGGAAGAGCGAGAAAAAAAACAAAGTGACGTCAGCACAAGGGAAGGAGCTGATTGGTGAGTAGCTGGTGAGTATTTCTTTTTAAGACTTTAGTTTATTTTTGTTAAGTTTAGTTAATAATCTAATAAATTGAGGCATGGCAGGGCAGCTCAGTCCTGTGGAATGCACATCCTTTGCCATGTGGGATCTCCAGGACGCTTCCCGTATCCTGGAGAACCACAGGTGCAGGAAGTGTCGTCAGCTGAAGGAGCTCCTGCTCTGAGTTTCGGAGCTTGAGCAGCAGATCTGAATAGTTTCATTTTTCTTTTCTACTACCTTTTCAATGGTCTGTCTGTGTTTTGTTAGCTTTTTGCCTAATCCAAGGTCCTTCTTTATACTAATCTGTATGATTAATGCACCAGTTCCTACCTTAGATCTCTGCCTTTATAATAGGTTGAAGCTCAATTCATCTGACTTTAATGTGCTTACAGGGAAACTACAAACACAGATGACCTCAACTATCGGAGCAGAGGAGAGGGAGAGGCCCATAAAAAGGCGGGAGTTGGAGGCCCGAGAGCAGCTGAGGCGGTGGAGCCTCACGGGTGGCTCGGCTGTACGGGCCGGTGGGGGGTGGGAGGAGAAAGGTCAGGAGAGCAATAGTGATAGGTGATTCTGTAGCTAGGGAAGCAGAAAGGGGTTTCTGCAGCAGCAGGCGTGATTCCAGGATGGTATGTTGCCTCCCTGGTACCAGGGTCATGGATGTCACTGAGTGGCTGCAGAACATTCTAGAGGAGGAGGGTGAACAGCCAGAGGTCATGGGCCATAATGGAACCAATGACATAGGTAGAAAGAGGGATGAGGTCCTGCAGGCAGATTTTAAGGAGTTAGGAAAGAGATTAACAAGCAGGCCCTCAAAGGTGGGAATCTCCGGATTACTCCTAGTGCCACGCGCTAGTGAGTATAGAAATAGGAGGATAGAGCAGATGAATGTGTGGCTGGAGAGATGGTGCAGGAGGCAGGGCTTTAGATTCCTGGGGCATTGGGACCAGTTCTGGGGAGGTGGGCCCTGCACAGGCCGGACGAGTTGCACCTCAACGGAGCTGGGACCAATGTCCTCACGGGGAGGTTCGCTAGTACTGTGGTTTAAACTAATTTGATGTGGAGATGCCGGTGATGGACTGGGGTTGACAATTGTAAACAATTTTACAACACCAAGTTATAGTCCAGCAATTTTATTTTAAATTCACAAGCTTTCGGAGGCTTCCTCCTTCGTCAGGTGAACGATGTGAACATCGTTCACCTGACGAAGGAGGAAGCCTCCGAAAGCTTGTGAATTTAAAATAAAATTGCTGGACTATAACTTGGTGTTGTAAAATTGTTTACAATTAAACTAATTTGGCATGGGGATGGGCACCAGGATGTAGCATTGGAAAGGAGAAACAAGGGGCACACAGAATCGGGAGAGAAAGATAGCACTAGAGCAAGAAATAGTACGATATTAGATGGGATCAGACTAAGAATAGCTATGGAAAAGGACACGGACCATTCTAAAGTAAAAATACTCAATTGAAGGAGGGCCAATTTAAGTGGGTTGAGAACAGATCTGGCCCAAGTAAATTGGAATCAAAGATTAGCAGGCAAAACCGTAATTGAACAGTGGGCGGCCTTTACAGAGGAGATGGTTCGGGTACAGTCTAGGTACAGTCCCCTGTGGGAAAAAGGTAGGGCAACTAAAGCCAGAGCTCCCTGGATGACAAAAGAGATAGAGAGTAAGATGAAGCGGAAAAAAGGGGCTTATGACAGAGGTCATGTTGATAACACAAGTGAGAACCAGGCAGAATATAGAAAGTTCAGAGGGGAAGTGAAAAAGGAAATAAGAGGGGCAAAGAGAGAATATGAGAATAGACTGGTGGCCAACATAAAAGGGAATCCAAAAGTCTTCTACAGGCACGTAAACGGGTAGTAAGAGGAGGGGTGGGGCCGATTAGGGACCATAAAGGAGACCAACTCATAGAGGCAAAGGGCATGGCCGAGGTACTAAATGAGTACTTTGCATCTGTCTTTACCAAGGAAGAAGATGCTCAGTAAAGGAAGATATAGTTGAGATACTAGATGGGCTAAAAATTGATAAAGAAGAGGTACTAGATTGGCTAGCTGTACTTAAAGTAGATAAGCCATCCGGTGCGGATGGGTTGCATCCTAGATTGCCGAGGGAAGTAAGGGTGGAAATTGTGGAGATACTGGCCATAATCTTCCAAACCCCATCCTTAGATATGGGTGTGGTGCCAGAGGACTGGAGAATTGCAAATGTTACACCCTTGTTCAAAAAAGGGTGTAAGGATAAACCCAGCAACTATAGGCCAGTCATTTTAACCTCGGTGGTGGGGAAACTTTCAGAAAAAATAATCTGGGACAGAATTAACAGTCACTTGGACAAGTGTGGATTGATTAGGGAAAGCCAGCATGGATTTGTTAAAGGCAAATCATGTTTAACTAACCTGACAGATTTTTTTAAAGCGGTAACAGAGAGGGTAGGTGAGGGCAATGCGGTTGATGTGGTGTATATGGACTTTCAAAAAGCGTTTGATAAAGTGCTGCATGATAAGCTTGTCATCAAGATGCAGCCCATGGAATAAAGGGGGCAGTAGCAGCATAGATATGAAATTGGCTAAGTGACAGGAAACAGAGAGTAATGGTGAACGGTTGCTTTTCTTGATATATATTAATGACTTGGACTTGGGTGTACAGGGCACAATTTCAAAATTTGCAGATGACAGAAAACTTGGAAGGGTAGTGAACAGAGAGGAGGATAGTGATAAACTTCAAGAGGACAAAGACAGGCTGGTGGCATGGGCGGACACGTGGCAGATGAAATTTAACGCTGAAAAATTCAAGGTGATGCATTTCGGTAGGAAAAATGAGGAGAGGCAATATAAACTAAAGGGCACAATTCTAAAAGGGGTACAAGAACAGAGAGATCTGGGGGTATATGTGCACAAATCGTTGAAGGTGGCAGGGCAGGTTGAGAAAGTGGTTAAAAAAGCATACGGGATCCTGGGCTTTATAAATAGAGGCATAGAGTACAAAAGTAAGGAAGTCACGATGAACCTTTATAAAACACTGGTTCAGCCACAGCTGGAGTATTGTGTCCAGTTGTAAGCACCGCACTTTAGGAAAGATGTGAAGGCCTTAGAGAGGGTGGAAAAGAGATTTACGAGAATGATTCCAGGGATGAGGGACTTTAGTTACATGGATAGACTGGAGAAGCTGGGTCCGTTCTCCTTGGAACAGAGACAGTTGCGAGGAGATTTGATAGAGGTATTTCAAATCATGAAGGGTCTAGACAGAGTAGATAGAGAGAAACTGTTCCCATTGGCGGAAGGGTCAAGAACCAGAGGGCATAGATTTCAGGTGATTGGCAAAAGAACCAAAGGTGACATGAGGAAAAACATTTTTACACAGCGAGTGGT
This sequence comes from Heptranchias perlo, assembly GCF_035084215.1. Classification (NCBI taxonomy): domain Eukaryota; kingdom Metazoa; phylum Chordata; class Chondrichthyes; order Hexanchiformes; family Hexanchidae; genus Heptranchias; species Heptranchias perlo. The sequence continues at coordinate 124,110,801 of NC_090326.1, forward strand.
TAGGATCTGGAATGCACTGCCCGAGGGGGTGGTGGAGGCAGATTCAATCATGGCCTTCAAAATGGAACTGGAAAAAATTTGCAGGGCTACAGGGATAGGGCGGGGGAGTGGGACTAGCTGGATTGCTCTTGCTTAGAGCCGGCGCGGACTCGATGGGCTGAATGGCCACTTTCCATGCTGTAACCTTTCTGTGATTCTATTCTGCAACTGGAATTGGCATGGAAAGAAAACAAAAGATAGATATTTTAAAAAGGTCAAAGTGCGTGGTAAACCTGGTGTGGAATGTACCGTGTGCAAAGTGCAATGGTGACTGAGGAACCTGGGGACTTATAATGCGACCACTTATAGTGCCCCCAGTGCTGAGCTGTCCAGGTTTTGCATGCATCTGCGCACAAATGGCCTGACCTTAAAAGAGATTTGAGGTCAGCTAATTTGCATAATTTTCTGACTATGTGCTCATGATGCACTGGAGGCACCAGGACTGGTACATCTGGCACCAGCAGCCAGTGAGGGGCTGCTGACTGCATGTTGTGCACTGCTGATTTCCACGAAGGAAGGGGCTGGATTTTTTAAAAAAGGATTGCCTTCTCTTTAGCAGCAGTTGCAAATGGGCGCTCTGCAACCCTTAATTTGGGTGAAAGTTGGGTACCTATTGAGCCTCACGCTCAGCATGTCTGCAGGCTCCTAGCCCCACTTGTGCTCATTGTCTGCACTGGTACATTGCAGGCCTCGGGCCTCAGGCTTCTCCGCTCGATAATATAGGGAGCAGACACTGTTTGAGCTTCGGCCCTTGTATTAACGGCTCCTAGTGTTATTATTACATGATAGGTTTTGTTTAAAACTGATTCAGCAGTTAAGTGCCAAACTTAATGCTTTTTATTGTGGTTTATACTTTTTCTCTGACTTAATCCTGCAATGTATCAGAAAATTAATTCACCACTACAGGCAGCACTTGGTCTAGTAGCATGTATTAGTATTGGTAGAACAGTGGTAGAACGATGGAGAGAAGATAAGGGCAAATTGAGCTGTTGGATATCCATATAATATAATCTAATGAGCTGTTGTATCCATATACTCTAATCCTAGTACTTTAAACACATACAGAGATCCTTGATTCCTTATTCATATGACGAGGTAAAAACCAAGGCCTCAGAACTGGCAGATCCAAACTTCTTCTGGTTGGATATTTCAGGCCGGTGCTAAATATTACACTAAAAAAATCAAGTGTGATTTGCGTATAAATTGATTACTTTTTGGTAGTAATAGTACATTTGATTCAAACTGAATCTGAAGACTGCAAGTAAAATTACACAGAAAAAATGTTAATGCACACTGGAATCCCTGGAGATAGTGCCATAGGAACAGCCCAAAAATGATTAGTCTTGGGTTTGCCACACTATGCAGAACAGAATGAGCTCTGGATATGGAACTTCAGTTGGTCCTCACACTACAATTTGGATTTAGTACTGGATTTTAAAAATTGTTACAGTGTGATTTTATTTTCCATTTTAATGATTCACTTTCATATAATTCAGTTTCTGAGTTAAACAATTGCAATAAAAAGGGCTTACACAAGCTACATATCAGGAACCTCTTGACTTCAGGAAACCATTCATTTCCTTTTTGGATGGAAGACTTTACACGATACACTTGCAGGATTAAATACTAATTAATGTGAGCATACCAAACATGAAAACGTTAAGCTACAAATTACTTTTTCCAACTAGTTACCTTCCAGATAAATATTCTGAAGTACTTTTCAGGTTCCATGAGTCCAGCTAAACATGTCGAATGTTTGCAGCCGTTTTATAAAGGAAGCTGACCATTCTTTATATAGAATTATGTAGAGTGTACAGTAGAGAAACAGGCCATTCAGCCCAACGGGTCCATACCGGTGTTTATACTCCACACGAGCCTACTTCATCTAACCCTATCAGCATATCTTTCTAGTCCTTTCTCCTTCACGTGTTTATCTAGTTTCCCCTTAAATGCATTTATGCTAGTTGCCTCAACTATTCCCTGTGATCGCGAGTTCCTCATTCTAACCACTCTCTGGGTAAAAAGGTTTCTCTTGAATTCCCTATTGGATTTATTAGTGACTATTGTATATTTATGGCCTCTAGTTCTGGTCTCCCCCACAAGTGGAAACATCTTCTCTACGTTCACCCTATCAAACCCATTTCATAATCTTAAAGACGTCTATCAGGTCACCCCTCGGTCTTCTCTTTTCTGCAAAAAAGAACCCTAGCCTGCTCAATCTTTCCTGATAGGTTAACCTCTCAATTATTATATTTTGTCAGTACGAAAATACCCCACACAATAGTTTTTCTCTTTAATATACAAGTCTTGAAATGATCACAATGTGCGATCCTTGGCTTGCATAACATTAGAGTGTTATGCTTCTGACTGGGATACCCAGGTTTAAATCCCAGCCTTAACTGGCATTTGCATTTAGTTTCCCCTAAAGGCTGTATTTTGTCAGTCTCAGCCGGGTGGTCTGTGAGAAAAGGCGGTGGAAGAGAATAAACGTAGTCAAAGTTCTCCTCCTGCAACACTCAAATGGAGCTCCAGACTAGTCAATAGATCGGTGGCATAGAAAGTGACTTTGTGGAGATGCATACAGCTGTGACCACTTTGCCCTCCCAAGTGAGGAACGTCAACCTTGATGCTAAGGAGCTAATTGGGGTGAGAGAATAAAAGCAATAAAGTAGAAACAAAAAGAATCCCCAGAATGTTTTCAAAAACATCCTCTTTCTGATATTACTTGTCTCCTAATGGCATAATATAAAAAAAATCAATACCATCTGAAACAGTTTCTTGAGCAAATAATATTTGGGATTGAGAGGCACATTTTAAAGACCTCCCTACAGAACAATAAACGTCTGATTGTTTTTTCTTTTGTATGGTTGTAAACTCTTTGGTAAAATATGTTTTGCACTTCCAGATCACTACCTGTTACCCACTGAAAAAGTAAAGACTTCCATCGATGCAAAACTATTATACAATCCCAATGCCATGTTTGTCGGGGAAGATAAATATAACACAATTTTAAGAAGTACTCTACAATCCTAAATGAGACAAGACTTGTAGTTACAAAGGCCTTTACTGAAAAAAAGGCCACATTCCCTTACCTCGATAGAAGCCAAAGACCAGGGCACAATAATCAACCTTTTTGTATTCATTAATGGGACGCGGGCATCGCTGGCAAGGCCAGCATTTATTGCCCATCCCTAATTGCCCTTGAGAAGGTGGTGGTGAGCCACCTTCTTGAACCGCTGCAGTCTGTGTGGTGAAGGTTCTCCCACAGTGCTGTTATGTAGAGTTCCAGGATTTTGACCCAGCGATGATGAAGGAACGGCGATATATTTCCAAGTCAGGATGGTGTGTGACTTGAAGGGGAACATGCGCCAGCTGCCCTTGTCCTTCTAGGTGGTGGAGGTCATTGATTTGGGAGGTACTGTTGAAGAAGCCTTGGCGAGTTGCTGCGCAGTGCCAATCAAGCGGGCTGCATTGTCCTGGATGGTGTTGAGCTTCTTGAGTGTTGTTGGAGCTGCACTCATCCAGGCAAGTGGACAGTGTTCCATCACACTCCTGACTGTGTCCAAATGGACAAAACAGCAATGATGCTAATGTATTTCATTGTATGAGATTTAAAATGAGGACAATCATTTTGTTCATTGCAAGTAGAAGGAATGGACGGGTGGAGTTATCTTGAGGAAATCATTATCTCTGATTTTTAAAAAAATGATAAATCCTAGTGGCTTAGCAAACTGTTCTAATAGGGCAGGAGTTGTTTTTGTTTCTTTTTGAACACAAAAACTTCAATAAGAATGTAGTACACAAGTTAGCACTTCTTATCAGTACACAGTTTGAGGTTGCTGTGGTATATCGGTGAGGGAAATTTTCTGCTGATTCACATAAAGAGTTCACCTGCTCAGTTTCCAGCCAGAACTGCATCTTCTTAAGAACAGTGCTGGTACCTTTGTTAATGGATGGGAGAATTCTGGCTCTGGCCTGGGCAAGCACAATTTTGCCTCATTTTCTGTAACTATTTGACAATAGATAAATACATGGGGGAAGGGAATTGAGACATTTTTATACTACTGTTTTCAATCTGTACAAGTTTAGCATAGACTTAATGAATCTCAACTGCTTCAGAGCGCTGAGAACAGCTGAGAGGAGCCGAGCCGAGCGGAGGGAGCGTCCGATAAAAGGCGGGATTTCAGAGCGCTGAGAACAGCTGAGAGGAGCCGAGCGGAGGGAGCGTCCGATAAAAGGCGGGATTTCAGAGCGCTGAGAACAGCTGAGAGGAGCCGAGCCGAGCGGAGGGAGCGTCCGATAAAAGGCGGGATTTCAGAGCGCTGAGAACAGCTGAGAGGAGCCGAGCCGAGCGGAGGGAGCGTCCGATAAAAGGCGGGATTTCAGAGCGCTGAGAACAGCTGAGAGGAGCCGAGCCGAGCGGAGGGAGCGTCCGATAAAAGGCGGGATTTCAGAGCGCTGAGAACAGCTGAGAGGAGCCGAGCCGAGCGGAGGGAGCGTCCGATAAAAGGCGGGATTTCAGAGCGCTGAGAACAGCTGAGAGGAGCCGAGCGGAGCTGCGACCGAGTTCGAATTCACGTCAGGAATCAGATCGGGACGCGACACAGGGGAGGCACCTGATTGGTGAGTAGGTTCAGGTGAGTATTTCTCCTTATCTACAGGAACTGAAGTAAAAGGAAAGGGAAGGTCTGCAGGTCTTATAGGAAGTAGCGTTTATTTTTTAGTCAATCAAGGTCCCTCGTGTAGTTAACATTCTCTAAATTGAGAACAATTTAAAGGAGTAAACTCCTTAAAGGGAGTGGTAAGTAGTTTTTCTTTCCTTTTTTTTTCTCTTGACACTGTAGTTGTTCTTAAGCTAATTTAAGGGTTAAGTCATGGCAGGAGATCCCAGGGCTGTGTCATGTTCCTCTTGTGGGATGTGGGAATTCAGGGATCCTTCCTGTATCCCTGATTCCTTCACCTGCGGGAAGTGTGTCCAGCTGCAGCTATTGTTTGACCGCTTGACGGCTCTGGAGCTGCGGATGGACTCACTTTGGAGCATCCGCGATGCTGAGAAAGTCGTGGATAGCACGTTCAGTGAGTTGGTCACACCGCAGATAAAAATTACTGAGGGAGATAGTGAATGGGTGACCAACAGACAGAGGAAGAGTAGGAAGGCAGTGCAGGGGTCCCCTGCGGTCATCTCCCTCCAAAACAGGTATACCGTTTTGGATACTGTTGGCGGAGATGGCTCACCAGGGGAAGGTGGCAGTGGCCAGGTTCATGGCACCGTGGCTGGCTCTGCTGCACAGGAGGGCAGGAAAAAGAGTGGCAGAGCTATAGTGATAGGGGACTCGATTGTAAGGGGAATAGACAGGCGTTTCTGCGGACGCAACCGAGACTCCAGGATGGTATGTTGCCTCCCTGGTGCAAGGGTCAAGGATGTCTCGGAGCGGCTGCAGGACATTCTGGAGGGGGAGGGTGAACAGCCAGTTGTCGTGGTGCATATAGGCACCAACGATATAGGTAAAAAACAGGATGAGGTCCTACAAGCTGAATTTAGGGAGTTAGGAGTTAAACTAAAGAGTAGGACCTCAAAGGTAGTAATCTCAGGATTGCTACCAGTGCCACGGGCTAGTCAGAGTAGGAATGACAGGATAGCTAAGATGAATACGTGGCTTGAGAGATGGTGCAAGAGGGAGGGATTCAAATTCCTGGGCCATTGGAACCGGTTCTGGGGGAGGTGGGACCAGTACAAATTGGACGGTCTGCATCTGGGCAGGACTGGAACCAATGTCCTAGGGGGAGTGTTTGCTAGTGCTGTTGGGGAGGGTTTAAACTAATGTGGCAGGGGGATGGGAACCGATGCAGGAAGTCAGTGGGAAATAAAGTGGTGACAGAAACAAAAGGCAGTAAGGGAGAGTGTACAGAACATGACCGGACAGATGGTCTGAGAAAGCAGGGCAAAGACCAAGGGAAGACTAGATTAAACTGCATTTATTTCAATGCAAGAAGTCTGATGGGCAAGGCAGATGAACTCAGGGCATGGATGGGTACATGGGACTGGGATGTTATAGCTATTACTGAAACATGGCTAAGGGAGGGGCAGGACTGGCAGCTCAATGTTCCAGGGTACAGATGCTATAGGAAAGATAGAGCAGGAGGTAAGAGAGGAGGGGGAGTTGCGTTCTTGATTAGGGAGAACATCACGGCAGTAGTGAGAGGGGATATATCCGAGGGTTCGCCCACTGAGTCCATATGGGTAGAACTGAAAAATAAGAAGGGAGAGATCACTTTGATAGGATTGTACTACAGACCCCCAAATAGTCAACGGGAAATTGAGGAGCAAATATGTAAGGAGATTACAGACAGCTGCAAGAAAAATAGGGTGGTAATAGTAGGGGACTTTAACTTTCCCAACATTGACTGGGACAGCCATAGCATTAGGGGCTTGGATGGAGAGAAATTTGTTGAGTGTATTCAGGAGGAATTTCTCATTCAGTATGTGGATGGCCCGACTAGAGAGGGGGCAAAACTTGACTTCCTCTTGGGAAATAAGGAAGGGCAGGTGACAGAAGTGTTAGTGAGGGATCACTTTGGGACCAGTGATCATAATTCCATTAGTTTTAAGATAGCTATGGAGAAGGATAGGTCTGGCCCAAAAGTTAAAATTCTAAATTGGGGAAAGGCCAATTTTGATGGTATTAGACAGGAACTTTCAGAAGTTGATTGGGAGAGTCTGTTGGCAGGCAAAGGGACGTCTGGTAAGTGGGAGGCTTTCAAAAGTGTGTTAACCAGGGTTCAGTGTAAGCACATTCCTTATAAAGTGAAGGGCAAGGCTGGTAGAAGTAGGGAACCTTGGATGACTCGGGAGATTGAGGCACTAGTCAAAAATAAGAAGGAGGCATATGACATGCATAGGCAGCTGGGATCAAGTGGATCCCTTGAAGAGTATAGAGATTGCCGGAGTAGAGTTAAGAGAGAAATCAGGAGGGCAAAAAGGGGATATGAGATTGCTTTGGCAGATCAGGCAAAGGTGAATCCAAAGAGCTTCTACAAATACATAAAGGGCAAAAGGGTAACAAGGGAGAGAGTAGGGCCTCTTAAGGATCAACAAGGTCATCTATGTGCGGAACCACAAGAGATGGGTGAGATCCTGAATGAATATTTCACATCGGTATTTACGGTTGAGAAAGGCATGGATGTTAGGGAACTTGAGGAAATAAATAGTGATGTCTTGAGGAGTGTACATATTACAGAGAGGGAGGTGCTGGAAGTCTTAACGCGCATCAAGGTAGATAAATCTCCGGGACCTGATGAAATGTATCCCAGGACGTTATGGGAGGTTAGGGAGGAAATTGCGGGTCCCCTAGCAGAGATATTTGAATCATCCACCGCTACAGGTGAGGTGCCTGAAGATTGGAGGGTAGCAAATGTTGTGCCTTTGTTTAAGAAGGGCGGCAGGGAAAAGCCTGGGAACTACAGACCAGTGAGCCTGACATCTGTAGTGGGTAAGTTGTTAGAGGGTATTCTGAGGGACAGAATCTACAGGCATTTGGAGAGGCAGGGACTAATTAGGAACAGTCAGCATGGTTTTGTGAGAGGAAAATCATGTCTCACGAATTTGATTGAGTTTTTTGAAGGGGTAACCAAGAAGATAGATGAGGGCTGTGCAGTAGACGTGGTCTACATGGACTTCAGCAAAGCATTTGACAAGGTACCGCATGGTAGGTTGTTACATAAGGTTAAATCTCATGGGATCCAAGGTGAGGTAGCCAATTGGATACAAAATTGGCTTGACGACAGAAGACAGAGGGTGGTTGTCGAGGGTTGTTTTTCAAACTGGATGCCTGTGTCCAGCGGTGTGCCTCAGGGATCGGTGCTGGGTCCGCTGTTATTTGTTATTTATATTAATGATTTGGATGAGAATTTAGGAGGCATGGTTAGTAAGTTTGCAGATGACACCAAGATTGGTGGCATTGTGGACAGTGAAGAAGGTTATCTAGGATTGCAACGGGATCTTGATAAATTGGGCCAGTGGGCCGATGAATGGCAGATGGAGTTTAATTTAGATAAATGTGAGGTGATGCATTTTGGTAGATTGAATCGGGCCAGGACCTACTCCGTTAATGGTAGGGCGTTGGGGAGAGTTATAGAACAAAGAGATCTAGGAGTACAGATTCATAGCTCCTTGAAAGTGGAGTCACAGGTGGATAGGGTGGTGAAGAAGGCATTCAGCATGCTTGGTTTCATTGGTCAGAACATTGAATGCAGGAGTTGGGATGTCTTGTTGAAGTTGTACAGGGCATTGGTGAGGCCACACTTGGAGTACTGTGTACAGTTCTGGTCACCCTATTATAGAAAGGATATTATTAAACTAGAAAGAGTGCAGAAAAGATTTACTAGGATGCTACCGGGACTTGATGGTTTGACTTACAGGGAGAGGTTAGACAGACTGGGACTTTATTCCCTGGAGAGTAGGAGGTTAAGGGGTGATCTTATAGAAGTCTATAAAATAATGAGGGGCATAGATAAGGTCGATAGTCAAAATCTTTTCCCAAAGGTAGGGGAGTCTATAACGAGGGGGCACATATTTAAGGTGAGAGGGGAGAGATACAAAAGGATCCAGAGGGGCAATTTTTTCACTCAAAGGGTGGTGAGTGTCTGGAACGAGCTGCCAGAGGCAGTAGTAGAGGCGGGTACAATTTTGTCTTTTAAAAAGCATTTGGACAGTTACATGGGGAAGATGGGTATCGAGGGATATGGGCCAAGTGCAGGCAATTGGGACTAGCTTAGTGGTACAAACTGGGCGACATGGACATGTTGGGCCGAAGGGCCTGTTTCCATGTTGTAACTTCTATGATTCTATGATTCTATGATTCAGTTCCAGTATTACAGCTGGAGCTGAAATAATGACATAAGATTCAACATGCACCATACTGTCACATTGTATATTGAAACAATTCTATATGTACCTCCTGGAGCAAGCCTGACCCCTCAGGTGAGTAGATGATGCCAGGTTAAAGGCGATATAACATCATACTGCACACAAGTGGGTGCTTCAGTTTCTTCTGACACTAGAGTGCCACTGTACATATACTGGTGCGAGCACAGCACATTACTTTATGTGCCTCAGTCACACTGACTACGTTGATATCAAAAAGCATCAAAGGTGCTAAGTCATCTTGCAATAAAATCTAACATGAAATTGTTTAGAATATAATATGCTAGAACATATGAAAGGATGGAAGGAGATAAGATTATCTGGCCCAGTGAGACCATTTCTTTCCTCAGACCATGTACAGTGAGCTGTATTACAGACCATGCCATTATTTAATCGGCTGAGGAAAGTGAATAACCACAGGTAAATCTTCCAAGATGGTACAACTCCCTGACCCCCTAAGGCAATTTAACAAAACTCCAGGTTATCAATCTAATTTTATAACCTACGTTATTCAACCCAGGCCAGTTGCTTTCTACATTTTCATGGTCCCAACAGCACAGGAGTTATTGCAATCCACGGAGTATTTGATCATCTCTGTCTATAGTTCTCCTTATAACCTTCAATCCTGTTCTTAAGCAGTTATTTATCCAGCTCCTATCTGAAAGAAATGAATCAACATAATATGAATTGCTTTTGAAAAAAGTCTATTCCACATACCAGTAGTATATGTGGAAAAATTCTAACTACTCTCATTTAAGGTTTTTGATTTTGTACCTCATACCTTCAAACTTCTGTGATCACAATTTCAGTTTAATAGCCTGTTTAAATCCACATTGCTCATCCTTTCATCATCTTAAAACCTTGGACCAAACCCCTTGTCAATCTTCTGTTCTCCAACTTGGTTCTGTGAGTCAGCCTTCATAACTTTAATCCTAATCCCTGAATAATCCTTGTCACTTTTCTGTTAACTATACCCAGGGTATCGACGTCCTTTTGATGGAAACTTTACCAAACTGCATATAATATTCCAAATCCAGCTTTACCAATGAGTCATACAAGATTAAAATAATCTGCGTTGACTCAGTACTTCAATAGCTTTGTTGAGATAGGTTTCACACGGCTAATAATGTCAATGGTTAATAATCACAGGTTCACAGCGAACTCCTGTTCCTTTCTTCCCTTTGCTAATAGAATAGTGGTATCTGCCTATAAGGCTGTAGTTTAAGAAAGGTATTAGTGGTGTACTCCCTATAAGGGAGCACCTATTGATGTATCCCTGTAGCATTGGGCTTTGTCGACAAAAAACTGTCCAACTTCAAAATAGGATCTATTCACTTTTTACACACGTTTCATATCTATATCATAATGTTTACAAACTGAAAAATATGTTTTTTGTGAAAATTAGGCAAACTTTAGCACTTCATGTTTGATCCAATCTATTGGCTTATGTTTCCATTTGTTGTCTCAAACAGAAAAAACTCTTTCTCCTGTTCTGTAGTTTTTGCTCATTTCCTGTTATTTTACACAATTACTGAGAATTGAATTATGTGTCGCATCATGGACTTTCTCATATACAATGGGCTGTGCTTCCTATCCATTAGACCATTGAAATATGATTGCTGGGTTCTGTGTTTGTGCAGTTTACAAACGCACAAGGCAGGCTGTTCGATATTGATATTGAGATCTTAGTTGCATTAGATCCCTGCAGAGATACAAATGCCATTTCAACGTTGTCAAATTGAACAGTCGTCTGCAAGCTAAGTATAAAAAGAGTGGCAAGATGAATTAAGACAGACGTGGGCATCACATGTGGTCACAAGCAGCAGTCTGATGGCTGATTTTCGTATGTTTGGGGAGGAGGTCTGTCCTCCATTGAGTGCTTTTAGCAATGTGCAAAAATTAAAATTGAGGCCCTGAGAAGACATAGGCCAGTGATCCTGACACTTAAACAACTTACCCCACTGGAGTATGCGAGGTCAATGCAATAACTTGCATCCCCCTGGTGGGCACATCTCAAGATCTTAAATGCCCACCTGCCTCAATCTGTTGGGAAAGTCTACTCCAGGCTACCAGGATGGAGCGGGCGGGGGGGGGGGGGGGCAGGGGGGGGGTGCAGTAGGCTGTTGAGTGCCCTCCTAGAAACCTCCCAATTTGGCCTCAAGCTGCCCCCATTATAAGGAGGCTGCATTACAATACAAGCCTTCAGTAAATCCTTGGGGGTTCAGGCCATTTCTCTAGCCAGCCCTTAGGCTGGCTAGCAATTGTTATGCCTCTTCTCACCAGGCATACCAGCCACCATTTGAATGGCAGGGCACTGACGGGCCAGGGCCAAGGAAACTCCCAGTCTAAGAGACCCCAACCCTGGCTTCAGCCCCGGCTCCTCTCACGTGGGGGATCAGATTTGGGGAGGACAGAAACTGAGAGTGTAGGCCATAACTTGGTGTATCTGGGTCCTGGCCTATTTCCCAGGTCTTCCATTGTACTGACACCGGAGTACAACAGGAGTGTACTGGAAGGTCAATGCATTTTCTGGGCCCCAAGAAGTTTAAGGAAATCGATAGTGGCCTTTCCCTGGAATTTGCGTATTAAAATTATGGCATTTTAAGACAAACCAACTACTATATCCTAAAAATGAATAAGTAACATATTATTGCCTGTGGATGACATCTTGATTAAATCACCATTTTTCCTACTTGAGAAAAGGGAAGTGCTTGCAACTGGCATTGAATCAGATGCCTCCCCTGATGCTCACTAACTATATGGAGCATCTTTCAGCTACTGAGAGATCTTCAAGTAGGACAGCATTCAGTGCTATCCTTAAGCTAAAACAGATCAAGTTAACTGAATACAATTATTGAGAAATCCCAAATATGGGCATGTTTATTATTATAATAGTTCTAGAAATTTTAATGCCAATAATTCGGCCTAAATTTATTTTTTAGCAGTGGTACATATTCAGATCCATTGGACAGAAGCACAGCACAAGTACAATGAAGTTTATAGTACACCCACAGATCCTTGAGTATTCCTGTAAAAGAACACTACCTTAATAAAATGTATTCAACAAGATTTTTTTTGCGGGGGGGACGCAGAAGAGTCAGAAGAATCGTGTTATTTTTGACATTGTTATGTTAAATGCAATGATACACCAAAGCATCTTACACATTCTATGTGGCTGTTTCACCTATTTGTAAGCAAATGACAAAAGTTACACCAAACATTTAATCATGAGGATGGTACCCCTTTAAGATACCTTTATTAATCCTTGCGCAGCATTTGGCAGCAGACAAATAATACATCAGATTTCTAAATCTTAGCAGTAAAACCAAAAGTAAAACTGTTGGAAGTTTTTGCCCTTCAAGTAACAGCTTAGATATTATGCTGTGTAATATTAGCATACAAGCACTTACTGAACTGTGTACAATTACTTTATCCACTATTAGTATTGGTAGTGGTTGTTGGAGGCCAATCATCTCAGCCCCAGGGCATTGCTGCAGGAGTTCCTCAGGGCAGTGTCCTAGGCCCAACCATCTTCAGCTGCTTCATCAATGACCTTCCCTCCATTATAAGATCAGAAATGGGGATGTTCGCTGATGATTGCACAGTGTTCAGTTCCATTCGCAGCCCCTCAAATAATGAAGCAGTCCGACCCCGCATGCAGCAAGACCTGGACAACATCCAGGCTTGGGCTCATAAGTGGCAAGTAACATTCGCGCCAGACAAGTGCCAGGCAATGACCATCTCCAACAAGAGAGAGTCTAACCACCTCCCCTTGACATTCAACGGCATTACCATCGCCGAATCCCCCACCATCAACATCCTGGAGGTCAGCATTGACCAGAAACTTAACTGGATCAGCAATATAAATACTGTGGCTACAAGAGCAGGTCAGAGGCTGGGTATTCTGCGGCGAGTGACTCACCTCCTGACTCCCCAAAGCCTTTCCCCCATCTACAAGGCACAAGTCTGGAGTGTGATGGAATACTCTCCACTTGCCTGGATGAGTGCAGCTCCAACAACACTCAAGAAGCTCGACACCATCCAGGACAAAGCAGCCCACTTGATTGGCACCCCATCCACCACCCTAAACATTCACTCCCTTCACCACCGGCGCACTGTGGCTGCAGTGTGTACCATCCACAGGATGCACTGCAGCAACTCGCCAAGGCTTCTTCGACAGCACCTCCTAAGCCCGTGACCTCTACCACCTAGAAAGACAAGAGCAGCAGGCACATGGGAACAACACCACCTGCACGTTCCCCTCCAAGTCACACACCATTGCGACTTGGAAATATATCGCCGTTCCTTCATCGTCGCTGGGTCAAAATCCTGGAACTCCCTTCCTAACAGCACTGTGGGAGAACCTTCACCACACGGACTGCAGCGGTTCAAGAAGGCAGCTCACCACCACCTTCTCAAGGGCAATTAGGGATGGACAATAAATGCTGGCCTAGCCAGCGACGCCCACATTCCATGAACGAATAATAAAAAATTTGATGCACATGTTAAATAGGTTAATATTTCCATTAAATTAATGGAAAAATTATTTTCTGATCAAGTTTGTAATCACCCAGCACTATGCAATCTGCATCTTGCTTTCACAGTCAGAAACTTCTCTTCAATTACCTTGCTTAATATAAATGCGTTTAACCAAAAGTTCAGAAGAAAGTCTCTATACAAATACTCTATACAAACTTCAACAGTTCATTCTCTTAGTTATCCATCTGACTGCATTGCCACTTCTGATTCTAATGTGCTGGATTATTGTTGTTTTAATCTTATTAAAATATTTATAAAATACTCAGGTGCTGCAGTGTATCTGATTGTAAATGTCATTAATATGACTTAGTTCATGCTAGTACATAGCAAGGTGCTTAATTGCTGCTGTCACAAACAATATTGTTAAGCACAAGAACATAAGAACATAAGAAATAGGAGCAGGGGTAGGACATCCGGCCCCTCGAGCCTGCTCCGCCATTCAACAAGATCATAGCTGATCCTCTACCTCAACGCCATTTTCCTGCACCATCCCCATATCCCTTGATGCCTTTAATATCTAGAAATCTATCGATCTCTGTTTTGAATGTACTCAATGACTCAGCCTCCACAGCTCTCTGGGGTAAAGAATTCCAAAGATTCACCACCCTCAGTGAAGAAATTTCTCCTCATCTCAGTCCTAAATGGCCTACCCCTTATTCTGAGATTGTGACCCCTGGTTCTAGACTCCCCAGCCAGGGGAAACATCCTCCCTGCATCTACCCTGTCAAGCCCTGTAAGGATTTTGTATGTTTCAATGAGATCACCTCTCTTGAGCAGTGATTGATCAAAGGAATGTTGGAGGCTCCCTTTAATCTATTTGTGTGTATTTGAAAATAAATCTTTTAAACATGATTTTGTGCGAATGTTTTGGGAAATAGTTTCTATTGCAATACTAGGTAGACTGTGTAGAAGTGCATGAATTAGAAATATATTCCATTACCGTCATAACCCACATTAAAACAATTCACAGGAACCAATTGAGTGCTATGAACAGTGAATGTTTGATAAAACAATAGAGCACAAAAACAAAGAATAACATGAGGATTTAAGAATTTAATTTCAATAGCTATACAAGAGTAGTAAAGTTTTATAGTCTATGAGCTGGAAACCCTGGTAAGAAAAGGATAGGTACGATACTTTATTTCTCAGGCAGCAAGTAAGAGAGACAAAAGTCTTACAGAGATTTTTTAACATTAAGGGTCCAAAATCCCTCAGGTCACGATCCCTGTGGTTACTGCAGAATCGTGCACAATGGTGACCTCCGGAACTGACACTGCCGGAGTTTGCGGAGGCAGTGAGAGGGCACCTCATTTACATGGGACACATTGGCTGGGATTTTCCACTTCTGTACTAACCAACCTACGATTTGCCACCCATTTACTTTAACAATGTAAAATTGCACAAAAGGAATACTGTAGAATAATCAGCAATATAAATGCATAACTTACACACCATGTTAAACTGTCACAAAAATAACAAACTGTTTGAAATATTAGGATGCTTTCCACAGTCTTTTACCTTGAGTCCTTGATGATTGTAGCATGAGTTCTTTTTTGCTCCATGGAGTCCTGTCAAACAACCATAAAATGGAAACACATGGTTAAAGAAGGAGAACTGGGAGCAATTGAAAGGGGGAAAAAACTCCACCTATTATATATATCATTCCTCTGGGTCTCAAAGATAGAATAAAACATACAAGGTAAAAAGTCTTTCTTCCCCCTAGGCAGGCAAATTGTTATAAATCTATTTTCCTTTTCAGGTCTTCTGACAGTTATGGGTTTCATGTTTGCTTTTGACTTGCATATCAAATAATTTGGTCCCACAACTGATAGCACCATTGAGAGCCCGCAAGCCCATTTCAAAAAGCCGACTCAATTGCTGGTGCAATATTGTGCATAAAGGCCTTCAACAAATAGTAGGAGACAGCCTAGCTAGGCAGAAATGTATATATCCCTAGACGGTATCTGTGCAATGCTTTAGCTTACTTTCCTCCGTATAAAGACAAAAGAATTTATTTTAGAAAATAGCTAACAGAGCTTCATTTTAAATTCACAATATATTGGTCTATCTAAAATTAATATAAACAAGACTTAATGCAAAAATGTTACGGTTTGAAGCAAGAAGGGGCTCTGCTTCTGTCACATATGCTAATTACCAAATTAAACTGAAGCACTCTATCTGGCTTTGGCTGGTATTGCTCCAGTGCGTTCACTCCTTGTTTAATCATGTAGTTATGAATCTCACTAAAAATAATGAGAAGCAGGTTAAATGCCAGCAATGCTGACTGGGACAATAAAAAGTTCGCAATCCTTTGATCCTGTAGTTTAGTAATTCAGTATAATAATAATACAACATG
Organism: Heptranchias perlo; assembly: GCF_035084215.1. Taxonomy (NCBI): domain Eukaryota; kingdom Metazoa; phylum Chordata; class Chondrichthyes; order Hexanchiformes; family Hexanchidae; genus Heptranchias; species Heptranchias perlo. The sequence goes on from NC_090326.1 coordinate 124,126,658, forward strand.
AAGCGTTGCAATGATATGCACAATTATTACTTTCAGGAATCCAGCCAAAGTGCAGTGACACAATTTAGCACATCTTAGCATCATATGCAATGATATCCATGTGCTATGCCCTATAATTCTCCAAGAACTCCTTGGCACTCAATGTTTCTATGGAAACAAAAGCTGATATTGACCATATTCAGATTCACAGTGAGCGTTACAGTCCAGGGACACAAAATTGATTCAGTAATATTAGGTGCTGAAAGACAAACAATGATCAGTAAATTCCAAAGTAAATATGAATCACATTAGGCCCAATTTCATTTCACTGCATTAATCTGCAACATTTTCTCAGTCATTCATTTTGCCTCTTGTAATAGTTAGCACTTTCTGGACTCAAACTATGAAGTACACAATTAAGAGCTGCAGAAATGTTAGTTTATTTTTCTCTTTCAGACACTAACTGAGCCACTGTGCATTTCAAGTATATTCTGTTCTTATTTCAGATTTCCAGCATTTGCAGTTTTTCCATTTATATCGACACAATTAATAAGCTTGCAGAAAGTACAGTTCACTGCTTCTGCAACATTGCAAACCTGATGATGAACAGTAAATGAAGCTGTCATTTTTCATACTGCAAATATGTAAAAGGACATTCTAAGTTGCATTAATAGAAGCTCTCATCTAAACGTTAATAATGGTGTTTTTTACACACCATGCAGATGCTTACTAAGATTATGGGCTTGTTTTAAAATGGCGGCGGGATGCCAGCGGGGGGTGGGGGGGGGGGTGGGAGCGGGGTCGATGGGCGTGCAGCAAACCCGAATAATAAAAACTTACCGTTCCCCACGTCAACGCGACTTAATTGGTGCCCCTTAACCTTGTTTCTGAGTTTGCCGTCCGAAAGCTGCGCAGCGGGCAGACTGCACACCACATGACAGGCTGTCAGCTGGAGCATCTAGATTTTAAGGGCCATTGCTCCATTGGATTTTGCTGGAGCAAAGAGCAAGAAGACCCAATGGAGCAGCGCAGGGCAAGGCTGCTCCAAGATTCAGCGATGCCTCACTTCAGCTGCTACTGGCCGGGGTAAGGAGGAGGAGGGAACTATTTTACCCGGCCGACAGGAGGAGGTGCCCTGCCTTTGCCACCAAGAAGGCCTGGCTCGAGTTGGCGGAGGAGGTCACGAGCAGGAGCAACATCTGCCGTACTTGTGTCCAGTGCAGGAAGCGTTTCAATGACCCAACTAGGTCAGCAAAAGTGAGTACACTTAATGATACTCCTGCATTCCGTGTTCCACATCACCCCGCACCCCTCCCCCCAACTCATTCTGCACTGCCAAGACTACTCCATCACATCACTCCTCACACCCATTAAAGGCTCATTCTCAACTTACCTTCACTTCCTCAGCACTTCCTCACCTCCCCATTTGTGACCCCACCACTACCACTCACCCTAATCCTGATCCAATGTGATGTCCCTGTCTGATGCTCACCCTCTGATGCACCTCTTTCACGGTCAGCCTCACCCAAAGCAATGCATTCATCGGCTGACCACTTCACCATCACTCACTCATATGTCTATACTTTCTCCCCTTCTAGGAGAAGAGAGCGCAAAATGCACACGAGAGGGCAAGGACTGGAGGGGGGCCACAACAAATAGTGGTCCTCACAGACGCGGAGGAGGAGGCCCTGCAGATCAGCCGCACCCTCGAGTGCCTGTCCATCGGAGATGCCGAGACTGGCATGATTCCTCAGAGGCCGGCGCACCGTCACATCATAGCAAGCCATCTATCAGCGCAGATACTCATACCTGGGTGGTCCTAGTAGTCAACTAGTTAGGTTGGCACCTGGTGAGTCACCACACACAAGTGAGCACGAGCAGACACTGGTGGTGGCAGCGGCAGCTGTGGAGAGTCCGTGTCGGTGGGCACACTCCTCTCCAGGCTCTTCTTAACTGGACACAGATGCTGAACCCAGGGGCCATCCTTTAAAAGGAGAATGATCGAGGGACAGCAGCACATTTGCAAGGTACTGGAACAGGTGCCACGCGCACTTTCCACAATAGCGGAGAGGATGGAGGAGTCCAACTCCTGCATTAGTGGAATAGTGGCACAGGTACTGGAGGGGATCTCTGAGATAGTTCACAGGGACGTGAGCAATTGTCTGAGATAGTGTCGGACGTGACTGCTGAAATGTCTGAGATAGTGTCGCACATAACTGCTGAAACATCTGAGATATTGTCGCAGGCAACTGCGGAAATGTCTGAGATAGTGTCGCAGGTAAGTGCGGGAACGTCTGCAATGGAAAAAGGCTAGCCTCCGTTGAGCTTAAAGCACGGCTCATAATGGTCGTTCGGACTCACGGTGAACAACATTCTGCCACCTTAAACAGACAGACAGAAACTTTACAACTGGGCTTCCAAGGCATCATACATGTCCTCCCAAACTGTTCTCCAGCAGGGTGGTAGGAGTGATGTGGGCCTGGTCCAGGAGAGAGATGATGGCAAAAGGGGAAATGGAAGTGGGGACGCCACTCAAAGTGCTCCCATGTCTCACCCGTTGCCCCCCCTCTCAACCAATACCCGCAATGCTGCCTCCTTTCCAGGTGACCGAGTCAGCCCCTGCACAGGTGCAGGTGGTGCAGTCTTTGGAGGGGCCCTCACGGGCTCCAAAACCCAAAGGGTGTGGGCCAAAAGCATCCAAATAGTCCGGCCATGGACATGAACATCCTGCCACTACCTCTGCTGCAGCCACGTGTGGTGCACCACGTAGAAGCAGTAGGAAAAGAAAGGCTAAGGATTTGTGATCACAAAAGGTATGCACATGACAGGCTGTCATGTTTTTCATTTATATTTAGTTTTTGTTAAAGTCACATTAAATGTTATCATTCTCACCATTACTGCCACGTCCTGCCCATTCTCATTGAAACATATAAAATTCTGACGGGGCTAGACAGACTGGATGCAGGGAGGATGTATCCCCTGGCTGGGGGGGGGTCTAGAACGAGGGGTCACAGTCTCAGGATACGGGGTAGGACATTTAGGACTGAGATGAGGAGAAATTTCTTCACTCAGTGGGTGGTGAACCTGTGGAATTCTCTACCACAGAAAGCTGTGGAGGCCAAGTCACTGAATATATTTAAGAAGGAGATAGATTTCTAGACACAAAAGGCGTCAAGGGGTATGGGGAGAGAGTGGGAATATGGTATTGAGATAGAAGATCAGCTATGATCATATTGAATGGCAGAGCAGGCTCAAAGGGTCAAATGGCCTACTCCTGCTTCTATTTTCTATGTTTCTATGTTTCTTGACTGGATTTTGTGATTGCGCCCTTTCATGTGCTTCATCATGAACGGCAACACTTGATGCCACCCAGTGAGTCACTTTACACTGGGTGTATGTGCAGTTGCAGGACAGTTTTGTTCGGGGGAATCGGGGTGGGGGGGGGGGGGTGGTGGTGGGTGGCGCTGGTCTTTCCAGGTGGTGTGAGGACTGGACTGTTCACACTTTCTGATCTTGTGTGAACCGTTCACATATGAGTGACTCCCTGGCCAGGTGAGCCGCGGCTCTGCCCATGGGTTCCTCCTCCTCCTTCTCCTCCTCAATGTGGATGGCAGATGTGGATGGTGGATGAGGCATGGGGCCTCCTCAACCCGTACCCCTCTCTGTTGCGCCATGTTGTGCAGGACACAACACACTACTATAATGCGACCTACTCTCAATGGTGCGTAATGAAGCGCTCCCCAGAACGATCGAGGCACCAAAATCGCATCTTCAGGAGTCCTATTGCATGTTCAATTATAGACCTGGTGGCGATGTGGCCGTCATTGTATCGATGCTGTTGCTCACTGATGGGGTTCCTCAGAGGTGTCATGAGCCACGTGTGCAGGGGGTATCCCTTGTCCCCGAGGAGCCAGCCCTTAAGGGTGTTTGGTGCGAGGAAGAGGGGTGGGCTGCTGGATTCCCTCAGAATGAACGAATCAAGGCAGCTGCCAGGGAATCTCGCACACATGAAGGAATCTCTTGCGGTGGTCTCAAATGAGCTGAGCATAGATGGAGTGATACCCCTTTCTGTTAATGAACAGTCGTGGCTCGTGTGGAGGTGCTCGGATTGCTATAGGCGTGCAATTGATTGCACCCTGTACACATGGGAAGCCAGCCACAGAGTGGAATCCCACTGCCCTCTCCATCTGGCTGAGGTCGTCCATGGGGAAGTTGACGTAATGCGAGGCTCTGCAAAACAATCCGTCGGTGACCTGTCTCATGCACTTGTGGGCAGACGACTGAGAGACCCCGGCGATGTCCCCGGTGGCACCCTGGAATGATTCGGAGGCGAAGAAGTTGAAGGCAGTGGTCACTTTAACTGCGATGGGTAACGAGATGCCGCCAGGCCCAGCCGGGAGCAGCCCAGCATGAAGGAGGCTGCAGATGTCTGCGACCACCTGGAGACTCGCTCTCAGCCTCCGTATGCACTGCTCCTCAGAGAGGTCTAGGAAGCTGAGCCTCAGTTTGTAGACCCACTGACGAAGTTAGTGCCTCCTGCGATGTCGCTCCCTCTGTTGTTGCCCTCTGTGCTCTTGTGTAGGTGCCTGTGGTGCAGCACTGTGTTGTGGAGCAAAAGTGGCAGAAGTGCATGCCCTGCCTGGAGAGGATGGTGATGTTGCTCGTCCTCAGATGTAGTGGTGAATGCAGCCATCGCGCCCCCCATCCTGATGGTGTCAGTTTGAGGGGGTCCGAAAAGTTGGTAAATATGTGTAAACAGAAGAATTCTGAGCGGAAACCAAGAATTTTCAGTCTAAACACAAAGATCTCCCAGCCAAAAGTTTGTCTGAGAGAACTGAGTGCCCCTCTGCAATAACTCACCTTTTATCCCCATCTGTCAAACAGGGATTTAAATGTCCAAATGGCTGCCGGCTGAAACACGACTTGTTCCCCATGGCATGTTTCACACGAGAAACACGCTGAGGCAGTGTTGAAATCGCTTGCCTTCACTCTTAATTAGATTTATGAACATTTCAAGTACTTCAATTACATGAATTGCGTGGCTTTAATTGCCGGTGGGACTTCCGGGTTCGGGAACGGTGCGTGCACCCAGATGACTCTGGGTTGTGCATGTTCTTAGGCATGTTGGAGCCAGGATTTCTGCCCGCTCCTGGCAGTCGTGATTTTCTTCGTCCCCCCCACCCCCGCCCCCCAATGCGCCTGCAGTTCCGTTTTAAAATTGAGCCTTATGTGTTATTTACAAACTAGACAATTGTATCACCTTGTAATCATAATGAGTTTTATATTAGATAACTTATTTTGACACAAATACCAATCTGTGTACTTGTCAGTGATATTATATGTGATTAATGTACAGTTAATGATTTTGGTTATACTCTGTTTCCTTAATGGGCTATGCTGTGAAGGGCAATTAATTATGCAACATTGTCTTGTATTGTATTAGGTGAAGCTGTAGGTTTGCAAATGTTGAGGAAAACAGCAGGACATGGTAATAATGTTAGTTCACTATGTTCCAAATGTAGCCATTTTACTACTGGTATTTATCACTGTCTTTTGCAAAGTTAAAGGAACCATTATTTTAACAAAAAAATACTTAACTAAATACATTAGTCATATCAATATATTAAAAACCTATAGCCCAAAATTCCAATTATGCCTTTGTGCTCCCGAAGTGAAGCAGGGCAGGAATTCATTGACATTGCTGCGCTGGCCCTGCCGTAAATTGCGGGGTCATCTGATTTACAGAGTGAGATATGTGCAGGGTGTGCAACCCCCAGTTTGCAATGCCTCAGATACGCTGGGGTTATTGGAAAACTCAGGATGAGGCAGGAGTTAGGCTCTGAATGCACCTCAATTTAAAACCTACTGTTTCTTAATCGAGCAACAGCAGCACTGATGGAAGCTGGCCATCTGGGTAAGAAGGATGGCAACAAGGGCCAAGAGAAGAGCAGCAAACTTAAAGGAGTCTGACCTGGATGTCCTCCTTACAGAGATATGAAGCAGGAAGGATGGACTTTGCAAGATCGGGGGTGGCAAACCTGCCTCGCATTTGTTGCATACTTTGTGGAGGGAGATGGCTGTGGCAGTGAGTGGTCTGTCCATGACCCCTTTTGCAGTGCTGGAAAACGTTTAGCAACCCTCACCAGAACAGCCAAGATAAGCTACCTCTCCCGTCAATGCAGTCTTTTTGTATGTGTGGGACTCTTTCATTCGTTTTCCTCTCTGTGCTCTAGGAATGTACTCAGAACCTCTGATGCCTTCCTCCATACAGCTTCGCCTGCTACCTATAAAGAAAAACGCAAATCTGAAATGAAAGCAGAAAATGCTGGAAATATACAGCAAGTCGGTCAGCTTCTGAAAAGAGAAAGGACAATTTTGGGTATAAACCCTTTTCAAAACACTGACCGAATTCTGGCAAAGCATCTATGCCTGAAATATTAGCCTGTCTTTTCTCTTTTCAGATGTTGAAGTAGCTGTTATGTAATTCCAGTATTTTCTGTTTTTATCCTACCAATATCTTGTTTGATTTATGACCTAATAAAACAAATAGAAAGAAGAGTTCACAAAACAGTTTTCGTAGTTTGCTGCTGTTCGGTTTTCCTGAATAGAGGAATTATTTATGGACTGCCTGACAACAATTGAATGAACAATAAGTGTAATCTTGTCATTGTCGGTGGTATGATGTTGTCACCAGCATGACAGAGGTATGTGAGGAAATTGGAGACACTGCTGTTTGTTCCATTGAAGCAACTTCATCATTGTGTATATTAAAAATATTGTGACTTAGTGTTCATTGGTTTAATCAACAGAACATGAATAACTGATCTTAGTCAACCAGATTGTGCTTCTATTTCTCCCTCCCTGACTCCTCAGTTACGACTAAATTTGGACCACTGCCTACTGCTGCCTATTAGGATCACCTTTGCAACAGGTGTGTGTTGATTTTCCCTGAGCAAGTATACCACACATTATTTTCCTTTTTTTTATACCTTCCAGCTTTTATGCTTTATTATTTTCTATCTTTCATCGTATGTATAATCTTATAGCCCTATCTCTGACCACTGCTGTGTTTAAGCCTGACTCCCCGGTAGGAGAGTGGGATTGTGGAATTACGTCTATAAGATAAATTCACCAATCCCATGCTCCTAGTCGGAAGCCGTACTCAAAAGGAGTGCAGGTGGGAACTCATAGGTACAGGACTAGGCCATTCAGCCCCATGAGTCTGTTCTGCCACTCGATTAGATCATGAGTGATCTGTACCTCAACTCCATTTACCCGCCTTGGCTCCATATTCCTTGATACCCTTATTTACTAAAAATCTATCAATCCGAGTATTGAAAGTTTCAATTGACCTAGCACCCACAGCCTTTTGCGGGAAAGAGTTCCAGATTTCCACTACCCTATAACACTGTAATACCCATAAAGCCATCTCACATATGCAAAGGCATATGGACAGGACGAATGTTGCCATTTGGACTTACACACCACACTCCCCAACACCTGAGATAGATGGGACTTGCAGTAACTGATATTAAAATACCATCGACTTGTTCTATTGACTTTTGGCCTATTAAAACTAACTCTTTGTCACATGCATTTTAGTTCCCTTCTTATGAACTCAATATGTAGAAGATAATAAATGAAATGTAATGCACAATATTTAAAGGAAAAAATTATTTAGTCATACTGTCATTTCAAAGCGACTCATACAGTCATGATGAGAGAAATGCAATTCAACACTTATTCTAATATGAACAGACTAAATTCTTGAAGTGCTAATAAGGCATATCTCATTAGACCATAAGAATTAGATGCGCACACATGTATAAAACTGAATACACACTATAACATTTAGAACTTACTGTGCAGAGTAAGCACTTATATGTATGCTAACCATTTTAAAGTGAAAATCTGTTACTGGACATGCATCAGTTAATTGCTCTAGGCTAAGCATTGGGATGCAGAGAGTTCTCAGATCTTCCACATTATTCCACAAGAAAACTTGACTAATGAAACATGTGAGCACATAAGGATTTAATAGTACTTCTATTGGGTCACCTGAAGTACAAAATGTAATTTTTCTGAATACCCCAAATACATAAATTTAATTAAAAATACTGTACTGTGGTGGTATAGGCAATTGCATAGGATTAGAACAAGGTTTCAATGTCCAATTTATCACCAAGTGCAGTGAATATCTATAATGTTGTGACACAGATCATTTCTGTATCATCAATATTGTTTTTTTTTGACCAGAAGAAAAGAACTTTGTAAGAATGTTGAGACAAGAGGAGGATGTAGTGTTAATATACATCTCCTCTTCTTTCCTGCAATGTTCCCTGTTGGAGCAGGCAGCAGGTTACCTAGTTCCTCATCAATGCAGATACACAAAAACAATTCAATTTTCCCTCCTTTGGGACAGATCCTCACCATCTTCACCATGCAGCCTTAATGGATGAAAAAAATCACTGTGTAGAGAACTTACAACCTAAGAATTTTTAGGAAGAGTAAAAAGTCACTCTCCTGAACTAGCCTACCCCAATTTGATTCATCTTGACCTTAGCCAGGGATCTTATTTCTGATTGATAACTAGTGATACACACTGGAAAATGTAAAAATGGATATTTGGCAGAACAGGAGCAGGTTTTAGCGAGATGCCTATTGGCACAAAATTAGGCCTGGGTGAAGTACCAGAGGGCTTCTCGTTGTATCGTATCTTCACACTCTTCCCTGCCACGAAACTACACATGCCTTGGCATTATCATTGTATTTGGCCAGATCAGTAGCATTACAGGACTCCGACAGGAGATGGCACCAGAACAGATAGTGAATCGTTTGCGGTTCATCACCACAGTCACACATCATTGAGTTACTATCATTACAACCAAATTCCTGCATCATTATTTTTGAATAACCGGTAGTAGTACTTCTGGTACCAGGATGGATGGGTTGATCATTGGTATATATATATATATATATATATATAGAACAGCATTGGTGCTATCACTTGTGGGACTCCATTCCATTGCCTATGCCAATCGGCTTTTTTAAAATTGCATAGTTCCACAAAAGAATGTGATTCGTTAATGAAGTTCAAATGAGCTCTGTGAGACAAGTATCCTTCGTCATATTGAAAATCTTCTGCAGAAAACTGTGTCATAGGCAGCTGACAAGTCAACAAAGACAGCTCTGGCTATTAGGCCTTCTTCAAATCCATCTTCAATATTTTGGGTCAGACTAAGTAGTTGGCTCATGCAGGACTTCCCAGGGTGAAAACCTGCCTTTTCTGGGATAAGCCACTGTTCCACATGCGTAGAAAGCCAGTTTACAATGAGGCATTCAAATAACTTATATGTATGACACAATAAAGAATTGGTCTGAAGTCCTTTGGGCTTGTAGGGTTTTTACCAGGTTTCAAAATGGCTATAACCCTTGCACGGCCCCATATTATGGGTTGTGGCATCGCTCCGAGCATAAATAAATCAAGCAGCCAATGAAGTGCTTTCGATCGTAAGTGTTTGTACTACTGTACATTAAGGCCAACTGCTTTATTGTTCTTTAATGTCTTGATACCATCTACAAGTTCAGACATGGTAAACGGCCTGGTAAACTCAGGATCAGATGTTCGAGAATCAAAGGGTTGTGGTAATTTGGTCCTTTTAGCACTATGGTTGGCACTTCCTCGACTATTTATTAGAAGGTGGTGGGCAACTTGATCTGCTGTGACATTGTGGTGTGTGTTCAATTTTTCGGAGTCATTGCTGAGTATTCGTATGATCCTCCAAGCTTTCCAGCTGCTCTGAGTCATGTTCCCTGTTGATCTGTTGTATCTCAGCAAGTGTCTTCAGGACAGGAGGGGAGGATACTGGAAAAATAAGTCGTTAATAATCAATCAAATCTTTATAACATTTCTGTGTTATGTCATTTATATCTATAATCCCACATTTGTCATTTTATAAGCATCTATAAATTCTAAAAATGGTACTACTGCACACATTGTTCCTCACAACCACTGGGTCACACTTCAGCATCGCACTGTAACATGTGCAAATTTCACTTGATTCACCAAAATTTAATTTTCTTAACACAGCAACAAATCAGAACTCTAACTGTGAGCAGTGAAAAAATCTTTCAATTTTTTTTTAAAAAGCAGAAACTGAACTAATCAAATCACTCAAAAATAGCAAAATCTTTTGAGCTGCCATATTTTTCTCCAATGTTGAAAATCAGGATTGTAACTTAATAAAGATATGAAAAAACATACATTTTACAATAACATGATTAAAGTTACCTATTAAATTGAATACCTTCATTAATGTTTTTACTCAGAGGCTACAGCCTTTTTGAAAGGCCCAGGAATATCTTTCCCAGATCTGTCAACTAAAGGGAGTTAAGAAGTACACCGTTGAAGGGAAGGGGTTAACAACCCCATGGACAATTATGAATTTAAAATATAAAGTCAGCATTGTGCAGAAACACTGAAACAGCACAAAACAGAACTGATACCTGTCTGGGCAAAGCATGGCTTTGGTAGGGTTTGGACACTGATAAGGGAGGCCTACGCATTCCATGGTCTGAAACAAGTGAGATTAAAAGACAGAAAACGGTTGAAGCGGGAGATCTGGTTTAACATCTCATGATGTTGAGTGACGCACAACAGCCACTTGTCCATCATTGAGACCTGTTGACCCCTGAGGCCCAGCAACAGGGGGGCGATTGGATAAAATGGAATTTCCCCAGACTTTTATTTCCACCCCAACCAGCAAACACAATATTAAAATGGGACATGATGACAGATTCTTCACTGCAGTCGATGGAGCCTACAGGAAAGACGTCAAAGAAGAAGAAGGACCTCGAGCTGAGAGTTGATCACTCTTTACTGTCTCGATGCTGCAAATCTTGGTTTAAGATTGTATGTATCGCTTGATGCTTGTGTGAAGTGTCAAACTATTAAACTAACTTTCGATTATATAAAATACAGAGCAGCGTGACTTTTTTTGACTGACTATTATCCAGGTTCACAAATCAACCGGCAAAAACAATAATTGTGTTTGCCGGTTGGGGTGGAAGTAAAAGTCTGGGGAAATTCCATTTTGTCCAATCGCCCCTCTGTTGCTGGGCCTCAGGGGTCAACAGGTCTCAATGATGGACAGGTGGCTGTTGTGCGTCACTCAACATCATGAGATGTTAAACCAGATCTCCCGCTTCAACCGCTTTCTGTCTTTTATCTCACTTGTTCCAGACCATGGAATGCGTAGGCCTCCCTTATCAGCATCCAAACCCTATCAAAGCCTTGCTCTGCCCAGACATGTATCAGTTCTGTTTTGTGCTGGTTCAGCATTTCTGCACAATGCTGTCTTTGCATTTTATATTCACAATTGTCCAAGGGGTTGTTAACTCCTTTCCTTCACCGTGCCTGCAATTCCCAGGATGCTGCAGGCTGAATGGAAAAATCCCAACATGCATAAATGTGATTTTCAATGGAACAACTCAAAGAGCATCTTTCCTCAGGCTAGAACAGTAATTATGTGCTTGTTTTTCTAAATGGTTTCAAATCAAGCTGGAGGATGAACATGAGCCATTTTTTGAAGTAAGGTGTGAAAGTAAAACTATTTTCAAATGCTTAACTTTACTTCAAGGCGGCTGGGCGAGAGCGGGAATTGGGGCAGGAATCGGGCATTGCCGGGAACCCAAAGGAACGGTATCCGGCATAAGGTAAATACTGGGGGTGATGGGAGTTCCCAAACAGGTGCCGGTGTGGGGAGGGAGCAGGAGGGCCGGGCAGGGGAGGCACAAGGATATCTTCTGGGGCCTAGAGGAGCAATGTTGCTCCTTCTGGGCCCCAGGAATGCAACCAAAAAATAAAAAATAAAACTTACTTTGATCTCTTCTGGCCACTCTGCTGCATCCTGCCAGGTTTCCTTAGGTGGGCCATCCCCCCGAAGCTTTGTAAAAATCACGTTGTGGCCCCGATGACGCATCAGGTTGGGACTTTTCGACTTAAATTAGGCCCCCACTTGCCTTGGAGCCTCGGCCAACTTCCAAGTTGACGAAGATAAAATGATGCGGAGCATGCTGGTGTGGTCTCGGCCGGTAAGTGGACTTAAGCAATTTTAACCTCTCCCACACACTAATTCCACCAGGTGGTGGTGTGGGGGGGGTGGGTTAAAATTGACCAGCCAGTTCCACTTCGAGATTTTCCGCTGGAAGTGACGTTGAATAATACCACTGATATTTTGGCAGGTGTATGCAAATGGTAGTCTCAGTTATTAATAAAGGTTGTTGCATCCATGGCTCAGTAGGTAGCACTGTTGCCTATGAGTGAGAAAATTGTGGGTTCAAGTCCTACTTCAGAGACTTGAGCACATAATCTAGGCTGACACTTCAGTGAATTACTGAGTGAGTGCAGCACTGTCGGAGGTGCCGCCTTTCGAATGCGACGTTAAACCAAGGCCCCATCCGCCCTCACAGGTGGACATAAAAGATCCCATGGCACTATTTCGAAGGAGAACAGGGGAGTTCTCCCCGGTGTCCTGACCAAATATTTATCCCTCAACCAACATTACTAAAACAGATTATCTGATCAGTATCACACTGCTGTTTGTGGGACCTCGCTGTCCTCAAATTGGCTGCTGCGTTTCCTACATTACAACAATGACTACACTGCAAAAGTAATTAATTGGCTGTAAAGTGCTTTGGGATGTCTTAAGGCCATGAAAGGCATTATATAAATGCAAGTCTTTACTTTTCTTTCCTGGTGTCCAGTATTGCTACAACAGCAGATGGAAAGCTTTAACATTTAAAGGGCTGTTTTGCCTAGTGCAGAGTGATTGATTGCACTAGACAAGGCAAACTTTTCAAAAATTAAAAAAATATATTATCACATGCCAGGAAGATCTGCTGGGGTAAAAGCATAGGGAAATGGGTGGATGCAAAGCCTTTGCCACCACAGATGTGGCTGGTTTCCTGCTGAATCAGAAACTCCAGGCCATTCGGTTACTGTAAATCAGTGGTTCCAATAAGAATAATTGGCATTACATGGCATCACACGTCTATTGTAGTAAAACAATGCATCCTCTAACTCGTACTAAACAATGCCATTGGATATCTGCTATTTTGCTTTGCACGGACCCTATAGTTATAGTGTCATTGCAGCCTGAATCTGGCCTGACCTGACACTGGAATGAAGTGGTTAAGACTACCTGGGGGAGGTAGCCTCTCTCTGCTTCACTTTGGAGTCAGTTCGGGCCTTCCCACCTGACTTCCGCTACAAATTTAGCATCGATGCAAAAAGGTTTCAGCTTCACACTGATGCTACACTTCCGAATTCTGACTGCACCGTGAAACTCTTAAATTTACTGCGTTCTACAGTTTGGGCCAGAAACTGCTGGAAAAATAATGGCAAATTAACGGCGCTTGCAATTTTCCGTGAAGAAAAGATACATCATGAGTTCCGATTATCCACACCGTGGGCCTCCCAATTGAAATTAATTGCATGTCATGAAATTGCTGGATTTAGGCCATTATTACAAATTAACCTCGCTGCAGCCATTTAGGGTTGGTAATTCATGTCGTAAGGAAACTGGCAATGACGTGATTTGTGGTCCTGACATGACACTTAACCTTGGAGGCCCAGAAAGGGAACAGTGAAACTGTGGAGTCTCACTCCAGCAGGTAGTGAATTGCTCCTATAGGTTTTTAAAACTTTTTATCTGTCTTGGCAGTACTTTTGAGCCAGTCTTGCCATCTACATTCCTGTTAGTGTTGGAAGGCAATCGTTTTCAGGATGCAAAGCTGTTTTGACACTCAGAAATGCAAATCAGATAGATTTCTTTCAGGAAATGATTTTAGGATGCAGTATATGAGTAATTTGAGATATGACGTGGTAAGTGTAACATGCTTGGGAGGAAAAAGGTGACTTTGGACCTATGGTTCCCAAAGCTCTCGACCACTGGGGTTTTCCTCGGGTCGTTTCTGGTTCTGCTGATAGAGATTGATTGTTATGATTAGTCAGCAACTCCATTATCATTGTATCATGTGACTACCAGGATGGTAGATGGCGAACTTGTTGGACCTTGGTCTTTCTTCGTCTAGCAATTCCTATGTTCCTATGAAAGCAGTTCCACTGTTCCTGATCATGGTGGGTGGAGCCACCAGTTCTATCTTTCATGGGTCAAGAATGTTTGTACATTTTGCACACCTACCCTGCCATTCACTCATTAACTTCTCAAGGATCAATATAACAATTGCCAACACAACTGGGCTACAATGTCCTCCACATGGGATATGGAGATAGGGCAGGAAAGTGGAGTTGAGGTAGAAGATCAGCCATGATCCTATTGAATAGCGGAGCAGGCTCGAGGGGACATATGGCCTAATCCTGTTCCTATTTCTTATGTTCTTCTTCTGCTTGTTCTTCTAAATTTTTTCTTACTTTTCCTTTCTGTCTCTTTTTTCTCTCTCGCTTAATCCACTCTTTTTCTTTCTCTCTCTTTAGTTCTCTTTCTGTATCTAATTTAACTCTAATTCACCCAATTTCCTTCCCCTGTTTCTTTCTCTTTGCTTTTCTTTCATTGGTTAAGGAAATAGACCATTGGGCACGATATTGGTGTGGTCCCAGATATCGATATTGGTGTGGTCCCAGATATCGATATTGGTGTGGTCCCAGATATCGATATTGGTGTGGTCCCAGATATCGATATTGGTGTGGTCCCAGATGTCGATATTGGTGTGGTCCCAGATATCGATATTGGTGTGGTCCCAGATGTCGATATTGGTGTGGTCCCAGATATCGATATTGGTGTGGTCCCAGATATCGATATTGGTGTGGTCCCAGATGTCGATATTGGTGTGGTCCCAGATATCGATATTGGTGTGGTCCCAGATATCGATATTGGTGTGGTCCCAGATATCGATATTGGTGTGGTCCCAGATGTTGATATTGGTGTGGTCCCAGATATCGATATTGGTGTGGTCCCAGATGTCGATATTGGTGTGGTCCCAGATATCGATATTGGTGTGGTCCCAGATGTTGATATTGGTGTGGTCCCAGATGTTGATATTGGTGTGGTCCCAGATGTTGATATTGGTGTGGTCCCAGATGTTGATATTGATATCGCTACGACATGATCACTTCGACGGTCCAGCAATTTGCGGTGCAAATGTACGATCTGAACGACGGGGGGGAAGGTCCAATTAACGTTGCTCACCGTGAGATGCACCAATTTCTAACCCTTTATTTTCAATGTCACTCTCTGGTGGAGTTAAAAGAATAGTTTACTAAAGCAATAACTGAAAGCTGATGGAAATTTACTGATTAGAGTGAGGACTCATTGGTTCTGCTGAAGAAAGAAAATTTTAAAAATTCCATCAGCAATTAAGACACCCTTCGCAGTCTTTCATAAACTTAGTGATGTAATCCATTGATATAAATCTGAGCACTCCATTTCATGTAACATAGGAAAAATCATTTGTAAAATTCAAGACAGTTTTCTACAAAATGGAACATAGTCCTGTTAACTTATTGCACTCGCGATATTATCCTCAGGTAAATTATATAGAGATTTTCTGCACCTTCTTTGATGGATTCCTGACTTTTGCTTATAAAAGGTCAAGACATGGGGGAGGGGATAGTTCAGTGTAATCTCAAGCTCCTGTGTTGTTTGTCACTGTTGTAAATTCCCCGGGCTGCTCAGAAGGATTATGGACTCTATACCTGCAGCGGAGCCCTCCCAGATGAAATAGAGTAGCGTGCTCGAGTATAGAAGGATTGGAATTGTTATAAATACCTGTCTAGCTTGTGCATCAGTGCTGTTTCTATAATAAGACCTGAGCTGACATAGCCTGAACTTGAGGAACTAGAAACTATTTTTTAGACTGATGGCCTTCTCCCTGGAACAAAGTAAATAAAAGAATGTTTATGATATCTTTAGCTTGAATCAATAAAAATTACTTTATCATGCTGGATATTATATAATAAACTAAAACTAACAAATCTAACAAAATCACCAAATATTCCCTCCGATGGTCTAATTTTCTCCCTTTCTATCCTGAAGGTGCTGATGTGGTGGGGGGGAGGAGGGGGTGAGGAGGGGTACTGTTTCACCAACCATCCTCTGGTACCTTGCCCAAGTGCCCATTGCTCATGTGCAAACCTCAAAAGTGAGTGGCAGCAGCCTGTTTGAAAATGGGGACTATCACAAATGAGCATCCCGTGCTCCCCAATGTTCATACATTAAGCACTTTCCAGTCAGAGTCACTGGCTGAATTTCCCCTCCGCTCCCCTCCACCCCTCCATTCTAGCCCAGGCGTTCTGATGCTAACTGTAACACCCCTACTGCTGTCCTGGCTGAAATCAGCTAATTCAACGCATATTAATGATTCAACCTGGGACCTTCCTGCTCTGTACGGCTCGGCCTCCATTGAGGGGCAGTGCATTTACCAACTAAGCAATTGAGGGTCCTGAAATATTTTTTTCATTGACTGTATTTTCAATATAAATTTTAGATTTGCTGTGATTTAATGGAATAACAATCGACTGCAGCCCTTCACGAGTTAACATAACTACCTACAGTGAAATCAGAACTGGCTGGGACCTGACACGAGTAACACCTGTCAGATCTCGGCTGTTAATTTTCTCTTGAGCTGATCTTTCTGTAGTTCCTCTCTGCAACAGACCAGTGCTGTAATTATGTTTCAAAACATGGCCTACAGCAATCAGATCGCAATGAGGAAAAAAAATTCTGAAAAATAATATACAGCAATGTAGTGTAACATGGGGAGTTTGTCATTTTAACTATCTAATTAACATACAATATAGCCATTAAATGCTGCAGCCTCCCATGCATTAATTCCGCTGAAAGCAATCCCTAGAGGTAAGCCATAAAGTTGACAAGACAAACCATTATAAAAGATATTCAGGTTGTTTTTCACAGACAAGAACCTAACAATGTTCCCCTGCGACTACATCTGTAATAAACTGCTGATGTCCCTGTACACTAATACCAATTCTGCCGGCCTCTGCTCTTTAAACCTTTTATAACAGAATAATCCTATACACAAGTAGTTTTGCTCAAAATGGTCCACTTTTTTATGTGCATATCTGGGTTTTTTTTAAACTATTTCCATATATTTATCTGGGGCATGGAAAATTTATATCAAGTATGCTGTAATACAAAAATACAATTTTATATTTACAGCTGTAGTACAGTTTAGAATTTTTTTTATGAGTAATAAAACTGTTTCAGTGATGGGAGTCATCTCAGTTGCTAGGACTCTCGCCTAAAGGTCAGAAGGTTGTAGGGTGTGAGCTAAAATAGGAACTGGAACTCCATAATGTAAGCTGATCCACTTGAGGGCAGTACTGAAGGAGTGCTGGATTGTTGGACATTCTATGCTTTAGATGCCATATTATGCTGAAGCACTATCTGTCTGGGTGGCACAATTCAAAGAACAGGAAGTTTTCCTAATGTTCAGTCCAGTCTTCCTCCCTCAACCAAAGCACCAAACAATAGATTAACTGTTTATTCATTTCATTGCTGATTGCGGAATCTAGCTGTGTACAAAATAGTCACTGCGTTTGCCTACGTAACTGTAAGTACTTTTTGTAAATAAGGTGTTTTATTACAATATTACTTGCAAATTTGAAAAAATTGCTTAGGTATCAGCCTTGGCTCAGTGGTAACACACTTGCCTCTGAGAGATTGCTGTACTGTTAGAGGTGCCATCTTTGGGATGAGACTTTAAACCAAGGCCAACGTATTCTCTCTCAGGTAGGTGTAAAAGATCCCATAGCACTATCTGAAGAAGAGCAGGGGATTTGTCCTGGCCAATACTTATCCCTAAACCAACATCACTAAAACAGATTATCTGTCCATTTATCTCATTGCTGTTTGTGGGACCTTGCTCTGTGCAAATTGGCTGGCTCGTTTCCTTACATTACACCAGTGACTCCCTTCAAAAAGTACTTAATTGACTGTAAAGCATGTTGGGATGTCCTGAGGTTGTGAAAGGTGCTATATAAATACAAGTTCTTTCTCCTTCTTTCATTAATCGTACACACTATGCACCTCAGATGAAAATTTCCAGTAACATAATAGACTAAAAGGGACACCATCTTCATGGTAAAATGTTTGGCAAGCCTTTCTCTTATTCTGGCAGAAGAGTCAAATGAGACGTTTGTCATTTTCTTCACGGTGGCACAGGTGAGTTCATAATGAGTCCAGCAATCTACAGGCCTTTAAGGTCAGCATCACATAATCGTTGATTTGGTTTGATTTACCTTATCTTCTCTCCAACTCTTTTCAACCTTGATATTTAGGGGTTAAATTTCCAAGTCCGTACTGCAAGCAAGCATTCTTGCCCACTGCAGACGAGAACGTTTGCTGCCAATTTTTATTTGGAAAATTTAGACTTTAATGTCTAGAAGAGACAACACCAATTTTAGGCAGCATAATAACTCCAGTGAGATTACATCATTCACACTCCTAGAAATAGATTCAATTTGAATTAAATATAAATGCCACGAATGCTGCAAAGGCACATCATTTGAATCATTGATACTGCTGTAAAGGAGCAAGGGTTACAATTGATCCTTAAGTTAAGGCTGTCACGATTTGTTGACCTTGAAATTGTATTTTCTTAACCCCTCCAGAACACCCAGCGTAGGCCATGGGATCAGCAGGGGATCCTGAAGCAAGGAAGAACCGTGCAAATGAGATAAAACAATGAAATAAAAAGTAAATCATTTTCAAAGCATGCCACACTGTTCGTGTCAGTGTGAAACTGCCGTAAGGGAATTGTGGAAAGTACTTGGGTCATGGGGTCATAAGGCAATTAAAATTGTGTGTTTGCCCTCACTTCACCCGCAGCCTTGGAAAATACATAGGCTGCTTGTGGCCACGCTGCCCCGAGTTTTCAAATTGATCAGAGCTTTGTAGCACCAATTTACAGAATCATTGCCTTCTATCAACTGGCTCGTGGAGTTGCAAAGACTTTGAAAATCACCTCAAAATTTTCAGTGCACAAATAAATGAGACTAATTGCAAGCACCTCTTTTTTTTACCCATTGAAGTTAAATGATTCAAACATTACATTGTGACCGTGTGCGTGATTAGCAATTAACTTCAACCAGGCTCTGCAAAGGCTATAAATACCTCACAATAAGCTAAACAAATCACATTATTTTAATTTTAAATAGTTAGTTAGGTAAGTAAGGTCCCCTTTTATTTCCATGAGGGTAATTTGGTATGTCCTTCGTTGGTCTGGTGGGAATTAGGTAAATTCTGCTTTATTTTCAGGGGGTAATTAATAAAATTTCTCTTTGTTTTGAGGAATAATTAGGTAAGATTCCCTTTATTCCTGTATGTTTATCCTTTATGCATCCTCCCAGTCTGACAGCTGTAGCCAAGGGGGCAAAGCATATGGCATGATCTCAGGCTGCCACTATCGCACACGGGAGCCAGCTGTCTGGAAGCACTAGAGAGCATCCAGGCATAATTCTGTCCTTTAGTTTTCCCTGTCCCTGCTGTGGGATACCGCAGCATACACTTAACACCTACCCACTCACCATGGCTCAAGTGAGGAACTCATGTGACAGGACCACATCTGTGTTTATTTAGTAGAGTCCACTGAAGATTAGCTCAGTCAGCATCCAACCCTGATTACGATGTTCAAAATATACAATTGTAAATCAAATCCTGCAGTATAAAATCAATTTTATATGAACAATCCCACATCAAATGGGCTGCTGTCATTTTGTTTCAAGGCAATGATGTAAGTTCATTAGAATGTTCCACTCTGTGATGAAAATATTATTCTGATGAAAATGATACACAGCAGGGAAGCCCTTTGTTCTTCAGTTGATTAATGCATTTCCTGATTTAGCAGTGAGTCACATACAGCCTAAGGTGGTCCCAGGTTTGATCCTTGGTCCATCTGATCTCAGCATCCTTGGACTAGGGAGGAGGAAAAATAAATCAGCTGGGGTTTCCTATCTCAGTGACCCCTGCTACACAGTGTGGCCCTAAATTCCCAGCATCAGTGGGTGGAGGACTACACGTCAAACATTTTTAATCTCTTAGGCGTGCGACAGAAGGATTTCCCCCTGTCCATGCATGAGATGCAGGACCAAGCTGTGGGGTGGATTTTGAGAAAAAGGACAAATGGCTGTAGGGAGAGAGGGTACCAGCCTACACCTGCCTGTCACTCAGTACCCTGGAGGTGGACTCAGCTTCACAACAAGCACACCTCTTTGCCAAAGGCGAGCTTCCCTCATTAGGACCTGGAATTAAACAGTTGGTGATGAGTAAGCCGGGATTTGGGTGTCTGGAACATCAGGATGGCTGTCAGCAGGCAAACTGCTGTGTGCATGTCCTTCTACCATGCTGAAGACATATGTCCTATGGGTAACTGATGAGGAAACTGAGATTTTGGTGCAGCTACTGGATTTCATTACCTGGAGGCTGAGTATGAGAACACGCACTCATGTGTTCAGAGCTAGCTGCATAGCATGAACCACCGTTCAATGGGACATGATGTGTGCCTGCGCTGTAGTCAGGAGGATGATGACAATGCACTGCCACATTTTGTGGTGAGTTCTGCTGCTTACCACATGCTCCACACTAACCCACTTGGCAATGAAAATTCGGATTCAAGTCAACCGAGGTAGACACCTGGCTGATCAAAAGAAAAAGTGACCTCTTGCTGGGAGGTGCACATGTGTGGACTTGATCAGGCCCTGCCACGATGGCCGCCATGTTCAAAATGGCTGCCAGCATTTAAGGGCCAGATAAATGAATGTGCACTGCTGATCTGTATTGTCACTGGGTGAGGCTCTCCTCTGGGAGAGGGCATGCATAAAATCGGCCCCTTACTTTATGGGCTCACCTATGTAGGATGGCCAATTGGTAGAGGCACCCATGGACCACACTCCAACAGAGGTCACCGACATCAGCACAGAAAGGCTGGAAAATTGATGGAAAGATTAATTAATTAATTTTAAAAATGAAATGCACTTTTCTTGCTTCCGAGCAATGGTGACGGTACATTTTTAAGTAAAAAGCTGTAGATCAAATTTTCAGTCCATGCGGAAATCTTGCTTTTCTGCTCATGCTACTTTAAGTTACCTGTTTTATCCCCCTCTTTTTCCTAAATTGGACCATAGCTCACACTCATGCTGGACGTTAGGGAATTATTTCTATTAAACAAACCCTCACCATCAAGAGCAACTTGTCTAAGTGAGTTAAGATAATGGGTTGGAATTTAGTGGATTGCACTTACGCAGAAATTAGACCAAAATTTACGCTGGTTTCTGTACCGATCTTGCAGACATGAACTTACACCTAAATTTCCTGCGGAGCTCATCCGCCTACGCTGAAATGTAAAACAAGTGCAAATGCAACGCCACCAGTAAGGGAAATATATCGGGCTGCTGTCTTCTGCCATGGCCCCTCTCTGTCAGAGCTTCTTGCCTCTGATGCTCCTTTTCCTTTTCCATTATTATGCAGAACTGGATTATACCGATTGGGAAAACCATTGCAACTGCTTAGTCCTTTGGAATGCATGTGGGAGAGTCATAGAGTCATAGAGTCATACGGCACGGATAGAGGCCCTTCGGCCCATCGTGTCCGCGCCGGCCATCAAGCCCTGTCTACTCTAATCCCATATTCCAGCATTTGGTCCGTAGCCTTGTATGCTATGGCATTTCAAGTGCTCATCCAAATGCTTCTTGAATGTTGTGAGGGTTCCTGCCTCCACAACTCTTTCAGGCAGTGAGTTCCAGACTCCAACCACCCTCTGGGTGAAAAAGTTCTTTCTCAAATCCCCTCTAAACCTCCCGCCTTTTACCTTGAATCTATGTCCCCTTGTTATAGAACCCTCAACGAAGGGAAAAAGCTCCTTAGTATCCATCCTATCTGTGCCCCTCATAATTTTGTACACCTCAATCATGTCACCCGTCAGCCTCCTCTGCTCCAAGGAAAACAAACCCAATCTTCCCAGTCTCTCTTCATAGCTGAAGCGCTCCAGCCCTGGTAACATCCTGGTGAATCTCCTCTGCACCCTCTCCAAAGCGATCACATCCTTCCTGTAGTGTGGCGACCAGAACTGCACACAGTACTCCAGCTGTGGCCTAACCAGTGTTTTATACAGCTCCATCATAACCTCCTTGCTCTTATATTCTATGCCTCGGCTAATAAAGGCAAGTATCCCATATGCCTTCTTTACCACCTTATCTACCTGTTCCGCCGCCTTCAGGGATCTGTGAACTTGCACACCAAGATCCCTCTGACCCTCTGTCTTGCCTAGGGTCCTCCCATTCATTGTGTATTCCCTTGCCTTGTTAGTCCCTCCAAAGTGCATCACCTCGCACTTTTCCGGGTTAAATTCCATTTGCCACTGTTCCACCCATCTATATCGTCCTGAGGTGAGGGTCTGAAAAATTTGGAACGCTGGACATTGGCACTGAGGCTGCCAGCAATTTGATTAAGTAAAGTGAAAGTCTCAGTAAGAAAAATTCAAGAAAAACGCAAAGAAAATCATTATCAAACTCCAGAAATCTTAGTTACGCCGATATCAGGTGACTTCGGGCCATGCGGCCCTTAACTTTTTAAGCATAAATCTACACCAGCGCATTATTCAAGTCGATCCAGGAAACTTGTGTGAACTTGTCTATAGAATGAGGGTGGGGTTATGTAAGTGAGCAGTAGAGGGTTTTAGCACATGTATTTCAGAAGTGGTGCAAATGAACAAGGAAATTCGCGTATAGCGATGTTTCGGCGCAAAACTGGCATAAATCAGTTACATGTGAATTTCCTCGGAATAAAATGGTGCAACTCAGCTCTTATGCTACTGTTACACCAAAACTTTCTGAGAATTTCCGGGCCAATATATTTTAAAAACCCCCCACCATCATGAGCAGCTTGCTTAAGTAAGTTAAAATAATACAGACCCTAGTTGTTCCTTGATACGAATAGATGATCTGCTGATTCTATTTCAAACTCCCTGTATCCGCATTGTGTTGAAATGAAGATCAATTGTGCCATCTCTTACTCTAGCTCATTTTTCCCAAGGGCTCAAAATGTGGAGCTCCTTATCACTCTCAGTCTTCCCTTCCTCCTTACAGGCTCGCTGTGATCTAATCAGCACTTCTAGATTTTTCTTAACTTATTTCCTACACTTTTCAACTTTGGAGGGGCAATGTAACATGCACCTTGGTCCTTCATTTATGTTTCTCAACAATAAAAAAAGAAATGGCCAGGAAACACAATGTCCAATAGCTCAGATATGGTAACCCTTCCAACTGATGTTTGGTGAATTGTAAGACAAGGACACTTTACTACCAGAACTCACTGTCTCCTTAATTATAATAGTATTTATCACCGTATCATTCTTGCTGGAGCTGCAGTATTCATAAGAACATAAGAACATAAGAAATAGGAGCAGGAGTATGCCAATCGGCCCCTCTAGCCTGCTCCGCCATTCAATAAGATCATGGCTGATCTGATCCTAACCTCAAATCTAAAGAACACAAGAAGTAGGAGCAGGACCCGGCCACTCAGCCCCTGGGCCCGCTCCGCCACCCACAGGGCCTTGACCGATCCGATCTCAGCTTCATGTCCAATTTCCTGCCCGTTCCTCGTAACCCCTAATTCCCTTCACTAAATTCAGATCTCCATGGAAGCTGCTAGACATGTGGTCGTTATTGCAATTAACATATTCTAAAGTTTATTTACTCAGTCTAAGATCATTTACCTTCACTAAAATTTGAAGAGGATATACTTTAGTTTCTTGCACTCAGACCCGTCATTTCCAATTCTAACTCGTTGTGCTGATAGAGGGACACCAACCATTCTTATCAAATCATGGTAAATTTAAGAAAAAATATCTTAATGAAAGATTTCAGCAAACCAAATATAAATTGAGAATACCCAAGCAATTTGGAATCCAATTCAGTAAACATCATGTGTGATTGCTTCATGACTCTGTGTATCAGGAAAGTCACGAAAGAAGGTGCACATCTTGACTTGATAATGGTAAGTGATCCAGACACCATACAGGAAATGTTGCTCATGTTTTCTGTGAAGGAAAAAAAATCCTTGCCTTGAGGAATGAGGCAGAGAGGTTTGTCAAGCAGAATCAAGCAACTTTCCATTATTTATCTCAGTGATAGAAAAATTCTGTAATTTTTTTCTGGCACCAGTCCACAAATTACCAAATATATTGAACTCAATTTCACAACTTGCCATGGTTCAATTTGAACCTCAGTCCAGTTACTGGTCCAGTACCATAACCACTACATCACCATATTCCAACATGCCCAAGTAGCTCTGGAGGGGTCTGAGGACCTCCATACTTGGGTAACCTCAGGTGCAGGAATATCTCCCTCTGATCATTCCTCATTCTTTAGCTCCCTAAGAGCAAGATGAATTCCCAGAGGAATGGCCATCCTACCAGTGAAGCTCCCTCATATAGTAGTACGTGTGCCAACTGTCAATGTTTCACTCTGACAGCGATTTGGGGACCTGGTTAACATGTTAGTATTTGTTGTCAAAAATGAGCCTGTACCACCAATTCGAGCACCGTCTGGGTAAAAAAGTTTTTCCTCATGTCCTCTCTAATCCTTCCGCCAATCAGCTTAAATCTATGTCCTCTAGTTCTTGAACTCTCCACTAGTGGAAACAGGTACTTCCTGTCAACTCTATCTGGGCCCCTCATAATTTTGTACACCTCAAGTCTCCCCTCAGCCTCCTCTGCTCCAAGGAAAACAACCCCAGCCTATCCAATCTCTCCTCGTAACTGCAATTTTCAAGCCCTGGCAATATTCTTGTAAATCTTCTCTGCACTCTCTCCAGAGCAATTACATCCTTCCTGTAATGTGATGACCAGAACTGCGCACAATACTCCAGCTGTGGCCTTACCAGTGTTTTATACAGTTCCATCATTACATCCCTGCTTTTGTATTCTATACCTCGGCTAATAACAGAGAGCATTCCATATGCCTTCTTCACAACCTTATCTTCCTGTACTGCCACCTTCAGGGACCTGTGCACATGCACTCCAAGGTCTCTCACTTCCTCTACCCCCTCAATATATTCCCGTTTACTGCGTATTCCCTTTTACTGTTTGCCCTCCCTAAGTGCATTACCTCACACTTCTCCGGGTTGAACTCCATTTGCCACTTTTTCGCCCACTCCACCAACCCATTGATATCTTCTTGGAGTCTACAACTATCCTCTTCACTATCAACTACGCGGCCATTTTTTGTGTCATCTGCAAATTTGCCAATCATGCCCCCTACATTCAAGTCCAAATCATTAATATATACCACAAACAGCAAGGGACCCAACACTGAGCCCTGTGGCACACCACTGGAAATGGATTTCCATTCGCAAAGACATCCATCGACTTTTACCCTTTGTTTCCTGTTACTGAGCCAATTTTGGATCCAATTCGCCACATTTCCCTGTATCCCATGGGCATTTACCTTTCTGACCAGTCTGCCATGTGGGACCTTGCGGTTAATGTGGGACCTTAGCCAAGGGGCTAATACAATCTCCTTTCAGAGCACTCCCAGTGTAAATGTCCAGTATTGTCACCTCTTATACAATAGGCGAGAACTCTCCAGGTTACAGAAGTTGCAAGATTACCAAGGTAGGGAATATTAATTGACGCTCACTCAAAGCAAGGGGATAGCCATAATACACGTGCAGTAAGTACTCAGCTCACAGTACTTACCACATCTGCACTTTGGCTTGCAAATCACAGTCTCCACCTCTCACTTCTTAAACCTCCTAAATACTGTCTCTGAAGCCTCACCTCCAGCGTGGTGGCAGCCACAGTGAAAGGCTTCCTTTCACTCACATAACTCAGGAATGAACTCACTACAGTTCCTATAACTGCCTGCATGGTCTTTGCTCGTCCTTTCATGCAAATATAATGTAGGCTGCTCAGTGGAGTGCCCCTCATGTTAATCGCTAATGATCAAAGGGTCTCCTTTCAATGGAGAAGGCTGCTCATAACCATTAGCAGAAATCAAGCACTGGTGACAGACTAGCCAGCCTGCAATGCCCTACCACCACGAGGAGCAGGCCCTCCAAAATTTGGGGTGAAAGCCATCAAGGGAGATGGTTTAAAAACAGAAAATGCTGGAGAAGCTGTAAGTCAGGCAGCATCTGTGGAGAAAGAAACAGAGTTAACATTTCAGGTGGAAGACCTTTCGTCAGAACTGGAAAATGTTAAAAGAGTTAAAGTTTTTGAGCAAGTACAGAGCCAGGGAAAGGGGGGGGAGGGTGGAGAGGAAAGAACAAAAGGGAAGGTCTGTGATAGGGTGGGGGGAATGAGTTATTAAATGACAATAGGGATGATGGTGCAAGGCAAGGAAGGTGGTAATGGGACAAGTTGAGAAGCAAAAGATTGATCAGGAGTAGCTGTAAATGGCAACAGCAGAACCATTACCAGCACTAGCTGTCCGAAAAAATGGAAACAGCAGTGGTTACAATTTGAAGTTATTGAAATCAATGTTGAGTCCAGAAGGTTGTAAAGTGCCTAAATGAAAGATGAGGTGCTGTTCCTCAATATTACTTTGAGCTTCATTGGAACAGTGTAAGAGGCTGAGGACAGAGAGGTCAGAGTAGGAGTGGGACGGGGAATTAAAATGGCAAGCGACCGGCTTCCCACTCCTTCTCCTACTCTGACCTCTCTGTCCTCGGCCTCTTACACTGTTTCTTTCTCCACAGATGCTGCCTGACTTGCTGAGCTTCTCCAGCATTATCTGTTTTTATTTCAGATTTCCAGCATCCGCAGTATTTTGCTTTTGAAGTTGGTTTGGTGGTCCAGTAAAGTAATGGTTCATTTCCACTTCATCTGCTTGCTCGCACCTAACATTTAATCAATAACAGGCAGTTACATCTGTACCTCCGATGTAAAGCAGTGGAGTAGTGTTGCTGCTGTGTGCAAAGCATTTGGCTGCAAAATCTATGCTAACACATTTTCACTTTCTCCCAAGATGAGGAAACTAAGACCAGTGACCTCTTTCCATTGCGGCGGAGGTGTTGCTTGGAGCACATTTTGCGTTCCCCCTCCTCCCGGGGGAGCAGGATCTCCCTCCTCCCGTCCACAACCTGGACCGGGGTCTCCAATGCTGCGTAAGAGAACCTAGGTGCCCTTTCTGGCCCTCTTGCAGCTATTTTTCCACTTGTGAAGTTTCCCTGCTGTCAGCAGTCAGTGTACATAGAATCATAGAATCATAGAAAGTTACGGCAAAGAAGGAGGCCACTCGGCCCATTGTGTCAGCCGAGAAAGAGCTATCCAGCTTAATCCCATTTTCCAGCACTTGGTCCGTAGCCTGTAGGTTACGGCACTTCAAGTGCACATCCAAGTACTTTTTAAATGAATTGAGACTTTCTGCCTCTACCACCCTTTCAGGTAGTGAGCTCCAGACCCCCACCACCCTATGGGTGAAAAAAATTCTCGTCAGCTCCCCTCTAATCCTTCTATAAGTTACTTTAAATCAATGCCCCCTGGTCATTGACCCCTCTGCTAAGGGAAATAGCTCCTCCCTATCAACTTGATCTAGTTCCGTCAAAATTATATATACCTCAATTAAATCTCCTCTCAGTCTCCTTTGTTCCAAAGAAAACAACCCCAGCCTATCCAATCTTTTCTCATAGCAAAAATTCTCCAGCCCTGGCAACATCCTCGCAAATCTCCTCTGTACCCTCTCCAGTGCAGTCACATCTTTCCTGTAATGTGGTGACCAGAACTGTACGCAGTACTCAAGCTGTGGCCGAACCAATGTTTTATACAGTTCTAGCATAACCTCCCTGCTCTTATATTCTATGCCTCGGCTAATAAAGGAAAGTATCCTGTATGCCTTTTTAACCACCTTATCTACATGAGCACTACCTTCAGGGATCTGTGGACATGAACTCCAAGGTCCCTCACTTCCTCTACACCTCTCAGTAACCTCCCATTTATTGTGTACTCCCTTGCCTTGTTTGCCTTCCCCAAATGCATTACCTCACACTTCTCCGGATTGAATTCCATTTGCCACTTTTCTGCCCACCTGACCAGTCCATTGATATCCTCCTGCAGTCTACAGCTTTCCTTCTCACTATCAACCACATGGTCATTTTTTGTATCATCTGCAAACTTCTTGATCAAGCCTCCCCCCCACAGACAAGTCCAAATCATTAATATATACCACAAAAAGCAAAGGACCTAGTACTGAGCCTTGCGGAACCCCACTGGAAATAGCCTTCCAGTCACAAAAACACCCGTCAACCATTACCCTTTGCTTCCTGCCACTAAGCCAGTTTTGAATCCAACTAGCCACTTTCCCTTGGATCCCATTGGCTTTTACTTTTTGACCAGTTTGCCATGTGGATCCTTGTCAAAAGCCTTACTAAAATCCATGTAGACTACATCAAATGCGTTATCCTCAACGACCCTCCTTATTACCTCCTCAAAAAATTCAATCAAGTTAGTCAGACACAACCTTCCCTTAACAAATCCATGCTGACTGTCCTTGATTAACCCGTGCCTTTCTAAATGACGATTTATGCTGTCCCTCAGAATTGATTCCAATAATTTGCCCATCACCGAGGTTAGACTGACTGGCCTATAATTACTTGGTCTATCTCTTTCTCCTTTTTTAAACAACGGTACAATGTTAGCAGTCCTCCAATCCTTCGGCACCACGCCTGTATTCATTTAGAACCAAACCCACATCTTCCGCTTCTACACATAGGTTACCTTTTTGTTCTCTAATAGGCCCTACTCTTTCCTTAGTTATTCTCTTGCTCTTTATGTATTTATAAAACATCTTTGGGTTTTCCTTGATTTTACTTGCCAGTACTTTTTCATGTCCTCTCTTTGCTTTCTTAAATTCCTTTTTAATTTTACCCCTGCACTTTCTATACTCCTCTAGGCTCTTAAGAGGTACTAGTTGCCTTTAAGTAGCATCAGTCAAGCCCGATTTCCAGCTTGCCATTACAGGCGTGCAACCAATGAATAGCGGAGGTAGCACTGGCAGCATGCTGAATCATGATAGTAAGGTCCCAGCACAAATTTTAGGTGGTCCTTGCAGCCACATGAACAGGCGCATGCAACGCCCCCTGCCGCTTGTGGCCCGATTTTTGGACACGATCAAATTTCTAGGCCAGAGTATGATTTTCCTATGTGTGTTACTGTTTTTGATCTTATACAGAAGAAATACCAAACCTAGGTACAGTAAAATTACCAAATCACCTTATCAAACTGGTCTGCGGCACAGTCTCTTGTTCTTTTCGGAATAATCTTTGAAGAAATATCTTCTCAGCCACAGCTCCTTCTGCCCTTATCCTCAGAGGGTGTAAGAGTAGAAAAATATTCTGTACTCTTTGAGAAATTTTCTTTTCAATTAGGCATGTCTGGAAATGCTGTTTGAACAACATTGTTACCCTAATGAATCACAAATTCCCTGCTCTGTCCATTTTGATGTAAACTAGTTTTGCATGATTTGTTTTGATGGGTCACAGATGTCTTGTAATTGCTCATGTACAAAAATCCTATATTTAATTTGACCAGATGTGCTAATACTAAAACTTAATGTATTGAATTACAAATACTGTACTGGATTATTTAAAAAGGAATAAATTAGTTACGGTTGCAAATCTCTGCAAAACTGCAATTCTTTATTTTGTCACATTTTTATGACCTATGAAATTGGCACAATTAAAACTATCAATTTTTGGGTCACTGTAATCTGTGTATACATAATATTATTATATAATATCAATAACAAATGTGTATACATATATTTATAAAATAAACTTTGCCAAGGCCCATCTGAGTTTTCCAAATAAAAATCATTGCTCGCATATAGTATATTTCTTCCTAAACTACAAATGTTCTAATCCTTCTAGTGCAAGGCTTTTAATCAATAAAGGTTTGACTGACCTTGTCATATCAGGGCAGCACATGCTATTCATTTTATTAATAGATTTATTATTCATTAAACTGGAATTCAGAAGTCCATATTTCTGTCTATCCACATTCCTGCATTGTTAAAAAATATATGACTCCCTTCACTTGTATTCCTGTGTTACTCCAAGGTTTTCCTGCTAACAGCAACCAAGTACATCATCATTTTCAGCATTCAATTCAAATACTTCTTTAGATGAAAAATCTTGGAATCCTCTTCAGGGTTCTTTCGCTCCCTTAAAAGTCTCCAGCTACTTCTTCTGGTGCTACAGCAGTGGTTCTGCTGCAGCACCACTGGGAAAATAGACCCTCATAGCAGCAGGTGGACGGGAGCATGGGAAGCCTGCCCTGCAGAGCAAATGACTCCTGAGCCAGGAAAATGGGTTGAGGCTGCACAGGTGTCGGGACAGGAGTTGGAGGTCCCACCACAAAAAGGAGAATCCAGCCCAATGTTCTGATTAGATTTCTGGGTGGAATTCTCCTTCAGAACACTATTCTTATTCAGGAAATGAGATGGATGTCATCGGCAGGCTTCAAATGAGATGCAAATTCTCTGTGCCAACATTTTACTCAAATTTCTTAGCAAGAAAAGACATGGGAACCCAAGAGATCTAAATATGTGATTGCTGAGTGATGTGGTCATGGGAATAAGGAACAATGGAAATAACAAACATGAAGAAAAATGGAGACAATGATATAATGGAATTAAACAGCTAACCTTATCCTTTGCATTGTTTATTTATGAATATATATTATTTTAACTTTTGTGTTGTATTCTTGAGATGCATAATCTTAATAAGGTGTCATTATTAAGTTCTTTTGCGCTCATTAAGGTGCTGTGTAAGAATGCAACAGTTTTACACTCTACACCTAGTGTCAGCATTATAGAATCATACAGTTTTATAGCACAGAAGGAAGCCACTCGGCTCATCGCGTCTATGCCAGCTCTCTCAAAGAGCTATTCACTTAGTCCCATTCTCCTTCCCTATCCTTTCTTTTCTTTTTCAAATATTTATCCACGTCCCTTTTAAAAGCCCTTACTTCCATCATTGTTTCTGGTGCAGCATTCCAACTCCGAACAACCCTTTGCATGAACAAAATTATTCTCTCAATCTCGCATTTTGTTCTTTTGATGGTAATCTTAAATCGATGCTCTATAGTTACCAATTCACCAGACAGTGAAAATATTTTTTTCCATTTACCTTAACAAAATCCCTTATAATTTTGAACAACTTTATCTTTAAATCCTCTCTGCTGTAATGAAAAGAGCCCCAGTTTTTCTAGTATTGTCTCATAACTAAAGCCTCTTATCCCTGATATCATCCTGGTGAATCTCTTCTGCATACTCTCTTGAAGTCCTTACTAAAATAGGCTTCCCAAAACCAGACGCAATATCCTACCTGCAGCCTAATCAATAATTTGAATAGGTTTAGCATTACCTCTTTGCTTTTGTACTTGGTGTCCCTATTTACAAAACCTAGGATCCCATATGCCTTTTTCTAACTTCTTTGTCAACTTGTCCTCCCATTTTTAAAGATTTGTGTATCTGAACCTCTAATTCTCTCTGCTTCTGTTGAAGTTTTACCAAGTCACATATAGCATGGTTGACTACAAAGTGAAAGTCCCTTTACTCTGCCTCAGTGGTGTGCCCTAATTCCTAAACTCAAAGGAAACCCGCAGCTAAATAGTGTGATTTCAACTCCGTGGGTGACTGACAGTGACAGCAAAAGCCACACCTATCAGTCTGAATGTTGAGTCAGAAAAAAAATAGTAATCCAGGACTGAATTGATGATGTAACCAACAGAAAAGAAAATGTTACTAAAAGGGAAGGAAATGATTAATGAGATGTTTGTGAGGTTAGATGAGAAAATAGAGAAAACTAAAAGTCTGCAAATATTTTTGCTGTATACTTCTTTAATGTGCCAACAGAATTACAAATCACACAACCACTCTATTCATTCATTCAGAACTTAGCAAAAATATGATTACATCAGTTTCTGTTGAGTATTTTTGTGCTGAAAACATTGACATTTTGTTTATAAAATAATAGGTCTGAGGTAAAGGAAAAATCCTAAAAACATAGGAACAGAAGTTGGCCATTCAGCCCCTTGAGCCTGTTCTGTAATTCAAATAGGCTGATCCGAACTCAATTCCATTTACCAGCCTTTGATCGAAATCCCTTGATACCCTTAACTAATAAAAATCTATCGATCTCAATCTTGCAAATTTCAATTGCCCCAGCATCCACAGCCTTTTGGGGAAGAGAATTCCACATTTTCACTACTCTATGTGTGAAAAAGTGCCTCCTGATTTTACTCCTGAATGGCGTAGCTCTAATTTTAAGATTGTGTCCCCTTGTTCTGGATTCTCCCATCAGAGGAAATAGCTTGTCTCTCTCCATTCTATTGAATCCTTTTGTCATTTTAAACATGTCAATTAAATCACCTCTCAAGCTTCTAAACGCAAGGGAATACAAGCCAAGTTTAAGCGATATGGCCACATGACTTAGCCCTTTAAGCCCTGGTATTATTCTGGTGAATCTGCACTGCCCCCCCTCCAAGGCCAATATATCCTTCCTGAGGTGCGTTACCCAAAACTGAATGCAGTACTCCAGATAGGGTTGACCAAAGCTCTATATAACTGAAGCATAACTTATACCCCTTTGTATTCCAGCCCCTTCGAGATAAAGGCCAACATGGCATTAGCCTTTTTGACGATTTTTTTGTACCTGTGCACTGGCTTTTAGTGATCTATGTACCAAAATCCCTTTGTTCCTCCACAGTTCTTAATCTTTTGCCATTAAGAAAATATTCTGATTTGACTTTCTTGAATCCAAAGCATAGGGCCTCACACTTCCTCGCACTAAACTCCATCTGCCACAGTTTTACCAACTCATTTAATCGGTCTATGACCCTTTATAACTTCCTGCTCCCATCTACACAACGTACTGTGCCTCCTAACTAGTGCCATTTGCAAACTTGGATATACAACTCTCTATTCCTTCATCTACAAATACATAAAGGGCAAAAGGGTAACTAGGGAGAGAGTAGGGCCTCTTAAGGATCAACAAGGTCATCTATGTGCGGAACCACAAGAGATGGGTGAGATCCTGAATGAATATTTCACATCGGTATTTACGGTTGAGAAAGGCATGGATGTTAGGGAACTTGGGGAAATAAATAGTGATGTCTTGAGGAGTGTACATATTACAGAGAGGGAGGTGCTGGAAGTCTTAACGCGCATCAAGGTAGATAAATCTCCGGGACCTGATGAAATGTATCCCAGGACGTTATGGGAGGTTAGGGAGGAAATTGCGGGTCCCCTAGCAGAGATATTTGAATCATCCACCGCTACAGGTGAGGTGCCTGAAGATTGGAGGGTAGCAAATGTTGTGCCTTTGTTTAAGAAGGGCGGCAGGGAAAAGCCTGGGAACTACAGACCAGTGAGCCTGACATCTGTAGTGGGTAAGTTTTTAGAGGGTATTCTGAGGGACAGAATCTACAGGCATTTGGAGAGGCAGGGACTAATTAGGAACAGTCAGCATGGTTTTGTGAGAGGAAAATCATGTCTCACGAATTTGATTGAGTTTTTTGAAGGGGTAACCAAGAAGATAGATGAGGGCTGTGCAGTAGACGTGGTCTACATGGACTTCAGCAAAGCATTTGACAAGGTACCGCATGGTAGGTTGTTACATAAGGTTAAATCTCATGGGATCCAAGGTGAGGTAGCCAATTGGATACAAAATTGGCTTGACGACAGAAGACAGAGGGTGGTTGTCGAGGGTTGTTTTTCAAACTGGATGCCTGTGTCCAGCGGTGTGCCTCAGGGATCGGTGCTGGGTCCGCTGTTATTTGTTATTTATATTAATGATTTGGATGAGAATTTAGGAGGCATGGTTAGTAAGTTTGCAGATGACACCAAGATTGGTGGCATTGTGGACAGTGAAGAAGGTTATCTAGGATTGCAACGGGATCTTGATAAATTGGGCCAGTGGGCCGATGAATGGCAGATGGAGTTTAATTTAGATAAATGTGAGGTGATGCATTTTGGTAGATCGAATCGGGCCAGGACCTACTCCGTTAATGGTAGGGCGTTGGGGAGAGTTATAGAACAAAGAGATCTGGGAGTACAGATTCATAGCTCCTTGAAAGTGGAGTCACAGGTGGATAGGGTGGTGAAGAAGGCATTCAGCATGCTTGGTTTCATTGGTCAGAACATTGAATGCAGGAGTTGGGATGTCTTGTTGAAGTTGTACAGGGCATTGGTGAGGCCACACTTGGAGTACTGTGTACAGTTCTGGTCACCCTATTATAGAAAGGATATTATTAAACTAGAAAGAGTGCAGAAAAGATTTACTAGGATGCTACCGGGACTTGATGGTTTGACTTACAGGGAGAGGTTAGACAGACTGGGACTTTATTCCCTGGAGAGTAGGAGGTTAAGGGGTGATCTTATAGAAGTCTATAAAATAATGAGGGGCATAGATAAGGTCGATAGTCAAAATCTTTTCCCAAAGGTAGGGGAGTCTATAACGAGGGGGCACAGATTTAAGGTGAGAGGGGAGAGATACAAAAGGATCCAGAGGGGCAATTTTTTCACTCAAAGGGTGGTGAGTGTCTGGAACGAGCTGCCAGAGGCAGTAGTAGAGGCGGGTACAATTTTGTCTTTTAAAAAGCATTTGGACAGTTACATGGGGAAGATGGGTATCGAGGGATATGGGCCAAGTGCAGGCAATTGGGACTAGCTTAGTGGTATAAACTGGGCGACATGGACATGTTGGGCCGAAGGGCCTGTTTCCATGTTGTAACTTCTATGATTCTATGATTCTATGAACTCATTAATAAATATGGTAAAAAAACTGAGGCCCCATTACAGACCCCTGGGGAACTCCATTTGTCATATCTTGCCATCCAGAGTACATTCCCTTTATCCCGACTCTCTGCCTCCTAGCTCCCAACCAATAACAGACCCATGTCACAAGGTTACCTTCAATTCCATGCGCTTTTATTTTTGCTAATAATCTCTTGTGCAGAACCTTATTAAATGCCTTCTGGAAGCCTATATAGACAACATCCATAGACACGCTGCTGTCCATTATGCTTGTGACCTCATCAAAAAATTCATTTAAGACTAGTCAGATGTGACCCACCTTTCACAAATCTATGGGTTGGTAATTGACTCTCTGATCAGCTCATACTTGTCCACATGCTCAGTCGCGCTGTCTCTGATGATAGATACCAATAACTTTGCCACAATTGATGTTTCAACTGACAGGTCTGTAGTTACCTGGTTTCTGCCTCCCTTCCTTCTTAAATAATGGAGTGACATGTGCAATTTTCCAATCCAAAGGCACAATTCCTGAATCTAGAGAGCTCTGAAAAATTATGACTAATGTATCTGCAATTTCGTCCCCTATTTCTTTTAATATCCCAAGGTGGAAATCATCAGGCCCTGGATATTTGTCTATTTTAAGTTCCATTTTCCTATGGCCAATTTTTTACTTATACTAAATGCACTAAATTTCTCCTATTGACATATTTTTGGGTTCACTTGTACCACTGGTATTTTGTTCTCTTCCTCCACTATGAAAATCAGTTAACAAGTCTACCATTTCCTTATTATCCATTATACTATCACCTACTTCTGTCTTTATTGGGCCCACATTCCCCCTTACTATTTCCTTTCTTTTAATATATTTACAAAAATTTTTGCTGTTATCTTTGATATTCCTTGCAAGATGTTTTCATATTCCTTTTTTTCACCTGTTATTACTTTCTTTGTATTCCTTTGTTGCTTCTTATAGCTCCCCCAGTTCATTGCATTTCTGTGTCCCGGAAGATGATTGGGTGATGTGGCTGTCATGGTTGAATAGCTGCCAGTGTGTGTGACCTGTGAGTTGTGGGTGTGCAGCTTGCAACAGTGCTAATGTGTGAGGGTGAGAGGAAGCATCTGATTGGAAGAGTTGAGTACTGATTGAAAGAGTTTGTTGGTAGGCGGGTGATAGGGGGTGTAGTGTATGGAGCAGTGGATGCGGCAGTTGGTAGGAGACATCACTTGACAGTTGACCTCACTCATCTTGACCACTCATGTCAAAGCACTGAACTTCTTCCTGCGCTGCATCCATGTTCGTGGTGTTATGTGCCTGGCATTAACTTCGTCCCCTACTGCCTCCCGCTGCTTCGGAGCATATGTCTGGAGGGCCTCTTGCCACACACTCTCCTTGTGGATATAGGATGCCCCTCCTTCTGTACACCTCTTGCACCAAGGTCTCTAGTGCATCATCAGAGAACCTTGTTGCACGCTTTCTCGCAGGCCCGGTACAAACTTAGATCAGCAGTTTGGTGCAGTTTAGCGTGCAGATTGGAGGATGTGGGATTTAGTACTGCACAACCTTTATTCAATGTTTTAAAATAGCTCAACAGTTCTGTAAACATAGTGACGGGACCTGCTTCTGTGTTTTACGTGATCTCCGTTCAGATTCCGCGAGGACCTGAATCTTATATTTTGCAAATTAGAGGTGCAGGCAACCTTTAAGTGGCGCAGGCTGCCTTTAAGTGGTGCTAACCACTCGCGATATCTGGGCCCCCTGCTGGTGAGCAGCCACTCAACAGTGCAGGTCGTACTGGCTGCTCGCAGCAATCAGGTAAATCACCTGGCAGCACAAACGCTACGTGCTGCCTGCATCTCGATGACTGGGCATAGATTAATCGCGCACGGCAATCCCCACACCCGGTTTTGGGGGTTATCCAATATAACCCACACCATGTCAAAAC
The DNA here is from genome assembly GCF_035084215.1 of Heptranchias perlo. Taxonomy (NCBI): domain Eukaryota; kingdom Metazoa; phylum Chordata; class Chondrichthyes; order Hexanchiformes; family Hexanchidae; genus Heptranchias; species Heptranchias perlo. The sequence goes on from NC_090326.1 coordinate 124,163,372, forward strand.
TAAGTTTTAACAGCACGGTAAGTCTTAATGACTGCCAAACAACTAAGAATTAACTTTTAAAAATGTGGACTCTCATTACTCCTTATCTTAATAGTTATTAGCCATTTAAAAAAAATATTTAAATTTAAAAAAAATTTTAAATGTTTAAACTTTATCCTTCTGTCTCTTTTATTTAATTTGATTATTTCTTAACCTCTCTTTCTTTTTGCTGTTGATAACTGTTTTTACAAATTATTTTATTGTTGCCCCTTTCACTTCTTGGATTTTACGTTCCAGCCTGCAGAAACTCTTCGCAACTTGTCAAAAATGCCGCAGTAAAGGCCGCGGTAAATTAGTGGGTTAGTATAAATCTATAGATTTAGGTGAGAACTGTTGGTTCGCCGCTTGGAACAATTCCTGGGCCATTTTTTCCAGAAAATTGTCCCAAATACATTCTAGAGGTTTACTGCCTTTACTACTTGAGCTATCTCCCAGTCTATGTGAAAATCTCCCATCAATATATTCTCCCTCTGTGTCACCATTACGATTTATATTTTGTAGACTTCAGTAACTGCAGATAAAATAATGACATAAACTGACCTTCTGTATGTTAAGAAACTAACGTGAGTGGATTAATATAGCGTTATGCTATACTATGGCAAACAAAATAAATCTTGCTTACAAAACTCCAGTGCCTATGTTCACGCTTTATGAACTAGGCATTATATCTGTCAGACCAAAAAATATTCCAGCATCATTTATCACTTCACAGGTTTCTTGCTTCAGAAAATTGCATTTCTTGAATCCAGAAGCCAGATTCCAAATCCATCTACAATCATTTTGTTTGTTATCATTTCCTATTCTCATTCCAATTGTTGACCATACTTATGGATGTAGCTTATACAGTTTATTAACTGTTTTGGTACCAGTATTTCCTTCTGTTCTTATGTGATTTCACCATTGATGCTGACTAATAACAAGGCTATCAATAATAGTGATTAATGTAAAACATTTTAAATGTTCAGCTCCGGCTGTTCTAAAAGCAGTTTAATTTGCAGAAACAGTTGGACTGAACATCTTGAAGAATACCTCAGTAATTCCTAGAACAAATATTCATTTCTACTGGGTGATTTCTACAAAATATTCCTGCGCTTCTTATTATCATATCAGAGATTGGAACCACTAAACAAAGAAAACTAGAGGGAATGTTTCACTTTCCCTAAGCATTTCCTGCTCACCACCACCCAAGGAGACGAAGCAAGTCAGGCAATCATTAATAGTGTTCACATCTTGGTAAATAATGGGATAATATTTTGTGAACACGGATGACATCACCAGGGAAACTGAACTGAGTGAGTTTCAGTGTCCAACGGTACGAGGAAGCTAAATTAACATAATAAAATGACAGAATCACTGAAGCATCCTTGGATAATGACTCTATCGTCCGATGTTAATTAGCTGCCTAACTGTGTCAAACTCAATAGTTCTTCCCAGCTAGTTCTCCTAATTATGTCATTAGCATTCGTTGTTTAAATAAAATATTTTTATGAGTTATCAAAAATAAACAAAATGGATGGGTGAAGTTAAATGTTATGTCCTTGAACGTAATTCTTGGGCCCTGAAGTTTTGGTGTGGCGTAAACTCAGTGGCACTTGTAGGGCGGGAGGGTGGAGGTTTGAAATCTGGGGAGGAGAGAGAGGATCCACCAATTTTATGTCCCAATTAAGTTCTGCCCTGAATTCCACCAGAATTGGGGGGGGGGGGGGCGTTGGGGAGGGAGTAACTTGTGCTCACCCTAGCTCAGGTGCAGCCGTGCACACAATGGGTTTAGGCCAGCATAACATCATCAGTCCTCGATTTCATCATTTCCATCCTAGATCTGCCAATCTAACTGATGCCTCTATAAAACAGAAGTAGCTCAGGGGTATCAGAACAACGGCTGAAGAAGGCTACTGCTGGAATCTGAACGGTAAATTGCTGTGTTTCATTGTGAATTTATATAGCGAGTTATTGCTTTACTTTGGATTGGTCTTTTGTCTAAACTTTTTTTTTGCTCTTTATTTTTGAGGCTCCTAACTACATTCAGAGTTCTCCCTGTTGACACTGTTTCTTGTTTGGAGAATTTCCCTAAAATGAAGAGAAAGGCTGCAAAATGTTTTTCCTCATAGAAAAAGAACGAAAGACTTGCATTTCTACAATGTCTTTCATGAACTCAGGATGTCCCAAAGAGCTAGGTGTATGCATCTCATTATCCCTGTGCTCAGCAGATGATTGTGACTATGTAAAGATGTCATGAACCAGGTGATGACTATGGTCTTTGTGGAGACAGCTTTCCACTTGTTGGTTAAATAATGAGGCACAGTTGATTGCCTTAAAATAAAGATATCATGACTGCTGTCTAGGAGTGGGCATTCACCTACATAATCCTGTGCCAATGGCCACAGGTGAGCTGTGCAGTGATGGAGTTGATATTCCTTGTATTTCATGAATGGAGGAGCTTATAGGTACCATCAGTTCTGCCATGGACTTTGGGGAATCCTGCTATTTGAAGAAGAACGGCATCCCCATACTGATTCACTTTTTTGTAAGGAAACTGATAAAATTGCTAGCTCTGGCAAACAAGCCTATCAGTCACCTGCTTGATGCCTGCAGATTGGTTGATGTTGCTGATGCTCCCTGTAGCAGCTGGGATTGAATCTGAGGTGTAAAAATTCAGGGCTGAAATGACCTTGACAGCCATTGGCAGCGCAATGCCTATCGTGGAACTTGGCTACAGGCAATTTGCAGCATGTGGTACAACTCTGACATGCACTCTCTGGGTAGCCTTGGCCTATAGAGACTATCTGCACTCAAGTTCAAGTAAGTGTGTCCTTGCCTGCATGTGTGGCATGGTATGGAGGATAAAGGCCACTGAATGCAGTCATCGTCTGGTGTCATCTCACCTATCTGGTATTTCTCTGTTCTTCCTCTTCTTCCTATGTATGATACAAACACAGAGGGATTCCCATAGGGACACCCATTATCCCAATTTGTAGACAGCAAACAAAACATTATTGGGTTGAAACTGTAGCACATGTTCAGTGACAGCCAAAAGAAATGCAGCCAAAAAAAACTTTGGAAAAAGACTGGAATAGAAATAATATAAATGTATCAATGTAACTTGTTATCTGTCCCTTTAAATTCAAAGGCATAATTTATAATTCCAAATGCCCGATTACTATAGGCAAGATTATCAGAGTGCACATCTGACATTTCAAACGGGAAATAATGCGAACATGGAAATTACGTCATATTGGGCCATTATCATTTTGAAATGAAGCTTCTGCACCTTTGCGATTACAGCCTCCTGCCATGCCAAAAACCCTAATTGGAAATGCACATCATGTGTATTATGAGAGGAGGTCAGTATAAGCAATTTCAATTCATACTTTCGGTCAGTCGTGTCACAATTAAGCCCATTTATACAGTGATAATGACAGGAAAATCTACACTTGTATGTTTAAATACTTTCCAGCCCTTACATCTAGTCAAATCAGGGAAATTCCCTGATGTCTACTTTATTTATTATGTAACACACTTTGTGCTCCGGAGGTCTGTATAAATTTAACATCATATTTAGATATCAGTAGAAGGTCAATTGACTGTGTCAATTAAAAACCTTATAATGAGAATTACACAAAGCTACACTAAGGCTCCCCATGTACAGCAAGATCTGACCTGTGTGAAATGGGAACAGTAAGTACCCGCAATTAAGCCGAGTGTTTAATTTGTCACTAAAGCTCTATGGAGAGGATAAGGATGACCCTCCAACACAAAGTAATGTAAGCCTTTAATTGTTGTGTTATATCTGTGTGATTAGTACCAAAAGCCACAACTGTAGGCCAGATAAACAGCATTGCCTTTTCATTGATTGTTGGTAGCATGCTGTGCATCCCCTCCTGTTGTGTAAAAGACTATTATTCAGTTATTTAAATTAGAGGACTGTGGTAAATGTGAATATTTACTAAATAACATAATTATAAATGGCCCAGAAATTGCTTGACGCGGGGAAGCAACAGCGCTCACCGCTCTATAGAGTTACACATAACTTACCGCGGTCTTTACTGGGTGCACTTCCTCTAATAGAAAGCGAAGAAGATCCCAGCGTTAGCTCCAGTGAAGCTAGGACCCATGGGAGAAGCGAGAGGATCACTTTCTCCCCTCTACCAATCAGATTGCAGCATTTTTGACAAGCTGCGAACAGTTTCTGCAAGCGAGAACATGAAATCCAGGAAGTGAAAGGTACAACAATAAAATCATTTGTAAAAACAGTTATAGACAGTGAAAAAAGAGAAGGTAAGAAATAATCGAATTAAATAAAAGAGGCAGAAGGGTAAAGTTTAAAAAAAAGTTTTAAATTTTTAAATTTTTTTAAAAAAATGTTTAATGACCAAAAACTATTAAAATAAGGAGTAATGAGACTCCACGTTTTTAAAAGTTAATTCTTAGTAGTTTGGCAGTCATTAAGACTTACCACGCTGTTAAAACTTAGTTTAGACCTGGTATTTTTAAGCGTATCTGTTTTGTGGCAATTTACTTTCCAGCTGGGCAGAAGAGCAAGTTGGCACAGGTCCATTGTTTCCACTGATTTGAGCCAGCGATATCTCTTTAATGCAAAGCTGTCATATTGCCTGCGAACCAGGAGGAGCAAGTACCGGATTTCCGTGTTTGACTGCACCTGTGTGAACACTGGAACTTGCTCTTCGATTTCTCCACTAACAACGATGAGCACGGTTGAGCTGAAACTATTTGTCGTGTTATTTGCATTTCTTGATTTTTCAAATATTTCCTTGCATATTTTTAATGCCTGGTGCAATCTCTGATATTTCCTTTAATTACTCATGACTATCTATAAAATTACTATAATTTCAATTGTAGCCTCAATCACAATAACCAAATAAAGACAACAGATATGGATAAGTGCCACCAAAAATAAATGTTGGTAATCAGATGATGTCAACTGTGCCATCTATTTCTTTTCTACTCATTTGTCCAATTTCTTTCCCATTTCTCTCCTTCTTGCTAGACTTTGATACCTTGGATGCCTTCAATCTTCTGATACCTCATACAAGTGACCATTATAAACATAGAATCATAGAATGGTTGCAGCATGGAAGGAGGCCATTCGACCCATCGAGTCTGTGCTGGCTCTCTGCAAGAGCAATCCAGCTAGTCCCACTCCCCCGCCCTTTCCGCGTAGCCCTGCAAATTTTTTCCCCTCAAGTACTTATCCAATTCCCCTTTGAAAGCCACGATTGAATCTGCCTCCACCACCCCCTCAGGCAGTGCATTCCAGATCCTAACCATTCGCTATGTAAAAAAGATTTTCCTCATGTCACCTTTGGTTCTTTTGCCAATCACCTTAAATCTATCTTCTCTGGTTCTTGACCCTTTCGCCAATGGGAATAGTTTCTCTCTATCTACTCTGTCTAGACCCTTCATGATTTTAAATATCTCTATGAAATCTCCTCTCAACCTTCTCTGCTCTAAGGAGAACAACCCCAGCTTCTCCAGTCTATCCACGTAACTGAAGTCCTTCATCCATGGAACCATACTACTAAATCTCTTGTGCATCATCTCGAAGGCCTTCACATCCTTCCGAAAGTGCGGTGCCCGGAACTGGCCGAACCAGTGTTTTATAAAGGTTCGTCATAACTTCCTTGCTTTTGTACTCTATGCCTCTATTTATGCTGTTTTAACCGCTTTCTCAACCTGCCCTACCACCTTCAAAGATTGGTGCACATATACCCCAAGATCTCTCTGTTCCTGCACCCCTTTTAGAATTGTACCCTTTAGTCTACATTGCCTCTCCTCGTTCTTCCTACCAAAATGTATCACTTTGCATCTTTCTGCGTTAAATTTCATCTGCCATGTGTCCGCCCATTCCACCAGCCTGTCTATGTCCTCTTGAAGTCTATCACTAGCCACCTCACTGTTCATTACACACCATTTTCGACCTTAATGCTCAACTCAATGCACAGTCATAACCCCAACCATCTAAACGTGTCTTACTGTGCCTGAAGGACGCCCCCACCAGCGCCATTTAAAGGGCCATGCAGTTGTTGCAGGTTAGTTACTGGATTATTGCTTCTGGCTGCTGGAGGAGTAGGAACTGTTCTTTGAAGCTCGCTATTCTTATTGAGAGTTTCTACACTATTTTTGAGAGTGCCTTGGCAGGTACTGCCTTACGGGTCAGAAAGTTACAACCCTGGTTGAACAACATTCCTGCCAACCATGGGCGGTCTGCTAGGGCTTACACTGGGCATTGATTATGACTGGGAGCATGCAGAGAGGCCACGCATAGCAGGTCAAGCTGCGAGGAGACGGAGGATGAGGAGGCGCAGGGAACTGAGCAAGAGGCCCTACCCAATGAGGGCCTTCAGGGATCAATTCTCTTATCTCAACATGACCGAGGAGGATTGCATCCGATGCCTGAGGTTCACCAAGGAAGCCGTCACCGAGATCTATTAACTGGTGCGGTCACAACTACAGCCTCAGAGCAGGCCGAGGACGGCATTGCCTGTGGCTGTGAAGGTCACCGTGGCGCTGAATTTCTATGGCTCAGGATCATTTCAGGCCTCTGCTGGCGACATGCGCAACATCTCGCAGTATGCAGTGCACTGCTGCATAAGGGAGGTCACAGGCAAACTTTAAAACATGAGGAACAGGTTCATCACCTCCCCTCTCAACAGAGATAAGCAGAATGAGCAAGCATTGGGGTTCGCCCGTATTGCTGGCTTCCTCAAGGTGCAGGGTGTCATTGACTGCAAACATATTGCCCTGCATGCCCTGCACGTCAACTCAGCCATCTTCATCAACTGAAAGGGCTTCCACTCCCTCAACGTGCAGCTGGTGTGCGACCACACGCATCAAATTATGGAGGTCGATTCCCACTACCCTGGGAGTAGGCACGACGCCTTCGTCATGCGGCAGTCCAACGTGCCAGCTATCTTTCACCCCACTCGGCAAGTCAAAGGCTGGCAATTGGGTGACAAGGGCTATCCCCTCACGACGTGGCTCATGACACCGGTCAGGAACCCACACACACGTGCACAGCAGGCCTATAATAAGAGCCATGCTGCTACACACAACATCGTGGAGCACACCATAGGCCTCCTCAAACAACGCTTCTGCTGCCTGGACCGGTCTGGAGGAGCCCCGCAGTACTCCCCTGAGTGGGTGGGCAGGTTTGTGGTGGTCTGCCTCGCCATCATGAGGGACCAGCCTTTGCCACCAATAATTATAGAAGATCCCGAGCCACAGGTGGAGGAGGAGAAGGCTGAAGAGGAAGAGGCAGGGGAACAGGAGGAGGAAGAGGCTGAGGAGGAGGAGGAGTGGGTGGAGCCGGAAGAGGAAGTGGAGGAAGACGCAAGGGTGCAACAGGAACCACACGCCTTGTCTGCAAGGGCTCTGCGTGCTTGCCTGACCCGTGCCCGCTATCAATAATTGGAATTACATCCCCCAACTCACCAACAGTCCTACATTCCTCACCTTTCCGCTCCCACAAGACAATCAAATCACCCTCCATCTGATTACACATTGGTGTCCCTCTCAGCTCATTGCATAAATAAAAACCACCACCAAACAAAAATCAAACTCTCATTTATCGATGAATAAATGAAATTATGCAAACATAACAGAATTATTCACCCTTGTACATTCCTTTAGTGCCTGTTGTTCATGTGCCTTTCCCTATCCCAGTGCTCCTACGAGGTGCTTCCCCAGCGGCTGGAGCATGGGTGGTGGAAGGCTGCTGGCCTTCAATGGAGGGGCATGCAGATGGCCTTGGAGGATGACCTCGAGCAGCTCTGGGCCGGGAGGGCCCGGCTTCAGACTGTACCATCTCAGCGTGGGCTGCAGCAGTTTGGCCTGGCTGGCTAATAGGCAACAGCAAGGGCACTGGCGGAGTGGCAGGGGTGGGAGCATGAAGGCTGTCATCCTGAGAGAGGACAGCATGTCCGACAGCCATGGCGCCACTGCCACTCTCTCCGGGCAGCGCCTCAGCAAACCTGGTGATCAGCTGGAGAACGGATTGCTGGAGTGCTGTGATCCCCTGGAAGCCCCGTTCCACAGTGGTCCCCAGAGCCACAATAGCAGCAGTCTGAGCTTCCAAGGCAGCAGTCTGAGTTGGATGCACTGCAGCAACTCGCCAAAGCTTCTTCGACAGCACCTCCCAAACCCGCGACATCTACCACCTAGAAGGACAAGAGCAGTAGGCACATTGGAACAACACCACCTGCACGTTCCCTCCAAGTCACACACCATCCCGACTTGGAAATATATCGCCGTTCCTTCATCGTCGCTGGGTCAAAATCCTGGAACTCCCTTCCTAACCCTAACCCTAACCCTAACCCAATGATCCACAGCACTGTCTCCTCTAGGGGGGTGAGGACGTGCATTCGTGCCCGTCCAGCCTCAGGTCCCTCCTGCTGCCGGGTGTTATGTGCCAATCTCCTGCAAGACAGAGGACAGTGTGTCAGTGAGTGTCCTGCAAGGTATGTGGGTGATGTGCCTGTCATGGTCGAATAGCTGCCAGTTTGTGTGACTTCTGAGTGGTGGTTGTGTGGCCTGCAAATGTGGTACTATATGCGGGTGAGATACAACATGCCGAGTGCAGCATTGCGTATGGATGGGCAGTGTTTGTTGGTAGGTGGGTGGGTGACGGGAGGTGTCGTGCGTGGAGCAGTAGTGCAGTTGGTAGGATGTGCCTCTTGACACTTGTATTCGCTCACCTTGACCACTCACGTCAAATCATTGAACTTGTTCCGGCACTGCACCCACGTGCGTGGTGCAATGCTCTTAGCGTTCACTTTCTGCGTCACAGCCTGCCAATTCCATGCGCAGCTGTAGTCTGGATGGACTCCGGCCACCCTGCGGGTACATGCTGGCCCTCCTTTCATCCACGCCTTCCACCAGAGCCTCGAGAGCATCATCAGAGAAGCGTGGAGCCCTCTCTTGTGCCTGTCCAGCTATTCTCATGGCCATCTTCACCTCCTGCAAGTAAGCTGTGTACCTGCCATTTGAAATGTGCCTGCACCTTTAAGAGGTGCAGGCTGCTGATGATGTGCGCTGTGCACGCCCCATTTCCAACTTCCTCATTCTCCATGCATCCTCTCAACAGCGAGGATTGCGCTGGCTGCATGGAGATGTCATGGTAAGTAGCAGGCAGCATAAAGTTCACGTGCTGCCTGCGTAGAGTCCGTCGGGCGCCGGGTGGTAGCGCTACCAACGCTCAAAACGGATCCATATTGAATTTTTCCCCAATCTCTCTAACTAAAACCCATTTTTTTCAACCTTTAGTCAGTTTCTTATCCATACCCAAGATTTAGCCAGAATTCCCACAGTGTTAATCAATCAACTGTGCCTCTGGACGTCGAGGTAAAACATGTAGGGCTTACCATACTCCATTTGAGATGTCACTCCCTTGAAGCAGTCAAAGTGGTTGGTCAGGCAGGATTTTCCCTTTCCAACTCAAAGTTGACTGCCATTAAATAACTTTATATTGTATAAATTTCACAGGTTGTGATTCCAGCATTTACTCTGGGGTCATGTCCACCCGTGCCCACCAGCACTGATGCCAGCAGACTATGTGGGGTTAGGGGGAGAGCACTTAACAAACATCGGGCCGGTGGATGTCCGTGCCACTACGGGTGCATCCTGGGCACCTGTCTGATGGAAAATCCGACCTCTGGCTGCTAGATCCAGGGGGGCTGGTGGGGCCACCTCCCAAGAAATGCATGTAGATTGGCACCAAGCAGCCCCCTTGCTAAGGTCTTCAGAGGCCAAGACTGCTTTCCTGGCCTGGATCCTCCCCTTTCTCCCCAAGTTGGTCCAGCTTCAAGAGACTGGCGTGCTTCTTCCCACTAAGATTACAGGCCTCCAAAATTATGCTGGGCCCCTAGGAGACTGAGGACACACTAACTCCCAGTGAAGGGCATTCCCATTCCTGGCCGCTCCCCCACTGACATGGGTGCCCTTGTAAAGGCTGGACAGAGGTTCCACCCCTTATGAGGCCGCTCAGATACTGGACAGGATGGGCTGGGACCCAATCTATCCAACTCCTGGCCTGTCCTCCTGCCCATTCACCTTAGCTTCCATTGGAGTTGCAGTGGGAGTGTGCCAGAAGGGCCATGGAATGTCTGTTATGATCTTCACATGATAATTGATTCATTAATGTGCACAGAGTTGATGTAAGACTGATAGATCTATTGTTGCCTGTGTCTGATTTGCTTCCCTTTTTGAATATGGGCACCACTTGCTCTAATATCAACACTTCCTCATGTTATAGCAGTGGTTACTGGATGCCAAACAGAAGGTGGATTCCAGCCTGGTTTTTTCCTTCCCTGGGTAAGAGATGCCAAAGTTAATTGTTCTGTCTTTTGCTGAGGATTATCTAAATTCATGACAACAGCACTGGTTTGTTTGTAGAATTATATGTTCTCCCCCTCTGAAGCATATTGTAGCAGTTGTCATCCAGTGGTGACAGAAATAACTACTAAAATAAAACGTGTTATTTCAGACCAAATTAACTTCTGGTGTCCTCTTTTTTTTCCCAAAATCTTTTCAAGTGCTGCATTTTTTTGTCACAACTAGTCATTGCTTCAACATGATTAATTTTGCATCACAAATCAGCTCTGCTGGTTTTTTTACAAGTTTTGCTATTTCAACGTATTGCAAAAAAAATCACATTTTGTAACAGTTCAGCCATTATCAGAACTGCAGTAGGCATTTTGTGGAAAATGTAGTTAGCAACCAATGGCCTACTCTTTAAATATAAGGAGTATTGCACATAACTAATATACTTTACATAGCAGATTGTTATTAAATTAGATTGTATTACAAATGTTACGATGTTATGATTTTCCTCAAAATTGTATTAAAATCACCATAGTGCAAAAGTTGCCTATCTGTGCAGCCAAACCCAAACTGTAACAGCCACCACTTTCTCTGGTGTGACTCCACTTCCAAAATCTTCAGGAGAGAAAGTGATGGGAGAAAATAGTCAGAGAAAAACATTAAGAAAAGAGGAAGACAATGTCTCATCCATACATTGTGCAGGTAAATTTGAGCTGCACAGATTTTTCCACAATGCAAAATCACTCCACGTGGCTATTTTTCCCTCATGAATAAACTAATTGGAGCTATAATGAGTCACTTTGTTCATTTCATATATTTTTCTCTTCTTGCTGGCTGTCCTTTATTAACCCATGCATTTCTAAATATGCCATTGGTCATGCTTGGGGTGGACCCTAAACAGGACATCTGGAATCCCTGACTTCAGGCCAGGACCCAGTTTATCTGAATCCTTCAGGTGGACTCCCTGCTGACGTTATGTCAGGAGTACACCAAAAGCTCTGTGGATTTTCAGGATCTATAGGCCCGATTCTATCCATGCGCGCCTGGTGGAAACAGGGCAGGCAGATGGTTAAAATGGCGAGCGCACGCTTCCCTCTCCATTACCGACGGGGGCCTTATTTTAACTGCTGGCTTTTCGGCAGCATCGATGCCGCCTGTTGCAGGTGGGCTGTGGCCTCATTAATATTTAAATGTCGGGGGCCTATGACACAATTAGAACCCCAATGCGATTTTAACAGCCAATCGCGGCAGTCTCGCACAGTGCCGGACTCGTCAGTGAAATCTGGCGGCGAGCAAGATCTGGACAAGAGGAGGTCCAGAAAAGTAAGTAACTCATTTTTCTTTTGGTTTCCTTGTTGGCCGGGAAGAGCAAAAAGGAAAAAAAACCTTAAAATTATTTGACAGAGTGAGAAAAGACACTGGGCTATAAATTCGGCCACGTAGCACCTGTTTTTATAGGCACTACACGGTCTCCTAAGGTCCCAAAATGGCGTTTGGAAAGCACGCACACATGTCTAGCATGACGTGCGCTGAACGCCATCTTGGTAAAGGTGTTTGCGCATGTGCAGATAATGAACGCCGGTACCATGTAAAATAAGGAGTAAAATCAGTGTTCAACGCTGATTTAAAGGGATAGTTACCGTTTTGGCACTCAATGCTCCAGCCACGCACCTTCTTAACCACGAACAGATGAACATGTTGTAGACGGCCTGGAGGCCCCCCCCCCCGCCCTACAACAGTGCTATTTAAAGGGACCATGCAGGAATTACAGGTTAGTTGCTGGATTATTTCTTCTGGCTGCTGATGCACTTGTAGATGTTTTTGGAGGTCTGCTATGCTTGAAAACTAGGACTAGGGGACATAGCCTAAAATATACAGCCAGGATTTGAAGGAATGAAATTAGGAACTGCTTCTACACATAAAGGGTGGGAGAAGTTTGGAACACTCTTCTACAAACGGCAGCTGATTCTAGCTCAATTGTGAATTTTAAATCTGAGATTGATAGATTTTTGTTAACCAAAGTTATTAAGGGATATGGGGCTAAGGCAGGTATATGGAGTTAGGTCACAGATCAGCCATGATCTCATTGAATGGTGGAACAGGCTTGAGGGGCTAAATGCCACTGTCACTTGCTGTCTCCTGTTATGGGCCACCTTGTCCTGCAGGAAAGCGGGTCCTGTGTCAGTGAGTGTCCTGCAGGATGTTTGGGTGATGTGTCTGTCATGGTTGAATAGCTGCCAGTGTGTGTTGTGGGTATGTGGCTTGCAACAGTGGTAATGTGTGAGGGTGAGATGAAGCACCTGATTAAAAGAGTTTGTTGGTATGTGGGTGATGGGGGGTGTAGTGCGTGGCGCAATTGGTAGGAGACGCCATTTGACAGTTGACCTCACTCACCTTGACCACTCATGTCAAAGCATTGAACTTTTACCTGTACTGCATCCATGTTCGTGGCGCGATGCGTCTGGCATTGACTACATCCTCTACTGCCTCCCACTATGTCTTGAGCATATGTCTGGAGGGCCTCTTGCCCCCCCCCAACAGCTATAGGATGCCTCTCCTTCTGTCCACCTCTTGCACCAAGGTCTCTAGTCCACCATCAGAGAAACATGGTGCAGGCTCTCCCGTAGGCCTGGTACAAACTCAGATCGGCAGATTGTTGAGGTCTGGCATGCAGATTGCAGGATGTGGGATTTAGTAGTGTGCTTATTCAATGTTTTAACTTAACTCAACAGATTGTAAACAGAGGGACGGGACCTTCATCTGTGTTTTATGTGTGAGATGTCTGATCTCTGCTCATACTCCATGCGGACATTTATCATTCATTTTGAAAATAAGAGGTGCAGTTTACTTTTAAGAGGTGCAGTCTACTTTTAAGAAGTGTAGGCTGCCTTTAAGCCACTCGCGATATCGGGGCCCCTTGCTCGTGAGCAGCCATTCACTAGGTAGGCCTGGTTGCTCGCCACGATCAGGTATATGGCCAGGCAGCACGAATCTCACATTCTGCCTGCATCTCAATGACCAGGCGCAGGTTAATCGCACACTGCAACCCCCGCACCCGGTTTCAGGCTTATCGAATTTAACCCCCACCTATGGTCAGCTTTGCCTCTGAAATAAAAATTAACTATTTGATAATATATTAAATATGAAACTTTACCAGAAGAAAGCATTGAAATTAATTCCATAGCTTGTTTTAGGCATTTCTCCAAAAACCCAGTCTTCCTGTCAATCGTGAAAATCTTCAAGACTGAGATTGATAGATTTTTATTGGATAAGGATATCAAGGACTATGGAGTAAAGACAGGTAAATAGAGTTGAGAAACAGATCAGCAATGAACTAATTGAATGGCAGAAAAGGCTTGACATGTTGAATGGCCTAGTCCTGTTCCTATGTTCTACAATTTTCCCTCAGATCCCTTAGCTCAGATGAAAGTCCTCAAATTAACGGTTTACGTTGTTACTATGGTTTTAAGGGGAAAAACAGACAATTACCTAATAGTTTTCCACAATATTATAAGAGTCTTAAAAAACAGCAAGTGCTGGTACAATGGCTGTCTCTCTGTAGTAAAAATTAAAGTATTTATAAGGTATAAGACAGTTGAAAGTCCTTCTTCAGCTAGTTTTCAAATCATAGAATCCTAGAAAGGTTACAGCACAGAAGGAGGCCATTCGGCCCATCGAGTCCGGGCCAGCTCAATGCAAGAGCAATCCAGCTAGTCCCACTCCCCCGCCCTTTCCCTGTAGCCCTGCAAATTTTTTCCTTTCAAGTACTTATCCAGTTTCCTTTTGAAGGCCATGATTGAATCTGCCTTCACCACCCCCTCAGACAGTGCATTCCAGATTCTAACCACTCGCTGTGTAAAAAAGATTTTCCTCATGTCACCTTTGGTTCTTTTGCCAATCACCTTAAATCTATGTCCTCTGGTCCTTGACCCTTCCGCCAATGGGAACAGTTTCTCTCTATCTACTTTGTCTAGACCCAAAAGCATTTGAAAAATCAAGGGAAATAAGAAATGTTGTGGCATGACAAAAGAGAGGCTTCAGCTTGTACACTGAGAATCATCCTGATGTATTCTGAGAAATTATGCACTCTGCACATGCTCAGGCTGCAAGAAATGCATGAAAGAAATGCAAACTGTCACTGTTCTATTTTTGCTGCAGAATTGGTTCAATATTCGGTCCACTTATTGTGGAACCTAGTAATTGAATAATTTTACCTCAATTAAATCACAGACTTTGTTACCTATTTTTCAATTGTAAACAATTTTACAACACCAAGTTATAGTCCAGCAATTTTATTTTAAATTCACAAGCTTTCGGAGATTTTCTCCTTCCTCAGGCAAATGTTTCAAGAGCTCCTTGAAGCCTACGCATTTATACATATTGAACAATACATGGTGTTTACAGACTGCCCCTGCAACTGCCCGTTGCCAAGGCAATCACCGTGTTCAGACAGAGAGGTGTCATCTGCAGAACCCCCGAATACACATTCAACAAAAAAACAAACAGGGAAAAAAAACAGAGAAAAAAAAACACAGAGAGAGGCAGAAACATCCGGAAGGCAGAGAGAGCCAGCAAATGACCCATTATATTTTAATGGGTCATGTGTTTTTTTTTCTCTGTTTTTTTTCCCTGTTTGTTTTTTTGTTGAATGTGTATTCGGGGGTTCTGCAGATGACACCTCTCTGTCTGAACACGGTGATTGCCTTGGCAACGGGCAGTTGCAGGGGCAGTCTGTAAACACCATGTATTGTTCAATATGTATAAATGCGTAGGCTTCAAGGAGCTCTTGAAACATTTGCCTGAGGAAGGAGAAAATCTCCGAAAGCTTGTGAATTTAAAATAAAATTGCTGGACTATAACTTGGTGTTGTAAAATTGTTTACAATTGTCAACCCCAGTCCATCACCGGCATCTCCACATCATCACCTATTTTTCAGTGTGAGGCTTTTGTTTGGTTTTGTCAAAATCAAGGACATTCCCGATTTTCTTGAATTATACAAATCAATTTAATCTCGCAAAGGTTTACCATTAGCTCTCAGCACATTTGGAGAAAGACCTCAAAGACTTAATGCAACACTCATTTCATTATTAATAATGATTTAATTTAACATTAATCTTAGTGTTCAGTATCAGAAATCACCTTAAAAGTATCCTCCGATGGATGTAATGCCACAGGAAATATATTAAAAGTCTTGCATCTAGCACAGACTTCCTGTTTGTCACACTTAATCTTTCAGTCCTCCCAATGCTAGGTGGCAATGCATCTCCTCCAAGTTCCGTCTTCCATGTCCATTTCTGGGTCACCTTATTCCCAGCAGGTAAGTTTAATTTTACACCTATTTAACTTTTAATTACCTTTTAACAATTACTTACCTTTATTTGCTGCCCCCTAACCCAAACAGACTTGCTGCCTGCCTTGGACCACTCTTCCTCTTGTTATCTCCATTGGGCTCCATGGGCTTTCCTGCCAACTGCCTAGTACTGCAGACTGAGCTCCCGTGGTCTTCCCACTGCTTCTCCTAGGCTCCATGAGTCTTTCTAGTACACATCCTGGTGCTGCAGGCCAAAAGATAGAAAGAAAGAGATGCTCCCATAGTTTACTAAGCTGCTGATGCTCAATGTACAGCCTCACAGGTAAAGGATAATAACTTTTCACACAAAGGATAGTGCTTCACATAAAGGGTGGTGGAAATGTGGAATTCTCTCCCCCGAAAGGCTCTGGATGCTGGGGTAATTCCAACTTTCAAGACTGAGATCAACATAGTTTTATTAGTTAAGAGTATCAAGGGATGTGGATCAAAGGCAGGTAAATGGAGTTGAGGTACAGGTCAGCCATGATCTAATTGAATGACGGAACAAGCTCGAGGGGCTGAATGGCCTACTCCTGCTTCTATGTTCCACTGGATCGTGACTGGCTACCTGTGCAACCATACCCCTGTGAGGGGTCAGCGCCTTCAGGAGGGGATAAAGTTGGTGGGAAACGGATGAAAAGATTAAAAATTAAATTGAAATGTTCCCAGCTAATCCGATGGATTAACTCCAATGATTTAACCTTGAATTTGCCCCAAATTCCAGTTATACTGCACCTTGTTCAAAGCTCAAGCAATGTGAGACTAGCTCTTGCAGCTGGTCTTACATCTCTTGCCATAAGGTGATCTGCAGTTAGATTGTTGATGACTTCGAGTCAGACTCCTGTCTCAAATGTAGATCAATGCAACGGTCGCAGAATAACTAGCGTATTAATTCTGATTGGACTATGTCAGAAAATAACAAAGTTGTTCATGTTTTTAAAAGCACACAACTTTACACACAGGAAGGAGGAAACAGAACCTTTTAAGTCTGCATGCTGCTAACAAAGGGAATTCATATTCCTTTTTTAATAATGTTACATTCCTGTCATTGAGTGAGATGAGGTGCAGAGAGAATATTTGTAAATCCCTTTATGATTGATAAATGTGAACAAGTATTAAAGGATACACTGGTGAAAATTCCAGGCGTTTGATGGTTTCTCGGATGGACTCCACGATGCTGCTATTCTCCCAACTGGCCCTCAAAAATCAAAAGGCAGTGAGTTTGGATAGTTAGGATCAAGCTTCGAGTCCACATGACTAGTGCAAGTCTGCTTTCAAATTTCTCTGTCTTCCAAATTTGTTACAGGTCGTGTAATGTGAATTACACATACTTTATTATATTTTTGATACCGAAAAGTGCAATTTTTTGTATGTAAATCATAAAATAATACCTATTTTCAGCTAAATTGTTTATAGTCAAAGTACTGCTTATCTCTAAATGGGGAAGGAGAGATATCGAAAATGCCTGCCAAAAAATTCTCACAAGTTAAATGATTTAAATGTTTCCTATTGTGTAAGGATTTTCTATTTAAGTCTTGCTATCATTAAGCCTATAAAATAACTGCAAATGACGGCAGAAAAGTAGAGATGCAGAATTCTGTATCTTCCTTTGGCAGAGAAATGTCACAGGGAAGCAGAAAATATTGCCATCAATCAACAGTGAAACAGTTAATTAACTAACAATTAGCAATGTCATTGTATTGGAGAACAAAGTATTCTGTGAAATAGATCATTCTGTTTAGTTTATTAACCTTACAAAAAACAGCTCATTCTTCTGAACTGCTCTGTACTGCCATGTTGGTTACTCTACAGCTACATAGCTCAGAGCAAACACAGGGTTATTTCAAAGCTATTTTTATGTCTATTCATAAGTTGGATTTTATTACTGTAAACAGAAATCTCATTAACTGCATCCATAGTTTAAACATCAGGCCAAATACTAATGAAGGTTTCATCCTTTTTAAATTAATGCCACACATAAAATGTACATATTTATTTGTAACATATTATACCCAGATTTATATCAAGCAAAATTCAATTTGCTACCTCCTATGTCATGTAATTTTTTTAAAGTAACAATTCTTTTCAATACATTTCCATTTTGATCTGATGGCATCAAATCGTCTTTATGCGTACATTTTTGACAAGGCATTTTTATGCAATTTGTAGTTTTTTGTGATATCTACGTTCACTAAATATTTCTAAACCATGGAAGCGCTTTTTTTCTTTGCACCCAGTGACACAAACAAACTTTGTTAACTATAACATAGAATCATAGAATGGTTTCAGCACAGAAGGAGGCCATTCTGCCCATCGAGCCCGTGCCGGCTCTTTGTAAGAGCAATCCAGTTAGTCCCATTTCCCCACTTTTTCCCCGTAGCCCTGCAAATTGTTTCCCTTCAAGTATTTATCCAATTCCTTTTTGAAAGCCAAGATTGAATCTGCTTCCCCACTCTTTCAGGCAGCGCATTCCAAATCATAACTACTCACTGCGTAAAAAAGTTTTTCCTCACATCCCCTTTGGTTTTTTTGCTAATCACCTTAAATCTGTGCCCTCTGGCTCTCGACCCTTCCAACAAAGGGAATAGTTTCTCTTTATTTACTTTATTTAAATCCTTCATGATTTTGAACACTTCTATCAAATCTCCTCTTAACCTTCTCTGCTCTTGAGAACAACCCCAACTTCTCCAGTCTATCCACATAACTGAAATCCCTGGAACCATTCCAGTAAATCTTTTCTGCCTCCTCTCCAAGGCCTTCACATCTTTCCTAAAGTGTCGAGCCCAGAATTGGACACAATGGGCTCGATATTACCAGGGCTGCGGGTTCGCGGCGGGGGGGCTATTTGCGCCCGGTGAAATCATTCTGCCCCCCGCGTGATCGCAGCCTAATTGGATCCACTTACCTGTTCTTCCAGGTTCCCCACTGCTGATCTGCGCGTCGGGCGGACTGCGCATGCGCAGTAAGCTCTGTCAGCTGGAGGAGCTCTATTTAAAGGGGCAGTCCTCCACTGACTGATGCTGCAACAAATAGAAAAAATTACAGCATGGAGCAGCCCAGAGGGAAGGCTGCTCCCAGTTTAATGATGCCTCACTCCAGGTATCATTAGATGGGGTGAGGAGGAGGGGGAGGACAGAGATCCTCCCCCCGGCGGGCGGGAGGAAGCGGCCTGCCTCTGCCACCAGGAAGGCCTGGCTCGAGGTGGCAGAGGAGGTCACCTGCACCACCAACATATCGCCCACCTGCATACAGTGCAGGAGGCGCTCCAATGACCTAAATAGGTCAGCCAAAGTGAGTACACTTACTCATTCCCCTACACTCCGTCTGCCACATCACCGCCCCCACCCCACATCTCCTTCTGCACTGCCAACACTACTCTGTCACATCACCCCTCATACCCACTCAAACCTCATCCTCATCTTACCTGCAGTTACTCACCTCGCCAGTACTCATCCCGCCACTACCACTCAACCCAATCCTCATACAATCTCATGGCTCTATCTCATACTCACCCTCTGCTGCAGCCACAGGGCGTGCATCACATATGTGCAGTAGGCAGCGTAAGGCAAACGTGTCGTGAGCATGAAGGGGATGCACAAGGGTGTTTGAGGGTTTGTCATGGGTGTTACTTATATTGAATATCTGAACAACTCACATTACATATTATATTGGCACCACTACTGCCACGTCTTTGCGAATCTTGTCTGGTTTGTGCAATAATGCCCTTTCCTGAGGATCACAATGAAGACCCACCACTGATGCCACCCATTGTGTCACTGCAGAGTGGGTGTCGGTGTATTTGCAGGGCTCTTTTGTGCAGACGACTGAGAGACGTTGGCGATGTCCCCGGTGGCACCCTGGAAGGATGCAGAGGAGAAGTTGTTGAGGGCAGTGGTGACTTTGATAGCGACAGGTAAGAAGATGGTGCTCTGGCCAACCGGGAGCAGCTCGGCATGAAGGAGGCTGCAGATGTCCACGACTACATGTCGAGTGACTCTGAGCCTCCATGTGCACTGCTGCTCAGAGAGGTCCAGGAAGCTGAGCCTTGGTCTGTGAACCCTGTGGCGAGGGTAGTGCCCTCTGCGACGCATCTCTCTCTGTGGTTGCCCTCCCTCCTGCTGTCACAGCACTGTGTTGTGGAGCTCCACGTGTCAGAGGTAGACAGTGTGGCCGGCGAGGCTGGTGAGACTGGTAATGCTGTTCGCCCTCCGAGGAGGTCATGACTGCAGCTACGGTGGCCCCCATCCGAAAGATGTACATCTGAGGGGGTCCACAAGGTAGGTACATGTCTCTGGACCCCGGGGTAAGTGTGCAGGTTGGTGACTTTGACTGTCAGGAGGAGGGTGGTGGAGGCCAAACTTTGTCCCAAGTGACAGAGTGGCCTCCTGCAATGAGTGAGGGTCTCCCCCCCCCCCCACCTGTCAAATGGACCTTTGCAGCTGCCACAGGCTGATGGCTGCAACACGTCCATTTCAACTGGGAGTGTTTCCCCCAGTATGGGAAACAGTCCCAGTTGTCTCTAAAATCCCACCCCTCCTGACATATTCACTTAATCAGGTCTGTTAATGACCTGAAATACCTAAGTAAATACTCTCAAGTGGCACCCCGCTGGCTTTAATTGCCTGCGGGAGTCCCACATGCGGGGGCTGCGCGCGCACGTCGGCGCATCTGTGGGGAACCCGTAAGTGGGCGGGTTGGAGCCGGGCTCTGGACCCGCTCAGGAGATTCCCTGATTTTCGGAGCCCCCCCGCCAGGAACGCACCCAATAGCGGGTGCTAAAATGAAGCCTAATACTCCAGTTGTGGCCGAACCAGTGTTTTATAAAGGTTCAACATAACTTCCTTGCTTTTGTACTCTATGCCTCTATTTATAAAGCCCAGGATCCCATATGCTTTTTTAACCACTTTCTCAACCCGTCATGCCACCTCAAAGATTTGTGCAATATGGATGAGATGCTGTTCATAGCTGAGGCTGGAGTCCGAGACAGTCTGAATAATGGGCCTCAGTGTTCTTCAAAGATCAGACTAGAAGTGCAAGAGTGCTTTACCCAGAGAGTGGCTAGAATGTGGAACTCTCTACCACAAGGAGTAGTTGAGTATGGTTGCTAAATTTGCTGATGACACAAAGGTAGGTGGGAAAGTAATTTGTGAAGAGGACATAAGGGGCTCGATTTTAGGGTCGGGTTTCCTGCGGGTTTCCAGCGGGGGGGCCCCAAAAATCCCGATATGAGGCCACGTGACCGGATCGCGCCGTGATCCCGACCACTTCCGGGTTCCCCGCTGACGTGCGGGGCTGCGTGCGTGGCCCCCGCTGGTGGGAATCCCACAGGCAATTAAAGCCAGCGGGGTTCCACTTGAGAGTACTTACCTTGCTTGTTGAGGTCAGTTAATGAGCTGAATCAGCTGTCAAAAGAGCAAGTGTGGGATTTCACCTGCATCGCAGCGTGTTTCCCACACTGGGGGAAACAGTCTCTCTCCAACCAGGCGTGTTGCAGCCAGCAGCCTGTGGCAGGTGCCAAGGTGCACCCCACGGGGGAGAGCCCTCACCCACGCAGGAGGCCACCGCGTCACATAGGGCAACCCCTGCCCCCCACCACCCCCCGCCAAGCCAGAGGACAGACCGACACGAAACTGCAGCCCCAGTCCGAGGAACCACCCACCTACCCTGCACAACCCCTCAGACCAACACCTGCCAGATGGGTGGTGCGTGGACACCCTCGGAGGACGAACAGCATGACCAGCCCCAGCAGCCTCGCAGTCCACGCCGTCCGCCGCAGAGACTTGGAGCCCCCCAACATGGGGTTGTTGCACGCCCACCTGCACAGCAGGAGGGAGGGCTACCGCAGAGAGAGACACATCGCAGAGGGCACTACCCTCGCCACAGGGTCCACAGACCGAGGCGCAGCTCCCCGGACCAGCAGTGCACACGGAGGCGCAGATTCGCTCGACATGTAGTCGTGGAGATCTGCAGGCTCTTTCATGCCGAGCTGCTCCTGGCTGGCCCCAGCACCAACTGCTTACCTGTCGCTGTCAAAGTCACCACTGCCCTCCACAACTTCTCCTCCGCATCCTTCCAGGGTGCAGCCGGGTACACCGCCGATGTCTCTCAGTCGTCTGCGCGGAAGAGCCCTGCAAATACACCTGCACCTACTCTGCAGTAACACGATGGGTGGCATCAGTGGTGGGTCCTCATAGTGATACCCAGGAGCGGGCATTATTGGACACAACAGACAGGATTCGCGGAGACATGGCAGTGGTGGTGCCAATATAATGTGTGCTGTTTGTTGCTCTGAAATTCAATATAGGTAACACCCATGGCAAACCCTCCGACACCCTTGTGCACCCCCTTCATGCTCACGAAACATTTGCCTTACGCTGCCTACTGCACATATGTGATGCATGCCCTGTGGCTGCAGCACAGGTGGTGGCAGGTTGAGTGAGGCTGGCCGTGAGGGAGATGCACGGGAGGGTGAGTATGGGATAGAGCCATGAGATTGTATGAGGATTGGGTCGCGTGTTAGTGGCAGGATGAGTACTGGCGAGGTGAGTAGGTGGAGGTAAGATGAGGATGGGGTTTGAGTGGGTATGAGGGGTGATGTGACAGAGTAGTGTTGGCGGTGCCGAAGGAGATGTGGGGTTGGGGCAGTGTTGTGGCAGATGGAGTGTAGGGGAAAGACTTCGTGTTCTCAATGTGGCTGACCTACAGAGGTCATTGCAGCGCCTCCTGCACTGTATGCAGGTGGGCGATATGTTGGTTGCGCAGGTGACCCCCTCTGCCACCTCGAGCCAGGCCTTCTTGGTGGCAGAGGCTGGCCGCTTCCTCCCGCCCGCCGGGTGGAAGATCTCTGTCTTCGCCCTCCTCCTCACCCCATCTGATGATACCTGGGGTGAGGCATCATTAAATTGGGAGCAGCCTTCCCCCTGGGCTGCTCCATGCTGAAATTTGTTCCATTGGTTGCAGCATCTGTCAGTGGAGGACTGCCCCTTTAAATAGAGAGCCTCCAGCTGACAGATCGTACTGCGCATGCGCAGCCCGCCCGACGCGCAGACCAGCAGCATGGACCCCGGAGGAGCAGGTAATTGATTCCTATTAGTGTGTTGCCTGCTACGATCGCGCGGGCAACCCACTAATTTCACCGAGCGTGTTGACCACGCTCCCGAAACCCAACCCGCTGGAAACCCGCAGGCCTGGTAAAATCGAGCCCTTGTAGTTTCAAACCCCACTCTGGACTTGAACACCAGCATTACTCTTGACACTTCAGTGCAATTCTGAGGGAATGCTGCATTGTAAGAGATGTCGTCTCTTGGATGAGACGTTAAACTGAGCCTCATCTGCCTGTTCAAGTGAATGTAGTAAATCCCAGGCCATTATTTAAAGATGAGCAGCAAATCCTTCTGTTGTCCTGCCCAATTATCCTCCCTCAACTTACACCACCAAAAAGAAAATGATCAAGCATTCATTCATTCATTTACTGTTTGTGGACCCTTTTTATGCACAAATTCAGCTGCCTTGTTTGCCTACGTAATGACAGTGATTACACCTCAAAAGTAATCTAACAGCTCTAAAGCATCCCGAGGACGTGACCAGGTGCTATATAAATTACAGTTCTCTCTTTCTTATTTTTTTCAGTTTTAAAACTATTTGCTGCCAAGTTATTAATGCTCTATATCTGAACATGGCCGACATGAACTGGGTGCAGGGAATGTGCCCTGCAGTGGAACGGGTAGGCCTGGGGCACACCCGATATTGGGCCTGCTGGGCGCCTCCAGGCAGCTTGACAGTGAAAGCGATTTCAATTTTGGGGCGCAGCGATGCAAAAAATCATTCCTTTTTGATGGCGGCCTCCAGCAGTCCTTTTAAGGGCATTTTTCTGAATGCAGTTGGTCCGGCGCCAACTGCGATCAAGGCAGCCCGGTTTTGCAAAGGGGGCCTGAAGCAGACGTTAGGCCCCCTATTTATATATGCAAAGGGAATAATGCCTGTTTCAAGTGCAGGCCATGGACACCTCCTTTTCTACCTTTATCAATAATGCAGGCGGCACACTTCCAGCGCGTAATGAACACGCAAGTTCCGCCTGCCAGATTGGATGCTTAGGCGCCCGTTTTGTGCCTGGAAAACAGGCACGGCGTCATTGAATTTCTAGGTCACTATATGTGGAACTGCAGTTTGTGTGGCCCTGACCTACTGTCCTATTAGTCCATGAATCTCCAGTGCACTGTAATGCTTCACTGTCCTATTGGCCACATTTTTTAAAAAAAATAACAACTTGCATTCATATAGCGCCTTTAACATAGCAAAACATCCCATTGCTTCACAGGGGCAACAACAAGCCAAAGAACAAAATATTAGGAGGGGTCAAAGCTTGGTCAAAGGGATGGGTTTTAAGGAGGGTAGAGAAGTGGACCAGTTTAGACCTGGGGCCTGGGTAGCTAGAGGCACAACCACCATTGGTGAGATGGAAGGATGAGGGATACCCAAGAGACCGGACTCAGACTAATGGAGAGTCCGGGGAGTGGGTTAGGGGTGAGGTGGTAGCACTGAAGGAAGTTATGGAGATAGAGAGGTGCCAGGCCATGAGGGATTTACATAAAGTTGCGAATTTTAAATTTGACGCATTAAGAGAGGGATTCAATGGAGGTCAGCGAGGATGGAGCTGGTGAGTGGAACTTGGCGTGGGATGGGATAAAACCACTTTCTATTGGACATTTGAAGACAGCCATCATTTGTATAGCAACAGCTATACCACACGGACTGCAGCGGTTCAAGAAGGCGGCTCAAGGGCAATTAGGGATGGGCAATAAATGCTGGCCTTGCCAGCGACGCCCATATCTCATGAACGAATCAAAAAAAAAGCTAGCTCCATGGGCTATACTAGCTGAATCCAGAATGCCTACCTCAAATAGCAAACAATTACATTTTATTACTTCAGAGTTTTATTTCTCATAACATTTCTAGATGCTTTTGAAAACTAGAATGCATATTAATTGGTAGACATCCTGCCTTCTTAATCCAAATACGCTGTAGTCTAGAATGATCTTCACACCGTCAAAACATATCACAGGAACAGGAAGATGTCTGGAGTCTTTTTTTGCATGTCTTCAGACAGTTGTTCTTTTTGTTGAAATATGCTGGCAACTTAAAAAGTCAACCTTTTCCGTGGAAAGAAGATTAGCCTGACTTAATAAAAATAGCCAAAAATTCAATCCCAAGCCTACATACAATCTTAATCAGTTGTGCAATTTGTCAGTCGGCATTTTACAGATAGAGTTTGAAACATAAGACGTATTGATCCCCGAATTGAGGTTAAAAATTGAAGTGGATTCTAACCTCTGCATTTCTAATATAATAATCTGAATCAGTGCTTATCCTTTACAACTACAGAGCAGGGCTCTAATTAGTCTCTTGGGACATTATTACAAAGTGAGTTATAAATCAAGAAAGCACTGATGGTGCATAAGATTGATTGTGGGCCACCGACAGCATCTATTTTGTATCAGGCTTATTATTTACAGCAGTGACCAAACCTTTGAATTCAACTGTTCATGAGAACGGTTGTTAGAACTATTTGTTTGATTTTTATACTTTCTGAAAAGTTTCCAATGCCATATAGAAACAGTTCTGATAACCACTGGAGGTGGAATTTCCACGGAGTTTTGGCAGAAGATCAACAGAAACCCCAGAGAAATAGCTTAAACAGCCATTTACACCGTTTCTCCAGGGTTTCCGCCAAACTTTGACTGGAGATCAGGAGAACGCCCATGGAAATTATCTGCACTCGTGCTCTAATTGATTAGAAAGAAAGAAGAAAGAACTTGCATTATACATCCTCACGTCATCCCAAAGTGCTTCACAAACAATGAAGTATTTTTGAAGTGTAGTCACTACTATGATGTAAAGAAACATGGCAGCCAATTTGCTTTTAGTGATGTTGGTTGAGGGATAAATGTTGGCCAGGATGCTGGGAAAACTTCCCTGGTCTTCTTGGAATAGTGTCATGGGATCTTTTATATTGACCTGGTAATGCAGCGCTCCCTCAGCACTGCATTGAAGTCTCAGCCTAGATCATGTGCTCAAGTCTCTGGAGTGGGGCTTAGAGAAATCTTGTTTAGTTTTGAAAAATAAATTGCTGGAGGCAGAAAGATTTTGGAGTTGGAGAAAGGGGAATAAGACAGTGAACTACTATAGATGGAGTATTTGAGAAGAGTGAAGAATTGAAATATATAAGATTCTGAGGGGGCTTGACAGGGTTGATGCCGAGAGGCCGTTTCCCCTGACTGGAAAGTCTAGAACTGGGGGCATTGTCTCAGGATAAGGGGTCGCCCATTTAAGACTGAGATGAGGCAAAATTTCTTCACTCAGAGGATTGTGAATCTTTGGAATTCTCTACCCCAGAGGGCTGTGGATGCTGAGTCATTGAATATATTCAAGGCTGAGATCGATAGATTTTTGGACTCTAGGGGAATCAAGGGATCTGAGGATCAGGCGGGAAAGTGGAGTTGAGGTTGAAGATCAGCCATGATCTTATTGAATGGCGGAGCAGGCACGAGGGGCCATATGGCCTACTCCTGCTCCTATTTCTTATGTTCTTATGTTCTTAAGAAACAGCTTCTCCAGTGGCTGAGTGGAAAAGTTCACTGCCCAGTCTAATACTGTGATACAGATCGCAAGCCCCAGATTCAATCTCTGACCTAGGCTGCAATAGACAAACCCAGCTGGATGGCAGTACGCACCCTGGGCTAGGGTGGAGAACATTTAGTCAGGGTTCTGCACCTGTCTCCTATCCAGTGACTGTTGCTGGAATGTGGAGGTGCAGCGAGGACAGGGTTGGGCCTGACTGTAAATCTGCCTATAGTCAAATAGGCTGACAATACTCAGTCTCAATGGTGACAAATAAAGAATGGTTAAGAAACTAGGGGGAGTCTGTCAGAACTGTAACCAGCATGAGTCAGCACCTTGGGAGGATGGAGGAGGGATGGCCTAACAATGGCAAACATGTCCTCTCCTGCTTTACTCTATTGTTAAGCATCATCCCTTACTACCATGTTAATAAATCAGGACAGTTTATGGAATATGGAATAAGCTTGCACAACAATCACTTTTAAGTAAAAGTACTGCACATATGGAGGGTCACCACATGCAATAATGCTAAATAAATAAATATTCAGCAACATTTATTCCATTGTAACAAGTCCATCTCTGTACCTGCAAATCTCTGCTGTAGAGCTACAGAATGACAGGACTTGATGCCTTGTATCATGCTTAAATATGCAAGAAGCTTTCAGCAGAATAGAACTAATATATTATCATAAACAGAACAAGTATTTACATTGTGCCTTTCACATTCTCAGGACATTCTAAAGCCCATCACATCCAATAAATTACATTTGAAGTATAATCATTCTTGCAATGTAGGCAAACGTGGCAGCCAATTTGCACACAGCAGGGTCCTACGAACAGCAATGAATTAAATGAGCAGATAATGAGAGTTAAATTGGTTAACCCCTGGAAACAGGCGCTGGGATCATGGTGCACGATTAACCCGTCTTTGCGATGCAATCAGCACATTAGATTCATGCTGCCTGGTGATTGCAGTGATTGCTGCGTGCAGCCAGCGCTACCTGCGCTGTTGATTGGCTGCACACACCAGCAGGGGGCCTGGATATTGGGAGTGGCTAGCACTACTGAAAGGCAGCCTGCACCTCTTAAAGGGGAAGTGAACTGTGGCTGCAGAGTGACCTGGAATTGGTGTGGCAACTAACTCTGTGCTGGAATATACTGAGGAATGGCTGCACCTGTGTGAGAGTATGCACCAAGGTTCTTGGACGGTGCACTAGAGGCTTTGGTGCAAGAGGTGGAGGCATGGAGGCACATCCTATATCCTCAGGGGGATATGTGGCCCTCCAGTCATATGCTGAAGAGGCAGTGGGAGGAAGTCACACATGAGGTCAATGCCAGGAGCATCGCACCACGCACATGGATGCAATTTGGGAAGAAGTTCAATGATTTGACACGAGTGGTCAAGGTGAGTAAAGTCAACTGTCAAGTGGCATCTCCTACCAACTGCACCACTAGCCTCATC
This sequence comes from Heptranchias perlo, assembly GCF_035084215.1. Taxonomy (NCBI): domain Eukaryota; kingdom Metazoa; phylum Chordata; class Chondrichthyes; order Hexanchiformes; family Hexanchidae; genus Heptranchias; species Heptranchias perlo. The sequence continues at coordinate 124,191,175 of NC_090326.1, forward strand.
CATTGCTCGACGCACTATACCCCCCATCACCCACATACCAACAAACTCTTTCCATCAGTACGCAATTCTTCAAATCAGATGCTGCATCTCACCCTCACACATTACCACTCTTGCAAGCCGCACACGCACAACTCACAGGTCACACACACTGGCAGCTATTCAACAATGACAGCCACATCACCCAAACATCTTGCAGGACACTCATTGACACACTTCCCTCTTTCTTGCAGGAAAAGGTGGTGCACCACAGTGGGCAGCAGGAAAGAACTGGGGGAGGACAGGCATGCCTACACTGTCCTCACCCCCATGGAGCAGACAGTGCTGTCCATCATTGAAAGGGCCGTTGCTGAGGCCGTGGCCACTGGCGGTACTAGAGGTATTGATGATGAGGGTCTCTGCATGCCTAATCCCCCTTCTCGCTCCCCATTTCTCCCTCATCCCACAATCTTTTCTGACTCACGTACTGCAGATGGTGTGAGCAAGCACATTTTACTTTCTCCTCTCCCCTCACCACAACTCAACCCATGTCCCTTTGTCATTGCAAATACCCAAGAACTGGAACCAGCACAGTCAGGGGAGGCAGAGGAAGATGACAGTGATGATGCAGACACACCGTCACTCAATCTTACAGTTGCAGCCACCTCAGAGACTGACACTGTGTGTACTTTAGAGGCTAGGATAGAGGAGGGATCTGCACGCGGTGAGGCACCGAGCACAAGTGTGCAGGAGCCGGGGTGGGGGAAACGGATATTGAAGATGCCAGCTCGCAGGAGGGCAAGGTCACTCACTAGTTCTACTGCACGGGAGTCAGATGATGACTTTGATAGGCCAGGCTGCGAAGACGTCTGATGGGCGTACACAACCAAATACTTGATATACTGGAAAGCCTTCCAGAAAGCCTGCGCACAATGTCACGGGGCATGGAAGAGTCTAGCTGCAACTTGGCACAGGGATTTGCACAGAGCTTGGAGCCCATGCTTTCCCCCGTGGAACGGGTGGTCATCACCATCAACACACCGATGTCACTAATTCCATTGCAGCACAAACATCTGCCATCCAAGGTCTGACTGCTGCTTTGGAAGCTCAGACTGCTACTCTCGTGGCTCTGGGTTCCACTATGCAATGGGGCTTCCAGGGCATCACAGCAGTCCAGCAATCCGTTCTCCAGCAGATCACCAGGATTGCAGAGGCACCACCCTGGGAGAGTGGCAGTGGTGCCATGGAAGACGAACCTGTTGTCCTCTCTCAGGATGACAGCATTTCTACTCTCGCCCCTGCCACTTCGCCAGAGCCCTTGCTGTTGCCTGTCGGTCAGCCAGGCCGGACTGCTGCAGCCCAGGCTAAGATGGTGCAGTCTGAAGCCGGGCCCTCCTGGCACAGAGCTGCTCGAGGTCGTCCTCCAAAGCCATCTGCAGTCTCCTCCATTGAAGGCCAGCATCTTTCCACCACCCATGCTCCAGCCATTGGGGATGCACTTCGTAAGAGCACTAGGATAGATAAAGGCACATGAACGACAGGCACAAAGGAAATGCACAAGGGTGAATAGTATCAGTTTGTTTGAATTATGATGTGTTAATTTATAAATTTGGATTTGAATTTGCATTTGGTGTTGGTTTTTATTTCTGCGATGAGCTGAGGGAAGAGACAATGTGTAATCATAAGGAGGATGATTTGATGGTCATGTGGGAGAGGAAAGGTAAGGAGTGTGGGACTGTTAGTGAATGGGGAGATGTCGTTGAGGTTACTGATATTACTCATTAATCAGCTGGTCACGCAGAGTCCTGGTAGACAGCGCCTGTCTACGTTGTTGCCTCCCTGCCTCCCTGCATGCAGCATATAATGACAAATCTTGATAACCCCTCAGTTGAGTAAAAATTCTCATCCTTTTTTTCAAGTCCCTTCATGGCCTCACCCCTCCCTATCTCTGTAACCTCCTCCAGCCCTACAACCCTCAGAGATCTCTGTGCTCCTCCAATTCTGGCCTTATGCACATCCCCGATTTTAATCGCTCCAGCATTGGCAGCCGTGCCTTCAGCTGCCTAGGACCTAAGCTCTGGAATGCCCTTTCTAAGCCTCTCTGCCTCCCTACCTCTCTGTCTTCCTTAAGATGCTCCTTAAAACCCACCTCTTTGACCAAGCTTTTGGTCACCTGTCCTAACATCTCTTTATGTGGCTCGGTGTCAAATTTTGTTTGATAACAGACCTGAGAAGCTCTTTGGGACGTTTTACCACGTTAAAGGCGTTTTATAAATGCAAGTTGTTGTTTTTGAATAAATGTTGGCTAAGGACACTGGAAAGTCTTCCCCGCTCTTTTTGTAGGCAAATATGAGAGCCAGTTTGTGCACAAGGTCCTGCAAACAGCTCGTGCCAGCAATGAGATAGATGACAAAATAAATTTGCTTTTGTGATGTTCGTTGAGGGCAATATTCTGGCCAGGATGCTGGAAGAACTCTCCTGCTCTTCTTTTGAATTGTGCCATGGAACCTTTTACTTCCACCTGATCAGGCAGACAGGGCCTCACCTTAATGTCTCATCCAAAAGACGGCACCTCAGACAGTGCAATGCTCCCTTAGTACTGCACTGATGTGTCATCCCAGATTATCTGCTCAAATTCTGGAGTGGGCCTTGAAACCACAACCTCTGAGTCAGACACGAGTGCTACCACTGAGCTCCTAATCTTTAGGGTTATAATTAAATATCATTTGCAGACATTTTAAAAAATCATACTTAGAGTTTACTGATTGATCTGGGAGTCATAAGAAGTGGAGAATTTTTTAGGAACATGAAAAGACCATTTCCCTAGACTTTTTTGATTGATCACTATTGGATATACTTTCCATCATCTACTAATTTTTATTGAAGATGTAAAGGTCAGTGTAAAGCCACATTACCTAGTTGCAAAATAAACTAATTTATATTATGCATTTCAGTGGACTACCGGGTAACCTATTCCACATGTCTTTTGTGTAAGAATAGTTTGCCTAACTTGCCATCTTGCCCCAACATCTTAATTTAAACTGATGTCCTGTGGTGTCCTTCACAATAATAATGAACTATTTCCCTGGATCAACTTTGTCAGTTCCCTTTGTAATCCTGAAAACTTAATTCGGCCACCTTAAAAACTCCACTTGTCATTGTCCTTAATATAAAACTGTAGGACTGCTTAATGACTGGATGTAGTTTTCACATCTCTTGACTTATTGATTGTTCCTTGATTTGAACCTTGCAAAGGGTAAAGGTGTCTACTGAAATCTCAGATAACCTTACTCTACAAATTCAAACAGGCAAGTAGTTTAAGAACGATAGCTTCTTAATAAATGGAATGGAGTTGAAAATTGGGTGAGACGTAAAATGGGCATCTGACTCGAAACCACTACTTTCTCCATCGGGCAGGTTAGGTTAAAATTGGGGCTATTATGTGGGAAGGTCTTTTCTGTATATTAATTCTTTTGGTGCTATCTATTAACATTTACTATATGAAGTCTCTGATCAGTTTGTTCCTGCATATCGATAAATATTGACTTCAGAGCCTAAGCTGTCTAATCTGTCAAAAAATTGTGAGCAATTAACAGTATTCAGTGTCATTGTGGATGAAATTGAGCTGAAAATGAGAAAAGAGCAAAATAAATGGCCAGGGTTCCCTATTATCACTTGCCCTACATCTCGCATACAGCTGAAGTCTTGCACTACATGACTTCAGGAATCAGTGATTTATTAGGTAATTCAGTATTTGCCAGTATGTCTTGTGCTAATTAAATGCATCGCACTCCATTCAGAAATGTCACAATTGATTTGTCTTCTCTACACAGTGACTTTATTTCAATCTTCTGAAAAGATTTTGTGTGTTAGAGATAAGTTATCTTGGCACATTCATCTCCTGGACGCAGCTGTTGTGTGTGAGGACAGCTTACATTGAAACAATGGCTAACATTTCCTGTTGGATGCATTGGATAGTTGGAGACCATCACATTCAATTTGGATCAGGATGTACTGAACTGCCTGCATCTTTACCTGTTTACACAACCTTCTATCCTGATTCAAATTGTGAGTTAATTTACAAGTGTATGCTGTGTGTTTACAGCTAAACAAAACAAAAGGCATTCATTTGAGGTCCTTAAACCTGTCTGATGCAAACACTTCGAATTTAAATTCAGCATCTCCAGTGAAACTAAAACTGGAGTGATTAACTCAACACCTTTATCATTTACACTTTATTAGAAATCATTTAAAAACCACCAGAATTTGGGTTTTCATATATTAATAAAAATATTTTCATTTCTCTTCTTTTTTTGCTTTTTTAATCCCTTAAGGCGTCAGTCTCCGCATTGAGTGTCTAGCCATGACATGGGACCTGGGGAGTGTAGGCGAGAAGGGTGAATGGAATTACTACACACGGTTGTTACCAGTGCTTCTGTACATTCATGTGCTCGACGTGCTCTCCAAAATGGGGTTTTGGGGAGGGAATCCATGATTGGATACGACTACTCTACGCAGACATCCGTAGCGCAGTCCTAATCAACGGGTGGGAGTCGGAGAACTTTCCGACCAGATCTGGAGTCAGGCAGGGCTGTCCTCTCTCTGCGACCTTGTTCGTGTATTGTGTCGAGCCGTTTGCCGCATCCATCAGGAAGGACGCGGGTAACAGCGGGCTGATGATCGCAGGCAGCAGAGGCTCTCAGGTTAAGACCTCCCTGTACATGGACGACGTCACCATCTTTTGCTCCGATCAGCGGTCGGTCCACAGACTGATGGATATCTGCGACCAGTTCAAGCTGGTCAGTTCAAGGGGGCCAGAGTGAACCGCAGTAAGAGCGAGGCTATGTTCTTTGGCAGTTGGGAGATCTGATCCTTTGTCCCCTTCACCTTCATAGAGTCATAGAGTCATAGAGTTATACAGCACGGATAGAGGCCCTTCGGCCCATCGTGTCCGCGCCGGCCATCAGCCCTGTCTACTCTAATCCCATATTCAAGCATTTGGTCCGTAGCCTTGTATGCTATGGCATTTCAAGTGCTCATCCAAATGCTTCTTGAATGTTGTGAGGGTTCCTGCCTCCACAACCCTTTCAGGCAGTGAGTTCCAGACTCCAACCACCCTCTGGGTGAAAAAGTTCTTTCTCAAATCCCCTCTAAACCTCCCGCCTTTTACCTTGAATCTATGTCCCCTTGTTATAGAACCCTCAACGAAGGGAAAAAGCTCCTTAGTATCCATCCTATCTGTGCCCCTCATAATTTTGTACACCTCAATCATGTCACCCCTCAGCCTCCTCTGCTCCAAGGAAAACAAACCCAATCTTCCCAGTCTCTCTTCATAGCTGAAGCGCTCCAGCCCTGGTAACATCCTGGTGAATCTCCTCTGCACCCTCTCCAAAGCGATCACATCCTTCCTGTAGTGTGGCGACCAGAACTGCACACAGTACTCCAGCTGTGGCCTAACCAGTGTTTTATACAGCTCCATCATAACCTCCTTGCTCTTATATTCTATGCCTCGGCTAATAAAGGCAAGTATCCCATATGCCTTCTTTACCACCTTATCTACCTGTTCCGCCGCCTTCAGGGATCTGTGAACTTGCACACCAAGATCCCTCTGACCCTCTGTCTTGCCTAGGGTCCTCCCATTCATTGTGTATTCTCTTGCCTTGTTAGTCCCTCCAAAGTGCATCACCTCGCACTTTTCCGGGTTAAATTCCATTTGCCACTGTTCCGCCCATCTGACCAACCCATCTATATCGTCCTGCAGACTGAGGCTAGCCTCCTCGCTATTTACCACCCTACCAATTTTTGTATCATCAGCGAACTTACTGATCATACCTTTTACATTCATATCCAAGTCATTAATGTAGACCACAAACAGCAAGGGACCCAGCACCGATCCCTGTGGTACCCCACTGGCCACAGGCTTCCAGTCACAAAAACAACCTTCGACCATCACCCTCTGCCTTCTGCCACTAAGCCAGTTTTGTATCCAAAGTGCCAAGGCACCCTGGATTCCATGGGCTCGTACCTTCTTGACCAGTCTCCTGTGGGGGACTTTATCGAAGGCCTTACTGAAATCCATGTATACCACATCCACTGCGTTACCCTCATCCACACGCCTAGTCACCCCCTCAAAAAATTCAATCAAATTAGTCAGACATGATCTTCCCTTGACAAAGCCATGTTGACTATCCCTGATTAATCCTTGCTTCTCCAAGTGGAGACTAATTTTGTCTTTCAGAATTTTTTCCAATAATTTTCCTACCACTGATGTTAGGCTCACTGGCCTGTAGTTCCCCGATTTTTCCCTACTCCCCTTTGTGAATAATGGTATTACATTAGCGGTTCTCCAGTCCTCTGGCACATCCCCTGTGGCCAGAGAGGTTCTGAATATATGTGTCAGAGCCCCCGCAATCTCCTCCTTTGCCTCACACAGTAGCCTGGGATACATTTCGTCCGGGCCTGGGGATTTATCCATTTTTAGGCCTGCTAAAACCGCCAATACCTCCTCCCGCTCGATGTTAATATGTTCGAGTATATCACAGTCCCCCTGCCGTATTTCTATGTCTACATCGTCCTTCTCCATTGTGAAAACAGATGCAAAAAATTCATTTAGAACCCCTCCTACATCTGCCGGCTCCACACACAGATTGCCATTTTTGTCCCTAATGGGCCCTATTTTTTCCCTAGTCATCCTCTTACCCTTAATATACTTATAAAACATCTTAGGACTTTCCTTTATTTTGCTCGCCAGTGTTATTTCATGGCCCCTCCTTGATCTCCTAATTTCTTTTTGAAGTATCCCCCTGCACTTTTTGTACTCCTCTAGGGCTTCCTCCGTCTTTAGCCTTTTGTATCTGCCAAAAGCCCTCCTTTTTTTCCTAATCCATTCTCGTATATCCCCTGACATCCAAGGTTCCCTGGAGTTCTTGGAACCACCCTTGACCTTTACGGGAACATGTTGCCATTGTATGGTCTCAATCTCCCTTCTGAAAGACTCCCATTGCTCCGATGCGGATTTTCCTACAAGCAGCTGATCCCAGTCCATTTTGGCCAGATCCTGCCTTATCCTATTAAAATCGGCCTTCCCCCAATTTAGAACCTTTATTTCCGGCCCCTCCCTGTCCTTTTCCATGACCACCTTAAATCTCACCGAATTATGGTCACTGTCACCAAATTGCTCACCTACTAGCACTTCTTCCACTTGGCCGGCCACATTCCCTAGAATTAGGTCCAGTACCGCCCCCTCTCTTGTAGGACTTTCTACATGCTGGTTCAAAAAGCTCTCCTGGATGCACGTAAAGAATTTTGTACCCTCTAAGCCTTTTACACTCTGAGTATCCCAGTTAATATTGGGGAAGTTGAAATCCCCCACTATTATTACCCTATTATTTGCACAATTTTCTGAGATTTGCCGACATATCTGTTCCTCTATCTCCCCATGACTGTTTGGGGGCCTATAGTACACTCCCATCAAAGTGCTTGCCCCTTTTTTGTTTTTAAGCTCCACCCATATGGCCTCATTAGAGGAACCTGCTAATATATCATCCCTCCTTATGGCAGTAATTGATTCTTTAATTAATATTGCGACCCCCCCCTCCTCTTATACCTCCCCCTCTGTCTCGCCTGAAGATTCTGTACCCCGGAATATTGAGCTGCCAGTCTTACCCCTCCCTCAACCATGTCTCTGTGACAGCAACAATATCATACTCCCATGTGTTTATCAACACCTTCAGTTCATCCACCTTATTCGCAAGACTCCTTGCATTAAAATAGATGCCATCCAGCCTTGCCCTCACATATTTGCCCTGTCTTCCAAGCTGACTTGTTTTTTTCTCTATATTTGGTTGCACATCACCCCCTATTGTAGCTCCACTCTGTATCCCATCCCCCTGCCAAGTTAGTTTAAACCCCCCCCAACAGTGCTAGCAAACCTCCCCGCAAGGATATTTGTCCCGCTCTGGTTCAGGTGCAACCCGTCCGACTTGTACAAGTCCCACCTTCCCCAGAAGCAGGCCCAGTGATCCAGGAAACTGAAACCCTCCCTCCTGCACCAACTCTTTAGCCACGCATTCATCTGTTCTATCCTCCTATTTCTATACTCACTAGCCCGTGGCACTGGGAGTAATCCAGAGATTACAACCTTTGAGGTCCTGCTCTTTAATCTGCTCCCTAAATTCTTGATGCAGGACCTCATCTCCCTTTCTACCTATGTCGTTGGTCCCAATGTGGACCACGACCTCTGCCTGCTCACCCTCCCCGTTGAGAATGCCCTGTAGCCGCTCAGTGACATCCATGACCCTGGCACCAGGGAGGCAACAAACCATCCTGGAGTCACGTTTACGGCCACAGAAACGCCTGTCTGTTCCCCTGAAGGTGCTGGGGATCTGGTTCGGGGGGGTCACCGGTCTGCACCAAGAACTGGGAGGAGTGGGTTGTCAAGGCCAAATAGAAGCTTGAAATGTTGGCGGTGGTGGGGGGGGGGGCACTCCCTCTCCATGGCCGTTAGGAACCTGGTGATAAGGTGTGAGGTGCTCGCGGTGTTGATCAACATGGCCCACGTCTGGCCCATTCCCCACCACTCAGTTGTCACAGTCACCTGCGCAATCTTCCACAGGGACACTATGTGTAAGCCCCCAGACAAAAGGGGGAAGGGCATCCCCTAAAGCCACCCTGATCCTGATGGCCACCTTTTTGTGTGTGGCTGCTTCAGGATGTGTGTAATGCAAACACCAGGGCCTAAATTTTAACCCCACGAATGGGTGGGTTGGGTGCAGGTGGGAAGGTAAAAATTGTAAAAAACTAAAATCCAACCCCAACTTGCCTCCAGCTACCGGTTTTCACGGAGACGGGTCAAAGGGCGGGTGACCAATCCGCTCTTAGGAGGCGGGTCAGTCACTGAAAGCTTTAAAGGAGGCAGCGGGCCTCCATTTTGAGAGCTTTTTTATTTTTACATACTGGGGTCCAGGATTCGCAGGTTTTTGACTTCACGCCACGTAAGAGGAGGTGATAAGGCCCGGCTCAGCAGGTAAGTGCTTTATTGCTTGTGGGCCCGGAGAAGCAGGAGTTCATCCCCCAGGCCAGACAAGACAACCTACAGCGATCCACACACGCGGTCAGCCGACCACGCCCCCTCATCACCGAACCCCCCCCCACAAAATCTCCGATCCCCCCATAATCTCCGACCCCCTCCCTACGATCTTCAGACCCCCACGATTTCCAACCCCCCCCATGATTTTTGACCCCCCGGTGACCCCCCCAACCCCGATGACTGACCCCTACTGATGACCGACCCCCCCGATAACAACTCTCGATAAACGATCCCCCCGATGACCGACTCCCCGATGACTCTCCCTGATGACTCCCCACCGATGACCAACCCCCCAATGACTCCACCGGATGACCGACCCCCTCCCCCCCCCCCCCGTTGACTCCCCCCAATGACCGACTCCCCGATAACTCTCACCTCCCCTATGACACCCCCTCAATGACCGACCCCCCCAATGATCCCTGACCCCGAACCCCCCACCTCAATCTAAGACTTACCTGTTGGCATCCACTTCCTGGCTATTTTCCTGTCTGACTGAAGGCCAGCCTGTCAATCAGGCTGGCCTGTCCGACAGGAAACCGACAAAAAAAAGATGCTCTTACATCAAAATCATAAGGACGTTTGGGAAACCCGAACTTCTGGGTTTCCTATCAGGAAACCCCCCCTCCCCGCCCTCTTCCCGGCTCCAGGTTAAAATTTACCCCCAGGTGTCACTACGTGCTGAGTTTCTACCTGTCCACCCACACTGAGAAGGTTGCGTCTGGCCACGCTGGCCAAGCAGATGCAGGACGTCCCATCCAGCTGGATTGTACCCCACCACCTGACATTCTGGGGATCCTACAGGGGAAGGAGACGGTGGATCCATCGGGCAGTTTCCCGACCAGACAGTTGAAACCATTTAGCAGAACGTCTCGTCGCCAGAACTGACCAACAGGCACCAGGATGTAGCATGGATGGTGGTGAGAAAGGCCCTTCCAGTGCTGTCTTTCCTGCATGCACGGCATCTCAGCGCCACTATGAGCTGCCCTCGAGGCTACAGTGGGGACAAGACCATCGTCCATCTCCTGGTGGACTGCCCCTTCGCGCAGAAGGTGTGGAGAAAGATGCGTTGGTATCTGTCCTGGTTCATCCCCATTGAGATTGGTAACACAGGAATCTCTGCTCTATGGGCTATTCCCCAGGGTGCACACTGAGACAGATATCAACTGCTGCTGGAAGACCATCAACTCGATGAAGGAGGCCCTTTGAAGCCTGCTGGTCCTCCAGCTGAAGAAGCTGTCCATGACCAAGTGTTGCCAACTGGCACACTCCAAAGTCCAGGAGTATGTGCTACGTGATGCACTGAAGGGAGGTACGGCCTGCGCAAAGGCTCAATGAAGAAAGGCCACCATGTAAGGCCATCCCACCATTGTATTGTACACCATGTATTATAGGATATGTACTGTGTTTTGAATTGCAATATTGGGAACGTATTTTGTACGATCCGTATTGTATTGTTTTTGAATTGTATTGATTTGGAATTGTGATATTTACATTGAACTGTGTGTATCCTTAAATTTTCTGAAATAAAGTATATTTTGAAATTTTAAAAAACATTCATGTGATCGATGGTTCACTAACTGCAGAGAAAGGCAAAGAACTTTGCTGTCCCTTAGCTAAGACACCTCAGCTAGCATGTTGGACAAGAATCATTAAAATATTGTGTGGTTAGTTTTTTTTTCATCCGGCCCTTTCTATATCAGTTCCAGCTAATGTTGAAAACCAGCGATGTATCCAACAGAAAGCAACAGGGCTGTTGGAGAACAGAAATATTATAGCAACGCCAAGATACCTGCCACTGGCTGCTTTTCTTAGACAATCTGTTTGGAATAAACTGTGGAAAAGACTTCGCCAGCAGATTATTAAGGTCTTTCTCACAAATAGGATTGGTATCTCTACCCTCTAAAGCTAAAATATATTTTTCTAAAAATGTGATTTGTGCAGGACTGTATAACAGTTCACATCTAATTAACATTATACATGCCTCTGTTAATGTGTTCATCCCTTGGATCCTGTTGTTTTTTAAATGGGTGCAACTGCAGTCTTGTTCACTGTGTAAGATCGTCTTACCACAAGTGTCAGTGAGACGTTATGAGATTTATTTTCTTGTTTTTTTCACTGGAAGTATGTAAAATGACCACAAATGTTATGCAAATGTTCTGGTTAATCGAGCCTAATTTGGAGACTTGGGGTCCTATTTTCTCAGTCATTTTCTTCTAACTTTGTGCCAATTGGAAAGTTGCTGGTAATGTCTAATTAGGTGTATTAATGCCAAAAAAAAGGTTCTAAATGGTGAACTCAACAATATATTTCTACCAGCGGACTGAAATATCAGTTGAGCTAATTATTAGAAAGTGGATTCAATCAACTTAAGCAATGCATTGTCAGCTATTATAATAGACCAATGATGTATGTATAACAAGCCACATTTAGATTAAGGTTTATTTCCAACACTGCAGTAAACTGTGGACAAAATGGTGGATACATTACTGTTTATAGGACGAATAAACCTGTCAGGGAAGGAAGGAAAAGGAGAAGAAAGGGTGATGCACAAACAAAGGTGAAGAGAACTAGGACCCAGTGTTGCCCTTGGCAAGAGTTGACAAACTCCAAATCAATTGCCTGTATGTGGTCGTGAAGGAATAGTGCCTCAGGAGACTCAGGCTCCAGAGGTAATGACTGATGTTGCAATCATATTACAGAACCACTTCCTGTACAGAAGATATTGGACATTAATACTATCAGGTATATAGTTGTCACAAGACAATGGCAGCGAAGGAGCTTCAGTGCCTTTAAAATGGCAGGCACGACTGTTTCACCCATTTAGCCCAAAGAATATGGCTGTCTCTGACTTTGGTGCTAATCTGCTTTATGTTTATGCTATCATTGAGCATTGAGGGCAGCAGTATAGTTGGAAGTGCAGGCCAGAACCTTATCTTTTGGAGGTATTCATTGCTACTTTGTTCAATTGTTGTTGATTTTTGGGTTGCAATCACTGGCAAAGCAGCAAGCTAAATGTAGCTTGAGATGTGTCAATTAATTACATCTGATTTCTAGAGCTCCTTAGTGACTCTGATTGTTCACCTGCGACTGTGAATTTGATAGCAACCATACATTTTCTTGCTGTAAAATTATTTGAGGCACCAAGGGGCCTTTTTCAGAGAATCATGTCCACTCTCACTCAACCAGTGACTGAAGTACTGTTCTGGACGGCTGGCAGATTCATCCATTTTTCCAGGCATCCAGAGAGATAGATGGGCAGACAGCAAAAGTTTTATGCTGTTTCTGGCTTTTGGGAGTCCCGGATGTACTCAAATGGACCAACATGGAGATACAGCTGCTATTAATCAATCAGCAGAATGTGTCAACTGCAAAGGCTTCTATTCCCTCATTGTGTAGGTGGTCTGCAACGCTGAACAAATAATCCTCATCACGGATACCAAGTTCCCTATGGTCAACACACAACTCGTTCGTCATGAATGAGTCATCCAATCTCAAGTTATCTGAGCAGGATGATGGTTTTTGGGGGACCGTGGGCATACCTTTAGATCATAGCTAATGGTACCATTAAACAGGATCAGTATGGGTATAAGTTGTGGCAAGAACTTTTTGAAAATATCGATTAACTCAAACTACTTAACTGTCATCGCAGGAGCAGAGGATATTGCACAAAATTGACAAGCCTCATTTCAGACTAGAGTTTAGTAGACATTTTGATCAAGTTCTAGGTATCTTTAATAGACTCCATGTAAAATAATTACTGCTATGTCAATCAACTCCTTTAAAAGGATACTGGACTCACAAAGGTTATTACTAATTGTATATATAAAACAATTGGAGTCACTAAGGAGCTCTAGAAATCAGATATTATTAATTGACACATCTCAAGCTGCATTTAGCTTGCTGCTTTACCATTGATTGCAAACCCAAAAATCAACAACAAGTGAACAAAGTAGCACTTAATACATCCAAAAGAAGAGGTTCTGGCCCGCAATTCCAACTATACTGCTGCCCTCAATGGCAGCATAAACATAGGGCAGATTAGCAGCAAAGGCAGAGACAGCCATATTCTTTGGGCTAAGTGGGTGAAACAGTTATGCCAGACATTTTTAAGGCAATGAAGCTCTTTCACTGTCATTGGCTTGTACTGTTACCTCTGGAGTCCCCCAAGAGTCTATACTTGGCCCATTCCTATTTCTCATCTACATGTTGCCCCTCGGTGACATCATCTGAAAACACAACGTCAGGTTCCACATGTACGCTGTTGACACCCAGCTCTACCTCACCACCACCTCTCGACCCCTCCACTGTTACTGTTATGTCGCTTGTCCAACATCCAGTACTGGATAAGCAGAAATTTCCTCCAACTAAATATTGGGAAGGCTGAAGCCACTGTCTTCGACCACAAACCCTGTTCCCTAGCCACTGACTTCACCCCTCTCCCCGACCACTGTCTGAGGCTGAACCAGACCGTTCACAACCTGGTGTCCTATTTGAAACTGAGATGAGTCTCTGACCACATATCCACTCCATCACCAAGACCGCCGACATCCACTTCCGTAACATCACCTGTCTCCGTCCCTGCCTCAGCTCATCTGCTGCTGAAATCCACATCCATGCCTTTGTTACCTCTAGACTTGACTATTCCAATGCTCTCCTGGCCAGCCTCCCACCTTCCACCCTCCATAAACTTGAGCTCATCCAAAACTCTGCTGCCCATATCCTAACTCGCACCAAGTCCCGTTCACCCATCACCCCTGTGCTCACTGAACTATACTGGCTCCAAGTCTGGCAACACCTTAATTTAAACATTTTCATCCTCTTTTCCAAATCCCCCCGTGCCCTCGCTCCTCCATATTTCTGTAACCTCCTTCAGCCCTACAACCGAGATCTCTATGCTCCTCCAATTCTGGCCTCTTGCGTATCTCCAATTTTAATCGCTCCACCGTTGATGGCCATGCCTTCAGCTGCCTAGGCCCTAAGCTCCAGAATTCTCTCCCTAAACCTCTCCGCCTCTCTACCTCTCCTCCTTTATGACGCTCCTTAAAACCTACCTCTTTGACCAAGCTTTTGGTCGCCTGTCCTAATATCTCCTTATGTGGCTCGGTGTCAAATTTTGTTTGATAACGCTCCTGTGAAGTGCTTTGGGACATTTTACTCTGTTAAAGGCACTATATAAATGCAAGTTGTTGTTCTTGTTATAAGTATAAGTGTTAGTATCAAACACTCAATGGAACAATATTGTTGCAGTTCTGTTGATGCCATGAAAATACCATTTGTGAAATGCTATCGATGAGGTGTATATAATGTAGATTATAATATTAGATTACTATCCTGGATTTACTAGATTACCTTTGTTTTGTATCTGGAGAATGCTGCACATTGGATTGAGTAATGTTTTCTTCTTTCATACTTTCCTATGTTTATATATTAAAACTAGTATATCTCTCATAGGTAATCCACGACCTGGACTGTAGTTTCTGATTGTTTACTGGCAGTCTTGTGACAGCAGTTCACCTATAATTGTAATGCAGCAAATGTACTGAAGCAATATATTACATGACTGACACAGATATAAATATTACATGCCTTACTGGCACTGAAATATACAAATGCAAGTAACTGTTCTTCTCATTCCAAAACATCTTAATCTCATTATAAAATATTTTTGCTCTACCTTCCATGGAGGGTAAGCAATACGATTCAGGTACCTTATTTATTTGCTTATTCTTCTTTCCTCCCTCTCCAAAACTTTCCCTCTTTTTTTCTATTATATGCATGATTACCAAATGTATATTTTTTCTTCTTACTTCCTATGATGGATCTGTAGCTCTTCCTGAAATTGCTATTACTGTAATACTTCCCACTATTGAGTCTCCAATGACCAACACCTTGACTCGATCATCATTCTCCACGGTCTGGTCCTGGCTGACTGACTGATTCAGGCCACAATGTCCAAGCTCAGCTTCAAAGTGCCTCATAAACATCCCCCTCCGATCTCAGGCCAAATATTTATTCCCCTCAGTGACTCAAAAAAAATCTCAGTTCATTTTTTATGTTTTATTCTTGTCATTTGCACCTCACTGTTGTTGTTTGTAAATTGTCTGGCTGGTTGTCATGTGAAATTTACAGTACCCAAGGCCGAAGTAAAATAGAGAGGTAAGCTTTTGCAGAGGTTTTTATATAGATTGTGTGAATTTTAAAAATGTGTTATTTTTAGTTCTTTACACTGACTGGAATGAAAGAAGAAAATGGTGGCCAAAAGCTGAGTGAATTAATGATACGAATGATTTGAATAGTTAATTTTGAGATAGTTGTTGGTTTCAGATTGCTTGGTTTGAAAACAGATGAGTAATTTGATTGGGTAGTTTGTAGCGCTTGCTCATTGCTAATTGGAGAAACTCTTACCTGTCCAGTGAATGCATCTGACTTTTGATTGCTTTGGATTTAGTCAATGGGATATTTGAACCAATCAGCATAGTTAACTTAGAGAGTGGTTATTCAAGCCAATCACGATTTTTTACCTTACAGATATGTAACACATTTGAGCTGTGATGCCTTTGAAGTGCTACACTATGACTTCAAGGGTTAAGTTACGAGGAGAGATTACACAAATTGGGGTTGTATTCTCTAGAGTTTAGAAGGTTAAGGGGTGATCTGATCGAAGTTTATAAGATATTAAGGGGAACAGATAGGGTGGATAGAGAGAAAGTATTTCTGCTGGTTGGGGATTTTAGGAGTAGGGGGCACAGTCTAAAAATTAGAGCCAGGCCTTTCAGGAGCGAGATTAGAAAACATTTCTACACACAAAGGGTGGTAGAAGTTTGGAACTCTCTTCTGCAAACGGCAATTGATACCAGCTCAATTGCTAAATTTAAATCTGAGATAGATAGCTTTTTGGCAACCAAGGGTATTAAGGGATATGCGCCAAAGGCGGGTATATGGAGTTAGATCACAGATCAGCCATGATCTTATCAAATGGCGGAGCAGGCACGAGGGGCTGAATGGCCTACTCTTGTTCCTATGTTCCTATGAGATGTGATGCTACAGATGCATGCTAGGTACAAGTGCCTTGAATTTCTGTGGAGGTTCTACCAACCTACTGCTGTAACTTCGGCAGAAGATCGGTGGAACCGCCCGAGAAATGGTGCAAATGACTGTTCATGAGTTCTTCAGGGTTTCTGCTTCAATCTGCCACAGGAGTTCGGGACAGCTCTGTGGAAATTCTGCCCAAAGACTTTTAATTATATGGATATAATCAGTAAATCTTGAGTAATTACATTTTCTTTAAGTCACTCATGCCACTGTATACTTTCCTTTTCAAAACTCATCTCCGTTTCTAGTTATCAAACACACGCAACCTTCAAACACCTCCACCAGCATCAGTTCTCTCCCATCCCCATCCCATCCACAACATTTCAGTCAGAAACAAACATCTATAAATTACTCAGCATAACTTATGATACACAAACTGACAAATACCCAGGAGAGAAGGACTTCCAGCCAATTCCTCAGATGATATTCATAAACTGCTCAGGTTTCATTCTCTTCATTTATAATGTCATTTCAACTACTTCAATAGAATTACCATCCTGCAACCTATTTCCCAGATTTTATTCCCGGATTATGTCTATATCACCTTCCTTCTCATCTTCTTATTGATTCAACTTTGTAAAATGTGCGCCAGTCCGATTTGAGTTGATGCTTAGTACTAAGAATTTCAGCAAAAAACAGCAAGCTTTTGTTTTTTGATTCAATTAAGATAGACGAATTCAAAGCCATAGCTTTTAACCATGTGTATTTACTTAAAACGAAAAAATCAGCATTTGATAAGTATTTTTGAAAATGAAAATAAATGTGGCAAAAGTTAGTTTATTTTATGAACTAAATGTAAAGCATGTGGTTCTCAATTAAAACCTTACACATGATGACAGCATTTCACCAGTTCACTGTAGATATCATTATTCAGTGAGTTTCTGTTCCATGATTCCAGATTTACGTCTTAAAAGAAGGGGTAATTCCATAATCCTGCATTCCGGGGGGAGGAAGCTATGCTAACAGGAAGCACGAGTCAGAGATAGGGCTACAGCATCATAGGCTGCATCTTAGTTTCACGCAACCTATGAGTGTGGCTCCCTGTTTGGAGCACAGATCACAGAATCAATCTTAGACTTTCTATTTATTGGTGTGTTTAGCTGCACCACTGCATCATCAGGTCTCATATGTAAATCTCACTATAGATATGTCCCATATTGTTATTGTGATGCAGAGCTGCCTCCAGATCTATCTCTAAGTTTAGAACCAGTGGAGCCAAGAGTCTATAGTCCTTCCGATTCATTCCCGAGTGTGCTGGAAGAGGCACAAATTAGGTCAGGGCCCGGTTATGCTAGGTCCTTGCCTTCCCTGGGAGTTTTCTGGGAGCTTCCACCTATCCCAAACAAGGCCATCTACATAGGAGAGAACAGGGACTCCCTACATCAGGAATTCCTGGATCTCTAGCCCCCAATGGGACCTGACATCATCTGGTCAGACCAAGTGGTTATACCAGCCATAGGGCAAATACGAGCCTGGGACATCTGGAACCGAATTGTGTTCCAAAAAAAAAATTCCCCCTGGGAAATTGGAGTGAAGAATTTGTATCCTGCTACTCAGTTTTCCAGCATTTTCCCATTTCTAGGGGATCGGAGGGATCATTATCTGTGACTGATTTAGAAGATTTTTAATAACTACTACGTTAATTGAAGACAGTTAACACTGTCATTAGCATGCTATTTCTCTGTGATTTTTGCAGCATGATTTCATACACAACAAATTAATTGTAGTGTCACTAAATTATCCTCCATTCAACCTTAACAATTATTAGTGACTCGCATGGCCTTTGCTAAGAGTGTGGTTTCCAGTACACAACTGATGAAGTGCAGGAAATTGCACTTAAGATCAAATATAATGTATGATATTAGTAACAACTGGATTAATGCATTTGTATAAAGTTCCTTTTTCTGCTATTTTAATGATGGTGTTGACGTGCTGAAATAAATAGATTAATTCCTTTGTTGAATTAGGAATGTGTTGATTTGTTTGCCCTACAGAATCGGTTTATACCCCTGAGGGGCAAGAACTCTACTTGCCAAAAAAAAAGCCATGGACAACTAAACAGGTAAGGGACAGTATAAGACATAAGGAAAGGGCATACAAAAAGGCAAAAAATGGCACAGATCCTGGTGAATGGGAAAGATACAAAGATCAACAAGGGGTCACAAAACAGATAGTAAGAGCGACAAAAAGAAAGTATGAAAAGAAACTCGCAAGGGATATCAAAACCAATATGAAGAACTTTTATAGTAATATTAGGAAAAAGAGGGTGGTCAGGAGCAGTGTTGGCCCCTTAAAAACTGAAAGTGGGGATATTGTCATTGACAATGGGGAAATGGCGGACATGTTGAACAATTACTTTGCATCAGTATTTACAGTAGAAAAAGAGGATAGCATGCCGGAAATCCCAAGAAAACTAATATTGAATCGGGGACAGGGACTCGATAAAATTAACATAAGTAAAGCAGCAGTAATGAAGAAAATAATAGCACTAAAGAGTGACAAATCCCCAGGACCAGATGGTTTCCATCCCAGGGTTTTAAAGGAAGTAGGTGAGCACATTGCGGATGCCCTAACTATAATCTTTCAAAGTTCTCTAGATTCAGGAACTGTCCCTCTAGATTGGAAAATTGCACATGTCACTCCGCTTTTTAAGAAAGGAGAGAGAAGGAAACCGGGGGATTATAGACCAGTTAGCCTAACATCTGTTGTGGGGAAAATGCTGGAGTCTATAATTAAGGATAGGGTGACTGAACACCTCGAGATTTTTCAGTTAATCAGAGAGAGCCAGCATGGATTTGTGAAAGGTAGGTCGTGCCTGACAAACCTGATTGAATTTTTTGAAGAGGTGACTAAAGTAGTGGACAGGGGAATGTCAATGGATGTTATTTATATGGACTTCCAGACGGCATTTGATAAGGTCCCACATAAGAAACTGTTAGCTAAGATAGAAGCCCATGGAATCGAGGGAAAAGTACGGACTTGGTTAGGAAGTTGGCTGAGCGAAAGGCGTCAGAGAGTAGGGATAATGGGAAGGTACTCACATTAGCAGGATGTGACTAGTGGAGTCCTGCAGGGATCTGTCTTGGGGCCTCAATTATTCACAATATTTATTAACGACTTAGATGAAGGCATAGAAAGTCTCATATCTAAGTTTGCCGATGACACAAAGATTGGTGGCATTGTAAGCAGTGTAGATGAAAACATAAAATTCCAAAGCGATATTGATAGATTAGGTGAATGGGCAAAACTTTGGCAAATGGAATTCAATGTAGACAAATATGAGGTCATCCACTTTGGATCAAAAAAGGATACAGGGTACTTTCTAAATGGTAAAAAGTTAAAAACAGTGGATGTCCAAAGGGACTTAGGGGTTCAGGTATTCAGATCATTGAAGTGTCATGAACAGGTGCAGAAAATAATCAAGAAGGCTAATGGAATGCTGGCCTTTATATCTGGAGGACTAGAGTACAAGGGGGCAGAAGTTATGCTGCAGCTATACAAAACCCTGGTTAGACCGCACCTGGAGTACTGTGAACAGTTCTGGGCACCGCACCTTCGGAAGGACATATTGGCCTTGGAGGGAGTGCAGCGTAGGTTTACTAGAATGATACCCGGACTTCAAGGGTTAAGTTACGAGGAGAGATTACACAAATTGGGGTTGTATTCTCTAGAGTTTCGAAGGTTAAGGGGTGATCTGATCGAAGTTTATAAGATATTAAGGGGAACAGATAGGGTGGATAGAGAGAAACTATTTCCGCTGGTTGGGGATTTTTGGAGTAGGGGGCACAGTCTAAAAATTAGAGCCAGACCTTTCAGGAGCAAGATTAGAAAACATTTCTACACACAAAGGGTGGTAAAAGTTTGGAACTCTCTTCCACGAACGGCGATTGATACTAGCTCAATTGCTAAATTTAAATCTGAGATAGATAGCTTTTTGGCAACCAAGGGTATTAAGGGATATGGGCCAAAGGCAGGTATATGGAGTTAGATCACAGATCAGCCATGATCTTATCAAATGGCGGAGCAGGCACAAGGGGCTGAATGGCCTACTCCTGTTCCTATGTTCCTATAACCCTTAGAGCCACCTGAGGAGGAAGAAGTGGAGGCATGAGAACAGGAAGATCAGTAGGAAGCCAAGGATGAAAAGGAAGAGCAAGGGACACCAATCCTGCCAGCTGCTAAAGCTGTAAGGTAGCAAATCATTGACAAATGCTTCAGTTGAATCTAAACCCCTCCCACCCACCCCACCACTCGCACCATCAATCCTACCATCACACTCAGTCCTTACATCCTCCTGATGGATTTCCTCAAATTCTACACACACATAGCTATTGGAATGACATCACTAATCATGGTCAAAACAACACCAGTGCACGGAAACTGTGCACAACAGCAAACTGGTTCAGAACGATGCTTTAGAGAATTGTAAACAAACAAGTTTAGAAACTAAAAACGACCCTAGTGCAAACCTCTAGTGCTTGTCTTAATCTGATGCTCCTATAAGGTGCTACCCCAGTGGCTACAGCATGGGAGGTGGAAGCTTGCTGATAATCACCGATGGCACCTTGAGGAGCTCTGTCCTTAAAGGGCCCAGCTGCAAGTTGCAGCATTTTGGTGGTGGCTTGAGCAGTCTGGCCCAGCTGGCTGTCTTGCACCAACACAGGCACAGGTTGAGAGGCTGGCAGGGGAGCAGGAATGCTGTCATCCTGAGAGAGAACAGTACGCGCCTCTCCCATGGCTCCACTGTGGTTGCACCTCAGCACTCCCACTGCTCTGCTCAAGAACAGAGTGCAGGAGTGATGTGACACTTTGGAAGCCCCGTTCCACGCACTCCTTCATGCTTTCAAATGTGGCCTTGCCAGAATCATGTCTTGAATCTGGTCTATTTAGCCTACTTGGATGTACAACCATTAATACTATAATTATACTGTCATTATAAATGTCAAGACTACTAATAATTATAAGACATCTTTTATTTTGACATGAGCCTATGTGGGATGCTGAATACTTCCACATCGGCTGAATAATGTAGGTTTCTATGCATGTTGCAAACATTTATTTAAAATACATTTTTTTTTTATTCGTTCACGGGATGTGGGCGTCGCTGGCAAGGCCAGCATTTATTGCCCATCCATAATTGCCCTTGAGAAGGTGGTGGTGAGCCGCCTTCTTGAACCGCTGCAGTCCGTGTGGTGACGGTTCTCCCACAGTGCTGTTAGGAAGGGAGTTCCAGGATTTTGACCCAGCGACAATGAAGGAACGGCGATATATTTCCAAGTCGGGATGGTGTGTGACTTGGAGGGGAACGTGCAGGTGGTGTTGTTCCCATGTGCCTGCTGCTCTTGTCCTTCTAGGTGGTAGAGGTCGCGGGTTTGGGAGGTGCTGTCGAAGAAGCCTTGGCGAGTTGCTGCAGTGCATCCTGTGGATAGTGCACACTGCAGCCACGGTGCGCCGGTGGTGAAGGGAGTGAATGTTCAGGGTGGTGGATGGGGTGCCAATCAAGCGGGCTGCTTTATCTTGGATGGTGTCGAGCTTCTTGAGTGTTGTTGGAGCTGCACTCATCCAGGCAAGTGGAGAGTATTCCATCACACTCCTGACTTGTGCCTTGTAGATGGTGGAAAGGCTTTGGGGAGTCAGGAGGTGAGTCACTCGCCGCAGAATACCCAGCCTCTGACCTGCTCTCGTAGCCACGGTATTTATATGGCTGGTCCAGTTAAGTTTCTGGTCAATGGTGACCCCCAGGATGTTGATGGTGGGGGATTCGGCGATGGTAATGCCATTGAATGTCAGGGGGAGGTGATTAGACTCTCTCTTGTTGGAGATGGTCATTGCCTGGCACTTATCTGGCGCGAATGTTACTTGCCACTTGTGAGCCCAAGCCTGGATGTTATCCAGGTCTTGCTGCATGCGGGCTGGGACTGCTTCATTATTTGAGGGGTTGCGAATGGAACTGAACACTGTGCAGTCATCAGCGAACATCCCCATTTCTGACCTTATGATGGAGGGAAGGTCATTGATGAAGCAGCTGAAGATGGTTGGGCCTAGGACACTGCCCTGAGGAACTCCTGCAGCAATGTCCTGGGGCTGAGATGATTGGCCTCCAACAACAACTACCATCTTCCTTTGTGCTAGGTATGACTCCAGCCACTGGAGAGTTTTTCCCCTGATTCCCATTGACTTCAATTTTACTAGGGCTCCTTGGTGCCACACTCGGTCAAATGCTGCCTTGATGTCAAGGGCAGTCACTCTCACCTCACCTCTGGAATTCAGCTCTTTTGTCCATGTTTGGACCAAGGCTGTAATGAGGTCTGAAGCCGAGTGGTCCTGGCGGAACCGAAACTGAGCATCGGTGAGCAGGTTATTGGTGAGTAAGTGCCGCTTGATAGCACTGTCGACGACACCTTCCATCACTTTGCTGATGATTGAGAGTAGACTGATGGGGCGGTAGTTGGCCGGATTGGATTTGTCCTGCTTTTTGTGGACAGGACATACCTGGGCAATTTTCCACATTGTCGGGTAGATGCCAGTGTTGTAGCTGTACTGCAACAGCTTGGCTAGAGGCGCAGCTAGTTCTGGAGCACAAGTCTTCAGCACTACAGCTGGGATGTTGTCGGGGCCCATAGCCTTTGCTGTATCCAGTGCACTCAGCCATTTCTTGATATCACGTGGAGTGAATCGAATTGGCCGAAGACTGGCTTCCATGATGGTGGGGATATCGGGAGGAGGCTGAGATGGATCATCCACTCGGCACTTCTGGCTGAAGATGGTTGCAAATGCTTCAGCCTTGTCTTTTGCACTCACGTGCTGGACTCCGCCATCATTGAGGATGGGGATGTTTGCAGAGCCTCCTCCTACCGTTAGTTGTTTAATTGTCCACCACCATTCACGACTGGATGTGGCAGGACTGCAGAGCTTTGATCTGATCCGTTGGTTGTGGAATCGCTTAGCTCTGTCTATAGCATGTTGCTTCCGCTGTTTAGCATGCATGTAATCCTGAGTTGTAGCTTCACCAGGTTGGCACCTCATTTTTAGGTACGCCTGGTGCTGCTCCTGGCATGCTCTTCTACACTCCTCATTGAACCAGGGTTGATCCCCTGGCTTGTTGGTAATGGTAGAGTGAGGAATATGCCGGGCCATGAGGTTACAGATTGTGCTGGAATACAATTCTGCTGCTGCTGATGGCCCACAGCGCCTCATGGATGCCCAGTTTTGAGCTGCTAGATCCATTCTGAATCTATCCCATTTAGCACGGTGGTAGTGCCACACAACACGTTGGATGGTGTCCTCAGTGCGAAGACAGGACTTCATCTCCACGAGGACTGTGCGGTGGTCACTCCTACCAATACTGTCATGGACAGATGCATTTGCGACAGGTAGATTGGTGAGGACGAGGTCAAGTAAGTTTTTCCCTCGTGTTGGTTCGCTCACCACCTGCCGCAGGCCCAGTCTAGCAGCTATGTCCTTCAGGACTCGGCCAGCTCGGTCAGTAGTGGTGCTGCCGAGCCACTTTTGGTGATGGACATTGAAGTCCCCCACCCAGAGTACATTTTGTGCCCTTGCTACCCTCAGTGCTTCCTCCAAGTGGTGCTCAACATGGAGGAGGACTGATTCATCAGCTGAGGGAGGACAGTAGGTGATAATCAGCAGGAGGTTTCCTTGCCCATGTTTGACCTGATGCCATGAGATTTCATGGGGTCCAGAGTCAATGTTGAGGACTCCCAGGGCCAATTTAAACATTCTGTAACTCTACATCATTTGATTAATTAGGAATTTACATAAATTCATACTTTGGGCTTCATTTTTGGAGGTTTCAAAGTTGAGGTCCTCCAAAACAATATTTGAAGCTGTTGTGAATTTTGAGGCTTTTGTAGAGAAGTGGAAATGATGATAGTTCTTGCCCAAGATTAATATAGGAAGCATTGGAAAGAATATATGCAATATAGGCTTCTAGACTCTGCAGTTCTAGTAGAGTGGTTTAACCCACCACTAGTCTATTTATCCTTCTACTCAGTACATTGGCAGGGATCAGATAGATGGATCACCACCACAGGATTGCAAACTGTCCTTCCCTCAGACTACCAAAGATCACTGGCCATTAAATTGCCAGGGATTAGATGAAAGCACAAGATCTCAGTCCTCGAGCCCACTGGGAATCAGATAGATACACCACTGTCGCAAAATCACAGGACACCTCCTAAGTAGACTAATAATAATCAGGTAGACACATCATCACCCCAGGAACATATACCACTCTCCCACCAAACCAAACAAAATTACAATTTTTAAAATAAGATCAGTTCCTTCCTTTGTCATTGCAGCTTCAGCTACTCACAGCAGCATTTGCTTGGTACTACTGTTAAGGTGATTACAATGGCCCCAAAAAATACCCGTATTTACCTGCAGATTCAGGATGCATATGGGGTGGGTGAGAACCTTTGGTGGCTGAAGTTGAAGCTCATGCCAGGGATTTCCTATGTGGGCAAGGGTAGCTGGTTGTTGTGTCCATCCACTTGCAGCCAGATGGAGGCAGGACCAGCATCACCAGCTAGAATTCTCGCTAGTCCCATCTCCTCTGCCCACAACATACTATATACATGCAAGATTTAAGCATACAGCACATTTTTGTAGTGAAAATGGAGCCCACAAGAGTTAGTTTCATGCCCTGGAACATTCAGGAGGAGACTTTTTGTCAGAAGGTCAATGACCTTCCTGCAAAGGGGTCACTTTTTTCTTTTTGCTTAATTTTTTCAGCCAGACCTGCCAGCTTTGCCTACAAGTGGCTGGCTAGCCCCACATTTCGATGAGCCACCCACCCCGCAGTGCCAATATTGGTGTGGGCACCCACAACAGTTTGAAAATTGACTGACTCCAGAAAACCCAATAGGTTCAGGCTTATATGTCACTGGCGGGAAAAAATCTCACTCCACCATAGGTACGATGGAGAACCGAGATTTAGGGTTTTGGGGCTGATTTTTCTGATGCCCATGTTGGGGAGTACAACATGTGGACAACAAACTAGGAGTGCACTTCATCTAAGGTCTAAGAGTAGCATGGCAGAAGTGCACTGTGCCAAAGGTCAGAGAGTAACACCCTGCTTTCTTGTCGGGGCTTATTCATTCTTGAGATTTGGACGTCACTGGCAAGGCCGGCATTTATTGCCCATCCCTATTTGCCCTTGAGAAGGTGGTGGTGAGCCGTCGCCTTGAACCACTACAGTCCGTGTGGTGAAGATTCTCCCACAATGCTATTGGGTAGGTAATTCCAGGATTTTGATCCAGTGACGATAAAGGCACTGCGATATTTATCCAAGTCGGGATGGTGCGTGACATGGAAAAAAACTTGGAGGTGATAATGTTGCCATGTACCTGCTGCCTTTGTCCTTCTTGATGGTGGAGGTCGTGGGTTTGGGAGATGCTGCTGAAGAAGCTTTGGTGAGTTGCTGTAGTGGATCCTGTAGATACTGCAGCCATAGTACACCAGTGGTGGAAGGGGGTGGATGTTTAGGCTAGTGGTTGAGATGGCGATCAAGCGGACTGCTTTGTCCTCGATGATGTCGAGCTATTTGAGTATTGTTGCAGCTGCATCCATCCAGGCAAGTGGAGAGTATTCCATCGCACTCCTGACTTGTGCCTTGGAGGCTTTGGGGAGTCAGGAGGTGAGACACTCGCCACAGAATACCCAGCCTTTGACCTGCTTTAGTAGTTATGGCATTTATGTGGTTTGTTCAATTGCATTTCTGGTCAAGTGACCCCTGGATGTCAATGGTGGTGTATTTGGTGATGGTAACACCATTGAATATCAAGGGAAGCTGGTTAGGCTCTCGTGTTGGTGATGGTCATTGCTTGGCACTTGTGTGGTGTGAATGTTACTTGCCCTTTATCAGACCAAGTCTGGATGGTGTATGTGGGCATGGATTGCTTCATTATCTGAGGAACTGAGACTAGAGCGGAATACTGTGCAATTATCAGCAAACAGTCCCACTTCTGACCTTATGATGGAGGGAAGACAATTGATAAAACAGCTGAAGATAGTTGGGCCTAGGACGCTGCCCTGAAGAACTCCTGCAGCAATGTCCTGGAGCTGAGATAATTGTCTTCCAACAACCACAGCCATTTTCCTTTGTGCCAGTTATGATTCCAGTCACTGGAGAGTTTTCCTCCTGATCCCCATTGATCTCAGTTTTACTAGGGCTCCTTGTTGTCACACTCAGTTGTATACTATCTTGATACCAAGGACAATCACTCTCACCTTACCTTTGGAATTGAGGTCTTGAGGTCCTGTGTGTATGTTTGGATCAAGGCTTAAGGCTGTAATGGAGTCTGGAGCCATGTGGTCCTGGTGGAACCCAAACTGAACATGGGTGAGCAGGTTATTGGTGTGTACTTGACACACTGTTGATGACTCCTTCCATCACTTTATTGATGATTGGGAATAGCCTGATAGGTAGTAATTGGCCTGGTTGGATTTGTCCTGCTTTTTGTGTACAGGACATACCTGGGCAATTTTCCAGTTAGATGCCAGTGTTGTAGTTGTACTGGAAAAGCTTGGCTAGAGGCTTGTCTAGTTCTGGAACACAACACTATAGCCGGGATGTTGGCAGGGCCCGTAGCCTTTGCTGTGTCCAGTGCACTCAGCCGTTTCCTGATTTCTAGACACAGAAGGCATCAAGGGGTATGGAGAGAGAGCGGGAATATGGTATTGAGATAGAGGATCAGCCATGATCATATTGAATGGCGGAGAAGGCTCGAAGGGCCGAATGGTCTACTCCTGCTCCTATTTTCTATGTTTCTACGTCATGTGGAGTGAATTGAATTAGCTGAAGACTGACATCTGTGATGGTGGGGTCCTCAGGAGGAGGCCGAGAAGGATCATCACTTGGCAGTTCTGACTGAAGATGATTGCAAATGCTTCAGCCTTTCCTTTTGCACTCATGAGCTGGGCTCCACCCTCATTGAGGATGGGGATGTTCATGAAACCTCCTCTTAGTTGGTTAATTGTGCACCCTGCTTAATGGGGCTTGTGCATGTTGGGGCTTTGGAAGAGCCTGTGAAGGAAACAAAGTTAACAAAGGCAAGATTAATGTTGGAAACCTGGAACTTGCTGCCGGAGGTCAGTGGAAGTTGGTGCACTCTCTCCAGATCATTCCATTTCCACAACATTCAGCCTCCCCTTGATCAACCTCTTGAGCCTGAAAACAAGCAGAGCTAGGCTGCCCTGCACCAGTGGAAGAGCAGCAGTGCAAAGACAACTGATCTTGTAGCCTGACTGACAGAGATTGAGAGCCAACTCGGGTCCCAGAGGCTGACAACAGCAATCAGCCATCATCCTTTAGCCCTGTTTGTAGCCCTGGGACATCACTTCGGAGAAGTACCAGATTAGTTAACCGTGCACAAAAGGCATCCGCAATTAAGAACGATGGGGAAAGAATTAGATAGACGATAAGATGAAAATATCTGTCCAGTAAATATGGTGACACTGGTCAATGGTGTGTGTAAATTCCATTTCATGTTAGAAAGAATTGAAGGCTCTGAAGGTGGTGGAATGGTTGTGGTAGGTTGTGGTGACAGAATTTTTCCAGGAAGGTCAAGATGGAGGAATTGAATGATGCTGTTATGCAGTATGACAACTTTAGGTGAAAGTAACCAGAATGATTCTGCAGATGATTCTTCCTGTTAGTGCCTGCATGCTGTAGGGCTTTTCTGGAGGCTCTTTCTCATCCTCCAGCATATCTTCCTACTCCTCATCAGGCTGAGCCTCTTACTGGATCATCTAGCTGATTCCCCTATCTATTTCAATGCTACGCAGGACACAACATGCTACCATGGTCCTCAGTCCAATCATCTTCAGCTGTGTCATCAATGACCTTCCCTCTGTCATAACAGCGTCAATATAACGACAGCCACATCACTACCAGGTCTACAATTGAACATGATATAGGGCTGCTCAAGTTGCGCTTCAGGTGCCTTGATCGTTCTGGGGGAGCGCTTCAGTATGCACCAGACAGAGTGGGACGCATTATAGTCGTGTGTTGTGCCCTGCACAACATGGCACAACAGAGAGGGGTGCCGCTTGAGGAGGCCCCATCCACATCTGCCATCCACATGGAGGAGGAGGAGGAGGAGGAGCAACCCATGGGCAGAACAGCGGCTCACCTGGCTTCTCGTGAGGCCAGGGAGCCACTGATGTGTGAACGGTTCTCTTACCATCAGACAGTGTGAAGAGTCCAGTCCTCACCACCTGGACAGAGCAGCGCCCACACCAGCCCCACCCCCTGCACAAAATAGTCTTGCAACTACACATACACCCACTGTAGAGTGATCCAATGGGTGGCATCAAGTGTGGGCGTTCATGGTGAACCTCATGAAAGGGCCTTATTTCAGAAGTCAGTCAAGAATGGCCAAGACGTGGCAGTAGTGGTGACAATAATAATATTTAATGTGAGTTTAACAAAAAGCAAATATAAATAAAAAACATGACCAACCGTCAAACACACTTGTGCATCCCCTTCATACTCACAAAACCTTCGCCTTTCGCTTCCGACTACCTCTACATGGTGCATCCCCTGTGGCTGCAGCAGAGGTAATGACAAGTTGCTCTTATTCATGCCCTGACCAATCAGATGCTTCGGGCCTACGCCCTCTGAGTTTTGGTGCCCGTGAGGGCCCCTCCAAAGACTGCTCCACCTGCACCTGACTCGGCCACCTGGAGAGGAGGCAGCATTGCGGGTACTGGTTGAGAGGAGGGCAACGGGTGAGACGTGGGAGTGCTTTGAGTGGCGTCCCCACTTCCATGTCCCCTTTTGCCATCATCCCTCCCCTGGGCCAGGCCCACACCACTCCTACCACTCTGCTGGATGACAGTTTGGAGGACATGTGTGAAGCCTTGTAAGGCCAGTGCTAGTGTTTCTGCCTGCCTGTTTAAGGCAGCAGAACGTATTTCACCCTGAGTCCGAACGGCCATAGTCAGGGCCTGAATGGACTCATTTGTGAGCCATGCTTTAAGCTCCATGGAGGCTCATCTTCCCTCCATCGCAGACCTTCCCGCACTTACCCGCGACAGTATGTCAGAGATGCCCTCACGTCCCTGTGACAGTATTTTTTTTATTCGTTCATGGGATGTGGGCGTCGCTGGCGAGGCTGGCATTTATTGCCCATCCCTACCTGTACCTGTGCCACCATTCCACTCATGCAGGAGTTGGACTCCTCCATCCTCTGCACTATTGTAGAGAGTGCACATGGCACCTGTTCCAGCACCTCGCAAATGTGCTGCTGCCCCTCGATCATTCTCCTTTTAAAGGATGGCCCCTGGGGGTCAGCATCTGTGTCCAGCTGAGCAGAGCCTGGAGAGGAGTGCTCCCACCGACGGGACTCTCCACAGCTGCCCCTGCCACCAGTGTCTGCTCTTGCTCACATGTGTGTGGTGACTCACCATGTGCGACCCCAACTAACTGCGGACCGGGACCCACCGAGGTGTGTGTATCTGCGCTGGTGAATGGCTCACTCAGATGTGACGGTGCACCCTCAGAGGCTGGCAGGTCCTCTGAGGAATCGCCCTCTGCCATCACAGCGGTCGCTGAAGGCCCTATAAGAGAACAGAAGGCAATATTAAGCATGATCACAGATGTGTCATGTTGTGATGAGCGTACTGAGGTGCTGAAGATGGCGGGGCATGTTAACATCAATTCATATTGTGTGTGCTGAATGTTAAAGTTCTCTCACCAGACGTTTGTTGGGTACCAGTCTCGGTGTCCCCAACGGACAGGCACTCGAGGGTGTGGCTCAGCTCCAGCACCTCCTGCTCCGCATCTGTGAAGATCACAATCTGTTGCGGCCGCCCTCCAGTCCTCGCCCTCTACCATGCATTCTGGGCTGTCTTCTCCTACAAGGGGAGAAAGTACAGACGCATGAATGAGTGATGGTGATGTGGCCAACTGATGAATGCATTAGTTTGGGTGCGGCTGACCGTGAAAGAGATGCATCAGAGGGTGAGTACGAGACAGAGCCATGACATTGTATGAGGATTGGGTTGAGTGGTAGTGGTGGGGTGAGTAATGGGGAGGTGAGAAAGTGCTGAGGAAGTGCAAGTAAATTGAGAATGAGCCTTAATTGGGTGTGAGGAGTGATGTGATAGAGTAGTGTTGGCAGTGCAGAATGAGTTGGGGGGGTGGGGGCGGTGATGTGGAAGATGGAATGTAGGAGAATGAGTAAGTGTACTCATTTTGGCTGATCTAGTCAGGTCATTGAAGCACTTCCTGCACTGGATCCTGGTGCGAGAGATGTTGCTGCTGCTGGTGACCTCCTCTGCCACCTCAAGCCAGGCCTTCTTGGTGGCAGAGGCAGGCCACATCCTCCTGTCTGCTGGGTAGAAGACATCCCTCCTCCTCCTCACCCCATCCAGTAGCACCTGGAATGAGGCATCATTGAATCTGGGAGCAGCCTTTCCCCTCTGCTGCTCCATTGTGCTGTGTGGGTGTTTGCTCCAAGAGCAGCCATTGGAGGACTGCCCCTTTAAATAGAGCTCCTCCAGCTGACAGCCTGTGATGTAGGTGTGCAGTCCGCCCGATGCGCAGCTTTTGGACGGCAAACCCGGAAGCCACGTTAAGTGGCTCCAATTGACCCGCGATCGCGTGGGAAACGGACAGATTTTATTGGGCGGGTTACCCACACGCCCAATCGCCCCCCCCCCCCCCCCGCTGCCATTCTGCCTCCCCGCTAATATCGGCCTAGTGTCACTAATGTGCTACAGCAGAATTTCAGCCCCGTGGTGTCCGGGTCTGTAGAGTGGCCCTGGATGGAGAATAATGGTCCAGGTCCTGGTCAATAGATGGAGGGCAGTTGTTGATCCAGAGTAGTATGTGCAGACAGCGATTTGTGATCTGGAGATTTGGTTATCTTTTCTCTACCATCTGCTAAGACTTTAAATGCTGATTTCTCTCCCCTATCTACAAAATATACAGAATGAAGAAAGAAGCTGAGGAATTTAAGCTGATGAAGTGACTGGAACAAGTGCTGCTATTTTTATAGCAGTGAAGTGATTGTGCAATTTACTGGCCAAAACGCTTACAATTAGAATTGCAGATGCTTGTAAATTTGCCATGGCCTGCTGTTCTGCAGGGCTATGCCCTCCTTTGTTTTCTTTGTTAGAAACATTTTACTGTAAAATAAATATGTTAGAAGATAATATTTGTGGCAAAACACAGCAGGTTGATACCTGCAACAAATACATTTTTTCCTATCTAATCCAACGTAATAAGGCAGAGAACAGTTCCTATTACACTTAGAAGTGAATTGTGATTTCAACAAAATTGGAATGGACAAGAACCATTCAAAGCACATGGTACAACCTTTCTTGAGTTAATGGGGAATTTTCCTGGTGGGTTTATGGGCTGGTTGTTGCTCCGCATCAAGTATCAATACTTCTATTTGTCATTTCTTATCCTACAGCGGTTTCTCACAGAATACATCTAAACAGACAGTTTTATCAGCCACAAAAATGGGATTTGCCCTCCTACAGTACATAAGTGCTGTTTGGATTGACTAGCTATATTTCACAGTAAATCTCTTTCCACTGCTGCACATTCATAAATAATGAATTAATTCGTCACCCACATTAATGATTACTTGCTTTCTATTTACTTAGTACTAGTGGGTTGAATTATTGTTAGCACTACAGCATTGTTTGCGGCAGTACTGACAACTTAATATCATGCAAGCTTGGAAATGGAAAACAAAATTTGGTTATATGATCCTAGAAATTACTGAGAGCGATATTATCGTATGAACGCTTAGTGCAGTCATATCCAATTCCTCGGTCTACTGTTTTAATGAATGTGTTAACCCATTTATTTTAGAACCAAGTTTTACACAATTACATTGACACACGGCACTCTTACATGTGTCAAGTTTGCTTTAAATTTTTTATGTGATGTAAAACTGTTTGCAAGGGCTCTTAATGTAATGCAGAATAAAGCTCCGTATGTATCTGCTTTAAGTACCATGAAACTAGCTGTCCGAAGCCATCCATGATTTTGAAAGTACACATGTGTAGTGCTATTGGCTGTGCACCAAGACAAAAGTGCTACACACATCAAAGCATAAAGTATCTACTATAAGTCCACTGACTCCCACAGCTATCTTGATTACACTTCCTCCCACCCTGCTTCCTGTAAGGACCCTATTCCATTCTCCCAGTTTCTCCATCTCCGTCACATCTGCCCACACCATCCTCCTCTAACACCTCTCCTCCGTCACATCTGCCCACACCATCCTCCTCTAACTCCTCTCCTCCGTCACATCTGCCCACACCATCCTCCTCTAACACCTCTCCTCCGTCACATCTGCCCACACCATCCTCCTCTAACACCTCTCCTCCGTCGTCCAGCTAGGTGAGACTGTACTTGCCTGGTTCCATTCTTATCTATCCAGTTGTAGCCAGAGAATCACCTACAATGGCTTCTCTTCCCACCCCCGCACCGTTACCACTGGAGTCTCCTGAGGATCTATCCTTGGCCCCCTCCTATTTCTCATCTAAATGCCCCTCAGCGACATCATCTGAAAATACATTGTCAGGTGCCACATGTATGCTGACGACACCCAGCTCTACCTCACCACCACCTCCCTCGACCCCTCCGCTGTCTCTCATTTGTCACACTGCTTGTCCGACATCCAGTACTAGATGAGCAAAAATTTCCTCCAACTAAATATTGGGAAGACCTAACCACTGACTCCATCCCTCTCCCTGGCCATTGTCTGAGGCTGGACCAGACCATTCACAACCTTGGCGCCCTATATGACCCTGAGATGAGCTTCCGACCACATATCCACTCCATCACCAAGACCGCCTACTTCCACCTCTGTAACATCGCCTGTCTCCGCCCCCGCCTCAGCTCATCTGCTGCTGAAACCCTCCTCCATACCTTGGTAACCTCTAGACTTGACTATTCCAATGCTCTCCAGGCCGGCCTCCCATCTTCCACCCTCCATAAACTTGAGCTCATCCAAAACTCTGCTGCCCATATCTCACCAAGTCCCGTTCATGCATCACCCCTGTGCTCGCTGATCTACATTGGCTCCCGGTCTGGGAACGCCTCGATTTTAAAATTCTCACCCTTACTTTCAAATCCCTCCATGGCCTTGCCCCTCCCTATCTCTGTAACCTCCTCCAGCCATACAACCCTCCGAGATCTCTGCGCTCCTCCATTTCTTGCCTCTTGTGTATCCCGGATTTTAATCGCTCCTCCATTGGCAGCTGAGCCTTCAGTCCCTAAGCTCTGGAATTCCCTCCCTAAATCTCTCTGCCTCTTTACCTCTCTCTCCTCCTTTAAAACGCTCCTTAAAACCTAACTCTTTGACCAAGCTTTTGGTCACCTGTCCTAATATCTCCTTATGTGGCTCAGTGTCAAATTTTGTTTGATAATCGCTTCTGTGAAGCGTCTTGGGACGATTTACTACATTATAGGCGCTATATAAATATGAGTTGTTGTTGTTGTTGTTGTTGTTGTTGTTGTTGTGGTGGTGGTGGTGGTGGTGGTGGTGGTGGTGGTGGTGGTGGTGGTGGTGACCATGCCACCTTTCACACCAGTGCTTCCGATATGTCTTCCTTTTCCTCAACTGAGGATTCCCCTCCACTGTGGTTGATAGGGCCCTTGGCCGTGTCTGTCCCATTTCCCGCAGTTCTGCTCTCACCCCTTCCCCGCCCTCCCAGAACCATGATAGGGTCACCTTCTACCCCACCAGCCTTCACATTCAATGGATCATCCTCTGCCATTTGTGTAATGTGCTACACACATCAAAGCATCTCCAGCGTGATGCCACCACCAAACATATCTTCCCCTCCACTCCTCTTCAGCATTCCGAAGGAACCATTCCCTCCCCGACACACTGGTCCACTCTTCCATCACCCGCTCTCCTCCCCATGGCACCTTCCCGTGTGAGCGCAGGAGATGCAACACCTGCTTTTTCACTTCTCCCTTCCTACTGTCCAGGACCCCAAACACTCCTTCCAGGTGAAACAGTGGTTTACTTGTACTTCTTTCAATTTAGTATACTGTATTCGCTGCTCATGCTGTGGTCTCTTCTACATTGGGGAGACCCAACTCAGATTTGGTGAACGCTTTGCTGAACACTTCCATTCAGTCCGCAAGTATGACCCTGAGTTTCCAGCCACTTACCACTTTAATTCCCCATCCCACTCCCACTCTGACCTCTCTGTCT
Source organism: Heptranchias perlo (assembly GCF_035084215.1). NCBI lineage: Eukaryota > Metazoa > Chordata > Chondrichthyes > Hexanchiformes > Hexanchidae > Heptranchias > Heptranchias perlo. Next base: position 124,225,543 of record NC_090326.1, read on the forward strand.
TCAGCCGCCTACATTGTTCAAATGAAGCTGAATGGGAGCTCAAGGAACAGCACCTCATCTTTTGATTGGGCATTTTACAACCTTCCGGACTCAACATTGAGTTCAACAACTTCAGATCATAGCCACTGCTCCCATTTTTTCAGACAGCAGGTGCTAGTAATGGTTTTGCTGTTGCCATTTACAGCTTCTCCTTGCCTTGCACCATCATCCCTTTTGTCATTCAATGAGTCCTGCTCTCCACCCTATCACAGACCTTCCCTTTTGTTCTTTCCTCCCCTCCCCTTCCTCCTCCCCACTTTGCCTGGCTCTGTACTTGCTTAAAAACTGTTAAATCTCTAACTTCGTCCAGTTCTGATGAAAGGCCCTCGAACTGAAATGTTAACTCTGCCTCTCTCTCATAAGAACTTTTAAAATAGGAGCAGGAGTAGGCCATATGGCCCCTCGAGCCTGCTCTGTCATTCAATAAGATTATGGCTGATCTTTGGACTGAACTCCACTTTCCTGCCCAATCCCCATATCCCTTGATTCCACTACAGTCCAAAAATCTATCTATCTCAGTTTTGAATATATACAACGAATCAGCATCCACAGCCCTCTGGGGTAGAGAATTCCAAAGATTCACAACCCTCTGAGTGAAGAAATCTCTCCTCATCTCCGTCTTAAATGGCCGACCCCTTATCCTGAGACTATACCTCCTAGTTCTAGACTCGCCAGCCAGGGGAAACAGCCTCTCAGTATCTACCCTGTCAAGCCCTCTCAGAATCTTATATGTTTCAATGAGATCATCTCTAATTCTTCTAAACTCTAGAGAGTATAGGCCCATTCTACTTAATCTCTCCTCATACCAGGAATCAACCATCTCATCCCAGGAATTAATCTAGTGAATCTTCGTTGCACCGCCTCCAAGGCAAGTATATCCTTCCTTAGATAAGGAGACCAAAACTGTACACAGTACTCCAGGTGAGGTCTCACCAAAGCCCTGTACAATTGTTGCAAGACCTGCTGAGTATTTCCAGCATGTTCTGTTTTTATTTCAGATTTCCAGCAACTGCAGTATTTTGCTTTTGATAAATCTCAACAGGATGATTAAATTAATAGTGTTCACTAGATCTTTTATCAATAAAACCGTGTCAATCTGAGAAATATAACTATTATTACTTTTAAATGCATTTGAATGCATTGAATAAATGAACTAAGCTTTACTTTGTCAAGAGTCATTAAAATTCAATCTTGTTTCATTAATTTTCATTGTTTTTACTCATTGCAGTGCTTACTGATATTGTGAATAGACATTTGCCAAATCAGAAAGGAAACTGATGTAAACATAACACAGAACTATACCCTTCTAAATGGATGGATAGGACAGTGATCTCTCAGAACATATCTAATGAAGAAACGTATGCCCTTTATACCCTTTGTCAATTTGTCTTTTAGAGAATACGATATTATGAAAGATAGATGATCAGCCATGATCATTTTGAATGGCGGAGCAGGCCCGAAGGGCCGAATGGCCTACTCTTGCTCCTATTTTCTATGTTTCTATGTTTACAGTAGGATTAGAGTCGTATAATGTAATATACCTACCCAAAATTCATCAAACGGCATTGTACAAGGCTGTCCCAAGCTGTAACACAAATTCATCATGGATGTAAAGAGCAGAAATATTGGAATACTTTTTCTAATTTAGGACTGAAGCACATTATCAAGATTTAGTGACAATATATAATTAGCTCTAAATGGTACTGTATCTGAGAAATGCTAAAACTGAGGAGAACATACAGAGTATTTTGTTCTCCATCACTGACTTTATCCCAAATTTGCATTACCTGCAGAATCACTAAATAATGGCCATGTTCATCACCAATGACCAGAGTAAATTACATTTGTTTACTTGCAAAAATTGTAACATTGCCTTAATTATCCTGCTTTTAACAGATCTGTCATATTTATATATCATGGAGAATTCTTCATCTATGCTAATCCTTATCTGCCATAGACTGACTTACTTACCCAAGTAACAATGTTTCATTCACACTTCAAAGATGTTGAAATGCCAGAAGTGGATGTAGAGCCAATAAGACGGGATAATGAGTAATTGCCAGATGGTTGACTAGTCTAGAAAAGTAATGCTGTAATACTGTATGAAATGCTAAGCCATATTTTCTTCTTTTCACTAATTTTACCAAAAAATTAGTTGAGTGAAAAGTGTTGTAATATCAGTAGAAAGCTCCAATGTACTATTAATAGGTGTTTAACACTGCTCTGAGTATTACTAACCCCCAAACAAAAGAATAAAAGAATGGCAATTGCAAAGGGAGAAAAAAAGATTCTTTTTGCTTGGGGCTTGTCAAGGTCCCTAATGATGAACTTGCGCCACTTTCGACAGCTGCAGTTAAATTGAAAAATGATCATTTTGCTGCAGGTAGCTTCACAGTAATAAAATAAATGATTGGTACAGACACGGTTTCTGCCCAAGAGCACGGATGTTGCAGCCATCAGTTGGTATATCGCAGTGGAGCAGGAAGAGTTGGTCTGCCCAGGAGCATTTAAAGCACATGACTCAAAGCAGGTACTACCCCAGGCAGTGGTACATAATAGAGTGTATGGGCACAGCGCAGGAGCAGTGCATGAGAAGATTGACGATCAACAGGGGCTGTGGGACTAAAATGTGCTGCCTATGCCACAAAGATTTGCTGTGACAACCAACTATTCTTGAGGCACAATCAATGGCGGGGAAGATCACCTCTTTTCTCAGCCTTTACGTCACAGGGACCTTTCATAGGCACATAGGAACAGGAGTAGGCCATTTTGCCCCTCGAGCCTGTTCCACCATTCAATGAGATCATAGAATCATAAAAAGTTACGGCACAGAAGGAGGCAATTCGGCCCATCATGTCTTGGCCGGCCGACAAAGAGCTCTCCAGCTCAATCCCACTTTCCTGCACTTGGTCCGTAGCCCTGCAGGTTACGGCACTTCAAGTGCACATCCAAGTATTTTTTAAATGAGTTGAGGGTTTCTGCCTCTACCACCCTTTCAGGCAGTGAGTTCCAGACCCCACCACCTCTGGGTGAAAAAATTTATCCTCAGCTCCCCTCTAATCCTTCTACCAATTACTTTAAATCTAAGCCCCCTGGTTATTGACCTCTCTGTTAAGGGAAATAGGTCCTTCCTATCCACTCTATCTAGGCCTCTCATAATTTTGTAACCTCAATTAAATCTCCCCTCAGCCTCCTCTGTTCCAAAGAAAACAACTCCAGCTTATCCAATCTTTCCTCATAGCTAAAATTCTCAGTCCTGGCAACATCCTTGTAAATCTCCTCTCTACCCTCTCTAGTGCAATCACTTCTTTCCTGTAATGTGGTGACCAGAACTGTACGCAGTACTCAATCTGTGGCCTAACTAGTGGTTTATACAGTTCTAGCATAACCTTCCACCCCTTATATTCTATGCCTTGGCTAATAAAGGAAAGTATCCCGTATGCCTTTTTAACCACCTTATCCACCTGTCCTGCTACCTTCAGGGATCTGTGGACATGCACTCCAAGGTCCCTCTGTTCTGCTACACCTCTCAGTATCCTACCATTTATTGTGTATTCCCTTGCCTTGTTTACCCTCCCCAAATACATTACCTCACACTTCTCCGGATTAAATTCCGTTTGCCACTTTTCTGCTCACCTGACCAGTCCATTGATATCTTCCTGTAGTCTACAGCTTTCCTCCTCACTATCAACCACATGGCCAATTTTTGTATCAACTGCAAACTTCTTAATTATACCCCTTACATTAGGTCTAAATCATTAATATATACCGCAAAAAGCAAGGGACCTAGTACTGAACCCTGTGGAACCCCACTGGAAACAAGCTCCCAGTCACAAAGACACCCGTCAACCATTACCCTTTGCTTCCTGCCACTGAGCCAATTCTGGATCCAACTTGCCAATTTCCCTTTGGATCTCATGGGCTTTTACTTTTCTGACCAGTCTGCCATGTGGGACCTTGTTAAAAGCTTTGCTAAAATCCGTGTAGACTACATCAAACGTTATCTCCTCAAAAAATTCAATCAAGTTAGTCAGACATGACCTTCCCTTAACAAATCCATGCTGACTGTCCTTGATTAATCCGTGCCTTTCTACATGACGATTCATACCGTCTCTCAGAATTGTTTCCAAAAATTTGCCCACCACCAAGGTAAGGCTGACTGGTCTGTAATTACTCGGTCTATTCTTTTCTCCCTTTTTAAATAATGGTACAACATTAGCAGTTCTCCAATCCTCCGGCACCATGCCTGTAGTGAGAGAGGATTTGAAAATGATGGTCAGAGCCTCTACTATTTCCTCCCTTGCTTCTCTTAACATCCTGGGATACATTTCATCCAGGCCTGACGATTTATCTACTTTCAAAGATGCTAATCCCCTTAATATTTCCTCCTTCACTATGTTTATCCCATCCAATAGTTCACACTCTTCCTCCTTAACTACAATCTCTGCATCGTCCCCCTCTTTTGTGAAGACAGACGCAAGTTATTGATTAAGAACCATACCCACATCTTCCATCTCCACACATAGGTTACCTTTTTGGTCTCTAATAGAGGCCCTACTCTTTCCTTAGTTATCCTCTTGCTCTTTAAGTGTTTATAAAATATCTTTGACTCATTTGTGACTTAACTCCATATATCCGCCTTAGCCCCGTAGTCCTTAGTACCTTTGGTTAACAAAAATATATCAACCTCAGATTTAAAATTAATAATTGAGCTAGCATTAACTCCCATTTGCAGAAGAGAGTTCCAAACTTCTCCCGCCCTTTGTGTGTAGAAGTGTTTCCTAACTTCACCCCTGAAAGTCCTGGCTCTAATTTTTAGAGTCCCCTAGTTCTAGACTCCTCAACCAGTGGAAATAGTTTCTCTCTATCTACCTTATTAGTTCCCCTTAATATCTTGAAACCTTCGATCAAATCACCCCTTAATCTTCTAATTTCCAGGGAATACAACCCTAGTTTGTGCAATCTCTACTCATAATTTAACCCTTGGAGTCCAGGTATCATTCCAGTAAATCTACGCTTCATTCCCTCTAAGGCCAATATATCTTTCCTAAGGTACGGTGCCCAGAACTGAACACAGTCCTCCAGGTGTGGTCTAACTAGGGCTTTGTATAGCTGTAGCATAACTTCTACCCTCTTGTATTCTAATCCTCTAGATATAAAAGTCAGCATTCCATTAGACTTTTTGATTATTTTCTGTACCTGCCCATGACATTTTAATGATCTATGTACATGGACCCCTAGGTCTCTTTGGACCTCCACTGTTTTGAGCTTTTCACCATTTAGAAAGTACTCTGATTTATCATTTTTAGATCCAAAGTGGATGACCTCACACTTGCCTACATTGAAATCAACTTGCCACAGTTTTTCCCATTCACTTAATCTATTAATATCTCTGTAATTTTATGCTTCCATCTACACTGCTTACAATGCTGCCTATCTTTGTGTCATCAGCAAACTTGGATATGTAACTCTCTATCCCATCATCTAAGTCAATAAATGCAGTGAATAGTTAAGGCCCCAACACAGATCCCTGTGGGACACGGCTAGTCACATCTTGCCAATTTGAGTACCTGCCCATTATCCCTACTCTCTGTCTCCTGCCGCTCAGCTAATTTCCTAACCAGGTCAGTAATTTGTCCTCAATTCCATGAGCTTTGACTTTAGCTAACAGTCTCTAATGAGGGACTTTATCGAATGCCTTCTGGAAGTCCACATAAACAACACCCATAGACATTCACCTGTCCACTACTTTAGTCAACTCTTCAAAAAATTCAATCAGGTTCATCAGGCATGACCTACCCTTTACAAATCCATGCTGGCTCTCTCTGATCAGCTGAAAATTTTCAAGGTGTTCAGTCACTCTATCTCTAGACTCCAGTAATTTCCCAACAACAGGTGTTAGGCTAACTGGCCTATAATTCCCTGGTTTCCCTCTCCCACCTTTCTTAAATAGCAGAGTGATATGTGCAATTTTCTAAATTTTCTAAAGGAACAGTTCCTGAATCGAGGGAACTTTGGAAGATTATAGTTAGGGTTTCTGCGGTGTTCTCACTTACTTCCTTTAAAACCCTGGGATCGAAACCATCCGGTCCTGGGGATTTGTCACTTTTTAGTGCCGTTATTTTCTTCATTACAGTTAATTTACTTACGTTAATTATGGTGAGTCCCCGTCCCTGATTCAAAATTAGTTTCCTTAGAGTGTCCAGCATGCTATCCTCTTCCTCTACTGTAAATACTGACGCAAAGTAATTATTTAACATGTCTGCCACTTCCTTATTTTTATTTACAATATCACCATTATCAATTTTCAAAGTGCCCACATTGCTCTTGACCACCCTCTTTTTCCTAATATAATTTTAAAAATTTTTTGTGTTGGTTTTGTTATCCCTTGCAAGTTTCTTTTCATACTCCCTTTTTGTAGTTCTTACTATCTGTTTCGTCACCCTTTTCTGTTTTTTGTATCTCTCCCAGTCGCCAGGATCTGTGCTATTTTTTGGATTTTTGCATGCTTTTTCTTTTAGTTTGATGTTGTCCCTTACTTCTTTTGTCGTCCATGGCTGTTTTTTTTTGACAAGTAGAGCTCTTGGCCCCTAGGGATATAAACTGGTTCTGTATCAAGTTAAATTCTTTTATGAACACTTCTCACTGATCTTCTGTTGTTTTACCCATGAACAGATTTGCCCAGTTTACTGTGGACAGTCTCTGTCTCATTGCGTTGAAGTCAGCTTTTCCTAAAATTAGAATCTTAGTCGCTGATACGGGTTTCTCCCTTTCAAACACAACATTGAACTCGATCATATTACTTCGCTATTAGATAAATGTTCACGCACGTTGGGCTGTTAACTAAATCTGGCTCAATATTCATTAAATCTAATACAGCCTGCCCCCATGTTGCAGAAAGCTGTCCTAAACACACTCAAGAAAGTCACTACCTTTCTGACATGAGCTCTTCTGTTTATCCCAATCCATATGAAAATTAAAATGCCTCATCAAAACCACTCTGCCTTTGCCGTATGCTTGTCTAATCTCTGCATTTGTACATTCTGCCACTTCACAGCTGCTACCAGGGGGCCTATACACAACTCCCACTACAGTCCTTTTCTTTTTCTTAATTCTACCCATAAAGTGTCCACTGCCTGCTTACCTCTCGTAATATCCTCATTATTGAAATAATTTAATTCTTAATCACTAAGGCGACTCCTCCCCCTCTACCAGTTTCCCTGTCCTTCCTGTAGACCTTATAACCTGGTATATTCCATTTCCCGTCCTGACTGTCTTGCAGCCATGTCTCAAGTAATGGCTACCATGTTGTAACCTCTAAGTTGAATTTGCGTCTGCAATTCATTCAGTTTGTTCCTTATACTCCGTGCGTTTGTATAAAGAACAATTATTTGGGCCATACATCCTAACCGGTCCTTCTGCTCTAAGGTTGTTTTTCTTACACATTTCTTATTTCTTTCTCCTAATTTAATTACATTACATCTTTTAGTTTTCCCTTTACCTGTAGTGCCTAAAGCATAATTTCTGACTATTATTCTACTCTCTTCCTTTTTTTTCTTTTAGAATTATTATTTATACCACCTTTTCCACCTGAGCCCTCCCCCCATTTACGAGTTTAAAGACCTTGTGACCGCCCTATTTATTCTTTCTGCTAGGACTCCGGTCCCAGCCCGGTTCAGGTGGAGCCCGTCCCAATGGTACAGTTCCTTCCTCTCCCAGTACTGGTGCCAGTGTCCCATGAAATGGAACCGCTCTTTCCCACATCACTCCTTTAGTCACGTGTTCACCTCCCTAATCTGCTTATCCCTACGCCAATTAGCATGCGGCTCAGGTAATAATTCAGAGATTATAACCCTTGAGGTCCTGTTTTATTAATTTAGCTGCTAGCTCCTGGTACTCTCTGAACAGGACCTCTTGCTTACTCTTTCCTGTGTTGTTGGTCCCAACATGGACCACAATGACTGGATCCTCCCCCTCCCACACCAATATCCTTTCAAACTGGTTCAAGATGTCCCTCACCCTGGCACCAGGTAAGCAACATAACATGTGGGATTCTCAATCCTGCTTACAAAGGATGCTATCTGTCCCCCTAATTATTTTTTTTATTCATTCATGGGATGTGGGCGTCGCTGGCAAGGCCAGCATTTATTGCCCATCCCTAATTGCCCTTAAGAAGGTGGTGGTGAGCCGCCTTCTTGAACTGCTGCAGTCTGTGCGGTGAAGGTTCTCCCACAGTGCTGTTAGGTAGGGAGTTCCAGGATTTTGACCCAGCAACAATGAAGGAACGGCGATATCTTTCCAACTTGGGGTGGTGTGTGACTTGCAGGAGAACGTGCAGGTGGTATTGTTCCCATGTGCCTGCTGCCCTTGTCCTTCTAGGTGGTAGAGGTCGTGGGTTCGGGAGGTGCTGTCGAAGAAGCCTTGGCGAGCTGCTGCAGTACATCCTGTGGATGGTACATACTGCAGCCACGGTGTGTCGGTGGTGAAGGGAGTGAATGTTTAGGGTGGTGGATGGGGTGCCAATCAAGCGGGCTGCTTTGTCTTGGATGATGTTGAGCTTCTTGAGTGTTGTTGGAGCTGCACTCATCCAGGCAAGTATTCCATCACACTCCTGACTTGTGCCTTGTAGATGGTGGAAAGGCTTTGGGGAGTCAGGAGGTGAGTCACTCGCCGCAGAATACCCAGCCTCTGACCTGCTCTTACATGGAAACATAGAAACATAGGAAATAGAAGCAGGAGTAGACCATTCGGCCCTTCAAGCCTGCTCCACCGTTCAGTATGATCATGGCTGATCCTCTATCTCAATACCATATTCCCGCGCTCTCCCCCTTGATGCCTTTTGTGTCTAGAAATCTATCTAGCTCCATTTTAAATATATTCAGTGACTTGGCCTCCACAGCTTTCTGTGGTAGGGAATTCCACAGGTTCACCACACTCTGAATGAAGAAATTTCTCCTCATCTCAGTTGTAAATGCCCTACCCTGTATCCTGAGACTGTGACCCCTCGTTCTGGACCCCCCAGCCAGGGGAAACATCCTCCCTGCATCCAGTCTGTCAAGCCCTGTCAGAATTTTATAGTTTCAATGAGAGCCCCTCTCATTCTTCTAAACTCTAGTGTATACAGGCCTAGTCGACCCAATCTCTCCTCGTACGTCAGTCCTGCCATCCCAGGAATCAGTCTGATGAACCTTCGCTGCACTCACTCTATAGCAAGTATATCCTTTCTTAGGTAAGGAGACCAAAACTGCACACAATACTCCAGGTGTGGTCTCACCAAGGCCCTGTATAACTGCAGTAAGACATCCTTGCTCCTATACTCAAATCCACTTGCAATGAAGGACAACATACCATTTGCCTTCCTAACTGCTTGCTGCACCTGCATGTTTGTTTTCAGTGACTGGTGTACAAGGACAACCAGGTCCCTTTGTACATCAACATTTCCCAATCTATCACCATTTAAATAATACTCTGCCTTTCTGTTTTCCCTTCCAAAGTGGATAACTTCACATTTATCCACGTTATATTCCATCTGCCATGTATTTGCCCACTCACTCAACTTGTCTAAATCGCCTTGAAGCCTCTTTGCATCCTCCTCACAACTCATGATCCCACCTAGTTTTGTGTTATCAGCAAACTTGGAAATATTACATATAGTTCTCTCATCCAAATCATTGATATATATTGTGAATAGTTGGGGCCCAAGCGTTGATCCCTGCGGTACCCCACTAGTCACTGCCTGCCACCCCGAAAAAGACCCATTTATTCCTACTCTCTGTTTCCTGTCTGTTAACCAATTTTCAATCCATGCCAGTATATTACTGCCAATCCCAAGTGCTTTAATTTTGCACACTAACCTCTGATGTGGGACTTTATCAAAGGCCTTCTGAAAATCCAAATAAACCACATCCACTGGTTGTCCCTCATCTATTATACTAGTTACATCCTCAAAAAACTCCAGTAGGTTTGACTCTTGTAGCCACAGTATTTCTGTGGCTGGTCCAATTAAGTTTCTGGTCAATGGTGAACCCCAGGATGTTGATGGTGGGGGATTCGTCAATGATAATGCTGTTGAATTTCAACGGGAGGTGGTTAGACTCTCTCTTGTTGGAAATGGTTAGTGCCTGGCACTTGTCTGTTACTTGCCACTTATTAGCCCCAGCTTGGATGTTGTCCAGGCCTTGTTGCATGCGGGCTTGGACTGCCTCATCATCTATGGGGTTGTGAATGGAACTGAACACTGTGCAATCATCAGCGAACATCCCCATTTCTGACCTTATGATGGAGGGAAGGTCATTGATGAAGCAGCTGAAGGTGGGAGGGCCTAGAACACTGCCCTGAGGAACTCCTGCAGCAGTGTCCTGGGGCTGAGATGATTGCCCTCCAACTACCACTACCATCTTCCTTTGTGCTAGGTATGACTCCAGTCACTGGAGAGTTTTCCCCCTGATTCCCATTGACTTCAATTTTACTAGGGCTCCTTGGTGCCACACTCGGTCAAGGGCAGTCACTCTCACCTCACCTCTGGAATTCAGCTCTTTTGTCCATGTTTGGACCAAGGCTTTAATGAGGTCTGGAGCCGAGTGGTCCTGGCGGAACCCAAATTGAGCATCGGTGAGCAGGTTATTGGTGAGTAAGTGCCGCTTGATAGCACTGTCGACGACACCTTCCATTACTTTGCTGATGATTGAGAGTAGACTGATGGGGCGGTAATTGGCCGGATTGGATTTGTCCTGTTTTTTGTGGACAGGACATACCTGGGCAATTTTCCACGTTGTCGGGTAGATGCCTGTGTTGTAGCTGTGCTGGAACATTTTGGCTAGAGGCGCGGCTAGTTCTAGAGCACAAGCCTTCCGCTCTGCAGCTACAACTACCACTGCATGCTCCTCCTCCTCCTCCCCCCTTTGGACAGCCTCCTGCTCCAGGGTGCCATGGTCAGCATTCTGGCTGTCTTTCCGACGGTCTTTGTCCTCATCCTCACAGGTACCAAATACATTGTACCTGTTGGATAGGATCAGTTTCTGTGGATCCTTGTTCTCTATCTCACCTGGGTTCCGCTTACTCTGTATACTATCGGTCACACCAACCTTGTGCAGATCCTGTACCTCTCTACGAGGTGTGACCAAGGTCTGGAGCAAACTGTCTAGATACCCCTTCTCCTCCCTTACGTGTCAGAGTGTCTCCAGCTCGCACTTCAATGACTCTGAGCTGGAGAGATTCGAGACGGAGACATCTGCTGCAAATGTGTTCACTCGGGACATTCTCGATGTCCACAAACTCCCACATACTGCCGTCCAGACACACAGGAGGATAAAATTTGATAAGGGTCATTTTTGGGTGGGGGTAGCATGATGCCTTATTACCCCACGCCCAATGACCCCTGCGCAGGCAGGACGTGACTTTCAGCCGGCCCGAGGACTCACCTGGAATCAGTGTTCCATTCCGGGCCTTGCATGTGGAATCAATGCAATTCGCACTTTCCATCAGCAGGGGAACCCAATCTCTTAAAGGGAGGATGCTTCTTAGAAATCTCTTAAAGGTAGCTCGTTCATGTTATTTTCTGAAAATAACAGTCTGATGTCTGCACGGTGTCAGACATCATACAGGTAAAACACAGATGCAGGTCCTATCACTATGTTTACACACTGATGAGTTATATTAAAACATTAAATAAAGGTTGCGCACTACTAAATCCCATATCCACCAATCTGCACACCAGACCTCACCAATCGGCTGATCTGAGTTGGTACCAGGCTTGTGAGAGTGCATGCACCAAGGTTCTCTGCTGATGTACTAGAGACCTTGGTGCAAGAGGTGGACAGAAGGAGGGACATCCTATATCCTCAGGGAGGGGTGGGGGGGCGCAAGAGGCCCTCCAGACATATATTCAAACGGCAATGGGAGGCAGCGGGGGTAAAAGTCAACACCAGGCGCACAGCATCATGAACATGGATGCAGTGCAGGAAAAAGTTCAATGCTTTGACATGAGTAGTCAAGGTGAGTGAGGTCAACTGAAAATGGCATCTCCTACCAACTGCACCACACACTACACCTCCCATCCCCCACATACCATCAGTACTCAACTTTTCCAATCAGATGCTTCCTCTCACCCTTTACACATTACCACTGTTGCAAGCCGCCCATCCACAACTCACAGGCCACACACACTGGCAGCTATTCAACCATGACAGGCACATCACCCAGATACATGTCCCTCTTTCTTGCAGGAGAAGGTGGCGCATATCAGGAGGTAGCAAGTGGCAGTGGCATTTAGCCCCTCAAGCCTGTTCTGCCATTCAAAGAGATCATGCTGGACCTGTGACCTAACTCCATATACCCGCCTTAGCCCCATATCCCTTAATACCCTTGGTTCACAAAAATCTATCAATCTCAGATTTAGAATTTACAATTGAGCTAGCATCAACTGCCGTTTTCAGGAGAGCGTTCCAAACTTCTCCCACCCTTTGCAAGTAGAAGCATTTCCTAACTTCACTCCTGCACATCCTGGCTCTAAATGTTAGACTATGTCCCCTAATCCTAGTATTCAAGTCTAGGGGACCTCCAAAAACAGTTACAAATGTCTCAGCAGCCAGAAACAATAATCCAGCCACTAACCTGTAAATCCTGCACGGTCCCTTTAAATAGCACTGGCGGGGGGGGTCCTCCAGGCACTCAAAGACACGTTCAGATGGTCAGGGTTAAGACTGTGCATTGAGTTGAGCGTTAAGTCCCAAAATAGTGTCTATCACTTTAAATCAGCGTTACACACTGATTGAAGCCATTTTCTCCCTACTTTACATGATTCCAGCGTTCCTTATCTGCGCCTGCGTTAACTCCTTTACTAAGAGTGCATCCAGCGCACGTCACGCTGGAAACGCAGCCAAGGCACCATCTTGGATGTTGGTGAGGCCGTGTAGCGCCGAAACAATGGGCACTACATAGCCCAATTTAGTGCCCATAATCTGCTCTGCCATTCCTTATTCTATATTTATTTATAGATAATTACTTTTTAATCTGTTCTGTTTTTGTTTTGCTTTTCTTAAAAAAATTAGCACCTCCTTCCCCCTCTATACCTAATTCCCACTCTCATCAAATTCTCAAGTTCCCACTCGGTTCACAATCCACTCTCTTCGCGATGTGCTCTATTCTTCAGCCTTTCAGTTACAAGTGATATTTCAAGTGTCAACCATTTTGTTTAATTGCCTTTTTTCTTTCCATTCACTTCAGTGCAAGAGAAAATTGAGCAGGGTGTAAAATGGGCAGCTGACCCGCTGCTGCCTGTTACCCGCCCAGCAGGAATAGTTAAAACAAGCCCTAGGTGTTTTCCTAGCTAAGGCAGCAGCAGTTTTGTATTTGTTTTTTGAGGACAGTAATGCTTGGAGTTGCACTAAGCACAGATAAATAATGCATTAGCACTTTTTCCCAACATTCCAGCCTCTTTACTCACATCTACATATTCCTCTAAATTTCACGAACGGGAATTTCAAGTGTGACCCTGAGCTCTCTGTCGCTTGCCAATTTAATTCTCCATACCACTCCTACTCTGACCACTCTGTCCTTGGCTATCTACACTGTTCCAGTGAAGCTCAATGCAAGCTCGAAGAAGAGGACCTCATCTTTCTACAAGGCACTTTGCCGCCATCTGGCCTTATAATGACATCTGTAAACAATTTTACAACACCAAGTTATAGTCCAGCAATTTTATTTTAAATTTACAAGCTTTCGGAGACTTCCTCCTTCCTCAGGTAAATGTTTCAGGAGCTCCTTGAAGCCTACGCATTTATACATATAGAACAATACATGGTGTTTACAGACTGCCCCTGCAACTGCCCGTTGCCAAGGCAATCACCGTGTTCAGACAGAGAGGTGTCACCTGCAGAACCCCCGAATACACATTCAACAAAAAAACAAACAGGGAAAAAAAACAGAGAAAAAAAACAGAGAGAGGCAGAAACATCCGGAAGGCAGAGAGAGCCAGCAAATGACCCATTATATTAAAAACAGATAACATTTGTTCGCTGGTGGGGTAACGTGTAGCGTGACATGAACCCAAGATCCCGGTTGAGGCCGTCCTCATGGGTGCGGAACTTGGCTATCAATTTCTGCTCGACGATTTTGCGTTGTCGTGTGTCTCGAAGGCCGCCTTGGAGTACGCTTACCCGAAGGTCGGTGGATGAATGTCCATGACTGCTGAAGTGTTCCCCGACTGGGAGGGAACCCTCCTGTTTGGCGATTGTTGCGCGGTGTCCGTTCATCCGTTGTCGCAGCGTCTGCATGGTCTCGCCAATGTACCATGCTCTGGGGCATCCTTTCCTGCAACGTATGAGGTAGACAACGTTGGCCGAGTCACAGGAGTATGAACCATGCACCTGGTGGGTGGTGTCCTCTCGTGTGATGGTGGTATCTGTGTCGATGATCTGGCATGTCTTGCAGAGGTTACCGTGGCAGGGTTGTGTGGCGTCGTGGACGCTGTTCTCTTGAAAGCTAGGTAATTTGCTGCGAACGATGGTCTGTTTGAGGTTGGGTGGCTGTTTAAAGGCGAGTAGTGGAGGTGTGGGGATGGCCATAGCGAGGTGTTTGTCCTCATTGATGACATGTTGAAGGCTGCGGAGAACATGG